>NC_086055.1:13521000-14754000 GCF_947568885.1 Cydia strobilella
GTAAATGGGATTAAAAAGTAGGTGGGTACTTTTTAACATAAAAATAAACATCTGAATTAATTAATCGCCCACTTTTCGTAACCTTTGAGGTCGAGTACCTTTATTTTAATTTAGGACTTTGGATTGTATACCTTGAATTGGTAATTCTGTAAAGGTATACTGTATTCTGTAAAATATATGTATATAATGATTTGAGAATAGGGTGGAGGTTCCCTATATTCTTCTCTACTTGAATTACTTGATCCATGAAAATCTCTAATTGGTTAAAACATGTTTCTTGTTTTACACACATACAACATATTTATGAATCTTAACAATCTATCTTTCAATGTTTTATGATTCTTATAGCGAAGATTTCATCGTTGGTAACCGTAGTATCCATTAATTAGCCATGAGGTCTATTATTATACTGCAATAATACAGGGCTCTTACCATCGCTTTCAACACAATAGTCACAAGAAAACAAGTTTAATTTGACCTCTACACTCGACACATTCGTAGAAATTGCATTTATGTGTACTAGGAGATCACATAAGTACAGGATCTCTATGTCAACCCTACTTGCAGGGTCCTCGCGCAACTACTCGAATAGATTTTTTTAAATAAAAGACAAAGAACCTAGCAAAAATCTGCCGCCCGCGGCCCGAAGCCTTTTGTAATGGAGGCCGCCGCTGCTACAGACAGCGCCAACGTCTAATTAAACTACGTAGAAACTAGGGCTCCCGGTATCCGTGTTACACGCCGAAACGAATACCCGTGTTCTTAAGCCCGGCGGTACTAAGAACCCGGTTTACACGGAACCGCCGGGATTCGAAAACGTTTCGAAGGAACGTTCCCAAGAAACGTATCTCAGACACGTATCTCCGTTTACACGGGTACTTAAGACCGTTCCGAACGGGTCTGAATACTCCGAACCAGTTTGAGCCAATGTACAATGGTAACAAGGTCCACTTTCCACTATTATTATGTTGACTTCAGATGAATTCGTTTGTCGTACGATTTTTAAAGTAAAACTTTTATTCTATCGCCCCAATTTATTAAGTTAACATTAAAACCGCGATTTTAATACCGTAATTCGAATTAATTTCCGAAATTTTTTAGTGAAATGCCTACAATCCGAAAAAAGTTTCACTTGCATCGTGGTTTCATAAAACCGCACAATTACTTTTTTTTTAATTGTTTTTAACCGTATTGATAAAACATAGGTACTGAGCCATCATCCTATGTTTAATAGTAGGTATATATAATTATTATTTTAAACTATTTATATCATTTAATAAAACCGATTGCTTCTAAGCTAATTACATAAATTTGATATCGATCATAGTTTTTTTTTTATAATTACATTATGGTATTGTATTTTTTCATTAATAATAGGTGTGCAGACAGAATACAATATTCATTAAAAATAACAGTTTAATTATTTCGTGGTTATTTTTATCTCAGGTGTATTACTGCTTTGCGAAAACAACAAACCTGCCAACGGCGCATAAAAAGTTAGGTACACAAAAGCGGGATTATCGAGTAATCATGCTCAAATGAAAAGCAGAATTTTACCCAAGAACCATAAAAACCCATACTACCTTGGATAACTTGCGATAATATTGCTAATTACATTAAGATAGATCTTTAAATTGGTAATCATTCATAATTCACTTTGGTCACTTTCTCACTAGCGTTCAGGTAATAAACTTAAATGGTCCATCCATCCATTGTTTTCCAATATCCTTTTGTTTGTCATCGTCGAAAACATGTAGGTTCCCAAACTATTATCACAAGTGTCACCGCGAAATATAAGCTTTATGTCGTTGTAATAAGGTCAAAACATCTGCACAAGAAAATGTTTTCCATTGTTTTGTAGCCGCGCCGCACTAAAAAGCGTTTTATTATGGTAAGAGGTACCTAGAGCAAAAACAATTAGAATTTATTGAGAAGTTGCAATTTTATCAAGTTGATTTAAAATGTTTATTAATAACTAGCGACCCGCCCCGGCTTCGCATGGAGAGTCAAGCATAATAAAATACATTCTGTAACAAGTATTCACATCGGAAGCCCAATAATACTAAGACTTCCATCCACCTGTCTGTCACCACTCACTAGGCTGTATCTCATGAACCGTGATAGCTAGACAGTTAAAATTTTTACACATGTATTTCTGTTCTATTTCATTTCTATAACAACTAAAATTTAAAATTAAATTTTGTACGGAACCTTCGGTGGGCGAGTCCGACTCGCACTAGTCCGGTTTTTTTAGAAGTTAATAATGGGTTAATTATTCTTAAAATATAGACAGACAGCCATCGCGCACTTTTTTGTAGACTTTTTTCCACCATACATTGTGTCGTTATATCTCAAATAGATTGGGCAGCGTTTCCGATTAAGCTCCTGGCCAGCGTGATTTTTTCTAACTTCATTAGCAAACATCGTCATATTTCTACCAATTTAAACAAAACCTTACCAAAATATACACATAAACATTCCCAAAGAAAAACTTCATTCATAGGTGAGGTCTGGTTATCGCGAACATACAGACAGACATACGGACGCGGCGGGGGACTTTGTTTTATAAGGTGTACCTACACTACATTATATGACAAGAAATATAATTTCATATTGTTCAGGCATAATAAAACATGTCTATCGGCTACATAATTCAAATGACGCGGGAAAACGCCGCCCTTGCGCCGATCGCGCGACAGTCACGCCACTCTCCGGTGAGCTCCGCCCGTGGCTAAAAAAGGGAATCAAGTCGCAAGAGAAAACAAAATACGGGCGGCACGTTTTTGCTGTCGCGCTGTAATAAAAACTGTTTTATTGTGAAAATGCTGTACATTTGACCTGTGGCGGTTCTGTGTTTGTGTAAAAGGTGTTAAGGAACTCGGAACATTAAATTTAAGAACCAACGAGAGCGGGGGCTCTGCCCCATGCCCCATTGAAGCCGGCTTCGAGGCGGTTAGCAACAGGTAATTACCGTGTTATTTGTTTGTGTAGTTGATGATGTGTATTTGCCTGAACATGGGGTTTATGATAGTATAGTTATTAACATAAATTTTGGTCCTAAGAGCGCGGATTTGAGATCGACCTAGGTACCTATTAGTAGACGCGTCTTCGATTGCGGCGCGAACATTTGATTTAAGTACCTATTCATTACTATATCGGCGGTTAGTTCGGTTTTTAGTAGATTTATCTAAGATTGTTGTTAAGTAGGTAATATAGTGCTTTCGGTGCATATTTAATTCATAGGTATTGGTATTGTTATTACGGCGTGCCTGTTGTGTTGTGAAAAGTTTTATGATTCAAGATGGCGCTTAAAAGTTATGAAGTAAAATTTAAAATTGAATGCGAGTGGTTTACGGACACGGCTGTTATGATTAAATCAAAGGATTACTCATCAGGGATATTATCGGCTCGTATTCGTAAACTTGAAGACCACTATAAGAATCTATCGGACTCTTATGAGAACTTGTTAACAAAATTAGATGATGAAAAGGATAAGGCACGCGTGTCGGTATATGATGAGCAATATAAGAAGGCTAATATCTGTTACAATGAACTTGAAGCTTTTTCTGTAAAATTACCGAATTCTGATGGTTCACACATGACAACGGAAAGTTCAGTGCATGGCCGTCTGCCTAATATTGATCTCCAAAACTATCACGGAGAACCATTCGAATGGTTCGGATTTATTAGTTTGTTCAACTCGCTAATATTGTCCAGAAATGATCTCTCCAAGACGCAAAAATATCACTATTTGTTTAGTCATGTCTATGATGAGCCCCGGACGCTTATACAACACCTGACTATGACGGACGAGTCACTAGATACCGCCCTAGAAATTTTAAAGAGTAGATATGATAATAAAAGGATGATGATTGACCGATATTTAGGACGCTTGATTAATTTGCCCGTCTTGACGAATTCGCGAAATCTTCGCGTAGGGTTACTTAATCCGCTATTAGAATGTACCAGGTCCCTAAAAAATCTAGGATTATCTATCGAAGACTACATGGTTCTATATATGATGCTTGGGAAGTTACCCACAGAGTTAAGAACTAGATTTGAACAAAAACACGGTGGGTTAAATAATGGATTACCGGAGTTTAAAAATTTTATAACGTTTATTCAAAATGAATGCCATTTCATTGACACTGCCTCGGATTACAATTCGGTTACAGTGAAACCTGATGAACGGACTCGAAAGTTAAATACTTATGAGCAACGTAAACAATCCGTCGGGTGCCTATTCTGTAGTAATGCGAGTCACAAGGTATTCGATTGCTTTAAATTTCTAGGCTCGACTCCCGATGAACGGCGTACGTGGGTTAAGACAAAGGGGTATTGTTTTAGATGTTTCGGTGGACATTCGGCTATTTCATGCACACGTAATGTAGCATGTGCCTTTTGCGGTAACGTTGGTCATCATAAATTGATTTGTTTGACCCAAAACGACAAGTTAAATAAAAATGAAAAAATAAATAAAAACACGCGTCACGTATCCGCAGGTGTATTCGATTACAATGGTGAACGCAATACTTATTGTAACGATGATAACGATCATTTCGACAATCGGTCGATCGACAGATTTGAGAATAACGCCCCGCATTCGGCTTATGGGCGATTTGAGACGAGTCGTGAGTACTCGTGCCGTTTCGACTCAAATGACAATCGTTTGACGGCGCCGGCGCCGGCGACGCAAAATGTACGCGAGAATAACGATTCTCATTTCTCGACTTCGCCCACTGCTGGGCAGAATAGAAACGCATAGCAACTAATTGACAGTCGTGTCGCTTCATCCGTTCCTAAGTTACCGGATAACATATTACTACCTACTGTCATTGTTTATGCACAATCTGCTTACGGTAACTTTGTACCTACACGCGCCTTGTTAGATATTGGCTCACAATTAACAATAATTAGAAGTGCATTTAGTAATTTACTTTTATTAAAGCGACATAACTGTCAAACCTCTGTTTACGGTGTTGGCGGAAAAGGTAGGCTTAATGATCAAATGGTAGTATTGAATTTGAAGCCTAAAGGTAATGATAATAAGGTTTTATCTTGCACGGCCATTGTTATGAATATTCCTACAACCTATATGTGCAGGTTAGCGAATATAATAAAATTCATAAATAAGGTTCCGATTTCAGACACGGATTTATTACATCTATCAAGGATCGATATTATTATAGGATGTGATATTTTAGGCGAGATTTTAACCGGCGAAATTGTAACGTTAGGGCCAGGTGGGCCATATGCGTTAAATACGATTTTCGACTATGCGGTATTCGGGCCATTTAATAGTGGTTTTTCGGCTCAAAACCTGGTTTCGCATAACCTAGTTAATGAAAATTCGGTTTCATTCGGTTCGGTTTCGGGTAATATGTTTAACTCGGTTGGAGAAAATTTAGTTTTAGTCGGTTCTGATTCGGTTAGTGATAATGCGGCTTTATTTGATTCGGTCTCGGTGAATACATCAACCTCTGTCAATGACAATTCGGTTTTATTCGGTTTAAATTCGGTTCATAAGTACACTACGGTTTTAAATAATAATACAGATGCTGATAATATTTTGTTTTCGGGAAGCGCACTTGTCGAAGCTGTTGAAAGGTTTTGGTCTTCGGAAGAACCACCTATGATGAAAATTAAGGACCCCATGAATATTGAATGTGAGAATTTATTTATTGAAACAACAAATCGGGGGTCTGATGGAAAATACACGGTACGTCTGCCACTTATACCTACACATCCTCGGTTAGGCGATTCTAGACAAATGGCTTATCGGAGATTTCAAGCTTTAGAGCGTCGGTTTAAGGCTCAGCCTGTATTCCGGGAAAAATATATGCAATTTATGACGGAATATATACAACTGGGACATATGAAGAAGTCAGACTTTTGTGACTATACTGATGAACACTATTTCCTAGCTCATCATGGAGTTTTTAAATCTGGTGACAGTGGTGACAATGACAAATCAAAAATTCGTGTGGTGTTTGATGGAAGTGGAAAAACGTCGAACGGTGTTTCTCTAAATGACTGTTTATACGCTGGTGAAAAACTGCAGAACGATATAGTTAATATAATTTTGAACTTTAGATACCATAAATTTGTGTTCACCACGGACGTAAAAATGATGTTTAGGCAAACATGGATTCACCCCGATGATCGAAAATATCAACTAATATTATGGAGAGAAAACAGTTCGTTACCCTTGACTGTATACGAGCTTACCACTAATACGTATGGCTTGAAGTCAAGTCCGTATGTCTCGAATCGTTGCTTGCAACAATTAGCGAATGACGGAGAAGTAGATTTTCCCCGAGCGGCTAAAATTCTACGTCACAATAGTTTTGTAGACGATTTGAACGGTGGAGGTGATTCTTTAGAGGAGGCTTTAAGCGTGCGTGACGAGCTTATTGCCTTGATGAGCACTGCGGGTTACGAACTGCGTAAATGGGCAGCTAACGATGCTCGGTTAATACAGGACTTTCCGCGAGACCATTGTGAGATGCCCAACAATTTCGATAAAGATGACCAATATGGATGTATCAAGGTTTTAGGTGTACAGTGGGATCCGAAAACTGATTGTTTCACTTATAAGGTCAATGTGCCCGACGAAAAACAACAAGTTACTCGGCGCACTATACTATCATCTACTGCAAAATTATTCGACCCACTCGGGTGGATCAGTCCAGTAATATTTCGGGCCAAACTGCTATTACAAGAGCTACTCAGTAATGGAGATGGCAATAACGCCGTCGATTGGGATTCACCCGCCCCTGAAGAACTTGTACAAAAATGGCGTGAACTCCTCTCGGATCTACCTAACATAACGAGGCTTTCAATACCTCGATGTTTGAAATTATCGGATAGTAAAAATAATACCTACTCAGTGCACGGATTCAGTGATGGATCTGCTGTAGGTTATGGTGCTGTGGTTTACTTACGCACAGTTAGCGGAAGTGGTGAAGTTACTATTAGACTTTTAATAGCAAAATCGCGAGTTTCTCCCCTACGGAAAAGGATGACAATTCCTCAGTCGGAATTGAACGGTACTTTGCTTTTGACTAACCTTATTAATCATGTATACAGCACACTGCTTAACGAATTGTCTATAGAGATCAATGACGTTATTGGCTGGTGCGATAGCACCATTGTACTTTCTTGGATACGGACACAACCTCACAAATTGCAGGTTTACGAAGGTAATCGTGTATCAAAAATCATAACATCTGAAGTAAAAATTACCTGGAGACATGTTCCAACTGATCAAAACTGCGCAGACGTGGCCTCACGTGGTACATCTGCTGCTAATTTGTTAAACCATTCGTTATGGTGGAACCCGGCATGGTTAACCGGTAAACCCAGCACTTGGCCAAGTAAAGGACCCGAATTTCCTGAAATATTACTTCCTGGCTTGAAATCTAAATTTGTCACAAATGTTGCAGCTACTATGCCTACTATAGACGAAAAATGCGATATAATTGAGCGATATAGCTCCTTTAAAAAAATTGTAAATGTTACGGGATTTATACTGCGTTTTCTCCATAATATCCGTAACCCTAATTCGCGAATTTCAAGGACTTACCTTACAGTGAACGAACGTAGGAATGCTATAAGAAAACTTATTATTCTGGTTCAAAGAGATGCGTTTAGCGATGAAATAAACTCACTTAACTTAAAAACTAGGATAAAATCACCCTTAAAAAAGCTAAATCTCTTTTTGGACAGTTTAGGTATTGTCAGGGTCGGTGGCCGCCTCCAACATTCAACTTTGCCATTTGATGCGAAGCATCCAATATTGCTCCCGGGGAAGGGTTCGTTTGTTAAATGTCTAGTTGAAGATTATCACATCACATATTGTCATATTGGAGCTAATACGCTCGAATCAATATTATCACGTAAATACTGGATCCTGACAGTCAGGCGAATAACTCGAAGTGTAACGTTTAAATGTGTTCAGTGTTTTCGAGTGCGTCCACGCTTTACTCAACCACTCATGGCCGATTTACCACCAGATCGTGTTAGGTCTTTACGTCCATTTCAAGGTGTAGGCACGGACTTTGCAGGACCTTTTAACATTAAGACCAGCACTTTAAGAAATGCTCGAGTAGAAAAATGTTATCTATGCATATTTGTCTGTTTGGTTACAAAAGCTGTACACTTAGAAGTGGTTTCTGGACTTTCCGTAGAAGCTTTTGTGGACTGCTTTACACGCTTTGTTTCGAGACGCGGATTACCATCTCTCGTTAGATCCGACTGTGGCACTAACTACACTGGCACTGATAAATATTTAAAGGACGTTTATGTGTACCTGCGGAATCATAATACAGATATTAGTCGGGAACTTGCTAAATCTGAAATAACCTGGTTATTCAATCCTCCGAGTAGTCCTAATATGGGAGGTCTCTTTGAGGCAGCAGTAAAAACAGCTAAAACGCTTATGCGTAGAGTTCTCGGCGAACAAAACCTGACTTTCGAACAGCTTAGTACATTCTTCACCCGTGCGGAGGCAGTTATGAATTCTAGACCTTTGACACCCTTAAGTTCGGATCCAAATGATCTTGATGTCCTTACTCCCGGACATTTTTTAATAACTGAGCCTTTGACGGCCCTGCCTGAGTATGACTTTGAGGAGACAAATATCGGTCGACTTAATCGTTTTCAATTGTTACAACGTCTCTCACAACACTTCTGGTCACGTTGGCGTAACGAATACCTACATACCCTACAGTTAAGGCATAAATGGTCGGATCCGACAGACTCGGTTAAAATCGGGGACCTAGTCCTTATTAAGGAAGATAATTATCCTCCCTTACAATGGAGACGTGGACGAATAACTAAGTTACTACCGGGTAATGATAACGTAATAAGAGTTGTAGAACTTCGTACTCAAAAGGGGACTCTAATGAGACCCGTTGCTAAATTAGCTAGACTTCCACTTGACGCTTAAGATCAACCAAGCTCTACTTGGTTCGGGGGGGGAGTGTATGTTCAGGCATAATAAAACATGTCTATCGGCTACATAATTCAAATGACGCGGGAAAACGCCGCCCTTGCGCCGATCGCGCGACAGTCACGCCACTCTCCGGTGAGCTCCGCCCGTGGCTAAAAAAGGGAATCAAGTCGCAAGAGAAAACAAAATACGGGCGGCACGTTTTTGCTGTCGCGCTGTAATAAAAACTGTTTTATTGTGAAAATGCTGTACATTTGACCTGTGGCGGTTCTGTGTTTGTGTAAAAGGTGTTAAGGAACTCGGAACATTAAATTTAAGAACCAACGAGAGCGGGGGCTCTGCCCCATGCCCCATTGAAGCCGGCTTCGAGGCGGTTAGCAACAGGTAATTACCGTGTTATTTGTTTGTGTAGTTGATGATGTGTATTTGCCTGAACATGGGGTTTATGATAGTATAGTTATTAACACATATCATGTTCTCAAATTAAACTAAAAATGAAGAAGCAAGTTAAAAATTTATTTTTTTATAAATACTTACCTAATGCCAATTTCGAACATTAGTTTAACTTCCTGCCTACATACTGAACTCGATGGTTCTAATTTTTTTTAAAATAGGTACTAGCAGTTTTTTATTTTATTTTATTGCTAACCCGCAACGTAAAAAAAAGTAGCAATTTAAAGTGCTATATAAAATACTACTTTGATAAGAAGCGTGAATACTCGTAATACCTATTGCAAGCAAAAACTACCTGCTCAAGAAAGGGTTTTCTAAACCGTTTATTAAATTTCGACTCTATGACCCCACGGAATAAGGTTAAATATGACAGAAACTCGTCATGAATCTTTTGTCTATTCATTTGTAGCTGGCGTTCGTTCCTTCGCTACTATCGTCAAGGACGTGTCCGGAGCCACGGATAAATAAGATACGTATCTTCGAATACCCGTTTATCCGTGTACACGGGTCTTAACTACACGTTTCTTAATTAAACGTGCGGAACGGGCCAGAAAACCGTTTACGTATTATTCGGAGACGGGTATTCGAAACGTGTAAACGAAACACGGATTCGACCGCGAGCCCTAGTAGAAACGAGACTATACTACGTACAGTACAAAGATATAGGAACAGTACAAATTATATTATGAATATGTCTGGTTTGTGTGTCGTAGCTTATGATTAAAGTCTTGTGTTTTCCACTTGAGTTTCTAGCTTTAATTAAGGCAAGGCCGCTTGGAAATGGGAGCTACGAAACAACAGTAAATTAATGTGGCTTTTATTATTATGAGGTTAAAGTTTAATTCCAGTGAATCCGCTCGAAGTGAGATGAAATTTCTATGATTTAAATAACAGGAAACATAAATATATCAACTTCAGATTATACGGAAAGCAAACAAAATTTAATGTCGTGGATGTTTAAATGATAATGTGCAACAAAATGTAGTGTAGATGTAGCTATTTTAGTAGTTCTAGGGCTCATTTCAGCAGAGCAGGTTACTTATTTACAAGCTGAAGTTTATTTACCAATGAAATACGTAACATATCGCGCCCCCGCATTTTTCTACTTTTGAAGACAAATAATAAATTAATTCAAGAGACCTACATTATAACCAAATAACTTAAGAATAAAACACTTTATTAATATAAACGTAGGTAAGTAACTTTGAAAGCTACCATAACACAGTTTTCACTCAGCTTGATGTTAAGTTGCCTTCCATGGATCCAATCCAAGAGAACGCTTCGTATAGAAACTTTTACGAAAATTATAGCCAATTTATAGATACCTATAGGGATAGCAATAGCAAACCTATAACACCGTAATTCAACACTACTCAGCTAAATCACATAATTAGCCAGTAGGTACACCGTTTCTACATCAGCTAGTGATGTAACACCGCGCGGCACTTTCCGAACTAAGACGACTGTTGCTAATAAAACCTCGTAAGTTCATACAAGTTCTATACGAAGATACTACCTTTTGTAAAACAACACACGTGCGTGATGTATGAGATTATGATCTATCACGTTATCGCCCCGTTATCATACTTTTTTTTGCTGTTATAAAATTGTACCTTAATTCGTTGTCTTGAGATTTATAATCGACTGGTTTGGATGAAGATAGCATTTCGTTTGGCGGTGCTCTGACAGTTTGCCATTGTCTTTTCGAAGAGGCAGTGTTCCATATTTGAATTCTGGTCGCGAAATCGGTTTCTGATAGTTTGACTAGTGAAGTGTTTACTAATGAGAAAATTGTGAAGTGTTTTGATGTTTATAGATTTTTGGTATGAGATGTGATTATAGTGATCAAGGATGACGAGGTCTGGCGAAAAAATTAAAATACACAAGAATATGGTTCCCAGTAAGTTTATGGAAGATTATTTTACATATTTAAGAAATGATTGATCCTAGTAATAAGTATAGTAAAGGTCTAAGACGACGACTGGTTCATTCATTTCATAGTTCATAATTCACTCACGGGTCTCGAATACCATTTCTTAGCAGTTTGCATTAAAAAAGACGATGATGAAAAACGCTTTGTGCGAAAAAAATGCCGAAAAACGATTACGATAGGTACATAGTTACTCGTAAAAATTGGAATAGCATAACATTCTATTAAATCACTGAATGAATAAAATAAAAATACATGATAATTATTGTTTTTGAACATAAATGAAGATCTTATCAACTTTTAAGACGAACGATAACCTTCGTTATCAAACGTGTTTACCAGTGAAGATAATAATTTAAACAATGATATACAGTAATTTGAATAGATAAGTTAAAAGCGTCCTAGTATTAGAGTCTAATTTCAGTAGTTGACTGCTTGTTGGTCACCTCACCGGAATTAATATTGAAGGTTGGGCCTTATTATTTTCTAAAGCCTGACCAGTAATATATGATCATTGTCAAGAGGGCGCTGTTCATTCACATGTATAGGGTGACAGTTCAGTATAGTATGAAAAAATTAGTTCCATTAAAATTCCGCAACATGGCGCGTGATCATATATTCCTGGTCAGGCTTTAATAATAAGGGATCAAAAGATATGGCGGTCCACGCGAAACTTACGACGGAAGATTATGGCCACTCCGCCGGTTTTTACTTCAATAACTCTAAAAATATTCTTTTGTCTAACATTTTGCTGGTCAACTTTTAAGGTTTTCGTTGAAGTCTGCAATATAATATAGTTCCGTGTGCATTTTAAAGCATTTGCCCGTGATAATAAAAAAACTAAAATTTTACCTTATAGGCCCTTCTTAAGGTGCTTACTATTTAGGGGAATTGGCAACGTTGAACTGCGAGACATATATTAAATATTTTGGTTGTATTGTATTGTAGTTCGGGCGCTTTTCCGCAACTCGACGACTGGCGCCTATTTTGCGTGACATGGGGGTGGGCTAGTCCTGCCAGCCCAGCTCCTCGAGGAAACCTATCAAACCTTTGATGTTGAGTAGGACCTCGGGGAGGTCTCTCGGGGATCCGAGATGTTTTGCCCTGTATGGGGCCACTCCGCTGCACTCCAGCACCACGTGAGAGGCTGTTTCTTCTGTCTCCATGCATCCTCTGCATAGGGGACTGTCTGTGACACCTGTTATAAAAAGATGTTTGTTAAATAGTCCATGACCTGTTATGACACTGGTTACCATGCTCAGTCGGGTCTTTCCTAATTGAAGGAGCACCCTTGTGAGCTTTCCGTTGATGCCAGGCATGGCTTGTTTGGCCTGTCTGCATCCAGTCTGGTTTAGCCAATGTTCTGTGTGTAGTTTCCCTGTACGTGCCAGCAGCATTGAGCGTACCTTGCTAAACGGTATCGACAGGATCGGTTCTGGGCCAATCGCTCCCGCACTCGATCCTTGCCTGGCAAGCTCGTCCGCAGCATCGTTACCCCGGGATCCGCTGTGTCCTTTGATCCATTGTAGGGTGATCTTATTGTTATGACATACCTCCATTAGTCGTTCGTGGCATTCGTGTATAAGTTTGGATGTGACTATATGGCTTTTTAGAGCCATCAAGACTGCTCTACTGTCGGAGAGTATGCGGATGGAGGATCCTACTACCTTCCTTGCAGTGATGGCAGCCGCCGCGTTTATGATGCCCATGCACTCAGCCTGGAATACCGAGTTATGGGCTCCTAGCGGAGTGGTGATTGACATGTTCAGGTCTTCTGAGAAGGTTCCAGAGCCCGATCCGTTGTCTGTTTTGGACCCATCAGTGAAGATTCTGAGCTCCCGAGGATTGAGTCCTTCGTAATTGTCGTCCTCGTATAACTGTATTTTGTACCTTTTGTCGAAGATAGCTTGTTTATGAATCCGATCCGTGCCCGAATTGAGCACTGGAAATTCGTCATCCATTCGTTATCCAGGCAAGTTGTGTGAAGAGCTCCTATGATGTTGGACCATATATTAAGGGCTCGCAGCCTTACCGCTAATATTTTGGTTAGTATCTAATAAGTTAATAACCAGCTTATATTTAATTGTATCTATGGCAACCGCCATAGGTGTCGTGGTAGAAATGGCTGTAAATTTTGACCTTCCTAGTATAGGATACGATGCTTGTGATTGTCTACGTGACAGCGTGATAAAACGGTGTCCGTCACTTTTAATCGCGCGAGTTAAAAAGTGACGATTATTTTATCATGTGGATTGTGGATAAAGCCATCCTTAATACACCTGCAGGGGAGCTTTGATATAATTATATAGATAAATTGAATTGATGAGAACAATTTACAATAAAAAATGATCAAAACATGTAAAACCAAACAGTACCTAATAAAAAATAGAATGTATACTATACATTGAAAGCTAAACTCGTACGAAACATCTATCATAACATAAATTACATCCCACAAGAGTTCCGAACACGCTGGATTCCTAGCACTTGTCACGTCTTAAAAACGTCGTAAATTCTTGGCATTTCCTTTATGAACGACATTTCTCTGTACCATTAAATAATATTATTTAGGTACATATGTACACCAACCTATTTATTTATCACTCAAATATTAAACAATTTGTTAATGGATTTTTTATTAGTTTACTCTAATGTAAAAATCCCGCACGAGACCTGGGGATAATCCGTCAACGGCCTGTTTTTGGCCAGCTCGGATTGGCGAGATCCTACTGTACCCTAATCTCAGTTTACAAATTTATGCTAGTAGCAAAGCGGTCTATAAACGTCAGTGGCCCGGCTCACAGGCTGCACAAAAAAACGGCGTAATTTAATTGAAGAAGCGGCATTGACACCGTCTGGCTGTCATGCAATTTGTGTAATTGCTGTCCCGACACCGCTCCGAACTGCATTCGAAGTCATTTCGTGTTAAAATACTAGATGCAGTTATGTTGTAAATTAAATACCTACATATAGTCAGGTGGGGTGGCGTGAGACAAAAATTGTTTATTTTGCTCGGGGCAAGTGAAACCGTATGAGGAATGTCCTTCTACGTAAGTATTTTTATGTATTTTGCATTCGTTTAATTTTTAGTATGTATTTTCATTTAATTTAGTTTTTAATATCTTTAAATATCAATAACTGTTTATTTCCCCTACAAATGTTTCTCTCAAAATATTTCCATTCTCATTGCAGTACGAATATGATGGTTTATTATGACAATGCCTCTTTCAACCGTGTCAAAAAGTGACACTTATTTTATCACGTTGATAAAACCATCCATGATGCACATGCTTGTTATAAAATACGTATGTCTGTAGGTACCACATCCATGTGAATTCGTTCTACCGGTTTTGTTTGATTAAGCAATAAACATCAAAACACTTAAACATCTAAAACATATACCTAATACAGACCTTTACATTTATACTAAAATATTTCGGTGGAATACAGTATTTTCTTTAAAAGGTGATAGTGTGGTGGTGTTGATATTTATCGTAGAAGTAACTTTGTTTAACACTTGAGTAGGTACCTAAGTGTTGTGTTTGATTTGGTTTGCAATAATGCACTTCTCCAGTTCGGCTACTGCTAAATCGAGCGAGATAGTTAAAATAAATAAGTTTTATGTTTTATTACCTTCACTGAACTATCAAATCCATTCGTATGACGCCTCATCATATCCTTGCGAAATACATACGTGGCCGTTGCCGATGTATCCACATCGACGTCATCGACAATATGCCATGCTACCTGCGCGACTCTTTACACTTAAAAGGACATAACTTACTACTGCCTTTCAGAATTGACAGGCGTAAGCCCTTTGTACCTTTTTGCTTTAGATCAAATTAAATCCATGCATTGTGTTCTTTTTTGGCAAAAGGTTCTTGTTGCTACACTTGATAACGTTACATCGTTGGATTAAATTGCAAGTAAACCATTTTTTTTAAGGATCTTATTAACAAAGAACCTTACTATATCTTTACTGATTTGAACTTTCACGACTTTTACTAACAAGTTAACTTTTTTTAAACTAAATCTGCAATCGGCTGTTCTATCAATAATCAGATGGGTTTTTTAGGGTTCCGTACACTTACATTAGATTACCAAGAGAAGCAGGGCTTTGAGGATCCAACCAAGAAAGCGCAAAAATAAGGAGAATTATCTTGAGAATTAAAAGCAGAAGTATCGATTAAAGATTGACATTGACGCCTATTTTGATCTCACTAAAATGTTATCCGCAGCTTCCGCTATAATTCGTCCATGATGCCAAGTTCCTGTCTCGCTGTGTAAACATTACACTACATTACATGCTTTTGCTCCCGATTTACCTCCACGCGTTTGGGTGAAATGGTTCCTACATCGTTTTGTTTCTGTTATTGAGTTTCCAATCTTTTTCCATCAAGCCTCACCCTTTAATGGCAAAGAAGCCCCCCGTATGAAAACTAATGGTTAAGGACCAACAAATCTGTGTTCTCTTTATTGGTAAAGATTAAAAGCCAGGATAAATGACAGAATTTTAAAGTTAACACACACCAACCAAAAACAGATTGCAAAGCAAATAAAATGTGATATAAATCCCAAAATAATGCATTCAAAACTGGTAAAGTGAGCAAAACTCGGATCAAAAAACCGTTTATCGAAATTCGAACGAAGTAGGTACATAAACGAAGTCAAAAATAAACTCATTGCTTATGCAAGATTCTCAGTAATCTTATTACGGTTTCGAAGAACAGAATCGAAATGTTTTATAACAATTAAGGTCACTAGGATACCGTTATCGAGGTTTACGAATAACTGGTAATTACTTTAATTAACCGTTTCTTATTCCTGTACCTATTGACTCATTCATCACGGCTAGGTAGCGAGAGGGGGACCACAAACGTGAACATTATAACAAACGTGAATCATACTTGATCGTAACACGGTAGTGACAGGGAAAAATATTTCGCAATGTTTTTTTTCACGAGGCAAAAAGCGTACGAAGTCCAATGGGCTAGTGGAATGTGGAACTAAATATAGACCATTCCCTATTGACTTTCTAGGTTCTAGGTTAAGATTCGGCAAACTTGAACAATGCTCAGAATTTGAGTACAGATCAAAACGAAATTGGGAACTGTTTTGACCATGGACAGTATATACAAGTAGTTAGACGCGCCACCGAGCGACCGGGGGTAAGAGAAAGAATATTCATATATAATTTGGGCAGCATAGGATTTTTTCTCTTTCTCTCTTATACATTTCGGTATTTCGCCATCGCCTCCTACCTCCTACCTATGATGCCACGTACCCGGTCGGTGATAAGGACAAAGCATGGCACTATTTTCTCTTTCCTCTTATAGGAATCGCAATAAGACTAGCTTTCTTTATCAGTGTCAGGCCCTTGGCCTTAGACCTTGTGGCGTCCCCACTAGCTGCCACTGTCGACGTCATCTAACAGATGGCGTTAGGGAGCTTAGAACGCAATTAGCTAGAAACCTACATCGCGCTTACGAAGTTTCAAATGTCACTTACTATATATACTCCTTCTGACTAACTCTCAGTGGACTTCGGTCCCCAGGCATAACACCCGCCTGGAGAGAGTACTCTCTATTGGCCCTCTCTACACCTACCACAACCTCATAGTTCTAGTAAGAATAAGTTGCTATTGTTTATCCTTTCTGCTGCTGCGACCACTCAGGCTAATTCGATCGTGGTTATTTTCGCTCGGACTTTCCGTATTTGTATTAGTGCGAGCGAGATGCCCGCACGAATGACAGCTTACTGATATGTTTCCTATGATTTAAATATCGGCCAATTCGAACCTGCACATGACATCAAGTCATGTGCAGGTTCGAATTGGTCTGTTTTGGATTAAGCTGAAGTAAATATATCAGTAAAACTAAAACAAAGCAGCGCAAGAAAATCGATTAAGCATCGATTCACCATTTCTCGCCGCCATCTTCCAGTCAAGTTCAGAAGAACAATAAGGCTGGCCGCGAACAATGGTCGCGATTACAGGCTTCCGTCGAGGCGCGCCGGCTGCTTGCTAATGAGGGCTTTAGGGCGTTCGCATACGGCCGACTAATCGTTGAACTCTCTTTGAAGCAATCTTACCTTTCTGCAGCTTGCTAATGAGGGTTTTAGGGCGTTCGCACACTTGTTCGTTGAACTCATCTCCTCGAGCAAGCTTCCTCGTTCATAAGAAGATGCTGCCAAGTTGCATATAGCCTGTTTACTTTCAAAGTGTGTGATCGTGAACGAACGATTGTATAGGTAATTGTTAATATAGGTATCAACAACAGTCGTTTTTCTTAAAGTCGTCCGTGTAAAGCCTACCTTACGTTTGGTCAATGTCGAAGGCGGTTTATATCGAGATTTTGGACAGGCTTGCTAAACCAGTACAATGTTCCTTGAACAGTGTACAAATTTAAATTGTCTTGTTTTTCAAGTAGGTAATTATTAACCTTAATAGGAAGTCTTATTTAATATTTTCTTCGCAAGCTGGTATGGTATGCATTAAGTAAAATAAAAAAACATTAATTTTTCCAAACGTAGACTGTCGCTCGGTCTAAGTCTGTGATCTAAGATTAAGACATTAAAAAAGTACATAAATTGTTTTAGCAACCGTTGGTCAAGCAAATCTTGTCAGTAGAAAAAGGCGGCAAATTTAAAAAATGTAGTCGCGAAGGGATATCGTCCCATAGAAAATTTGAATTTCGCGCCTTTTTCTACTGACAATATTTTTTGCTTAACCAACTATACCTACTGATCATTCTTCGATTAAGGTTTTTTAATGATTAAGGCTGTAAAAATGCTGGTTGGTAAGTACGTGTTAATAAACTATACTATGGCAAGCCAGCTTTGACAGTAGAAAAAGGCGGCAAATTTGAACATTGTAGGCGCGAGACCCATATTTTTTTTTTAATTTCGTGCCTTTTTCTCCTGACAGTTGGTTTGCCAGAGTATATTAGTCACAAAATTTAATACTCTTGCTTTACACATCTGTAATTAAGATATATAAAAAAAAAACTTGAGTTGCAAACATACGGTTTATATTCTTGGTGTGATAGCGACAAAACTTGTTTTATCGTAAAATTTATTGGGCTAAATACTTGTTTTAATGTTTTATCAGTAAAGTACGTGCACTTTTGCTTTGAATTTTGTCGAAATACACGTTTAAAGTCACGGCGAATGCAGGTGTGCTGATAGTAACCCAAAGATATCAGAAATATGTGACACGACTGACAAAGTATTAAAATGTTATAGCCGATTTGTTAGCAATCTCTTTGGACCTTAAGTCGCTAAAACAAAAATAAACCACGTCTTAATTATTTTGATAATATCAACGACCATAAACAAAATTTAAAAGAAAACAAGCATCGTCCTATCTTTTTCATACTGCATTAATGTAAATGATAACCGAAAAGGACAACTAATGCAACTAAGCAGTCCCGATATTTTTCCAAGTAGGTGCCAACGTTTTTTTTAATACGGTCACGGACCAATGGGGGGCGTCGGGGTGCCACGCACCTGTCAAATTTACATAATTTGGCCGAACCGCTCGAGTCTGCAGCATTTTTTGTTTTAAAGCCGAAAATACCTGGAGAGTTTGAGAGTGATATTTAAGTTGTCATTATATTCAATTTAGAGACTACTTAAAGAATTTATTTTGATGTTTCTCTCAGTTCAATGAACTTTAAACTGTGTGTGGCTTGGAGAAGGAACAATCAATTTATAAGTTCTTACATCAACAGTTTTATGTTTCAAAAGCACATAATTATAATTAGGAGTCGGTCACTTCCTTTACCAGGGTTCTTAACTAGATTAGTTTTTTTAATGTTACGAGAAAACTTCGGTCGTTCGTTGGTGACCCAATTTCAGTTTTTTTATACGATAGATACGGTAAGGACTTGTATTAAATTCAGACTCACTCAGAGGTACATAACATTTTTATTTCACAATTTTCAACTAGCTATAGAACCTCACGACACGGCTCGGTAATAAATAAGAAAATAAGAAACCCAAGAGCCTAGTTTATCGATAATGCCCTAACAAGCTTAAGTCTTATTTCACACCAGTTTCAAAGTAACATACAGCCTTTTAGAGCAGAATAGATGACGCAGCGCTCCTATTATCCTCGCCCGTTGGATCGCCAGCGTTGCGTCGAATTGAAGGTTCATTACGCTAGTCTTCAACCGTTTTTCTCAAGGCTGCATGCTATACGATACAAGGGGGCGTTAAGCCGCGCTACACGTTCCTACAATGCCACAATAAAAGAACTTTACACTGTGCCACAAAACGTCCTGAGGCTACTTGCCTCTCTATTTTTCTTGCATATTCGAGCGAAAAAGAGGCAGATAAAGAAATTATAGGGCCTATGGGGCCTAGAAACCGTTCTAGTGAGCCCAACCGGTCAAGTGAGAGGTCTGATGCAATTTCGCTGTAATCTAACGTTGAACAAATCGATAGTCAATGACTTGTAATGTAAATATACGTGAAAGTGCGTATGAAACCTAGTCATAATGTCTAAAGTTAGAGTTAAGTCGACAAAAGTTGAAAAAACTTACACTAAACGGAGATTGTCGTACAAAGTGAAAATAACTTGCTTTGCTTATTCTTCATTATGTGTTGTCTTCCTCATCCTTAAAATTCTTAGTTATAGGGACTGGTCCATAGTTTATTTACATTTTAACCTACAATAAAATTTAATGATTTGTCGTCATGTCGCATGCCACTCGATACATCACACTTGCCCGTTCAAGTGAATCTTTATAAACTTATTTATCGGTGACAGCGGACCCTCGTGACGGTTCATTAGTGACACCCTCGTCTAAGGGAATTTATAGACGTTGACAACCCTAGCTAACTACGAGTATTTTTAGCTGAGCAAGGATTCATCGCGAAATTGTTTTCATATTGTGGAAGAAATTAGGGTTGACGATAGCGTTAACATTCTAGTTGTTAATAATAGGGTTGATACATAACATGGGTTGATATTATAATTGAATAGACATAACGTAGAAAACGAGCACATTTATTATTATAAAAGTTTATTCTGAATATTATTTCCGTATCAGTTAAGTTCATATATAGACTAAAACAAAATAACAAGGCATCTGACTCAGTTTTTGTCTGAGTAAGGATTGATTTTCCAATGTTTTTCCTGTTTTGTGTTTTGCCTGCAATTTGCACTATTTCATACTCAGAAGTTCGTGCTTTGAGGCCACCATGCTTTGGCCATTGGATCCGGGTTTTTAGTATGTAAGAACAGGAGAGCATTTTGAATAACGTTACAAAACCCGTTTTGAAAAGGAAAAGTTGATGCAAATAGCGTGCATTACCAAACCTTGGTTTAATAAGGATATTGGAAAGGATATATACTTTCCGAACATCTGGCTCCCCGCGTCAAAGCTAAAACGACGTATGTCCAAACGGTCCTCGGCTAGTTACAACTTTATGGTTCGTCATGGGGGTAAAGGGGAGAAGGGGGCAACCAGTCTGAGTTACACGCAAAGTTTAAATCTGCAAGCCTTATTAGGGTTGGTATTCCTTGCTACAGGCATACGTTGAACAGTTGGTCTTACTACGCATGAAAGCCGCAACCGCCATTGGCAAACTCCTTCAACTGTTTATCGTATTCTCTTGCAATACATTCCAAATTCAAACTGGTTTTTCATTGGCTGTTACGGCATGGATAGGCAACACTGCTCTACATATAATTTATAAAAAACAACCCTTTGAAAACAATATGAATGGTATCAACCATAAGTAAAAGTAAAGTTTATTGTAATGGGGTGGACTGGTGGACCAGATGAGTTTCACATACCTATGTATGTTAGGAAAATAACTGTCTGTCCGTCTGTCACCAGACTCACCAGGCTATATCAGACAGTTGAAATTTTCACAGATTATGTATTTCTGTTGCCGCTATAACAACAAATACTAAAAACAGAATAAAACAAACGTGATTTTTTGCCGTTTTTTCCGTAACGGTACGGAACCCTTCGTGCGCGAGTCCGACTCACACTTGGCCGGTTTTTTATGCATACACACTCGCGAATAATATTTAATACCGAGAGAAATAAACAAGGGTTACATAATGCAAATTATATAACAAGATTGTCCTCAAACCACAGGTTTAAGGTTTTAACGTGTCTTATTTGGATATAGGCGGTAACTGGTTACCAATATGGGAGCATAATTGTTTAGCTCACCAAACGACCGAAGAAAAATTGCCAATCGAGGGAAATAATTCGTGTATAAGCGTATTTTGCCATAGTTGTAGTAGGGACCATTCCCTACTACAACTTTGTCAAAACACGCTTGCTAGTATGTTGTTTAATACACCATTGTATTAAAAAACATACTTGAATTACCGGAGGGTGGGGGTGAAGCTAACTTCTAGTGCCTTGTTATTTAAAAGAATTTAGTGGAAGTGTTCTTATTTGCATTATCGCATCAGATCGATGAAATTCTTCACTTTGTATGTTTATCACTCAATGACGCAATATCAATATAGAATCCTATTTTTCCTGAAAGTTCCGTTTTCCATTTCCTATTGGGATTAAACGTGTTGCAAATTTGTACGAGACTGCGTTTATCAATTTCTAAGCGGCTTGGCTACGTTCAAATGGAACAGGAGAGAGATGGCAAAGGTGGTCGCCTACGTCCGTTAGGGCATGGCAAACAAAGAAGAAGAAGCGGCTTGGCTAAGGCTAGTTAATTAATAATTTTATATGCTACTAAATTAATATTATTGCGAGAACGGTCATCGCAGTCACAAGATGGTTTACAACTCGGAAGTAATAAACAATGTACAATGTATATTGCAGCGATTGATTGTAAAATAAACATTTTCCTTTCAAATCTAGTGCCAAATGCATCCGGAAATCTTAAAATCCGATCTATTTCTATCTGTAAACCTATCTACGTATAGCCGTGCATGCTTTTAATTTAAATACCTATATGTATATGTTTGAGAAACAGATGGTTTTTAATGCATATGAAATATACCCGACTGGCGAAGCAGGGCTGTATTTTTCGAGCGTATGTATCTATGTAATGTCTTTGGTACGATTACGCCCTTATACCTACCGTTTGACGGATTACAGTGTGTGAAGTGTCATTAGCATTAGATTAGTCTTAGTTTTAGGATTAAATTAGGTAGGAACGTAGGAACTCATTAAAATTAAAAATGCGCCAAATAAGTTCGCGTTCAAAAAATCCTTACGTGCTTTCTATGCTAGCGGAAAGAAAGTTTCTTAGTGTATTTTTATTAGTTTCATAATGGGTCTCGTCGTTATTTATATATATATTATATATAGTATATATGTATATTATATTTGTATATATGTGATTATATGTTATTTTTATTTTATTTTTGCTGTTGTATTTGTAGCACCGCCCACAATTTCTCTGCTTAGCCTTAAGGTTGACTGGTAGAGAATGCCTTATGGCATTAAGTCCGCCTTTTGTACTGTAAGGTTTTCTTTTGTGCAATAAAGATTAAATAAATAAATAAATAAATAAATAAAATTACTTACTAAAGGGGCCCACCCGTTACCAGTCCGCCGGACAATATCGGCCTGTCAGAACAATTTGACAGTTTCGAACAACTGACAGGCCGGTATCGTCCGGCGGACTGGAGGGCCCCTTAGCCTTACCACATTGAATTCGAGTAGATGTCAGGTACGTGGACAAGCTTTTTGTCAATATTACAACCATTAACATATTTTTAAATATCGTCTTTATTATGTTTGTGTTGAGGTAGAAAATCAAATGGATGAACCATCTGTCAAGTCAATCACTACCTTTATATTACAATGATACTAGTACTAGATCGATCGTCGATTATATGAGTCACCGTCGGTGTCTGCTAGTAATTCCCTGTGGTTAGTGAATGATTGCACATGTATCTGGCGTATGATTTATGTCATTACATGGCTGATATTCTCATTGCAACGAGCACTGAATCATTGCAAGGTTAAGGGTCGGTTGCACCAAACTGTTTGTCATCGTTAAATAGTTCGCTAAATTTTATTGTATGGAAAGTTTCATAGTAAACCGCCGCGGCGCGCCGGTTGACGTTGATCAGTCTGTCAAGTGCGGATGGTGCAACTGGCACTAAGCCTAGCTAAGATAATAATCGTTGCTGGAAAACAGCAATCGAAACTTAACCCCTCGTATGCTTACACACGGATCCGTGCTTGGGAAATTTAAATCTATTGTTTGAACTTTATTTCTATGATCAAATTTTGACAGGCTCCATACGAGGGGTTAAACAATCTACGGAAACAGTCGCGTGACTTTTAGTAGCAACTGTCATTCCGATATTTTTTCTCTGCGTTTGGCATTTGTCGATGTACGATTACGATTGTAATCTTGACTAGGCCCTCAGGTGGGGTAAGAGAAACATAGTTTATGTTGCTCGGGATAACAGAAACAGTATGAGGCAATCTACAAGTGTTTCCTATAACCTATAATTTTTCTGAATTACAGATAGATTATGTAGCTTACGAACTCTAAAACTAATTTCACGAGCATATTAGGTAGGGTCTACCACATATAACTTAGATGATTGTTTAAGCGGTTGTTACAGCTGAAAATATACATTTTGGTAATTCGGATCCCTGTCTCCCCTATTGTATACTAATAAGATATTTTTGTTACAGGTAAGTTCAGCTAATAAATGCATCTTCATAAGTACGGTTGTAACGCGAGACACTTTAAAATCGTAAGTTTACAATTTACATTTGAACATTCCATGTATTTTAGATAAAAAATATTCACCCCACAACCATGCACGTAGATGCTATTATATATTATTTATTATTTTAAACTTTATTGCACAAGAACAAGTACAAAAGGCGGACTTAATGCCTTGATGCATTCTCTACCAGTCAACCACTGGGCCAAACAGAAATTAGTTAAGGTGAGTGCAGTGCGATGCGAAAAAATTTTTTCTAAATATAAATTCTAATACTAATACTACTTACTTATATAGTACTTACTTCGAAAATATTATTATCCGCGTACAATATTAAACACGTTAGTCTTTTCGTCATCATCGTCATCATCATCATGGTCCTTTTTATCGTCATCATCGTCCTTTTTATAATCGTCATCGTCATTTTTATCATCATCGTCGTCGTCATCATCATCATCGTCCCTTTTATCATCATCGTCGCCATAATCATCGTCCTTTGTATTATCAACGTTACCCAAGACCGTAGGTTCAACGCCAAAGACCGATTAATCGGTCATAGGCCACAGAGCAACATAGACCTACATGCATATGCATAAAGTTCAATTTCAGTTTTGACACTTCGGTGACGTGGCGTCTGGATGGCTGGTTTCGCGTTTGACACGGCGTCGAAAAGGTTAAAACTGAATAAACGTATGACTCCGCCATTATGAAAACTTTCCAAAAACTGAAAGAAAAAAAAACTATTTAATCATCAAAGCTGCTCACAAAATTCCACGAGAATCAGTTGAGAATTGCGTCCTGTAGAGGAGCATATCAGAACATACGAACGCATTTTGTCCAAGCTGAGGGCCTACCGCGAACCACGTTGGACGTAGGCAACACGTCCCTGTCACACTTACGGACGAATTTACAAGTGCGACAGAGAGGCAACACGTTGGACGTTGTTCGCGATAGTCCCTCTAAAACGGGGACCTTCGCAAACGCTTGGTCGATAATCTGTATACATATATATGTTGCTGTTGATGTGGCATTAACTGCATTTAACGAGTAATTAAATTTTTATGCGCTACGGATTATAAACGCTTGGAGCGCTGGATAATTATGGAACTGGTGCTAATGGAAAACTCACACATCGTTGAATTAAAACAGGACTTCGTGATAGGGCGTGGAACTATTAATATAGGTATCATAAATGTTCTGCCGACCTACTTAAGAGTCCGCAGTAGGCTCGGCCGAATTTGTACAAAGTTTCTGAGCAATAGCTAGTCGTTTTAAATTGAGAGCGTAACTACGTTTGTATTTTTGTATGGAGAACCGAGCTTGCCGAGGACTTAATCCTGGAACCGAAATTTTACAGTGGGAATACGATAGAAACGTCACCTTCTGCTACTTTCTTTTTTATAGTAAAATTGGGTTTCCTGATACAGCCACAAAAAGAGTAGAAAATAATTGGGGTCGTTGAACATAAGTTGCCAACATTATACATAAATATGTATATTGTATACCTATTATTATTTATGATGATATTGATGATGCATTCACATGATGGTTGAATCTCAAACTTTGACTTTCTTCCGCATAAATGAGTTCTGCATTTGGTCCTTCTGAGCTTCTAACACATATTTGACAAGAAATCTGGTGAGGATAAGTATGAAATATTTTTATTCCAATTTCGTTTTACAGTTTTGGGATTTTGTATTTTTAATTTATTAATAACTTTCCTCTTAGCAAAGTAAAATCAAATATGACATGAAAACTGTGATGGAGCAGTTTTCATAATAGGAATGTGAAAAACGCGTTCAAAAGATTTATATGCATCCTCCAGACCGGAGTATGCCTATGAAATATTTCTTCGTTCCGCAAAGTTGAAATATAGCAAGTAGATATGTTGTATGTTGGCAAAATATTCGTAGAGTTTCACAACATCCTGCGCGAAAATAAAACAAAATGGTGGAATTCCTAACTCGTGTCTGCATCTGCATATTTGTGGCTTGTTTTTGGCAATATTAAAAAAAAGTGTTAGGGAATCTTACAGCAAAATATACCCATCTGGTAATTCTGGTGTAAGTTCATTTAAATAAAGTTATTTTCTAACAGTCATATAATATGATACAAAAAGACATGAAATATAACTATTCCGACTGTTGAATGCTGTTACAGCAAAATATACCCATCTGGTATAAGTTGTTTTCCAGCAACGTCACAGGATATAACAAGAAGTATTCCGACTGTTTAAAGCTGTATACAATACTAAATAATTTCACGGTTTAGACTCACTTGTTTTAGTTAATGTTAGTATGTCTCACCAGTTTAAATTCGACTGTATACAATACAATTGTAATTGATGTAGACTGTTAAATCGCGCTTGTAAATAAATAAATGAAGGTACCAACAACTTTCCGATATGCATCAGATAATCCTGAAGCTAATTTCCACGACTTCATCCTGCTCCTCCAAATCTAATCTTCGATCTCGTTAAACTTCCACCGTCTGATATGCTAATACACCGTCCGGATCCATCCGCCGACGAGTCTCCCGATTTATCGCTCATATTTACAGCTGCTATTCCTATCTTATCAACAAGCGAGTGATGCCCACAAACAGATATAAATGTGATCTTCGCTTACGAACTGTTGCTGAACCTCGAAGTCACGCTTATAATACTGGTTTGCCTAAGGCGGACGTTCGGCTAGCCATGTTTATAGCTGTCTAAGTTTCATTCCAACATCTTAGCAAGCAAGGACGATATGAATATTCCCACAAACCAGTTTAAGAGCGTTTGTAGTTGTTAGGGATCTCTGGGTCATCTTACACTGGATGGCCGAAAGCTCCGGAAATCGCTGTCGCGCGCTGCGAAGCAGAATACATGGCCAAGATCGTTACCCTGCACTTCGCCCCTTGCATCTCCAATTTTATAACCAAATGGGCGTATATACTGTTGGTACTAAGACTTTTACGGCCTTTTAGATTAGAATAAAAATACGATCCATAAGTGCAGTAAACAGTCAAGAACGTGACGGGAATTTCTGCTTCAGAAAATGCATTTCTGCCCCTAAGTTTTTGACTTTACGAGTATGCGGGTTATATAGACTGTAAGCAATTTAAAGTTAGATTGATGTTTTAATTTACTTAACAGGGTTGAAATCGTATCCGTATTGTACGTAGTTTTTATTTTGATTAAACATCGATTTGTAAGTAAGTAAGTAAATATTCTTTATTGTGCACCATAAAGTTAAAAAAAATATACAGAAAGCGAAATACAAATTTGTATTTTATTAAAGGAAATGAAATTAAATCAGAAAGCTATTAGTGATAAGTAAACTAGCAATAATCAAGTACTAAAAGTCACTTATTCGTAGTTAAACAAATGGGGTTTTGATTCTTTAAAATCTAAAACCTATCGACCTTTATACAACCCAACTACAAAAAAAAAATCAACAAGAATATTTAAGCAAATACAACCGACTAATTGCCGATTTTACGGACGTAGTTCTGATTCCAACAAAGGCTTTGATACAAAAACAAAAACATCCGATTCTTACGTAAAGGTCAAAACTCTTTCACGGTGCTGATGCCTCAATAGATCTGTTATTTACAATCAGTTTCGGTTCACAACGCTTTCTATACACATTTTCAAACAAATCCCAAATTCTAACGGGATAGTGGGTCTTTTGTCTAAATTAAGACGGCATTTGTAGTTCAAGCATGTATCACATCACATTTTATGTTTTGTTGAGATGAAAAGCAAACATTAACTTTTTCTTAGTTACCTATCTCGGGGTAGAATGGGGGTTGGGGGTGATGCATGTCCTAATATAAGTATTTGAGGCAGTCATTAAGAGTAGATAGTTCTCAATTAGGTGTCAGTTTTAAGTTAATATGACAAGCTTCCTAGTTACCGTACTAGCATAAAAACGATGGAGAGGTTTAAATCGATCATAGGATGAATCAATAATATTATATGTACATTAACTTGTACATGAATCACACTGTCTGGACACTCTGGCCTTCATAACAAACGATTTGCAATTTCACCTCAGAATCCTTTGTCTACAGATGATATATGTATAGGTTGATACATAAAACGCCAACTTTTCTTAATTATAGGCTTATAAGTTAACGAGTTAGTGTGCCTTTTGTTTTGGAGGATATAACCAAATGGAGACGCCTTGTCTGTAATTTTCTGTACAAAACAATGCCGATTTTTGCGGGGGAGGGGCAGGGGCACGTCAAATGTATATGTAACGTAAAAATAGCCATGTCAGATAAACGTCAGTCCATACAATGTGTAAAAAAAAATTGGTCATAGAGTTTCAACAGAGGGGAACGCCTGTTAATGGCTACTCCGTTGGGTATCTTTATATCCTCCAAGGCCTTTTGTCTTTTTAACTCTTTATTTACATACAGTGCCGTGCAGTGTTATTTATATACAGTGGTACTACGTAAACGAAATTAATAACTAGCTTAAATCTAAAATAGGCCCTTGAGGCATTGTACCAAGGATGCCGGCGGCATTTCCTCGCTGTATCGCAATGCTGATACTGTCCTGTACTTTTGTCTTGATTTTGTCTTAAATCAATCGGCCTGCGCTAAAAAGCCGTATGTCAAATTGACAGTTGTAATATCAATATTATACGTCATTCTTCGTTTGGCTGTTGCCGTACAAAGTAGTACAAACCCGTAGTGACAATGAAAGCATTCTCCGAGCTTTCGTGGTGATCTCTGACTTCCGGTCTTACGAAAATAACTGTTGCTTCAAAGTCAAATGTTTTTTTTTTGTTACTGCTGTTTGTTTTTAAACATTAGTAGGTATTGAAGAGAAGCAAAGGTACACGCTAAAGATTGTGTTCCAATTTATTTTCATTTCAACAGTTATTTATCACATCTGATGAATATTCTGTGTTGTGTCCGAAGACTTTTTGCCGAAACCGAACGTTCGGTTTTGCTCTAGTAGTTCTAGTATCGGCCGAAACATGATTATTATGCCAAAACCTGTCGAAACTGATACCGAAACCGAAACCGGCGCGGCCGAAAGTTTCGGCAGTTTTGTTGCTGAAACATGATTTTTATGCCGAAACCGAAATTTCGGTCTGACACTAACCAGCATAACTCACTGGAAAACTCATTTTGTTTACCGTAATTATTATCTCGCATGTCTCGCATTCAATTCTAAATTCAAACTGTTTTTCCGATATCAATTACGATTCTCATGACTCTCGTGAGTGGTGGTGTAGTATTAACACAGACCTGTCATTTTTATACTTACGCATATATATTACAAGTAAATGTTTACTTAGTTTAGGTATTGTTATCAAATTTCCATGAGCTACAGAAAATACAAATTCGTTCTGTATTAAAGTTTTTAACTTGACCTGTACCTATTTTGAGTTGAATCTATGAATGTACTAGTATTTAAGTATAAATTGTATATTTACCATTGTATAAAACCAATTAGCATAAGTTTTAAATGAATAAATATTATCTTATCTTATCTTATCTTATTAACGAGATGAAAATTATTTTGTATCCGACTATTGTTACGACTGTGTGAGAGTATTACCGAGAGGAAAATGTAATATAATGATTTTATGTTCGCGTTAAACTTCATCTCGATATCACAGCTTGGTGCAACAGGAAACACAACATACCTTCACTATCTAAGATCATTCGAACGAACACACTTGAACAGCGAGCGCGGACAAGCCCAATCGATAATGAATCGCATTCAAAATAGCCACCGAACACCGAAGTCACAATCATGAATGAAAGTAATGAAACTATTTTTGTTTACGAACGCACTCTAGTTGGCTCCCGAAAAACGTCTATGGGGTCGTTAGGGGAGGGGGGTGAGGTCCCGGATCCCCGGAGGCTGCGCGGCAGTCCGCGCCGCGCGCTGCCGAGCGCCGGTACCGCGATGTTCCATTGTATAGTGCAACCGCGCCATGAATGGGGACCTCCGGACGACGCCAATGCCTTCCCTGGTACGAAAAAAAAACAAATTTTAAATCTCGAAAGTTTTTGATCGACATAGTGCACGCAAAACCGGTTCACTCTGCAACGATCGCGCCGTTATGATCTATTAGTAGCAAAAACGTTGTGTAAATGCCAATAACTAATTATAACTGTTTTACGTATTTACTTTTTTATTTTGGTGAGAAGATGCCTGGGAAAGCCGCGAAGTGCTTTGTTTTGTGGGAACGTTGGCAGAACGCGTAATATGAGTGTCGTTTAGTGATTGCGAATTAAAAAAGTGTTGCAAGCGCACTATGTACCAACAAAGAGATGGTACCTGCTAGATCGAATTTTAAATAATAAAGCATATGTGGTTTGCTTACAGCAAAATACATATTCAAGATGTCTTTGTCCATTCCATTTTGCACGTGTTTGTATTGTAATCCACACGTGTGCCGGCAGATGTTACCGTTTTTTTATCGTTTCAAAATTACCTAACGGTTCTCGTAAGCGGTCGATTTTCGATACCGATTCTTATTATCGTTCACCTTCACTCAGCTGTTAAAAGAGAGGGACAGAAATACCCGTTATCACGGTAGCACAGACAGCACGGTACAAAAACAAACTAACATTGTTGCTCGAGTTTTTTGCTGGTAAACGAAGAAGTCATTACGTCTTGCTTGGGACAGTACGGCTTGGCATATTCATCAATCACGGTGATTAGATGAGTTCCACGTTTTGATTATACAGGGAGTCCACGTCAAGTCAATTTACATAAAGAACACTATAAGGCATAAGGGTATCAGAAATTATGCGAAATTGGACACACTATCACTTTGAACAAAGTTCATGTGGGAAATATGAACATTGTGTTCCTCTGCCTTATAAATGCTTATGGGACAATCTTAACATAAATCGGCCTAGTTCTACCCTGCAGTAAGATCAATAATCAAGATTTTACATGGGCACTAGGCGACAATATATGTACGTAATACAGATAAACAAACAGTACAAAACATAACAGAATAAGAAGGCAAAAAGCAAACATTCCTTGTAGCATCCGAAGTAGCAGAATGCGTTCATTGTCGCCTCTAGGCCGTAAATATTGTATAGGTATTCCGTTCCCATTGCTTTTTGTCTGAGGCTCGATATATATTATGGCCTGTTCGGAATCTGGTTTTCTAGCTTCACTATTTCAAGACGTGTTTACGTTACGTCTCGCTTAAAGATTATAAATATATTTTTGTTCAGTCCACAAGTGCAATTTCAGATTGAATATCAAATACATAGTGACGACCAAAATAGCCAAATACCTATACCGTAAAATGGGGTAAGTAGGGTTCGCGGGGAGAGTTGGGTTATGAATGGGGACAGAAGGGATGAAAGGGGGGTGAGATAGGATTTTAAGGCTACTGCTAAAAAAATAATGTATTCCAATTGAAAATGGAGCTATAGTAATACTCATAATAAAACAAAATCGATCCAACAATCTTCCAAAATCACCTTTGTATGAAAACCCATCTCACCCTAATTACGAGGGACTACGGGGTGAGGTGGGATTTCCTGTTTATCGTCAAAGTTATGAAATGTAACTACCCAAAATAAATAAAAGCTAAAATACAAACGTCCGGAACACTTATTATATACACCATTCAGTTTGCATATGTAAAAATAAAATGTTATCGAGGTTTAAATGTCAGTTTTGCTCCTACTCACCCCATTTTACGGTATATATTTTGTTCAATCCACAAGTGCAATTTGAGATTGAATATCAAATACATATTAGTGACGACCTGTCGACCAAAATAGCCAAATACCTATATCGAAAAACATCCTTTTTTCGATATATTTGGTCTTATTATAATAATAATAATAAATATTCTTTATTTGCTTAAAATATGGTAAAAATGGTCATCCATGGTGGTATTGGCCGTCATTATGAGTTTATAACGAATATAGTCAGCAAAGGGATATTCCATTGATAAATTTGCGGACCACTTCAGATTGTCCCAGTGCCCATGGTACCGCCCACAGATTTCATATATATTTATATACGCTAGATGACGCAAATACCACGATTTGTATTGAAACCAAGCGTGCCGACTTTTTTATACAAAATTTACGCATAATATAATTTTGAAATTACTTATCTGTGATAGGAAATATGTTCTTGCCTTTGGGTGCTCGCAATTTTTGGGCTGTTGCAGTTAATTATCATGCAACGAAGCATTTTTTAAGTTTTCACGGACGTCCGGCTGCAACAACCGGCAGCGTGGACTGTAAAGAGCGACGGTCAACCTCGACGCTTGGTCGGGGTTCGGACACGCGAAGTAGATGCATTTGCGTCTTCTATGGTATATTTATTTATGTGGTACCGCCAGTGATCCATGGAACATTGCTGGTCAAGAATCACTGTTTTATATCAGGGACATCTCATCCGAAGAAATGTATTAAACATATACACTTTTTAGCGATTTATTAAGTTATGCGCAATATAAAAAAAAACAATCCACTTCGCAGGGGATAGCTAAACCAAAGAGAATAGATATTATAGAGGGTTACTGTCATAGTAAATTTTGTAGACAAGGTAAATTTACTGTCATCTATCGACATCTACACACGATTAAAACTAAAAATGAAAATGTATAAAATATCAAAAAATGTATAGTATAAATATGGATGTGTTTTTTTATTTAATATATTTATATGATTTTAACCCATGTTCTTTCACTGATTGTGTTAAAATTCCTAAATATCAAACGGTGTCGTCAATGCCATTTAGCCGAGTATAGGCCAAAGGTGTGGCGCCATCTATCCGAGAATACAATACAAATACTCTTTATTGCACACCCTCTTGTTCTTTACTCTTTATTGAGAATTACTTTTTCTTGATTTCCGAGGCACGTTTTTTTCTTAGACTATTCATCTTATACGGAGTTACATATGTCTTTGGCTAAACGTTGAAAAATCATCCTTTATCTGTTGCTCTGATAACGAATAATCATAGTTACAAGGGTCAAATTATGATAAGAGTCGAAATCGGTTTAAAAATAGTTACTCACACTAGGAGGAACTGATAACACATGTCAGACCTATAACTTGAGATAAAGCGGATCACATTAGACGTTTAAGATAAATTTTTGATGAGTGGTCAGAAGGAAACAAAGGAATGACGTCATAGTTTTGTAAACAACTAATTATATGTACGGTTTGATTTTGATTAGAGAAAGTAGAATGTTTACTGGCACGCAATTGTATTAGTGATATAATTATTGCGCTATGATTTATGATTGAAATATAACATAAGTAAATAAATATACAGTTATTAGTGTGTTAAATTCAAATGATGTAATGGCGCTAAATCTTAAACTGGGAAGTTAAATGGGTTCTTAAAGAACTTTAGGTATATTTGGAAATAATACCTAATATGTATGTTTCTAGTTGACTACGGTACCCTAAAAACCCTCACATCCAGCTGAGGAATGAACCGGTTAAAAACCGCTATTGCAGAAATGTACTTCTGCATTAATGCAATTTATTCCTATATTCACTTGAAAAAGATATACTTTAGGAAGAAAAAACTACATACTAGTATTAATAACAATCTGTTTACGCATTTAACTTGCCCTTTTAAGAAAAATAAACCCTAAGCTAGATACATATTCATAACAAGAGAAAAACCATACACATCCTTATGGAGAAATCATGAAAGGACACTAATGATCATTCAATAGTCGGATAACTACACACACACACACACACACACAACACACACGTCTACACGTCTTACAATAGCGAAGCTGGAAAACCAGATTCCGGACGGGACATAAAATCCTCGGACATATACTATGGTAGAATATCGAAACTTTACGGCCTAGAGGCAATTGCCAGGGAAATTTTAGACTTAATACTTTTAAAGTAAAATGTGCCTATATAGCTCCAAAATTAGAAATTTGTTCTTAAAATTATTATATTGTGTAAAATACTGTTGGAACACAATTAGCTAGTTGGGTAATAAAAAAGGCAAATTTTACAGGCATAAAAGGCATGGTAGAATATTGAAATTATTGAAGCTGGCCTAGAGGCGAAAATGAACGCTTGCGACTTTGGCGCCTATTTGCCATTGCTTGTAAGAAAAAATGTACTTTGTTCTCCATAAAGGTCGAAAGTTCCTCCAAATGATACTTTCGACCTAGTGATATAATTATCAAAGGTTACTGATATGGTTTTATCAATTAGTCGGCCATATTATTTCTTTGGACAACGCGACTATGGTACAACATTGTTGAGGCTTTCCGGCCTAGAGGCGAAACAACGCTTTCTGTAACTTTGGCGGCAACGAGTATAAGAAGTAATGTTCTCATTGTTGGTTGGATAGAAAACGTAAGTATGAATAATGGGAAAACTTTAGCTGCGTTGCCCTGTTGCCTTAAATAAAACTTTCGACCTTGTGAAAGCTTTATTGCAACAATTCAACCAAACAAGAGCAAGGTAACATTGAGTATTACCATTTGTCCCCGCCGGGCACAGATAGGAATATGCGCTTCATATAAATCATTCCCATTTGCCCCGCCTAATGTACGGCGGTGGTCACGTGGGCGGGGATAAATGGGAAAACACCGGTTAGATGGGTTAAGAGAAACACCGAGGCAGGAGAAACACTTGTAGGGAATCCTCATACTGTTTCTCTTGCGCCGAGCAAAAAAAAAAATTCATTTATTTCGTACAGTAAGGAATCTATATAGCGTTATACAATTTTATAACTAAATTAACATTAAACTTATAATTCAATCATGTATCATGTCACTAACATAAGATTATAAAAACTTTAAATGTTTCTCTTACCCCACCTGGGGCCCATTTCTTGAACGATATTAGACTAATATTATTAGTGTGTTGCCATGGTAACCCATACGATTAGTTTAATACCGTTCGAGAAAGGGGCCCCTGACCTTATACTAATATTCTCCGATCATACAGTCAGCATCAAACAGATATTGACGACAATACCTAGTAATTACTTCCGCGCGTTATATTTCATCACAGACTTTTTGACTCGTTCCTGACAAATTAGGGGAAAGATGTGTATACAGCGTGTTTATGTTTGACTAGACGCCACCCTGTGTGGGGGGTAACTTGTGTAGAAACTAGAAAACCACCCCAGAGACGGCCATCAGTCATCGCCTGAGCTTTCGGAAAGTAAATTTAGTATCGCCGCAAATAAGTACTGTTGAAAAAGAAAACCTAGAATATTTTACTAATTTCTTTAGGGCTGAGTATGGAGATGACAAATAATTGCATTTACGCAACTGAGGCACCAATTACCGATTATCCATTTAACCACGATTATCATGTACAGCATATTGTCAAACAAATGAATGATATTAAAAACTGTAATAGATGTCATATATTAAAGAAAAAGTGACGAAGCCCTCCAGTGGTGAAGGCCGGATTCGAACCGGCGTCTTTAGCTATCGCGGCTAACGCCATGAACCCCTAGGCCACCCCGCCACGGCGGTGCCCGTCCGAATTTCTCGACTATATGCCATCTTAGTAAGACTAGGCGTCTTTGAGTAGTGTGACTACTTTAAAAAACACAAATCAAAATATTTAATAAAAGAATTTGATTTGTTCTCAAACTTGTTCAAATGAATGAAAGTCAAAACATTGTACTTACAAAATTGTACCCGCTGTAATTAAAATTTACTTTAGTAAAATCTCGGTATACTACGAGTAAATACTTACATACCCAAAGTGGGTCTTGGCTTCCGATACGAGTTCGCAACAGCGAGCCCTGTCTTCTGCGATTTCCTCCTAGTTTTCTGCGTTTACGACGAGACGACTTGGGTCGACCGGATGGTCGTCCCACGTCGGCCCTTTTTGTCCACCTATCTGCTGGCATCCTCTCGAGATGCACAAGCCAGCGGCATCCTGACTTGAACGCTCCTATAATTTTCCGCTCGGACACTAGGTCTTTAAGCTCCTGCTTTTTCCAGATTCTCCAGCTATCATCTCGTTGTGTTGGCCCCAAGATCTTCCGGAATATTTTCATTTCAACGACAAGCAGATTTTCTTCCTTCAGCGTCAGTGTCCAACATTCGCAGCCATACCTACCATTAAGATCGTTCTACTAATAGTATATGATTCAAAACACCCGCTTCCAAGTAACAAAACCAGCCCTCTATTTGTCTGCTCCTCTTGTCTATGGCTCTATTTGTCTGTCGACGGAAGTTGGCGACGATAATGTTGGGCTAGGTCAGGCTTCACAAAGCTATTTATGATGACGGTGGAATGACATTTGGAATTATCTATAGCTATTAATATATGGTATTTGTTATTAGATGGTGTTTCGTTTATGTCAGTAATTTTTAGACTTTCAATGAGAATAACTCGACATTTTTTTTGTTTTTTTGCATAGGTACACCAACTGTATTATATTATAGCAATATAGCGTGGAAAAAATTAATGGGCCCTGGAGGGAAAGTGCCTTAAAACGTTAAGTTAGCTGCGTTAAACTGCTTTTAATATTTTTTTTATTAGCTTGTCTCGCCCGGGAATCGAACCGACTAAAAATTCCAAAAAATAAACACTTGTTATTTTATTCTACTAGTCGATACAGTTAATGTTAATGATAACATTTCTCCAAGAAGCATTCGGTCTTACACTCGTCTGTCGTACAAAATATCCATAAAATCGAACATTTAGAACTCAAGAATATTTACAATTTATATTTACAAGCGAAATTGAAGAAAAAAAGCAAATCTTTGAATGCAGTTTTGTTTCTTTTTAAAAATAAAATAATGTTTCCTTTAAGTAAAATGAGCTAACTTAAGGTTTTATGCACTTTCCCTGCAGAGCCCAATTTTTTTTCACCCTTATGTATGTATGTACTTATATACATTCGCCATGTTTCCCATCTGGACAGGCAATTATCCCATTCCACTTGAAATCCTTATTTAATGACTGCATAGCATGAAAATAATTTAATTGCACCGGAGCATACGGGATGCGGGTGTTCAAATACCTGCAGTTTGTCAAGCTTGTATCAACTACTTAAAACGCACTAAGTGCCAAAACCCTCCTGATCTAAATGCAACCTTAATCTATTTAAAATAGTCTAAATTGCAAGTAAGTGAAGGTTTTAGTTGAAGCGTTTTTGTTTTTTAAAGAAGTACCCATGTCGTTCATTGTAATGCAAAATGGCTTTCAGCTATCAATTATGAATTTATAACCGGCTAGTTTTGAAAGGATGCTGGTTGTATTGTATGGTGGTGTATGGTGTGTTTAATCGGATTTGTGGCGATAGGAACTATTCTATACTATGGTATAACTATACTATATTGCAGCCATTGCAGCCGTAGGACTTTACGGAGTATTGTTTGTTAAATATTGAGAGATTTTTGAAACAAACATTTCATAGTTTTAGCAATAAGATAAAAGTAAATCAGAACTTTTATAAAACAAAAATATTTTTTTTTAATAGCGGGAAGTTGTGTATTACATAGATAATAATCAAGGCTGCGGGCTGGGTATATTTAAGGAGAACGGACAGTGATATTGTGTCAGTCATGTGAACCGTTTGTCGAAGTCAAAAATGTACCAAAAGTTACTTCTATATATGTATGTATTTAATGTTTCGTCGCTGCCCTTTAGGATGACTTACGTCACGTTAGACCGGCCCGAGCTTCCGGCGCTTCGTTTTCTATGGAAAGCATCACGTGATCACCTGTCATGTCATAGAAAAGTTAGCGCCGGAAGCTCCGGCCCGGACACGGCCCGGTCTAACGTGAGTCATCCTTTAACCCTTAAATGCATGATTTTTTGTATAACTTTTTAATAAATTGAAATAGATGTGTCATGTTGTATAGATTGAGGGAATAATATTTTGGATAGCTGCATATTGAGCCACGGACCATCAAATATACGATGCATATATACATCATTATGCATTTAAGGGTTAATCTTAAATCCTGCCAAATTTTACCTTGATAATTTTTTATTTTCCGATTTCAACGAAATGTCATTGTTCCTTTTGGTTGGGAACCCTTCCAATAATTGAGAAAGCGCAAATTTCTCGCTTATTAAATTTCACCCCCCGTCAATGCAAAGAATTCGACCATCATTTGGCATCCTTTTCTGTGCAGAAGGTTGTATTTGAGATGTCTATTCTAGTAACGTACGACGGTTTTGGGGTTCTATTTCTATCCCATCGACAAAATGTTGTATCTTAGAGGGCCTCTCGTTCAGACACATTTTTTCTCGTTTCGTTCTCGTCTCGTTTTGTCTCGGCGTTTGATGATGTACGATTGTCATCTTGGCTAGCCCCCCTGGTGTTTGTCCTATTTAATAGGACACCTACCCTAACCTACCTACCCTACCTAGGGTGCCTACTGATGAATACTTTTTGAAAAGCGTTCTCAAAGGGCCTCTACCACGAAAGTTGAAAATCGAGGTTTCGTTATGTGCGTCTCAATCGCTCTTGCATTATCGATCGATAGGCAGTAACGAAATTTCGATGTTCATGGATGGCCCTATATTTTCGGGCAATTTTTCTGTCGACAAAAGATTACATCTCAGGTGTGTATCCTATTAAAATGCGACTGATGAATACTGGGGTGAAAAGGGTCGAAAGGGAATTCATCTGTCTGTCATGTGGATCGCTTTGTTGATGGGGGAGCACCTGGGATCATCTTTCATGATCATATATCACCTGGGTAGATAGAGCATTTAACACGACTCACGAAACTCACGATCATCATTCATTGGCACTCATAAGCCGCGTTTTCACTTAGTGTTCTGAGCAAACATTTTGTTTTGTGCAAATGGTTGCTCTTCCCATTTCTATTTACTATTGGAATAAGTGTTTCCAATAACCAAACGAACGAAAGATTGCTCGCTCAGAACTGTTCAGAGCACTAAGTGAAAACGCTGCTTTATATCCTCATATGACGATTTGACGACCGGTCTGGCCTAGTGGGTAGTGACCCTGCCTGTGAAGCCGATGGTCCTGGGTTCGAATCCCGGTAAGGGCATTTATTTGTGTGATGAGCACAGATATTTGTTCCTGAGTTTTGGGTGTTTTCTATGTATTTATGTATTTGTATATTATATATATCGTTGTCTAAGTACCCACAACACAAGCCTTCTTGAGCTTACTGTGGGACTTAGTCAATCTGTGTAAAAATGTCCTATATTTATTTATTTATTTATTTATTTATTTATATGAGACATTTTGATATTTATGACATAGTTATATTGTTTTATTCGTGATAAACCTAAAATTAAAATGACATACAAAAGTATATCTAAAACTACAAACATTCATAAAATAGGTAAGAGTTAAAGTTTACCACGAAATGGTCTCGCCTCAGCATAATACTAACCCGAAAGTCAGCGCTGATCTTCTTATGACTAGGTATGAAAGCGCAACTGAGCGTTTCTGAAATGTATGTAACCCCCAATCTGCCAGAATTGAATTCTAAATGTGGACTTATAACACGACCGCCTCGTGGAGTCGTACTATTTTAAAGGTCACATATGTGAGGTGATTAGGATTGTGCCGTTCTCGAGAACGTTCTCGGTTTTGCGTGGAAGTTCTCTCTCGAAAATATTACCCATAGTAAATGGAGGTTATCGAGAACGGCACCACTTTAGAGGTGATGAAAGTAATAAGCGCTTCCTAATGCGCAATCTGTGGGAGGTAGTCAATGTTCATATTAATACGTATGGGGGGACTGATGTTTGTAGGTAAACATTTTAGTAGATTGAAACTGAATGTTTACTGCTACTATTTTCAAAATGTAGGGAATCCTCATACTTTTACAGTTGCAAATGTCCACAGACTACGGTGTTAGTTTACTAATAAGTGTATCGTTAGTTGTTTGTTACTTAGCATAAAGAAAACCCGAATGCATAAAATCTATATTTTTTTATAAAACATTTACATACATACAAAATATCACACATCAAAAAACAACTAGTATGATATGTTTTACCTGCTTACATTTCGTAATCAAAAAATGACAGTTAAGATACATAACATAGTTCCATACAAAAAATGATTTCACAAACTACCAACGAAAATATATTTACAGTACATATGGTGCTACTTTCTCGCACTAGTGCGTAAAGAGCACTTTTCGGGCATATGTCGAAAGTTTAAAGGGCCATATGTACTGTAAAACGTTTTACGATACACGTGCGAATAGGTAATTCGCAACTCGTGTCGATTTGAAACACTCCCTGCGGTCGTGTTTTAATTTATCGCCACTCGTTTCAAATTTCCTCTTTTCCGCACTTGTATCGTAAATAACTATTTTCACACAAATTATAAAAAGTCCACAATAGCTTTGAACATACTCAAATTAAAATATAACGTATCTCAAACACTACGCAAGCTTTTTTACAAATCGGTATACCATCTAAGCCCATTGTCTGAAATTAAAATTGTAAAGCCGTACACGACATTCCATGGTCCCCCCGATTTTAAAACAATTAGATTAAAAGCTTTGCTGAATCTATGGATGGGGGAGGTTGGACGTGGCTTTAAAAATCTGCTTTTATTGCTAGAACTATTATGGGATCTTTAGAAAATTACTCTTGGTAGATAAAGGGCTTAAATGCTGTTTTTTGCCTTTGATTCGTTTATCCACGATCGTTGTGTTGTGAAATATAAAATATTTACTCCTTTTCGATAATTGCGAGGTAACTATAAGATCTCATTTTTCACGATAGTGATTTTCAACACACTTTATTATAAAATATTTATCAGTACGGTTTTTACTCACTATTATTTTTAGTCGCTTTTGGCTTTTGGTGTTTTGGTTTGTTTTGAAATATGTCTCACGATAGTTTAAGTGCGAACACTTTATTATTATAAAGCTTGGTAATCTTGGTAACACACGAGTAGCGAGAATAATAGCCCATTTTATTCCCTAGTGAGAGTAGTGAGTAATAAGCTTTTTTTAGGATTCCGTGCCTAAAGGGTAAAAACGGGACCCTATTACTAAGACTCCGGTGTCCGTCCGTCCTTTTTAGGGTTTCGTACCTCAAAAGGAAAAAACGGAACCCTTATAGGATCACTCGTGCGTCTGTCTGTCCGTCTGTCACAGCCCATTTTCTCCAAAATTACTGGACCAATTAAGTCGAAATTTGGTACACATATTATGTATGTTTGTAACCCAAAGACGGACATGTAACGTAAACAAATGATTTTCAACATGGGGGCCAGTTTTGGGGGGTAAAAGAGAGAGGGGGTAAGAGAGAGAGAGAGAGTTGGGGGGGTTGAGAATCTCAATTCTCAAATATATATTTTTTGTAATTTTAAAATAAATAGTTTAGAAGTTATTAAAGAAAATAGCCAAAAAATTACGATTCCCCCCCTTTATCTCCAAAACTACTGGGTCGAAAATTATGAAAAAAATACACAAAATACTTCTTTACCTATAGATGACAGGAAAACCTATTAGAAATGTGCAGTCAAGCGTGAGTCGGACTTAATTACTTAGTTTTTGATCCGACCCTACGGATTTTAAAAAACCCACGTTTCGCATAAAAAATACATTGTTAAAAATTGTGTAATGTACGGAACCCATGAAACGCGAGTCCGACTCGCACTTGGCCGGTTTTTTTTCATAAAAGTATAGGTATACTACGATTTCTCACTGTTCTCACGTTAAAGTTATTTAGTTGGCCAGTTTGCCCAGTTTACGTGTATATGTGAATTAAAAGGTGTCCAGTACATTATCGTTTGTTATTATATTTATGTTAATTACCAGAGAAACTGTGAAGGCTGACATACGTTTACGTAATTCTCATTACTGTAGTCGTAATTTAGTAAATTAATGGTTAAAATAAAATGAAATAGCAAATTTAATTAACGATTATTATTGTGAATTAGTATCGGAAAGTGACTGAGTATGCTTCGATATAAATTATGGGACTATAATTAAAATGAACAACCCATAAAATGGAATTAACGACAATGAGTATATGTAATACCATTAAGATGATAAATTGAGAAGTTAGTAGTGAAATGAGTAGGTAGGTCGCGACCTAGGTAGGTAGTAGGTAGGCAAAAAACTTTCAGACAACTTAAGAGGAAAGGGGACAGCCGCTTCTCCATACAAACGTAGTCCCCATTTTCCTCTTTGGATATTGACATTATGGAAAATATTTTTACATAATTCGATGTATATTAACCATAGCTCTACGTTAGATATTTTTTTTAGATTTTTTTTAATTGTTAAAAACTTGGCAAGAAAATTCACACAAATTTTTAAATGCTCCTAACTCTTATAATGGTTAGAAATTCGAAAAAATCAGACGTAGGGGCATATCTGTGGTTGATATACAACATATTGTGTCAAAATATTTTCAATAATGTTTAATATCTACAAAGGAAAAATGAGACTACGTTTGTATGAAAAGACTATTTCGCGCGGGTCCTCCACTTTCGTCTTATAAAGGATGACTCACGTTAGACCGGGCCGTGTCCGGGCCGGAGCTTCCGGCGTTTCGTTTTCTATGGAAAGCATCACGTGACCGTCACGTCACCTGTCATGTCATAGAAAAGTAAGCGCCGGAAACTCCGGCCCGGACACAGCCCGGTCTAACGTGAGGCATCCTTTATACTTACTCGAAAAGCTAAAGACACAAGTGTCTTTCAGACTTCCGGTTCGAACGCCGATTAATTCCTTTGTTTTTTGCTCATTAATATTGTTTAAAGTGTAATATCGATAGCTTTATTATACAATAATCTAAAGTGGTAGTGTGCAGTGAATGGAGAATTAATCTCAAAGCGTGTTTAACCACCATTTTGGAGTCAACGGCCGGTAGTCCATGTGCTTCTCGTAAAATCCAGCTATCGGTTTTACGAGACAACTACAACAACCACCGAACAGCGTCGTGCTCTAAGAGCATTTATTTTGTTCCTACCCTTTTACGTGACATTGGCTACGGGCAACACCGCCCTCAAGTCCATCAAGAAAAGAGTGTCTTTCAATCGTTCATGTCTTTTAAAAGACTAAAGTCGTTCAAATAAATCATAACTAAAGCCGAAAACTCCGGAAGCATTATAACTGGTCTGATTTATCGTCAGTCAGAAGATAATGAGATTATAATATAACGAACGCTCGGCCCGTGGATGCTCTCGTTTGGAAAATTGTAATTTAATCTAAAGTAACCTGTCCCTTTTAAGTATTGGTAGTTAGGGATTGGTAGCATATAGGACAGGCCGAATAAAACAGGTAAAATTAAAATTAATTGTTGCCGGTCCCATATTGGGATACCTTCCTACAATTTAGGAGGGAATTAAATCTTCTCGGGTCCGTGGTGTAGGGTTGGAGCCGGCGTAGTTTTTATCGCGTATAAATATATATCTTTACTTGAAAATAATTGTAGTGTATAACTAGCCTTATAAACCGTTTTTGCATGTACAACCGGCCTTAAAGTTTGTAGTCTATGATTGTTCATTATTTTAGTATGTGGGTATTTTTGCACTTTGTAATTTTTCCTCAGTCACCCGTTTTGACCACGAACGCTGTAAAGGGTTCGAAACGTCGGGATGTATTATAAATTCAATATACGCGATATAATCCGTTTTCATAGTTTTATTTCATGAGTAACTAACGCGGTAACCGAAGACAATATTAGGTAAAATCATGAATCTAGTATAACTGGATCGGTCATGAGGGGTGGGGGTAAATGACCGAACGGGATAGTCTTATGTATCTTTCAGTAGGAGTAGCAGAGAAAGCGCTGTTATTGTTTGTCCTTGTCATAGTTTCACTTTTCCACCGCTGCCACAACCGAGGTTGTGGCAAACAAATAAGTACGTGACATGTCATGTTTGTTCGTTGCTTGTTTAATTATCGTTGTTTTGTATAAAATTGTGCTTTCTCTTATGAAATATAGTGATGGTTAGCGTTTTGAATGGTTGAACTTTGATAAAATACTGGTGAATTGTTCTGTAATCGGCTGTAATAGCCGCTCTGAGCAAAAATATGAGATCATAACCTTTCACACGTAAGTACGGTATTTTACACCTTGCTCTAACGCAATATGTGAGAATAACATCGTAAAATTACGTTACACTCAAAGCAATGTAGAATCAAACGATTTCAATAAAAATATCACAATTATTTACGCAAATTAACAAAACATTATTTGTAAAATTATCCGCCCAAATTACGTAGGTAGGTAGGAGTCTGAGGTCAGCCATTTTTAAACTTCTTCTTAATTTAGCTGCATAACAATCATGTTAGGGATACCAGATGAAAATATCATAATTTTATGGGTAATTTTGACCTCCAAGTTTTTTTGTACTTCTAATTCCAAAAAATAAATAAACAAATGTTGTGAAGATTAAATGTGGTGTACATTAATTGGTGTGATTGCGATTTGTGATTTCTTTAAATTAAAACCCATAATACATTTTATTTTACGTTTTATTTACTAAACATGTTTAGTTTTGTACCATATAGGAGGTATATCATTGTTTATACGCCTAAAAAGAACGGCCCATTGACATTTTATTTAACAATTTTTTAATACCGTCAAACAAGCTAACTTTGCCTCCAGGGTAATCGCCCCAACGTGATATCAAATATTGGGGTAATTTTTACCAATATGGTATCCCCACGTTTATGACGTCATCTATGTCTATCCCTTACGGGCGCACGCGTATAGCTGGTCTATGTAATGCTAGGTCTATGGGTAAAATTAATTAAAAACTTAGGCGGTTAATACACTGATGAGGTTTCCGGGTGTGGCACCAGTATGAAAACCGCCTAAATTTTACTAAAAATTATTGCCTTGGCAGAATATTATTGCAGTTATAACGATTAGATGCTTTTCTTTTATCATTTTATATAAAAACTGATGTCAATTGCTATAATTTCACCAATAATAGTTATTTGTTCAACAAAACAGCAAAGAGAAGTTTTTGCTACAGTTATAATTTTGAGTCCAGAGGAAGAACTAGTAGTAGTAGTAGTAGTAGTAAATCACTTTATTGTACAAAACAAAAATTGTTAACATGAAATTCATATAAATTGATTCTAACTTAGAACCTTTAGCGTAGAGAGGGTCCTACCTAAGCCAAAAATCATACAGTGAGCAAAATCGAATTTTGCGCAATGTTTTTACCATAAAGCACCCTTGTTCGAGCTGCTGACGTGAAAAAACTATTTATAGGTACACCCGAGACGTACGGGTTACCGCAAAAAATCGAATTAAGTCGCATCTCTGTCGAACTTGTATTATCCGAGTGACAAGGTCTCAGATATAAAATGATTGAATTTCGATGTTCGCGGTAGCCCCTCTTAGTAGTCAAGTATCATTTTTTCAATTAAGTTCTTTTGCACTGTTAATCTTACTGGTAAAGGTCATATTTTACCAATAAACATACACACAAACGCACTCACTCATCTATTGATATATGTGTGGATTACGGTCGGTAGTAGCACCACGGACCCCATTTTATCCACCTCAAGCATAAATGGTCCAATTTCAATAGGATATCCATACGACTTATGACCTACCTATTGTCGCGTCGCGTGCTCCCCTCGCAACCTCGCATCTGAGGACTCTTCGTTCTGGCTGTAAACAAAAATAACAACTACTAAACCGTTAGGGATTAAAATTAAGTTCTTACACATTCTAAATTGAACCTTAAACTAAGTAGTGTTGAGTCTATTATGAAACTAGCAGTAGATTTGAGTTGTGTTGTTCGTGTTCTATGTGATGTATGACGTGTATGACTTAAAAAGAAAAAATAATTGGATTGGTTTGCGGTTTACGTTTGGCTTATTTTTTTAATGATTTAATATTTTGCTTTAATTGAGTCTGAATCAAAAGATTTAATTGAGTATGATTCTTAAGGGTTATTAATGCTCCGTACAAAACTTTGTTTACGGAGCACTTATGGGATCACTTCGGTCTTGCAAATCGGTATTTTTTTTAAGTAAATAAGAAATAAGTATGCATTTAAGGCAATGGATGTATATTTTTTCTTTTATAACTGAGACAATATTGCTGTCTTCTTATTAGTGTTCGAATACTTTGAATTAAATAACAAAGATTCCCCTTAGCATGACAAATCAGAACGTTTTTGTAAACCGTTCCACATCAACATCCATTTTGAGATGAAAATATTTAAAAATAGAACTGTTGTTATAGAACAAAAATGAGATAAGATAACGGATGCATAAAAGAAAAGGAGCGAGATACTAGTACTAGTGCATCAGACAGAGACAAATAACGATGTACCTAGTTGGCTTTGCTATTGTTGATATGATCTACTTTTAGAGAAAAAAACATTATTATTTATTAGAATGGAACCACTAATGCTCAAATTATGCATATTAAGCTATTTTACCAGATAGAGCGAGAAAAGGTAGGTACAAAAATTCTAAAAATATTTACTTATTAAATTTAGTTTTTATACCATTGTGTTATGGTTTAGATTTGCATGTCGAGACCCCACTTAACGCGAATAACGGTTTTACTCTACAAAATTCAAATTATTCTATAAATAACATCACAATGTAAAATAAACATCTCCGCGAGACCACAATAAGCTTGCTGGAATAACACATTGTAAATACAATTTTATGTCAACGCGGTTAAGGTTTGAATTGCATTCGTTTATTTTACGTTGACAGTATGGTTATTCCAATCGATTCAGGAGTCGAGGACAGGTGAATCGGTAATATCAGTATAAAGGTGACATGGTTCTCTGTTTTTATTGTCTGTACGTTTGTGACTGTCACGAATAAATGTCTCTTATTTCGGATCCCAACATTTGACAACTGCAGCAGTATTACTGTTGAAATGTTACTGCTGCGGGATTGACGCAGGAGTTTGGTGGTTTGGAGCTTTGGTGCTCCTCTCTGTCAAATTACGAACAATTGTATATCAGCTTTAGTTCACACATTTGACAACTGCAGCAGTATTACTGTTGAAATGTTACTGCTGCGGGATTGACGCAGGAGTTTGGTGGTTTGGAGCTTTGGTGCTCTTCTCTGTCAAATTACGAACAATTGTATATCAGCTTTAGTTCACGATATACTGGTTTATACCCAGAGCTCGACCAATGGGAATACAGCCAGACGTGAAAATCGTCGAGACAAATTTAGCACGGAAACAAAAAGTGCAATAATTTGACGCATTTGTGCGTCAAATTGTCGTCATTGCCGATTGTCAATATCAATTGGACATAAAATTGAGGGGGATTTGAGGGAATTGAGGGACTGTGGGAGCCGGTCAATGAACTTTGGTAATTAAAGGAAAATGGCCGTTTGTTTTGCTTTAACTGTCTGGAGCGTGTAAACTTATAGTTTATTTTTGTTTGTGTATTATTTGAGCGTATTGTTTTGCAAGCTATGTTTACTATTTTATCGTGCGTTGATGTAACTTTTAGTAATCCAACCACATATTTGGCACATAGCACAAATGGGCGATATTTTTTATATGGATTTCTATTGAAGGAGACTATGATTATTCTATACCGTTACCTATGTAATATTATGATTGGAACTTACTTTCAAAGTTATAAAAATAAAACTGTTTATATATTGTGCGGGTAGGTAACATAGGAAAGATTTTTTCCCAAGAATAAAGCCTAGTTGACAAATCTTTTCATTTCAATTTAAGTAAGCATCATCAAAATAGTTAGAGCTTTTTTCAAAAACCGTATATTGCTCCTTTAGTTATACAAGGTGCAACGAAAATAGTGGGGATCCACTTAAGGGCATATTCGATATCGTGTTCTGATTAGGAAAAAGTAGAAGAAACATATTTTGACGCGACAAAATTTTGGTCTTTGTATAAAGGACTGGCCATAGGCATAGAGTTTTTTTTTGCGTGGAAAATACTTTTTCTTCTAATTTTATCTAATCAGAATACGATTGCGAATATGCCCTTAAACGGCTTCCTACTACGTTTGTTACGCCTTGTAGGATTAAGAGTGTTACACGGAAAATTAAACTTCTGCTATGTATTTTTTTGATTAAACTTAAAAGGCGATTTGCAATTTTATTAACAGGCCCTACAACTAAGAAGGAAATCTTAATAACAGCTACCAATACCAACCTTGCCCCCTTTCCCGCCAACCTTGTACATGTAAAGCTAAAGATCAAACAATATGTGCTTCAAGAGGCTTTCTTGTTATATTGTTTTGTACCCTTAAGGACCAATTTCCGTTGGCCTCGCTTTGGGACTCGGAATAATCGCTTTAATTTTCCATAAATGCGTACGAAATTGCCACTCAAGTGGCTGCTGTGGCTGGAGATTCACTTGACTAATTTTATTTGTAAAAAATGATTTTTGTAACTGTTTATTCGCTGTAAAAGCAAGACCTTAGACGAATACATAACATGTGTGAGTATTAGGTATTAGGATTTTTTTTGTTGTCGATTTATTTATTTATTAGCATTTATAATATCTGTAGTTGACTACTTGACTATGTGCTTTTGGTTCGAGATTGCAGCTGAGAGCAATTGCTTCGTATGTTGCCTGAATCTGTAAAATTTATACTATAGGTATTATGTTCCTGGTACCTGCTTGTTATTCTTTCTCGTATTTTGTCTATTCCAATCCATATTCAGTATCTACTCGTAGGCGACTAGATCTAACCAACTAAAAACAAAGCAACTACGCAGCCCACTATAACTTGGATCTTTTCAAAATTGATAGTGAATAGACATCTCTTAGGTAAGCATGCTCCATCCTAGACCGCATTTTCTTTATCTATTTAATAAAAAAAATTGGTCTGTGTATTAGGTAGGTATGTAGGGTTGGCCGACTTAGGCGACCTGCCCCACCGAAAATATTTTTTTTTGCTAAGTATTTAACGATTTGTAATTTTATTAACTGGCCGTACAACTAAGTAGGCAACCTTAATAATAGATGAAATAAGCACAAGGGTGACTACCTGATAAAAAAAAAACTAAAGATGTATTCAATCCTCATTCTTTTGAGGTTCGTATTTGGATAACTTAAAATGCTTTCCTTTATCTAAGAATATAAACTAACACTTATCTATTTAGATATAGACATGAATCTGTTAATTCCTCAAATTGAATTATATTTGTGTTTTCCAGATATTCGCGTACAACTGACAGAACAGACGCGAATACTAGAAGCACGGGCCGAAGCGGCAGCGGGCGTCGCAGCAGAACTACACGACTATTGCCGGAGACGGGCAGAACTAGAGGCAGAGTATTCTCGAGCACTTGACAAGCTAGTCCGAGCCGCGCATCAGAAACATAAGGAGCAGAAACACAAGTAAGATATAGATAGAATATAAAGTTACCTAATAACCCAGGCCGGTAGTAAAAGGGTGCCGCAGCAGAACTACACGACTACTGCCGGAGACGGGCCGAACTAGAGGTAGAGTATTCTCGAGCACTTGACCACCTAGTCCGAGCAACACAAGGAGCAGAAACACAAGTAAGATATACTTATAGATGGTAGCTAGTGCTACAGTAAAGCTGGTATTACAAGGGTTCGCAGTGGAGTTACACGGTACTGCCGTAGCTAGGTAAGCCGGCATGCCCGGAATCTAAGCAGTGTAGGTATTTTCAAGCACTAGAAAAAGAAAAATTAAGTCCGTATTTAGATGATATGGTACCTGTAGGTTACTGTACAGACTGCTGGTATTAGAAGTGCGACGCGGCGGGACTACAAGATAATTGTCGAATTCAAGGGAGATAAATAAAGTCTTCTACAATGGTCAACTTCTTTTAGCAAACAGGCCTGATAGGCTGTAAAAAAAAAAGAACCCGGCCTAAAGACAGTTCCTCCCTTAATGCTGTAGGATGAAACCAGCCTAGAACTCCAAGAAGGTCATCTGCAATCTTTCCTTTTCTAATTTGTAACCATCTTTTCCAGACGCGAGCAATGGTCGCTAACGGGCGCCTACGCGTGTTGGCAGGCTGCGCTGGATAGCACGCGCTCGCTGTCCAAAGACCATGCGGCGTTGGCCGCGTTATACGGAGGGCAACTAGCGTCAAGATTGCAAAGGGCGGCTGACGACGCGTTGAGGTTACATAGGAAATGCCGGGACATAGGTGAGTGTTTCTGTAGCAAACCTCTGTGCGCCGTATAAATATATTGCTTACAAGAGATATATGTAAGGTCTTTGCTGGACGCCCTGAACTGCTACTGAACGCAACGCAAAGGCCTGAGTGGACGCTCGTAGCTGAGCGTTCGGCGGGGCGTGCAGCGTGGCGTCGGGCTCACAAGGGATGTGAGCAGCGTGCATTAAGGCCGCTCCTATACGTTTGCATTTGTTTAACATGCACGCCGCACGCCCCGCCCCGCTGCACGCCGAACTCGAGCGTCCACTCAGGCCTTATAATATCTGATCGGATCTGATTTCATAACAATAACTTCTAATACCTAAATCCGATTCCTAATAATCACTCCAAACACGGAACACTAGAACCTTGGCATTTTTTTTTCAGTACTGGAACGCCATGAAGAAGTAGGCGCAGCCTTAGCCGACGCGGCAGCCGCGGGGAAGGCGCAAGCTGCAGCGGCCGCAGAATGGCGCGCCGCAGCAGCCAAGCTGAGACACGCCCATGATCAGAAGACTCGGCTGGCTGCCGCCGACCCTCCTAGGGTTAAGAAGCTGAAGGCTTTGGATAAAGAGCTAGAGAAGGTTAGTTGCATTCTGTAGGACAGTTCTAAAGAGGAATATTGTAGGCTACACTTTTAGCCTAACAAGGCCCAAGCGGCAGCAGCATCGGTGCGGACCCGGATCTGTATAACGTGACTCATCTACCTATATAATGAACTATGATCGATCATCTGTTCAGCCATAAATATATGAAACATCCAATTCTTTTTCCATTCAATGCGGTGATTACTACATTCGCGGTTAAGTTTATCTTATGGAGTTAATATCTCTCTTCAAAGCTGGTGCATTTCACTTAGTCAAGTGGTCCAGCAGCTCGCCCGCGTTTATAGAAAGTCTTCCTGACTCACACCGCATGTAAATCAGATGAAAAAGGAAGAGGAAGGAATATTGTGAAGGCAGAGGATACAGTTTTACAATGGTCTATTCCTATTCCTCTTCCTTTTTCATCTGTATTTTTTTTGACATTAAACACATACCGTGCTCGTATCCCAAATCCCAATCAAAGAAATTTTTGCTTTCTCTGATTCCACGATCGCCCTCATTTTGGTAATTCTTGTTTCTCGATGACGGGGTTGGTCCCATACATATGTTGTTGATGGTATACTTATTCACCTTGCAAACTATGGCTAAACGTAAAATAAACAATAATTTATTAAAATGATTTAAAAATCCAGTTGTCTAATCATTTTAATTGTTACCATTACAGCGACGCGGCCGGCACAGCGAGGCTCGCGCTAAGGCCCTGCGCGCACGCGCGGACTACGTATTGAGTCTGGAAGCTGCGAACGCGACTCTGCAGCGGTACTACCTTGACGACATCCCCGATATCATGCTTGTGAGTTACTGTTTTATAGCATGATAATAGAGATGTATCAGATGTATGTATATAGAGAAAGCTAAACGACACTTTAATATGAGGAAATGGAGACGTGACGTTACGTTCTCATCTTGTCATTTTTACTTTTCGATTGGAGTTGGTCGATAAACGATTGTCATCTTGGGTCACCCTTTTTCGAACTTTCAAGTAATATTAGGAAACTCCATAGTTGAGACGAATTACTTGTCTGTGACGTTACGGTCAAATTACCTAATCTTTAAATTATTAACAATCGGTTAGGCCTTAAGGTGTCACTCTAATCTAAACGAACTCATTGCTGTCCCCAGTGCATGGAGGTGGGTTTCGAGGCCGTAGTGGGGCGCTGCGTGCGCACCGCCGCCGAGGCCGAGGCCGCGCGCGCGGCGGCCCTGTGCGCGGCCGCCGGCGCGCTGCGGGGCGCGGCCTCGGCTCTGGACTCTTTGAAGGACCGACAAACGACGCTGGACGCTCACGCGCCGACTTTCGCGTTGCCACGGCCACTGCCTTATCAAGGGACACCTCCTGAAGAACAAGTAATTAGTGTTGTTACTGTTGTTGACTATCTCATTCTATATTTCTCTCAGTTATGCGTATACAATACCAATGCAGAATCGTATTTACGTGTGCGTGGGTATATGAGTTTGTGCAAAAATAGGGGTTAAAATAGAAAATCCGTTATAATCTTACTGGCGTAGTCGGTAGGATCCTCAGTTGTTCACCTCGACGCAAAATTAACCTTAAAAACCATAAAAATGTCTTCCAGGACCAAGAAATGCGTGAGCTAGTAAACGGGGCAGCAGAAGAACAGGACGCAGCGGCGGCAGCGGTGGCAGCAGAGCTCGCGCAAAGATTGCAGCAACTTGAGAACGGTGCGAGGGCGCTTAGAGCTGAATGTAGAGAGAGTGCTAAAACTCTTGATGCGGCTGAAGCTGAACTTGTTAAACAGGTATGTTTAAGACTACAGAGTCAGATGACTGTATGTCCAGATCTTTAAGAACGTCACCAAAAGTAGTCAGCTTTTAAAACTTATCAGGAGGTGAGCATGTTATACAAATGACTAGAGGATAAGTATGATACCAATACGCAAGAGCTCTAGAGTGTGATTTTCAGTCAAGTGTCGGGAAAGTGACGAAATTCTAGATACGACTGAAACAGGTCACATTCCACAAAGTACCTAAATTTTTAGTTAGATATTTGAAACTAGATTGTAACTTTTATTGAACAAAAACTTGTTGCGTTCGTGGCCCACAAATGGTCTCGCCGGAAGACCAGCGCGGACTTTAGGGTTAGAATTATGCTGAGGCGGGACCATTTTGTGGTACATTATATACTTTTAATTTTTGTTTTAAATATACTTTTTCTTTGTAATACGTTTGTATGAAATGCAGTTTGCCATGAATAAATGAATTGTTCTAACTATTCTTATTCTTAATAACTGTCAAATGTTATTATGAAAAGGCGAGCATACAGAACACGACTCGTGAAGAAATTTCCGCGTGGAGTTGATCGGTCTGTGAAGACTGCTGTGCAATGCCTCGCGTGAGGCACATCAACAAAAGCCTTTTCATGTGGTAATTTCCTTACGGCTTGTTCTGTTTAGGTGCCTATTAGAGTATTGTCGTCGGATACTAAAAGGCAGTATTCTTCAGAAGACTGCCTTTTAATATCCGGCAGAGTACGCACGTTACATTACGGCTAATATTAGAATCCGTTTGTATTGGAGATGGAAGGCGGCGGGGCGCAGTGGGAGACGGCGCGGCTGTTCGGGCCGGACGCGCCCGCGCCGCCGCCGCCCGACGAGCAGGAGGGGCCGAGGAAGGAGCAGGAGGACTACTATCTCGCGGTTAGTACAAGGTTTTCACTTAAACGCTGTACGGAGCGTCCATTCTCTGTACTTCGCCAGTGTAAATACTGGTCGATGTCTAAACTTCAAAGTGCCAGCGGTCGATATATACAGGCAGTCCCAAGAAAGTACCTTAAATATCGAAGATAGGATATTTTGCTGAAAGAAGACTGTTATTTTTAAAAGTTAGTAATACTGCATTCAAAGATTTTCTAAAAATTACTTGCTTCGTCTGGGAATCGAACAGACATTTAGAGGGATAGGTAGAAAGGGTCACTAAGACAAAACTGCGTTTTTTTTAGCACGGCTGCACACATTTACGACTCGAGTGCTGTAGGGCTAAGACGGTCGGCTCTCTATCATTTGTCACCATGCCTGTCACGTTCTAACAAATATGACGCATGACATGACAGATGATAAAAATGCGACCATGATATTGCTGCTGAGCGGTGAACAGCTTAAACCCGAAAAGTACTCGTATGTGTGCGTGAAAAAGCGACGTGTCATTTGGAATTGACAATTTTTTGTCCAAGCGACTATGGATGGTATAGAAAGGATCGCAATCTCTTATGGCAGAATTGTTGTAAAAGTGACCACGTTAAGCTTTAAATAATAGTTCCTAATCTCTCCGGTGGCGCTAGTTAGGCTCTGGGACATGAGTATAACATGAACCAAGGCAACAAATAACCCGACCAAATTACGTAGGTTGTTTTTGGTAGTATTTCGGTGTATGGTGGCGCCGCCTAATTACTGTATTTTGATGGACACTTTTCATACATAGAGATTTGGCTCCTTTATACAGTCTCCATGCAAGCGACTTTACATATTTTTGTAAGCTTTTTAGTTACGAGTAAATTTGTATGGTTGGACAGAAGTTCCGGTCGTACGTGTGTAGCGCGGGGCGGCTGGCGCGGCTGGAGAGCAAGGCGGCCTGCATGCGCGCGCGCCTCGTGCGCCTGGCCGCGCTCCCCGCCGCGCCCGCCCCCGCGCCCGCCTCCCCGCCCTCCCCGCCGCGCCGCGCCGCCGCCCGGCTGCGCCGCGGACAGTTCGCCGCGCCGCTCGACGACCATCTCGCGGCCGCCAGGGCCGACCTGCCGAGGGTGCTGACCTCGTGTGTGCGCGTCATATCCAGCTACGGTAACTTATCTGTCTTTCTCTCGACCCTAGGCTGGAAAGAGGACAGTACTATCGAGCTCCGGTGTCTACGTGTGTGCTAGTTAACTGTAGGTCGTCTCCCTCAAACCCCGCGCCGCGCCGCTGGATGATCAGCTGGCTGCGGCGAGAGCAGATTTACCAAGAGTGCTGACGTCGTGTGTGCGAGTCATCCGGCTACGGTGAGTCGGATTTCCAACCTTTTCCAACCTAGAGATATCTAGGCCTGATTTTGAAAGTCCCACGCTTTCATCATTTTCCTCGCGTTCTCCCGGCATTTTGCCACGGCTCATGGGAGTCTGGGGTCCGCTTGGCAACTAATCCCAAGAATTGGCAATGGACTAGTTTTTACGAAAGCGACAGCCATCTGACCTTCAAACCCAGAGGGTAAACTAGGTCTTATCGGGATTAGTCCGGTTTCCTCACGATGTTTTCCTTCACCGAAAAGCAACTGGGAAATATCAAATGATATTTCGTACTTATGTTCCGAAAAACTTCTTATATAACTATTGTATAATTGATAGCTGTTGGTTCTCCGAAAAATAAATAAATAAATAAAACTCATTGGTACGAGCCGGGGTTTGAACCCGCGACCTCCGGATTGAAAGTCGCACGCCCTTACCGCTAGGTCACCAGCGCTTCTCCCACGCTTTATTGTTAAGTTAAATTTTAATAGGCAACGCGTATTTGATCCTCACATCAACTGTTTTGTTCCCAGGTCTGCGACACCAAGGCATCTTCCGCGTGTCAGGGTCTCAAGTGGAAATGCAAGCATTACGCGCGGCCTTCGAGAGGGGGGATGACCCGCTGGCACATGTGAGGGACGCCTCCGATATCAACTCTGTGAGTACCTAATCTATTAGTGGCAATAACTAATCTAAGCTTTAGTGGGACTATTTGACAAATAACTAACGTGTTCTATTCGCTAGGTGTACGACTGGTACTGCCCTCATTTTGTGGGTTTTTCTACGTTAAATCTTATTTAGTGATATTAGTTGCAATGGCTGCCGCTATTATTATTGTGCGACATTCCACAAGGATACGTGTATTTGTGACAATCGGCACTACTTTGGGAAGGATCCACCGGCTTCGCACCTTGCAAATAACCGCTAGGGTAAAATTAACTTCTGTTGTAATATGGTTGAAACCATGCCACTCAGTAACTTATAATATTTAACGATTTGCTACCTAGCCCAGGGGTTTCCTCTTTACTGTCTACAGTAAATGAGGAAGGAGTAAACTTGCCATGAGGCAAGCCTCCTCAGCATGTACATATCTATTTCGAATAGCCTAACCAGGTTAGGGCACGGAGATTAAGATTTAACCTTGCAAGTGCGGCCCTGACCTAGCCTAAAGTGATTGTAGAAAGCGCAAGAAACGCACCTGGTGATGTAAATCCTGCCTGAGCGAAAGACGTGCATTGGTATTATTCGTTGATCTATGAAAAATAAAACACCAACAAAAATCGTTTTTCGCTACACTGATCAGATCTGGTCAATTCTTATTTGTAGTTAATGGTAGAAGTATCATTATCAATACCCTGAGATTAATCCAGATACCCTTTCTAGGTGTGTGGCCTCCTAAAGCTATACCTCCGTGAGCTCCGTCCACCGCTTCTACCGCCACAACTACAAGAACGCCTACTACGTTTAGCCGCTTTACCGAGCGACGCGGACTTTGTACGGCGCATGCGTGAACTGTTAGCGACGTTGCCGGCTTCGTCTGTGCTGGTGTTGCGGTATCTGCTGGCGTTCTTGGCACAGTGAGTCTTATAGCTATGCTATTAGGGTTCAAATTGGTTTTGAAGGTGATCGCTGAAGCTAGCTGCACTTGGCTATCAAGTTATACTCAAAACTTGCGTCTACACATATAGTTTATAGCCAAAATATTCGCTCCGCCTCCTATGTTATCACTGCCAGTGACCAGGATTTCAGACTGTCAAGTCGAATAAAATTAATTTATAGGAAAGTTTACTTGACTAACGTTAGTATAGTGTTAATTTTTGGATTGAGCTTGTTTACTCAAAGAGTCTTAAGAATTCAATACCATTGAGCGGTAAACCACAAACTAGGATAACTACCTTGTAGTGTAAGCAGATTATAACCGCCTTAAAATGTTAGTATAGATAAATGACTCTTTTTTTAAACAATAGACTACAAAATACACTAACTAAATAATTTTACAACCGTCGACACTCAAAGTGGCTAAGGTGCATATGATTTCACAAAAGATTCAATATGATATTATCTTTTTAGACCATTTTAACCCCATTCAACAAGGAATAAGGTTAAAAATTCAATATACATGCAATGCACTTCTAACTTATTTTGTAAGTAACTGGTTGGCGGCTACGAGAACAGAAGCAGATAATAGTATTGTAATAATACAATGCCATTGTTAGTACAGGTAAGTGAATGAGCTCAGTTGAAATGATTTAAACTATACCGTTCTGAGGTAACGTCCTATGATAACCTTCGTTTATGTATCAGTTTAACAGAGTACAGCGAATACAACATGATGGACGCGTGGAACCTGGCCATCTGCGTGGGGCCCACGCTGCTCGCGGCGTGGGGCGAGGGCGGCGCGCAGCTCGCGGCGCAGAACCTCGTCAACGAGCTAGTCAAGAGGACTATCATACACCATGCCGCCATCTTCCCTCAGGACCTCGCGCCGCATGCGCTCTATAAGCGACCAAGGTTAGATAACAACAAAGAGGGATATAATAAGATAGAGTGGTACTGTCATAGTAAATTTTGTAACCACTGTAAATTCCCTGCCATCTATCGACATACTTTAAAACTAAAAATGAAGATTTATAAAAATACGTTAAAATGTATTTAAATATGGATAAATGTTTTTTTGTATTTGTATTAATTATTTTTATGATTTTGACCCATGTTCTTTCACTGATATGCATTAAAATTGTTAAATAACGAACGAAACCGTCAACGCCATCTATACGACAGTTGGCCAAAGCTAGTAGCGCCCTCTGAACGAGAATTAAATTTTCTTGATTTTCGAGGCACGTTTTTTCCTTAGACTGTATCCATCTATTACGGAGTTATATCTATCTTTGATAAGAAGTACCTTATTCGTAGATACAAACGTAAAAATATATAACGAGAAGTGTCGTAATGAATCCACCTCAACTTATGAGTTTTGTTGATTTTGTTTAATTTAATTCCTCTCTAGAAAAACTCAGCATTGAAGAAAATGTATTTTAGTTCTACAACACTACGTCTTGAAGCTCTAGATAAAATACGGCAACAAAAGCGTTTATATAAAATGACCATAACTCGTTTTCACAGTGAAGAGAACGAGACCGTCACAGAGGAAGGCGAGAGCGCGGCCGGCTCGGACGACGTCGACGCGGCCGAGGAGCCCGACGTCAACGACGACCTGTCCTTGTACGACGACGACGATGAAAACGATGACGGTGCGTATCGTAAAACAGAGCAGAATCGGGCCAATGAATACTGACAAGCATTAACATCGGTAACACTGAGAGGGCGGGAATTTAATATGCACTCAACTTGAGTGAGAACTGTCAATAGCTCTTCGTAAGTTTGAATCTTGACCCTATGACGCGTTCAAATGTATTTTAAAATAAATCACAGACTTATTCTCATTTCAATTACTTCGCCCGCTTAGCTTTAAAAGTGCTTGTTGCTAGGCCTATTTGAATAATAGTTATTTGTTATACAAGGGTGCAAAGTTGTATTTTACCCGTGAGTGTTTTAACACACGAGAAGTAAAATACATTTGCACCCGTGTGTAACACAAAACTTTTCCCCTCACTATAGCGAGGAAAGTGCAACATCCACAGGCGTTAGATCATCTTCATCAACTGGAATCACTCATTTTTTTACGATATTATAACAAAAAACTGGAAATTCTGTACTTTTACGGGAGAAGTTTTTAAGTAAAATTTATGTTGACAATGTTGACATTTCTGACGTATGAAATGTCAATGATGCGTTTTGAAATTGCATCGACTTAACTTGTGCGTTCAGAATTATATTTAACATAATTATTAAAAAACAAACGTTTATTATGGAATTTTAAGGTTTATGACTTAAAATAATTAAATAAAGCTAAATCTGGTGTTTTTTATTAGATTCTCAAACCATTTATTTAACGATAATTAATATCGAACGAACCATTATTATGAGCGTTTTACGTTTTGTTATCTGTCAAGCTACTTAAACACGCTCCATTCAAGGTCAAATTACTTTTCCCACTAGTGGATAAAATGCGTTTTTCCCCGCTTGTTTTAAAGGATAAAAGACGGCTTTCCGAGCTAGTGAGGGGAAAAAATATTTTGACTGACTTAGCTACTTCTTCTCTTGATTGTACGTCGATCAGAGACTATCTGTCGGCAAACAAATGATGTCAGCATACGGGCATTAATTAATGTTATAAATAAAACATGAAACTATTCTCTAATGTATATAAGAACACTGTTACCAGTATTCATAGTTTACTAAAAAGTTTATTATATAAATAAATAATAAATAAATAAATATAGGACATTCTTACACAGATTGACTAAGTCCCACAGTAAGCTCAAGAAGGCTTGTGTTGTGGGTACTTAGACAACGATATATATAATATACAAATACATAAATACATATAAAACGCCCAAGACTCAGGAACAAATATCTGTGCTCATCACACAAATAAATGCCCTTACCGGGATTCGAACCCAGGACCATCGGCTTCACAGGCAGGGTCACTACCCACTAGGCCAGACCGGTCGTCTAAGGTCTATTGTACGAATACTGCTGTCAATCATTGAATTGACAGATTTAAGCGCTAGAGCAGATAAAGATTATTATTCTGTGAAAAAAATGGCACGTGGATTTCAATTAAGTTATTAAAGCCTAGTCCAAAAACAAAAATTAATTTGTGGATTTGACAGTTCAGGATTGTTTCCTTTACAGGAACTCCAGCAGATATACAAACAGATTACCTTCAATGTCTACTATATATTGACAGTAATTACTAATTATAATGTGTGTTCACCCTTTCGCATGTTTTTTTCAATGCGTAAGTTCCAGAACCATCCCAACCATATTCCATCGTTCCTTTTCATCTAGCTGTCAGTACCATACACTCGACCACAACCAATCCTTAAAATTCATACAGCGTGTCCAATAAGTTCGAATACACATATTTTTACCTTGGCTCTAAAGACAGGGATTATAGGCCATAAAATTCTTATTATAAGTAAAAAAGTATTTTGACGTTTAGGGTGGATCTTTTATGCCATGCTTATAGAAAACGCAAAGTACATGACATTTCCGAAGCGACCAAGAAAAAGAGTGCAAAAATCGAACATAATACTTTCTTGGCACGCAGGTGACGAGTTTGTTTTTTCTGACGAGAAACTGTTTGTGTTAGAACAGCCTCATAATGCCCAAAATGATCGATTGTGGGCACCACGGATAGAAGACATTCCGGACAACCAGAAAAATGTTCCTAGGTTCCAGAGCTCACCATCGGTCATGATATGGGGTGCAGTATGTAAGAGGGAGAAGAATGCCTTTAGTATTTATAGATAAAGGCGTTAAAATTAACGCACTTTACTATAAAACCAAGGTTCTTCACACACCTCACACACACAACCTTGGTGTCAGGCTAATTTGACAGATTTTTTGCCGAAACATGAATGGCCGGCCAACAAGTTCTCCATACTGGAACGTATTAGCTTTTTTTCTTTGGGCGTATATGCTTACGAAACTACATGATTACAAAATCCTTAAACCTGGACATTTCAAAAAGGTTATCGAGCGTTTTTGGGACAAAATGCCAATGGAAATGTTGCGTGCTGCGTGTGATTCAGTCAAGAAGCGTTTGAAAAACATTTGTTGTAAATATTTATTATATGAGTGTGCCATTAATAAAATATAATTTTAATTGTAGTAACTATTCATACATTTATTTTATTTAATATTTGTACTATATTCGGACTTATTGGACACGGTGTACAATGTGCCTGAAAAACCCGACCAACTTTAACCATAAAATCAATAAAATGTCATACGGAATCTCCTGACAGTGATTTTTTTCGGCAGATGAAATAAGCGAAGACGGTGAGAACGGAGAATGGAGAGAACGGGACAGGGACTCAATAGAAAGGAGGTAAGGAATGTGTGGTCCCTGGTTTAGTTAAAAATTAGCATTGTAATATCATAGAGTAACTTATACTAGAGCGGTACTGTCATAGTAAATTTTGTAACCCCAGTAAATTCACTGCCATCTGTCGACACACTTTAAAACTAAAAATGAAGATTTATAAAAATACGATAGAATGTATTTAAATATAGATAATAGTACATTTTACAACTAGTGTGAAAAGACATTTCAAACGTGTTGTAAACGACGTTTTTTAATACAATTGCGAAAAAATAATAAATTAATATATCATTAGTAGAATCATACCACCAAACCAAACCAAAACCAAAAGTACGTATACAGCCCTTGATAGTTGAGCTGCCGCAGCCCGCGATACCTTCATACTCGTGCGCGCCCCGGCCGCGGCCGCCGCGGGCCCGGCGCGGGTTGCTCAACGACACCGAGGAGTAACGAGTGAGGCCCCAGTACCTGCTCAAGCTATACAGCCCGCGATACCTTCATACTCGTGCGCGCCCCGGCCGCGGCCGCCGCGGGCCCGGCGCGGGTTGCTCAACGACACCGAGGAGTAACGAGTGAGGCCCCAGTACCTGCTCAAGCTATACAGCCCGCGATACCTTCATACTCGTGCGCGCCCCGGCCGCGGCCGCCGCGGGCCCGGCGCGGGTTGCTCAACGACACCGAGGAGTAACGAGTGAGGCCCCAGTACCTGCTCAAGCTATACAGCCCGCGATACCTTCATACTCGTGCGCGCCCCGGCCGCGGCCGCCGCGGGCCCGGCGCGGGTTGCTCAACGACACCGAGGAGTAACGAGTGAGGCCCCAGTACCTGCTCAAGCTATACAGCCCGCGATACCTTCATACTCGTGCGCGCCCCGGCCGCGGCCGCCGCGGGCCCGGCGCGGGTTGCTCAACGACACCGAGGAGTAACGAGTGAGGCCCCAGTACCTGCTCAAGCTATACAGCCCACGATACCTTCATACTCGTGCGCGCCCCGGCCGCGGCCGCCGCGGGCCCGGCGCGGGTTGCTCAACGACACCGAGGAGTAACGAGTGAGGCCCCAGTACCTGCTCAAGCTATACAGCCCACGATACCTTCATACTCGTGCGCGCCCCGGCCGCGGCCGCCGCGGGCCCGGCGCGGGTTGCTCAACGACACCGAGGAGTAACGAGTGAGGCCCCAGTACCTGCTCAAGCTATACAGCCCGCGATACCTTCATACTCGTGCGCGCCCCGGCCGCGGCCGCCGCGGGCCCGGCGCGGGTTGCTCAACGACACCGAGGAGTAACGAGTGAGGCCCCAGTACCTGCTCAAGCTATACAGCCCACGATACCTTCATACTCGTGCGCGCCCCGGCCGCGGCCGCCGCGGGCCCGGCGCGGGTTGCTCAACGACACCGAGGAGTAACGAGTGAGGCCCCAGTACCTGCTCAAGCTATACAGCCCGCGATACCTTCATACTCGTGCGCGCCCCGGCCGCGGCCGCCGCGGGCCCGGCGCGGGTTGCTCAACGACACCGAGGAGTAACGAGTGAGGCCCCAGTACCTGCTCAAGCTATACAGCCCGCGATACCTTCATACTCATGCGCGCCCCGGCCGCGGCCGCCGCGGGCCCGGCGCGGGTTGCTCAACGACACCGAGGAGTAACGAGTGAGGCCCCAGTACCTGCTCAAGCTATACAGCCCGCGATACCTTCATACTCGTGCGCGCCCCGGCCGCGGCCGCCGCGGGCCCGGCGCGGGTTGCTCAACGACACCGAGGAGTAACGAGTGAGGCCCCAGTACCTGCTCAAGCTATACAGCCCGCGATACCTTCATACTCGTGCGCGCCCCGGCCGCGGCCGCCGCGGGCCCGGCGCGGGTTGCTCAACGACACCGAGGAGTAACGAGTGAGGCCCCAGTACCTGCTCAAGCTATACAGCCCGCGATACCTTCATACTCGTGCGCGCCCCGGCCGCGGCCGCCGCGGGCCCGGCGCGGGTTGCTCAACGACACCGAGGAGTAACGAGTGAGGCCCCAGTACCTGCTCAAGCTATACAGCCCACGATACCTTCATACTCGTGCGCGCCCCGGCCGCGGCCGCCGCGGGCCCGGCGCGGGTTGCTCAACGACACCGAGGAGTAACGAGTGAGGCCCCAGTACCTGCTCAAGCTATACAGCCCACGATACCTTCATACTCGTGCGCGCCCCGGCCGCGGCCGCCGCGGGCCCGGCGCGGGTTGCTCAACGACACCGAGGAGTAACGAGTGAGGCCCCAGTACCTGCTCAAGCTATACAGCCCGCGATACCTTCATACTCGTGCGCGCCCCGGCCGCGGCCGCCGCGGGCCCGGCGCGGGTTGCTCAACGACACCGAGGAGTAACGAGTGAGGCCCCAGTACCTGCTCAAGCTATACAGCCCACGATACCTTCATACTCGTGCGCGCCCCGGCCGCGGCCGCCGCGGGCCCGGCGCGGGTTGCTCAACGACACCGAGGAGTAACGAGTGAGGCCCCAGTACCTGCTCAAGCTATACAGCCCGCGATACCTTCATACTCGTGCGCGCCCCGGCCGCGGCCGCCGCGGGCCCGGCGCGGGTTGCTCAACGACACCGAGGAGTAACGAGTGAGGCCCCAGTACCTGCTCAAGCTATACAGCCCGCGATACCTTCATACTCGTGCGCGCCCCGGCCGCGGCCGCCGCGGGCCCGGCGCGGGTTGCTCAACGACACCGAGGAGTAACGAGTGAGGCCCCAGTACCTGCTCAAGCTATACAGCCCGCGATACCTTCATACTCGTGCGCGCCCCGGCCGCGGCCGCCGCGGGCCCGGCGCGGGTTGCTCAACGACACCGAGGAGTAACGAGTGAGGCCCCAGTACCTGCTCAAGCTATACAGCCCACGATACCTTCATACTCGTGCGCGCCCCGGCCGCGGCCGCCGCGGGCCCGGCGCGGGTTGCTCAACGACACCGAGGAGTAACGAGTGAGGCCCCAGTACCTGCTCAAGCTATACAGCCCACGATACCTTCATACTCGTGCGCGCCCCGGCCGCGGCCGCCGCGGGCCCGGCGCGGGTTGCTCAACGACACCGAGGAGTAACGAGTGAGGCCCCAGTACCTGCTCAAGCTATACAGCCCGCGATACCTTCATACTCGTGCGCGCCCCGGCCGCGGCCGCCGCGGGCCCGGCGCGGGTTGCTCAACGACACCGAGGAGTAACGAGTGAGGCCCCAGTACCTGCTCAAGCTATACAGCCCACGATACCTTCATACTCGTGCGCGCCCCGGCCGCGGCCGCCGCGGGCCCGGCGCGGGTTGCTCAACGACACCGAGGAGTAACGAGTGAGGCCCCAGTACCTGCTCAAGCTATACAGCCCGCGATACCTTCATACTCGTGCGCGCCCCGGCCGCGGCCGCCGCGGGCCCGGCGCGGGTTGCTCAACGACACCGAGGAGTAACGAGTGAGGCCCCAGTACCTGCTCAAGCTATACAGCCCACGATACCTTCATACTCGTGCGCGCCCCGGCCGCGGCCGCCGCGGGCCCGGCGCGGGTTGCTCAACGACACCGAGGAGTAACGAGTGAGGCCCCAGTACCTGCTCAAGCTATACAGCCCGCGATACCTTCATACTCGTGCGCGCCCCGGCCGCGGCCGCCGCGGGCCCGGCGCGGGTTGCTCAACGACACCGAGGAGTAACGAGTGAGGCCCCAGTACCTGCTCAAGCTATACAGCCCACGATACCTTCATACTCGTGCGCGCCCCGGCCGCGGCCGCCGCGGGCCCGGCGCGGGTTGCTCAACGACACCGAGGAGTAACGAGTGAGGCCCCAGTACCTGCTCAAGCTATACAGCCCACGATACCTTCATACTCGTGCGCGCCCCGGCCGCGGCCGCCGCGGGCCCGGCGCGGGTTGCTCAACGACACCGAGGAGTAACGAGTGAGGCCCCAGTACCTGCTCAAGCTATACAGCCCACGATACCTTCATACTCGTGCGCGCCCCGGCCGCGGCCGCCGCGGGCCCGGCGCGGGTTGCTCAACGACACCGAGGAGTAACGAGTGAGGCCCCAGTACCTGCTCAAGCTATACAGCCCACGATACCTTCATACTCGTGCGCGCCCCGGCCGCGGCCGCCGCGGGCCCGGCGCGGGTTGCTCAACGACACCGAGGAGTAACGAGTGAGGCCCTGGTACCTGCTCAAGCTATACAGCCCGCGATACCTTCATACTCATGCGCGCCCCGGCCGCGGCCGCCGCGGGCCCGGCGCGGGTTGCTCAACGACACCGAGGAGTAACGAGTGAGGCCCCAGTACCTGCTCAAGCTAAATTACATAAAAACTGCGTTTCGAAACTATAGTTTGGAACTAAAAAGTAAAAAGCACTAGTTCGAGAAATTGAGCTTCTCGCACGCTACGCAGCCACAAAAAGTACCACTTTTTGAGCAACTGTATTAAAAATGATTTTTTTTATTCGCATTAATTATTTTTATGATTTTGACCCATGTTCTTTCACTGATATGCGTTAAAATTGTTAAATAACAAACGAAACCGTCAACGCCATCTATACGACTGTAGGCCAAAACTAGTAGCGCCCTCTGAACGAGAATCAAATTTTCTTGATTTTCGAGGCACGTTTTTTCCTTAGACTGTATCCATCTATTACGGAGTTATATCTATCTTTGGTAATATCTACATAATACATAATCGTTTTAAAGTACCTGTTCAACTTAAGTTAGCTACTCTGAGATTATTTTAGTCACTTTTTAAATGGATAAAGGTTCATTGATTGTTTTAGATGTATCACGTAAAAGACAGTGCTTCAAAGCGAGCTAACCTAGGCGCTTCGGTTAGTCGTTTGAATATTCAGACTGACTACAAAATACTACCTTTTTCGGCTGTCAAACAAGCACGAGTTTTTCGTAACCTTTACCAACACATAAGATATATATAGAATAAAATTTGCTCATAAATGAATGATCTCACGAGCTTTTGTCGTAAATCTTTTGACCTAGTAGCTACAGCTCAATATCAACCTTCGTGCATTTCGATAAGGTTCAGGATGACGCGCCGCACACGATAGGCGTGGCATGCAAATACGGCCACACCATGCTCCTCGCGCTACTCCTCGCTCTGCTCCTCGCGTTGCCGCGATGTTGCCCTCTCTGGCCATACTGCTCTATTGGCGGGATTAATCGCGACGCTCCATCACAGATTAATAAATGTTCCATACTTCATATTGCCGGTCCTTTGACTCGCGAAAAAACCGATAAAATAGGGAGCGGTGGGCAGGACGAGTAACGTGGCCGCGGTAAAAGGATTAAGTGCTCATAGTTTTGATGTTTGTTTCAGATCGGAGAGTCTGCCGCGGCGACAGTCCGTGCCCGCTCCTCAGGTACCGCTCGAAACGGCTGTTTAGACATTTATGAGTGCAAACACTTAGAGTAAATTGGGTCGAAAACTGCATTTCGGAAAATCTGGGAACCACGTCAAGTGATAGATAGCTATTAGCGATAATTTAAATATGCCTATCGATTAGTCCACTTCACATAATTTACATGATTATATCGCGAGGAAATTGCCGCGCTAAGCAGCTCGGTCTGTGTAGACGTGCCTCGGCCGCATTGCCTCGGGCGAGGCACGTCTCCACCGACCGAGCTGCTTCGCGCGGCAATTCCCTTGCGAGGCTGCTTGTTCTGTGTGGACCCGACTATTAAGATTTTGGACCCGGTTTGCACTCTGTGTGTAATACCAGCTTCAAGTGTAACAATGATAAAAATGCAAATATTTTAAATCATTGTAAATTTGATTCTGGTTTAGTAAGTCCATTTAATGACAATAGTAAATCTTAATTTAATTCATATAGGTTTACTAATGGTGGCATAAATGGTTTTCGTTAGTACTAATGACCATTAAAAAAATAGTACTAAACAGTGAATACAAACGCCTAAATATATCTTAGCCTAAAACTGCCAGTAGTTTAATCATTAAGTTAGGTTTTTTATTTTATTTAAAGTATGTAGATTAAGAAGCAAGTGGGAAATTCATTCATCTGAACTATTTCTTTAACTTGCTTGGGATTATTGAGATTTGCTTTGCATTTAAAGTATTTTACTACAAACAATATGTGATGTCTGTGCGTTTATGTTTTATGTTGGTGTCAGTTATAACTGTCATATTTGTCGGAAGATGTATTATATATTAAGCACGAATATGTATTAAGTAATGAGGTAAAATCTTTGCACATCTATTAGTTAACTTGTCTTTTAAGATAATAAAATATTGACTGCAAAAAACGAGGGCGATCTAGATCTCGAAACTAACTATTTATTAACGTAACGTATTTGATATACAAATACATACCTACAAAAATTTAATGTGGGTACTTTATAATATTTAATTATAGTGCAATGTAGATATAGCATCTATCTTCCGTGAAATGGGACTATATTAAGCTTACTGCATGTATGTAGTGTTATAACAGTGTGGTAAAATGAGGGGGTGAAATTATTAATCTGACAAATAAGAAGGAACATTATACTTATGGAATAATGTCATTGGCCGAACAACTGAGCCACGGTGGTTTTTTCTGTTTACATTTTTTTAAATCCGTGGAATAGACTAGTATTACTTCTCATACTTATTTTTTAAAGCTTTGATTAGGTATCGTTATTTTAACTTTTTAACCTATTCATTTCATGTTTAAAATATTCACCAACAACACTATTTATAATTTTTAATGTTTTAAATATATTAATAACGGGTCACTCACGTGTTTTAAGTGACTTAAAACACGTGAGTAACCCGTTATTAATATATTTAATATGTCTATGTCTCACGGAAGTTTTGTTATTAAAATATTTTTAATGTTAATAAGGTAGAGTTCATTTCTAACACCTGTGTCAAGTGTCATCTATTAAATCAAGAGGTGGGTGGTCTTAATTATCATCAAAACATATCATTGTTATACATTTGTTTTGCTATTTTGTTGGTTTGGTTGTGATGTGTAATAAACATAAAAAGGTATTTAAAAGATTATGTAGTACATGCACTGCACGTACATAGTGTAGTATTACATTAACTCGAAGTGTAAGAATGAGTCACAATTCACAAATAATAATTTTTACCACATCAGCTCGTAAAAGTTCCCTTTTTTCTTCAAAAACTGACGGGAAAGTTACATCTAGTCCACACGAGTGGATTTTGAATGATAAATATTTAATATTGTTAAATTGGATTTGATTTGTAATATTTTACGGTTAGTATTTTCCACACGTGTGGTGACAAATTTTGCGTTCATTCGGTAGCAAAGTGTCTTGAAACCGTAATAATCAAGATTCCACTTTTCGAATTTTCAATTTTGAATTTTTTCGCTTGCTCGGGTATCAAATTATAGAACGTTCAGTTAACACATATTCCCCCTTGTAAAATAAATAACTATTATTTTGAGATTACATATATAGATAATCACTCACTAAATGCTATAAGTACATTGATACACAATATACACATACATAATACATAATATACACAGTATTTACACTTACTCTTTTAAGTACCTTTTCATGAAAATAACATTATTAATATTTGTTATTGCCTATATAATACAGTAACTTTAGACATTTTCGTTTTGCGTCAAATCCAGTAGTTCTCATATTTTGCTGACTTGTTTATGATGTTGGATATGAAAACGATATATCACTTGCCCTAGTTGCTAAGAGCAGGAAGAAATATAGCATAGATTGGACCTCGGGATCCGACCCTTTCCCCTCCCTTTTTGGGGGGTAGGCACGGTACAATCTCGTGGCTACCGGGCCAAATCAGCTTTGTTTGGCCTTAGGAACAATCGTGCCAAGCGGCATCGCCTGAGACTAAACTGCATACTCACTGCACTCACTTAGCCTACGAATTCAATTTCAAATATAAATTAATTTTGAAAGGCTTTAATCTTGGAAACTATTAGATTTACAGAGACGATTCTAGTCTCGTATCTGAAGTCTTGAGAAGGTAGGGCAAACTTTGTGGCTTTTCGGTGATACTTGGTAATTCGGTGATACTACGTTATTATCTTACACAACTCTCACCATGAGGAAATACAAGCTATAAGATCGATGGCAGCTATCAGTTTTGATGCTTGCAATCGGGTTGGCAGCGATTTAATTGCTTACATTTCACCAGTGTGAGCTTAGCGTAAGATAATAACGCAGTATCACCGAATTACCAAGTATCACCGATAAGCCAAGGTTTGCCCTACCATTAAAAACTAGTCCTTTAGGGTTATAATTACCCAAATCTAAAAAACAAAACCGAAACTAGCGGTTTTTTCGATTTTTGACAAAATTGTTCGGCGCTCAAAGTCATAAACTTGCATTATTCATTAAGCCAACATCGTAAACAAGTCTGTAAAATATAAGAACTACCAGATTTGACGCAAAAGAACCCCCTTACACAAGGCGACAAAGTTACTGGATTAATATAAGACTGAAGCTAGCTTTTTATGAACATATACTAAGTATGTAATGGTGCTGTTTACTCAATAAACGTATTCTTGCATGTGTGTGTTTTATTTTGTCGCTTCGCATCCGCTTTCTATGTTTGTGTGTTCATTTGCTTCATATGGTGGTAGCTCTGATCTTAGTCTTTCCAATATAAAGGTTTTAAACTAACTAGTTTTCGGCGTATGCGAATCGATTTTCATTTATTTTTAGTTAGGATAGGTCGGTTGTTATAAATGTTAAGTATCTAATATTATTAAAGACAATTTTGGAATATTTTTATTGTTTAAAATTAGCAATGCAGTGGTTGCGGATGACAGTAGTACCTATATTCTACTTATGCTTTTAATTCCTAATACTTCATACGTATTCATAGTATAGACGACATACCAAACAATGGAATTGTTGCAATCACAACCTGTACCACGCGACCAAAACGTCGTAAGCGCCGTAAAATTCATGGCGTTTACGCGTGTAGGTCGTGAGATTCACACTCCGCTTCTATGGTTTTTGATACCAAAACAGCAGCAATTCATGGCGCAAAATACTGGTTCTCTGTGCCAGTTCTATACGTTAGTAATAATAGTTCAAGTAGTAGTAGTGGCACGCGCTCAGGCACAATGGCCACGCGCTCAGTCACAATGCCCAAGCACTTAAAAAAAACAATTACTTTTGTTTAACAGATTAGGGTTTTTGCCGTAAAAATCATTTGAGAAGATTCAAACTATACCCATATTGAGATTACTGTAACGTGTAAAATCATTTAGCTTTTTTTCTCTAAGATAGTTTTAAAAATACACAATTTTCTTCATTCAGTTTTTTTAAATAAAATCATATCGAATCGTAGCCAACCCTAGTTGTTTCACCGGCGCGTAATGATTGTAAAACGGTTTCCTTTTCGATGAAAGCTTCGTAAGAACTTTTGGACGGTCAGTGGCGTTGCTAGGCGTGGGAGAATGGGGTCTTCGCCCACGGCCTCGCACTTAGGGGGGCATCGAAAAGCCAACCTTTTCATTACCTTGGGAAAACACATAGAAAAGGACGTCGCAGATGTGGTTTTCGCCCACGGCTAGATTGGTTCACGCTAGGCCACTGCGGACGGTTACCCTAAAAAAATAATTCGAATTCGAAGAGTTAATCTCTATCTCAATCGCTCTTGCTTGATGAAGAAGACAATTTTCGTATGTAGCTCTGACTGCGTGAATGAAAGTCCTAAATGTTGTGGTGTCCGCCCGCGCAGGTCCGCGAGCCGTCCCCCGCCGCTCCCGCCCCTTCCACCTCTGCACAATGCCGGTAAGTGTTGCTACATGCATTTCACGAAGGCCATTCTGACTTCAAGGTCTCATCACGCGTGCGTAACGCAGCACTGCTCCGGTGCAATATAGTCTGGCCGATGTCGGTTGAAAAAAAAAACGTGAAATTAAAATGTACTATTTGGGATCGATCTATTATTTTTAAATTTGGCGCATTTTGCTAGTGGATGATTGGTTTGCCAGACTACATCGCTTGCGTTGCGTACTAATAACAAATGCACGCACCGCAAGCAAGATAGCCAGAGCTGCGCTGCATTACACGCGGTGTGGCATGCCTTTAGATTTGATGCACATGATATGCGTGCACGTTCGCATTGTAATGTTCGAACCCTCATAAGAGGCTTTAGACCGCTTGCGTACCGTGTGTGTTGCAGTGTGACGTCTCTTATTAGGATTCTTACATTACATGTGAACTGGGTACTTGCATTCGGTGCGTACCGACGTTTATTATGACGGTAGACAAATCTTCTTGCCTTCGCGAAATGCAACAACAATACATGTGGATAATATCTTAAAATATGACTAGTTGCACATTATATACTATTCCTTTAGTCAACAAATTAAGGACGACTCACGTTAGACCGGGCCGTGTCCGGGCCGGAGCTTCCGGCGCTTACTTTTCTATGACATGACAGGTGATCACGTGATGCTCTCCATAGAAAACGAAGCGCCGGAAGCTCCGGCCCGGACACGGTCCGGTCTAACGTGAGTCATCCTTAAGGGTGTGTTGGGAGAAGATTGAACGGGTTTTTATGAGGGGTAAGACAAAAAATCGTCCTTATGCCCAAGCACTACGGGCGACTTTTCATCTTACCCCGCATGAAAAACCCGTCGAATCTTATCCCAACGCACCCTATATGTTAAATTTTCACAGCTTTACGAATGTAATCGTCTAAAGGATGACTCACATTAGAACGGTCCGGGTCCGAGGCTTCCGACACCGTTTTCTATGAATGGTGATTAGTGATAATGGTGATCACGTGATGCTTTCTATAGAACACTGAAGTGTCGGACACCTCGGCCTGGATCCGGACTGTTCTAACTTGAGTCATCCTTTATCCTATATATCAATAATAGCCATGCAAATCTAAACACATTGGTTAATACGATTAAGAAAATTTTTAATCGATAATTTGACATTAATTTATAGACATTGTTCTGCCTTACCCTAAAGTTAAAAATGTCGCGCCTAGTTACGTTTTAAGATTGCAATGGCATAATAATATACTAATTATATATTGCTAAGCACAATAATGATATAACCTGTGTCGTAAGCCTTTTGCTTAAAGCCAATTGTAACACAGAATATTCGCACCATGGCTGACATTCATATTGCGTTTTAAGCTAACTTCGATAAAAAGGGCACATTCTTCGCACTAAAATTATAATATAATTCTGTTTTCATTGAAACCCGTACGATTTCAGTTATCCTAATACCGTTTAAAACTAGGGCCCAAAATAAACACCATTAGGTATTCAACCTGGATAGCCGAGGCATAAAATTTGTGGCGCGAAATCTCCAATGATGTCACGTGGGAATTGTCATCTCTCTCTTGAGTGATTCTCTTGAGAGTAGCTATGAGTCTAACACAATATCGTGCAAAAATTACAGTTTAATACATATCGTCTGATCTGATGTCAGAGGGTGTTCAGAAAAAAGTGTAGGTACTTTTTTTGGAAAAAATTAACCTTTTGGGTTATTATGACTCAGAATCAAGAGGACTATTGATTTAAACAAAGAAAAAAAACTGTCCCCAGTTTTTCATACATATTTTGGGTATCAGTTTTGTGACGGTCCATACAAAATGTATGTGAAAATGCGTCTTAAAACTCTCTTTTTTTCGGACACTTTCCTTTTTAAATCAATAGTCCTCGTGATTCTGAAAAGAAATAATCTAAAAGTTGGCTGTTGTTGGAAAAAAGTACATGGTACACTTAACTAAAATATCCGTCAACGTTCTTTTGGACCCACTTATTCAATATCCTGTATATTTGTGTACCTTCACAAAATGCACTTTTCGACACTCTACAGGAGGCTAGCGGAGGCCACGCCGGACCTAGTGCTGGACTTACCAGCACGGGCGCCGATTGAGGCCACCGTACCGCCCGCCGACGCCGCCGAAACGTTCGCTAGCAACCGCGACACGCTGAAGAAGCGGCCCTCGCACAAGTAAGTTCATAAACTTACCGACACGGAAGCGGACTGAAGCGAGTGCGCTGCCCGCCGACGCCGCCGAAACGTTCGCTAGCAACCGCGACACGCTCAAGAAGCGGCCCTCGCACAAGTAAGTTCATAAACTTACCGACACGGACGCGGACTGAAGTAAGTAAGTCCATCCATATATATAAGCTGAAGGACGTTTTCCTTCCTAAAGCCTAATGTTCACCGAGCTCCTTTGCATGGGCACACCTTACAGGGTACCTATGTAGGTACATATTTACAATCAGCAAAGCTATTAGCTTAGCGCCGCTGCATACAAATGTGTAGGTATGCAGGAATGCCAAGCTCTTCTGGCAATTGAAAATGTTCAATGCAAACTCCAAATGAATGGAAATCGAAACTTTGATACTCGTAGAATATTAACGATTCTTTTGTTTTGTAAATTATTCGATCATAAGAATTTCGACCGAAATTACTCTTCAACAAAATATTTACATGATGGGTGTTACAAGACTGACTTGTATATAAAAGTACCTAGGTAGTACTTACATATGTGTGCGAAGAGCGATAGCGGTGAAGCAAAGAAATAACTTGGATGAGATCTGATGTTAATCGCCTTGATTAAATACTTATGTATTAAAAAAAAAAAGTGAAAGATTGTCATCATTACTTTAACCCTACCTATTATTTTTATTTCAGACCATCATCATCAGACAGCACAATCGCCCCCGACGACCCTCCCGACCCCACAGACAAGCCTGACGAGGCCGAAACCTCAGCATCGGCCTCGGCGGCCCCTGAAAGCCCAGTACCCGCACGCAACACCGCCCGCGTCGCCGCCAAATTCGCCGACTTGACGCTTACCGGCGGCTCGCTCAAACCGGCTTTAGCCGCTAAACCGGCCTTGCTGAGGAGGCCTACGCCACATCCGCAACATGCGAGGCCGCAGCCGCCGCCTGACGAAACCACTTAGGGTACAAATAGACGCCTAGGGCACGAAACGCACAATCGGCGCTGACGTCGACCGCTATATTGGCTAAAAACAATGCCGTTGGCGTAACATCTTGGCCACGACATTGCGCGACTGGCTTCGGCTAAGGCGATAACCAGAGGTTGGAGCGAGACACAGCGATCGGACCTTTCGTTCCCACTTATGGTTTTCGCCTTAGCCGAAGCCGGTCGCTCACCAATATCGTGGCCAGGACGTAAAGCGGGATTTACATTACGAAATTAGTGGCGTGAAATTAATGTCGTGATAGTAGTTTTACCAACAGTTTTACGCGTAATTTATAACATGCATTACGAAAGTATTAAATTACACGTGAAACTGTTGGTAAAACTACTGTCACGACATTAATTTCACGCCACTAATTTCGTAATGTAAATCCCGCTTAAGAGTCGAACGTGCACTCTCGTAGCGTGCGTTCCGTGGTCCTCGGCTGAGACGCCCAAGCCGGCTTTGGCGAAACTGGCGTTGCTGAAGCCGTATCATTGGCCGCCTGATGAAGTCATTTAAAGCTTGACAGTTATAGGTCTCCAGGACTCGATTGTAGTTCGAAATTTCTGAATGCGAACCTGTTTTAAGGAAATTGGTAGTATTGGTATTCAATGCTGAAGTCGAAGATCAATTTGTGTTGTAGTAGTTATGTCTGGTTTCAATCTGATACGTACCTACCGATTGACTGCTACATAATTTGTAACGTAATATTTGCATAAGCACACACATCGCAAACTATTCAGAACTATAACTGGGTCTTGTTGGACCATAATTGTTTGGTTAAAATGGCGCTTAGAGACGATTGCATCTATCGATATTATCAGCTCTTTTATCGTCTACACCCTTGAATGTACTTACAATGTTAATCTTTATAATACTGATTTAAACTTTCACGATTTACGAACTTATTTTACGCGATTAAGTCTCGTCGTTGTGAATAATAATCTTTATAATATACCTATATATAACTCATGGTTGCGTGAATGAGGATTCATATTTTAGAAATAATTTTATATATACGTCCAGTTTGCCCTAAAATAAACCTTATTGATGCGACTATGACCGTCACGTATTTACACCAACATCACAATTGTCACTTGACACTGGCAATTTGTCAAAATGACAAGTAACAACCGTACGTAGTGTACGTAGCAGTGTATTGTCAGTGTCAATCGTCAAGTTACTAAAAAAGCTCAGTTACATATCAAGCAAAGTGCTCAAACAAACCTAATTGCTCATTGAAATGTTTTTGAGTATTTTTTTTAAAGATGCAATCGTCGAAAATGAATAAGAGGCTTAAAATCATCGACCTTTTGGTCACAATGTCGTCCGACAAACGTTCTTATGTTGCGATGTCTTATCGCTGAGGTTTTGCTGGATCGACAAGTCTGAAAAACGTTTGAGCTTGTGTGAGAGGGTGCTTTTTAGACATTTACGCCACTAAAAATGCCGGCTAATCCGAGAAAGAAGAGGATAAACGCGCACAGATAGCACTGCAATCGATTACCTAACTTAAGCGTAACCAAATAATAAAATACAGTTGGAACCTTTTTAATCTGTAGGGTTTTAATCTTGACGCGTTACGGTGACAAATTTTGAATTTCACTGCGTTTTTAGAGATCGATATGTTCAACCAGACTGCAGACTAGAGAAATGTTCGTTCTAAAAGAATGTTTTAATTAATCTGACATGTCACAAGTTAACAAACTTATGGCAAAACTGGTTACATTACACTTGTAAGATCTTTCTTACCTTCCTTAAAAGACGTTTTTACATTTTTGTTGATCCAGTATAAAACAGCGTTTTAATCATAATTATTTTTCTAGAACATATTGACATAATAATTCGACTTATACGAGTTCAGAATGTAGTTATAAATGTATTGCTATTTTAATAATTATTGTATTGTATTGACAACGTTATTATCAATAGTTGTCAAATTTGTATGGATGGATGTATTTTTGTGTGCTCATCTCATGTACTCAATTTCTACTAGGGTAAGTTTTATTCGTACTAGCGGTCCCTGTCTGTAAGCTTGTGGTGCTTAAAATGGTCAAACATAATTATACGTATTGTAAGAAAGAAATGGGTTTAACATCCCACAGGTTAGAACGAGATTGAAATTCTATACCTAGTCTTGTATATGTATAAACTGCCTGTTTTACAAAATGGAGGTCTCTTCCTTCAGAAATGGCAGCAAATATCAGTTTGGGAAAAATAATACTTTTAACACCAAAAAGAAATTGCAGAGTCGTCTCGTAAAAAACTTCAAAAAACTGGTCTTCTCTCAAAAGATTTGACCATTTTAACCCCCCTGAAATCGTGACCTGAGAAATGAAACTTTTAAACTACTCGGTTAAGTGCGCATGGCATTATTTGTCATTCAACTAGGCTCTTTTATAAACTTGACAATTGTCATTTGACATTAATACTTTGTCGTACATACGGCTTTATAAAAATAAAGTTCTAAAGTACATAGCGATTAGCGATTGTCTTTACTTGTTAACACATTCTCTGCCAACGTTTTTTTAAGCGCTACGCTTGTGGCCGATCCCGGTTTTCCGGCTTTGTACCTATAGGAAAGCGACTACGAACACCGAGAAACCGCCGAGCGGGTTTCCGGCACTCAACGTGTTAATTCAGAAATATGCGGTGAATTTTTAGTGTCATATCACAATTGTCAAGTTTGTTTTTTTTCTCAGATCGCGAATTAGTTATTTCTCTTTCTTATATCCAGCCCTCGGGCTAGCCGGCCGCTGCTCGTGTATGGGACATTAAATCGTATTTATATGGACACAAGATCTATTTTATATATCATTATTTTTATACGCTTCTCGAATGCGGCAGTCGATCTAAAGATTAGGTAAATTCTATTTAAATTAAGCGTTTTATGGTGTCTAGTATATTAGGAAGCTGTAGAATGAAAGCAGGAAAAATAATATGCTAATACGATACATAAGTAATATTGGGTAGCTCCTTTAAAACTGCATACGGTATAGCGTTTTTTTTTACTTTTGTGTTTTATTTTTAAGAGGCGCAAAAGTAACCAGTGATTAAACAAATAAATATTTAAAATCAATTTAAGTTAACTGCATCGACATTAGTTAAAGTGAGGAAGTAGTACGAACGTCATATTTTAAAAGTATTTTGATATATGGTGAGTGGTGACATTTTGATATTCTGTCGCTTCAAAGTCTATGCAGAGTTGACATGGTCCGATTCTACTTAATTTGTTAGTCCACCAAAAATGTGCTCAATTAGAATTGATCATACAATGTTGAATTAATCATTTTGCGACCACTGTCTAAATACTTACCTATGTGACAAGGCGCACAATTTAAATGTAAAGATTGAGCGTCAAAACTATTAAGTTATTAAGCAACGGTCATATTCTAAATTAGGCCTATAACTAACAATAACGGTCGGCTGCCTCATTTGAGGGTATGGTATACACGTGAGATGGAAGTGAGGTAATGAGGTAGTGAGTTAAGGTTGAGAGCGGCGGCCGTCGTCTGTGATATATTGTATCGAATCTGTACCTCTGTAACCTTTTCACAATAAACCAGTATTACCCGCGTATTAGTGTGTTTTTATCTTAATTTCCTGCTACTCCCGTATACCCTTTTGTCCTCGACAAGCACAGATGGAACAATAAGTGCGAGAGGTATTCTAAATATCTCACTAACTTTCACCTTTTTATGCTAACATTTCTAATGGACCGCGAGCCAGGCGCAAATTTCGTCAGTCATCGCCTTCTGGGCGAAAACTCGTATAGCGGTTAACGGCTATGTATGATGAACCCTCGTAAACGTCAGCTGCCACTACGTTGGTGGGTTGAGGAATGGCAGCCACCGAAACGCGTAACACAACGGTCTTTCCACCGCGATACAACTGGCTGACGATTTGTTTTTATTAACAATAGCATCTAAACTACCATCTGACAAAGTATCAAACGGGAGGCGATGACGCCGATGACTGAAAATAATTTTCTTTTTTACATGTTCATGTGACCAGCTGACGGTCTTTCCACTCTCTTTTTCGGCTGACGATTTTGTTTATTCACTGTAGCATCTAAACTATAATCTGACAAAGTATCAAGCGGGAGGGATGACTAAAATTTGTTTATAGACTTTATTTGCTGCCATTCCAAAACCCACCAACGGAGCGGCAGCTGACGTTCACAAGGGTTCATCATACATAGCTGTTAACCACTATACGAGTTTTCGCCCGGGAGGCGATTGGTCATGGAAATCTGTTCCTGGCCCGCGGTCTATAATTATTCTTAGCGTTTCTCGGTGTAACATTAGCTAGTGGCTATAGGCAGACATATTGATGACGGAGCGTTTCGCAGCCTAAAGCCGACCATTCTTCGGGGTTGTAAATAAAAGTCAACATATGCAACAATGATATATAATCTGGCGGCTAGTATCGGAGGCAGTGGTCGTGGTGCGCGTGGTGCATGGGCGCGGCGTTTTCCTTGTCGCGCGCGTAGTGCGGCGCCGCGGTGCCCACCGCCGCCGCCACCGTTGTCGGGAACTGGTCCTGGATCGGGGCTTCGTATTCGTCGCCGGAGTTGTCTGGAAACGTAATAAAAATATGTTGAACATCGTAGTAGAGATTTGGCTGAAGTGCATTGACAGGCGGCTCTTTGTATCCTTATAGATCTGAGCTTAGAGCCGCAGGGCCAATCAATGGCGACAAAGAGCAACCATTCTTTATTGTAGTTTCGTGTGGACAAAACTACGTAAGAGCTACGCATAACGAAAGTCTGCGCTCTCCTAGCACACGAACCGAGGACAAGAAGGGAGAATAGTGATAAGGTAAGTAATATACCACTGTATACCGTGAAAAACAACGCCGAACACTGTTCAAGTTTGTCAAGCCTAAATATGGGGAAATAAAGTGTATGCATAAAAAGTTTGTCTAGAATAAAGAACGGTGGAGACTTCTTTCTTTCTAAAGTAATGAAACAGCCAGTACCTATGTAACAATGCTTCCGCGATTGGTATGTGCGTCAGCTAGGGAAGAGCAAAAGGGGACATACCTGAAGCTTCCAAATTGCCGAAGAGCCTAGCAGCACCGGCGGCGCATTGTTCGCGTCGTCGTCCCTGGACCGACGTAATGGCCTATGGGCTGTGCCGAGCTGAACTCACGCACACCGACCTTGATTGCGGTCTGGATATAACTGGGAACATACCTGAAGCTTCCAAGTAGCCGAAAAGCGTTGTTCGCGTCGGCGTGGTGAAGTTACGCACGCCGGTCGGCACTTTGAGGTTGCGGCTCTCAATATGAGTTTAAACATACCTGAAGCTTCCAAGTATCCGAAGAGCCTAGCGGCGCCGGCGGCGCGTTGTTCGCGCCGGCGTCCCTGAGCGGACGTAGTGGCGTCCTCTGTGGGCTGCGTCGGCGTGGTGAAGTTACGCACGCCGGTCGGCACTTTGAGGTTGCGGCTCTCGATATGACTGGAATGGAGTAAGTTATTGCCAAAAAATAATGATCACATATTCCCAACACCCAGAGATTACCCACCCCTACCAACTAAACGGTTATCACCTAAGCTCACGCTATCAAGGCTACTAAGTGAATAAGATCACGACAGTTTACGTACGTTACGTGCTTAAAAAATATTACAAGCTGATAGCTTACGCCCCAATGTTGGAACTCATGCAGAGACTAAGAGATACTCCTTTCATGATACAGAAAATTTATACGTAGTACCACTGTATATATATTGTATGTAAATAAATCTATCAATAAATGTTATATTCGAGTTAGTAGGTACTTACTGGGCTTCTCGCAAATGAAGTGCCAATTGATGCTGATCATCCGCCAAAAACGGACATTTAGCGCACGCCTTCTTATTATGAACTTTATGCACATGCGTCGCCAACCTTTCAGCGCGCGCCGCCTTATACTCGCAGAGCGCACACGCAAACGGCTTCAAATGCGTATTTAGATGCCGCTTCAGACACCAGTTATCCACCCCTGACCACGTGCAATAGCAGCACGCGTATCGTCTCTCTCCCTTCCGTCGTACACCCGCTGTGGTATTGGTCACTGTCGGGCTATTAGTTACTACAGGGGTGGTATTGGCTACAGTTTTCGGTTGCGGTATAGTCGCAGGCGCCTCTGCTTTCGCTAGCGGCGCGCGTTCGATTTTAACTGGCGCCCGATACTCTTGGATAGGTGGAGGTTCTGCCGGAGGTTTTGAATTGTAATAGACGTTAGTCGTGGTCGCTGGTTGGTTTTTGGTCGGTCGTCTTATTCTATTTAGGTCGTAGGGTTGATCTCTGTGCATGCGTAGGAAGTGTTTCTTGACGTGGTCGGCTCTGTTGAATTGTTTTTGGCAGAGGTAGCAGTGGAAGGGTTTTTCGTCGCGGTGGATGTTTTCGTGCCGGGTGAAGAGGTCGCGGCGGTCGGTGGCGTAGGGGCAGGCAGGGCAGGCGTAGCGCTTGCCGGGCTCCGCTGCGGGCGCGGGCTCTGGCGCCGGGGGCTCCACGGCGACTGCGACAGGCACGGGGTTGGTTCGGCGCTCGTTACGTTGGTTTTCCACCTGGAGAAAAAAGTTAGGAATGTGTTGGAGAGAGTTAAAGGATGTAACTATACTTTTTTCAGAAAAGATTTTGCTTGTCCTGTCTAACTAAGAGTAGAGTAACTGTTCAAAAGTTACGACTGATGTAAGACACCGGTTAATGGCCGAGCAAGAAGAAAGTATAAATATCTGAATTTATCTGCAAGTTTGTCATGTTGTACCTTTGTTTTCAGTCGCTGCAGGTATCGGGTAACGTCATCGAGAGCCGGGTTTTCCCGTAGCAGCTGGTCGGCCGCCGCGGGGTCCGAGTGGTGGTCTCGCGCGAGATGCTGTCTCACTGCTCGCGCCCATCCGCTTGCAAAGCCACACTGTAAACAAACACAGTAATAAGAGGTTATTTTGTAAACACTGCATTCCGTACATTAATCACTTCTTTGGTCAGGTTTGTTTGTCGTTACTTAAGATACCCAGGCACTAGGCAGGCCCAGGCGACAGAAACATATATTACCTGAGCCAGCGGATAGTGGAAAATCCTAGCATGTAAATCAGTCCCAAGCCAGTGCTCAGCCACCCTCGCAAGGAAGCCGACACACTTGAACAGTCTCTGGGCAGGGTTGTAAGCAGCCATTTCGGGAATGATCCCAGACTAAAGGTTCTTGTAAACTAAGGTATTTAGCATAAGTGTCTGTAAAAATTACCTGAGCCAGCGGGCAATGGAACACCCGGGCATGTGAATGAGTCCCAAGCCAGTGTTCAGCCACCCTCGCCAGGAAGCCGACGCATTCGCATTCCGTACACTTGAATAGTCTCTGGGCAGGGTTGTAAGAAGCCACTCGGGAATGGGCCCAGGCCAAAGGTTCTTCCGCTGCCGTCCATCGGTCTTCGGCAGCTGGGTCGATTCGGGGGGTGAAGTTAGCCTAGAAACAAGAAAATTTTCGTTATTATTCCTGACTGGTCATAGTAAAAAAGAATAGAAAGATCCAAATGCTGACGCAGAAAATGTTAGGAACCGTAAAGAAAAAGATAAGAAATGCCAACTCCGAGCAAATGGGGCATGGGTCAAGGAACAGGTAACGATAATGACTATTTTTATGTATTACTTGAAGCTTGCAATGTTCCCTAAATTGTGATTTGCAAAAATTGCCTTCCAGCGTCTGGAAAGTACTGCCTGTTAGTATCAGACAATTCCTAATACCTATAGAGTTAAGTCATTGTAGGGTTTTGTTTGAGCGTTTAAGTGTGTCCTCCGGGGGCAGCTCCTCTTCCAGGTCCCTTTCAGGAGCTGGGAACCCCACACCGAAGGCGCCGCCGCCCACGTTAGCCTCGCATGTGACACATTTTTGTTGAAGTTACAGAGGATTTGGATAGAATTTTCTGGGAGAAGTACTTACTTGCAAGATCCCAGGAGGCGGGAACCCATTCTGCATCAACGCAGCAAGGCCCCAGGCAGTGATGTGTTCCTCAGGGCGCAGTTCCTCTTCAAGATCCCTCTCAGCAGCTGGGAACTCAACGCCGATGACGCCGCCACCCACGGTCGCCTGCCACACCAACGTCTGGTTACAGTTAGCCGCCCCGAGGGCTTGTATAATGGATGTGCGTTTTAAATACAGGTCATGTTAACAGTGGTGAGGTATCACACATAACTAACACTATATAAGTTGAAGCTAAAAGGCCTGATTCTTCTCAATAATTGCACTCGGTGCTAGTAAATAAATCACATGTTGATATAAATATGAAAACAGTATTGCAGATTGGATTGGGTTAGGACAATTATAATTGACGTGTTTGTTCTGACTGTTCCTTTAGTATATTTTGGTGGCATTTTTAGATATCTGGTAGATGTACAGGCCTTCCACTTCCACTAAAGAACTAAAAATATCAACAAAACCCATAGTTAATTCGTTAAGAACATGTTAAGTTGAAAAGTTCGAATGGATCTGTCATGAAGTCACTTTCTTGGATTTAAACAGGGTTAGGCAATTTTTTGATGAGAAAGAAATCAACAGCGAAATATAGCAACCTAAAGGAGTCACAAATATGAATTTGATCTAAACGACTTTAATCTAGAGGTAGTAGAAATAAGGTAATAAATATAGTAGTACTTAGTAGTAGTAGTGTTTATTTCATGGAAGTCTGAAAGGTTTAAAGGGGCTTGAAAAGCCCCGTGAGTTGTGTTTCATTGCCATCCTGCCCTAGTGAAAAGTTAGGTATTAATATGTCGTACCTCCTCCCCGTAGAGTTTCTTAGTGATCTCCTTAAACATATCTTCGCAGTCCATGGTGAGGGCTGCAACGCTCGACACTGTGCTCTCCATTCCGCGCTACACGCTGCGCTGCAACAAACGAATTGTGTCAACCCTACAACTTTGGGAACAAATCAAATTATTTTAATATATGTTTTTTTAAGTAGTTATATACTAGGGGTAGCCTAGAGGTCCAAGGCATTATAGCCGCGTAAGCGGAAGACTTCTGTTCGACTTTGGCCTCCGCCACTTGAGGACTTTACTAATGTTTCTAGTGTATATATATATATATATATGAAATTTATAAATATTAGTTTATAATTTGTGTCAACTCTATTGAATAACCACCTAAAAGAGCCTATTCTGCCCTATTATTATGCAAAATACAAGTGGGTATGCGTTCCTGTGGTTAAAAATAACTGGACTTAAAGCCTTAGGTATTTTTTTCCTGAATGCTTCTAATTCCTAAAACTATGCGATGAAAGCCTAAGTAAAATCTATTCAACCCATTTTCCCGAACGTTAATAACCCACATTGCAAATTGAAGTTTGTTTTTACCTGTTTTTGCATTGTACTCCTACAATATTTAATAAAATTACATTGACAATAATCTAGCTAGTTCAGAACGTACAAAATTATTAATAAAAATAATGAATATGGACATTATGGGCAGAATAGATACGAAAACAAAACTTAAAAAATAACCTGACTACCGAAAGGAATTTTTCGAAGCATTTTGGACGTTTTAATTGTAGTTATATTAAAATATAAATTAATATTCCGAAGACCCGGTTTCAAAATTTGCCAATCTAAACTGAACTCTGTCAAATTGACAAAGAGTCAAAGCTTAATGGAGGTCTATGTACTATGCGTAGGACGCTGGTCGTCAGGAGGTTAAGTGAATATTGAAAACAAGTAAATTTTATAAACTTTCTAAAATATATCTCACTGTCATTAGTACGCCATATCCGATAAAATTAATTTTAATAACTTTTTGAGTAATTTTCCTTAGATCTCAATTCAATCTGCAGTTTACTACACGTATTGAACAAAGGAAAGCAAAGGTTACAGTGACCAGCGATCGCCACGCCATCTAGCAATTTATTTTTTATATAGCCTAAATCGCTACTTTTCCTTCCCTACATTCGACCATCTGATACGCGTCACCCGGGCTTCCCCGAACGCGTGCAGATATGCCCCCACCCCTGGGGCGGCGAGGGGTGACAAAAGGCGGACGTAGAGGGAAGTTTGACTTTTACAGATTGGAGGTATGACGATTTGCAAGCAAGTGAAAATCTAAAATAATGTTATTTATGTTGTTTTTTAGAGCTACGTTCTAATTTTCGCAGATTTTTATAAGATTTTTAAACAGTTATATATTGTTCTTTAGAGAGTAAAGTAATATTTTTTTTCAACTTAATATAAATATCAAAGATACCTCAGAGTAACCGAACATTGAAAACATTTGACGTCTCATACACATTCATACGTTTGATACAAATAAATTATGTATGGAAAAAAATACAGAGTAATTATTTGGACACAGTGAACTAGTATTTTATTTGAATGTAATTTTGGTGAATTATCAACATTATTATTTTTGTTCGTTTTCTAAAGGTCAACCTTAATGTTAAAATAAAATTACAACCAAATTTAACGCGATGGCGGGTGGGGATTAAAAACTTACTTTCAAACCTTTGTCCATATTTTAACAATAATTTCACTTTTAGTCCACCATAAAACACAAAGAAAACCACTCACTAGGCACAAAGAAAATCCAAAATGGCTCGATAATCTCCCATTACAGTACCATTAAAAAAATCAATAACAGAAACATTACATCTGAACCATGTTAGCAAGGCGGGCGGGAGAAATCTTCACGCGCGGTGCATCAAACACTACGCGTGTTTTTTAGTTCAAATATTATGTTTTACAAAGGCAAGGTGTGGTAAGAAATATAGGATTACAAATAATAGGTTTCTTACCTGAAGTAGCATGGAGCTCAAGCCAGGCCGGCGCGCCGCCGCCGACTGAGGGATCGATCGGGCGCCCCCCGCACGGTATTGACTAAATACTTGCCCACGCATACTCCTAATGTAGATAAGGCCTGGACGTTGGCTTAGTTTAAAGGGGGATGTTAATGTTGAGATTGAATAGGCGGGAAAGGTATTAAATGTTTAGTGATTCATGTTTTTTTTCGAATTCGCTTAGTCTCGCCCGGGAATCGAACCGACTGAAACTTAAAAAATAACACTATTTTATTTCACTTCTCGATACAGTTCATGTTAGTCTTAAAATATCTATAAGAAACATTAGGTCGTATACTCGCCTATCGTACAAAATATCCACAAAATCGAATATTTAGTATTTTTTTAATTTTAAGTCGGTTCGATTCCCTGGCGATACAAGCGAATATTAAAAATCTTTGAATGCAGTTTTGTTTCTTTTTAAATATACAAAATAATGTTTCCTTTAAGTAAAATAAGCTAACTTAAGGTTTTAAGTATACTTTCCCTCCAGGGCCCATTAATTTTTTCCACACTGTATACCTAATTGTATCAAAACTGAATGAAAACGTATTCGAGTTGGTGCGTATGTATATTACGGCCAACTGCGACAACAAATTGGAATGATAAATTGAAGATAGCCGGATTCAGATTTAACAATTTGTTACGGTTTTGATGTTATTTTGATACGACATTGAACATCGCTCACGCTGATTGATACGTGCAAAATGAAGTGAAAGTCGTGCGTGAGATTTCATTTCATTTCATTTATTTCATTCAATAAGCACTAACAGCTAAACCTTACGTGGCATTATAATTAATACTTAATGGCTAACATGCATTAATTGCTAAAAACAAAAAGATAGACATACAAATTGCAACTTAAGTAAATAAGATTTCGTTAATTTAAACCGGAATAAATGTCACATACAAAACACATATTACATTTGTTTCATAATAATTTTTAAGAAAAAACAATTAAAACGAATTAATAGCCAATGTTAAAACACTCAATATTAAATTTAAATTAATCTGTTATTAAGAATGTAAAAATGTCAAATCGAAAAAACAATAGCTATTTATTTTAAATTCCCAATATTATACCATAAACTTAATGCTAAATGATGGAGCTAGTGGTAACGATACTTTCAATATAGCGACAGGATGCAGCTAAGCGATGCGCGCCAAGCACCAAGACGATCGTCAAGGTCTTATCAAAACCAGTTCAAAATTATAAATTGTTTATTTCAAATCGACCTCCACCTTCTGTAGCTCCTTTTAGTACTTAGAGGATATAACCAAACGGAGTAACCTTTAACAGGCGTTCCCCTCTGTCGAAAATAGGCGGTCAATAGTCATACACAATGTATGGACTAACGTTTATCTGACATGGCTATTTTTACGTTACGTATACATTTGACGTGCTCCTCCCCCGCAAAAATCGGCAGACTGTTTTGTAGAGAATTAGAGACATGGCGTCTCCGTTTGGTTATATCCTCCAAGTTTTAGTAAGATTATTATACACCTACGATTACTGTAGGTGTATCGCCCACTAGTCAGAGCCCAGACATTGTATTCTTAAGAAAATCTTCATAATTTAATAAACATACAATATTTAATGAAATAATATTATAAACTGTCATGATTTGAACTTCTAAGGCGCCCACGGGAAAACAGATATAAAAGTAATACTTTTTACACAATACGAATGAAAGAAAAAGCTTCTTTTTAAACTGAAATAGATGTCATATATTAAAGAAAAAGTGACGAAGCCCTCCAGTAGCGAAGGCCGGATTCGAACCGGCGCGGCGTCTTTAGCAATCCGGGCTAACGCCTTGAACCCTTAGGCCTCATTCTCACGAGCGCTTTTTATGCGCTTCTCACGAGCGCACGACGCGCGTTAAAAAAGCGTTTGAATGACACAAATGGAAACATGTATATTTATTCACACGATGGCGGTAACGCTTTTCATCAAGCGTTGTTGGATTTTCAACTTTCAGCCTTGGTCTTTAAATCGAATTTAGCGTGCGGGCAGATTCAAGCACTTTTTTAACGCGCGTTGAAAAAGCGCTCGTGAGTATGAGGCCTTAGGCCACCCCGCCACGGCTTCTTTTTTAATTTCTGTTTTTTTTGTTACTATAAAAAAAAAACATTTATTCTGGCGAAATAAACCCTATTTTACATTTAATTATTCTGCCAAACTGCAAGACAGTTTGTTGGCAGAGGGGACTCCCTTAAAACAGATGGGTAGTCTTAGCTAATTACATACTAAGTAATAGGCTTACTTAGTATGTAATTAGCTAAGTGTACATCTTAGTGTTCACGGTAGTAACTTCAATTTAACTTTTTTGGTGAAGTGAGTTCAGGTCCTTCTCCAAACGCTGAGCACTGAGTGGACGGCTGTGCGTGCCCGGGATCTCTGATATAATCGTGTGTCACAGCCTCTTTGCTCCGAAACTACTGGACCAATTAAGTTAAAATTTGGCACACACGTGTAGACGGACATGTAACGTCTAAAAATCAATTTGAAACTTAGGGGCCACTTTTGGTGGGTAAATGAGAAAATTAAAAAACAATGTTTTGCAAACTATATCGTGTCATATATCAAATGAAAGAGCTTATTGTGAGAATCCCAAATATATATTTTTTATAATTTTAAGATAAACAGTTTAGAAGTTCTTCAAGAAAATATGCAAAAAATTACCATTATCTCCGAAACTACTGGGTCTAAAATTTTGAAAAAAAATACGCCACATTGAAGGAATATTTGGTGTAAGTACCGTAAGTAGAAGGTTGATGCAGTTTCTTCTCTCCACTCACACGAGGATTTTGTGAGTAATATCGAAGGAGTATCAGTCGATGACAAGTGTCGGGAAATAGCAAAAACTAGGGCCAGCGGCACGGAGCATAAAAATAATGGAGGTTACACGAACAATGGAATTTTAAGCACATTTTACGTTTTCACTCACGTATTTTTAAAGGTAGTATGTCTCACGATAATTTAAATTCGCAGAATAGAATTAACAAACTTTCGGGGTAAGAAAATATGACTGTCAAAATTTTCTGCCTCTTTCAATAGAACGATTCCCCTGTAAGTAGCATGTTATTCCTTTCAAGAGCCTTTTACTGTACTTTTACTATATTATCCTGGAAGTTTTTATCCAGTGACATAAGAAGCCAGTTTCCTAACAAATGAAATCAAATACTCTTAATAAAAAGATATGTGTAAATATGCTAACGTTTAAATTATAACTCCACTATGACTTGTATGGGCGTTTATCTAGTAATTCAACATTGGGATTTAGAACGAATAATAGTATAATATTCGGAACAAAAAATAAAGATTAGGCGAAATTAGCGACGGGCGGCGAAGTAGGGTATTTTTTTTTAAATATATAATATTTTTTTCTGCTGCTCTATTTTTTGTGAATTCAATGTACATCCATTTTTTGGTTAAAATTATTATTTCACTTCACCAACGGTGAAGTTAGGGTTTCCTACAGTAGGTAGATAATTTTGCCAACTAATTTTAAATGAATTGCAACATTAATAACGAGGTTTGTTCATGACTGCTGTAGAATAATTGAATATTTCTATTGAAAAACAAGCTTATTCATAAGCTAAGTCTTCATTACTTGGTTCAAATATTTGTTATACAAGCAACCTCCACTATCCTATAAGCTTCTTGGTGGGTTAGCTGATTTCCCCAGGGGCCGCGATGGTCCGTCATTTTTCCGGGTCTCGAGGTCCGGGGTTCAAAAGGAAAAACAAGGGAAGCTGAATTATTGAGTCTTTTATTCTATTTGTTATATAGGATAAGTTTCGGTCTAAGATAGGGGTGGGCCGTTTAAATTCGAAATGTCGGAAACGTTAGGTCTTTAATCGTTACACATATCATATTACACTGAAACTAACTTAGAATTTCACTTAATCTTTCATCTGTGGGAGACCCGAATCGGGCATCAGTTTTTGCGGCAATTTCAAATTCAAAATTTGAACTTCAAGGTCACTATTTAAATAGCAGATCAGACAAGCCACAGATGAAAGGTTATGATTATTGAATATAGCAGTTCATAGAATATTTAATAAAAGTTTTTTAAAATTTTGTACTTTTTTCACATGCGTAAATTGTAAAGTTATTGGAAATAAAACAAACCAGATCGTTTTTACTTACGTCGCATAGCGCCATCCAATATTAATTGGAGCGGCGTTAATAATAGCGTAAGCGCCATCCAATATTAATTGGAGCGGCGTTAATAATAGCGTAAGCGCCAACCGCCATAAGGTACTTTTACCCGTGGGACGTCACATATCTTTACTATTTCATATCTGGTGAATCTCTATTTCATTTCCCGAATCGCGCCGATCATCATTGTGTAATTTGATTACAATGTAAAGTTTGTTCACGGGATTCCCTTTTTATGCAGAAAGCATTTAGAGTATTTGACTATCTTTTTTCGAACTGTCAAAACGATTTTACTACTATGATTTATATGAAACACAAGCATGTGACGTCACTATCAAATTACCTACTCTTTATAGTTATACGGGTTTTAAAATAGAAATTGTGTCTAAAAAACGATTAATAACGCAAAAAGGCGGACTTAATGCTAATGCCACTCTCCTGTAGTTGTTTTTGTCATAGGCGCCTTCCGACATCCGATTTCGGATCGGACAATGTGAAAACGCTCTAAGAGCTCTGCTGCTAAAGTATAAAATACTTTTGGTTTAGAAGACATTAGCTATTTTGAAAATTAACTCTCTTTCGTCTTACCCCAATGTACTTCAAGTAATAAAAGTTCAAAATTCACTTAAGAACATAATATGTGGTATTTTCTATAAAAAGGGACCTTATTGTCTATTAGATGGCGATTACGCCATTATTTTATTTTATTTATTTATTTAAGAAACAAACAGTCTTCTATAGTTATACATAACACTGGAAATTTTCTTAATTAAATTTTTTTTTTATTTTTATTTTAATTATAAACGATGCTCTGATATAAATACAATGCCGCGCGGCGCTGTGCGGCGTAAGCGCCATCGACAATAAGGTCCCTTTTCATAGAAAATGCCCCATATCTATTCTGCCTTGTAAACTTGTAGGTCACCCGTAGCAATGCTACGGGCTACGCGGTAGGCTACGCGCTACGCTTCCACTCTTTGACAATAGGGTATTTGACTACAACTCAAATCAGTTTCTTTTTTCGAACTGTCAAAACGATTTTGGTACTATGGAATTTATATGAAACACTAGCATGTGACGTCTCAATCGAATTACCTACTCTTTATAGTTTTATACGGGTTTTAAAATAGAAATTATGTCTAATAATAACTGCTGTCCACGTTTCTCTATTAATATTTTGGTCATTCTGTCATTTATGTCATGCCTCATGCATGGTGTAAAATAATTTATTTTAAATACAGTCAAATATCCTGTTAAAAACATGTTTAAGTATAATATTTGTTACGTTAGAAATATGATTAGTAACGTGGGACGTAAACTGTTACGTCCCACGTTTCGCCTACAGCTTTTACTGTGTTGTATTTCACTTATTCATCAAGTTATTTTTAGGGTTCCGTACCCAAAGGGTAAAAACGGGACCCTATTACTAAGACTCCGCTGTCCGTTTGTCCGTCTGTCTGTCACCAGGCTGTATCTCATGAACCGTGATAGCCAGACAGTCGAAATTTTCACAGATGATGTATTTCAGTTGCCGCTACAACAACAAATACTAAAAAGTACGGAGCCCTCGGTGGGCGAGTCCGACTCGCACTTATCAGGTTTTATTTTAGTCTTAGGTATTAACGTAGATTAGCTATAATGCCTATAAATACTTTCATAACTTTGACTCCTGAAAGTGGTATGTATTTCCATTTTTTATGATTTGATATAAATTTTAATATGATACCTACGACTTTTATGTGAATTAAAATTTTACAAGCTTTTATTTAACTTGCAATGTTTGTAATATGTTTGTTCGGGTCAAATCTTGCAAGCTAAATTATATTCACTTACTTTCCATTATTCGATTAAGTTGAAACTTCACATACATATGTAAGTCGGGTGACAATGCAATATTATGGTACCATCGAACTGATCTGATGGACAAAGGGGGTGGCCATAGGAACTGTGATAAAACAACGCAACCTAGTTGTGTTTAATTTTTTTATTTTAATAGACAACTAATACTCATCGATTCTTAAATAAGTTAGAATCGTCTCGATAAGTATTAGTTGCCTATTAATTAAAATAAATAAATATTATAGGGACATAAGTCCCACGGTAAGCTCAAGAAGGCTTGTGTTGTGGGAACTCAGACAACGATCTATATGGGGAATCGATAAAAAGCAGATTGGATAAAAATAAGCTAACCTAATTACTAACTCCACGCAGACGAAGTTGCGGGCAAATACTAGTACTACATAATTACAAATACTAGTAATACATAATAAAAAGCAACTTTCTCATCAGTTTATGACGAATAAGGAGAGCCTTTACGAGCTGGTGTGGTGAAATAGTTATTTACGATACAAGTGCGGAAAAGAGGAAATTCGAAACGAGTGGCGATAAATTAAAACACGATCGTAGTGAGTGTTTTAAATCGACACTAGTTGCGAATTACCTCGTATCGTACAACGTTTTACAGTACATATGGCCCTTTAAACTTTCGACATATGCACGAAAAGTGCTCTTTACGCACTAGTGCGAGAAAGTAGCACCATATGTACTGTAAAGTATATTACTACGAAGTCTGGTAACTCTGGGAAATAGGAAAGTTGATAAGTCTCAGTGCATCTCTTTCCAATAATCGGTGCGAGCGAGATGCACGTCTATATCTGATGAGCTTTTAATTTGATCCAATCCAACCATATTTAAAGAGCCGTAACTACCGTTTCTACCCTTCCCAGCCGGCCAAACGAATTTAGACTGTATTCAAAAGAAATAGAGTTTATTTTCTCAAGTTTTATAATAAGTCGACAGCACTCAGAGGTTGTCGGAATTTGATCGTTCCTTGTGAATTAGCTGTCATATATCATGTATTTACAAGTGATTTTGAATCGTAGTTCTATAGAAATAGAGTCGTTTTTTGATGTACTTTAGTCGAATGCGTGATAGGTACAGATTAGCTGCGTCGTTCTGAGAATATTGGATCGTTGTTTTAATGGATTTTCTTTTATATTCTTTTTAATTCTGCTTAAGGCGTTAGCTATTGGTTAGTTGAGTAATGTCGTATTACGCTTGCATTTATTTGAATTAACTTTTGCCTAGGTATGGAGGCCTACGTATAGGTATTTGAACTTTAAAAATATTGATTTCAACTTACTCGCAGTGCTCCTTGTTCGTATTCTTTGTGAGAAATATTAAATCAGAGAAGAGCGGGTAAAACGGGCTAGACTCTAGAGCAATGTCTTTACACATTTACATATGTGCAACATGTCCGTCTTTGGGTCACAAATTTACATACGTGTAAAAATTTCAACTTAATTGTTCCAATAGTTTTGGAGAAAAAGAGCTGTGACAGACGGACAGTAACTTACTTTCTATGCATCTCGCTCGTACTGACATATTAGTGCGAGCGAGATGTATAGAAAGTAAATTACGTAGGTCGTAGACGTTGGCGTATATGTTAGTGTTGACACTGTCAGTGACTCATGGTAGGGGTACTGGATTAATTCATGCTTTGATTCCCCTGCCACTTGAGCCCCTTTTCCTTATTATGTAATTAGTGATATTTCCATCGGGGTTAGGGTTGCATTACGTCAGGATTTGTCGAGACATCCTGCCTCGCACAGCTAAACTGTGGAATGAACTGTCGCCTGCGGTATTTCCGGACCGATATGACCTTCAAACCTTCAAGAAAAGAGCGTACTCCCATCTTAAAGGCCGGTTGTAAGTGCGTACAACCCCTCTGGTGTTGCGGGTGTCCATGGGCGGCGGTAATCGCTTACCATCAGGTGATCCGTCTGCTCGTTTGCCTCCTATTTCATAAAAAAAGACATATCAGGATTTTCGACCCTTTGTCCGGATTTCGGCCGGACTTGGCAAGTGTCAGGATTTTTAGGAATGACCCACTGCAGAGCGCAGCGCGCCGCCGGGACGTCATTCAAGCTACGCCAAATCTCTGTTACAAGTGTCAGGATGTTTAGGGTGATGTCAAGATTTTTATCAGGACTTTTAGTTCTTCCATATGGCAACCCTATTCGGGGTAAAGTTAGACGGTTTCACGGTACGGTCAACGAATTCGATTTCGTGCCACTTTGAATCGCAGTCATAGTAATATAATCTCCCTAGCGTCTTTCATATTGTCACTGTAGCAAGGTACGGTCGAGTTCACAAACATCTTTATATATCCCGGCCACATACTCGACGAGTGACATGGGAAGTAGTGAGGGAAGTATGCAAGGCAGTATGGCGGCCGATGACGAGTAGCGCGGCCACACTACGTCTCCGCCTACTTCCCAATGCCACTCGTCGAGTATGTGACCGGGGTATTAATAGAATAGAATAGAATAGAAGATGCTTTATTCAAAAACGCTTAATTTAGACTTAACTAATGACGCTAACATAGATTGCTGGTTATAAAGCGTTCCTGAAATGGTCTCCACTCAGCTTCATGTCAAGGAACCTTTGAGGTCCCCGACGCTGGTCTTCCGTGAAAACCTTTCCGAGAGAGCGCAACAAATACAACTTAAATATAATATAACAGCTATACAAATCAAATAAAAAAATAATAAAAATATATAATACTACAGCTATATTACAAGCTAACGTTCCAAAAATATATTTACACGATTACTGTCAGTGTCTTTGAGGCGTGTAAATATATTTTTGTAAGGTTGGTTTCTAAAGATGTGAGCTCGACTGTACGAAATGGCACAGAAATCAAATTCCTTGCCTGTATTAATTGTATGTACTCATAATAAACCCTACGCATTGCAGGATGACGTCGCATCGCGATCGGTACGATCCCGGCGTTCATTCATGCCCCGCCGCGAATCGGAATCGGATCGCTAGGCTAGAGCAAGAACGCATGCTTTCAATTTAAGAGCCCGGTTTGAAGCGAACAGACAACCATGGTAGAAATCCTCACTTTTAGTAATGTCAAAGACCCACAGAAATTGATTTGACATGCTATAATTAAGTGTTAAGAGTCACACAAACCCTCCGAAAAAAGCTTCCATACAATCGAAGTTACGCTCTAATTTTAAAGCGACATGCTAATATTACATTAAACTGAATGAGCATTTACTTCACTGGCTCAGTGACAGAAAATGGATCTTGGCCTCTGAGTCCTCTGACAGAAGAGAACGCCATTCTGCCATATTCTGCGCCACTTTACGCCAGTTGGGTTCCCTGGGGTCTTTTAGGGCTTCGGCGTCGTCACTCCAGCGGTATCTATGACGCCTGGACGAATGTTTCCATCCGAGCGGGGGCGCCCCACTCGATCTCGCCAATTAGACTGATGTTCGAATCCAAAACGCCCTAAGATGCAGTAGGCGACCAAGATTCGAGTCTACAAGACAGTAATATTTAGACGACTTTTGATGTATGTACCTAAAGCTTGGACGCTTACTTAGAATTCTTAGAAAGACGAAAGCAAGGTCTTAGTAGCGGAAAGGAAAATCTGGCGGAAGATTCTGAGACCTATCAGAGATGAAGATGGACGTTGGAGGCGTAGAAAGAATATGAAGCTAAGGGAGCTGTTTGCGGTGCCCAATATAACATTTACGTAACAAATATCTATGTCTAGTACTAGTTTTCGTTGTTATAAAATGGTATATATACATAGAAAGCATCGCTCGGTAGAAATTTTGGTACGTAAAACTTCTAATTTCTTTGTATTACAATTAGTTTGTAGAGACTAAGGTGGGTGAGAATCTTAATTTTTTGAACTTGACGAGCCGCTATTGCAGGTCCAAAGAGTCACATGCGGCTCGTGAGCCATTCTTGACTTGTAAATAGATATTAATTGTATTGCCCATTTTAAAATAGCAGCATTTGAAAAAAATCACAACTATTTTGAAGGTACACTTTATTGGGGTCATTTTCATACAAATTGATCAGTTTTTACTGCACTTGAGTTACCCACCCTTTTACTCTCGAGTTTTCAGAGTTGGTTTAAAACACGGAGTAGGATGGAGATGGCAAGTGGGCGTTCCCGTCTATCCGACAGTTAGTAGCGACCGACTCACTTTATGCACAGACTATGCTCAGTTGTTGTGTAAACTTCATGCTCGAATGACATTCACGTCGTACGTACGCTCGTCTAACAAAAATTGATAATTAAATTTAAAATGCCGTATTGTGCAGTATTAAGCTGCAGAAATCACAGCGGTTTAAAAAATCTTTCACGTGGAGGTATTTCCTATCACCGGTGGTTATTTATTTAAATATAATCCGATAAATACGAAAAATCTGTTTATTTTCCATTATTTACGAATGTTCGTTAAGTAAATCTATATTTTATCAGTTAGAACTTAGAGTTCACAATCCTTTGTCACTATTCTTTACGTTTATCTGGAATATTCGCTATCCTAAATGTCAAATAACTTCGCTACTCAGATGCTGCGCAATGTCGATATTTATATCGATAAAGTTAAAGTTACGATATTTCAAGTTTGATGTTTGGTTCGGTAATAAATTATTATTTTAGACACGTTTCTAATTATTATTTGGGATAATCAATGTCTTAGTAAATATGGCAGCTGGTCATCAAGCACTAAGTTAAGTCGGGGTCATTTCATGGCAACCTTTCAAACCTTCGTATTCCTTTACATACGTTTTTGTTTTTTACACCCATCATATTTTCATCGTTAATATAATTAGACTAGGTACTTAATGCACTTATGCGTACAATGCATGCAATGTGCCATGAATAAACGTTTTATATTTTCTATTTCTTTATTATTAATTATTGTAGGTTACCACAAGATGCCGATATTAAAAATAAATGGATCAATGCTACTGGACAAGAAAATTAGTTTCCGCAAAAATATAGCACCATTTGCTAGGAGCATTTCTTAGAGAAAGATTTCTGGGGATAAAATTGCCATACATCTCATCTAGAGTCCACACGCCTAAAACTTAGTTACTAATTTAGTAATTATTAGTGACATTCGGGCTCACGAAATTAATAAAAAGTGTTCCGTACCACGCAAACTAGCGTCAAATATTGGAATTTTGCCGCCCCCCTTCCTGATTTGATGAGTAGGAAATCAAGTGGGATCGATGAGCCAGTTTCATGTATGCTTTCACACCATATAATTAATTTGACAATTTAATCAGGTTGCCCCGTCTAGACTGGCCTTAAATGCTGCTACAAGTGAATATATTGTTAAAGACGAATACTTACCTATGTAAGTAATTGCAGATTTGTGATTACAAAATAACAGCAATACCGAGTGAATAGACCTTTAAAGAACTATGAATTTATCTGTTTGACTTTAAGATATATTTAATGTTCACATTAACAACCTAGTTGGTCAATTAATAAGAAACAAATTTCTAGTTAGATATTTGTTGTACTGTACTACATATTATTTTTCATACAATCACGATTATCACTACCTATATTATAATCATAAATAAAGTATCATCTAAACGTGTTAAAACATACGGTAATGAAATATCAATACCTAACTGAACACACAAATATCGATAAAACACTCCGATTACACTGTCTCCTCCCTATATCGTCGAATGGAAAGAAGTTCCAACGGTTAGCTACTCGCAGGCGTGTAGAGATCTCGAAAACACCAGTGTAACGTGACCGTGAGATCCGTAACAAACCATGCGTAATTAGACCTTACTTATACTGGTTTTTTAGGCCTTTTCTCGCCTGTAATAAGTAAGTGATTTAAAATTATATAAAATAACGCCATCTGGTGTTGAGTAGTTGTATTAGGTGAACGTTGAGCGAGCTTTTGTGAGATGAATGAGATAATGAAAGAGTCGTATGTCATATAGCTTTGACATTATATTTTAAACCGTCATTCATGTAGCCTACAGTTGATATTCGTTCGAGAAATGTCCACCGGTAATAACCTTTTGGTATGGAAAGTTGCTACGAATCAGAGCAATTTTGTAAGTGTGTGACGTATTTTAACGTGGCTATGAATGTGTGAGTTTAGCGACACTGGTTTTCATACTAAATAGGAGTCATTTCACATCCACTAGTTTATTAATTCGTGGTTTAAAACTACGCTCTATCAATTTAGGTCGCATATCCGCGCTCGCCTATTAGTTGGCGGCCGGCGATCCTCGGCGACAGCGCGCGTGCGCGGCGCTTCGCGCGCCCTCGGTAAAGATCGGTGCGCGGACCGTAGGGCTGCCACGGAAATAGGACTTTACTGTTTTTATGACACGTAGGAATTACAGGATGGAAATATTGATGTAAAGGGTAACATTGCCTACCCTGTACCTATAAAAATAATTCCTATGAAACTAAACTGCTTAGAAGAAAATTATATTAAATAGTTTCACGGTTTAGACTCACTTGTTTTTAGTCACTCGCGCGATATGTGAGTCTAAACCGTGAAATAATTTAATGTTAGTACGTCTCACAACAGTTTAAATTCGATTATGAAAATTATACTTAATTTTGGTATTTTCATGTATTTGAAAAGGGTTGTTCGAGAAGTCATGTGAAAATAGGACTGATTTAATGAGATTACTGGTTTTGTGATAGGATTCATAGGATACGGATATAAATATTGATGCGGGTGGCCGTAAAGAGTAACATCGACTACCCAGTACCCATGAGAATCTTCTTGGAGGGAAGTCATTCAAAATTTTGTATTATTTCATTTATTTGAAAGGGGTTGTTCAAGTGGATCATGTTACTCTGGTGATTACTGTTTTACAAAATAAGACATAAATAATGAAATTAGTAATATTTTTATTCGTTTTAATTATTGAATAATTTCATCGGTTTTAGAAGTCTACATGCAAATATACAGTACTAGCTTTTGCCCGCGACTTCGTCTGCGTGGAATTAGTAATTTGGGTACCTTAATTCTTAAACAAATCTGCTTTTTAATCCACCCTTTTTCACCCCCAAATTGGTCCACACTATACATTTCCACCCCATTTTTTACACCCTTAAGGGATGATTTCGGGGATAAAAGTTATTCTATATCCTTTCCCACAGCTCAAATTATCCCCATACCAAGTTTCATCTAAATCGGTTCAGCGGTTATTGATTCCCCATACAAATTTCCACCCCCCTTTTCACCCCCTTGAGGGGTGAGTTCTGGGATAAAAAATATCCTATGTCCTTCCCCGGGACTTAAACTATCTGTATACCAAATTTCAACTAAATCGGTGCAGCGGTTTAAGCGTGAAGAGGTAACACACAGACACTTTCGCATTTATAATATTAGTATGGATATAACTGAACGTAAAGCAAATACTCAAACCCGTTAATGTTTAGGTTTTTGCATGCTATTATATAATATAATATATACAATTACATGTATTATATATGTCGCCTACTTGCTATTGTAACTAAAAGATTTCCCGAAATGGACGTCTAGAAACCAGCAAATGTAATTTATATATATAATTGTAATTGATTCTTAATTATGCATTACAGATCTGGAATTTTTTTTTTATATATACTTACTTACTTTCTTGGTGTATCAGGTGTAGTTGCTAATACTTTAATATTTATACCTATTTCTTATTGATAAACATGGAATGGTTTCAAATTGAATGATTGGATGAATTTGACATGATTTTTTTTTATTTATTTATTTACTAGGAATTTTGTGTACATGCACAAGTACACACAGTACTTTTAAGTAATTTACATTATTGTATGACAGGCGAGTGTAAAGGATGACTCACGTTAGACCGGGCCGTGTCCGGGCCGGAGCTTCCGGCGCTTCGTTTTCTATGGAAAGCATCACGTGATCACCTGTCATGTCATAGAAAAGTAAGCGCCGGAAGCTCCGGCCCGGACACGGCCCGGTCTAACGTGAGTCATTGCTAAGGCCTAATGTTTCTTGGAGAATTCATTAACATTAACTGTATAGAATAGTAGAATAAAATAGCGAGTATTTTTTATTTATTTTTAATCGGTTCGATATCCGGGTGAAACAAGCGAATTTCAAAAAATCTTTGAATGCAGTTTTGTTTCTTTAAAAAAATAAAAGAATGTTTTCTTTGAGCAAAATGAGCTAACTTTAGGTTTTAAGGCACTTTCCCTCCAGGGCCCATTCTCTATTTCCACACTGTAGGTATAATACACACCTAGTGTGTCTACTTAAAAAGATACAAATCCAAATATTTATTAAAATAATTTTATTTGTTCCCAAACTTAACAACTAAATATTAATCAAATCATTCATTTTTCACCAATACAAAGAAAACCATTCAAACCCAATATTTCCAGCTCAGCAGCCCTAGCGCTTGCGCGGAGCCCGCGGTCGATCGCTGGCTCAGTCGCGCCCCAGCCGTGGCCGCGCCCGAACCGACCGGCTTCTTCGTATGAGGCGCCCGCGCTAGCGTCGGCATGGCCCACGCCGGCGCCTAGCGGGCAGGTAATGTGCCAACCCTGACGGACCCGTGCCGTGGAGTCAGTGAAGTGAAGTGCTCTGTCTGTGTACCTGCATTGGCGCATGGCGCCGCATTGGTCGCATGCCCGGGAGTTTTGGTGCCTCGTCCAACCGTATCTCTGTTAAACCCTGAAACCCTCAATCCCCTTTTAATCTTGTCTGTGTTTCCTAGTAAACCCTCAACCTTGTAAATCTTTTCAGGCTGTGTGCTTACTTAATATCTGAATCCCTTTTCAGGGTTCAAGCGTCTCTACTATTAGTATACTGACGGTTAGCTGCCCAAACTATACTTATATGAAACACGGACAGACGCGATATTTTATGCTCCATTTGATCTGTAAAACAGTACGTATATCATGGCCAGCTCAGCGTCAATCGTTGTCGTTACGCCTTGCAGGAGTTTCGCTACATAGCGGGAAAACCATGCTATCGGCTACGAGCGTAGCATAGCCGTGGAAGAGTTCTGGGTATGGTATTAATATATGAAAGGTAGTAAGTACACACAAATACTAATGCGATATTCAAGACTGCATATAACATATCCATATTTACAGAAATAAGCGAACGTGATTATATCAAAATATTAGTATGCTCGTCTAAAAGATACGTACCTTTGATCTAATTGAGTTTACCCAGATATTCGTTATTCCTAAACGTTTGTAAAATTTAAAATCTCACCCACCGAGGTTTCCGTACTTTTTAGTATTTGTTGTTATAGCGGCAACAGAAATACATCATCTGAAAATTTCAACTGTCTAGCTATCACGGTTCATGAGATATAGCCTGGTGACAGACGGACAAACAGACAGACAGACAGCGAAGTCTTAGTAATAGGGGGACCCTTTTTTTTTTACCCTTTGGGTACGGAACTCTAAAATCGTTGATAAGGTTCAAACACTAAATTGTGTTCACATCTTTCCTGTAGACATACCCAAAAGTTAAGGGCTATAAAGGTTAATTTTCATATTTAACCTTATCCACATGAAACGGTACTCCTTTTATTTGGATAAGTATGATAAAATCATTTCCTACCTGCCCACAAACTGTTAACTATTGTCCACAGGAGAGAAAACTTGTGTGTTCGTCAGAACAGTACAGTTTCAACAATCAGATTGTTCAACAACCAGAGTTACTGCATAATGTAGGTACATAACTGTACAGCGCCATGTACAACAGGGGCTAATCATTTGGACTGGGACAACAAAACGCTATCTGTCTTTCCATCGCACTAATATGGAAGAGTGATAGAGATACAGCTAGCGTTTCGTTGTAGCGCAAACGATTGTCATCTTGGCTAGGCCCCCAATTGTCAATATTTGCTTACATTCAACGAACTACGAGTAGATTAACTATAGACTTGACTATATACCAGGCCCCTATTTCACTACGGTGACAGGTGCGACAATTGTCGACATCACTGTTACTGACGTCACAGGCCTCTATATTCTACGGTAACCGCTTACCATCGGACGGGCGGTGAGCTTGTTTGCCATCAACATTTTAATTTAAAAAAATCCATTATATAAGTACTTATTTTGCGAAGCTAATGACAATTGTCCGGCCCCTATTTCACCACGGTGACAGGTGCCACAGTGGTGAAATAGGGGCCGGTGGTGCCTGTAACAGGAGCAAAAACTTAAGCTGTTAGCTGTTCTCCTCAAACTGACCAACATTTGTTCAGCGACTTTTAAAACAATTTGTGTTCTGATTTTTAGTTCACATTAAAGTTAATTCTAACTACTAGCCGGCAAACGAGGCCGGGGACGATCTCCAACTAGATGGAGCGATCAAGTAAAAGGGGGCCCCATCCTGAACCAGCTTTGGCTCGGTCGTCAGAGACGCAATGGACAGGCACCGATGGAGGCAGATTACAAGAACCAGGTGTGGAGCATCCACATCCACTGATGACCACGATCCTCAGTCATGAGGGAGCGACCACAGAGAGAGAAAGTTAATTCTAAGATGCAATGTATTGCGAATTTTGTTATGTTTAAGGCGTGACAAGCAACGTCAATTATAATGATGAAGGCGTATGTACATTAAAGATAATATTAAATTTGTATGAAACATCAGGCGTGTCTCACTCCGCGATTTCGTCGCGTCGCTACAAGTACATGCGTCCGCCCCAATTTTGGGGTTTTGCCATAGTAATTGCCGCGCGCCGCTACGGAACGGACGCCTGCACGCGCTTGCGCTGCCATGCACGTAGTAGACGCGTTTTGTTAGAGAGTGAATCTTCTGTACCATAGAGTAACTTATACTAGAGCGGTACTGTCATAGTACATTTTGTAACTCCAGTAAATTCACTGCCATCTGTCGACACACTTTAAAACTAAAAATGAAGATTTATAAAAATACCATAAAATGTATCAAAGATAGATATAACTCCGTAATAGATAGATACAGTCTAAGGAAAAAACGTGTCTCGAAAATCAAGAAAATTTGATTCTCGATCAGATGGCGCCACTAGTTTTGGCCTACACTCGTATAGAGGGCGTTGATTATTTCGTTTGTTATTTAACAATTTTAACGCATATCAGTGAAAGAACATGGGTCAAAATCATAAAAATAATTAATGCAAATAAAAAAAATCATTTATCCATATTTAAATACTTTTTATCGTATTTTTATAAATCTTCATTTTTAGTTTTAAAGTGTGTCGACAGATGGCAGTGAATTTACTGGGGTTACAAAATTAACTATGACAGTACCGCTCTAGTATAAGTTACTCTATGAATGTATTTAAATATGGATAAATGATTTTTTTTATTTGCATTAATTATTTTTATGATTTTGACCCATGTTCTTTCACTGATATGCGTTAAAATTGTTAAATAACAAACTAAACCGTCAACGCCATCTATACGACAGTAGGCCAAAGCTAGTAGGGCCTTTGAACGAGAATCAAATTTTCTTGATTTTCGAGGCACGTTTTTTCCTTAGACTGTATCCATCTATTACGGAGTTATATCTGTCTTTGTTCTGTACCTAGTACTATTATATGTTCTAAGGAAACATAGAAAGTCTAAAGAATTCATAATTTTCAAAAGTCATTTAACAAAAGTGAGTTTGAGGAGTACAATCTAAGTTTTAATTATTTGCTCATGTTACAAGCCCCACCCTGTATATGTATAGTCTGACTTGAGGTAAAAAGTGACCCCACAGGAATTGTGTGCGTGCTGAGTGACTCAACTGTACTGCGCGTTATTGACATTGTTGTCCCCACAGGCTAGGTTCACACGGCGTTAATTTTTAGGGTTCCGTACCCAAAGGGTAAAAACGGGACCCTATTACTAAGACTCCGCTGTCTGTCTGTCTGTCCGTCTGTCACCAGGCTGTATCTCATGAACCGTGATAGCTAGACAGTTCAAATTTTCACAGATGATGTATTTCTGTTGCCGCTATAACAGCAAATACTAAAAACATAATAAAATAATTATTTAAGTAGGGTTCCCCAACAAATGTGTTTTTTTGCCGTTTTTTGCGTAATGGTACGGAACCCTTCGTGCGCGAGTCCGACTCGCACGTGGCCGGTTTTTTTATGACATTTATTTTAGTTTATAAGCTAGTCTGACAGCATAAGTACTTAGCACATCTAAACATCTCTCTCAGCCCGCGATCCACTTTTCATTGATACCCGTCTCTGACGTCATTTATTTGGCACTTGATACAATCTCCCATTCATAAACACAATCATGAGTTTGTGACGCTTTAGTACGAGAAATTAGTCTTCCTTGTGGCAAACTGATTTCAAAGTGATTGGACCGCGAAATAAATTTATAAATATTACTAGCTTCGCACGGGTAAACCTTAATAAATTATATACCTAAACCTTCCTCAAGAATCACTCTAGTAATCTTAGAGGATATAACCAAACCGAGTAGCCAATAACAGGCGTTCCCCTCTGTCGAAAAGTCGGCCAATGGTCATAAACAATGTATGGACTGACGTTTATCTGACATGGCTCTTTTTACGTTACGTTCCCCTCTCCCGCAAAAATGGGCAGATTTGATTTGGTTCTATCCTCTAAGATCAATAGAGTGATCAAGCTATTGATAGGTGAAGTCCGCATGAAAATACATAAATAACATCCATAACTCAGGAACAAATATCTGTGATAAACACACAAATTAATACGCTTATCAGGATTCGAACCCGGGACCGCCTGCTTCGTAGGCAGGGTCACTACCGACTAGGCTAAGCCGTTAAATAAATTAAATTAGATCAAAAAAATACTAATTTAAACGTAAAATTTAAACGGGTGTATGAAACAGGCAGATTTATTTGCTGATTCCCGCAAGTATTTTCTCATCTCCGCACATCGTCTCATCTCCGCACATCGTCTCATCTCCGCACATCGTCTCATCTCAGTTGAAAGGCAGTATTAAACCAGTCTGTAGTTGATCTCATGCAATTAAACGGTAAACCTATAGTAATTCGTGTGTATTGGCATTAAATGTACATTGGCATGTAATTAACAAATAAATTAACTGCCAGATAAAATTTCCTACAAAAAAAGCACTATCCAGCAGATAAAGCTTATTTGGAGATTATGTAACGCCAACGATGACTTTATTCGTCAGATAAGTGGCAAGTAGCTTATTCAGGACTTTACTTGGACATTGTGAAACAGGCCCTTACTGCGACAATAAATGACTTTAAAAAAAAAAGCAAAATGTATCAATTTCGCAAGCAAGATCCAAGACAATGACTGCCTAAGTGCTCTCGTCCTTGTAATTACCATCGTTAATGGTTTAATCGTCATGACAGCTCGATTGGACTGCGATGATAGTAATTATTGGTTATAATTGTGAATAGAATCGCAAATCATTGTTGGTGGGATGATCATAACTTTGTTTGATATGAAATTTATAGTCAAACTAGCGACCCGCCCCGGCTGCGCACGGGTAGTTCAACTAATTAACACAAAACCTTTACAAATTATACATATAAACCTTCCTCTTGAATCACACTATCTATTAAAAAAACCGCATCAAAATTGGTTGCGTAGTTTTAAAGATCTAAGCATACATAGGGACAGACATACAGACAGCGGAAAGCGACTTTGTTTTATACTATGTATTGATTATTCTATTAATTACGTGCTTAAGTATAATGAGCAGAAAAGTAGAGCTTTGAGTAAATTTTGTAAGAGAGAAGAATGTAGTAAGAAAATAAAATCTTAATTTTCAAAATCCGGACTTGGAGCCGTAAGGCATTCTATACCAGGTAACCTTAAGACGAAGCAGGGAGTAAAACAAAAACCAAATAACACTTATTTTGTGTCATTGCTTTCTCAAACAAACAAGGTTCAAAATGATAAGAGGTTCGAGGAAAGTTTTTTGGCGTTCGACTTTATTCGTACGTGCGAGTTGCACTGCGAATTCTGTCAAAATCGTATTATAACAAAAACAAATCGCAATTTGATTTGTTTTTATTTTCATGAGACGATTGATACGTATGATTTTAAACTTAGAATCGGCATCCAACTTTATTGAGTACATTAAGATGCAGCGTCAATATTCTTCGAATTCCTCGATGCGTTTGTAATTCGCCATCCGGCAGACTTATTGCGTTTAACCCAGTTACCCATTTAGGCCCCCCTTCAGAGGAATCGCTTCCTTCCGATGAAGGCGCCGAACTTATTACTGAACTGACACGTGATTTCCACCACTCAAATCCGAAGTAACAGAGTTGGATCAGCTACTATTTTTGATTTTGAACGCATGCAAGTCCCTAAATTATATCACAGTATCTGATTTTAAATATTTTGTTCATTATCCGAGACAATTGAGGCGAAAATGTTGCTCTGAATAAAGATTACGAACAAAACAATCTTTTACGACAGTAGGTACGAACATTGTTAAAGGCAAACAAAAAGTGAAAAGTTACAATTGCATCCATTTTTTGTTTTTTTTTTGAATTTAATGACAGGGTCGTTTGCACCAAACTGTTTGTCGCCGTTAAAGAGTTCGCAAATTTTTTGTGTATGGAAGGTTTTATAGTAAACCGCCGCGGCGCGCCGGGTGACGTTAATCAGTCTGTCAAGTGCGGATCGTGCGATTGGCACTTACTCTGTTTTTGCTAAATCCATACACAGTAAACATTCTACATTCGAGTTCAAAAAATATGAATACATTTTTTCCTTATTGCAATGGATGAAGGTGAAGATGCAATACTATTACTACTATTAGCTTATAAACTGAAATAGATATCATACACTAAACAAAAAATGACCAAGTCCACCGGTGGCCGAGGCGGGAATCGAACTTACGCGGCTAACGTCCTGACCACTACACCACCCGGCCACGGCGGTACCCGTCCCCAGGGCTCGGAACCGGTATTTTTTAAAAACCCCGAAATAGCCCAATATTTTGAATTTTTTTATGCTCATTACGTAGGACTGAATCATGTATTTAGGAAACAATTTTGCATTATTAAAACGTCCCATTAAAAATGAAATTATAAATAAAAGAACGAAAAAGAACGTAATAATACCGGTATTTTTGTATGGAGCAAATACCGGTTTCCGACCCCTGCCCGTCCCAAATTCTCTGGTGTATGCTATCTATGAAAGAATTAAAAGGCTAGGCGCCTTTTTAATATTAGCATTAGCACATTTGCATACAAATTTCTATGCACCTTTTCTCTGCAGCTGTCTGTATGCCTAATGGCATAAAAAAATTCCATTCCAATTTTCGACTGATTCGTTTCAGTTCTCATTTCATTTACCTGCATAAAGACCGCAATAAGTAAATACTAGTTTGACCAAAATAGACTATAAACTTGAGTCTAATAATTAATTTCATTAACGGGTCTAACGCGATTAAATTTCATTATTTTACATTTTTGAGTCGAATGATGGTCCCTATGACAATTAGCTCAAATCCCTTTTGGCTGCGTTAAATTTAGAGCATATAAGAAGAAATATTACCGTATTTTTATTACTTAAACTTATTTTGAAATAAATTAATGTGCTAAACTTTAAAATAATGTCTACAAACATTATACTTGACAGCTACGCCATAACGTATGCAGTGTCAAAACTAATAGTACCACTGAGGTGTTCTAAATTCAAATAGTTTGCGTTGCCCCAGGGAATGAGGGGAAGGGCGGACAGGAGGCGGTGAATTAGGGCCAGCAACAGGTATCCGATTTGTACATTATTGGTTCCCCGGTATTGATGTCATTGTTATTAGGGACATCACGTTTTGCTACCTCTGATACATTTGATACAAGTGCAGTTCAGCATCAAAAGTAGCGAATTAGACTACGCGTCAAAAATATCTACTATTCTCGGACAACTTAACAAAACTTATTGATTATACCTGTATGAAGTCATGGTTCTTCCACAAAATATGTTGGACAACATAAAAAAACCGGCCAAGTGCGAGTCGGACTCGCCCACCGAGGGTTCCGTAGGTACTTTTAGTATTTGTTGTTATAGCGGCAACAGAAATACATCATCTGTGAAAATTTCAACTGTCTAGCTATCACGGTTCATGCGATACAGCCTGGTGACAGACGGACAGACAGACAGACAGACAGACAGCGGAGTCTTAGTAATAGGGTCCCGTTTTTACCCTTTGGGTACGGAACCCTAAAAAACAACCCTGATAAACTGCCACGTGAATATAATTTTACAATTTTACAGGATCTGTTTGACACATTATTAGGACATACCATACCAACTATCTTTGACCTTCAAAATATTTAGATCAGTACGGTTTCACTCACTATTATTTTTAGTCTAAATTTAAATATTTTGAAATATGTCACACGATAGTTTAATTTCGATTATCTTTGACCTTGTTTGATAGTGACTATAATTATGGACAAATTTAAATCAATAGAACTTTGTCTTTGTTTGTGGAAGATAAGTTATTGAACCGTATACAATATGTATAACCGTAACGTACGTACTATATAATATATGTGTAACATATATACATATATATATACACATATAAAATGACTTTAGACTAAAAACTGATACCTACTAACGTTGACCTTCCTATAATTCTTTTCAAAATAATTTGTGGAGCGCGGTCAGATCACAAGTGGGTCAAATACATTTTCGAAAAAGGTCACTTCTGTGGACAACCCAATAAAAGTTAACGACTTAAGTACATATGTTACATGAATCTCATTTATTTACCTAACCTAACTAAATTGTCCAGCGTAAAAAAATAGTTTTTGATTCTCTTTGCGATGTCAAGTTGTCAACACGAAAGACGCGAATGAGTTAAGCATACAGTTAAATGTGTAATGTGTATGATCCAAGTACTCGATTGAGATTCGAACCGTTTTTTCTAAAATAAATAAGAATTGTCACCAATCCGCTAAAAAAACTGACCGTGAAAACTCTTAAATATACGAATCGCATACCGGCTTGAGTCGGGGCGCATTTTACTAAGTGAAAGAAAAATCAGCCTTGTATACTGTAGTTATGCTACATATTTCAATGAAAAACCATAACTGTAACTCGCTCACGACTGCTCCTCGACCATCGACGCTACCAATCGAATATGGAGCTTAACCATGTGTATATAAACTTCAAAATCATTAAACTAGTAAAATGCGATCCGACTCCAGCTAGATGTAAATCTAAGCGGACATACGGCAATGAATTATGTAACCACACTTAGAGTTGGCCCAATTAATGTACGATATATATTTAGACAACTGAAAATAACAGAAACTACTAACTTCCACAAAAAATGAATAATAAAGTCGTCGTGTAAATAATTAAAGCAATGAATTTTTACTCCGAAAAAAATATTTAAAATCAGCTGTGTGTTGTTTTAAAAACATGTACTGCAACTAATACACAGTGCTAATAATTTATTTAGATTTGGGCTAGATTATATTACTACACGTCAAGCAACGAAACCTTGAGTTATGACCATCGTCTATATCAACATATAACTTAAAAGCTTACGAATTTAATCGGCTAAGCCTCTGTTCATGCTCACTTACGCATCTGCGATCAGCCAGCGCGCAGTTACATAATAACACCAAAGAGAGCCACAGGACTCCAGGAGCTATTCTGCAACCGTCAACTGCCAGCGCGACTACGGTCCTTACTGGGCTGGCAACTTGGCAAGTCGCTTTCCGTTTCAGCCGGACAACATTTCATGAATTCAGATGAAACCCAATCACGTAAATCAGAATGGAAGTAAAGAAATTATTTTTTCTTCTCTTCCATTTTCTAGTCAAACTCGACTCAAGATTGGCACAACCTGCTGGTTTTTCCACGATATTGTATGCTAAAGACGACGATCAGATCATTGACGCAAAAAATTCAAAGTAATTGCTCACCCCATTTTGTCCCGCCGGTTGTACGAGAGGGCCCCGGGCCGTCCGTCAACCCAGAATCCGACCAAAATTGAAAATAAGATCAGTGACGGTTCCCTTCCCATTCGGCATGGTGGGTTAGGGATCCGCAAAATTTCCAGTGTGGCGTTATCAGCTTTTTGTCGTCAGCCCATAGCTCATCTAGTCTCATAGGAAAAATCCTACGAACAAACTGTGAGGTTGCGGGCTTGGCTGACGCCAAAAATGCTTGGTCCATCGCTGGCCCCGGTCAAACTTTTCCCGAACACCCGAATTCTCAAAGGAGCTAGGACGACATTGCGTGCAAAATCGTAACCTCCGTTCTAGACCAATCTGACGCTGAGGGACAAGCCAGACTCCTAGCAGTAGGAACCAGGGAAGCAGGGCATTGGCTCCATGCGCACCCCACCCCAAACTACTTTTTAAATCCCGACACCCTTTGAATTTCTGTATGTCTCCGTCTCGGGGTCCCGGTCTGCGCTCCCCATCGCTGTCCCTGCGGAAATGATGTTGACCAACTAGGGTACCACGGCCTCTCCTGCCAACGAAGCGCTGGCCGCTTTTAAGGCATGCTGCCCTCAATGACGTTATCCGCCGGTCTCACGCGTCAGTTAATGTGCCGGAACTTTTAGAGCCGACCGGCATCCAGAACGGACGGCAAGAGACCGGATGGGATGTCACTGGTTGCGTGGAGTCTGGGACGGGTGGTAGTTTGAGATGGGATGCTACGTGTGTAGACACACTGGCCCCGTCACATATGCACCGAACCTCCGTGAGGGCAGCGGCAGCGGCAAAGACCTGTCGAAGAGACTCAAAGACGCCACAGAGGAAACCGAAGAGCTGGCAGCTTCCTCGCTCAGCGTATTAGTTTAACAATCCAGCGAGGAAATGCTGCCAGCGTTATCGGTACTATGCCGCAGGGGCCTTCTTAGGGTTCCGTACCTAAAGGGTAAAAACGGGACCCTACTAAGACTCCGCTGTCCGTCTGTCACCAGGCTGTATCTCATGAACCGTGACAGCTAGACAGTTGACACTTGGCCGGTTTCTTAATAAAACACAAAATACAGCAAAAGTGAAAATATGACCTTTGACATGATACAATAAACAATATTCAATCAAAATATTTCGTAAATAGGAAGTAAATTCCCCTAGAAAGTAAAGGTATATTTTCGTTAATAAAGTACACGAATGACAAAAAGTATGGTCACAGGCGTCACAGCTAAAAAAGCAGGATTTTGTAATCATAGAAATTAAGTCATAAATAAATAACCGAAAATAACCATAACCGGTTATTCGAATTTCCAATATTTGGTTATGAAATTTTTTCAAAATAATCGATTATAACCAATACCGAACCGAACCGATTTATAAACCGAATTGCATTCCTACTTTAAATCTATTCCTGAAATGCGTAGGCATACCATAGTATATTGATAGTATAATTGTAACCCTGTAAACATACGGCCACCGTATCATATTCATAACATTACATGTTAAGATTGCTTTGTTTTTGTGAGCAGACTGTGTGTGAGTCATACTATTATTTTGTAAACGTTATACCTACGGATAAATGTGTCCATCAGGGTGCGTAGCCAACATGCCAATCGTTTATGATGCCCGAATACATGAAGGATCATGGCATCCCCTGGCCATCCCTAAGGTAGAACAGTGTGGTTCGACCTTCTAACCGAATTAACTCAGGTCCGAGCTAAAGCCATAAGCGGTCAGTAAGAAATGCATATACTTGGAAAAAATCTACCTATGCTGCCGTGAGCTAGGTGGCCGAATGGCTCAGGCGCCTGCCGCGATAGCATAGGACGCTGGTTCGATTCCAGCCTTGGGCATTAGAGGCCTTGGACATTTATTTCAATTTATTGTCATGTCACCATTCAGGTCTACTGCTAGATAAACAATTTAAGAATAAGAATAAATTTATTGATCATAACCACCACCAACTAATATTATACTACACACCTACTACACACTAGGTACAGTACAGTAGGTACAGTACAGTATAATAACCAAGTATACACTATACAGTAGTCAAATATACAAATGGTGTCCGGTGAGCCCCAGACTAGACTGAGCCTGTGTAAACTCACCAATTTGAATTTGGAATTTTTGATCTACATCATATGACCGCCCATAATCCGTACAGTTCGTAATAATCACATGTGGAGTTCGGACGCCGCTGTTTAGATGTAGACTATAAATACCCGACCCTCACCCAGTACCACACTAACGATGTTTGATCTTCCGCCATCGCGGTGCACGCTGCATTCGTTCGGGGATAAACAAAACTTAGGCGACGCTAGTGTCCACAGTTTATGTTGCAATTTAATGCAATAGAAGATATAACAAAAATCGTGGGGGATCTGTGTCTGTGTTACAGGACCCAGTTTCGTTATACTAGTTTCTTTTAATCTATATATTGATATAAATTGTACAGAGAGTTACATTAAAACTTATCAGATAGGTGAAAAGTTAAAATAATAGCTAGTTTCTTCCACTCTGTCTTTAACCAAACAGCTTCTTACCAACTGTCTCAGTTAAGTGGTAGACCTATAAGTACTACGTTAACAAATTAGACCAGCTGAACCAGTGAATACATGTTCAAGTAAATTGATGCATCTTTTGATGTTCAAGACTCCTTTATGTGACGAACGCCATACGAGATTTAATTACGAAAATCACTGAACCGGACAGAAAAAGATCAACCACGTAGAAAGGGACAGACAGGCGCAAACTGGGTTAAATCGATATAATGAGTGGGATTTGAGGCAATAAAATCAGTCGATTGATAGCCCAGGCCTTGATATTGTAATTAAATAGATACATATGTAAATAGATTAGAAACACGACGATTTTACTACTGGAACGTGTAGAAATAGACTCTTGTTTGTCGAGTATTTCGTGATGAATTTGTATTTTGGGGCATTTCACAAAAAGGTCTACAGTCTTGGGAACTACAGCTACCTTGATAACCTAAAGAAATCCGTATATACCGTTAAATTGATAACTAAGTTATCAAACATTATCATGCCAAATGTATATGGGCTTCTTAGCTTTATCAGAAATGGTAAATAAGTTTTTGCCAAAAATATCATTTTTGGTATAGTCTGCATCTTCTCAAATGACTTTTACGTCTAAGACCCTAATTTGTTAAACAAGAGCCATTAAATCATTTTACGGTTTAGACTCACTTGTTTTAGTCACTCGCGCGACATGTTTCGGAGAGCCTAGGTCTCCTTTCTCAAGCACTAATAGTGCGAGCAGCGTTCATGACGACCGTGTATTGCGTACTAAAACAAGTGAGTCTCAGAACAGTTTAAATTCGACAAGAGTTATTGTTTATTTTATGCGAGCGGTCGGCCATTGTGTGCCATTGTTAGACACAATGGCACGCGCCGTGGCACGCTCTCAGACACAAACCAACTAACATACACACTAACAGGGCAAGCTGTAAAAAATAACCAGTAAGACACTCTTCTAAAATGTCCCTTCTAACGAGGAAACAAATGGTTATTATGGCCGCCATTATTATCACCAGTTATTTCTAAAATAGTCTCACGTGTTAACATCATCGGTATAAGCTAACGATTATAATTCTCACTAAACATTACAGCTACTTTCAAAGTGTATAGCTATGAAACACTTACCTAAACGCGTTTTTGACGCTCTGGGCAACACACGACACGATCGACGACTTTAAGCGTTTTATGGCGATGAAAGTGTTAAATAACATCGTTAGATTGTGTTATAATTTATTACCCTATTAGTATACGATAAGGCCAAATTAAAAATTGTTGTACTTATTTATTTACTCGTAATCATAAATAAGTTTTAGTTATACACATAGATCTAATACAATTACCAAGGAATGTCCCTGATGGTATTTCACAATTACCATGTCTTCGTGCTCAATAAGAATTGACTGATGCGTAGATCGAAATATCTCTCAGCCACTAAAGATTAATTAAAGGGTTTCTTTGATGTTTTTTCGCATATCTGGGGCGCCGCTCGGCTACAGAAAATCTGAAGTTGAAAAAATCTCAAGGGTCTCAAACTATCACACATTGAAAGTATCATCATTTGAATAAGTACTGCGAGCGTGGCATATTGGGCGACCCACTGGCCTTAGGGGGTGGAAACCGCCCTTGGAAGGGGTACACCCCTAGAGAGCAGGCGGGGTGATCGGGTGATCCAATAATGGTATGAAAGGTCTTTTACCTTATTACATGTTCTTTTTAAAAGCCTAAAACATGTAGGCTGTGTAACACAGTGTCTGCACACACCGTGGTTGTAATGTTTAGTGCACATCATAGAGTAACTTATACTAGAGCGGTACTGTCATAGTAAATTTTGTAACCCCAGTAAATTCACTGCCATTTGTCGACACACTTTAAAACTAAAAATGATGATTTATAAAAATACGATAAAATGTATTTAAATATGGATAAATGATTTTTTTTATTTGCATTTATTATTTTTATGATTTTGACCCATGTTCTTTCACTGATATGCGTTAAAATTGTTTGATAACAAAAAGAAACCGTCAACGCCATCTAACCGCCAGTTGGCTAAAGCTAGTAGCGCCCTCTGAACGAGAATCAAATTTTCTTGATTTTCGAGGCACGTTTTTCCTTAGACTGTATCCATCTATTACGGAGTTATATCTATCTTTGGTGCACATTGAGCGGACTATTAAAAAAAAACTAAGTAAAGAATTTATTTACATACAAGATATATATACAGTGGTACTACGTAAACGAGATTAATAACTAGCTTAAATCTAAAATAGGCCCTTGAGGCATTGTACAGTCGCCATCAGATATATCGGAGCGTCCAAGGCACTCACAAATATCTGAACACGCCTCTATTGTCAAGGCGTTAGAGTGCGTGTTCAGATATTGTGAGCACCTCGGCCGCTCCGATATATCTGATGGCGACTGTACCAAGGATGCTGGCGGCATTTTCCCGCTGTATCGCAATGCTGATACGTTGTGCGAGGAAGCCGCCAGCTCTTCGGTCACCAGTTACGTCAACCAGACGCTTCGAGATTTCTGCAAACAACTTGTGCGCGCTGGGATCCCATGGACCTAGAGCTTCAACTATTAAATAAATTATTATTTATTATTACGAGCCTATTGTGTCCCACTGCTGGGCAAAGGCCTCCCCCCTCTTCTTCCACTCCTCCCGGTCTAGAGCTACATCTGGCCAGTTGCTCAAAAAGGAGTCCAAGTTATCCCGCCATCGCCGACGAGGTCTGCCGGATCCCCGGTTTGACTCATGGGGCACCCACTCTGTGGTTATTTTGGCCCACAAGTCATTCGGCATGCGGCAGACATGACTAGCCCAGTCCCACTTTAACTTGTCCGCTTTCCGAGCTACATCTATTATTTGGGTTTTAGAGCGCAGCGTGGTGTTTAAATAAATATTATAGGACAATCTTACACAGATCGACCTAGGCCCACAGCTCATAAAGCTTGTATTGTGGGTACCAGACGATGATATAAATAATTGGTAGACATTAAAAACGTCCATAACTCGGGGAAGTCGGGCACTAATATCTGTGATAAATATCACATTTAAAACTTTCGCGTTTTGAACACATAAATCACATTTACAATCGGATCTATCTCGAATTTATTTTGTTACCTTTTTATCGACAGTTCGACACAGATTTCACTGGTCGTGGTCGCGGCTAACAGATACAGATAGATAGATAGACGGCGGATAGACCCGATTGTAAATGTGATTTAATATCTGTGATAAACACACATTTAAAACTTTCGCGTTTTGAACACATAAATCACATTTACAATCGGGTCTATCGCGAATTTATTTTGTTACCTTTTTATCGACAGTTCGACACAGATTTCACTGGTCGTGGTCGCGGCTAACAGATACAGATAGATAGATAGACGGCGGATAGACCTGATTGTAAATGTGATTTAATATCTGTGATAAACACACAAATAAAATGCCCTGACCAGGATTTGAATCAGGAATCTCCTGCTTTGTCCTGGTAAAATTTGCTAAATGTTATTTTATGGCAAGATTGTCTTTGTCGTTCACTTTGTCGAGCGGAATAACGCTAAGAAGATGACAATGTCATGGAAACTAACGGCCCAATTCGAACAATACTTATAAGATTCATTCATTCATTCATTTAAAATTATGGCTTCAGTCCAGTGGGACTATTTCGCCAGTAGCACGGTCTTAGGAGCTTTAAATACGACAAAAATTATACGGTTAAATAGTACAAGACAGTGTACGGTGATTTAGCTCTTGTAAATCGATAGCTGGACTTTACAAGAAGCACGTGGACTACCGGCCGTTGACTCCAAAATGGTGGTTAAACGCGCTTCAATATTCATTCTCCATTCACTGCACACTACTACATTAGTTTACTGTATAATAAGATTCATAAGCTATCGATATTACACTTTAAACAATATTAATGAGCAAAAAACACCGGCCAAGTGCGAGTCGGACTCGCGTTCCAAGGGTTCCGTACATTACACAATTTAAACAATGTATTTTTTATGAGAAACGTGAGTGAAATATCTTTAAAAAACCCGTTAGGGTCGGATCAAAAACAAAGTAAATAAGCCCGACTTACGCTTGACTGCACATTTCTAATAGGTTTTCCTGTGATCTAAAGGTAAAGATCTATTTTGTGTATTTTTTTCAAAATTTTAGACCCAGTAGTTTCGGAGATAAAGGGGGGGGGGATTGTAATTTTTTGCCTATTTTCTTGAATAACTTCTAAACTTTTTATCCTAAAATTATAAAAAAAATATAATTGGAATTCTCACAATGAGCTCTTTCATTTGATATGTTTTTGATTTTATTATATAACCCCCAAAAGTGGCCCTCGTGTTTAAATTCATTTGTTTACGTTACATGTCCGTCTTTGGGTCGCGAACTTACATATGTATACATTTCAATTTAATTGGTCCAGTAGTTTCGGAGAAAACAGGCTGTGACAGACGGACAGACAGACAGACAGACAGACAGACAGACGCACGAGTGATCCTATAAGGGTTCCGTTTTTTCCTTTTGAGGTACGGAACCCTAAAAACAAAGTAATTAATCAAGATGGTGCTTGATTCTGTTTATAAGATAGCGATGAAGATATGATAACGATCTGTCAGTGTCAAAAATGTGACAACTCATAAGCATTGTTCGAATTGCGGCGGTAGGTAATAATATTTCGCCGCTATACTTACTCAACCTCGTATTTGCAACACTCATTTGATGACAAAAACACCCGTATTCCGAATGAAAGAAAAGCGTCATTTCCATCAAATGATTGTTGCAGATATGATGTTGAGTAAGTATAGCGACGATATTTAATAAGTCAGTTAAAATGCGTTGACGAACCTGGCACCGAGTGTGCGTCATCTAATGAGTCTTTCAGGGTGGTTCGGTTTAATGCGTGGGGGCGCAATAAAAAAGGCTATATCGATGCCATGTAATAACTTCTATTTCTGCTGGACTATATTGATTCCTTTTTTTATTTACTTTTACAAACGAACTAGAATATATATATATATATATATATATAAATCTGATTAGAGCTTAAAATGATCCCATGAGAATTGTGCCGCGAACAACTCAACTATGCAGCGCATGGTGACAACGTCAAATATGGCAATGCTGCGCATTTTCGACGCAAGTCGATGACTAGTCTGCCCTGCCTGTGAAGCCGATGGTCCTGGGTTTGAATCCCGGTAAGGGCATTTATTTGTGTGATGAACACAAATACAAATTTTTGTTCCTGAGTCATGGGTGTTTTCTATATAAGTATGTATTTATCTATATAAGCATGTATATCGTCGCCTAGCACACATAGTACAAGCATATAAAAAAATGTATACAATATTTTTTACCACAGAAGTACCTAAATTAAAAAACGTCGAATTTAAATTCAGCTAGGCAAATGAATATGGCTTCTTAACTTTTTCTGAACTCGGTAGAAGACGACCACTGCATATCCAAACGTTTTCAAAACAAACATTTTAGATAGATAGATAGAAAGATTTATTATTCCAAAATTATACATACAATTTATATAGTTTCCTGCACACTGTTTCCTATAAACACCCATAAATAAATCTAGCCGAATTCAATAAAGAGACCCCTTATAATAAATATTTATATAATTAATTACGCTTTTGCGTGTTTTGCTGTACACACACACGCGAGAAGGGCTTTAGTAAAGTTTTTTACCTATAGCATTAGACTGACAGGCATATTCTAATTTGAATTATATATGACTTCGATCTGGATTAGATATGGACAGGATCTGTCAGTGTCAAGTGACCTTTCTTCAACCGAAAACGTCATAACGTAGTTAGTAATACTGGAGGCCGATTTTGATGTCATAATTTGATACGGTTTGCATCATTTGATACAACCTTGAGCCATGTCATGTCATATCACAGTCGTCTCGTCTCTCTCGCTCGCACTTATTGATTTTTATTTTGACGGCCTCCCTAGTAGGCAGTCATTCTGCCTACGAAGCTTCCCGTCCTGGGTTCGAATCCTGGTAAGGGCATTTATTTCTGTGTTTATAACAAATATTTGTTCCTGTTTTATCAATGTTTTCTATTTATGTAAGTATTTATATATAGGTATAAATATTTTAAATACACGGTGGAAAAAAAATAAGCGCATTCCCGTTGCCAGGAAGGTTTTGGGATTATAATGAGCAACTTTTACTATGGGGCGGAAAAAAGATTTGGCTGTTTCGTACATTTTGGCTGGTCCATTTTCTATGGGAGGGTAAATTTTTTTTCGCTATTTTGTGATAGGTCCCATAGTAAAAGTTGCTAAGTATAATCCCAAAACCTCTCTGGCAACGGGAATGCACTTATTTTTTAGCCACCATGTATAGTTATATATATTATTTAGTTATACCTATTAACACACTTTGCACCACCCCACTAACTCAGGGTTACCTAACCGTTTAAACCTGGAGTTACCATTGTTACCAGTACAATTTGACACTGGGTTAACGGTTTAACCGATCAACCCCGGGTTAGTGAGATGGCGCAAGTTGCGCTAAGAGACGACTAGAGCCAACAACACAAATTGTCCTATAATATTTATTTATTAGTTTTATCAGTGAATAAATTGCTGCATTAGAATCGGCCTGGTGCGAGCAAGTACTGCACTTGTGTTAGATACAAACGTGTCGTGTCGAAACTAGCAATGTGGGTCAATGTATGGCTCAAATATATGTCGGGTCATGGGTTGTGTTTGGGTTTAACTCGGTGTTACTGGGGAATGTTTATAGATTTTATTGTAGCTGCCTGGCATGAGTTTTGTAATTTTAGTCTAGTAAAATGCGAAAACCAAAATGAAATAAATGAAGAAATAAATATGTAGGTGTGAAAATGTTTATTCACACTAGCCGCGCATGTAGTTGCATCTCTAAACTTTATAAACATGATTTTGGATCATTGTCAATACAATACAATTGCAGATAAACTTCAACCTTGTCAGGTTGCAAAAAACATTATAGGTAGGTAGGTATACGTATGCAGTACCTACCTAGTCTAGTCTTTCGTTTTACATATTCGCAACAGTAGACGAGTGTAATAAGTATAGATTATGTATTTGATTTGGATTTGTTATGGATATGATCTGTCAGTGTCAAAGTGAAATTTTTTCAACTACAAACGTCACTTTAGACACTGACAGCCTACCTATCCACAACAATCCAGATCAAAGACATAATCTTGTATTATAATCAGAATATGCCTCCTGGACGATTACAACTTTAGCAAGGTTGTCGAGCCCTCTCCAAGCCACATTTCTGATAAGGTCAATATGTGTAAGTGTGGCATACTGGTAAGCGTGGCTGGCATTCTCATTAGGACGTGTTTAGCCATTGATTAGTGCTTATTGCGAGTTCATACATAAACAACTAAATGCAAGTAGGTAGTAGCAAATATGAACTCACAATAAACACTAATCATTCTGTAAACCAGCGAAAATCAGCTCTGCGGCCAGCCGTGGCATTATGCTGCGGCTAGCCGTGGCATTACGCTGCGGCTAGCCGTGGCATTACGCTGCGGCTAGCCGTGGCATTACGCTGAGTGGCATCCTTTTTTCGTCCGCTCCTTTTATACACTTTCTTATGTAACCTAATATCATGTGACGTTAATAAATGTATTCTATTCTATTCTAAACATGCTCCAATTTGAAGGCCAGCCATGCTTGCCCGTATGCTACACTTAGCCGTATTGACCTGATAGATGGAGTTAGACCAAGATAAGTCTACATCGATTTTGATAACTCACGCAGTGCAAGTGTTATTTTAAACGTCAAACTTCTATGAAATTATGACGTATAAATAACACTTGCACTGCGTGTGCTATCAAAATCGTTGCAGACTTCTCTTGGTCTAGAACTTTACCACTTTTTGGTCATGTCATTAGTAACAAATAAAATCTTTCCTTCTTTCTATTTTAACCCTAATTTCTATTCTATTCTGACTTAAACCTACCTTTACGCCTCTATACCCATTACACCGTACCACCGTGACACAGACATGACCGTACTATGAACGTATCAGACACGGAATGAAACGTGGCACGGGCTACTATGCCCACTAGAATGTATTGACATTGTTTCATAACCGTGCATAACGTGTTTAGTGACCATAGTAACCGCGTATCATCCCCGTAGCATCCGCCTATAATCCCCGTAGCATCCGCCTATAATCCTCGTAGCATCCGCCTATAACCCCCGTAGCATCCGCCTATAATCCCCGTAGCATCCGCGTTTCATCCCCTTACTACCCGCGTTTTATTCGCGAGGGCCAGACTCGTCAGAAAGAGCGAGCGAATAATGATTCTTACATTTTTAATAAAAACAACATAGACAGAGCATTTCGTTATTCGCTGAGTGAGTTTTTGTGCTTAAAAATTATAAAGTGACTTTTTTTCAGGGAACTCAACTATCGATTAATAAATTAGTCCTGAAATAACGACCTAAATGTAAATGTGACCGTTTATCTAGATGTTCATGGTAGGGGAGGCCGAGGTAAGTTGTAAAAGGGGTAAGTTGACACAACATCGTGTTTTGAAACTATATACTTAGTTTTTTAAAGTTCTTAGAACCCTTTTCCCTCCAAATAATGTAATCAATTTAGTAGACAGTTTAACTGAAGACAATGATTCGGTGTTGAGTCAACTTACTTCGGGCTCCCCTGTGATTTGTAAGCAAGATTAGCAAACAATTTTTGAATTGGATCAATAACTTCTCGCCCATCCTTTATAAGATATATTTATCCTGCTTAAGGTCAATGTGGAAAAAACCGTCTATAAGGTAAGACCGTACACATAATCTTTCGTTGGTTCTAACTCTTGTATATATACATACTAAAACTCCTTTCACAGAAGGTCGGTAGAGCAGAAGGAGCAAAGCTCCTTCTTTCTGACTGTCTGTGCGACGTACGTATACAAATACGAGAGTTCTTTCTCTATGACGGTCATCCCAACCTTATGTATGTCTTCTCCACATTTGCCTTATTTTTTCACTTAGCGCCATAAAGTGTTGTTAATGTTGGCAGATGTGCAGCCTGGCGGCGCTCGCGCGCGGCTGCCGGCCCGCCGCCAAGCCGTGCTGCCTCTGCTGGTGCTGCTGTTGTTCTTGTTCCTGGTGAGTACAAAAGATAACTAAAAAGAAAAAGCGATGGCCTCCAGTGTCCAGGGCAGAGGGCGCCGAAAGCCTTAAAGAGATTGCATAATAATTGAGAAAATTCGACCCCGGGTGGCCAAGCGGTCTAGGCATCTGCCGCGTATGCGGTGGACGGTAGTACGATTGTAGCCTATTTAAAATTTCAATATTTCAGCTCATAATTTACGTAGTAGTGTAAATTAACACAAATTCAAATCTGATATACTCTCACGATTTTTACACATTATTTATTTTATTATAAAACGGGACTTAATCGCGGATTAATTATGTTTTAAAATGAATTGAAATCAAAAACATTACAATTTTAATCGGGAACAGAGTTTAAGGATCTGGAATCCAGTATATCGAACGAATATCGACCGTTAAAAAATCGAATACCTATCGTTAGTGTTGTGTGTAGACTGAGTGACATCACCGTGCAAAACGTTTTTTAATTTTTACGTACATAAATTGAGATAATTTTGTCTTTGTTGCAGGGCAAAGTGGTGAGTGCAGAAATATACAAGAGAAGTCATTCCGGGTTTGGAAACAATAGTGTGAAAACACTGTATAATTAACTAAACCTAAATATACCTATATTATTCCGGCGATACCTTCCGGCGGCAGTCAATACTGTAGTATTATTTACTTTTACGGGACTCGCTCGGGTATACTTAAGTTCTAAAGTAGTGTGCAAAACGGCCAAAACGTTTAAGTTGACAATCAAGACCATGTCAAAGATGTGAAAGATGTCAGCCTTAGCCAGTCTTTTTTCAAAACCACGGAGGTAATTTTAAACTTAACCATGCGCAATAAGTCCCGTTAAAATTAATAGGTAATCATTGTGGTAAGTCGTACCTATCGCAGGTAAATATCGTTTATCTTAGAAATGGTTAAAGATTGAATATTTTTTGTTGCAGCCTGGCTGCGCGCGGGTCGGAAGGAGGTCCCGGCAAGAAGCCCCGGGAGCCTGGCCCGCAGGACCCACTGCTCAACGACGGAGATGCGCCGTGAGTCTATCTACAAGCCACATGAGCCTTAGATATATAGATATTTTTAGGGTTCCGTACCCAAAGGGTAAAAACGGGACCCTATTACTAAGACTCCGCTGTCCGTCTGTCCGTCTGTCTGTCCGTCTGTCCGTCTGTCACCAGGCTGTATCTCATGAACCGTGGTAGTACAGTTGAAATTTTCACAGATGATGTATTTCTGTTGCCGCTATAACAACAAATACTAAAAAGTACGGAACCCTCGGTGCGCGAGTCCAACTCGCACTTGGCCGGTTTTTTTTATTCATACCCACATTATATGGCATTGACATCAGATAAAAACAAAAAGAAAAAAATATTAAAAGTGGAAAAATTCACCGTCTTGGGTGGGACTTGGACCCACGACCACTGGATCACTAGTACAGTGCTCTACCATCTGAGCCACCAAGACCGTACCCAATGCAGCGAAAATTTCCACCATATATTAGCCATTGGGAGGTTCTAGCGACATCTATCGTAAGAGTGTTACTGGAGTTCCAAGTCATATTGGAAATTCACCAGTAACGATGCGCTATCCCATACTAAATTAATTTAAAAATTAATTCCTATCCACTACTAAATTAATTTAGTAAGAGGAAAAGTATGAAAAAGGTTTCGACCCTAAGTAACCATAACTGTACACAGTCGCAAAGTGTATTAGTAACTGTTACGACACATCTTAATTCAGTTACTACTTTCTGCGATTCTGCGACCGGAATGGTTATATGGGCTATGATAGTCTTCATAAATTCATCGTGTCGTAATAGGTGTCCCAACCTGTTCCCCCTTCACATTTCGATTTCCGATGGTTCTTAATAACGTATATGTGTAAATTTCCGTTTCCAGGCCGTCGCTGGAGGAGATCCAGAGCTGGGGGCAGTCGTTTGACAGACTCATGCGCAGCGCAGGTGTGTGTTACTGTTTTTATATGTATAGTTTGAACATCGTAATTTTGAAAGTCGCTTATACTTAACCAGACGCACTTCATACTTCAACAACCCTTACGCTAGGTACTGCAGTACTTATCAGGACAACTAGCTTATTTTTGCTGCAAAATTACTCCGTATTCGAAGTCAATGCATATTAACATTTTTTTTTTCTTAAAAAATAATATAGTTACATGTACAAAAAATCCGCAACGCAGGCTTCGTCAGGTGGCTACAAATGCAAATCAGCAACATGCTTCGTCCCAAAAATACCAATGCATATTAAATCGGTTTTGAAAATATTCATTTCTATTTCATAATTTATTTTTACCAACTATCAGTACCTACCACAAAATTCTTAGTCACAGTTCATCACGTTTCGCGTTTGTCATATTAACATATTCACACACACTACTATAGATTACCGAGATCCATTAAAGTGAGATATTTAAAGCGGATCGAATTTCTTCGAAAGCTTGATCGAGAAATGTGGTTTTGTTTCACGATCTGAATTATCAGAGACCATAATATTCTAGGGAGAAGATAGGACCCCTAATGAACGCTTGAGCCACATACTTAAGTTCCAGTAACAATATGAACCTTGTCCAAGTGATCTACCGTTTGCGACTTTCCTAGTTATTTAGTTTACTTGTGCAGTAGGAAATATATAATTTATTACATTTTACTTATTAGTTTTCTTACAAAGAGCGCTGGTAGCTGGTAGCCTAGCAAATATCAAAATATTTACCAATCACTTTTCGGTGAAGGGAAACATCGTGAGGAAACCGGACTAATCCAGATAAGGCCTAGTTTCCAATCTGGGTTGGAAGGTCAAATGTCAGTCGCTTTCGTAAAAAATAGCGCTTACGCCAACTCTTGAGTTGCCAAGCAGACCCCGCTTCCGTGAGTCGTGGTTAAAAGCCGAGATAACGCGAGAAAGATGATGATGACTTGTTAACCCAGGTAGCAAATTGACGTCAGCGACGTCATAATGACGTGATAATGCTACCTGGGAAAGTTTTCGTTTAGAAAAGCACTAACGTGCGATTTTTAAACGGGAAGTCAGGCGTTCAAACCATTGCTCGTGCCAATGAGTTTCATGGAACTTCTGTATAAACATTTGGTTCTAATAATATCTTTGTCAACATCACTGTACACTAGTGTACGCAGTTATAAAATAACCCTTAAGAGTAATTTACGCTAGAACGGTTAGGGCCCGAGCCGAGGCTTCCGACACTTCGTTTTCTATAGAAAGCATCACGTGATCATCGATCATCCACCATAGAAAACGAAGTCGGACCCAGACCGTTCTATCGTAAGTCATTCTTAACTCTATAAGTATCATTTCATACCAGTGCTACGGTGTTCGGTAAAGTTTTGAGGAAATCGGGATTTTTCTGGGATAGGTCACATTCGTATAAACCAATTCCTGTGCCGTTTCGAGTTAATCTGTGTGTACTTTTTCTATAATTATTCGATCCCACTGATAATTCTCATTTTGAAAATAATATAGTCAAATTAATTTTGTATTAAGCAGAAATGTCAGCATACAATGTTATAAGCTTAGAAATAAATTAACCTTTTCGACGCCGTGTCAAACACAGAAGCTGTCATCCAAACGCCACGTCACCGAAGTGTCAAAACTGAAATTGAACTTTATGCGCATGCACGTAGGTCTATGTTGCTCTGTGGTCTATGACCGATTAATCGGTCTTTGACGTTTAACCTACGGTGGGTATATATCGGTCATTGGCGTCCAAAAGGTTAAAATTGGAAAATTACTGACTCGTTCGCTCGCTGTCCTTGAGTGAAGTCCCGGTAGCAGTTGGCAGGGCGATGGGGTAATGAGTTCATGCCCCGCCTGAGACAGTGAATTTTTCACTTTTAATTTATAATAAAGTCAGATCAGTTACTTAGATCCCGTTCAGTTCAGTTACTTAGATCCCGTTCAGTTCAGTTACTTAGATACCGTTCAGTTCAGTTACTTAGATACCGGTAGACCGTTAGACAAGAGCTCCACTAAGAAAAGATATTGTTCAAATCTCCGAAGGGAGTTTTTAAATCTGTGGCCCTAGTTAATAAGGGTACTACTGGTACAAGTCTCGGGCAGCGCAGGTGTAAAAGGGTGTAAATTCCACGTAACACTTATGCCCTTTTACCCTTTTTCACTAGGGCTACAGAAATGTGATTAAAATTTAACGATAAGGCTAGTTATTTGTGCCATTCTCAACCAAAAGGGTACTCATTGCCGGTTGTCGATAAGGCGCTATTTTCATATAGCTTCTATTTGAAAAAGACCTTATCGACAATCGACAATCTCTTCTTCTTGTCCTAAGCCTTACCCCATTATCTGGGGTCGGCTCTCCTTGTCTGCCTTCTCCACTGTTGCCGGTTTTGGGCTACGGTGTTGTCTACGCCTATCTCTTTAAGGACAATGACAGTCGACAATATAGCACCTTTCGGTTGAAAACGTCACATTTATAAAATCCTTATATTCCTTGTGTTTCAGCCGGGCGCAAGGTGTTCCGCGACTTTCTGCGTGGCGAGTACTCGGAGGAGAACATCATGTTCTGGCTGGCGTGTGAGGAGCTGAAGCGGGAGACGGACCCTGATGCTGTAGAGGAGAAGGCTCGCTTCATATACGAGGACTACATCTCCATACTTTCACCAAAAGAGGTCAGTTTCTTTCTTTTCTCTAACCGTTCTCTCATGACTTAAGGACATAAAAAGGAGAGTCCACACTTAGGTGAATAGATCCCCCTTTCACGGCTCAGGAACTGATATGATATAGGTAACTGTAGTCACGTTTTGTTACTCTTCTATTCTTCTCCGTATACGGAACAGTGATATTCCAGAAATCTGAAAATGCAATGCAAATACGTAGAGTTCCCATAAACTTGGCTATGGAAGGTAGAGGTACTGTTGACCTTCCTTAATCTATCAATCGTATTCTGTTTTCTTTCCCAGCATCTTTTTGTTATCCTTTTCTTAAAAAAACTTATCAATTCCAGGTATCCCTGGACTCTCGAGTGCGCGAGGTGGTAAACCGCAACATGGTGGAACCCACCCCGCACACGTTCGACGAAGCGCAGCTGCAGATCTACACGCTGATGCATCGAGATTCCTACCCGCGCTTCGTCAACTCACCTCTGTATAAGATGCTTGCACATGTGCCTAGCTCGCCGGCCGCATCGCCGCAGTGAAGCTATGTTTATGTACTGAGTGGACTTTCGAGTAGAGCGTTCATGTTCAACAAATGCAAACGTATCCGAGCGGCTTAGTGCACGATGCTCGCACTTTTCCGCTTGACGATACGCTGCCCGCCCCGTCGATCGTTCCGTTGGACGCACGCCACTTAGGCTGTATATTAAAGCGTTCATTATACGACAGATTCGAGTCTTTCGATAACTTTAATTTCGTGGATACATTTCTGAATAAAAATGGCAGTAGATTTTGATGGCGTTCTCCGGCATTAGGAGTCTTGTGCTTTTATAACCGGAGAAGTCATAAAAACTAACTCCTTTTAAAATGTGTCCACGAAAATGATTTCGTACAAAGCCCGAATAACTCATTCATGGATGATTCCATGATGGTGCATACAAAACACCTTTAATGCATTATTTCGTGAGCGTATTTATTTATAGCTTTACCACTTAACTCATACGGTCCGTGAACAACTTCCGTGATCCTCAGTAGGTGTAGCTCGGTTATATAACTTATATAAAACAAATCACACAGAATAACCTTCAAACCCACTGTAATCAACCGCTTAACTTATCACGATCCGTCTCAGTTAAATGGTAATTCTATACATGCGTATTTATCACTGGAATCAAATATAAGGACTTACGTTTGAACGAAAAGCGAGGCTGGCTCAACTGGTTATAATATTATTATCTTTGTATGCCAGAGAAATAACCTTGTGTTTCGAGAATGTGACACAGGTGATGCTCCATATTTTCTGCGCGGGAGAGATGTTAAAATGAGCTGCGCGTCGCGTAGTTCTAAATGGGTCATGTAGGTAATTTAGGTATTTTCCTGTTTAAGATGAGCTGTTGAGAGAGTAGTTACTAAATTAATTAATCCAAAGAAGGAATACCAAGTCTCAATTCTATGACTTTCTGGAACGATAGGGATCATGAAATGAATCTATTTTTGACCTAGTTGCGCCAGCCTTTCTGGTCAGTTAAAGCATTTGGTTTTGAGACCATCGTTAGGTTATCCGTCCCTAAACCAATCTAGTCTTGAAATTTCTTTGTGACCTGGGCTTTAACCGCGAAAATCGAAGTTCGTAAATTGCGGGCATCTTTCTCGGTCACTCTTATTACGCCTTCATTGGAGTAAAAGAGAAAGATCCCCGCAATTTGCGAATTTCGGTTTTCGCGGTAGGCCCCCTGTAGCTATCAGTCATAATCGTAGATAAAGAAGGGATTGAGATAGATTTCAGCGTATATAATTTTATGATTGAGATTGGCAGCTTTATTGTGAAAGTTTCTAGCTGATGAATTTTTCAATCTTCTGATCTAAGGTTCGATATAGAGTGCCCTGTTTCACATAATTTAATTTGCTAATAAAGACAACTTATCGATTAAACATGTATGTATGTGGGATGAGGTACGAAAAGCGAAGCGCAGTTATTATGGTCTTAAATTTTTCTATGGACAAACAAGGGGCTATTTTAATATAAAGTGGCTCTCATATAATAAATACGAAATTTACGTTGATGAATCTTTATCACGCTAATCTGTAATTTTGCTAGTTCGTATGTGGGTGGCCACTTTGAAACACTAGTCATTCTGATACGTCTTCTTTAACACTGTCTTCGTCTTCTTTGTCTGTTGTCTTTTCTTCTTCTTCTTCAAGATAATAATTACATATCTCGGTATTGTTTTGTTTTAATCCAAACACACTAGGAAACAAATGGTCTCGCGACACGTGTCGGCGACATGCCACAGGCGAAGTCGTACTAATTCGCGAAACTTCGCCTGACATACTTGGCGACATTGCACGACATTGACATACGCTGGCGACACGTGTGTTGCCAGACATGTCGAGATAAGTTCGACAATGTCGCGCCACTACATTCGACGTCACTGGCGACACATGTCGCGGGACTTTTGTCGCCAGGTGGATCTTTTAAGGTACATAAATGTGACGCATATTTTTCTTCAGAGTACACATCCAGGCGTATCATTTTTGACTTGGTTTCAGCTCCGAACTCGGGTTCGACATCTACTATAAAGTTGTAACAACCCATTACATGACTTTGGCCAGTGAAATGCCACAAGTTCGTGGCACCCAGACTGATTCAACGAACAATTTACGATAAGATAATCTGGTGTACAATTGGACTAACAACTGAGCATAATGTAGCGGGTTTACTATCTACTAGTTGCTAGCTAATTTATGACAGCGTTTTAATCGTCTTTTGTCATAAATTTTTGCAATTAGTATATTATCGAGTCCTAATTCATAACCCCATTATAAACGGCAATAATAAGCTATAGTAAAGAAGATATTCTTAGCGCAGGACAGCGTCAATGAGTATTGTCTTTAAACCCGTTGCATTAACAGTAGACGCCCATGAAACGGGTGTAGGGGCCGTATTAGCATAGTCAGATAACTGGTTTGCAGTCATTGAGCTTAACATGGGACCTGATTTTTGTATATAAAACCTTAGTTTACTTTGAGGATCATACTGAATCGACCAATGAAGTATAGAGAGGCCTCTATCTCTAAATACAATCTTCCTGTTATGTAAGTTTTAACTGAAACCTTACTTAAAGCTAAAATTTATTATAGAAACTAATAGGCACATGAATAGTAAAACTGAACAGCGTGTTGGACGTGCACGTAGCCTCGACCACTAGCACTATCACTTAAGAATTTATGTTCCGAATGAAAAGGACAATAGAGGCCTCTATTAATCAAATTATACTTATTCTAGTCAATATTCCCTCAACTTGGGAATGCTAAAAGTACATATGGGCCCCTACACCTTTCGTCTACTTGTCTCAGTTCGCCGTTGCGCATCTTGCACTTGACTGTGTGTCGAAGTGTCACCCAAGCAGCCAATCAGAGTGCATGTAGCGCCTGACCATGTATGTAGAGCTGAGGGCTTACCGCGAACCACGTTCGACGTGTTGTCTCCCTGTCACACTTGCGTACAAATTTACAAGTGCGACGGAGAGGCGGTTCGCGGTAGGCCTTCTGGTGTTCAAGAGTAATTTTTCGGCTGTCTTGGGTCGTCCAGGACGCTGGGATGGGTCTGGCCAACTGGGTCTTGTAATAACCACCGTGCCCGACCCACCACACTGTGCTCTGCTCAGTTTCGTGCCGTGGCTGTGTTAGACTCAGGTATTCGGACTCCGATTATAGAAAAGGCAAAATGATGGCTCAATGTCTGTTTTCTCTCACTGCGACATGAGATTCAGATTTAAGATTAATTTCTCAGCACAAACGAATAGTGCACAAGTTTTAGTGAACCCTTTTTAAATGTTGTAATCTTGTACTTTTATATGTACTTTTTTTTTAAGACATCCGGGATCCGGCCAGTCCTATTTAGGCCTCAGTAGTATAGCACATAGTAATAGGCCTAATATAATGTAATTATAATGCACTGTTTTCAAGACTGTACGGTTTTTCATGATGGGTACGACCATGACCGGATAAACCTTTAAACAGGGAGATGTCCTTTGTAAGCTCGCCGCTACTTGCAATATGCCCGAAAATGTAATCTAGTCATTATAAGAAAAACTATATTTGACCTAGTTTATAATTCAAATTTAAACCAAAGACTAGGAAAGTAACAAAAAAGTGCGAACTATATTGATTTAAACTAACACGATTTTCACTCATAATTTTAATCTAACACTGGACTTAATCGCGTAAAAAACTTACGTTTATTTATGGCCTGACGTTTCGAACGTGACGTTACGTTCGTGGTCACAGGCAGACTGGCGAGGAATTGTATCAACATCTTGCTGCGCGGGTTTTGAGAACTACCCGCACTTGAGGGACAGGGGATTTCGTCTTCGTGGAATCAAGGGATTAGCAAATGTAAGGGAGAAAAAACATCCCATCACATACCATCGGATATCGCGAGTGTTGTGTGTAGGCAAAGTGACAAGCACTAGAAGTTAATAATCAAGATCGGGTAGTTCGCAAAACCCACGCAGCAAGAAGATGTTGATACAATTCCTCGCCAGTCTGCCTGTGACCAGGAACGTAACGTGACGTTCGAAACGTCAGGCTATAAATAAACGTTAGTTTTTTACGCGACTAAGTCCCAAGTTAGTTTAAAATTAAAAGTGCAAACTGTTTAAATATTGTTATTATCAACTGAAAACTGACTGCTTTGTGGGACAAGTAAAAAAGTACAAATAAAATGATGTGCACGAACTGGTAAAGTAAGCACAAAGAATATCATACAGTGACCCGCCATTTTTTATCTCTATCGTATAATAGGGTATATGACTACTGGTCAAACCAGTTTCTTTTTCGAACTGTCAACTTGCTTGCTTGGCACTACTATGGAATTTATATGAAACACTAGCATGTGACGTCACAATCAAATTACCTACTCTTTATAGTTTTATACCGGTTCTAAAATAGAAATTGTATCTTAAAATAACTGCTGACTATGTTACTCTATTAATCTTTTGGTGCTTTATTTCATGCATGGTGTAAAATAATTTATTTCAAATACAGTGAAATACCCTATAGTACCTAATGGAAGGAAATTTGTTTAGTTCTAAGCATTTTAGTTTAAGTATTAATTGTAAATTAAAACTTGAAACAATTTATGTAAAGTAACGGCGAGAAACATGTGGCATCGGGTCTAACACAGCAAAGTACAATGTCTCGTCTAAGCCCTTGTTCATATACTACCTATATTATTTAACAATGCTCAGATACCGTCATAGAGTAAAATCCGATGATGCAGAATTATAAAGATCGGTATTTAAGATAATTTGTCACTTTACCGTTGTCTGGTTTAGATAAAGCTTTGGCACCATGTGCATAAAGTTAGAATGACAAAAAACAAAACCCAAAAATCTGAGCATTGTTACATAATATTTCGAATCGGTAAATCACAGATACTGATTCCATAAATATATGTACATTATAAGGGCATCTAGTCACTACACAGTTTCTTAACTGTGTTTTAAGACGACGACCAAATTGAGCCAGCATAGCGCACACAGCTAGCTATATGTTTCAGTCTTGATATATAGTCGTGCCCAGGTCGGGATCAAACCGCCAATGGGTTGCAATAACGACCCTACCTGTAAATAGTCTCAGTATAATATTAATTAATTTAAACGGGTACTAATTTTGTATATAGTTAGGTTAAGGTAAGTAGGTGCGCCGTGGCAACTTCACTGGTCCACCGCTCTCCAAACTTGTCACTACGACGATATGTCACTACACAAAACAGTCACTACAACGCACGTCATGACTTATGTCACTACACACTTAGTCACAATCAACGCCTTTGAACGCGGGCGGTACACAACATGACATACATATATTTCAGTCATCAAGTCAAGTGCTTGTCATTATACATTCCGATTATTACCATTTGACTTCCAAGTTATCGTCAATGCTTATTGCATAAATAAGAACCTTAGAGTACAAAAGAAATACTTAATAAGTTCCATAAGAAATTCTTTAGCAGTCAAACCTTTTGGCTTTAACTGTCAGAGCAATAAGTATAATAGTTACTTATAATATATCTTGAAAATAGTCATTACCATGAACGTAATTCAACTCATTCAACATAACTTTTATGTTATAACAAAATAATCATATTTATATAAGCAGAAAAAGTCAGTAGGTAAACAATGCATTTGGGTCCAAATTATTTTTGTTGTCTTATTTTTGATCGCTTTGTCACAGTTTGACTGAAAACAAATTTAAGAAGCCATTGTTAAAGTATGATTTTTGTTTTACGTAGTACGGCATATATTCTCTTACCGAAAACTCCGCCTGGTCGAATTTTTAGGCAAAAAAACCATGACGCCTAAATAATTTCGACTCACCTACTTCATAACACCTCGGCAGGAAATTTGTCCTTACTCTTAAATCCTATTGGCTGTGTGCGATGTGCCCGGTGGGATATATCATATGCCTAGTCGTTAATAGAGTATTTATGACATAACCTAATGTCCATATAGCCAATACAAATATAATGTGTAGGTGTAACCATTAGCCAACCAAGTTTTCTGACCTTAAATTATCAAATTGAATCCACAATTTCATTTCACAAACATCACAATCACGAACTATCCTTACACTGCCCAATGACGTCGTGATTTCATGACGAATATCACGACGTCAAGTCGTCACCTACACGATACGTCACAACATCATGATACGTCATGTCACAACATGTCAAGTCACAAGTGGTCCCCCGGCGCACCGCGCATCAACCCTCTAGTTAGAAGCAATAAAGGTGGACCAATCAAGTTTGCCTGATGGAAGGTCAACGAATAAATCTGTTCATGTATATTGTTGTTTTATTTCATAATTAGGTTCGTAACCTATTGCTCTAAACCCTATGACCATAATATTATACATGACAGAGGTAAATTAAGGTACGCGTAAAGTTGAGAAATGACACTTAAAGCGTTTGGGCAAACTTGGGACAAACTAACGCTTGACTAGTTAGATCGCACCAAATCGCACTCTAGTGAAATGGGAACTCAGGTAGCAAACTTAGGTTGACGAACGTAAACACCGTATGTTATATCAGCTGCTTCGGAATAAAACACATTAGGTTTAATTATGAATATTATTGCATTATCTTGGTATCATATCATCTACTACCAAAATCTAGCTCTAACAATCTGACTTTAAAAAAAAGTAATCGTGAACTCTTTGCCTGAACTACATAATAATATGTTTTTACAGTACATATGGTGCTACTTTCTCGCACTAGTGCATAAAAGAGCACTTTTCGTGCATATGTCGAAAGTTTAAAGGGCCATATGTACTGTAAAACGTTGTACGATACACGTGCGAATAGGTAATTCGAATTTCCTCTTCCGCACTTGTATAGTAAATAACTATTTTCATTTCTCATGCTCTGAAAGAAGGTCATTGTTGTGTTGAAAGTTGTGCCGAAAATAATACGTCTCTGCACTAGAGCATTTTACGTTCCAAGTACGATTTATTTTTATTTTTACGATATGAAATTGAAATTTGGGTTTAAATGAATTTGTTATAAAATTTCCATTCTGATATTTAACTTCCCATTCCATAAATAACGATACTTTTGCCTAAATTGTTAATTGAAAATCTCAAGAAATACTAAAAAAATGTATACTTAGTAATGTTTTTAAAAAACACATGCATTTACTTTCCTCGTATTCAAAATGAAATGAAAAGATAAGAAAAGCGCCTTTCATCCCTTGGTTAACAATCTACTATTACGCTGATGGATAGAACAAAGAAACTCATTCCATGTTTCACCACTTCCACCCGAGTGTAAGCACTCGATTGAACATGCGCGATAAACAATATGCACATGTAGATGTATGTTAACTTAGTTATAACTCATATAAGAAACGACGAGAGCTTGTAAAGTCGTCGTCAATAGAACTTGCAAACAATGTAAACATGTAAACAAATATGACAGATTATGTTAGCGTTTGACACATAACCTAACATTTTTACGAAGGTTATTTTCGCTGAAATATTAATAATTAACATTTAATTTAAATAAAAATTTGTATAAATAAAATATTTAAGTATATAGACTGTTGATAAGGTCATGGTTGTCCTTTTAAAAAGCAAGATTGCGAAGTAATGAAGGTAAAAAGATTTGTTTACATTGTTTGCAAGTTCTATTGACGACGACTTTAGATGCCGGATTTTCGTAAATTGACAGGATATTCCTAATGAATGTGAATTATTAAGTAACGCGCCACCTCTGGGCGAGTAGCGAAACTTGGTAAGACTGAAGTCCTCGTCGTGGTACGCTTTTGTAACACATGCCGACACTGACATATAGATGGCGTTAATAGCAATACATTTATTAAAAAAAAGAAACACCCTTCTTTGTCTTCTCAGTAAACGTAAACGTAATAGTAGTTTATATGACTGCTACATAATCAAAGGTATAAAAACTCGAGTGTGGGTTTATGAAACGAACGAAGTGAGTTTCATAATAGAATCACACGAGTGTTTTAATGCCTAATTATGTACAGTTACATACACTGCTTTATCTACACACATATTATAAACTTTCTATGATATATTCACTAACCTCATATTACAGCCGACATTGGGGCATAGTTGCTCTCTGGCGGAATTCGCGGATATGAGGTGGCGTCTCCGAAATATCTTTATCGCACATTTTACACGAAACTTTTGCTAGAGTTACTTTAAAAATAACAAAATAAATATTTTTTTTAACTTACAAACTAATTAAAAGATAAACTGCACGTCAAATAAAATATTTTTAAACATAAACAAAAAAATGTTAACGTAATTAACGTTAGTATTTTAAAAGTAAAACTCGTGTGAAATACCTAACTTGGTACGTATCAACTATCCAGGCTCGGAACCGGTTTTTTCTTCATGCAAAAAATACCAGTATTATTACGTACGTTTTCATTCTTTGGTTTATTATTTAATTTTTAATGGGACAATCTAATGATAATACGAAGTGGTTACCTAAATATATGATTGAAATCTACGTAAAGAGCAAAAAATACTTAACAATATTGGGCTATTTCGTGGTCTTGAAAAAACCGGTTCCGAGCCTTGGTACGGATGCCTTGTGTACATACATATTTTTATGGTACCCTTTACATAATCGGTCATCTACTTGGTCCCGTCAATTTAGTTTTCTTAGGGTTCCGTACCGAAATGGTAAAAACGGGACCCTATTACTAAGACTCCACTGTCCGTCTGTCTGTCTGTTTGTCTGTCCGTCTGTGTGTCTGTCACCAGGCTGTGTCTCATGAACCGGTGAAATAGACAGTTGAAATTTTCACAGATGATGTATTTCTGTTGCCGCTATAACAACAAATACTAAAAAGTAAGGAACCTTTGGTAGGCAAGTCGGACTCGCACTTGTCCGGTTTTTTTAAAATTGCCAAGCCATGGGAGTTCGCGAAGCCTACAGCTCATAGTGCCACTAGTAACCATAGCTTTTCCTTGCTTTTAGCAGAATTTTAATCATTAATGTGCTAAGAATTAAAATAAAGTTTCCTGAATTTTATCACTATAGGTACATTGCTGGCCCGTGGCCAACTGTACCACGTCAGACTGACGCCAAGATTTATAGCATCGTTATTGGAGTTGACTGTTTATTTCTCAGGATTAAAATTAAATCAACGCTCTACCTTACGAACAAGGTAAAATATATGTTTATAATGTACCTATAAAAAAAACATGCATTTAATTTTCTTTCAAGAATCAAGAATCAAATGTTTTGTTTGTGATAAACTTAAAACTAAATTCCCATATTCCTCCCTGGACATTATGGAAAAAAATTTTTTGGCGATGAAATTTTTGAAATTTTTTTGATTATTTTACAAACGTAGTCAGATTTTCTTTTCTGGATATAAACGTTATATCCTTTTTCACATAAAGAAAGTAATAAATTGGTTTCAAAGCCTTCCAACCGCCCGGCTAGCATGGATTTTGACCTTGATGATTGCGCTGGTTCAATTACACGGTATCTGTTCAGCACCTCGGACAAATCCATACCCGTTTCTTGTGCCAGGATGGTAAACTCAAAAGGATAAATAAAGATAAATAAAGGCCCTACACACTCACCCCCGGGCCCCGTGGCGCTTTTGCAGGTCTTCGGTTAAATTTGCTTCTTGTGCAATGTTTGATGAATATGTTATTACTAGCTGTTGCCCGCGACTTCGTACGCGTGGATTTGTTTGTTGTTGGTTATATATTCTACATAAGCATAATATAGAACATTATGCAGCGAAAGATATTGGTAGGGACGGTTAATCATTTGTTAATAATTATACAACGCATGAAATTTGTCTTTCACAAACTACGAAGTTTCAAGACCCTAACTGAAAAAAGATATTCCCGATATAATCCCTCTCGACCCTCTTAGAAGATTTACAAGTCCACTATTTAAAAAAAAAACTCTCCCGAAACTATTAATACAAACTTTTCAAAAACGGTGTAAGTAATCAGTTTTCGTCTATTTTAATATAATCGTAGGCATAGTATTATTTGCACTGGGTACATAAAATAAAGTAATATATATGTAAGTTTATTTCATTATAGTATGTATAGTATGTATATGTAAGTTTATTTTCGGTAGTGTGTATTATTTATCGCTATATTTTTTGTTTTAAGTTACCTATTCTGCTTTTTTTTTTGTTCAATGCCTGCACCTATCACTGTTTCTGTTTAGCCTGGTGGTTGACTGGTAGAGAATGCCTTTAGGCATTAAGTCCGCCATTTGTACTTTATTTGTTATATTGTGCAATAAAGTTTAAAATAAATAAATAAATAAATAAATACACTTTTTACCAAGTTTCAATTAAGTTCCTAGCTTAAAAGAAAATTTGTACCACATATAAACTTACATTCCCTTTTTAATCCCTTTAGGGGTTGAATTTTTACGTTGAAAAAACTTTTTCGGAATCTTATACAACGCCTTTCTAAGAAGTTTCAAAGCATTTGTAATAGATTCACTTTCAACCCCTTTTTAACCCTTTTAGGGGATGAATATTTAAAAACGCTTAAATTACTTTTTCTTGTATTCTAATAATATGCCTTTATACAAAGATTCAAGTCCCGCACTCAAAAAAATATTTGATCTAAATACAAACTTTCAACCCCATTATTACCACCTTGGGGGATGAATTTTCAATAATGCTGAAATAAATATTTTTCTCTTCAATTATATATCTTTCTATGAAGTTTCAAGTAGCTTAAAATAAAATTAGGACCACGACAAACTTTCAACCCCTTTTTAACCACTTTAAGGGATGAATTTTAAAAAACACTGAAATAACTTTTCTTGTATTCTAATAACGTAATAACATGCCTTTATGCAAAGATTCAAGTCGCGCACTTAAAAAAATGTTTGACCTCCATACAAACTTTCTACCCCTTTTCACAACCTTAAGGGATGAATTTTCAAAAACGCTGAAATTAGCTTTCTTCTCTTTTAATGAAATACCTTTTCACGAAGTTTCAAACTGTTGCGAACGCAACCTTTTATTGATATAATGCAGTAGCTAAACGCAGCCGTCGGGCTCGCTTACTATGCGGAGGCTTATTTAAATGCACCAATAGGAGCGCTCCACATAACCTGTATCGCGGCCAATTAGAGGCACCTAAATTTAGACTACCTTTTTACCATTCAAAATTAGCTTAATCACTTTCGCATCAGCCTCCATACTATTACCACCACTTCTACACCTTTAACCGTTTACGTCAACTGTACCTTGTAAACTAACCAGCACCTATTAATTATAAGTTTACTTCAAATCGAAGTCTTTTTATTTGTCGTCGAGACCTGCATGGCGGCTACAGATGGTCTAAATTAAAATGCACCATCTGAGGGGATGAATTTTGAAGAAGCGCTGGTGGCCTAGCGGTAAGAGCGTGCGACTTTCAATCCGGAGGTCGCGGGTTCAAACCCCCGGCTCGTACCAATGAGTTTTTCGGAACTTATGTACGGAATATCATTTGATATTTATACCAGTCGCTTTTCGGTGAAGGAAAACATCGTGAGGAAACCGGACTAATCCTAACAAGGCCTAGTTTTCCCCTCTGGGTTGGAAGGTCAGATGGCAATCGCTTTCGTAAAAACTAGTGCCTACGCCAATTCTTAGGATTAGTTGTCAAGCGGACCCGAGGCTCCCATGAGCCGTGGCAAAATGCCGGGATAACGCGAGGAAGATGAGATGAGGGGATGAATTTTGAAAAACCCCTTCTTAGTGGATACTAACGTTATAAAAGCTACCTATTGTGAAAAATTCAGCTCTGTAGGTCCAACGGTTTGAGCTGGGCGTTGATTTAAGTGAGTCAGTCAGTCAGGCCTTTTACGTTTATATATATATAGATATTCTGCTTTACGTACGTATAATTTCACTTCACACCAAAATAGCCGCAAGTCTCACTTTCTTTAAATAACAAAATTCTATCGCTTTTCATAAAATTCACCGCACCAAATCTTTCTGTGACATTTTCTCTCTTCTGTCTTTTTTTTACATCAAATTCAAATGTAGTTCTTTTTGTTTTGGCTTCTGCTTGTGTTATGCGCATGCCCCAAACGAGATATATATATAGTAGGAAATATATAGGATAAAAGTTGGACGCCTATTTTCGAGTGCCAGACTAAGTAATAAAAATTGATCCTTATGACAAATAGAAACTGGTTAGTTAACCAAGTAATTTTCAAATAATGAATACTGTAATAGATTTAAGTACCTAGTATTGAGACATAATGACATGTAAAAATATTTTTTATCAATAAATGATCGTATCGTATCGTATCGTTGAGATTGAAAGAGATGACAAAAGTGGCATAACGAAATAATTTTGAGGATGCCTTCCGAAGAGTATGGTATTAAAACTAAATAAATATCCTGCATGTAAAAATACGTAAGTATTGTACGCTTCAACGACGCTGCCCGCTAAACTTAGTTAAAAATAAATTACATTTAACTTTCCACTTTGAAGTGTAACTTATTTTTATCAAAGGCCGTGAAAGTTACCGTGATGAGGTTACCGCCATCTGTGAGCGAGCGGCGCAATTTCCTGCTTGTTGAATGCCAAAAGTTGAAACATATATGTTAGACGTTCTCATTTGAACAAGAAAACATTTTTTTTTAAATATAAAGATATTTTTTACAAGCTTTTACATACGTTGCAATTATCAATGTGCCTAAGAGAATTTTCTAATATTGCAAAGCTCTCATGAAATGATTTCGTTATTTTTTTCTACACGTTTATTGCCAAACCTTACTGTTAGTTTCGATTTCTATGACATATGAAATATACACCATGATTATTTAGTTATTTTTTTTTAAGTAATAGATGATATTTAATTGTATATTCGTAGACGCTGTAGCCTTATTGATACACCGTAGACCGTAGCGCAGAAAATTATATTTATGGCAAAAAAGGCCCCCTGTCCAAAAATATTCATTTTCTACTCTTAATTTGTTGTTTTCTTCTCCTATTTCACACAATTTTTTGTTGACGTGATTTTTTGAATCTCTTCGGGATAAAAAAAATCTACTAAGTAGTCAGGTATTCGTAGATATAATTTATTTAAATTGCATTTTATTACCAATAAATGATGATTTCTGTTCCATTTTCATTTTTATTAAAATACACATTTTCTTCTAAAAAGTAGATATATAATATATATCTAGTTTGTCGAGGGATTGGGATTGTATCAAATATGATACATATGATTTTCGGAAACTGGAAAACCCTGAATTTTTTCCTTATTTTTTATAGTTTAGTATGCTCAATAGATGATGAAAAACTAATTAAAGTATTTTCAGCCTTGCCAAAATAAGGGTTAAGCTATAAAGTATCGTAAATTACTGAAATAACACAAAATTTGCTGCATTTTCGCTGACAGATCAAAATATAATAAATGCAATATATATTATTGTGTGCGTATAATGTGAACATTTCTTATCCGGATGAAACTTACAAATGCAAATATAGTCCATTCGTTTGAAATCTATGCAATTATGAAATGCAGGAAATAGAAAGCGCAGAGAAGTATTTTTGTCTGGGCATATAAAAGCCATAATTCAATAAGTCTCGGTTACTGTCACGCCTACACATTACACACTTTCTAGATCACAAATAATTTCATTTATGCCGGGATCCGGATTAAGCCCTAATCTAACCGGGAACTATAAAAGTCTTGTTGTCACGATTTCTAGCTTCAAGCTTTCCGTGTATGTAAAAAACAAAGTATTGCGGACAATGCGGACCCCCGCATATTCTTAGATTAAGAGCGTTTTCACATTGTCCGATCCGATATCGGATGTAGGATCCTACAACCGCGTAGTCAGGCCGCGGGGGTGCACCCGGGCGCCGTATTTAGCGGTCACGCACACTACAATAAACAATATGCATACGCACACAAACAAATATTATCGGTCCGACAGCTGACGGGACGGGGGCTCCGTAAGAAGTAGAATTTTTATGCTGTCTGTGCAAGACTGCACAACCTTTTTATACAAATTTACCTTTTTTATGCATTTTATGTTTATGGTTTTGTCTATTTTTTACTATTTGGACATTACATTTTGTTTTCTCCTAAAAACCAGTGCCTATTATTTCAGTCGTTTATAAAACTGTCCATATTTGTTTTAGTTAGAATGTGACAGACGGACATAGTCGTACCATAAGGGTTCCTTTTGTACCCCTTCGGTACGGAACCCTAAAAATGTATCAGGAAGAAAGATGCTACGAAAAGTCACGTGACTATTTTCATATGTAGGTAGGTACATTATTTTAGTTTTGATTGCCGTTTTCTATCAACTATCATCATGTCATCTTGGCTAGGTCACCTGTCCGGTTACGTTAAAGTTAATTAAAAAAAAAGTTTTTGATATATGTATTTACAATTACGTAAATAAAGGGGATACTCGTACATCTTAAACGAAACAAAAATAGGTATATGTGGTGTTCAGGAATAAATAGGCAGATGCTCTGGCAACACTAGTCAGTGACAGAGAGGCATGGCGGCCGGCTATGTGTGTTACGAGGGCACTGTATGGAGAAATAATAAATGGTTTTGTTTACCTACAAACAATATACCTAATTATCCCAAGAGTAATTAGATTGGTGAGGAAACTACAGTATATCTAAATTGTGTAATAAAATATAAACTAAATAAATAAAAAGCCAGTGTAGCCGTTATTTGAGCCATGCGTGACTGATAAACTTTTTTCATGGCGCCTCCGCTCCGGTTCGCGGTTTTAAATATAATAAAATGATATCAGATTGAAAACGAATAGGCCAATCACATTAGATTTTTTCGAAGAATGAATTTCCAGCAAGCTGGAAATCACTAAATGCGTGTAATCATAGTTTGAGAATATTCCGAGTTTGAGAAATCCCAGGAGGTGCCTGCATACATTTTTGCTCTTTTATAGTTTTTTAGCTTGTAGCTCCAAAACGGTAAGAGCGACGGAGAATTTGCTCTAATAATATTGAAAATTGATATCTGAGGATCCGAAAGGTACCTTACCTTTAATTCGTACTAGTCAAACTTTGTAAAATTGGCCGCCATTTTGAATTTCTTTATTTTTGGTATAGACATGTTAAAATCCGAAAACTTTTTACCAGTGTCTGATCCACAAAACCTTGCTGGTAGTGCCATTCTAATTGATGGTGGGTTCCTTCTACATTGTGTGGTTTGGCAATCCACGGAACAATGTAGGTATCTCCCAATGCTACCAAAATTTATGCACACGTGGGATTGCGCAAACTCGGATTACACGCATTTAGGACCAAATGAAGGTATTGAAAAGAATTTCAGCTTGCTGAGAGTTATTTCCTCAAAACAGTTTTTTTTGGATCTAATTTGATTGGCCTATACTTAAAGAGTTGAAAGTATAGTATAACAAACTTCACAAACATCATCACCCATCGAAATCCGCTCTAAACCCAAATCGCCCGTAACACTCAACACGGATATTCCACTATTCTCGTGATCGTCCCCCATTATCGGAGTAATGAAATCTCACGGAACGGGCGGTTATTACGTCGACGTCGATAATTGAGCCAATCGATGTCTATCGGTAATTATTTAGTGTCTTATCTGAGACTTGGGAGTTGGGCGTCATTGTGAATATATGTATACCTGAGTAGCAGCACCTAGTACTGTTTTTGGCCACTTGAGCACTCTTTTTGGCCAGTTGAAATCATAATAAAAATTTATAGAAAACTTTCATATATTTGTGTTTTTAAAGCTTTATATGGTAACGAATTGAGTTTGTAATGATATATGATGAATAAATTTATTTTAAATTAAGTTTAGACAATAAATGGCCACAAAGGGTGCAGTGGCCACAAACGGTAATTCTGCCTCTATATGTAGATACAATATAATATTAATTATAATATATCTACGGTTAATTTAATGTTACTTGATAGGTATGAATCTACTATTGACTTTGTTTTAAAACTACTTAGGTACAATGAAGATTACATAACTTCTAATCTTAAAAAAAAAACAGCTCCGTATAAGTTAAATACTATTGAAGGTGACTGTACAAATGACATGGCTCTAGAAGAACAAAAGCTTGCGTTATGTAAACCAAGAAAAGCAATTCTAGAGCTAGTAAAACCAATAAATAACCGACTGAACTCGGATTCAGCAGTTTCTCTGGCTTTAGAACCACAAACGCGGCCCCATAAGTCACTATATATTCTACGAATGTACAATCAGGGACATTCCCGGTGAACTACCTCAAAGGCAAAAAATCGTTTAAACGTCTTGCAGACGGTCAGGCGATACCATAAAAGTGATGACCAATACCATGGCACTTCAGGGGGCGGACTGAAAATCAGCGCTGTGCAGTCAATTCTTAATGAAATGGCTGACGCAGCATACGCTGAGCCCGTTCCTTTTGTCGCGCATGCCAATAAAATTGTTAATGTTAATGTTAGTGTTGGTGTTGTTATTGTTATTGGTGGTGTTGTTGTTGTGTTGTTGTATTGTTAATGTTATTTTTAAATATAATACTGTAATCTCTCTTTTGTTTGTGTGGCAATATGTGTTTTCTTATTCTTATTCTTAAAAATCTGGGTGTTGAAAAAAAAGGTTAGCTCAGGTAAAATTAATTGCCGTTCATTGTCTTTGTGACGGCCGGCATTTGCAAACTAAGATAAGGAATCCAAATGCATCCTAATTGTTTATCTTTACGGGGAGGCGAAGTTTAGCCTAAAAAACAACAACTAAAAACCTATTGTTTGTCTCATTTCCTGTTTTTACCCTTTTCCTCCTAAATGCATGGTAATTGGTTATCTCTATGGGAGGCGGAGTTTAGCTCTCTCGTGAGGATCGAGGTAAAAAAATTCTGAAGTGGTTCACCGGGAATGTCCCCGATTGTACGCAGCATAAAGACGTAAGATAGTACGTTGCACAGAATGTTTTACTTAGGTACCTATCAGTAGCGAGCTAAGTTACTATCTACAGGAGTCCTAGCCTAGATGATAATTGTTGATAGAAAACGCCAATGCCTCAGCCGTTCTCGCATAAGGTAAGCCGTAGGTAATTGAGTTGTATGGACGACTCAAAATATAAATTCATAGACTTATATTGACCGGGATATAGACCGTGATTACCTTTCTAGTTTCCTTTTTAGTTTTCTAGTGAAACTAACCGTGAATCATTCAAAACTCTAAATATAAATTCGTACTTAAATTTCGCATCAAAGTCAAACATTGAATATCATACATATCTTTCGATTCAAATAAGGTTTTAAGGTTTTAAGAGTGCGAAAGAAAATCGAAAAGTATGTCACATCTAATGAATTATTTATTCTTTATATAGACAATTATTTATTCTGTATATACTAGACAAACAAAACTGAATGCATTGAAAAACAATTTAAAGTTTGGCCTTACTGTGCCAACAGGCTGTATAGTTTCAATTTAAGGCGGTTAGTTATATTCATTTCTGGAAGCCTAAGGAATATTCGGAAAAGTTCTAAGGAATCAACGAACAGAAAATTCTGAAATAAATTACATACAATAATTTAAATTTTTTGTGATGATTAGCCCGTTTATTAGACCGTTGTTTTTTTGTAAAAAAAATTTTTTACTGAATATGCTTGTACCGCACAGTGCCGCACACTGATGGAATACCGCCTTAACGGTTTTTTTACCAAAACTATTTGGCTTTGAAAACTCCGTTATTCAAATAAAACATATGAATAAAATAAAATAATTTAAACAAAATAACAATAAACTTATGATTTGCCTAAATTATCTTGAATTTACACAGTTATATGTACCTCGAAGAGAAGCACTAAATTTTGAGGGTGTGGTTGACGTGTCGGCCCAACGTCTCCTGTCCAAGGTCTCTTAAGATATCAGTCGCCTTAAAGCTCTATTAAAGGACAGTTAATTAAAGAACCCATTTAGCTGAAGTCGGTTAAGGGTCTAATGGCCGGTTATTTATATACCCTTGTCTTCAGGAAACTTTCCACATCTCTATCATTCCTTAGGAATACTTTAAATAAGTTTTTATACCTGTCAGCCCTGTTAATTTTGCCACCTAGCCGCTTGTTTTTTTTAAATACTACGTCGGTGGCAAACAAGCATACGGCCTGCCTGATGTTAAGCAGTCTCCGTAGCCTATGTACGCCTGCAACTCCAGAGGAGTTACATGCGCGTTGCCGACCCTAACACTCCTTTCCCTCGTTGAGCTCTGGCAACCTTACTGACCGGCAGGAACACGACACTATGAGTAGGGTCTATTGTTATTTGGCTGCGGTTTTCTGTAAGGTGGAGGTACTTTCCCAGTTGGGCTCTGCTCTAGATCTAGAATGATATCCGCTGTCCTGTGCCCTACCACACAAAGCGAGATGTCATTCACAGTGCCCATACCTCTCTTTTGGACGTAGTTTAAGGACACACCCTAGTCCGGACGTAGTTTAAGGACATACCCGGGTCCAATTAGTCCGTTTCAATTAGTCCGACCAATCTGCCTTTTTAGTACAAAATAAGTAGAAAAGCTTGAAAATTAGGTAGCAAAATGCCTCATCGCAACGTAATTTTAGTATCGGGAATATGAAATAGTTTAAAATTAAAAATACCTAAAGTAAAAATACCTAGAGTAAGAATTGTTCCATTTATTCCATACAAATATTGTAGGTACCCAACATATTGAGAACGCATGAAAATACTAAATCGTCACCGTTTCCTTAGAAGGTTGGTCTCTTAAACCGAACAAGTAAATAACTACCCTTAATAAATTTAGGCACCTATAATACCTCGGTCTCAGATCCGATTTCGCCGCTGGATGCAATCCGAGTTATGATAAATGACGGTCGAAGTAACCACCTTGATGGGAATTTATTACTGTATCCCTCAAAAATATTACCCTCTAGCTCAGGCACTAACGCCTTTGGCACTTACCACCTTCTAAAATGCCTCAACAGTCGAAATCAGATATATGGGAGCGGCTAAGTTACTCTAAATATTTCAACAAACACTTTGACAATAGAGGCGTATGCATGATATTTCGCCGCTATACTTACCCAACCTCGTATCTGCAACACTCATTTGATGACAAAAACACCCGTATTCTGAATGACAGAAAAGCGACATTTCCATCAAATGATTGTTGCAGATATGAGGTTGAGTAAGTATAGCGACGATTTGTGAGCGCCTTGGCCGCTCCGATATATCTGATGGCGATTGGAGACTGTACAATACAGCGGAAAAGGGCGTAAGAGACAAATGTTTTAAGGTTACGTTTTGTGTTACGATTTTAATAGAGAATAGTGTAAGTGGTAGTTTAGATTCGTATTCGGGCAATTTGGTAGGGATTCTGAATTAATATCGTTCTGTAAATGAGATATATTCAATATTTTCCAGGGTTTCGTTGCAGCATTGAGATTTATATTATATGGCATTACTCTACGATATATAAGATGATATATTTGACGAATTTTCATTAGGACAGGGATTTTGATTTGTATGTCTTCATACGTAAAAACAAAATAAATAAATAAGTAAGCTTGAATGTTTAATAATTGACCAACGTTGAGTTCAACCAGAATATCAAATTGCAAGTTACTACTCGTATTATTCACACAAATCAATTCGATGGTAGCTATTCCAAACAAGGACTATTAATTACTTTAAAATGGTTCCTGATACCAGTCAAGTAAATAAATACAGATATGTAATTGTATTTTAGCGTAGGTAGCGTCTTTGTTCTTATGCACAGAACATTATTTCTTTATGAATCGAAATAATAAAAAACCTAATAGTACTATTTATTTGCCTAGGTATTTTGGGAATTTAATGTATTATATATTGAAAAAATCCTAAATAATGACGTTTTACCGAATTGATCTTTGAAGGATATGCCACACTGGATGCGTTCTGCGGGCAGCGGTCAGGTCAAACTTCAACTTCAAAGGTTGCTGTCAATGTTGTTCATACATAATGCGGGTTTGACCTGACCGCTGACCGCAGAACGCATCCAGTGTGGCAATTCCTTGAAAGTAATACCTAAATGGCCATAATGCGCGCACCTAAAACGTTCTAAACCGCTTCATCGGGCGCACGCGATTCCGCTATTTGGTGAAGAATGGAAATTTTTGTCGAGGTCGCGCTTTTGTTAGTCCTTATATTGCGTTAATCGACCACTCCGTTATTTTCATACGGCAATGCATAATTAGTAAGGAAATAAATTATATAGAAGCAAATTGTGCAAGAAATGCTCTTGGTTCCGATAGGTTTCCGCCGGTTAATTATTATAAAAAGTTTAACATCTCTTTGTATCTAGAAGTTAGTGGGTCTGGATTAGAATCCCGGTGGGGTGACCTCGAATCTCGAATACATGTTTTTGTTTGCTTTCTTCGATTTTACAAAATATTCATTTATCTATATCTTCATACAGAGCCTAGCCATAATATAAGTCCTGCATAATTGAGGATTCGTAAGAAGCTAGTCATTCATTAACCTTACCACGGGTGCCTTAGCAGTGTCATACTGACATATTCGATAACGTATGCGCAATGAGGATATAATTAGATAGAGCGGTACTGTCATAGTAAATTTTGGAACCGCTGTAAATTCACTGCCATCTATCGACATACTTTAAAACTAAAAATGAATATTTATAAAAATACGTTAAAATGTATTTAAATATGGATAAATGATTTTTTTATTTGCATTAATTATTTTTATATGATTTTGACCCATGTTCTTCCATTGATATGCGTTAAAATTATAAATAACAAACAAAACCGTCAACGCCCTCTATACGAGACTAGGCCAAAACTAGTGGCGCCCTCTGGTCGAGAATCAAATTTTCGTGATTTTCGAGGCACGTGCTTTTTCCTTAGACTGTATCCATCTATTACGGAGTTATATCTATCTTTGGTATGCGTAACTTACTTTCTATACGTCTCGCTCGCACTGATATGCGAGTACAAGCGAGATGCATAGAAAGTAAATTGCGCACACTCTAGCGTATATGTAGGTATGTCAGTGTCAAACTGGTGGTAGCCGTACTGGATTGTCAGTTTGACAACGGTTGCTCGTTTAAGTTCCTCACTTGGCGCCACTTGCACCACCCCACTAACCAGGGGTTAAGCGGTTAAGTGTCAAATTTTACTAGTAACCATGGTAACTCCAGGTTTAAGCGGTTAACCCCGGGTTAGTGGAATGGTGCAAGTGGGCCTAATCCGTTAACTCAGTGTCAAAATGTATTGATAACCATGGTAACTTCAGCTTTAACCGGTTAACCCTGGGTTATTGGTGAAGATGACCGCTTCCCACAAGACATAAATATGGCAGTGGCTGAAAGCGTGTCGCCGGTCGGAAGACTCTGAACTGAGAAGCATAAATCCTCATTGCTGGCGGCCTTGGGAATGCCTACGATACGAGAGTCAATGAGAATATTGGCAAGTCGTCGAATATTCCCAGGCAGCATTTATACGTCATGATGACGTCAGCGACGTCTTTATGACGTCATAATGATGTCATTGTTTCGTAATTAAGACGTCGTTGACGTCACTGCTACCTGGGATAGGGAAAAAATTATTGGTTAGATACCGTAACATTCTCTTACTAAATTTTGAGACTTTTGAGAGTGACTTATACCCGTACGACGAGTTACTGACAGCGTCAACGCTGACATATACGCTAACGTCCACGTAATTTACTTTCTATACATCTCGCTCGCACTAATGTGTCAGTATGGAAGTAAATTACGTAGACGCTAAGTGTTGACATGTCAGTGTTGACACTGACTGACTCGTGGTAAGGGTGATAAGGGGTTTTCACGAATAATATATTTCTTCGTGAAAAAGTGTAAATTTTGTGTTTTGTCAATAAGGATCAAAATTATGTCGTCGTCCTTATTAATGACCCAAAGCGTGACAAGAAATTACGTTACTTTCGAGCGTATGACAGGTTTTTTAGAAAACATCTAAATTAAGAAAATCTGTTATTATGATTTGATTGTAGAACTTTAAAAATATTGCATAATGATACTCTGCATGATAATGATAGCATCCATTGGAAAACTCATTACTGATTGTAATATTCCAAATTCAAACTGAAATACCTAATACAGATTGTCGGTAGTAAACACGGTAGCCTTGTTTTCGTCCGTCTCTCAGCCTACGTAGCTGAAATAGCACCGGAACACGCAAAATGATCTGACGCCGCATATCATTATAAGAAATGTTATTTATTAACCGCCATATCTGCAAGTATAAGTTTACCTTATGAGGGAAGCGTCAAACCGGGAGAGTTATGGCTATGTTCCTGACAGCTTTTTGTACTTTTATTTATTGCTGGAGTTTGACTGCAGTATAGCCTTTTTTCATTTCTGGATAATATTTCAATTTGAATATTTACAACATTCTCAAAACATAATATATCACATTCAGTAAAAGATGTCTAACGACAATAATATCTTCGCGTCCGGAAAAATATTATTTTTCATAAAAATATTCAATTTTCCTGCACACACGGTTACGTGATATTCTACGTTAGAATACAAATAGTTGCATCGTACAGCTTCGCTTTGTGAAGCAAAGGTTCGAAATTGTCCTATTTGTAGGTTAAAGAAAAGATATATAACGAATAAAGACCTTCTATCTCCATTAACATACATTACACACACACACACACATTACATTATTTATTAAGATTATTAGGTTGATTATTATGCCGAATGACTTGTGGGCCAAAATAACCACAGAGTGGGTGCCCCATGAGTCAAACCGGGGATCCGGCAGACCTCGTCGGCGATGGCGAGATAACTTGGACTCCTTTTTGAGCGACTGGCCAGATGTAGCTCAAAACCGGGAGGAGTGGAAGAAGAGGGGGGAGGCCTTTGCCCAGCAGTGGGACACAATAGGCTCGTAAAAAAAAAAAAAAAATTAGGTAAAAATATGTAGTGTGTAACAGATATTGCCTGTATCTTTTGCTTAACAGCATAATGTCTGCTAAGTAATAAAATTTGATTTTCCACCTTTGCAGTTTTTGCGTTGAGTTGCACGTTAGATATTTGGATAGTTTAAATTTAGACCAGTGTAAATAGTATAAATTAGTGTGTATAGTGTAAATTTCATTCGATAACGTGACGTGACGTGACGTACGTGTTTGTGTTAAGTCTCATTTTGTATGGTATTGCGAGTTTCCAAAACGTCCCGCTTGGCGCACTGTTCAAAATTTGAAATTAAGTATTTCCAGGATGGCAGATATTTTTAGCTCATTGTTTCACTCGTTACTATTGATGCTGACTGATACGGTCTGTACCAGATACGTATTTTACAGTGGGTCGGCTATGACTGTACCAGTAAGCTTCATATTAAAGACCTTCAATCAAGACTAGACTATCATTGATCAGTTTGTAATAAAACACTTAAAGTATTTATCTTTATTATTTACATATCTCTGGTCAAAGAAAAGTCTGTCTTCTATTTGCTGCAACTGAATTGAAACTGTGTTGCAAAGGACTCATCGTCGATATTATCAAAGATAGATATAACTCCGTAATAGATGGATACAGTCTAAGGAAAAAACGTGCCTCGAAAATCACGAAAATTTGATTCTCGATCAGATGTCACCACTAGTTTTGGCCTACTCTCGTATAGAGGGCGTTGACGGTTTCGTTTGTTATTTATAATTTTAACGCATATCCGTTAAAGAACATGGGTCAAAATCATTTAAAAATAATTAATGCAAATAAAAAAATCATTTATCCATATTTAAGTACATTTTAACGTATTTTTATAAATCTTCATTTTTAGTTTTAAAATATGTCGATAGATGGCAGTGAATTTAAAGTGGTTACAAAATTTACTATGACAGTACCGCTCTATCTTATTATATCCTCTTTGATATTATTAAATGACTGTTAAATAGAGAATGTTATTGTATTGCACTCATACTAGAGCACAAAAAATGCTCAGGCATTTGTCCGAAATATATCCACTATCCATGGTAACAAGCCACAAGAAAAAATAGTCTGACCCAAATAATGCCAAATAATAAAAAATGCGCCAAATAAGTTCGCGTTCAAAAAATCCTTACGTGCTTTCTATGCTAGCGGAAAGAAAGTTTCTTAGTGTATTTTTATTAGTTTCATAATGAGTCTCGTCGTTATTTATATATATATTATATATAGTATATATGTATATTATATTTGTATATATGTGATTATATGTTATTTTTATTTTATTTTTGCTGTTGTATTTGTAGCACCGCCCACAATTTCTCTGCTTAGCCTTAAGGTTGACTAGTAGAGAATGCCTTATGGAATTAAGTCCGCCTTTTGTACTGTAAGGTTTTCTTTTGTGCAATAAAGATTAAATAAATAAATAAATAAATGCCTACGGGCTACGGGGTTATATTTCCTGCCATTTCATTCACTTCCCTAAGCTATAAAATAAAGGTACCTATATCGAGCTACAGCACGCTTGGCCATAAATTTAGCAAATCTTGTCCGGGATGAGCGGTGCATAAAAATGCAGAACTTTATGATGAAGCGCACTTTATAGGCCACGTGCGGCCCGTACCAAGTTTGCTTTTAACGTCTGTTTTAGTAATAATCTTAAATTTTAAATTAAAAACTATCCAACAAACTTTACAGTCTTGACGTGGGATTGAGGATTTTAGCAATATTTGGAAAATATTGAAATGCCATAATGTGGCCGTATCTATTTTGTAGAAAAACGTACAAAGCTCTTTAGTTTAAAATGAAGTATGTAATTATTAGTTTCATGATTCACTAATGAAATAGGTACCTACCGTCTCAAATTATATTCAAAATCAGAATTGTAACACCACTACCAATACACGTCAACAGATGGCGCTACTAGTACCGTAATGTACACAACTCGTGGTGCAGCGCAGCCGCCGCACCGATACAACTACGCTATGGATGCCAGTTACGCCGCCTACCGCTAGATGGCGCCGCGATCGAGTTAGATGATGCTAACGTTTGTTCAAATCAAAGTAGGATCATGACACTCGGACCACGACCGAGGACCGAGGATTATTGGAGAAATGCAAATAAAAAAATCAAAAAATAAAGTTGTTTATTAAAATAAAGAATTTAAAATTACACAACAAGCTCAGTGGTTCCACACTAGGCTAGGCCTGTATCGTGGTGACCGCTCTACAGAATTACTACATACAAATTTAGGGGTATCCTCTAAAAGTCTAAACTAAAGTCTCTTATCTTACAATTCTTGCATTGAATGAGATGAAAAACATGAAAAGCAAGTAGGGATTTCGATACCGCACGCTACAATACCTTCACCTTTGTTGAAGTAGGTATTCTAGTGTCTGTGCCGTAGTACAGCTTACTGGTCTAGCTCGCGCTTACCTAGTTAGGTCTTGCTCGGCAATTAAGTGCTCACATCACACTATTGTAAAACCCTCCCTGTACTTGTAAATACACGCGCTAAGTAGGTACCTAACCCCGGCTTTTCGTTTTCGCCCTCACCTCCCCGCTCTACAGTATGTAATTATCAGTTTCATGATTCACTAATAAAATAGTTTCTAATGCTAGACTTATATTGACCGGGATATAGACCGTGATTACCTTTTGTGTCACCCTTTTGATTACCTTTATCTCACCCGTGAACATGATGCATGTAACTGCGTCGAAATATCGGGAGCTCACAAATAATACAAAAGGTAATCACGGTCTATATCCCGGTCAATATAAGTCTAGTGAAACTAACCGTGAATCATTCAAAACTCTAGTTTCTAATGGTCGCAACGATTATGCGAACCTGTGGTAGTGTCAGTCGCTCGTAAAACCAGATTTCAATTAGTTTAGTGTCAGTTTATAGACGGTTTCAGTTTAATACGTGTTCTGCCTAATACTGATGTAAAGATTGCGAGTATTAAGTCCTATCTTTTTTAACCGACTTCGAAAAGGAAAAGATTCTCATTAATGATACCACACTGAATAGAAACAGGTAAAGTGGAATAATTAACGGTCTCGGGCAAGACTAGAGCTCGCGACTCCAGGATAGGTCGCCCACCCTAAAGGGGCCCCTTAGAACAAAAATTTGACAGTTCCGAACAACTGACAGACCAATATTGTCCGGCGGACTGATAGTCAGCAGCCCTTAACAACTGAGCTACCAAGAGGGATAAGTTTGACTGCACCGGCCATGGTAGTTAATCAGGGGGAGATCTATTTAAAGATTTCACATAATACTTAAACACATTGCCTCCGGCGGACGCTCCGGCTGTGGAATGAGCTCCCTGTCGAGGTTTTCCCGAAGGGCTACAGTATGGGGATTTTCAAAAAAGGAGTGTATTTAGGTTTTAAAGGGTCGGCAACGCGTATGTAACACACCTGAAGTTGCAGACGTCCATAGGCTAATTATTTAAGGGTGTTACAATTGCCGCCGATCTATCCTACTTAACTATCACCGCCGATTTAATTTAATAAAACCGCGTTGGTTCAAGCGTAATTAAGTGGATTTCGATACACTTCAAAAGGCAAAGGAATTGATTACAACAAGTCCTAGCATACAGGCCCATTCGAGTTTTAGTTATTCGATCTGTTTCCTATATGGGCTTGTGCACAAATAACGCGAGGTTTTTTCGGCGGCTATATGACCCTTCGTTAGATTTTTTGATTTTGTAAGCAAGGAGCATACTTATGGTTAATACCTAATACCGAATTATAAAAAAAAAACATTATGTCAATATCCAGGGAGGAAAATAGGGACTACGTTTGTATGAAGAAGCGGCCTTCCCCTTTCCTCTAAATCATTAAGAAAATTGATGCTTCTGGCGCCAAATCAGCGATAAAACGCGTTCAGCGCAAGACTACTTAAAGAAGACTCTTAAAACTTTGTTTGTTGTTTAATTTCGTTTACAAAGTATGGAGGTGAAGCATTTAGAGCGAGCTTTACCTGGGATATAGAAGAACCTTCTGTTTCCAAGGAATAAAATATACCGTGAAAAGTGTGGAAGGGAACGCCGCGATATAGGTTACCTACAAAATTTTCAATGATGATTTGATATTTTAAGATATGCGGCGCGTGGCTATCGTGACCGCAGCTCATGAGTTATGATAGAAACGACGACATACTAAACAATGAAATTGTCGCAACATGAGTTGCTGCCGTTTTGGCATCAAACCATAGAAGCGGAGTGTGAATCTCGCGACCTAAAGCGTAAGCGCCATTAATTTTTCGGCGCTGACGATGTTTTGGACGTGGTATAGGTTATGGTTGCGACAATTTCATTGTTTGGTATGTCGTCTATAGTAATAATCTCAATGAGTTTAAATTCGATCTTCTAAGAAGTCAATCCATTCTATGTCAAATTGTTATAGGGGATGATTGCATTAAAGCTATACGGAAATCAGAAATGAGAATCAGTGTAGTTAGACCAAGAAAACCAAGAAAACAAGAAAGAAAGAAAAAAGAAGAAAGAAAGAAAGTCTGCAACGATTTTGATAGCACACGCAGTGTAAGTGTTATTATAAACGTCAAATTTCTATGAAGTTATGACGTATCAATAACACTTGCACTCATTACAGACATAGATATACTTACCTTATCCTATTGTGAGTACAAAGTTTCAGAGCAATCTAGCTAGTCGTTTTAAAATGAGAGCGGAACTACGTTTGTATGGAGAATAGAGCTTGCCGGAGATCCTTAATTATACGCGATTAAGTCCCATCTTCGTAAATAACAACTTAACTTTGGTTATAAATGTATCAAGCTTCTTCAGCAACGTTCCTACTCGTGTTTTCGCTCCGTACGTCACTCACCAACTTTGTAGTGTATAGTTCGGTTTACAACCCTCCATAACTTCTGGATCCTTTCATAAAACCCGACAAAGTAATATCGCCGCGTTTTCAGCGCAATTAATATTTTACAGCTTTCCTACTTGTTAGGACTTTACTTGTATTAGCGGTTTAACACGCTCATACTTAGTAGTTGCTGCAAACAGGCTGACCTAGACATATTCGCTAGCGTGTGCCGCGTGTGCGTAACTTACTTTCTATGCATCTCGGTCGTACTGGCATATTAGTGCGAGCAAAATGTATAGAAAGAAAGTTACGTAGACATTACCGAATAGGTCAGTGTCAAACTCGTGGTATGACTAATTATCTAAATTTTAGTGTAATAGACGCAGGGTAGACCGAAGCGATTCGGATCACAGGGTGAATCGGATCAAGATAAATCATTTATTGATTCAAGGTCTAGAGTTAGACCAAGATAAGTCTGCAATAATTTTGATAGCACACTCAGTGGAAGTGTTATTTGCCTTTGGTTCGTTTTCATAACTATGGTTTTCGTAACTGGCTGCCAAAGAAGGTTTATGTCTGTTTCATAATTAATTATTTGATTGATTTGGTTGAGTGCTAATATATATATTTTATTTAATATATTTATTTATTTAATATTTATTTAGTACTATATATTTATGTATGCTAGTACATATTTATTTTATTGCATAATGCTATTGATGTATTTTATTTCCTTTTTAAATATTATTGTACGTTCTGTAAGTTTGTCTATCTATCTAATTCGAATTTTCCACTCATTTACTCTAAGGTTAGCTAGAAGAAATCCCTTATAGGGATAAGCTCGCCTTTGTACCTAAATTTATATGAATTTCATGTTAACAATTTTTGTTTTGTACAATAAAGTGATTTACTACTACTACTACTAATTATCAAACAAGAATTTACTTTCTGGTTTCGTAATCGACTATCGTAACTGGTGATGATGATGAAATAAGATTTTTTTTTCTGTTTTCGTCTGGATTGGCTACGAATTTATTTAACTTTTTTATGATATCGGTGGCAATCGAGCAGATGAATCAACTGATGGTAAACGATTACCGTCGCCCATAGAAAGAGATTTATTTATTGATAACAACTCAATATCGTTCCAATCGTTTTAAAGCTCGCCCCAGATAAACTTTTGACGCTTTTACAAATTAAACTCTTTTTTGGAATTTCAATGCAGTTTTCCAACACTATAATTGTGACGTTGTCAACTAAAAGGTACCACATTGTCATTTGTCGATAAGGTTGACTTCAAATTGAAGCTTTATGGAAATAGCGCCGAATGACAACCGACATTAAGTCCCCTTTTGGTTGAAACCGGCACATATATTAGGCTTCAAGCACATAAAATCAATGTTAAAAGATAATTTCCATGGAGGCTGGGGAGGACGCTTGTGTGGGACGCCACCTGCGTTGACACGCTCGTGCCGTCCTACCTACAGGCGACCTCCGTCAAGGCGAGTGCTGCGGCCACAACGGCAGAACTAAACAAGCGGCGCAAATATGCTATCCTCGGCGAGGGCTACATATTTGCGCCGTTCGGAGTCGAAACTCTGGGACCGTGGGGGCCCAGTGCCAAATCATTATTTAAGGATATTTCCGAGCGCCTTGTAGACGCCTCTGGTGACCAGAGGGCTGGCAGCTACTTCGGCCAGAGACTAAGTCTGGCCATCCAAAGAGGTAACGCTGCCAGTCTTCTGGACACCATTACACATGATAGCGACCTGGGGAGCATTTTTTATTTATAAGTTTATTTTAAGTTTAGTTTAGTTTTAGAGATTAGTTAGTTTATTTAATTTTAATTTTAATATATGGTTTACAAAGATAATGTTATATGCCACAATTAATATTTTAAATTTGACTAATTTAAATATAAGGATACCAAACATAACAAACTCAGAACTTCTACTGTACCCGTACCATGAGTCACTGACAGTGTCAAAACTGACACTACGTAATTTACTTTCTAATTCTAATTCTATACATCTCGCTCGCACTAGTATGCGAGTACGAGCGAGATGCATAGAAAGTAAGTTACGTTCTCGACAGCGTTTATGTCAGTGCCAAACTGGTGGTAGCCACACTGGTAAGCGACTTTTTTGGCGACGAATTCGTAAGACTAAGAGTCCCCGGCAAGCTCGGTTCTTCACACAAACGTAGTTACGCTCTCATTTTGAAACGACTAGCTAGATTGCTCTGAAACTTTGTACTTACAATAAGATAAATCTAGGTCTGTAATTAGTTTATGTAGTTTCAGATGCCATAGTAAAAAATATATAGCGAATTTAAGTTTTTCATACGCGACTTGTTTTTGCTCCATTTCGTTTGTTTTATAAACTGGAGCTATATAAACTAATTACAGACCTAGATATAGCTCATGTCATTGTATATGCAAAGTTTCGTTACAATCCAGCACGTAGTTTTAAAATGAGAACGATACGCCGTTTGTATGGGAAGGTGAAATTCGGCCGAGCTTGCCGGGGACTTAAAAAAAGGTTACAAAATTTCAGAACAATAAAACTGTTTATGCTTCGTCGAGACTACTTAAATCTTGCTAAGAATTCACAAAAATAAAATTTAAACAAACTTGCACGACTAACTTTGTAAGTAGACATTTTGTGACTAAATATTTTGTGACCAAAAATACGGAGCTTTCATTTCCGTTTCCGAGACGTTTAGGTTTTCAGAGCGGAACCTTATTGATGCGAGTCCGATAGTTGCACAGAATAGTCGGTAAGAAGAAAGTTCGTTTTGTGAGACAAACGCGCATTTGGATCATATATTATACTAGCGACCCGCCCCGGCTCCGCACGGGTGCCATGCTGATGTGTTATACATATAAACCTTCCTCTTGAATTACTCTATTTAAAAAAACCGCATCAAAATCCGTTGCGTAGTTTTAAAGACCTAAGCATACATAGGGACAGACAGACAGCAGGAAGCGACTTTGTTTTATAGTATGTAGTGATTTAAAATTATACACAACTATTTTTTAAGTACGTGAATTTTTATATTATTCCTTCTCAAAAATACTCAAAATTACAAGCTCTTTCGATCCTCATAGGAAAACAATGGTTTCGCAAGGTTGTTATTTCCATTCCGTTGCTATTTTTCATAGACTTTGTATAACGGTATACGGAATGGAAAGAACGAAAAATGAATAGACATTTTGGGATACTTTTTCTCTTCTATTAGGATCAAAAAATCCTTGTAATTCTAAGTAATATCCTGCATCGGAAAAAAGTATAGTGTACAACTTTAAATAAAATGGCTCATAAACGCTCATTTCCGAAAAAAAGAGTTTCTATAAAAATACTTGTCAACGATAGCTCTTCAGCACCAGTCGTACTGTTATTTGCTGTCGTGGTAAAAAAATAAAAGATTCTATACGAAGTTTGAGGGTATGAAAAACGCTTACAGTGTACAAATCGGTTGTATACAATAGTTACCGTAAAGCCTTACATTAATTAATTTCAGGACTCATTCGCCAGCAAACAAATTTTTATAGGTAATAACAATTTCAAAAAAGTAAATCATTGAGTTGATATTTTTTTATTTTGTGAAGTAGTATATTAGATACTCTTATAAATGTTCCATAGAAAACACGTATAATATGTTTCTATATTTATATTGAGAGCGTTTATTCAAAGGTGAATTTTCTTATTTAAATACCTCTTCGACACAGGAGCGAGCATACTAAATTAATACTTGCTGTTAACATTACCGTGGAGTGAATGAGCGGTATAATTAATGATTGGATGTATGATTACTTACAGAGTGATGGATCGCGCCGCAAATGTCAAAGTTCACGTATAAAGGTCACTACTGGATATCTTGATACTGTATCGGATAAATTGGCGCGATTAATTAATTGATCAATGTGGCTCACATACCAATTCGAGTTTTAGTTATTCGATCTGATTCTGATTTATAATACTGATCCGTGAGTGTTAAAAGTGTCATTATTCAACCAAAAACGTCACTTTTGACACTGACAGATTAGTATCATATTGGTAACAGATCGAATAACTAAAACTCGAATTGGCCTATATTACGTGATTTGAATCAGAATATAGGTATAACGCTTTCTTATTAGGTTTGGCTGCTGAGGCGTGAAAATATAGTAATGGACTAATGGATCTAGGTAATGTACCTATAAATCCTCAAATATTATTATTTTGGTACCTATTATAGAATTAGGTACTACGTACATAGTTAACTACCGAATTGAGAAATTTCCACATTGATAAGTTTCGGAAACTTCTCATATTTTTGTATGGGGATCGAAACTGAAAGTTTGCTTTTTCCAATGAAAATTTCCGCGCTTTAAACTTAGTATTTAGAAGAGACATAAACCAATTAGGTTTACGTCCTTGTATGACCCACTTATTTATATAATATACAGTCAAACATATCATCTCAAAAACACGTGTTTACATTTCATCAGTTGTGTGCAATACCACAGAATAAGTAATAGTATTATCATACAGAACGGCCACGCACCGCGCCGCGTCGACTCGAATTACCTCGCCCTGCGACAGCAGATTGACGGCCGTTTGCCGGCCGCACTTACTTACACTATGACGCATGACGCGTGAATAGACGTGCCGTTCACACATAGAAACGCAAGTAATTTTTGATGTAGGTATAACGTGTCCGCCCTGTGGCAATACACTTCCCCGCGATGTATTGAGCTTTCTCGATATTTGACGTGATGAATGCCGCGCATATATGGAGCAATCAGTTGATGCTCCATACATCATCTTACGTAGTCTGGGCGCACTACGTTTGATATTATTTTAAAAACTTAAGGTTAAGTAATTGATATTAATATTTATTGAAATTAAATTTTACAGCATTACAGCGCTAATGCATTGTAAAATTAAGTAATTAAAGCTATGGGTAATAAAATTATACGATAAATATGATATTAATTAATAAGCTACCTATGTTGATTCACAAAAACGTAAAAAAATCTTTAAAGAATTTGATTTTTGTCGGCAAACATGTCGCCATCAGGTGCAAAAGATAAAAAATTGTTGAGGAGTGTCCGGGACTGCTCCCCGCACAAATAAACAATGCAGTCATTGGTACTGACGAACCATTGCACTATCCGTACAAACTGAATTTCAGACGAGAATCCCAGCTCACAACGTACAGTCCATATTGCTTATTAAAAGAAAATTGGGTTGTGGACACATGTTGAATTTTATAACTAAATCTAGTTAAACAGATAGAAAATGAGCAATTTATCACAATATATGGAAACTTCAAAAATATATTGGAAGATCTGTTTCGAAAAAAAAACTTTTTTCTTAACTTTCAAATAGGAAAAAAGTAATGGTACCATTAGATTCCTTTCATTTTATTTAAAAAATTATTGTATGGCAACAATATACATAAACGCAACATTTCACCGACAAATCGCAATTTCCTTGTTTTCCATCGAAACTGCTTCTAAGCAAAGTGACAGAGTGACGTCACGATGTGTTGCTATTTGTGTTAGAGCGTTTGCTCAGTAAAGTAGCGATGCCAGACTTTGACTATCATTTGTGACTTTTGTATTGCTTTAAGACAATGGGTCCCATACAGACATTTGATCCTCAAAACAAACGATCGACAGATGCAATTAATAAAACTAGTTATCTAGCCCATTTCAAAGAAGAGATGTAGTGAAGTGATCAAACTAATAGGGAGTATTCAATATTCAATATGGGCAATATTCTGTTGCTAGAGTGCAGCACTAGCACAAACCGTAAACCATAGAGTAACTACTATGCCGTGAACAGTTTTTTGACAAGTTTTCACAGATAAATTGTTACGAATAAATATATCTTATCATTGATGCATTAAGGCGGCTTGTTTACTGTTTGTGCTACTGTCGCAACTTACGCAGAGTTTTGCGTAATATTCCTTATTGCCTACTTTGATAATTGGTTTACCTAGCTGAGGACTTCTTTGTATATTTAAAAATATACTATAAAGTTACAAGTTCTGTACTGTTGTATTAGTTCTGTGGCGCAGTCCAGTGAAGCTAACTAGTTTAGGGACAGTCCGACGTAGTTTAGTTCCAGTAGTTTAGTTGCCTAATTGCTAGCGCAGGCAAAACGCATCACCGACTAATGTGGTTAAATGGACGTTTAAAGTCAAAGAAACTTTCAATTTGGTATAGCAATGAGAAAGGAAAAATGACTGAAAAAAGGTTGTCTAAAGGTACCGTTCAGATTCAGAGCGTTTTCACATTGTCAGATCCGATATCGGATGTCGGAAGGAAGTAAAATGTAAGATATATGTGTTTCTCTGTATATATTTGCATGCATGCATTTAACAATTTATTATTATTGAAAAACGATAAATAACGAAAAAAGGTGGACTTAATGCCAATGGCACTCTGTTTCCGCTATAACAACAAATATTAAAAACAGAATAAGTAAAATAAATATTTAAGTGGGGCTCCCATACAATAAACGTGATTTTTTGCCGTTTTTTGCGTAATGCTACGGAACCCTTCATGCGCGAGTCAGACTCACACTTGGCCGGTTTTTTTTAATGCAAAAGTAACATTTTTTGACTTAAGTCATATAATTTATCTTCTCTTTGAGAATACTAAAGCTGGCAAGCAATTACCGGGAGTTAATTTAAAACCTTCATCTAAAGGGCCGTGTCGCGTTATCCCTTGCACTCGACCTTAACCCTTAAACGACGTTATCACCGGCCCTTTAATCCCCGAGTCACGATAACTGTTAAGGTACTTGGGGACTTTTAAGGAGGCTTCGACTAAAAAGGATATGACGTCACTAGGTTGAAAAAAAATAGTTAGGTAATATAAAATTTCACTATTTTGACCTTGAATTACCAATTTATGATTGATTGATTTCTTTATTTTTATCGTATGACAAATTCATACTGTATTTTTAGTACTTACATCATTTACATGCAAAAACAGCTCTGAAAATATTTTTAAAACTTTTACGTTGTTTTTTGCATCAATCGGTGAAATTTCACTTTTTTTTTTATAAAATATACTCGTATTCATAATACCAATTCTTTCTAGGAAAAATATTATCTAAAATTTAAGTATGAAGTGCCCTCTTAAGAATGAAATAAAAGTTGGTGAGTATCTTTCCAGCATCGTTCCCTAAAGCCGCCTTAACCAGCCGCTTGAAATGTCAACGAGTCGCTGGTCTAATTTATATAATGACGAGTTTAGTTATCAGGTTATGACACTGCAGGGAATTTAACAATTTGTTATGGTTTTGAACTGGTTTTGATTCGGCGACTTTGAAAAACATTCACGCTGATTGCTGCATGCTAAATGATGTAAAAGTCGTGCGTAAGATGTGATAAATTAAAGTTAAATTAAATAATCATTTATTGCAGTGTTAGTTTGTCTTAAGCCAAGTACCTAATAACTAGTGTTAGTATTTAATAAGTTAACCTACAACTAAAAAAGAACTAAACACCATACAGGTCAACATACAGGTCGCCCAGTTAAAACCACCAGGTGCCTCCATATTCGACAGTCGTACCTATCGGATAATACTTTCAGAAAGCTGTTGGGACTGCTTATAAGATAAAAGATTTTTATTTTGGTCGTTTTTTAATTTTTCTCAGATTTGTATAAAATTTGGTGGACAGATAGAGTTTTTTATTCTGTACAACATAAGCGCTATTTCACCGTATGTCCAACAAAATCTTCCACTGACTTACGGAAAACGTATGGTATTTTCCGTAACTCAATGGGAATTTTCATACATTTTTTTGGCCCAAATTTTGATTTCATGTTTATGCCGACCAGAATAAGGATCTTTTCAAACCTACCAATTTTTATCAAAATCTGCAAAAAAAAAACAGGGCCCATTATCAAGACGATCAATAAGGTCGTATCAAATCCAGTTCAACGCCGTAACAAATTGTTAAATTAGAATCGACACAGTTTATATTATGTCAAGTTTAGTTAACGCACTAGAGCGTTTTCACATTACTGCATGCTGCAGCATCAACGCTACCGCTGCAATTGTCAATGACCTTGATAAAATTAGTGACGTTAGTCGCCGCATTACTGCCGCCATTATGACATTTAATACGTGAACCTTTTTGATCTACTTTTAAAAGTTACTAAAATTATACCAAAGAACTGCGTTACTGTTAATCAGTTACTAGCCCCGCCGGGCTAGCACATGATTGGCGCGAGAGTATCTAGCCGCGACATAGACTACCCGTCCCCCATTAATTCATACAGTTAGTAAAAGACGGGTATCTAAGATGTGCTCGCCTTAGTAATACTTAAGCTGCCGCTTAAGTATTACTGGGGTTTATAAAATGGCATTTAAAACATACACCATACACCACATTAACATTTACCTAATTAATAAATAATTTATAATATGACTAACAGCTATTTTATACACGTTTTCAAAATCAAAATACCCTAAATGGCTTCCAGCCATTTATTTTGTAAACAATTTACTAATACTTATACGGGCCGGTTTAATTAAAATTACTCAGAGTAATTACGAGATTTTAATTGAAAAATACTAATTATAAACACCCACGGCTATTAGCGGGCACCCAATTTTATCTCTGGCACAGACATAGATTGAACTAGAAGCAGTAAGTTACATCAATAGTATGATAATGTGAAAACAAGTAAATACTTGTTTTCAGTATTTAGTATTCTAGATCTGTGCTAAAAATCGAGATTCTTATTTAAGAATGACGTAAAAGGGAAGCCATCACTATGAATATGATGTATATGAATATTTCATGAGTGTAAAAGAGGCAGACTACAATTGAAATAAGTTTTTGATAAAAAAAAAATCTGGTATGAGCTTTTATCGCTGACTGTACTTTTCTTTCCACAGGCCACTAATACTCATCTAGACAATCCTAACAATTTCAAACACAATTAGTTTGCGTTGTTTTATCACAGAGTTCCTATGGCCACCTCCTGTCTCCATCATCAGATCCGCTCCATGACATCAAAATATTAAATTGTCATCCGATTTACAATATGTATGCAATCGGAAATCGGGAAGTGGAACAAAATTTAGCTTCCAAAATTTCACCCACCATAACATACGTAACAGCGGCGGTATCATAGTCGCATTTTTATCACTTGTCATGTCATGCGTCACTTTCGCACTTACATACTAGAATATGACAGGCATGATGACAGGTGATATAAAACCGACCATCTTAGCCCTACAGGAAAAGTTAAATAAAAGCTTGTAAAAAATTAATCGGGGTGGCAGAAGTGACGTGATTATTTCCATATATTATTTACGTTTCGAGTGGCGTTTCATATAAATATACTATTGTAACTTGATTAGTCCCGCAAGGCAGATTGGCGTTCTGTGCCATATATAACATTATAAAACTTTCACACATTTTTTTTCTTAGCCTATTTCTCCCACTGCTGGGCAAAGACCTCTCCCCTGGTTCTCCATAACTCCCGATTGTGTGCTTCCACCGGCCAGAAAGGAAGGTGTCAAAGTCGTCTCGCCAACCTCTCCTAGGCCTACCTCGGCTCGCCCCACACACACACACACATTAACACACACAATAATTTACATTATATTCTGCTATTTCACAATAATCTCTCAAACATTAACTTTTGCACGTGTACAAAATGATGAAACACAACTGCTGCGGTTTTCGTGTAATTAAGCGCTAATGTAACGATACAATCTACTACAAAACGTACTGCAATGAATATTTTGGCAAATTCATAAAGCCAGGGATACACTTGGGGACAAATGTCCCGCAACACGAGTCGCTAGTTATTTAGTCGTCTAGTCTGTGGTCTAGTTGATTCGGAATATTTATTTGAACGTGTTGAGAGTTGACAGTTGACACAAACGGTTTAACTATTCATTCATTTCAGAGCAGACTACGCTTTACAAACATTACAGAGGTTACGGTTGCAAACATTACAGAGGTCAGGGACCCGCCCGAGATCCCCTTCGAGGGTTTTGGAAGGGGTATTTCGTAAGGCTTCTCTTACTAAAGCAGTTGCTAGCTAAAACCCTTTCATTTGGTTTTTCATGCGCTTCATATCACGGGTAAGCTGATACCAGTAAATATACTGTTACTACAAAATTTACTATGATAATAATCCTCTATACTATCTATTCTCTTTGGTACCCTAAAGATACTAGCTAGCATAGAGTAACTTATACTAGAGCGGTACTGTCATAGTAAATTTTGTAACCCCAGTAAATTCACCGCCATCTGTCGACACACTTTAAAACTAAAAATAAATATTTTAAAAAATACGATAAAATGTATTTAGATATGGATAAATGATTTTTTTTATTTGCATTAATAATTTTTATGATTTTGACCCATGTTCTTTCACTGATATGCGTTAAAATTGATAAATAACAAAAGAAACCGTCAACGCCATCTATACGACAGTTGGCCAAAGCTAGTAGCGCCCTCTGAACGAGAATCAAATTTTCTTAATTTTCGAGGCACGTTTTTTCCTTAGACTGTATCCATCTATTACGGAGTTATATCTATCTTTGCTAGCTAGCTAGGCTACTTGTTTATTCAAATCTTATTAGTTTTTTTTCCTAACAAGACATCACTAACCATGGCAAAACAAAACAAACGTATTTCCCAGTCTTCCCTGATCCTACGACATTTCCTTATAAAAACCTACGCAAATTCGATAACAGAAAAACTAAGGTAAATTCTCCGATACCAAGGGGAAAGTAGGGCGAATTGGACCATAAATCATAATCTTGCGTATGACGTCATATAAATTATTCAGGGGACGTTTTTGACACGTCGATGGTAACTAATTGTACTTTAAAAGGTTTTTAATGATCACCGGGAGCGCGCACATTGAACTGAAACGGTGGGAAAATTAAAGAACTTAATATTACATTTTGAATAAAGTTTTCAACCGTTGTTTATTTGTGACGTTTTCAATCAAAAGGTACCACATTGTCGCTTGTCGATAAGGTTGATTTCTAATTGAAGCTATATGGAAAAATAGCGCCTTACTGAGAAGCGACAATAAGTACCCTTTTGGTTGAAAATGCCACATTTTAACTACCAGACCCCCTAGTGTAAATTTAATTCGATAGCGTCACGAGCGTTCGCGTTTGCGTTATGTCTATTTATGTATGACTGCAAAAAACAGCAGTACTTATAATAGATTTTTTTGTCGCTAGGTACTGTAAGTACCAAATTTAGCCAAATAGACGTCTAAATAGTGTAAAGTTCCCCGATCTTTAAACATTGCATGGAAAGTCGGTATCCATCTTTCTTATCGGCCAGGATCTGCGGTAACTTGATTAAACCTGTTAGGTCAGGTTTAAGTAACGAGTTCTTAAGGCTGCATTATTACAGACATTATTATTATGCTAAATATACCTTATCCTATTGTATTTAAGTACAAAGTTTCAGTTTAAAATGATAGCATAACTACGTTTGTATGGAGAACCGAGCTTGCCGGGGACTCTTAAACAAGAGACTAGGAATGCCAAAAATCCAGGCAGCAACATCGATTTTGACATTTGCGGCAGTAAAGGGTGACTCACGTTAGACCGGGCCCTGTCCGGGCCGGAGCTTCCGGCGCTTACTTTTCTATGACATGACAGGTGATCACGTGATGCTTTCCATAGAAAACGAAGCGCCGGAAGCTCCGGCCCGGACACGGCCCGGTCTAACGTGAGTCATCCTTAAATGGTCAGAATCCGAACGTCACCTAAGTTTCACACCAAACCAAATTGCATCCGTCCACCAGGGTTTATTTAACCTTCTGTATGCATTGAACTATTATTACTAACGTATAGAACCGACACAGAGAACCAGTATTTTGCGCCATGGGTTGCTGCCGTTTTGGTATCAAACCATAGCAGCGGAGCGTGAATCTCGCGATCTAAACGCGTAAGTGCCATGAATTTTACGGCGCTTATGACATTTTGGTCGCGTTGTACAGGTTGTGATTGCGACAATTTCATTGTTTGGTATGTCGTCACTATAGTAATAATAAGTCAGTGCGTTAAACCGGGGTTTTATATTAGTAGTCTGTAGGTCCATGATTTATCAATGGATAAACTTTGCCCTCCAATACCTTCTGAACCGGAGATATTTATTTACCATTGTTTGCGTCCAACTTTCCTTTTTACTTTAATTAGGAAATGGAGGGTCCTCAAATCAGAAAATAGTAGTCCAAGTCACGTCTTTAAGTGAAAAAGTTATAATTAGAGGTAAAGCCAACAATGCGTCTGTCCTTCATGGAATAAGGACATTGTTGGAGAGTACGGATACACGTCGCTGCCCCAATATTAAAGGGTTCTATGTTACATTTTCAAGATAGTTGAAATTCGACTTAATGTCACTATGATAAAGTTCAAATTTCAGTTTGATAAAAGTGAAACATAGAACCCTGTTAATATTGGGCCAGCGACGTGTAACCACCCAATCATGGATAATTTAAAAACGATTGCTGCCTGCGTTCTCGATTATAATGAAAATATTTGATTTTGACTGATAGTTTGCTCCTAAACTAAGTACAACGTAAAGTTTCGGTGTCGATATTCAGGCAAAACTAAATGGACTTGAATAATAAATTGTTATTTCATGCAGCAGGTCGTGTTGCAAGCGTTACACTCACAAAGACTTTAGTAATATGTTCGCTTAGTATATTCAGATTTCTGAAGGCCTATTGCGAATCACGTTCGAGGTATTGCCTCCGATGTCACACTTACGTACGAATTTACAAGTGCGACAGAGAGGTGCGCAACACACCGAACGTGGTTCGCGATAGGCTTTTTGATTAAATTCCATTAATTCTACCGCTGTTCTACCGTCACATAATAAATGGAAACATTTTGACGAATAAATGCACAATGCGCTTAGGTAATTTATTTATTAGGAAATAAAAAAAAAATACAATTTATAACGATTATCTATAAACTAGCAATTAATCAAAATCTAAATACACTTCTTCTTCTAAAAATGGCTTCGATTCTTGCTTTTAGTAAACTGATAGGTGGACTTTACAAATAGCCACGATGGAATGCCGAGTGTGGACTATAGAATGGTTCTAAACGCATTTCTAGACTAATTCTTCTTAGTTGCACACTTTCACGTAGTTAACTATATAATAAGCTATCAATATTACACTTAAAACAACTTGAATGAGCAAAAACAACAAAAACTCAAGACGACCGCCATTTTTAACTCTTGCTAAACGCGGCCTATCAATTTTTAAACGCTTCTGGTTCTCATGAATCCTTCCTTCACTTCAACAGTTCAACACATACAAGTAAATAATTTAAGCTTTAACGGCCACACTGGACTATTTAACAAACATCTTTTTATAACAGGTGTCACAGACAGTCCCCTATGCAGAGGATGCATGGAGACAGAAGAAACAGCCTCTCACGTGGTGCTGGAGTGCAGCGGAGTGGCCCCATACAGGGCAAAACACTTCGGATCCCCGAGAGACCTCCCCGAGGTCCTACTCAACATCAGAGGTTTGATAGGTTTCCTTGAGGAGCTGGGCTGGCAGGACTAGCCCACCCCCATGTCACGCAAAATAGGCGCCAGTCGTCGAGGTGCGGAAAATCGCCCGAACTACAATACAATACAATACAACGGCTCTACACTTTCTGGTATTTGTTATCTTATATATAAAAAAAAATATCTATTGTCCATTTCTTATCCTCTCATTTCTCTTTATGTTGGCATGCTTCTTAACTGTCGAAACTGTCTCCTTTCCCGCTCTTTTTCTAATAAACTGCAATTCATAATGTAATGTGTTGTGTAATTCTGTATTTCATAATGTCCTGTGTTGTTTATGATGTCCATAATAATAAATGTTTTTGTTTTAGGTTCCCAGCACAATTACTTCTACCAAATCAAAAATTTTCACCGAACATTCTTATCGTGAGTGGTACGTCATAACACTCATAACTCATAAAACGTCGTCATTGGCAAAATCCCTCCTGCCAAAACCCACAAGCGGGGAAATCCATATAAAAAAACCCCGAGACTTACGTCGCTTTTTATTCTTTTTGTACACACGCAAGAATTAAAAGGTCGGTAGAGCAGAAGGAGTGAAGTTCTTCCTTTCTTACTGTGTCTGAGCGACGTAGTACGTATTCATATATAGGTATATGGTCTTCCCCATATTTACCTTAATAAAGATAAATAGCATAAAGAAATGTTATAACTATCAGTCACACTTCCGTGAGTTCAAACTCCATGTTTAGAAAATCAACAATGATCTTTGGCAACAAAAACCTTTGCTTATTTATAACTTTTATTTCACTATGCATTAACACCCAAGCTTTAATCAAGTTCTGATAATATTGGTTCTTTTACAGCATATCAGTCTGTTAGCTTTGTGAAGTACTCACAGGATGCATTTCATGTCCGCTTCGGAAGCGATTCAGGTTACCAGCTATTCTAGGTTATGTTTAGTTCCTACACCGGGTACCTATAAATTATACTGGTGTAAACAGTCTGGGTCTTAACGGGCTTTAGTTCCGTTGTTCGTTGAAATACCTACCGTAGAATGAACCTAATTTGCTTACCTATTATCAAAGAGAATTGCGTGTATAGAGGCTTATTGTCATAGTAAATATCTTGCCATCTTTCGACACTGGGTTAAAACTAATTATATTTGGTTAAATGTTTTTTTTTGTTTGAACGCCATATGACTTGAACCCATGTTCTTTCACTGAAATATGTGTATAAATTATTAAATATCAAACGGTATCGCCATCTACAATAGTATAGGCCAAAAAAATGGCGCCATCTTCTCGAGCATACATGTTTCTCTTTTTTTCTTAGACTTTATTTATCTTATACACTTCATAGATCTTTGCTATAAGACAGAACACAGTTAAAAATTCAGACAATGAATATTGAGATATTATTACTATAGATAAGCCATACCAAACAATGAAAGTGGTGAAAATCGCGAGACTCACGCTCCGTTTCTATGGTTTGTTGTCAACCAAAGAGGATATAATAGGATAGAGCGGTACTGTCATAGTAAATTTTGTAACCACAATCAAATCACTGCCATAGTACACAATAAAACATAATCGGATAATATTGTTATTCCACTTAATTTGGCCCGTTTTTTTAATAATCCGTGTTTTATATATTACTAAATCATTAAAATCTTACAATACAGCATAGTTATTATAGAAATAAACTACAAAATGTAGTTATAATTTGGCAGTATGAATAAAGACTTAAAGCTCCCTCCACACGAATTGCGGCGCGAAGCCACGAACGCGAGTGTGGACAGTTCGCTAATCAGCGAAATCGACACCACACTCGCGTTCGCGGCTTTGAGCCTAGAGGCTTAAGGTAAATATCACATGTTAAAAATAAATAAAAAAGAAAAAAATGTATTTTATTTGTTTGCCATTGTTTTATTTTACTCACAATCGAAGTGAAAAGCAGAGTGTATAACTCAGGCACAAACGCCTATTTTTTTCCTCGGCTATATTGGTCCTCGCTGCCGCTTGGACCAATAAATTGCCTCATATAGAAGTAACTCGCTTTGTGCCCTTGTTGTATAACTATTTTTATTTGCATTAATTATTTTTATATGATTTTGACCTATGTTCTTTCACTGATATGCGTTAAAATTGTTAAATAACAAACGAAACCGCCAACGCCCTCTATACGAGAGTAGGCCAAAGGTAGTGGCGTCATCTGATCGAGAATCAAATTTTCGTGATTTTCGAGGCATGCTTTTTCCTTAGACTGTATCCATCTATTACGGAGTTAAATCTTTGTTGTCAACGCATCAACTCATTCATTGCACAGAATGTTCAATGACAATGAAAGAGTAGTGCGAATAATCTTTTAGCGCCACTTGCATCATTATAGTAACCCGGGTTTAACCGGTTAAACCGTTAACCCAGTGTCAAGTTGGTTTAACCGGTTAACCCCGGGTTAATAGTAAATGGTGCAAGTGGCCGTGGTCCCTAGAAGATTTATCAGCTTAATATACACCTAAGTAATAAATTTTATGAAGCTTTAATAAACTTAAATACAGCTGAATGTCTAACTACTGATATGAATAAGTAAGAGCGAAATTGAAAAAATCTTCAGTTCGCATTACTGCTGTTATTACCAACGTAGTCTCATTTATAAATTATGAGTTTTACTTTTCATGAATATTGCGTAGCAAACTGGTTATACAGGGTGTCCTTAGCCATTGAACAAAGGCGAAATGTAGATATGAATTAGGGTATTTAGAATCAGTATACTAAGTATCATAACAACCGGTGCAGCGGTTACGAAGAAATTAACAAATTACCACTTTTTACTTTGGAGCAGCCTGTATGTGTTAACAGCTCCTGAGGTAATAAATAGTATGAAACCTTCGACCTTATTGATTATCTTTTTTATTTATGACATTAATAAGATTCTGACTTTTGACAAATGTCATCATTGCCGCACATTTTCGAACAAGTTGTCAAAAACACTGCCAATGATTTTATTGTCGATCATTGGAATTAATTTTAGTTTGAATTTTTTTTTATCTTTTGTTCTAATTAAAAAAAATATTAACGTTAGAGCATTCCGGAGCAGTAACCCTACGTGGGATTTCAGGGTTTGTCTAATGGCTAAGGTCACCCTGTATTAATGACGGTCAGCACGACATTGTCAGTGGTTCCAGAGAGCAGGCAGGCGTGGTACAATGCATTCTGCATATCTCTATGAATATGCATGCCACGTGCTTGAGAGCAATCGATATTTGATATAACAGAAATTGCTCGTGGGCAGCGATGGAATACATATATTATTATATAGACGAAGCTTTTAGTACATTTTTGACTTCAAAACGCGGTCCACATGACTGTACCCGCCAGCAGCTGTGCATATTACCCAATACACAATTTCCCTCACTAAAATTTTTGATTGGATGAAATAAAATAATATCATCTTGCGCGGCACGGCATTACAATATTTGACGATATTAAGTTGCGCGCAGTACAGCTGAGTCGTTCGCGGGACAATTTACTCGGGGTCATTTTGGAGCTCTAGTTTTCATTCATAGTAATCTATTATTCTAGTTCGTTGCTCGTCGGTCATTATTTGAGTTTCATTTGAATCATTTTGTCGAATGTTTTTTAAATTGGTATAAGATTATGGTGTCGTTTTCAGTTATTTTTTAATACTTCATATGAGGCCTTTACTAAATTAATGGATATAAAAACCCATGATGACAAAAATATGTATAGTTAACTAAAATACCAACTTAAAACATTATTGCGACTGCTACATCTTGGTTGCTGACTTAGATAATGTAATGTAAAATTACCCCACAGTACCAAGCCATAGCCAAGTCAAGATTGCCCGAGAACATAATAACTTTGATGCAGCTGTTTTTGAAATATACTTCTCTTCATATTATTCACATGAGAGGTTTAGAAAGGGTCAATATAAGGGGCAAAGTAGTTAATTTCGTCGGGCGCAGCCATGCGCGAAAATGTACGATGCTTTCTATATTCATAGTACTTTTAGTAAAACATTATTTCAATTTCAATTTCAATACTTTATTTTACAATGTTGGTTATTAAAAGGTGTTAGGTCAGCATACTCTGCCGGCATGCATCGGCGTAGAAATATTTACATAACTATTTACATGAGGCGTAAAATTAAACATAAAAATGAAAATGCAGTCAGTATGAGATTAGCAAACTTAATTAACAATTAATAATAAATATCATCTTAAAAAATCATCTACAGAGTAAAAACATTTTCCAAGCATCCACTGAAACATTTTTTTTTTCAAATTGACACCGGTAGAATTTTGAGGTCATCTGGCACTCTATTAAATATTAATGGGTGGGTTATTTATGGGTCGACGACGCCTTATTTTGACGCAATACAAAGTTTTAATTTAAATTTTGACGCATTTTTCACAAAAATAATTGGATGTCATTGTGTTTTATTTTTAAATTTTTTGGGATTCCTTACCTTTTTTGTTAGTCTGTTCATCTATTAGTCATACTTGTTATGGCCATTTTTTGCCCGGATGCTGCACTTCATGATAAAAGCAAGCCGCTTTGCACAGTGCTAGTAGGGACCAAACTGAGCGATTTGACCCGCAGCAGCGCAAGTTTCACCCCTTAGGAACCGAGATGGCGCCACTTCTTTAAAAAATATTTCAAAAAATTCTACAAGCTAAACCAATGAACCGATTTAAATGTTTAATATCTCAAATGAAAGCGCATTATATACATTACTTTTAAAAAAATACTCAAAAAATATATACTGATTACTTTCGACAAAAAACGGCATCTTAAGTTTTTTTTTTTTACTCGATTGATAGTTTTTACTTGGTTTCTCAAAAAAAATGTATTGAACATGAATAGCTTAATGCATGTATATATTACTGAATAAATAACAAGTATTATAAAAAAAACCCGACACCGATACCTCTCATACTTCACGAAATATAAAAGTTTGAATGTGAGTATAAATTTCTTCAAAATATATTTCAAAAAATTCTACAAGCTTAACTATTTGACCGATTTCAATGTTTAATATCTCAAATAAAAGCTCATTATATACATTACTTACAAAAAAATACTCATAAAACATATACTGAACCCTTTTGGCAAAAAACGGCATCTTAAGTTTTTTTTCTTACTCGATTGATAGTTTTTACTTGATTTCTTAAAAAGAATATTATGGAACATGAATAGTTTAATAAATATATATATAGTACTGAGTATATAAAAGTATTACAAAAAACCCGACACCGATACCTTTCATTCTTCACGAAATATTTAAGTTCAATTATGCACGTTCTTACAAATAAATCCTTTAAAAGAAATCTTCAACCGCAGTAAGTGCACTTATTTTAATATGAAATGTGTCATATGAAAAGAAATCACCCAATTTATTTTAATAAATAAAAAAAATTATAAATAAAAACTGAATAAAGTTTTTTCCTGGTGGTGAATTACAAAAAAAATATCTATATCTAAAATTAGGAATTATTTTTATTTAAAGTGACTACATTTGTAAACAAAAAACTTAAATGTCCTCTTCGGGTTCATATTTATTTATTGCAACCATGGTTTTATAGGTATTACAAATTCTTGGTAGTTCCACATGGACCCCGTGGGGGCATACCAATATTACATGCATACTTAGGATCTAAATTTAAAAGTGGAAAAATTACTGCCTTGGGTGAGACATGAACTCACGGTCTCTGGATCGATACTCCAGCGCTCTGCCAACTGAGCCACCAAGACCTCATCTATACACTTCCACTTTTAAATTTATTCTAAGCTTAATAGCATCGATCGCAGACGTTTCTGCTTGTTAAAAATTAATTTACTTAGGATCTAATCTTAAATCTATGTGTATAATATAAAAGTAGGTCAATTTAGTAGTTTTTATACATATAAGCCGAATTGAATCAGATAATTGTCAGATAATTGTCAGTGTATTAAATACAAAAATAAACGGGCAACTAATTATTAATAGGTGTTTTTAAAGAGCATATAATCACTACGTTCTATGTCAAATTATATGGTTCACCGGTAGATGTAAAACTGAAAAAGAAAAGTCGTTTTGAAGTACTCGTACCATTCCAATACTACAAAATCACTGATCATACATGAACTGGTTGCTGTAGATTACTGTTGAATTATTTTTGTGCCTAGTTGATAACCATTAAACCTATAATTTTGTGCCAGACCTATAATTAGTGGTCAGCATGCAAAATAACCCTGGATTGAAAATTACATTAACTTACTTTTGATTTGTACAGCCACATTTGCATGATTTACACTGGGCTGTGCATGGCCAGCTGACGCGACGACACCCACAATGCATAGTTTCGCAGCCAGATTTGCAGCCACAATGGTCCAAGAGGCTTAATTGAGACCAAATCGCGGTAACTGCCGACCATTCCGGAGTCCAACTCTCTTTTTCCTCAGTCCATCCCCAAAAAGATGTACATGGTATGGAAACTTCTGGTTTCAGAGCGTTTCCCCATATATGGCCCTCTTGGTAAGCTGCTCGAAGTGCATGTTTATAGAGAGCAGCTGATGTAGGTGGCAGGGTTGGCAGGTTCTAATTTCTCGGCCAAATCAGATTTGTTCCCTGAACGACGCCCTCCATTGACTGACAACGAAGGTGGACAAATTTGGTTTTCGTACTGGAAGAATTCGTTCAGATCAAGCTGCCTTTCTCTGGCCACTATAAAAAGACGGGAAAATAGGAGTATGTCAACTTTTAAGTTTTTGAATTTGTCAGTTGTCAGGTGTGTAACTACATATTTTAATTTTAGTATAAAGTTACCCTAGATTTGTGTTATTGTTTGGCCAAACGGAACACATAAACGTAAATGAAGTTCACAAATATTTGTTAGCTTCAAAAAACAAGCTTCTGACAAGCCTGCCACCTACATCAGCTGCTCTGTATAAACATGCACTTCGAGCAGCTTACCAAGAGGGTCATATATGGGGAAACGCTATGAAACCAGAAGTTTCCATACCATGTCCATCTTCTTGGGGATGGACTAAGGAAAAAGAGAGTTGGACTCCGGAATGGTCGGCAGTTACAGCGATTTGGTCGCAATTAAGCCTCTTGGACCATTGTGGCTGCAAATCTGGCTGCGAAACTATGCGTTGTGAGTGTCGTCGCGTCAGCTTACCATGCACAGCCTAGTGTAAATCATGCAAAGGTGGCTGTACAAATCAAAAGTAAGTTAATGTAATTTTCAATCCAGAGTTATTTTGCATGCTGACCACTGATTATAGGTCTGGCACAAAATTATAGGTTTAATGGTAATCAACTAAGCACAAAAATAATTCAACAGTAAATCTACAGGCACAAAAATTATCCAACAGTAATCTACAGCAACCAGTTCATGTATGATCGGTGATTTTGTAGTATTGAAATGGTACGAGTACTTCTCAAAACGACTTTTTTTTTCAGTTCTACATCTACCGGTGAACCCGAAGAGGACATTTAAGTTTTTTGTTTACAAATGTAGTCACTTTAAATAAAAATAATTCCTAATTTTAGATTTGTTATATTTTTTTGTAATTCAGCACCAGGAAAAAACTTTATTCAGTTTTTAGTTATTAATTTTTTTATTTATTAAAATAAATTGGGTGATTTCTTTTCATATGACACTTTTCATATTAAAATCAGTGCACTTACTGCGGTTGAAGATTTCTTTTAAAGAATTTATTTGTAAGAACGTGCATAATTGAACTTAAATATTTCGTGAAGAATGAAAGGTATCGGTGTCGGGTTTTTTTGTAATACTTTTATATACTCAGTACTATATATATATTTATTAAACTATTCATGTTCCATATTTTTTTTAATGAAATCAAGTAAAAACTATCAATCGAGTAAGAAAAAAAACTTAAGTTGCCGTTTTTTGCCAAAAGTATTCAGTATATGTTTTTTGAATATCTTTTTATAGGTAGTATATATAATGAGCTTTTATTTGAGATATTAAACATTAAAATCGGTCGAATAGTTTAGCTTGTAGAATTATTTGGAATATATCTTGAAGAAATTTACACTCACATTCAAACTTTACTTTACTTATAATACTTATTATTTATTCAGTAATATATACATGCATTAAACTATTCATATTCCATACAATTTTTTTGAGAAATCAAGTAAAAACTATCAATCGAGTAAAAAAACAAACTTAAAATTCCCGTTTTTATCAAAAGTATTGAGTATATATTTTTTGAGTATTTTTTTAAAAGTAATGTATATAATGCGCTTTCATTTGAGATATTAAACATTTAAATCGGTTCATTGGTTTAGCTTGTAGAATTTTTTGAAATATTTTTTTAAAGAAGTGGCGCCATCTCTGTTCCTAAGGGGTGAAACTGCCGCTGCTGCGGGTCAAATCGCTCAGTTTGGTCCCTACTATCACTGTGCAGAGCGGCTTGCTTTTATCATGAAGTGCAGCATTTTGTTCATAACAAGTATGACTATATCAAGACATTTTTTCTTAGAAACTCCTGGAGGTAAATAAATAATAAATATTTAATATTATAGCAACATTCTTACACAGATTGACTAAGTCCCACGGTAAGCCTAAGGAGGCTTGTGTTATGGGTACTCAGGCAACGATATATATAATATATAAATACTTAAATACATAGAAAACACCCATGACTCAGGAACAAATATCTGTGCTCATCACACAAATAAATGCCCTTACCGGGATTCGAACCCAGGACCATCGGCTTCACAGGCAGGGTCACTACCCACTAGGCCAAACCGGTCGTCAGGTATCAAGCTGGAATTAATACCAAATACTTAAGTATGACTTGCCACGTCACACTTTTTGAGCAAGTTTCAGCACCATACTGAAATATGCTACCAAGCGCACTTTAGTTGCATTGCACTTCAAATATCTCTGTTTTCTCAAACCTTACCTCTACATCGAACACAATACGGTGTAGCAAGAATCCTTTTCCTAAACCCTACAGGAATTCTGTACTACACAACATCGGCGTAACGAGCTAGTATTTAGTGTGGGTGAAAGGGGAATGTTTGTCCGTCCGTATTTCTGTTGTAATTGTTTGTTCTAATCTAACTCAACGGAAGCCCTCTAGGGGCGTAAATGCAGAGTACATTGAAAGAAGATGTGTCACTTTTACTAAAACCAAAATGGTACAATGTTATTACTTTCTTCTCATCTAAAGAACTCCCCATTTTACACTGGTAATTAACTAAGTAACCTTATTTCAAGAATAAGCCCATGGGGCTTAGTCAAGACGACAATCGTGCATCAACAAACATCAAACAAAAAGTAAAAATGTATTGGGATACCAGATGACCGACACTTCGTTTTCTATCACAGATGATCGGATGATCACGTGACGATTTCTTTCTATAGAAAACTGAAGTGTCAGACGCCTCGGCCTGGACCCGGATCGTTCTAATTTGGGCTAGCGATTGCCAGTTAGCTTCGAGCCTAGAGGGGAACTAGTTATGCTCCATTGCCCTCACTGTTCAATGGGGAATGTTCCGAAGAACTTTTTGATCTAATGCCATCGTCTCGTTTTTATCACCGCACCTCCCGCCAAAGGAGCAAAGCTCATCCTCACTTCTTAGACACATGGCACACCAAGAATAAGCGGGCATCACGCTCGTTTCTTCCCAGAACGTGCAGAATGTGGAATGAGTTGCCTCCTGAGGTATTTCCTTTGTGCTACGACATGGGATTCTTCAAGAAGCGGGTATTTAGGGTTCTCAAGGGTCGGCAATGCTTAAGTGGCTCCTGTGATATTGCTTATGTCCATGGGCGACGATGACTGCTTCCCATCAGACGGCCCGTCTGCTCGTTTGCTGACTATCACATAAAAAAAAAAAGTTGCCCTCGTTATCATTGGCAACATAATGTTAAGAATCCTCAGATGGTTTTAAAGTCAAAAGGAAACCTCGCTTTATAGAGATAATTCCAATTTCCTCATGTTTTCTTCCGCCGAAAAGATAAATTAATCTGTCTGTTGTGTGAGTGCGGTTAGACATACTCACAAAAAATATCCCCCATTGGGGCGTTCCATGAAGGTCTACTTTGTCGGGGACGTAACGCGTATGACAGCTACCTTAACAACCTGCAAAATCTGTATTATATACAGTTGAATTTAAAGCTAAGTTATCAAATATCGGCTTCTTAGCTTTTTTTAAAGTGTTAAAAAATAGCGTCATATACCCGGCTATTTTCTGGAATGCTCCGAATATGCAATACAGCTGGCTAAAGACGAATCACTTCGCTGATAAGATATTCTATGAAAATCCTAGAAAGCATGAACTAAACGCTAGAGCTTAAATACTAAGCTGACCTACCTACTACCTACATTATACTACAAGCAATCCCGAGGGATGAAATATGGGGGAGAGGGAATAATAAATTGTGACGTATATGTGTATTATACTGCTTTGTTTACCAGAGGTTTCCAAAACTGGGGGGTTTTTTTTAGGCAGCTCAGCTCAGGAAATTTCATAGCAAAGAGATAAATAGGCGTACCTAATCTGGTTTTAATAACAGGTCATCAATTAAATCAGCAGCGGTATCATGGTCGCATTTTTATCACTTGTCATGCCATGCGTCACTTTCGCACTTACATATTTGTTAGAACGTGACAGGCATGGTGACAAATGATAAAGAGCCGACCATCTTAGCCCTACTGGATCAGTTATGGATTAATTAGATCTGTCAGTGTCAAATGTGGCGTTTCTGGTTGAAGAAACATAATGACGACCAGGAGCAACACCGGTGAGCGGCTCAGGGGTGTCGAGAGGTGCTGCACGCCGCTTTCTACCCAGTGGATGATAACAGCCACTGTGCCAACTCGCGTCTTATGCATGTTTCACTTCCACCCCTGAAGCATATAGCTCTAACGACTCCTCTCTGGACGGCTAATGAAGGCAAGCTAGAGTTGAGAGTTCTGAGAGGTCCCCTTGAGGTCCACTCTGACCGACGAAGACACGCTGGAGACGGAGACCCTGACCGACTCTGGGGAGTACTCGTTGTGGGGTCGTTACTCCCCAACAGCTCAGCCCAGCTTATTATTATTCTCTTTATTTATTCTTCTTCTTAAGTTAGGCACTTTATAATATGTATATAAAAGTAAAATATAAAAACACTTAAAATATACATATAAACACATTATAAAAAACCTAACCTAGGGTGCCGCCAGCAGCGGGGCAAGGTCCGAGCTGCCGGTGGTCAGAGCCACTGAGAGAAACCGCCGGACTAGCCGCTCCGTGTCCAAGATCACCGCCTTCTGCATCTGACCCTTGATCCAACCACCTAGCGAGTCAAAATGTTGGTCGAGACTCTTCGCTATTAGATCGTTAAATAAAGTTTTAAGAGTATACCATCTAATATATTAAAATATGAAAGTAAATGAACTAGAAATACCTACCAAAGTCAGCATTAACTTTTATAAAACAAAACGTCGTAGTAACTACGAACTCCTCCCTACAGCGCCTAATGCGTTTTATTCCTAACAAAGTTTCTTTGACATTCCGGACCCTAAGTCAAAGGCTAGTAGGACATACCCTCTCCAACACCAAACACGACTAGTCTGTTCAACTACATTCTAAAATATAACTTAATTACAAACATTAGAGTTTGGAATAAGTTGATGACATTTGAGACATGTGACTGTTTTGTTGGAAGGGAATGAATAGCGATAAACAAAGGACGAGCATTGTCCAAGACGGTGTCCATATATACAGGGGGTTAAAGGATAATGTTGATGAGAATTTTATATGCATTTCACAAAGTTTATTGAAATTTGGCTGTGTGTGCGACAGTGGTGGTTATGGAACACATAATTTATTTAACAGTTGACAGAAACTCGTGGTATGAAGGTTTACATTTTTTTGTGAGCACAATCGACACTATTATTTCCCCCGTTTTGCTCCTCACTACAAAAGCTAGAAAGTTGAAATTTGCACACCAGGATATATTTACAACGTGTACAAGAGATAAAAAGCGATTTAGAAAAATTCAACCCTAAGGGGTTTAAAAAGGGGATTAAATTTTGTATGGGGTTCATATTTTATTATAAGCTAGAAATTTGAAACTTCGTAAAAAATATTTTATTATAATACAAAAAAACTCATTTTAGCGTTTTTGAAAATTCATCCCCTAAGGTGGTAAAAAGGGGTTAAATGTTTGTATGGAGATCATTTTTTTTTTGAGTGCGGGATTTGAAACTTTGTAGGCATATTATTAGAATACAAGAAAAGTAATTACAGCGTTTTTAAAAATTGACCCTCTCACAGGGTTAAAAAGGGGTTGAAAGATTGAATTTCCCCCAAAGTAAGGAAAAAGGGGGAATTTAGGATCGCACATTATTTTTTTAAGTATTAATGAGTTCGTATGCAAATTTTTAGCTAATTATGACGGATTTTATGTTTAAAACCTAATATTCCTGGGCTAAATATTTTGCCATACTATTTAGGTGACCTTTAATTTAATTTGCGATGTTCGTATGTAGGTACTTACAATGTAAAATTAAAAATAAATTTACACACAAATAGGTAGCCAGCAATTTAATCTGCTTCATAAAGGAAAATAAATCATAAAGTTAGGACATATTATAATCTGCCCATCCGTTTATTTAATCATGATATACAGAAAAAAACACAAAACATTCATTGATCAGATCGGCTGCGATAACCCAAAAAGTAAAAAACGAAAAGTCGACAATTATCTCAATAAAATACGACCTTTTAAACGCTTTTTAAATATATTACTTTGATCACAAAGTACACCGTTTGACCTTTTAATCCTATTTTGAGAAGGATCTCAATACGACTGTAGTATGTTTTTATGAATATAACAGTACCTATTAAATGATTTCACTTATTGCTAACCTCCGTCACTGAAATTTATAACTGTCAAGAATGTTTCCAGGGCGGAATTCAAATTGCACCCTGAATTGCACGGGTCTTGTGCCCGCGAATTTGCCTTTAGCACACGGAAAATGTGCGAGTATGAATAAAATAAGGATAACTCCGCCAACCCCTTTGTGTGATGGTATTTGAACCTGCTGTGGAGCAATTTACGTTGTTCATTTACGGAAAATGTTTGAATGAAAAACATAACATCAAACATGCAAAGCTTGTGACAGATAACAAAGAAAATGGATTTTTTTTACTTGAAACTTGTTATTGAGTCTTTGGTCGTACGTGAAGCGCTTATTGTAAATCTTAGAGGGATCAACACATCTTAAGCAATATTTGACTTAAATTAGGTACCGAAAATTACTTGAGACCCGTTTTAAATTTGTATTTTCTCTGTTACTTAGGTCTACAGATGTAGCGTATAATGAGGGCTAACGCGTATGAATTCGCCGCTAGGGGCGCTAGTGTAGATGGTGGTCTTTTCCATAGTTCGAAATGTCAAATGTCACTTGTCACTTCAATGACTGACAGCTGTTCCATAGTCTTTTGGACCACCATCAACAGAGGCGCCAACTGGTGAGCAAAAAAACGATAGCCCTCATTGTTTTCCATCAAATACGAAACGTTCGTATTAGTCATGCTACTTAGTTCAGTCAACCTCCATACTTTTTGTACCGAGACTGACTGAAATAGCAAGACACGTTGGTGCATTACCGTGAAAATACGATGGGAAATAATTATGCACTACATCTGTGCAAACATTACATAGAGACCATCCCATCATTCGGCACGAGAGGTTTAAATTCGATTATTTGGTTACAAACCTTCATATCGCCGCTATACTTACTCAACCTCGTATTTCAACACTCATTTGATGACAAAAACACCCGTATTCCGAATGAAAGAAAAGCGACATTTCCATCAAATGATTGTTGCAGATATGAGGTTGAGTAAGTATAGCGACGATATGCTACGAGCGTAAAAGGGTTTATGCATGTCATTCACGTAATACCCAACCTTTTCACTATCCGAAAAACCATAAAGTTGATCCCACCCGATTATGCGCAACCACGACTTTGCCCTAATTGTAGTTCCAAATGTAAACATCTGCCTTCGTCTTAAACGCACATGGTTAAGGGATTATACACTGGGGAAAATTGTTGCTTGGCGGCGATGCGTCCACAAACTTGTAAGTATCAGGTCTTTTTTACCCGACTCCCGAAAGGAACGTCATTAATACTTAACATAAAAAACATACCTTTATTGAGTTTTGCGGGGCTATGATTATTGTATGAATACTCTGTATTTTATTAAATAAATAAATAAATATTGCTTCGATCATTCCAATATAATCCCATTGCTCAGTATAATCTCAAAACCTCCCTGGCAACGGGAATGCACTTATTTTTTAGACATCCTGTATAAGAAAAATATAATGGTTTTTGCTTTATCTTTAACAGACACTGCATGCTTTGAATCGGAGAAATCTACACACGCAGTGATTTCGTTGTTTCCTTTGTACACATAAATCGGTAGAAATACTCATTACACAACTATGAATATGAGTGCCTGGATAACTATTTTTTTTTTTAAATAGAACCACTTCGTTTGACGTCTTGTAGTGCAGTGTGTAAAGAGACTTATAATTGCCGTTTCAGGTGCTGCATCAATTGCCCTCTTAGCAAGTTGACAATACACTACTGTAATTGATCTACACTGTGGTACTTATGATGTCCTATGTTCCAGCCAGTCACTCAGTCACGAAGGTTGAAAGCCTCGACAAAGAGAGCTACTGTACTTGCCCTATACTCTGGTATGCATTCCATTAAAATCAAATCAGGGGCGTAATGAATAGCTCGGCGATTGACATAATGGTAATGGTACGGTCCCTTTATTATAAGGACAAAGGGAAAGTGATGTATTAGGCACCTATGTACTATGTAGATATATTATGTATGTGTGTATATTGTGGTGGGATCCTCCTCGCAATTCCTAATAACTTTAGTCCTTAAATCACTTGCCCTAACTGTTTTGACCTGAAATAACTGGCCTTAGACATTTTGTCTTAATGTTGCGGCTTCCATGAACACGAACCAAACATCAAAAACAAACCAGAAAGAAAAGTGGGTTAGGACCGTTAGAACTGCGATCCCGACAAAAGTAAACTTTTGTCAGAAAAGTCTGTTGAGTTAAGCCCCGTCACATTGACGCGGAAGCGTTCCGGAACGGTCGTGGAGCGGCGCGGTGCGGCACAGAATAAGTAATAGTATTATCATACAGAACGGCCACGCACCGCCCCGCCCCGACTCGAATTACCTCGCCCCGCGACACCAGATTGCTGGCTTTTCGCCGGCCGCTGTCACAAGACGGTGATGTCACATTGAGCGCGGTCGGCGGATTGAAAGCGTTTTGATTGCGGACCCGCGTTGCAACCGCCTTGTCGGTTACCTACGGCTACAGGTAGGCGGGCGCAGGCAGCACAACCGCTCCGCCTCCGATTCGCGCCAATGTGACGGACGAGTGACCGCGACCGCGTCGCTTCTGCTCCGTGACCGCTCCGCGTCGGTTCCGCATTCGGTCGGCGTATACAGAGCGGATTCAAAACGGTGCCGCGCTTCGTAACATTCTGTGCATTCCCAGTTGCGCGGTACCGCGCGCAATCCGCGTCGGTTCCGCTACCGCGTCAATGTAACGGAGCCTTTAGGTTAGAACTGCCACCTTCACGAAAAAAAATCTGTTGCCAGAAAAATGGGTTAACTTAGGTTAGAACTGCGTCCCCCACGAAAGCGAACTGTTGCTAGAAAATTAAATTACGTCAGTCAGTCAGGGTAACGCATATTACATTTTAGAATAGAATAGAATAGAATAAGATTTTATTCGTAAGCACAAACAAACAAGACATTACATAATATAAAAGAAAACATAAAATAAGATGAAAGTGCCACGAAATGGCCTCATCCCAGCATGTTGCGCTGATCTTCCGATGAGACCATCAGGTAAGAATAATCACGGAAGGTAACAGACAAGAAGAAAAGATACATAAAATAACATACATTGAACAAATAGTTAAATTAGAAAAAGGTACACAGCAAGAAGATACAACATAACGCTTAAATTAAAAATTTAGGACATGTTGTTAAATGTTCATTTCTAATTTCGAATATCGCGCCTTATTTGAATCCGTCTCGCACTTGACGGTTCATATGTCAATGTCACTTCATACTCTTGTACTCCGTGACACGTGTTTTTTCTCGAGTGTATTTATATAAAATTAAAGCAATCTCTACAAGATTCCTGTTAATTTTTGTTTAATTTATCAGGTTAAGGGCCCAGTAAAGCCCAGAAAAGAAGGCAGTGCAAAACTCTCAGTGCAAAAGTGTAAAATTGTACTTGAAAATTTCATGACTTTGCAATTAATTGTTTCGTCGTAAAAAAAGTGAATATTCGTTTGTGTTCTCCAAAAACTATTGAAAAATGGCATCAAATAATCAAATGGCATTAATTGAAAAACTAACCGGCCGTGAAAATTATGCTACATGGCGATTTGCGGTAAAAACTTACCTTCAACACGAAGATTTGTGGGATTGTGTTGAACCGGCTGCAGACGCTGTAATAGCTACAAAACGAGACACAAAAGCTAAAACAAAGATAATTCTTCTTGTAGATCCTATAAACTACGTACATATTCAAGAGGCCGGCACCGCCAAAGAAGTATGGGATAACCTGTCAAAAGTGTTCGACGACTCTGGGCTGACACGAAAAGTCGGCTTACTGCGTGATCTCTGTAATACCTCGTTAACGGGATGTCAAAATGTAGAAGAATATGTGAGCAAAATAATGAATACTGCCCATAAGCTCCGGAACATAGGCTTCCAGGTAGATGATGAATGGCTCGGGACATTGCTACTCTCCGGTCTACCTGAGTCATACCAGCCTATGATCATAGCTATTGAAAGCTCTGGCGTGAAAATAACCTCAGATTCTGTAAAAGCAAAATTATTGCAAGATGTTAGATGTATTGACACTGATTCTTCACCTTCAGTATTTGTCGCTAGCAAGAAGTTGCACAGAAGCTACAAGAAGCAGTCTAAAGGGCCAAGATGCTATTCCTGTAATAAATATGGCCATAAAAGCCCAGAATGCAAGGAGAAGACAAAGGATACACAGCGTCATAAGCCAAGCAGTGCATCATATGCTGCAGTGTTTATAGCTACATCAAGTCAAGATGATGTGTGGTATGTAGACTCGGGAGCAGCTTATCATCTTACGAAACACAGAAATTTGTTACAGAATGAAACAACCCCTCCAATAAATAATATAAAGGTTGCCAACAAAGAAGTGTTATCCGTGCATGGCTCAGGGCAAGTAACTTTAGACACATATGACGATAAAGGTAAAGCAAACAAGGTGCTCTTTACAAATGTGCTGTATTCCCCTGATCTTGCTAACAATCTCCTGTCAGTTAGTGAGATCGCAAAAACTGGTGGCAAAGTAAATTTTGATAACAAAGGCTGTGCTATTATAAATAATAGAGGTCAGATAGTAGCAACAGGCACCCATATCAACAACATGTACCGGCTAGATATACCTGGAAAAGGTTATGCATGCATGTCTGACGTTGAAGAACAAGAAGATACTTACTTGTGGCACCAGAGGATGGGACATCTTAACTTTCAGAGTCTAAAGAAAATGACAGAAAATACTGATCATGTAATTTTCTCAGCGAAAACAGAAAATCTGACATGCATAACATGCCAAGAAGGTAAACAGACCCGATTACCTTTTAAAAGTGAAGGCCCCAAAGCTAAAAGTTTACTTGAAGTGGTTCACTCTGATCTATGTGGACCTATGGAAACTCAATCGCTCGGCGGAGCAAAATATTTCATTACATTTATTGATGGCTACTCAAAGAAAGTGTATGTGTACTTTCTCAGGAACAAGTCAGAAGCTCTAGAAAAATTTAAAGAATATAGAAACGAAGTTGAGAACCAGCTCAATGTCAGGATCAAGGTGATTCGTACCGATGGTGGAACCGAATATGTTAACAAGAAATTCTCTGACTACTTAAAAGATGCAGGCATCATACACCAAACAACCACACCGTATAGCCCCGAGAGCAACGGATTATCAGAGAGGATGAATAGAAGCCTTGTGGAACGAGCAAGATGTATGCTTCAGAATGCCAACTTACCAAAAAAATATTGGGCTGATGCAGTACACACTGCTGCTTATGTGATCAACCGCTCTCCAACTAAGTCTTTATCATTCAAAACTCCTGAAGAAATGTGGTCCGGACAAAAGCCGAATGTGAAACACATGCGCATATTTGGCTGTGAAGCTATGGTCCACCTGCCCAAGGAGAAACGTAAGAAGTGGGACCCCAAAGCACACAAGATGATCTTCATTGGATATTGTGATCATACTAAGGGCTACCGATTCATAGTACCTGGGACCACTAAAGTAATAAAGAGCAGAGATGCTATATTTCTAGAGTCTACTGTGAAAAGAGATTACGTTCCTGTTGAATTATCTTCAAGTGACCCGGCAGAAAATAATGATATCCAGGAGGAATCAAATGAAAGTGACAGTGACACAGATGTCACAAGTCTAGACTGCTCATATGATACAATATGTGAAAACAGTTCTTACAGTGAATATGTACCTGATACAACCCTGGATATAACTGCAGTCAATAAGATAGAGCTGAGACCTAGAAAGAATATGGATACTAAAAGGTCAGAAGAAAATACTTACCTGTGCTATGACGAAGGACCTATGGAAAATGTTCCTGAAACATATAAAGAAGCAATTAAGTCACTTGCTGCAGAAAAGTGGAGAAAATCTATAAAAGAAGAATTAGATGCCCATGAAAAAAAACAATACCTGGACATTGGTAGAAAAACCCCCAAATGCTAGAGTGATAGGATGTAAATGGGTGTTCCGAATCAAAGAAGAACCAACTGGTCAGCGTTACAAATCACGCCTGTGCGCTAAAGGATTTGCACAGACTGCAGGTATTGATTACCAAGAAACCTTCGCACCAACTGTAAGGTATGATTCAATTCGGTTATTACTCTCTTTGGCTGTTCAACAAAATCTCAAGATGGTCCAACTAGACGTCAAAGACAGCAAACCGTGGCCCTCTCAACAACTGAGGCCGAATTTATGGCTGCATGCGCAGCTACTAAGGAAGCAATGTGGATTAAACAATTTCTCAGCAACATTGGTGAATATCAACAAGATACTCTGTGCCTTCACTTAGACAATCAAAGTGCCATTAGTGTTATTAAAAATGTGAACTTTCATAAAAGATGTAAACATATCGAAGTAAAATACTTCTTTATTAAGGAAAAGTATCAGCAAAAGATTATCTCTTTAAAATTTGTTATCAGTGAAAATCAGTATGCTGATATTCTTACCAAAGCTTTGTCAAAAGATAAATTCAATTCTCTTAGATTCAAACTTGGAATGCGTTCACTTGGATCTATATAATTGTTACTTGTTTAAAATTGTTCTTATGTTCACTTCTGTCAAACTACATTTTGCTATTGTTATGTTAATATTGTAATTTTGAAAAGGCTCGAATTCAAAGGGAGTGTTAAATGTTCATTTCTAATTTCGAATATCGCGCCTTATTTGAATCCGTCTCGCACTTGACGGTTCATATGTCAATGTCACTTCATACTCTTGTACTCCGTGACACGTGTTTTTTCTCGAGTGTATTTATATAAAATTAAAGCAATCTCTACAAGATTCCTGTTAATTTTTGTTTAATTTATCACATGTGATCTCTATAACATGTTGCTGTATAACATTAATATTAATAGGATCATCAGTATCATCACCATCTTCCTTGCGTTGTCCCGGCATTTTGCCACGGCTCATGGGAACCTGGGGTCCGCTTGGCAACTAATCCCAAGAATTGGCGTAGGCCCTAATTTTTACGAAAGCGACCCCCATCTGACCTTCCATCACAGACGGTAAACCAGGCTTTATTGGGATTAGTCCAGTTTCCTTACGATGTTTTCCTTCACCGAAGAGCGACTGGTAAAGTATCAAATAATATTTCGTACATAAGTTACGAAAAACTTATTGGTATGTATTGTACGAGCCGCGGTTTGAACCCGTGACCTCCGGATTGCAAGTCGCAGGCTCTAGATTACCGCTAGGGCACCAACGCTTGTAACATATTTATTCGTATATATAGGTACAAATATACGCACTTATAAGATAAACTTTTATCGATATAGGAACTCTTTACCGGTCATTTAATTATTCCCCACATGTCCCCTAAATCCGAAGTCTGGAAGTTTATTTGAGAACACAATTGATGGACGGGTCTTAAAGTACTTAGGTATTATGTACCTTGGATAACATAAATTTAGGTAAGCTCTATAGGAACAGTCAGCTGCAATAGTATCCAAATAGGCCAAAATGGATAAAATATATATGTATAAGTAAGTAATATTTAAGCTTCGGAACATGTTTTCTTATATAATCATCATTAAAAACCGTTTATTTCCGTACCCCACCCAATATAAGTTTTTGTTGATTACCTATATAATTATAACATTTAAATAAACCTTTGTGTGGCAATCGCACAATGAAAATGACCCTAACGACATACCATTTTTTTTAAATCGGTACAGTACAGGCTTAACAGAGGATTGGCGCCACAGCTCGTATTTAACCCTCGAGATAGACTACCGGGCCCTTTCTAATTAATACAGTTAGAAAAATACGGCATATCTAGCATAATATATATCTAGCGGGCGAGATACTGTCGCGCCGCTTCTGTGCTATTCTGTTATTTCTGTGCTCTTCTTTGTAGTAGAAGAGAAACTAACCGGTCAATTCGAACAACGTGATAATTACTAGATACGAGAACAATACGAGATCTAATAGATACGTTGTAGTTTAGTTCTCAACTAGTTATCTTTTGCAGTTCGATTCGAGAAACTAATTGTCATTTCACGCTACAATTATTGTGACGTTTTGGGATATCCATTATTATATCCATTGTCATTTGTACAATTTGTACAATTTTATCAATAAATGTTAAATCTTATCTTATCTTATTGCTGGATGTCTAAGTAATATCTTAAGCAAATCTTAGAGATCGTTCAAGAGGGCATTCAAAATCGCGGAAATGTCAAATTTGACATGACTTTCTTAAATATCTCGCTATCGTCTCTGTTTCATATCTAGTGGACATCTAGTTGATATCTAGATCATTGTTCGAATTGGCCCGTAAGAATGGACATTGGTCAAATTCATAACTCTCCTGTTTTTGGCTTGTTTCTATACCGCCATTTTTGTGCAACTAAAAGGTCTAAAAGTGTGGCAGATACTTTTGTCACGATAATCCACATATCTACAATGATCTACAACGACGAAAAACGGAATGAGATCAAGTCTCTTTGGAAGTATTTTAATTTAGCGTAATTTTTTTGCGATAGGTATTCTCGGCGCTAACTGTACACCAAACTTACACGTAAGTGCTAACACGCCGTCGGAATTTCGGTGAGACAGGACAAAGTTTCCAGTTTGTTCAACTCCATATTACTAGTTCTAAGTAACTTCGAATATTAAATTAAGGAATTAATTGAAATATGATATAGGTATTTTATGGTGGAAAGATATCACACACACAGAAAAAGATAGTTGTAGGAATCATGCTCAATGTTATAAAGCAAATATTACTCTATTTCCGATTTTCTGAATTATTATATTTTTACATTTTATTTAAATATCTAAATGAGATATTTATTTGGATTGTGTGTTGACGTAATCACTAGATTTATTATCTGTCCCTTGCACCGAAAAGTTCAGCTATTACTAATTTCCATTGCGCCATACTAGCCGAGCGTACTTTTCTTGGGCTAGATGCTATTTTGCCGTGTTACGCTACTTAAGCTGAATGAAGCTTGTGCCTTATTGATTGCGCTTTGTATTATTTATACGGTTTTACCTACTTTGTACACAGTAATGCCGGTAAATATTTAAAATCAATTAGGTTTCACTTAAATTCAATTATGTTTCCTCACATAAAAAGTGTCCGGGTTTTCCCAGGACACTTTTTGAAAACCCCCCGGACGGCCTCCAAACTAGGACAAATCCGGGGAAACCCGGACGGATGGCAGCCATCTTTATCATGACTTTATATTTATGTTATGTTAAGTAAGCCTAATTTTGATTAGTTTGCATGTTTTTTGGATACTTTATCAGTTTTACTAGCGTGTAAGTGAATTGGTCTAGCTTGCATTGTGTTCAATAAATAAAATAAAATAAACCGGCCAAGTGCAAGTCGGACGGCAAAAAATCACGTTTGTTCTATGGGAGCCCCACTTAAATATTTATTTTATTCGGTTTTTAGTATTTGTTGTTATAGCGGCAACAGAAATACATCATGTGTGAAAATTTCAACTGTCTAGCTATCACGGTTCATGAGATACAGCCTGGTGACAGACGGACAGACAGACAGACAGATAGCGAAGTCTTAGTAATAGGGTCCCGTTTTTACCTTTTGGGTACGGAACCCTAAAAAGTAAGAAGCGCAACAATAACAATATTATCAATAACAATTGTTTAAAGTTGCCGCTTTAGCTCTATCAAACACCGTGAAATTTCGAAACTCGAAGATTTATTGCAACTTTTCACGTAAAACATAGTTTCAATCTCAGTTTTTGGAGAAGCGTTTTTCTTTACAGATGTGTAAAATTTTTACTACCCAAGTTTTGGTGGTATCAGTGCCAAACTTTTGTTTATAATAGGGTGAAACAAGTTTTTAGTGTCACTCGTTGGTTATATTCTCCTGGACAACTTTAAAACTTTGTTTTTATGGTATCTAAATTTACCAGACATGCATTTCAACTTACGAGTAGATCCAGTGATCCAGTGATTTTACACACGGGAAATATGGCGAATTGGTGATACTTAATTAATAATAGCTAAAGTTTTTAGTTGAACGGATATATCATAATTCTAGTATTATACAAGGTGTAGCAAAAGTAGTGGGGATCCGTTTAAGGGCATATTCGGTGTCGTGTTCTGATTAGGAAAAAGTAGAAGAATAATTTTTTTGACGAGGAAAAAATTTGGCATTTGTATGGAGGGTTGGCCAACTTGGCCGACTTACCCCATATAAAAAAGTCCGCAATAAATGTACAGACAAGTACGAACGAAATGCATGATAGCTAAATAATATGATTCAAATATCATTCTGACGTCAGTGTACGTTCGAATTGGCGAGTACATACCAATGACGTCAGTTATTATCAAAGTCGTCGCAAATAAGTCCTTATTTAATTTGTAAAGATTAAATAACATATCAAAAAATTAATTACAGCTTTTGTAAAATAAATTATCTCAGTTTGAATTTGGGTTTAGGGTAAATTAAATACGAATGAGATTTAGAACGTATATTTAAAATTTTATTGGTGTGGTAATACGCTTTGAAATTAATTAAATGAGATATTTAAGTGTAGCACTTAGGTTTAAATTTTATTTGTAGGTTTTCCAATACTTAATTAAGAACTGTTAATTGGAATTTCAATAGTTTAAAATTAGTTTCATAAAGAAGAATGTGAAAGCTAGCTTTCTAAAGATGTACTTAGGTATTACGTATATTTAAACACGAATGCTCGTATTAACATTACTTAATTATTTTATATAATAATCCGTCGCTCTTGCCACCATGCTTATACTTTAACCATATTAACTTTTTGACAGTGCGAGCCTTATGGTTTCGTCTTGGCAACATTTTACATGAAATGTTTTTGGTGGGATTTCACTTCTTTTTGTAAGTTGCTTATGACAATCTTCCATCCCCTAATTTAAAGGGTTGGGGGTAATTTACTATTAAAAATCCTGGAATTTAGTATCTGGGGGCATCTTTTAAACAATCTGCTTTTTTACTGATTACGCCCTTATCTACCCCCTTTTCACCATTACAGGGTGATTTTGGGGTTGAAAACTATTCGTTATCATTTCCCATCCCACCAAAAACTATCTACATACCAAATTTTAACTAAATCGGTACAGCGGTTATTGATTTTCCATACAAAATTCCACCCCCCTTTTCACCCCCTTAGGGGCTAAAAATTTCAATTATTTGAATTTTTTTGTTGTTTGTGTACTAAGACTATCTTACATACCAAATTTCAGCTTCCTAGGACTTCAGGAAGTACCCTAAAGGGAGTGAGCGAGTGACGAAATCGGGGTTTTTTAGATATGTATAAAATCTAAAGTATAAGAGCTATGCAATTGAAATTTTTTATGCTTAATAAGTCCACTATTAGCATCATATCCCGAAAATTTTGTTTATCTGGTGTAATCCAAACCCAAGTTATGAGGGTTCAAAAAAACGACGAAGCGCTTCGAGAAAAGGTAGGTCACAGTGCCCTTGCGCTTCGCTTTGCTCCAACTAAAGTGCTTTTTTGCAATGCCTAATCTAAATTAATGAAACAAATGAAATGTAATAGAATTAATGAATTAGCTGCAATAAAAGCTTATCTTAGGTTTTTCCAGCAGCTTAAAAAAGTTGAAACAAAACATATTACCTGCTATAAATCAAGCAATGAAAAGCCACCAGGTAAAAGTAAAAAATAAACCCTAATGCGTTTGTCATTTTTGTTATTGCATTTAAAAAAGAACCGTAGCGGATATTGGAGCTTAAGTCATTCTTAGCGATGTTTCAATATAAGTGGGACGCAATGTGATTTAAGCGGCGAATCTTATAAGAGTTATAAGGTTTATTTTAGTGCGACGTGCGGATCGACACATTTGTTTGGAAAAAATCTTGGAATGAGAAAAAAGGTTTAATGTGACTTGGAGAATCATTAATTATGCGTTATTAATCATTTCACTGAGTGTAAATAGATTCTCCGCATTTCCATTAGGTATACATGAGTTGTAATAGTTAATTTAAATTATAAGTCGTTTTTCGTAAATAAATATGTAGCATCACTCAAGATAATAATAATACATATAACGACCGCACGGACCCGAGTGCTCCCGAGAGTCGGTCAGGGTCTCCGTCTCCGGCGTGTCTTTGTCGGTCGGAGTGGACCCCAAGGGGACCCGCAGGACTCTCAGCTCTGGCTTGCCTTCATTGGCTGTCCAGAGAGGAGTCGCTAGAGCTATATGCTCCAGGGGTGGAAGTGAAAGATGCATAAGACGCGAGTTGGCACAGTGGCTGCTATCAGCCACTGGGTAGAAAGCGGCGCACACCTCTCGACACCCCTGAGCCACTCACACCGGTGTTGCTCCTGGTCGTCTTCACGACGGCAGTTTCAGGGGCCCATCTAGTCAGCGGCGAGTCACCGCCTGCCTCGATAACGTGTACAACATTGTTATGGCAGGTGTCCGGACCTCTCAGCAATAGCCCAATCTTTTGACCAGCCAAACTTCAACACCATAACCGGCACTCTTTTCCACTGTGTTTATAATATATGTTATACAAGGTAACTATATTGGCGTCTCTCATGTCTTGTGGTAGTTCCTTCTTTCCAGCAACGTGAAATTATAATGAACAGCAGTGAAGACACGTATCCAACACGAAGAAGTTCTGCAGGGTGATCATCCCGCCCAACGCAGCAGAAAAGACTTCGGGCTTCACAGGAACCACCAACAGACTCGTGTTTCACCTGCGATCTTTGTGGCAGAAAGTGTCGTGCTGCGATTGGACAGCCACACACAACACAGTCAACACACACACACAGCTGTAAACAGCCACAGCAAAAGATGTGCCGCACCTCCGATCTCCGACGGCGCACAGACCTCTTCTTCATAATAAACTGTGGCTGCAACAATCATCTGTCAAGATGCTGTGGCCAATGATGATGAATATATTTTATATTATCACAAAATACTTAATAATTAACCCCTTATTCAAAGACTTTACGGGCCTGATTTAGTTAAATTGTTTTATTCCTTTCTGACGGATAATTAGACAAACGATTTCTGATAGAAGTAAAATGCTCATCCGTAGATTTGCAAAATATTCAAGGGAAGTTAAGCTCACACTCTTTAAAGCATATTGTACATCTTTTTATACATGCAGTCTATGGGTGAAGCATACGAAGCGTGTTTATAACGCGCTTCGTGTTCAGTTTAATAATATCTTCAGAATGTTGCTAAAGCTGCCTCGCCGCTGTAGTGCCTCAGGCATGTTTGCCGAGAAGCACACGGATCGCTTCCATGCCATCAGACGCAAGAGGGTAGCCTCTTTGCTGAGACGAGTGAGAGGCAGCAGCAGTAACAGCATCCTGAGGATGGTAGCTGGACGCCTCGACTGCTCTATATTAAGGCACTGGGCTAATATTGTAATAGGCAGTACAAATTAATAAAGTAAGTAAGTAAGTGGGTATTTGTTTGTATTTGTTTTTGTTTTTATGGCTAGCTCTTAATTGTATAGTAAATGTTGTAAATGTTATAATTAGACTAACACTTAGTTTATAGGTTCCCTAGTTTAAGTATTACTAACAAAATATGGATTTTTTTGAAAGTGTGAAATAAATAATTTTTATTTTATTTTATTTTATTTTATTTTATTTATTTATAAAACTAGTGTAGTAGTACTAACAAGATATTGGGACTTACCTGGACGTACTATTTGTTTGTCTGGATGTCTGCACTTGTAACAAAAATAAAGATTATCTCGGATATTTTAAAGTTCTATGATACACGAGGTTGGATAGCACCGAGTATAATTTTCAAGCAAAGATTTTCATTCAGAAGTTATGGCTTGTGGGACGAGAAAATTACCACAACCGCTATTGCAAGATTGGACAAAGTATAGGGAAGATCTGTCTGAATTTCGGTTGAAGCGCTGGGTATACTACAAGGCTGATGTAAGGTTAGTGGAACTCCATGGCTTCCAAGGGGGGGTCACTCACTGGAGGGTTTCCCTAGTCATCTCTCTCTATCGCTCTTCCCTACTAGTGTGACAGTGACAGTTGCGTTTCGTTCGCTACGGAGCGTTAACGATTGCACGTTGGCTACGCACCCTAGACAGTAATTACGACTCGTGTTTGCCTACGGATTAATCGCATAATCCTTCGGGAGCTGAGCGTGGCTAAGCATATTAACGCTGTTTGCTTCATCGGCATAAGGCGACGATACGGTGTATATTACGCTAATTAGGTACCTACAGTTTATGCTTAGGTTGTTAGAATAGTACTTACTTAGAGTTAGACCAAGAAAAGTCTGCAGAGATTTTAACAGCACACGCAGTGCACGCACTACTTGCTTGCTGTACTGGTCATGAATGTCACGATCCTTAGTAATGAGGGATCGACAAAGAAGAAGAAGAAATCTATATAAACTAGATAGGCCCGTCGTGGCGCCAATGGCGCCATCTACAACAAGGACGGGAATTAACGGTCTTTACTTACTTATATACATATCTATCGATATTAATATTATAAATGCGAAAGTCTGTCTGTCTGTCTGTCTGTCTGTCTTTCTGTCTGTGTTACCTCTTCACGCTTAAACCGCTGAACCGATTTAGATGAAATTTGGCATAGAGATAGGTTGAGTCCCTGAGCCAGGACATAGGATAGTTTTTATCCCGAAAATCATCCCTTAAGAAAGGCAAAAGCGGGGTGAAATTGAGATAATTAATGAAGTGCCTACTAATTTGTGTGCATAATATGCTCAAATTGAATGATTGCTATGAGATTTTTTCCAGGCGCTATACTTACTATAGCTGCTGTTACTAAGTCCGCGCAGACGAAGTCGCGGGCAAACGCTAGTATATATATAGCAGACGGATCACCTGATAGTAAGCGATTCCCGCCGCCCATGGACATAGGATAGTTTTTATCCCGAAAATCATCCCTTAAGAAAGGCAAAAGCGGGGTGAAATTGAGATAATTAATGAAGTGCCTACTAATTTGTGTGCATAATATGCTCAAATTGAATGATTGCTATGAGAATTTTTCCAGGCGCTATACTTACTATAGCTGCTGTTACTAAGTCCGCGCAGACGAAGTCGCGGGCAAACGCTAGTATATATATAGCAGACGGATCACCTGATAGTAAGCGATTCCCGCCGCCCATGGACACCCGCAACACCAGAGGGATTATATTTCTCTGTTGTAAGGTTTTCTACCTCTCTCCCGTTTTCAGTATTTAGGTCCTAATTTGAATCTCATATCCGGTCAAAATCGCCCGTTATTACCAAAGCTACGGTTTGTTTTTCAATGTATTTTTGCATTTATTGGCCATAAAGCTCTTCAACTAAATTTATTCATCCCCAATTCATCCACTTTAATTTACAATTAAAATAATCCTATTTAAATTGCTAAGGGTCTAAATTCTGCTTATCGCAATCTAATCCAAATGTAATTGCGTTTATGATATTAGTCAGCGCCAAAAGTAATGGATCAGACTATTAGGTATGCGTCAAAAGTATCTAAGTATAGTCCAGTAATGATGTAAGTAATTTAACTTAACTTTAGTTTTGCAAGTTAGACTTTCTGTCTCTATAGTCCGACAAAAAAATTGTAGAAACTTATTTAGGGCGCCACTTCCAACGTAACTGTCACATTTTTGACGTCAAATGCTTAAATCTGGCAACAATTTAGTATGGTTTTTTTTTTAGTTCCATTTTATTTAATTTCTATTATTTTATGTCGCACTATAGGTACTCATTCTTACAGCTTAACAGAAGAAAGATATATTTAATATTTATATATATGCAGAACAATTAGACTGTAATATATACTTTTAAATGCGAACTTTAGAGATTTATCTCTATTTGGAAAAGTATTCTAGCCCCAGTAGCATTTATACGTCATTATAACGTCAGCGACGTCATTATGACGTCAGCGACGTCATTATGACGTAATAATGCCGTCATTATGACGTCGCTGACGTCATTTTGCTACCTGGGAGGGTGGCAGATACTTTTTGTGCGTTGCTTCATACGCTACTACTCATACTCATACTCATTCATTTATAATAATAACATTTATTTATGCTATTATTGATATTGACTGTACGGCACCGGATTCTTAAGCGATTCTCGCGAAACTTGGCGAGCAGGTTCGATAAATGGCGGTGGCACGGGGATTCGCGAGGTCTACAGCTCACAGATCCACTAGTAATTATTATTTCAAAATAGTTGTACAGCGTACAGCACAGAGAAAAAAGATGTGTACAAAACTTATTTACTTATTTACTGCTGTGGCGCGACGACCCGACACCAAAGACCGCCATGCTACTCTGTCCAAAGCCGTCTGGACGCCCTAGGTACCGCTGGAGAGACGAAGTGCAGAAAGACCTCAGCGAACTCGGCGCCGTCGACTGGATGTGTACAAAAAGCGTTACAATTTATTGGCAGCTTACCACACTAAGAGACAACAAGCACTTTTTAAACTGTTGAAAGACGTACCATCGCGCACCACGATTGATGATCCATTTATGGTCATAACTATGGAACATAAAAGTCCACTAATACCAAAATATCAGTTTTAATTTCAGAATGTATCCAGCTAAGTGTCCCTTCCACCGACAAGGCAACACTCCTAATGACCACTTCACTTTAATTTCGCATTTCAATCAAAATATCCAATCAGATCTAAATATTTAAATTAACCACTCACTATTAGGACGATTTTCAAGTCTAATTAAGACTGATATAAGGATCGGTCATTTTATATTATATTGCCGTTATAACCACATATTTTGACTAAGGTGTAGAGTTTGTGAAGTTAGGGCTTGTAGAGTTAGAAGCTTGGCTCTACACGAGATATGATAAGTTGATAACTTTTTGACAGTGCGAGCCTTATGGTTTCGTCTTGGTAACATTTTACATGAAAAAGTTTTTGGTGGGTTTTCACTTCTTTTTGTAAGTTGCTTATGACAATCTTCCATCCCCTAATTTAAATGTTGGGGGTGGATTTACTATAAAAAAATCCTGAAATGTGTATCTGGGGGCATCTTTTATACAATCTGGTTTTTACTGATTCCCCATATGTTATGTTAATTATATTACTAATTCATATACGAACCAAGTAGGTTATAAGTAAAATACATTGTTAAAAGTTAAGGGAGTTCTACTTTTAAAATACTGACGTTTATAATTTAATATTTTTCTTTATGTTTCAAAATACTTCATTTGTATGTTTGCAAGTGTGATGAATAACATTGTGTGTAACTCCGGGGGTAAAAATATTGTAAACTCGAGCCTTTGATTATAGACCTCGTTTACAAAATCTCGCTTACTCCCCCCACTTACCCCCCTCGTTGCACAATGTACTATTATCCTACAGATCCTGAAATACGTCATCATCATTACGCTTCGCACGAGTTACACAAATTATACACCTAGACCTTCCTCAACAATCACTCTATTGACAGGGGGGGGGGGGGTGTCACTGCCAGTTTAGGTATATTTGGCCGGCGCACCGCCCGGGCAGGTGTATGGCAGTGGGCTGCCGCTCGCGCAAAATTGAAAATACGCAATGGCTTCGAAACCTAAATCGCGATCTAATCTGTATAAAAGATAATGTTCTGTTTACGGATGTCTGAATAAACGGAAGAACAAGGAAGCAGAAAAAACATTTTTTTTAAATTCCGGACTATATTGACCGACATATTTCCAAAGGAATAAGTACTTCTGTGGCATACCTACTTCCGTGAGAATCAGACATACTGTCTCCAGCTAAAAATTTTATGTTTACGTTTGTAATTCTTACATATTTATCTTAAAAATAATAAATCAGTAGGTATAGGTACAAAAACTTGTCAAGTGACAACCCCGTGCCGACACTCGCAGCTCGGTCATAAAACTGCGGCGCGCAAAGAAGATTCACGGTTCGTGCGCAGTTATAAGTTTCAATTTTGCTTGCAGGCGGCGAGTGTAGGTATAAATTTGTACCTAAATCTGGCTTTTGTGAAGGAGTGAATTTTCTGTACGGTAGTACTATTAGTTATTCTGTGCTATTGATAGGTGAAAACCGCATGAAAATCTGTTCAGTAGTTTTTGAGTTTATCGCGAACAAACATACATACAGATAGACGCGGCGTGGGACTTACATATAAAGTTTAGTGATAAGACTGATAAGGCGTGATATACTCCAAATATTCGTAACTTTTCAGTTTTGCTGGCTTGTTTCGCTTATTAATGCCTTCATAATGAGGAGGCACCACAGGTTGGGACAGATGTCGCCACTGCAACCGGACTTTGTTTACGTTTTGTTGTCAAGTGTCAAGAGCGAACTTTTTACTAACTTGCGATTTATCAAGAAAAATTTATTCATTTATGACAATTATGACTGTACGGGAACTGCAAACCGAGCTTTCAAGGAGGAATGCAACAGTTGGTGGAAAAAAGCCTGATTTGATACAAATGTAAATAAGGTAATCACTTAATATATCTGAGGTTATCTTCTGTTTTTTTTAGGGTTCCGTACCCAAAGGGTAAAAACGGGACCCTATTACTAAGACTCCGCTGTCCGTTTGTCCGTCTGTCCGTCTGTCACCAGGCTGTATCTCATGAACCGTGATAGCTAGACAGTTGAAATTTTCACAGATGATGTATTTCTGTTGCTGCTATAACAACAAATACTAAAAACAGAATAATATAAATATTTAAATGGGGCTCCCGTACAACAAACGTGATTTTTTTGCTGTTTTTTTCCGTAATGGTACGGAACCCTTCGTGCGCGAGTCCGACTCGCACTTGGCCGGTTTTTTTTACAGTTTATTTAAATTTTCGAAGGCTCACGTGCAGTTTTTCCTCATATTTTACAAGTGTTCGGTCGAAAACAAAGCTTTGTTGTATACCTGGATGTACAAGAAGGCGATTCATATAACATATATCATATAAGGGGGGGGGGGGGGCCTACGACACTATCAGATAGGTACAAAAAGTAGTGATGCGTACGGAGAACAGCATATGTGGCCAAGACATGCCTTAAATTATGTACTACTTCATTAAAACTTAGCTTACCTGTGTATTTACTCTTTCCAAAATATTTATCTTCCATAAAATGCAGCCAATACAAGCTGTCTTTGTTTGTATTGGCCAATGCATTTGCTTTAGTTTTTGATACCCAAAGCTTTTTTCACTGATTTATGCATATCGGGTCCTTTGGAAAAAATGAGATCATATATATATTTCCACAATCTGTCGCACATCATTAAAGTATTTTGGAGGAAACGGAGAATGTTTACAATTTCTATGAAATAATGTATGTGATTTGGCAGTGACAGCAGTCCTGTTATGAAGGCGCCACCTGGCGTGATAAAATATCAGTGTGTCTCCTCATTCACTGCGAGGAGTATAGTGTGGTATCTGACGATCTCTTTACATAAAGAGAATAAAATCTGTCGATGTCAAAATCAAGTGACAGAAAATATATTAGTTCCGGAATTTCTATCACACAGAAACGTTTACAAAAACATTACATCTAAAGTAGCTCCACTCTCTAATTTACCACGCATAATTAAGCAAACCATCGCAGCTAAAGGTACTCACGGCAGTCTTGCCCTGGCAGTTGGTCCCGCGCCCGCCCTACGAACGGAGGCTTGCGCCGCCCGCCCTAGCGAACGCTCGGAACTTCGTAAAGTGTGGTGAAGTGAAGTGATTCTGGAGTTTAATGTGCTAGTGTTTTTGGTGAAATTTGGTGAACAGGTATGCTTTCTAATTATGTGGATTAGAATTATTTTTTACGTTTAACTTATTCTCTACTATTGTAATTTTTTGTGAATTTCAGTAGTCAATAGAACAATAATTTTTAATATAAATTAATCAAAATGTAAGTGGTTTACATTAAACGGGGTACTCGAAGTTAATTTTAATTTTAAGAAATTCAACATCCTTTGTCAGTTGCACTCGGCGCCGCCACCGGTTGCACTCTTTGCGAGACATTGTTTTAAAAGATTCAAACTACTAGATACACCACAATTTACTAGATATTATGAAATACTTACTCTTGAGTTACTCTTATGAAAACTCGCTATCATCACGCATTTGATACTTTTATAATATATATTGTAAAACTTATTATAGTTTATTTTACAAATAGTTAGTAATTACAAGTTATAACACACATGTCATACAAAATAAAACATTACAAAGATCTTAACCTAAACTAGAACCTAACAAACACAAAAACTATTCACAAAATGCGCCCCGCGCCCCTCCAGATGCAAAGGAGCCCATCACGCTCGCCGCGTTGCCACGTTGAACAGCGATGGACAACCTTTGCAAAAGGAACGACCCGGAGCGAGGGTCTTGACCACTCTCCCGCAACCGTCTGCCCAATTCCCCAATAAAAGTCTTGGCCTCAATTAGAACAAACTTGGTTAGTAGGGACCTGGATAATTGGGAAACCTCAATAATGGCAACCAAAGGTCCGGTCCCGAAATTATGGACACTCAATGTTTATTTAAATGAATTTCAGATTTTGCGACGTGAACATAAAGGTCATAAATTTTACTGTGGAACCAACCCCGAAATAGCGAAAAACAAGTTAGCTGTTTCATACATTTTGAATATGCTACTTTCCTACTAGTCAAATCAGCTTCCTTTATAGAACTGTCAAAACGATTTGCTAATATGGAATTTATATGAAAACGAGTATAGTGACGTCATGGTCAACTCACCTACTTTTTATATCCGATTTATAAAATAGAAATTGTGTTTAAAAGTAACTGCTGTCTATGTTTTTCTAACTGGTGCTTTATTTCGTGCACGGTGTGAAATAATACCCTATTGATGTTGGTATTTTCTATAGCAGAGACAAAACTTTGCTCGGCATAATTTATATACCTACTAACATTGCAAAATTTGGCTAAGGGTTAATTAAACAGCCAACATTACCTACTGTTGTTCGAAAGAATCCCACTGTGATTATTTGCTACCCTGTTTGGAAAAAACAAAACCGTTTTTTATGTCATTTCCGGGTAAATCTACCCCATTTTTTCTCCGCCGACAAGGCGGAAATTAATTGTGCTCTCTGCTGTCATTTTATTATTTTTAATTACAATAAAACGACGCGGATGCTTGGTTTTTAGCCTGCTGCAATTAGAACGAACCTTTTAAGAGTCCCCGGCAAGGTCGGTTCTCGGTCCCGCTTTTACCCTTTTGGGTACGGAACCCTAAAAAAGAATAAATATAGTTCGCGCGTGCGAACAGTTTATTGCAATGTAGCGTGTTAAAGTAGGTATTTACGTATTTCGATTTCAAACGAGGTACTTTGTATTCTTCGTACGTACTTAGGATTCTGTTCAGATATATCTCATTTCACTTTGGAATCCACATTTATGTTTTCATTCTTGAATTACCTATAGGCATTGCGCTAGTTTCCGTCCATGCTCTAGTTTTCGTCCACGTCCACATATTTCATTTTTAAATTTGCTACTTGGGATATATCATTTTTATGTAGATAGGGTAGACCAAGGCGAATCGGATCATGGGGCGAAATAGATCAGACTAAAAATCTATTGCTTTTGAAAATATTTCTTACGACTGACGTCGCAGGCTAAGAGAGGGGACGTACGGTGAAATTTAAGTGTGCTCATATCAATGCAATATTTCAGATATCATCAGATTTTTCATAGTGATCCGATTCGCCTTTTGATCCAATTATATTGTCCTGACATTAAGGATTGCAATAAATCCACATTTGTGCATCAATGTAGGTTTATATTCAAATTTCGCCAAGTGGACAAAAACTAGCGCAATAACCCTATAATAAACTAGGTACCTATTGTGTAATTAATAACAAACTTACAATAAAAAGTAACCTAAAATTAAAACTAGCTGCAAAACTAAAACTAATACCTAAAAAATTGATATATCATAATATGGGTGACAGCCCAATTACTAGATCACCCCGGTCCAATCCCTGCGGAAGGGTTCCCATAAGGCTGGGTGCTTTCCCCTTTGGATGGCTATGCCGACCCGTTGGGCGAGGAACGAGCCAGCCCTTTTTTTTTTTTTTTCAGGAGGGAAAAATGCATTCCGCATACCACCCGGGTGCGGGGGGTGACCCGAGTGGTTATGTGGGACTCCCGTCTAGGCTAATGAGGCCCACGGTGTACCCACTAAAAATCCCCCCATATGCCGCCTCGCCGCCCTATTGGTGGGGTTACAGGAACGCTTGCGTACTCATTCGCGACCTCACCGGCGGCAGCCGCCCACGAGCGCGGCTCCTTCGCGAATGCCCGAAGGCCCTTCACGCTAGGCGCGCCAGATGGTAGGACGCGCCTTCCTCCTCGGCTTCCATTCTGTATTGTAGCGGACCTCCCCGAGCCCGCCACAAGGAAGCCACGGGCGCCAGAAACCCCGGCGCCCGGCGACAGATCAGGTCTTTGGTTCTGCCGCAAAACCACAACTCGGTTGCAGAGGACAGGGAAACGGCACATCGTAACACCGACACTCCTCTTCCTCTGCAGCCCCACCAACGCCGCTACAGCGGAACGGCCCCGCCAAGTTCGCAGGGGATAGGGAGAGTGGCGCATCGAAATACCATCACTTCTCTTCCCCTGCGATCCCACCTCGGCCGCCGAGGATAGGAACGAGCCAGCCCTACCGTCCCCGGTTAACCCCGGGTTAGTGAAACGTGCAAGTGACTACCAATTTGTATATTTTTACTTGTTAGAAACTGTACTTTGACGAAAATATTCTTTATTGCACCAAAATATACATTTTACATACACGGGCGGGCTGCTGGGGTGCTGACGCAAAACAATTTGTACGTGACATAGGCCGTCGACTTAGACAAAAGGGAGAGGACCCCCGACCCGAATCGTTCCTGGTGCAGAGGCTGTCCATAGCCATCCAGCGGGGCAATGCTGTGAGCATTATGGGCACTTTTGCACCGGGAGTGATAACGAACGGGGTTGACTAATAGTTACTTCATGTAATTATTTGTATTCATAGGTTTATTTGACGTTTTGTATGTTTATATATTAATACCTAAGAGGTTATTTAAATATATAAATAAATCTAGAACTAAATACTTCTTTTACATACATGTAAAAACTACAAAGAAATACATTATAAACTGAAATAAATGTCATCAAGGCCTCTAGTGCCCCAGGCTGGAATCGAACCAGTGTCCTCTGCTATCGCGGCCTGTGCCATTCGGTCATCGGGCCACGGCGGCATAGGTCTAATTTTGGCAGCCCCATCTCTCTCGCTAGCTCGGAATCACATGGATGATTCAGTTAGAAGGTCGAACCACTGTTCTATCACTAAGTGATGTAGCTACTCGTAATAGCACAAAGCTTAAAGCTTGTCTAAGTCCTGTACACGTGCACATTAAGCTTTGTGAGCTTTCGGAGCGAGTAAAACAAAATTGGAAGTGTAAGCTACAGGCCAACTCGAACGTACACTGACATCAGAAGGATATTTGAATCATGTTATTCAGCTACGCGTCTCGCTCACTGAGTACATGTACGGACAAGTACGAGCGAAATGCACGATAAATAAATAACATGATTTAAATATAATTCTGATGCCAGTGTGCTTTCAAATTGGTCTGCTAGTATTAACCTTTCATCACTTTCATTATGAAATTTATGAAGCATACCTATGTATACTTACTACAAAATACAAACGTGCTCTCATCGTGCTTCTGGTTTCAGAGGCTTGTGACAGAATATCGGGGTTGTAATTATCCTTACTTGCAAAATGCACGACATATCACAGTCAAAGCTTTTCACGCATACGTTGCTGGATAGCTCCAGTGATATGTGTAAAATATTTCTGCGAATTGGTGCTGTGTTTGTATGCTTTGTGGAATGAAATAATAATTTTTTCTTTTTGTTACTGTAAAAATGCGTTATTGCCACTATGGAATCTTAATAGCGAGATTTGTTTTAATATTTTACTTAAGTTCTTATCACTACATACATAGTATAAAACAAAGTCGCTTCCTGCTGTCCGTCTGTCCCTATGGTCCCTATGTATGCTTAGATCTTTATAACTACGCAACGGATTTTGATGCGGTTTTTTTAGATAGAGTAATTCAAGAAGAAGGTTAAGTAGTAGTAGTAGTAGTAAACACTTTATTGCACAAAACAAGTACATAACACAGAGAGGATACAGTAAATGTGTACAAAGGCGAACTTATCCCCTTAAGGGATCTCTTCCAGCTAACTGTTTATATGTATAATACATCAGCATTGTACCCGTGCAAAGCCGGGGCGGGTCGCTAGTAAAAAATAAAATTATTCAAAGAAACTTGCGCTTTGCGACATCACGATGAGTCAAAGCTTTCACACACTTTTCATTAACGCATATATTATAGTCCGACAAGAAATTGTGGAAACTTTTTAGTTCAATTTTATTTAATTTCTACAATTTTATGTCGCACTATACATTGTTGGTTAGCTCTCCGTGTAAGGTATCAAACGTTATCATGCTATCGGCATCTTAGCTGTCAGATGTGTAAAAAAATAACGCCACCTAATAGTCTGCATCTTTTCAAACGATATTTTCGTCTAAGACGGAAACCTGTTAAACAAAAGCTTTTGTTCCTTTTATGCGTGCGATCGCCCATTGTGTACCATTGAGTCTGAGCGCTAGCTACAGCGCATGCCATTGTCAGAGACAATGGTACACAATGGGCGATCGCACGCATAAAAGGAACAAAAGCTTTTGTTTAACAGGTTTCCGTCTTAGACGAAAATATCGTTTGAAAAGATGCAGACTAGGTGGCGTTATTTTTTATAGGCGGACCGTATGCTTGTTTGCAACCAACGTAGCATAAACAATCTAGATACAGATGTTTTCATCATTGGCTTACATTAATCCGTTAGTAGATAATCTATACTAGTATTCTATAATCTGTGATCTAGCTATCGAACATGCCTGAACGCCTATTCGAACTTAAGGGGGCCCACTGACTATCAGTCCGCCGGACGATATCGGCCTGTCAGTTGCTCGGAACTGTCAAATTTTTGTTCTAACTGACAGGCCGATATCGCCCGGCGGACTGATAGTCAGTGGGCCCCTTTACAAATTACTCCTTATAATCACATTGTAAATAAAGGTTCCTTTTGTACCTTTTACGGAACAGAAGGCATTCTCTGCCAGTAAATCATACGTATAAATATACAATGTGGAAAGAATGAATGGGCCCTGGAGGGAAAGTGCCTTGAAACCTTAAGTTAGCTCATTTTGCTCAAAGGAAACATTTTTTTATTTTTGAAAATAAACAAAACTGTACATTCAAAGATTTTTTTTTCAATTTTGCTGTGTTGTCAAAGTAGGTCAAATTATATTGTTGAGGTTTTCTCAATAACATACTACAGTATAAGTTGGAGTCCATGGGCTACGCAAACCGGACCGTAACCTACTTGTTTACCAAACTAAGAGTTTTGAATGATTAACGGTTAGTTTCACTAGACTTATATTGACCGGGATATAGACCGTGATTACCTTTTGAATTGTTTATGAGCTCAATTAAAAAGGTAATCACGGTCTATATATCCCGGACAATATAAGTCTAGTACTACTAATCTGTTATAATAACGATATCAAAAATAATCACGGCACTCCAAAAAGTCCCCTGTCCCACTTTCCCCGGTAAACAACCGGTGAAGGATGGCACCAGGGGCATTGTTCGGCCCCCAATTGATCCTGTCGATACGGTCATTAATTACCGGGAGGCCCATTCTGACTCAACAAGTCTGTTATAGTTTTGATCTTGTTTTGATACTACCTAGACAATCGTGATAATAGTCATAATATTTTATTCAAAATAGATTCTTACAGAACACTTTTTGAAGGTAGATGTAGGGTCAAGGCGGAAACAGTGGCTTAGCTCAAACAGTGGCTCAGTTGCCCAAATATCGCCTCTCTCGTATTGGAATTATTTTTTTACCGAGCCACTGTTTCCTCCTTGACCCTATTTGCATTAAATTATAATTTACCTATATGTCACGCTTAACTGGATAAGGCAGGTTGTTTCTGAACCATATATATGACCGAATGGAAATTCCTGTTTCCATTCACCGATTCACTCACTCTTTTCTCTCAACAATTCCCATGATTAACATCGCTCTGTGTTCATTTAATGTTTTAGTGAAAATATATAGTTTTCTTTTAATTAAAAGTGACTCAATCATCCACCAACACGTGTGTTTGTCTGTTAAATACTATTAACACCATTTCAAGCTACTTTTGACCCCTAGAGAACACTTTTTGAAGGTCAAGAATTGTAGAAAAAGATTTTTTTTACATTAATTTACACCTACTTTATATGTCACGCTTAACTGTAGATAAGTTTTGAACTTATTTTCTGTAATATTAACAATATGGTCCGGTAACTTATTGTTATAACGTGCCCCAAAAATGATTTTCGAACTTTGTTCAGCCTAGTTTTTTTTATTTTATTAACCTACTTTGGCGTCCCACTGTTGGGCAAACCACCTGCCACCCTGTCATCGGCATTTACCACCATTAAATTTGTATTTGACTTGGACGCATTGAAGTTCTTATATCTAGTAAATTATTCCTATTTTTAGTATCCCGTCTTCATGATTAGTGCGCTTCTCACGCTTGACTATCACTTCACATCGCTTGCACTATTCGATGCGTGAGCGATCTTCAAGTTCGTATCATAACAAGATCGAAACCGTAACAAGTTGTAAAATCTGAATTGGGCTCCAGTAGTGATTTCTGAGGGGGAAATATGTTGATTTGATATTTTCTTTTGCTGCTATTTGCTATTGTATTTGCCGTATTTTATATCTCAACAGCATTACTTCAATACCTATAGAATAGACATAAGTAGCTATGACAACATTCGAATGAAAGCAATAAGTATCTAAGAATGGAAGTGGTTACATTAGATATTCTTAATTTTATTTGGACACACGCTATGCCTGTGACTTGGGCTCTTAGAATGCAGTTGACATTATAAAATATTAAAAAAATTATATGATATGCAAGGCCACCACGGGCTTTCGTGCCAGAAGAGTGCAGGGCGTTTCTCCAGGCACTCGTCTCTCAACGACATCTTGCGACGCGCGCTCGTCAGCGCTAACGTGCCGGCTTTGCTGGAGCCTTCCGGCGTCCTCAGGGACGATGGTAAGAGGCCGGACGGAATGTCATTGATTCCGTGGGAGATGGGGCGGGTGTTGGTGTGGGACGCTACTTGCGTGGATACACTAGCCCCGTCCCATCTTCATGGCACTTCCGTCTCATCGGGTGCGGCTGCGGATGCGGCTGAGCGGAGAAAAAGGGCCAAGTACAGCTGTGTCGGCCAAGAATATCTTTTTACCCCTTTTGGTGTGGAAACACTCGGCCCGTGGGGTCCCGGTGCCCTGAAATTTTTCGGAGCATTATCAAAGAGGCTGGTGGATGTGACTGGGGATCGTAGGGCTGGCAGCTTCCTCGCACAGCGCATTAGTATTGCAATTCAGCGGGGTAATGCTGCCAGCATCTACGGCACCTTACCGAGGGGTGAATTTTTATTTTAGTTAAGGTTTAGGATAGGTAGTATATTTTACTTACGTTTAGTTTATAAGTTTTGTTACTATATTTTTGTTTAATTTGTTCCAATAAAATATTACACATACCTATTTTATTTTTGTAATGTAAAATTAAGACTTAGTGTAAAAGGAAAAGTTAAGTTAATTAAGTTAAGATATTGATTCACCCCGCGCCGCATCGCTTCGCTTCGCGTTCGCGTGTTGTTCGCCTACGTAGTACGCTGCGTAATGCAGAGGCAGTTGTAAATCCGAACGTCACCTATTCCATCATGCTTGCACTTTTAATTGACCCTTATCTTGGCAAGGCTGAAAATACCTTAAATTAAAAATATATATATATTTTCGTCACCTATTGAGCATACTAGACTATTAAAAGAAATCCATGGTTTTCCAGTTTCGGGAAATCATATGTATCATATTTGATACAACGCCAATCCTTCGACAAACTATAAGTATACCTACCTACTTTTTCGAAGAAAAACCAAGTCAAACATACTGTTGAACGCAGTCTTTTTTCCAAGCATTGGGTATTACGCCAAACCAAACGCACAATACGATCATAACGAATGATTGTTCGATATTCCTTGCCATCCAATATTTGACCTCTACGGTATTATTATTTATTCTGAGCCTATACAGGATGGGACCGAATGAAACGACCAACTTTAACGGGTCCACTGACTATCAGTCCGCCGGACGATATCGGCCTGTCAGTTAGAACAAAAATTTGACAGTTCCGAACAACTAACAGGCCGATATCGTCCGGCGGACTGATAGTCAGTGGGCCCCTTAACTCCGTAATAGATGGATACAGTCTAAGGAAAAAACGTGCCTCGAAAATCAAGAAAATTTGATTCTCGATCAGAGGGCGCCACTAGCTTTGGCCTACTGTCGTATAGATGGCGTTGACGGTTTCGTTTGTTATTTAACAATTTTAACGCATATCAGTGAAAGAACATGGATCAAAATCATATAAAAATAATTAATGCAAATATTGCAAATAAAAAAATCATTTATCCATATATAAAAAAAAAATTATATATTTATTTTTAGTTTCAATCGTGTGTCGATAGATGGCAGTGAATTTACTGTGGTTACAAAATTTACCATGACAGTACCGCTCTATCCTATTATATCCTCTTTGCTGATAGTCAGTTGGCCCCTTAAGTATAGATTTCTTTCCTAGTATCTTAGTATCATTTAGGCGTGAATAAATAATATTAGATAAAGTATATTCGGGTAATCCCAAATATTTTAGAATGTCGGGTAAATCCGAAAATCACCCTTAATTCCATCCCAGTCCATTGTGCGACATATAATAGTAGAAATTAAATAAAATGGAAATAAAAAATTGTCATACAAAAGTGTTGCTATGTTTAAGCATTTTACGTCAAAAATATGACAGTTACGTAGGAAGTGGCGCCCTCAATAATTTTCTACAATTTCTTGTCGGACTATACCCGAGAATGTTCAGTATTTGGAATCGCAATTTGGGACAAAAATTTAATGTATATATATGTTTTCCGCTTTCGCAACTCGGATTATTTTTTTGGAGGTGAAATTCCGCTGATATTGTACAGTTTAGGAAACTAACGATTTACCAAATTTAATCGAAATGCGACAAAAAAAAAAATCGCCCGATAAAAATTATATTGGACCTATGTTGCCTCCACTCTGTAGGTGTAGAATCAGTTGATCCATTGACTAAATAACAAAATAACATATTGCGCGTGGTTTCCGCCCAATATTGCGGATCGGCGAGCCCCGGAAATACTTCTCACGTGTATGGAACGCTCAGTCTCATGTAGTTTAGTTCCCTTATTTACGGCTGATTCGACTTTTTTTAGGGTTCCGTACTCAAAGGGTAAAAAGGGGACCCTATCAGTAAGACTCCACTGTCCGTCTGTCTGTCACCAGGCCGTATCTCATAAACCGTGATAGCTTGACGGTTGAAATTTTCAGATGTATTTCTGTTGCCGCTATAACAAATACTAAAAAATTCATTTGTACGGAACCCTCGGTGGCCGAATCCGACTCGGTTTTTTTTACAGGTTTTCGTCAGATTTTGATATAATTTGGTAAATTTTAAGTGCTACTATCCTAATCCTAATTTGCTATAAAAAGACGTACAGACGCGTTTAAAATTGTTTGTAGCTGAGTTGGGCATAATATAATGGCTAAATATCTCAAAGATAAACTTATATAACTGTGAAAAATCGGGTTTCGACTATTTGAATTTAGTGCGTTAGAATTCTAATTTAATTTTCATCTGTGATAAAAAACATTACAAGCCTATGCCACAACCTTATACAGCTATTTTATTGCTGTTATTCAGTTGTAAGCTGTTTAATTTGTGCCCAAATCTTCTGTATAACGTCTGTAACAGCGCTGTTACAGACATTATTCAGCTAGCTTATTCAGCTTACAGTAAGGCATGCTCTATTATTCAAAAAATATTTAGCTGCCTTGTGTTGCTTGGGCTGTCACCTAAACAAGTTGAATACGGCCCCTGCCATGTTATTCTCATCTAAATGCTTCAGGTAATACATGGCCTTACGCGGAGCCATTCTTTTAAATTGTGTTTAGGATGTTATCAGAGCCCGGAATTTTTGCGGCAAAACAAAAGACTGTCGCAATCTTGCTAGAGTTAGAAAGTAAGGAGCGAAAAACGGGTTTCATACAAATGTTAAAAGGTCAACAATCAACAATCGTGCCAAGCGGCCTCGCCTGAAAAAAAAGAGCATACTTCGCCATACATTTCTACACTTAATATAATGTCAGTATCCAGGGAGGAAAATGAGGACTACGTTTGTATGGAGAATCGATCGTTCCCTATCCCCTTAAGACGATGTGGATGATTTGAGATTATTATTGGCAGTAAATTTTATAGCAAGTGCCATTGAATGCCATATAAAGATAACGTTTCTTGGGTCAAGAGGTCAAGTGCTAGGGCAAAGACTATGTTTCGTACACTCCGCATTATGCATGTTTGCAGAGGCGCGAATGGATGACTTTTACGCCATTAGGCGTAAAAGAATAGCGTCTCTGCTAAAGCGCGTACCTAGCAGTAGCAACAGGCTGCTGAGGACGTTGTCTGAACGTTTAGATTGCCGCCTCAGAAAATAGTGGTCGCAAGTTCGGGTCTTGCCGGAAACAGTGAGTTTTTCCATTATTCCAACTTTACAGATTTGATGAACACACAACTTTTCTCTGCTGTGGACAATAGTTAACAACCTGTGGGCATGTAGGTAATGATTTTAGCATACTTATCCAAATAACAGGAGTACCTTTTCATGCGGTTAAGGGTTAAAAAAGAAATAATTAGTAAATAAGTAGTTTTAAGTCATGAATCTATGTATCGCTTTGGCGTAAGCTGTAATGTTATATAACTTGATTCAATAAATAAATAAGTATATATATGTCTATTTTTGTATGGGATTTTGAACAGCGCGCCAAGCGGGACGTTTTGGAAACTCAAAATACCCTATCGAATGATATTTACACTTTACACTAGGGGTTGGCAAGTGCTCTGTGGTTTGGGTCACAGATAAAACTATCACTTGGGCTCAGCGAGTCCACTTCGTGCTCTTTTAACTCTATGGGCGTCGTTAGTTTTTAGGACTTCTTACACAAAGCCATTGGAGCCATATTCTCATTTCTATTAAGTACTTAGGTATTATAGTATAAAAGCTATGTTTCCCGGTATTAGCAACTGTTATGTTTTAAACCGACTTCTTTAGAAAAGTGCTAAGCTGCTAAGTAATTAAATTACTCACAATCAGAATTAGAATTTTGCAGTGTGAAATTGTTTAGAAATTTGTATGTTTCACAATCAGCTTTGATTTGCCATACAAATAAGATCAATATCAAGTAGACCGGCATATAAAATTTTCTGATATTCTTCCCTTACGTCAGCGTCTTACGTAAGCGAACAACTCGCGAACACGAAGCGAAGGAGCGCGGCGCGGCGCGGCGGGCCCACAGCATTCGCGTTCGCAACGAGAACGTTATTCTCCCTATTATTCCTACGCCTCCAAGTTCCATCTCCATCTCTAATGAGCCCCAGAATCTTCCGGCAGATTTTCCTCTCCACCGCTAAGAGCTTGATGCTCTCTTCTTTCTGAGTCAGCGTCCAAGCTTCACATAAAAATACATTGTTTAAATTGTGTAATGTACGGAACGCTAACGAGTCCGACTCGCGCTTGGTCGGTTTTTTAATAGTAACAATAATTTATGAGATACCGGTTTTCATATTGACACTAGACAATTTGACAAAGTACCTACGAAGTGGCGCAGAAATCAAATTCCGTGACAATATATTTGTTGTTTGGTTAATTGATCATAAATATTACAAATTTAATTAAACACTGAACACAAATCGACTCAGTAGCAGAAAGTCACTGTATTCTCCAACAAGTGGATTAAACCATTACATTACTAATGAATATTAATCCTTTTGATGGCGATTATAAATTTAATGTAATTACCGAACGATGCATACTAAATAACTGGAATAAATGGATGTTAACGAGAATTTGTTTAATTAGGATTGTTTAAAATGTGACTTTAGCACTTTGGAATAAGATTTAAAGTTAGATAGATTGAAATGCGGTTTTACTAATCGTTGCGATACTATTACTACTCGTATATTTAATTTGGTTCAATCAGATATTTTTATCATATATTAGGTATACAATGAGTACAGGTTATTTTTTATGATCGAAGAATATTCCGCGAGTTGATGTAGATTTGCCTACAGTAAAGTCGGATTACATATGTAATCGTATAGTCTTCATCTTCTCACATGACTTTTTCGTCTAAGACGGTAATCTGTTAAACAAAAGCCATTGTCTCTTTTATGTGAGCGGTCGGCCATTGTGTGCCATTGTGTGTGAGCGCCGCACGCGCCTACATAGGATGGCACACAAAGGCCGACAGCTCGCACAAAAGAGTCTTAGACGAAAAAGTTATTTGAAGACTATATGTGCAGGGCCACATATAAAATTGCTAAATGCACTAGTCAAAAGAAAATAAAAACCAGTCAAGCGCGAGTCGGATTCGCGTACGAAGGGTTCCGTACCATTACGCAAAACACGGCAAAAAAACATGTTTGTTGTATGGGAGCCCCACTTCAATATTTATTTTATTCTGTTTTAATATTTGTTGTTATAGCGGCAACCGAAATACATTATCTGTAAAAAATTTAATTCTCTAGCTATCACGGTTCATGAGATACAGCCTGGTGACAGACAGACAGACGGACGGACAGCAGATTCTTAGTAAAAGGGTCCCGTTTTTACCCTTTGGGTACGGAACCCTTAAAAAATAGCCAAAAGTCGACAATACACTTTAACCCCTATTCCCATGTTCAAGTTAAATAATATTATTAAAGACATTTTGGATAGAGTAGATAATAATAAGAAATACGATAAGTCGGATTTTTTACATAGCTTCAGCTTCGACTTCTACATAACTTACCGAAACTTTTTTCCTTAGTTACATAACTCTTTCCAATTCCTGACTGATTTAAATTCCATCTTACTCCCACTTCCCCTGCCTTTCCCTCCCGCGAACAGAAAAGAGATGTCGTGAGTATTGCTTTTAATAAAATATTTGTCAAATTTATTGTGATTTATACAGTTCACATGCAGGATTCCTCAAGAAGTTTTCTTTCTCCGAAAAATCGCTCGCATAAGTTTCGAGAAACTCATTGGTACAAGCCAGAGCTCGAATCTGCGACAGATTGGGCTTACAATGCTTCTAGTCAGTCTAAGCTAACTCTGCACTACTGATATGCCGGAATGCCGGCAAGTTGCCAAAATTGTGAAATTCCCGCATGAAAAAAATTCATAAACTTGTCATATTTTTGTACGGGAATCGAAATATATTTTCCAAATGAAAGGGTTCTTTGTTTCCTGTGGAATTTTCCTTAAATATGGATATTTCCAACTTTTTGGAAATTTTCCGCAACTTGCACATCTGACGACCTACCGCGAACACCAAAATTCGCAAATTGCGGGCATCTCTATCTGTCACTCTAATTAAGCCTTAATTGGACTAAAAGAGAAAGAGGTCCGCAATTTGCGAACTTCGGCCATCAGTACTCTGTGTTGTGCCGTCTTCGTAAGCGACTGTGTGATGCCAACCACAGGTAAAATTAAAATTTCAAAAAAATATATTATTTTTAGTGGCAATTTTACGCTTTATCGTCAAGAAAGAGTTCGTCTAAGTCTCTCTCTCGAGTCTAAAAAATAGATTTTTTGTGTGATGTACGTAATTAATGGACGACCCCTAACTAAAAGCGGATCGAGCAATGTGAAAACGCTCTAGTTAAAAGCAGAAAAGCGACATTTAAAGCGAAAGATAAGATAAATAAAACATAAGATAAAGTACCGGAAGCATCACGTTATAGCCTTCTCTTGGCTGAGAAGAACTAATAGAGTTGATTTACGAGGATTTTCGCGACACTCTAAAACTTTTATCAGATAAAATTTTATGGTAAAAGGATTTAGTAATAAAATAGAGGCTTGTGAAAAACAGTGAATATTGTATAACGGATATAATAAATAATAATATATGTAAGGCATCTTAATAACTTTGAGTAATAGGGGGTATTTTAATAACAAAACTTCCGTGAGACACAGACATATTAAACATATTAATAACGGGTCACTCACGTATTTTAAGTCGAAAACGCTCGACATGTTTCACTCCGTACCGAGGAGCGTGATCAGGAGCTTGCGTCGACGGTGACGACTTAAAATACGTGAGTGACCCGTTATTAATATGTTTAATAGGGGGTATTACTGCAATTTTCTGCCACCAGAGTGCAGCACTAGCCCGGTTAGTAAACCATAGAGTAACTTATACAGTGCCTTTAACAGTTTTTTGACAAGTTTTCAAATAAAATATGACATTGATGCACCAAGGCGGTCTGTTTACAGAGAACCTACCGGGAAACGCGAATCCGAAATTTCGCTATCTGTCTCTTAATCAAACGAATATGCAAGTGACAGAGATGTTAGATAACGAAATATCGATTCTCTTGTTTTGCGATAGACCCTCAGATTGTGGTAGTGGCGCCCCCTGCGCAGAGTTTCACGTAATATTCCCTATTCTATTTATTTATTCATTTATATAAAGAAAATGTATATGTACAGTCTGACAGTTTAGAGATGAATATTATGTTTTAAGAATAAATATATGATATGATATGATATGATATAGTGCAATCTTGGACATATCGTCTGTATTAGATTTCTTGATTTTTGAGGTGTGCAGTAAAGGGTACACTAGTAAAACAGTTAAGTACCTACTTATTTATTTATCACAACTCCAAATCTATCGGAGTCTCCAATAGATAACTAAACTAGAAAACTTAAAAGCTAAATCTTAAAATAAATAATACTAATCTTAAAATAAAATACTAAAAAATATCCTCCTGCGGGATGGTGCCGTAGATCCTGGCAGCATTTCCTTGCTGCACCGCTAGACTAATTCTTGAGCAAGGAAGCTGCCAGCTCTGCGGTCACCGGTGACCTCTGCTAACCTTTTGGATAGTTGACCTTGGATAGTATTAAGTTATAAATGTGTTAAAGCCAGGTATTTTGCACAAATCACCAACGTTAGTATTCTATTGGCCACCCCACATTAAAATAAATACATAAACCGAAACGATTCCATTTCCTGTACGTGTGCGGCGTTGGTTGGTTGCACACTAGCGACTGAAATTATGCGATTGAGACGCATTGAAATAATATAAAAAAGTGTGTGCGTGTAATCTTTACGCGCGATTGAAGTAAAACTTCTTTGACGATGACGTTTATCGATATGTTGGCACTTTGATGTGTGTCTTATTGTGCGTGTGTCATTACTGTTACTTCCGTCAGAAAAAAATCTGAGTTATACTCTAGTCGCGCCTAAAGAAGTTTTACTTAAAAAAAAATTTTTATGCAAGCTTTTATCGCTGACTGTAATTTTCTTTCAACAAGCAACTAAACCTCAGTGACGAGTTGAACAAACCAAAACACAATTAGGTTTCATTGCTTTATCACAGAGTTCCTATGGCCACCTCCTGTATCAATCATCAGATCAGCTCGATGGTACCATACTATTGCATTGTCACCCGACTTATATAAGGGCCAGTCGCACCAACCATAGTTAAAGACTGATCAACATCACGCAGCAGAGATCTATGAAACTTCCCATACATTAAAATTTTGCGAACGCGTTAACGATGACAGACGATTTGGTGCAACTGACCTAAGTACCTATGTTAAGTTTCAAATCAATCAAATAACGGAAAATGGGCCTATGAGTCTAATCAGACACTAGTGTAAGTCACGCGTATGAAGTAACCACCTCATTCATCATCATCATCATCATTTCAGCCGATAGACGTCCACTGCTGGACATAGGCCTCCCCCAAGGCTCGCCACTCCGACCGATCCTGTGCCGCTCGCATCCACCGAATTCCCGCGACCTTCACCAGGTCGTCGCTCCACCTCGTTGGAGGCCTACCGGCAGTTCGTCTTCCGGTCTTAAGTGGCAGTGGGCAGGGCACATTGCTCGCAGAACTGATGGCCGGTGGGGCCGGAAGGTTCTGGAGTGGCGTCCGCGTACCACCTCATTATTAAGATATATTTAAGTCGTCAGTATGCGTAGGACCTAACACGATCTGTTACTTCCCGATTAGGGGCCGAGCTGCTCCCGACAACGGTTATATTGATTGCCGTATTGGCCACATTTACGGCCTAACTAAACTAAACTATTTTGTTGATCAGGAAAAAGCTAAACGAAAGTTACGAAATGGAAAAGTTTGTAGACATATATTACCGAACAATACACTTTTTTCGTGTCGTGTCGTCAACACCGGATGGCCAGTAGGCAGTCCATCGTATCGCGTAGGCGAACACTCGCAAACGCGAAGCGGCGTGGCGCGGCGGGCCCAAGGCGTTCGCGTTCGCAACGAGATCGGCTACGAAGGACTCTTCTATAGATATCAAAGGATTGATTCACCCCGCGCCACATCGCTTCGCTTCACGTTCGCGTGTTGTTCGCCTACGTAGTACGCTGCGTAATTCGTCTGCTTGTTTGACTCTTATGACATTAAAAATATACATTAATATCGAAATTGCTGGGCAAAGGTACATTACATTACTAAATTTCAGCTTAATCGACGAACAAGTGAAAGTTAAAAGAATGCTACACGTTGTGTGAAGATTCTGCTTCTATGGGTTACTCTAATTATTACTTATACAACAATGGAGGTACTTGCAGGTACTCTGATCTGACTGATCCTGCACGATGTGGCCTCTTTGACTGCCTCGATCTAAGTGAACCAGTCTCACGAGCCGGTCCAACTGGCTCCCGTGCCCCACTACCTAGCTACCTACCGTGTTGCCAGGTATTTTCCCAGCTACCCCGTACTAATCGGGGTAACGCAATGATGTTGCCACATTATAATTATTATTCAACTGCTATCTGTCATGTAAACATAAATAAATCATGACAGTTGTTATTATTTTTTATTAATTAACACAATTTAACAGCTATTTTTGCGTATAACTGTAGTGTTATTGTTAATAATAAAGTAATACAGAACACAAGGGGTACTTATAAAAAACGAAAGAATCCTTCTATTGGAAACTTTCTTTTGTTCCCTCGCAGTGGAATGGACCTGCCATTGCTTGAAAGAAATACAAGTACGAGTACATATATCCGTAGCAACCACGTAGCAACAGAGTAGATTAATTTTTTCCACAGTTACAAAAGAATCTGCTGAAGGTCCACTATTTGAAAATCAATAAGTAGTTGTACTTAAATAAAATCGAGAAATGTTACGCTCTTTTGTCGCTTACCATAAGGACGAAATAGGCTTGTATCTTTATACGAATACCCTGACAGAGCGTCCTTATGCCAAGCGACAATGTGGTTCCTTTTGATTGAGAACGTCACAAGTAAAGACTGTACAGGACAAAATCCGGGCATGCATGATATGGTAAATCTTTTAAATGAATGTGCTTTATCATGCAACACTTTTTTTATAATTTGTGGTTATTAAACTACATATAATAAAATTACAAACATTTGGTTGGCTGTGACTTGTACCATTATATATTACACAGTACCTATATTTTTTTGTACACGGTCTTCTAATAGTCTTTACCAAATTCTGCTATTAAAAACATTTTATTATTTTTAATTATACAAGCCTAATTATACCTCTTTACATTATCTTTTCACAATTGTTAAAACTTTTCTAATTGTATTCAGATTGAGATAGTTCTGAGGTGTTTTAACTTTAGTGAATTTGACTTTTTGACAAAAAAATGCCTCCCATATAAAAACTTACTTTCAGTGCTTGGAATCGAGTCTTCCTGACTACCTCAAGTAGAAAAAAGTTTCAAAAATTATGTATTTGGTAAGATGACATTGTAATGAGCTTAAAACTGTTTATAAAAATATAAATAAAATCGTGGCATTGTAGGTAGCAGGAAGCGAGTGAAGGTTATCAAAAAACGCTGTACCTACAAAAAATTAAAAATATGATGGAATATATTCAGCAAAAACTCACAGAAGCCCACTTATTGTAATATGGTTGTATTTTTAGTAGATAGTAGGTACTATAATTACAAATTATTTAAATAAAAGAACCGCTTGTCCTGCACTGCGTGTGCTATCAAAATCTCTGCAGACTTTTTTTGGTTTAACTCTAGTAATAAATAACCAAATTTATAAGGCACGAATTGACTTATATAAATGTTGAGTCAATGTTTGTCTCTTTCTCTGTTTTGTGATTTATAATTGTATTTGTTTCGTCGTAAGGATTTTGGATTTGTTCCAATAAAGAAACCATATTTTATTGTTAACGTGTTTTTGGGTCCGCCTATATTTCACATCTGTTAACTGTCAAATAAGCGATGCAGGCATGATTTTCGTGCAAATAGTCAATAGTTTAGCCGTAAATCTTCAATTTCGAGTACCCACTGAACCGGGACATTCTGGAGCTAAAGAGTGAACGAACCGGAAGGTGAACGGATACGAAGCGTTATTTAACACATTCATTCATTCAGTCGTGTGGAATGTGCAATACGTTTAGAAGTGGAATTTGAACTTTAAATATCTGTTATTAGCAAATTCCGGGTTTTACAGAGCAAAAACGTAATAATATCGGTGCTAGTGATTAACTAAATATCGACTCACGTGTTATCTATATCGATAGCAAGCAATTTCTAAATAATTATAAATCTTAATCATCTTGATGGAATGTTATTAATTAAGAGGAATATTATTGCAAACCTCTTTGATTTGTACTTAGTATAACTGTGAATATCTGTCATCTAACATTGACTCAACTTTAATTAGTTTCACTGTAATTATATTTCTATTCTAACTCTTCGTTAAAAATACATAAAATTAATCGCCTAAAGCCTCAGACCTAATTAAACTGTCGCTCAAGGTTTTAAAGACAAAGACTCGCTTTTTCGGTTCATTATCATCTGAAAACGCTTTGTATTTATATAGCTTTAAAGATAATTATTGAAATTGAAATTGATTTCTTTATTTCGAACTTGACGTCCATACTTCAACTTCAAACTTAAACATTTATTCAGTTACACGTCAACATTGAATTTACATACAAGAAAATAATAATAATACATCAACAATTATAATTATAATAAATAAAACTAACTGCAACTACCAATTCAAACTAACGTATTTAACTAGCGAATTTTTATATCGAACTGCGATTGATGGGAGCCTTTGTACAGTCGCCATCAGATATATCGGAGCGGCCAAGGCGCTCACAAATATCTGAACACGCGTCTATTGTCAAGGCGTTAGAGTGCGTGTTCAGATATTTTTGAGCACCTTGGCCGCTCCGATATATCTGATGGCGACTGTACTCGACATATTATTCCCAGAAGCCTCTGTTTTCCATCAAACTCTGTTTTCAATAAGTGTAAGTGGTTTTCCTCTTGCACTGCCTCGGGAAGGGTTTTCAACAGAGAATTAGATGTAATGGAAATGAAACAAATGGGGCAATTTTGCACAAATTAACCTAGTCCCACGGTTAGATAAATAAAGCATGTGTAAGTATTTTTACAAGCTCTTTATTAACTTGCAATGTACCTAACTATGTATAAGTACATATGTACGGGTCAAATCTTGCAAGTTAAATTTGACCCACTTCTCGACTTCCATTGAAGCTGAAAATTTGCATACATATGTAAGTCGGGTGTCAATGTAATATTATGATACTATCGAGCTGATCTGATGATGGAAACAGGAGGTGGCCATAGCTACTTTGTGATGAATATTATTCCCAGAAGCCTCTGTTTTCCATCAAACTCTGTTTTCAATAAGTGTAAGTGGTTTTCCACTTGCACTGCCTCGGGAAGGGTTTTCAACAGAGAATTAGATGTAATGGAAATGAAACAAATGGGGCAATTTTGCACAAATTAACCTAGTCCCACGGTTAGATAAATAAAGCATGTGTAAGTATTTTTACAAGCTCTTTATTAACTTGCAATGTACCTAACTATGTATAAGTACATATGTACGGGTCAAATCTTGCAAGTTAAATTTGACCCACTTCTCGACTTCCATTGAACCTGAAAATTTGCATACATATGTAAGTCGGGTGTCAATGTAATATTATGATACTATCGAGCTGATCTGATGATGGAAACCGGAGGTGGCCATAGCTACTTTGTGATGAAGTTGAAATTTTCACAGATGATATATTTCTGTTGCCGCTATAACAATAAATACTAAAAACAGAATAAAATAAATATTTAAGCGGGCTCCCATGCGACAAATGTGATTTATTTGCCTTTTGAGTCCGACTCGCACTTGGCCGGTTTCTAAATTAAGCCTATCCGAAAGCGACTTGGAGGAACTCCTTTTTAAGTCATTTCCAGCGAATCCTAATCTGGGTTTCGTAAAATATTAACCACGGCCTTTGAACACTAACTTGCGGACTTGTTAAAATAATTGCCAACGAACTCTCAAATTAGTTTTCGCCAACTTGAAATAATTCTTCATCTAAATTGCTCTACTTTAGGTTATTGAATGTATCAATTTTGATTAAAACGCTCCGTTAACACGTTTACTGCGGCAAGCCAAAAACTTTACCTAAAATGTAGTGCGTTACGAGGCCTAATCCGCCCCGTAGTAATTTACACCGTGGTGCGTTACGGGTATAAAAGTGCCCTGTACATCCAAGTCTGTTGAAACTGCTATAAAGTCCTGAAATATTTTATTGTATAATTCTTTAAAGAGTATGAAATTACCTACGTCATGTTCCCATCGTTTCTACGATAAAAACGCATGAAATTATATAGAAATGAAAGGACTATTTTCTCCCCGTATCGCACTAAAATTTAAAAACTACTGGGCTTAGCAAACCCCGTAACGCACATACCTTATTTATGTCGATATATCAATAGTGATGGGAAATAAAACAAACGATATTTTTATGCTTACTATATAAATAATTAAATATCGTTTTTCAGGAACCTATTAGTTTTAAAAGTTTAAATTCTCCAATAAACATTAGGTCTTACACACGCCTATCGTACAAAATATCCAAGAAGTCGAATATTTAGTACTTTTTTTAATTTTAAGTCAGTTCGATTCCCGGGCGAGACAAGCGAATTTAAAAAAAAATCTTTGAATGCAGTATCGTTTCTTTTTAAAACTAAAACAATATTTCCTTTAAGTAAAATGAGCTAACTTTAAAGGTTTAAAGGTATACTTTCCTTCCAGGGCCAATAATTTTTTTCCACACTGAATGTATAATTTACTTAACTAATTTTTTATCGGGATTGACAAATTGAAATTTGGTATTTATTCCACCCAGAATGAGCAGATCTTTAAAACGGCTAAATTTTATCCAAATCTAACCAAAATACTTGTGTAGGTTAGGTACCTATGTTTTGTACGGGTTGCGTTACCAAGTATTTACCTTTTGATGTACCTAACATGTGTCCTAGGCAAAGGTACTTTACGGGTCTTTTCAACTTGCTTATATTTGAAACTTGTATATATGTAAGTTGTTTTTAAAAAAACCGACCAGGAGTCGTAGCACGGTACGCTTATCACCGTGCCTGTCACGTTCTAACAAGTATGTGAGTGCGAAAGTGACGGACTTAGTGATAGGGGAAACCATGCTGCGCGGGCAGGCTAGAAATAAAACTCGACACGGTCCGTGTCCATGTCAGCAAGTTGAACCTAATCACGTTTAACACCTTGTTAGGGCGCTGTTAAAAGTTCCTCACGTACAAATGGGCCCTTAGCGATAATTTACGGTGTAAGGTGTTGAAATGAAAGCATTACAAATAGCATCAAAATTAATTCAGTTAACTGCTAAGGAGAATTGCCAAATTATGAAATTTTAGAGGCATGAAAAACTCTGCCTCACAATATTCGGGCATAAATAAATAAATAACCATAAAGTTGTTGGAATATTGCCTTTCGTGTAAATAAAATGAATAGGAAAACATGGGAAAACTAGAGGTAGCACGAAATAAAACTATGAAAACGGATTATATCGCGTAAATTGAATTTATAATACATCCCGATGTTTCAAACCCTTTACAGCGTTCGTGGCCAACGGGTCACGGGTGACGGGTGGGGGTTTTCATAGTTTTATTTCATGAGTAACTATCGCGGTAACCGAAGACAATATTAGAGGTGGTACGATTAATCCGGGGGTACAATATAGCCGACTCTCTCTTATGTCTCTATATGTGGAACAATTAGACTGTGACATATTAGTACTTTAAAACGCGACCTGTTGAGATATGTATCTGTATTTTTGAAAAAAGTATTCCTGTATATCCATCCATACTGTATATTAAGTATATATTTAGATCGTTGACATTTATGTAAACGATCTTAATAGCTAAAAATGTTAAATGGCAATGAAAATTCATATCAAATTAAATTAAATGTCACAATAATAAAATAAGTATAAAATCAATATAAAATGATATCTATAGTTTGTCAAAGGACTGTCTCATTTTAAACATACGAGTAGACAGAGAGAATCATACTATCTTTGACTTACACTAGTACTAGCGTCCAAAAGAAAGGGATGAGTATAATTTTCCTGGTTGTTACTGACTGACAAACGGGTTTGACCAACTATAAATTATTTTTCGCTATATTCTTTAGAAAAATATACCGGAAGACGAACTGCCGGTAGGCCTCCAACGAGATGGAGCGACGACCTGGTAAAGGTCGCGGGAATTCGGTGGATGCGAGCGGCACACGATCGGTCGGAGTGGCGAGCCTTGAGGGAGGCCTATGTCCAGCAGTGGACGTCTATCGGCTAACATGATGATGATGATGATATTCTTTAACTGAATATAGCGACATTTCTATTTAAAGTTCTTTCAGTTCGTGTATATATTAATAGACAGTGTGTTGTATTAATAGATACCATTATTTCTAACCTATTTAGTGTCTATTCAACCATGAATTTAACATTAATTAAGCACACCCCGGTAGGCATAAAATTACTAAATTTAGAAAGGCTCGCTATGAAACGGCGCCCTTTGGACGTAATTATGCTCTGGTGTAAAATTATCAAATAAGATACCAGTTTAAACTAGAAAATTATGAACTCAGTTTATCAACTTGTCGCTTTTCAGCGGTTGTAGCATGGTCGCATTTTTATCACCTCTGTCACCATGACTGTCACGTTCCAACAAGTATGTAAGTGCAAAAGTGACAGGCATAGTGACAGGTGATAAAAATCCTACCATGTTACCGCCGCAGGATTCAATATCACAGGCGATTCAAATGCCTAATTTCTTTGGACACATTATGGACGAAGTTTCTACATATTGATGACATTTCTGGCTGTTTGGTAGTTATAGTCAGGGACCTGTACCAAAAAACAAAATGCCTAACTTACTTTTCTTCGTCAAAACGTGTTTAAACAAAATAGGATGGCAATAATTCTGTGACATTGTACAATATTGTACTAAGATTTCGATGGGAAACGGGAAACAAGAATCAAACAACGAGTTAAGTTATAGAAAAATGCATGTTTAAGCAAGCTAAATAATCTCCACACGAATCCACACGTACAGAAAAAAGTTAACACTATGGATTCTACGATGAACCGTTCATGCGATGTAGGATATTCGCCGGTCGTAACAGCGCCATCTACCAGGATATTGGGTAAACAAAAAAACCGGCCAAGTGCGAGTCGGACTCGCACACGAAGGGTTCCGTACCATTATCTATAAAAACGGTCACCCATCCAAGTACTGACCCCGCCCGACAATGCTTAACTTCGGTCAAAAATCACGTTTGTTGTATGGGAGCCCCACTTAAATCTCTATTTTATTCTGTTTTTAGTATTTGTTGTTATAGCGGCAACCGAAATACATTATCTGTCTAGCTATCACAGATCACGAGATACAGCCTGGTGACAGACGGACAGACGGACAGCGAAGTCTTAGTCCCGTGGATCCCGTTTTTATCCTTTGGGTACGGAACCCTAAAAACCAATAAAATTTCTCGGTACGTAGTGAAACATGTCGAGCGTTTTCCGACTTAAAATACGTGAGTGACCCGCTCTTAATATATTAAATGGGGATGGTGTGAATCGGCATGCGGATGTGGAAAACCCGGAAAAAACAATCCGTCACATAGTGCTAGAATACCCCAACACCAAATTCGGTGGCAACATTGAGGGGCTCAGACTTTGACTGGCAAAGCCGTGGAATATTTTAAGAATTCTAGTTTATTATTTTAATTTTATAATGCAGTGACATGTAAAGATATATGCCATACGATAAATAATAATATATTTAACATAAACAAATTCACACTTAAACTATCGTGAGACATATTTCGAAATATTTATCAGTACAACCACCACGCACAACCACGCTCGACGACGATTTAGCACGACGTACAACCGCCGCGGACACTCGTGCCTGAGGATGGATTCCCAAAGAATCCGAAACATGTCGCCAAAAGCGACTAAAAATAATAGTGAGTAAAAACCGTACTGATAAATATTTTTTAAACAAATTCCTTTAAACGTTTTGTACAGATATTGACCCTTCAGATGGGTAACATATAACTCTCGTGCCTATAGGTAGGTATGTAGTCCCAAGAATGGGCCCAAGCCTTTATTTTTACGACAGCCATTTTCATCTCACCTTCCAACTAATTAGGAAGGTAAACTGAGCCTCTGTTATCTTAGTTAATGGTTAGTCTCTCCACTCTACCGACAACAATTCATTCATCTATTCGTCGAGGTGAAAATTATAGTTCAAACTACTTCTTTAAATTTTGCATCTAATACTTATAGGTACCTACAGTTGACGTCAAAAATACGTTTACACTTTTGCACCTTACCCCTTTGTAATACAGCGAAACATGTAAACATAATCTTTGTCGTTGAGGCTAGGTTCACACGGTGTTAATTTTTCCCGTATTCATCTATTCGTCGAGGTGAAAATTATAGTTCAAAATACTTCTTAAACTTTTGCATCTAGTACTTATAGGTACCTACAGTTGACGTCAAAAATACGTTTACACTTTTGCACCTTACCCCTTTGTAATACAGCGAAAAATGTAAACATAATCTTTGTCGTTGAGGCTAGGTTCACACGGTGTTAATTTTTCCCGTGTACCGTACGAGTACGAGTATACGGGATTTTATCGAATACCCTAGTGACAGCGGAATTTGTATAGCAACGTTCAAAATCGTTCACATCGGCGTCTATGCGCGAAAGCCGTCTAGCCGTGTGAACGATTTTGAACGTTGCCATACAAATTCCGCTGTCACTACGGTATTCAATAAAATCCCGTAGGTACATTTATGGTATACGGGAAAAATGAACCTAGCTTGACTATACTAGATGCGAATATCTCTTGCCGTACTCATGCATACTAGTCACACGAACCACGAACCTGCCGCCAAAAAGCCTATACAATAATAATATGTTACTAGAATATTAATGTAAAATTTGAAGTTATTTCATAATATAATTTTAAAATGAGAGCGTAACTCCGATTGTATAGCAGTGACTAGGTTCATGTGACACGTTTCCAACTACACTCAAAATTAAAAGTGATTGAAAACGGGGCCACTTTGTGCAAAATAAACTCAAGAGAAACATTTAAACAATGAGTAACACAATAAAAATATTTTACTTCTTTGTGATCGTACACGACATCGGATCCGATATCGGATCGAACAATGTGAAAATGCTCTAAGAGTACTATACCTACTCTTAAGTGTATAATTACATTACGCCCGTGTTATTTCTCAATTGACAAGTTACTGCTAATGCTTGTTATTAGATTAATTGATCGTATGCCTAAACCTGAAATTATGTGGCCTAAAATCATAAAAGCATTTATATGTTGCGTTCTATTAATAAGTTCGTTCACTTCGTGAAAAATACATTATCCCACCAAAAACATTTCATGTAAAGTGTTGCCAAGACTGGGCGCATAAGCTTTTACACTCAAAAGCTATCAGATCCCGTAGTAGGTACCAAGACTTTTACTCTGTAAGTCCTAACTTTATTAGCTCTAACTGTATAAAGCCAACATCTTGGTCAAACGTACAGTACGGCTTGGCCGTTTCGTTGCATAATACAAAATAGCATTCCGATCACTGCTACCACACAAAATTTCACGATTCTAGGACTTCAGGAACCAATGTTTTCAGGATTAGAGGTATTTTTAGGTACCCCCATTTGAAGGGGTTGCAAGGCGAAAGTTACAGATTTCTGGTCACCATATGTGTCTGCATACAGACCCATCCCTACATGCCAAATTTCAGCCTTCTAAGACTTCAGGAAGTAGTCTGTATTATCTATGACGCGAATTTCATGTGTTTCGGACAGTGAAAATTAAGGTACTATAAAATTTTAAGTATAATAGGTATCTTAATAAAACTTGGTGTTTTTGATAAGTCTACTGAGTACATGGTATACAAAAAATTACAGCTCTCTAGCATTGTCCAAGACGAAGCTACGAGAGTTCGAAAATACGGCGAAACGTGCCGAGAAAAGATATGCACTGCCTTTTGCCCTTTGTCTCGTCTTGGCGGGGGCACGGCCGTGCCCCCAGATACACGTTTTATTATTAATAAAATAAATATATTTTGGTTTCATCTGAAGTGTAAAATATTTTTACCAAAAAACAACATTACTCGTATAAATTGAAACAAAAACAAATGGCAGTTTTTAAATGCTCAATACATCAAATGTCTATAAAAGCTATTAAGCCAAAAAGTAAATAATACATTACGAATTCTAACATCGTAAAATTAACTTGAAGCACAATTGATAAGCAACCTTACGCCTTATAGGATAAGGTTTGCTTTCGAAAGTGTGGTAAGAGAAATATGAGGTTGAAGTAGTGGACAATAGATTGTGTACTTTGCTTGCGCGAAAACACCGATATTTTCTGAGAATATCGTGGGAAAAAGGGCAGATTGCCGGGTGGGCTACGGTAACAATATCATGCATACACAGTATTTTATTTCAGATATAACATCTGCCACAGCACCATCGATTTCTCTAAGTATGCAGAGAACTTCTGGGGTGTCTCTAAATTTTGAGTAATATTGTTGTTTTTAGCTTTTCCGCTTTGAAAAAAAAATAACACGTGATATCTTCTTCGACCGTCCCTCATCGTGATCATTTGTATATTTGACTCAAATTTTAAATAAATAATTAATATGTATATACGCACTGGCATACTGGATTAAATATTTTCACTGTTGTTAAAACGTTAGGGACCTCGTGTATGGTATCAGAGATGCACACTTTTGTTATCGAAGAAGAACATACTGACACTAGATAGATCCCGCGGATTTAACCAAACAGACAAGATTCTTTGGTTTAATTTTCTGCACGTTTCTATATTTGTAAATGAAATCTTAGTTATAAGATAACGTAGGAGCTAGCAGGATATAACCAAACGGAGACGCCACGTCTGTAATTTTCTGTACAAAAAAGTCTGCCGATTTTTGCGGGGAGGGGAACGTCAAATGTATACGTAAAGTAAAAATAGCCATGTCAGATAAACGTCAGTCCATACATTGTGTATGACCATTGGCCGACTATTTTTGACAGAGGGGAACGCCTGTTAATGGCTACTCCGTTTGGTTATATCCTCCTAGTATAGGTAAGATAACGTATAGCTACGTACAGCCATATATGTGCCACACATGCATCTACGCGCATGCGAAGTAGCGTAAAGTTTCGAAGTCTCAAATTTCTCGGATATATCAGGAGAATTTCACAGGAAACAAAGGAAACTTTCATTTACAGGAATATTATCAAGGATATTGACAGATACAGCGGCGGCAACAACGACGCCACAATTAAAACCCGAAAGTCACCTTATCGCTGCTGCAGGCGCAACCGGAATTGAACCTTTATTCAAATGACTGCTGGTACAGTCGCCATCATATATATCGGAGCGGCCAGTGCTCACAAATATTCGAACACACCTCTATTTATTCTAGGGTGAAGGTGGTAAAGTGCGTGTTCAGATATTTTTGAGCACCTCGGCCGCTCCGATATATCTGATGACGAGTGTACCACGACTACTGGCAATAGTATAATGTAGTATGCGGCTGATATCTATTATACTTCGTTATTTTATGAAAAAGATCCTAAAATAGTCGAAAGATACCCACCGACATATTTGCTTGAATTATTAGCCTTTTCTTTCTACTTACGATCTTAGACGCAGTCTCCATTCTACTCACGTCCCATGAGAAACTAACGACATTGAGCCTTATTTCAATACTAATAAGATTGCATTTAGAATGTAAAGTAAAATACACTTTATGGCATTCTATTTACGAGTGCATTAGCCGTAAAGTTACGTATTAAATCAAATGAATTTGAACCTAAGCTTTATGTTACAAGATTCAATTTTGATTGTTTGATAATGAATATTTGTGACTTTGTGAGGACTATTAAAGATTTACAGTCTCTTTTGTGGTGAGTTAATTAATTACCTTTTTAGATTTAATCTTTGTTCTCGCCCTTTTTAAGCAACGTTAAGTTAAATGTAGAGGCCAATAATGGAATGGAAAGAATGGATTATTAGGAAAGTTATTCTTCAAATTCGGCCAGTGCGCTTTAGAGGGTATCGTCATGTCATAATCATGAAATGGAAGCAGTAAAAGCATTGTTGTTACGGTCTCCTAGCAGAGTCGAAGAAGAAGCCCACAAAGAAGGCGGTCCCGGGTTCGAGTCCTGGTACGCTCATTTATTTGCGTATTTTATCACAGAAATTGGTGCATGAGTTTGGATGTTTTTTTTTATGTATTTTAGTATTTATCCATATCTATCTATTACACACCTTTTCTTGGGTTCCTATAATCTCAAAGAGTACAGTAAATATGTAACATTTTCTTTTAAAATCCCTCTTCTGAACACTTTGTGACAATTGTTTATTGCGTGCAAATTTTCCTTTACAATAGGATCAATGATGTATATGGCACATTTTCCCTCGGGGAGTTTTTATTGATAATTTGGGCCCTCAGTAGTTTTGTATGTCGTTTGTAAGGTATCTATTAAGATTCATGTTTTCTGACGTTGTTCATATAGGATTTTTTACTTGACTCATTTGCATATCTTAGATTTACGGGTGTTTTCTATGTATTTAAATGTTTGTATGTTTTAAACATCGTTGCCTGAGTACCCACAACACAAGCCTTACGCGGGCTTACGGCCCGATTCGGGAAATAAATTAGAGATTCACTAGATATGAAATAGTAAAGATATGTGACGTTCCACGGCAAAGGGTACCCTATGGCGGCAATATTAATTGGAGCGGCGTTAATAATAGCGTAAGAGCCAACCGCCATAAGGTACCTTTACCCGTGGAACGTCACATATGTTTACTATTTCGTATTTAGTGAATCTCCTATTCATTTCCCGAATCGCGCCGTTAGTCAATTTGTGTAGTCCCGTAATATATATAGAATATTTATTTACAAGGTAAATATAATAAAAATAATGGGAATCCCGTGTTCTTCTTACCCACACTTGTACATTTATATATCTTGCACTTATTATATATAGAATAAACTGTCTGTCATGAATCGTGAAATGAGATAGGTACCTAATAAAATATGTAATGTATATACCTACGGAGTTACCGACTCAAGTACGCTATATGCCTTCGTGCAGTACATAGTTGGTAATATGTAATCCGCATTGCCCCTAGAGATCAGCTTAGTACCGAGACCGAAACATATAATGATTACCTATTGTAGTGTATACTAGACATAGTTATGTGTGTAGCTCATAGGATATATATAAGGACCATTTACATAAGTATGCAGAGCAGTAATAAAGCATCGTTTAAGCTGAACACTCGTTTCTACTCAACTCCGAATCCTCACCTTACATGGCGACCCTGCCATATACGGTGTCGCGCGTGCGGTCAGTCACCGAGTGACGATTATTACAATGTAAAAACATAGCTCAAGTGGACAGTTATAGAACAATAAAATAACGTAATGTTGCATCTCACGGTTAAATGTTGCTGATTCACCTTACGTCATGGGGGCTACAAAATTAAAGGAAGAGGTTATGATCGCCGGAGGTGACAATAAGGCTTCTGCGACACCGACGAACTTCGATTCCACTTTAGGAACTTTCATTGGAGGAGGTTACGCCCTGTATAGAAGGTGTAAGAAAACCCACAAGAAATGGATGCGCCAGGAGGTCGCTCTAGCTGAGCTGCAGCGTGCTGCTCGTACGGCTCCTATAAGTGTTTGAGTGAAGTGTTAACGGATAACGTGTATCGTGTCGTGTGTGTATCGGATATTTTTTTTGGGATAGTGGTTCAACGGACAGAAAATTAACTGCTACTAAGTAATACAGTGAACAAAGTTTCACATGAAGCAAACTAAGGACAGTAATGTGACACCAATGTAAGTTATATGTGTGTGTGTGTGTTGTAGTTTATATTACTGTAATACCATATTTTATTGCAATAATGCACAGTAGGTAGGTACCTATGTATCTATATATGTAACTATGTTTGTACGGGTCAAATCTTGCAAGCTAAATTTGACCCACTTCCCAACTTCCAATGAAGCTGAGAATTTGTATACACATGTAAGTCGGGTGACAATGCAATATTATGGTACCATCGAGCTGATCTAATGATAGAGACACGAGGTGGCCATAGGAACTCTGTGATAAAACAATTGTGTTTGGGGTTTTTGGAATTGTCTTCATTTGTATTAGTTGCCTGTAGACAGAAAAGTACAGTCAGCGATAAAAGCTTGTACCAAAAATTGTACCATTAAAAAATTCAACCTGTATAATCTATTAACCAGTATTTATTTGAATAAAAAACTGTCTCGAGGACTCGTGCCTATATCGCCGTAAAAATTGATTACGACTTTTTAAGCTACACATTTTATTAAAAAGCCCCGCTCTCTAAAATGTTTTGTTAAAATATAATGCCGGACATAACGTGGCATTTTCGCACAAATAATGCGCTTGTCATCATTAAATTTGCATATCACGGAGCTTATTGATAAAATGAATGCGATTAATGTGATATGACATTTAACATTTATTTTGTTTTCATAAACTTAAATCAGATTATTTAGGTGGCATGATTTTCGTTTTGTATATTGCTAAATTATCAGATTATTTAGGTGGCATGATATTCGTTTTGTATATTGCTAAATTATCAGATTATTTAGGTGGCATGATATTCGTTTTGTATATTGCTAAATTATCAGATTATTTAGGTGGCATGATATTCGTTTTGTATATTGCTAAATTATCAGATTATTTAGGTGGCTTGATATTCGTTTTGTATATTGCTAAATTATCAGATTATTTAGGTGGCTTGATATTCGTTTTGTATATTGCTAAATTATCAGATTATTTAGGTGGCTTGATATTCGTTTTGTATATTGCTAAATTATCAGATTATTTAGGTGGCATGATATTCGTTTTGTATATTGCTAAATTATCAGATTATTTAGGTGGCTTGATATTCGTTTTGTATATTGCTAAATTATCAGATTATTTAGGTGGCTTGATATTCGTTTTGTATATTGCTAAATTATCAGATTATTTAGGTGGCATGATATTCGTTTTGTATATTGCTAAATTATCAGATTATTTAGGTGGCATGATATTCGTTTTGTATATTGCTAAATTATCAGATTATTTAGGTGGCATGATATTCGTTTTGTATATTGCTAAATTATCAGATTATTTAGGTGGCTTGATATTCGTTTTGTATATTGCTAAATTATCAGATTATTTAGGTGGCTTGATATTCGTTTTGTATATTGCTAAATTATCAGATTATTTAGGTGGCTTGATATTCGTTTTGTATATTGCTAAATTATCAGATTATTTAGGTGGCATGATATTCGTTTTTGTATATTGCTGAATTATTTTGAGTTTTCCTCTACAGGACTTGACTTAGTTATTTAAAGTTTTAGTTATTATGTGGAAACTTGTGTTTATTTTAAACCCTTAAACAGGCCTTACAGTTACATTTGAATATTGATTACCTCGGACAGACATCCAGACAGCAGTTGACTACAGGACCCTAAAAATGACAATTTAAGTTTGACAACTAAGACGTGACAAAAAATTGTTTTGACAGATCCGTTTCTTTCGCGTTCGGAAATCGGTTTTTTTTATTTTTATTTAATTTATTTACACAAAGGGTACATGCTTACAAACAAAATTTATGCATCGCCAAACTGTAACCAGTTTGTTGGCGATTGAAGCGCTCAATAACAAAATGGAATCATGCACCTGAACAAAATAATTAACAGCTTAGACAGTAATCCTTATATATAACATAAAAACTAACATGCACAAATACCTAATAAGTAAATTTTCCCATGTTCAATTTTCTAAAAGGTATGTTTAGGTTACTTTATAGACTAATACGTAAATTACATTTAGTGGTCCTTGTAACTCTACTCGTCAAAAAAAAATGCAATGAATGACGAAGTCTTTTGTGACACGCTCTAAAGGGGCCCACTGATTACCAGTCCGCCGGACGATATTGGCCAGTCACTTGTTCGGAAGTCGGTTTTTTGTTCTAACTGACAGGCTGATATCGTCCGGCGGACTGATAATCAGTGGGCCCCTTAAGCAACAGTTTACTATAATAATGACCCGGAGATATTTGTCCAGTTAATAGTAGATTGTTAACTAAGGGATGAAAGGCACCTATTTCTGTCGAGGTAGTTTAGAGGCGCCAATAGTCCGAGACTGAAATGGTGGCTTTCACCCGAGTTAAATACTACTTTTCATTTCGAATTCGAGGAAAAGTAAAATACACGTTCATTAGAAAAACCGGCCAAGTGCGAGTCGGACTCGCGCACCGAGGGTTCCGTACATTACATAATTTTAACAATGTATTTTTTATGTGAAACGTGAGTGAAAGGTAAATTGCGGTTTACGATTTATGACGTATTAAAAAAAACTACTTACCAGATCTCGTTCAAACCAATTTTGGAAGTTTGCATGGTAATGTATACCATTTTTTGTTTCAGTTTTATCATTCTCTTATTTCAGAAGTTACAGGGGGGGGGGGACACATTTTACCACGTTGGAAGTGTCTCTCGCACAAACTATTAGATTAGTTTAGAAAAAAAATATATTAGAAACCTCAATATCATTTTTGAAGACCTATCCATAGATGGGCGTATGGGTTTGATAAAAAATATTTATTAATATTAGTTTCAGTTCCGAGTATGGGAAACCCCCAAAATATATTGTATTTTTGTGTAAAAATCTAAATGCGGTTCACAGAATACATCTACTTACCAAGTTTCAACAGTATAGTTCTTATAGTTTCAGAGAAAAAGTGGCTGTGACATACGGACGGATAGACAGACAGACAGACATGACGAATCTATAAGGGTTCCGTTTTCTGCCATTAGGCTAAGGAACTCTAAAAAAACTTTGAATGCAGATTTGTTTATTTAAAAAAAAAATGAGTTTCAGTTCCGAGTATGGGAAACCCCAAAATTTATTGTATTTTTCTATTTTTGTTTGAAAATCTTAATGCGGTTCATAGAATACATCTACTTACCAAGTTTCAACAGTATAGTTCTTATAGTTTCAGAGAAAAGTGGCTGTGACATACGGACGGACAGACAGACAGACATGACGAATCTATAAGGGTTCCGTTTTTTGCCATTTGGCTACGGAACCCTAAAAACGACTAAGTAGAAACTTCATTCTCTTTTACTTGGCTCAGATATGTGATTCTAGGCTTTCCACTGCCTCTCGGAGCTGGATCTGAGGGACGCGACAACCAGGGCTGTCAACACCGCCGCCTGGTGGGCATCCATCGTATAAAAATGGAACCACGACACGAAAAGAAGAAGATCTCACTTAATTTCACTTGCACCAATCATCTTGATCGATCTTCAATGTCGTATCGGAACAGGATCAAAACCATAACAAATTGTTATTTCAGAATTCCCTTAAAGAATTTTACAAATATATTATATTTCTCTTTCAAAAAGAAACAAGTTTCAATAACACAACCTATTCTAAAAAAAACTGTAAATAAGTTCATACACGGCTGGATCAAGGGTACTGAGCGCTGATCCCTTAATAATACAATACCTACTAGCCGAGGACAACCTAAATCCTCCATTTTAGATTGCCAAACTCCAATATTGTTAAAAACATCACATGACCTCTGTGAAAGTATAAAATATCCGATCAAATCCTCTATCTAAATTAGTAACAACTTTGCAAGAAGCCAAAAAACTTTCGGGCCTCACTAAAATAATCCTGGCCAATGAACTAGATGTCGCATACGAGAAAAAACTTAACTGTCAAACGAATTCGTTCAAAATTCATTCTTAATTTAAAAGCGCTTCGGTTGAGGATAAAATAGAGTTGATTTGGATTCGGTCTTATATTTTTTAAGAAAGAAGGCACGTAAATCCAAGCATTGCACACTCCTGCTATAACATTACCATTTTATTACCGTGTTTTGGCTGTTTTAATACTGTTTTTCTCTTCATTTTTCTGTGCCTCTGTTGGAACGGGGATTTTTAAGGTTTTACTTTGGACAAAGAATAATTGCTGAGCTAATTACACAGTTAGACAAGGGACATTCTGAAGATGAATTGTTCCGTAAGGTTTTAAAAGCTAAATAAAATAGCTTTAAAACAACCATTGCAAAGGAAGCCGATTTGTTTATAGACATACATAAATAGACGAAGCTCACAGTACATTTTTGACTGCGAAAAACGGACCATATGACTGACACTTATTTGACACACATAAATATACTTACTACGCCCCCGCAGCCCTGAATATTAGCACACAATTAAAAAAAACGCCGTACTTAGGTATAGTTGAAATATTAAGCCGCATTCTACCACTCTCTTAAGGGCTGATCGGAACTCGCAAATTTTTGTTCTAATTGACAGGCTGATATCGTCCGGCGGACTGATAATCAGTGGGCCCCTTTAGGTGTTGTTCATGACTAAACAAAATACCTGTACTGTACCAGGAAATAATATTCAATTTCGGCTGAATCTTATGTAATTTACGATATTATTTATTTACGATTGCACGACTTTATATTACCTCTTATATCTTATATAATATAAATCATTAATAGATAGCTTAGGAGCTCAAAGTTTTGTAAACATTGGCATCCAAAGTTCGGTTTAATTGCAAATTAAAAGCACTAGAGCGGAAAGTTCATGAATGCAGACTATGCAGTTATGAGCATTTATCTCGGTCCCGGATGGCTATTAAATATATCTATGCTTTAAAAATGATAATATTATCCTGAAACTAGGCCAATGGGATTCAATGCGACATGTCACGCTCCACAGTGTACAGGGTGGAAAAAAATTATGGGCCCTGGAGGGAGTGCCTTAAAACCTTCAGTTAGCCCATTTTACTTAAAGGGAATATTCTTTTAATTTTAAAAATAAACAAAACTACATTCAGATTGTTTTTTTTTTTGTCAATTACGCATGTCTAAAAATGTTCTTGAGTACTAAATATTCGAATTTATGGATATTTGGTACGACAAAGGCCTAATATTTCTTGGAGAAATGTTATCATTAACATTAACTGTATCAACCAGTAGAAAAAAATAGCGAGTGTTTATTTTTTGGATTTTTTAGACGTTCGATATCCGGGCGAGACAAGCGAATTTTAAAAATTCTGTGAATGCAGTTTAGTTTCTTTTTAAAAATGAAAGAATGTTTCCTTTAAGTAAAATGGGCTAACTTAATGTTTTAAGGCACTTGTCCTCCAGGGCCCATACATTATTTCCACACTGTATAAACTGTACGTTTTATACGCCTGCTGTAGGCGTATTATGGATCGCTCCACGTAGTAATGGCGTTATCGTTTTGCAAACGTTTTAGCCCCAACCGATATACAACCTCAGGCAGGTACAACCTCAACAATAGGTAGGTACAACCTCAACGGCGTGTTTGAGGCCTATGTCATGGTTATGGAGTTGGGTATGTTAAGGATCATTCATTATTTATTAATAGCTTATATTTTCTGCTTACGTGTTGAGTGGTATCCTCTTTGAGACAACAAGTTACAAAACTTTGTCATATAGGTATTTAATATCTGTTAATTTTAAGGTTGTTGTTGCAAATAAATTATTTTCATTTAATTTCATATTTTGATTATTCTTACTTTGATTTACGATTTGCTTATAAAAGAGTATCAATTGACTCTTACTTATCACTGGTTCGCGCCATTTTTAATTTTTACAAAAAGGCGGGTATGCAGTGACAAGTGGCCAGTTCGAATGCGGACAAGTTTAGTGAAGTCTTGGAATATTTATTGTAAGTTGGTTGTTTTCATAAACACAAACTTAAAATATTGGTACAAGTATAGTTTACATCATCAACCCGGAATCTAGAATCAAAAATGAGTATTTTTCAAACATTTTTCCCGCAAGAAACAAATAAGATTTCCCTTCTATCAAGGGCCTGACACTCTTTGATAGAGAAAGGTAATCTTATTGCGATTCCTATAAGAGGTTTGTGTATTTCTGTTGCCGCTATAACTACAAATACTAATAACAGAATAAATTGAATATTTAAGGGGGGCTCCCATACAACAAACGTGATTTTTTTGCCGTTTTTTGCGTAATGGTACGGAACCCTTGGTGCGCGAGTCCGACTCGCACTTGGCCGGTTTTAAGTCAATAACTCAGCTCTGCCCACTGATTATTGTAGGAACTTCGCTCGATAGTCGACCCAATTTTACACAAGCATCTGTTCTGAACGTTAGTTTCACACTAGACATTATGCTGCTTGTAAAAACGCCTATTATGCATTTGTAAAATGTAATCTAAAGTTACATTTAAATGGCAACTTTACTGTAGCTGTATTGCTTACTGTTGCGATATTACTGCGACGGATTTGATGCGGGCGGGAGTCTGATGTAATCATGTTTCATTACCATGGCTTGTTTCAAAGGGTAATTGTTACAATTAATCAAGTTATTTACATTGTATCCTTGACTTGATGATTTTGTTGCCCTAATTTTATAGCAGTAGGCATCTTTGATATTTATTAATAATTTACATTTTATACTTATTCAGGCGTCGGTTAGGAACCCATTAAAGAGATAATATGTTATTGGGCTGTGGTTGTTTTCTATTTATCAGTATTTATTTATGTAGTTCTTGAGCTCAGTCTGATCAAGGGGCCTAGACAAGATGTCAATCTTACATCGAAAAACGTCTATCGAAAATATAAAAAAGTATCGGGATGACAGATGCAACGAAAAGTTAATCATTTTTACAAGCTTTTTATTAACTTGCAATGTATCTATGTATACTCGTATAACTAAGTTTGTACGGGTCAAATCTTGCAGGCTAAATTTGACCCACTTCCCGACTTCCAATGAAGCTGAAAATTTGCATACATATGTAAGTCGGGTGACAATGCAAAATTATGACACCATCGAGCCGATCTGATGATTTAGACAGAAGGTGGCCATAGGAACTCTGTGATAAAACAACGAAACCTAATTGAATCTGGGGTGTTTAGAAGTGTAAAAAGAAAATTACAGTTAGCGATAACAGCTTGTACCAAACATGAAATTTATGCCAAAAACTTGGGATCCCTTAATTTTACCGAATTTTTTTTGACCAAATTTTGTTTCCCATCCAAACTTTACCAACTGCACGTTTGTCAACTCAATCTTTCCCATATAAACATTTGACAAACTTACAATCCGACAAATGATCATTTCCCTAACTGTTACTTAGCAACTTTTATAAGACCAACTGTTTTTTTCCCAAATGTTTTACTTGGACTATAAATGTTCGCTCAAATTTATTTTTGTCAAATAAATGATAAACCTTTACTCAAAAAATGTTTGTTCAAATAACTGTATTGCAAAACCACTACTTGACAAATTATGTCTATCCAAAACTTTGTGTTATAAAAAATGTGTAAACAGTAAATTTAAGTAGCAGAGGCAAGATAAGTGCGACGATGAGCGAAGCGAGGAGGAGTGTGTTAGGTTGACCGCGATCAAACCAGAACGGGCATGTTATTGTACCTACTATTGTTAGTTACAACCTCACCTATCTTCATAATTATTGATCCTAGAGAAAAATGTTACATAACAAAATACACTTTATTTGATCATTTCGAGTAATTAAAATTTGGTAAAATAAAAATTGGCAAAAAAATTTTTTTTAACTGATACATTTGTCATGATTTGTTATGGTTTTTGTATTCTTTGGCAACTAATCATTTCAAGTAATTAAAATTTGGTAAAATAAATGTTGCCAAAGTAAGGGAATGTTTAAATATTTTTTTGGATAACGTTCTTTTGGGAAATATATACGAGTATATGCGACATTGGGAAATGATTAGTTGGGTTTTAAATTTTTGGGAAAGATAGTTTGGGATATGAAAATTTGGCAAAAAAAATTCGGTTATACGTCAGTAACCCCAAAAACTTATTATACATTAAGTACCTGTATCACTTTCAATTGGCGTTTTCTTTTAACTATTTTCACTTGGTCCCAAGGTGTAATCGGGTAGTTCCAAATGACTATTATATCGAGTAGTCTATGAATGGATTTTGATTATGATTGAATTATTCAGAAGATTAAAAACTGTGTAATAGATGTCATATATTATAGAAAAAGTGACCCGGCGGGCGGGGTGGCCTAGGGGTTCATGGCATTAGCCGCGATAGCTAAAGACGCCGGTTCGAATCCGGCCTTCACCACTCGAGGGCTTCGTCACTTTTTCTATAATATATGACATCTATTACACAGTTTTTAATTTATATATAGTAGTGTGACTACTTAAAAAAAAAAAAACAAATCACAATATTTACTAAAAAAAATAATTTGACTTGTTCCCAAACTTGTTTATTCAGAAGATATTTATTCAGAAGTTACTCAGAAGGGATACGGAGTTTCCCGAATACCTCTTAATACGTTTTCTTTTTGTAGGTATTCTTAGTAATGACTTCTGAACTCTACATTTATTTTACGTTAAATTAATTTATAAGCACCACACTAACGATTACCCAAATATCCAATTACGTAAAAGTATACTTTAAGCGCTGGTGGATTAGCGGTAAGAGCGTGCGACCGGCTCGTACTAATGAGTTCTTCGAAACATGTACGAAATATCATTTCATATTTACCAGTCGCTTTTCGGTGAAGGATAACATCGTGAGGCAACCGCAGTAATCCCAATAAGGCCTAGTTTATCCTCTGGGTTGGAAGGTCAGATGGCAGTCGCTTTTGTAAAAACTAGTGCTCACGCCAATTCCTGGGATTAGTAATCAAGCGGACCTCAGGCCTCCGTGAGCCGTGGCAAAAATGCGGGGACAACGCGAGGAAGATGATGATGACGTAAAAGCACACTTTAAAAGTGATTATGATATAAAAATTGTCAGGTCAAGGCTCAGGTTGATAATGAGTTAGGTCGTCAACAGAGCTATTCCTAAAGAATACCAAGGTATTAAAGTCAAAGTCAAAATATTCTTTATTCAAATAGGCCTAGCAACAAGCACTTTTAAATTATAAGATTTTCTCGAGGAGTTGCAGGCGTCCATAAAATGCGATGATCGCTTACCATCACGCCGTATAATTGTTTGCCACATACGTGGTAAAAAACAGTTCAGATAAAGCTGCTGCTCAATGATCAATAAATACCGGAAATACTTCCTTACATGGATCTGCATATACTTAATACTCTACTCTAAGGGAATTAAAAAGGGTGGAAAGTTTGTTTCGGTCTTCTTTTTGTCAGTGACTTAGAAAGTCGAAGAAAAACATACAATTAGAAAACAAGACAAGCGAGATCAGCGGAATATTCGTCCTCTGGGGGTTACAAGGGGGTTGAAAGTTTGCATCAGGAATTTAATTTGAATAAGAGAGAAAACGAGAAAAGTGATTTCAGTATTTTTGTATCGGAAACGGACATTTTAAAAGTAAAAACCGGCCAAGTGCGAGTCGGACTCGCGTTCCAAGGGTTCCGTACATTACATAATTTAAAGATTTCTTATGTGAAACGTGAGTGAAATGTCTTTAAAAAACCCGTAGGGGTCGGATAAACAACTAAGTAATTAAGTCCGCCTCACGCTTGACTGCAATTTCTATTAGGTTTTCCTGTAATGTATAGGTAAAGATCTATTTTGTGTATTTTTTTCACAATTTTACAACAAGTAGTTTCGGAGATAAAGAGGGAATGGTAATTTTTTGCCTATTTTCTCGAATAACTTCGAAATTGTTTATCCTAAAATTATAAAAATATATTTGAAATTCTCACAATGAGCTCTTTCATTTGATATGTAACACGATATACTTTGAAATTTTTAATTTTTTAATTTTCTCATTTACCCCCCAAAAGTGGCCCCCATGTCTAAAATTAATTTGTTTACGTTACATGTCCGTCGTTGGGTCACAAAGTTACATATGTGTACCAAATTTCAACTTAATTGGTCCAGTAGTTTCGGAGAAAATAGGCTGTGACAGACGGACAGACAGACGCACGAGTGATCCTATAAGGGTTCCGTTTTTTCCTTTTGAAGTACGGAACCCTAAAAAGGCATGCTGTTAGAATACAAGAATAGTAATATCAGCGTTTTTGAAAATTCATATCCTAAGGAGGTTAAAAAGGGGTTCAGGGCTCGCTGTGTACCAAGGGGTTCATGTTTGGGCTCACTCGTTGGTTTTCAAACCTTGCTCAGTCTGTATTCTTGGGGATTGAATATATGCCGTTATCGGCAACGGCGAACCTGGCTATTATCGAGCGTGAGCTCTGATATGGCTTGCAAAGCAAGAAGCATGACTGTATACCACATTGACAACCCTACTGTGGCCAGAATACTTGGTTAATCAGAGTCAAATGTTCTGTTATTCTATGCAATAACACCCTCGTCTGTAATCATGGCACGCTTATTGCTTTATAGTAGGTAAAGCGAAGAAGTGTAAGGTCATTGCGAAGGTTGAGCAGGATTTACGTAGGAATTACACGCGATTTGAAAATAATTGTAGTGGTAAGACCAATAAGCCTGTCGTATACACTTTCATCCCTTACTTATAGCCCTGAATATTCCTAAGTGTTAACTTATTTAGGGAAATTAAATTGGAGGATTTGTGGATTGGTGGATTTTGGCGTTTCGTAAATTTTAACCTTATTTATCGCAAACTGTACTTTCAAGCTTTCAAGTTATTGTAAATATAATTTGCAAATATACGGTTATTGGCAAATGCCAAAACGAATCATATGAGCCCAATATCTTGGGGCCTACTACCCTCTGAAGAGTTCCACATGAACCTTTTGCCTCCATCAAGAGATTTGCTCGATCAATAGTAACTTATTGTCTTTTCATCACTAGTTTACTTATATCTGGATATGGCTGTTAGAAGTTAGAAGCTTGCATGAGTTACCAACACTATCTAGAACTTATATATGCGCATTCATCAGTCGGATAGTTTTGCGTGGTTTTGCGAAGTTCCCGCAATGATCAAACAAGAGCGATTTTACTTTTTGATTGAATTGTGACTGAATCACAAAGGAGTTCACTTGAAAATGACAAAGGAATTGAAAAGATATTTAAAGGTAAAATCTCCACGATTGTCCACGTTCATCTACTAATTCATTTATCATCAATCAAGACGAATTTGTAAAAATATCCAGTGACCTATTTTTTTTATCCTTGAGTACAATACTGTTTATAAATGCTTTTAGGTTTGAGGTTTTGTAACTCATTCACGTTTGACTTATAAATGACAAATTATTATTAGCTTCTGCCCGCGACTTCGTCTGCGTGGAATGATGATGATGATGATTGATAAAACCTACCCTCGGGGCCCAAACTGTCTCCATAGTTTATGAAATTAAACTATGAAAACGGATTATATTGCGTATATTGAATTTATAATACATCCCGACGTTTCGAACCCTACAGCGTTCGTGGTCAATGGGTGACTGAGGAAAAACTACAAAGTGCAAAAATACCCACATACTAAAAATAATGAACCATCATAGACTATAAACTTTAAGGCTGGTTGTACATGCAAAATCGGTTCATAAGGCTAGTTATACAATACAACTATTTTTCAAGTAAAGATATATATGTATATACGCGATAAAAACTACGCGGGCTCCAACCCTACACCTCGGAGCCTCACCCGTCGGGTCACCCGTGAACAAGATGCATGTAACTGCGTCGAAATATCGGGAGCTCATACACAATTCAAAAGGTAATCACGATCTATATCCCGGTCAATATAGTCGGTCTAGTGAAACTAACCGTGAATCATTCAAAACTCTTACATTGATAAAAATTGTGTAATGCACGGAACCCTTGGAACCCGAGTCCGACTCGCACTTGGCCGGTTTTTTAGTCAAACCCCGGCAATCCATCGTGGCTATTTGTAATGTCCAGCTATTACCTGTCACCAGAGAATTTGGGACGGGTACCGCCGTGGCCGGGTGGTCTAGTGGTCAGGACGTTAGCCGCGTAAGTTAAAGACGCGGGTTCGATTCCCGCCTCGACCACCGCTTGACTTGGTCACTTTTTCTTTAGTTTATGATATCTATTTCAGTTTATAGTCCAGCTATACCTTTACTAAAGGCAACTACCAAACAACATCATGTTTTACGAGCATATTACACGAGTAATTTTGACATAGGCTAAAACATCATAAATTTGATGAAAGCCAGTTTTTAAAAGAAGAAAAAATGGATAGTGACAACTATGTTTTGATGAGTTTTTTCTACGTTCACCATCATTATCATTTCGATTTGTGTCAGGATCCAATAACATTTAATTGTATCTTTATTTTTTCAATGTTCCTCCTAAAATACGTAGTCATAAATGTAACAGTTGCATTAAATATCGTTTTTCTTTCCAGGTACGGGACACAAATCAATTACTTAATGGGATATACGTGAGGAAAAGCAAAAAGGGACAGTATTCAGGTATTTATATTTTCCTTATTACACGATCTGTTGCAAAATTGTAACAAATAATTTCAAATTGTACTGGTAACCATAGTAACTCCAGGTTTAAACGGTTAACCCCGGGTAAGTGAATGGTGCAAGTGGCCCTAAGAGTAAAACTCGCGTGAATAAATCAAAACACTCATTAAAAACCAAGCCAAAATACTCACATTTTAAGTGTCGTCAGTAAACATTTTTGAGCCTTATTCTAAATGCCGTAAAGTCCCTTTTCAAATTATTAGGGTTCCTGTTTAATTATTCGGGAGACAACAGGCCCAGTGAAGAGAGCGGTCGTTTTCGTACAAACTTATTACCGTAAATACAAACAATAGAGACAATTAAAGGATATAGACTGTCAATCGCTTATTTCGTTATTGTTGTATATTGATGACGATGACACCACTAGAGTGATATTCAAAATTAGATAGAGTAAAATGAATAAAGTTTAAATTTGTTTGGCGACCAAGACATTTTTTTGTCAATTTATAGATCCGAATAATAATATCAATGTATTATAAAATGGATGGATTATAATTAATTTCAATATACGCGATATAATCGTTTTTATAGTTTTATTTGATAATAATATCCAGTTACACGTTGAGTACATTAAAATCAGCATACCATCACTGCTTAACATCAGGCGGGTCGTATGCTTGTTTGCCACCGACGTAGTATAAAAAAAAATGGGTTAATCGCAGACGAACGGACAGATAGACAAACATCTTCTGTTCCTCCCCCTACGGAGCCTAAAAAACATCGTAATAGGCTAGATGGCAAGTGTTTATTAATGGTATCAGTCCACGTCCTGTTTGTTTTGAGAATGAAATATGTATACGGGACAATACAAAAGTCAGTCAGTCTGACAATCGTACAAAACGTAAGAAACGCCCCTTACTAAACGGTAGTCAATAATGACGTCACGTTACGCTTGAGTAGAAGGCGTTTTTGATAATGGAAAAACAAAAAAATAACTGTTTTGAAAGACAAATATTACGTTTATAGTTGCCTCATAATCTATTTTTAACATAATGTATGGAATCAAATGATACCAACCTTCTTTATTTATTTCTGTATTTCTATGTTGCACCATGGTAAAAATCTCAGCATCATCATCATCACTTAAGAGCTTTGCTCTTGTCAGTGGAGTAATTGCCAGTCCTTTCTTTCCTGAGCCAGTCTTTTGATTCATGAAAAGTATCTCATGGACCCAGAACGGGTATGGCAATTAAAACTTAAAACTAGGACTAGTGCTATTAAATATTAAATTAATAAAAATTATAATAATTTATATAGTTTATATTTAGTTGATATTGGTACATACAAACATCGGAATTATTGAAAAAAAATCGTCAACTGTACGAGAATAATAGTTTTTATTAATAAGAAATGCCTTCAACTTTTTTGCAAACATTTCGTCCCTCTCTTCTGACCTAATGTCGTGTTTTTATCGTGAGTTATAGTTTTATAACACCTTTTTTTTCTGATAAATGGCTCATTTTCTGTCTATTTAACTCAATTTTGTTATAAAATTCAACATGTGTCATCCCTTGTCTCTGGTCTCCTACAACCTTATTGCTACGCTTGCTAATGGCCCCGCCATCTAATTAAGCTCAGTTCCTCGTACAGTGACATGCATAGATTATGTAGAATGTTTCTGACAACGGGATGAAAACACGGTTTTTTCATTAGCTAATGTGAATTTAAAGATCCTCCATTAGTTGTGTTGACTTAATTTGTTGTATTTTTAAAATGATTCTATCGCATTTATAATGGCTTTCTCCATGCGACGGTTATGGCTTCTCTACACGATGACCCAGCGCTGGACCAGCGAGATGGCCATGCGATGGTTATGACTCCTCTACACGATGGCCCACCACTGGACTAGCGAGATGGCCATGCGATGGTTATGGCTTCTCTACACGATGGCCCACCGTTGGACCAGCGAGATGGCCATGCGATGGTTATGGCTCCTCTAAACGATGGCCCACCGCTGGACCAGCGAGATGGCCATGCGATGATTATGGCTCCTCTACACGATGGCCCACCGATGGATCAGCGAGATGGCCATGCGATGGTTATGGCTCCTCTACACGATGGTCCAGCGCTGAACCAGCGAGATGGCCATGCGATGGTTGAGAGCACGCACTATGGAATGGGCCACGTGTAGATGCGTACGCACCATCGCTGGCCCACTACCTTTGATGTGCGGTGATATTTAACATACAAATATGTGAATGTTATAGACTTTGTGGAGATTATGTAATATAATTAACTACCTTAATAGTTTTATGCAATAAGAAATTTACAGAAGAAATAAGTATTTTATACTTAAGGTGACTGTCCATTTGTAACTGCCGCTGCACTGCAGTTGCGACGTTACGCGGTGCCGCACTACTGTAGCAGCACGACTGCGGCTGTTGCGGCGTGCAGTCGCGACAGCGTTCGTTGATGGCTTGTCAATGTCAAGTCATATAATGTCAGACGTACAAATAAAATACTAATTTACTTTTGTATTTTTTACGTGAGGAAGCGAGTGACGATAATGCTACATGCTACATGAAAAAGAAGACCAGTTTGCCTTTCTACAATAGTCAGAGTCCGACGAAGGCAGCTACGCAATATTAATAAAAAATCTGATATTTAATGGTGATCCTTTATTCAGATAATATTGCCGATTAAATGAAAAGCAATTCAACATTGAATGAGACTTAATAATTGACGAAATACAATCAAATTACTCAAATAAAATTAATGCAGAGGAAAAATTATTCTTAACATTAAGGTAAGTTCACAATGTGAAATTTTCTTCCCCATCCTCTTGCCTAAATGCGTGACCACCGCACACAGCAATCCGACGGAAACGGGACCCATGGAGTTCGTGATATATACGGGGGGAGTGCGCACTTGATCCACCTGCATCACGTATAGGTCGGCTCGGCCGTCAGAAACGTGCGGCTGGATTTAGAAGTCTGTAATAAACGTCCCCTCAAAACCATGCCAGGTAGGCTCTTTTAGCAGGCCTTTTATGACCGCACCATCCATATAAAACTTGACGGGCGAGACAAGAAATCCTTTATGAAGAAAGATATTTCCCTCGCCTTGGCCGATAGAAAGAACTTTTAATAAATTAATTTGAATAATAAATGGTTTCCTCGTGTTGGTGTGAAGAATTACGTGTTGCACTGTAACACAGTTTGTTTAACCCTCATGCCTTGAGACCTCCGCAACTGTCAATATTCTAAATTTTAAACCATTCGCTTCTCTCGTGGTTCAATTTTGTATCGTTTCGTATGTTTGGATATCAATATGTTACCATGAGGTATTAAATAACATCTTTGCCCCTTGTAATAAAAATAAATGATTGCTTCTTTTATTTAGCTCAGGAATGGCTTTGCAATGACAAAATGAGAAATTGTCACCATAAACGACATTATATAATATGATATATTACAATACAATTACAGTTGCCAGGAATATTCGGCAACTATTCGGTATTTGGCCACTTTGCCGGATATTCGGTATTCTATTTGCCTCTCTATCGCTCGTGCCCTGTCGAGCTTATAGCTATCCTCGCAAAACTACGAAAAAATAAAAGAACAGTTTGAATCTATAAATAGTATCGTCGTATTATTTGAATCCCTAAATCAATAATCTCAAAATACGCTAAATTTGTGAAAGCTGATTCCACAAATCTGCCTTAAGTTATATACCTTAGTTTTATTGGATGTATATAATGTACAAATTTCTAGAGAAGGCGGAGAATGTAAAGTTATAGCAAGAATAGTGCCTGGGCGTGGGCATAGATTTAATAATAAACTATACAATTATTTTCTGGATCAACAAGAGTAGAACCTAAATCAACTTCAACTGAATGCTACTAAACAAAGCCCTCAATGTCAACCTTACGTGCAGAACATGTTGAACATATAATGTATACACTTTTTTGGGAAACAGGTTTTTCGTAAATTAATAAAAAAGTAAAAAATAAGACATGTTTTATTTTTCACAACTCTTTATTAACTTTAGTTTTGTCCGCCATGATCGTGATATCAGCAGCTTGAGCCTTGAACTGCAACTTGTAGGTACCTGGAAATTAGAAATTATCTTCAGTTTCATGTTGTATTTTGAATATAACTATGTATTTTTGTATGTATATGATTTATTGCTTGCAAGTTACATATATGTATGTCTGTTTGTTGAATTTAACTTCAAATCAGTAAAACGGAGCTAGTAGCGGACAAGCTGTGTTAAACGGTTTGTCTTTAGATATTCTGGCCACATCATCACAGAAAATAAATAGGTAATAGTGACCCGACCACCAAAATGGACTTTTAAATATTCGTAGTAAAATAATATTAATTTTATACTTACATCGACGTGATCCTCACAGCAATATTGTGTGTAACACTTGAAGTATTCCATTCCACATTTACTTCACGACAACACCGTCTTTCACGTAGGTCTTCGCGGACTATAATTTTTGTAAATCATTCCCACAAGTGGAAACAAGGTTTTTGATATATTAAGCAATCAAAATCTACTGTTTAGGTATTAAAAATTATAAATCAAATCGTAAGAAATTGATGACAATAACATCTTTGACAATTACGTGAGTGACGGATTTATTTACTATGGTTCGATAACTTTTACTATACGATGACATTATTATATTCAGCCTCGCGAGAAGGTCAAACTAAGGTCATCAGTATATTTGTTGAAATATCTTCAATCCTCGATTATTATATCGCAGCAAATGTCGGAAACTGTTTAAAAACCTAATATCTCGAAATGGTTTTCGAAATAGAACATTAAAAAAAAATTAACAATCCTAATTAGAGATTGGATTTTGCAAGTAGTGAGTGAGAAGTGCGACTGTGTGCACGTTTTCCCCCGCAAAAAATGGCAGAACGATTTGTACGGTAAGATATCGCTTGGGCTCCTCCCTTCCGACGTGTCGGAAGCCGGTGTTGCTCGAAGGGTTTGCCAGACTATAGTTAACTTCCGAATTTGACACTCTCTTTTTCGGACCTATCATTCTAGTTTCCTAACTGGCTCTGTGATACTCGTATGGCTCAATATAGATTAGCAAAAAAGTTTACAGTAGTACTACAGTCGCCATCAGATATGTCGGAGCGACCGAGGTGCTAAATATATCTGAACATGCACTCTAGCGCCTTGACAATAAAGGCGTGTTCAGATATTTGTGAGCTCCTTGGCCGCCAAGATATATCTGCGATATATGGCGACGGTACCATCGGGGTTGTTTATCCGTGGGTGTAATAACTCCTTAGAACGTAGTGGTTATATCCTCTTTGCTTAAAACTACTAATATCTGTGATCAAAGACAATTCAGTGCAGGTGACAGATTTGACGTGCGGTCTGCAGCCGCAGTTGCAATAATACACCAAATACGCAAAAATGGCCATGCTACGTGCAGTCGGTCTTGTCATTCATTTTACTATGGAAATTGACAATAACACCGACGTGTCGGAGCAGTAGTGCAGCTGCGGTCGGGAAAACGTTAAAATCACCATATTACGTGCAGTCGATATCGTCATTCATTTTACTATGGAAATTGACAATAACACCGACGCGTTTGGGCCGCCGCAGTAGTGTCGGAGCAGCAGTGCAGCTGCGGTTGGAAACGGACAGTCACCTTTACGGACTAGATAAAAACGATTGTCAAATGTCACTCTAGCATGTGGGTATCCCAGCTACAGTAATTTTCCCAGTTTGTTTTACGCGGGATCTAGTAGCGGGTATTCTAAGTTTATACGGGATCATAATGGCATACGGGCACGGTCTAACTAATAAAAGGATACCCCAATAAATGTTATAAAAATCCGTTATTGTCGTATTGAAGGGGATTTGTAAACATCGCCGAATTACCTCTTACCACGAAAATAGCCTTTCTATCTTTCTAATAGTGTAGTGAGATATGAGAGACGAGTTAGTAGGAAAGATTGCTAACCTATTCACGTTTCTTATTCTTTATTTCGGTGGGTACTAGGAATTTATAAATGACAATGGCATTAACAGGTAATTAGTTTACAAAATTAATTTAGAAGTCGCCTACTTAGGTATTTACTCTCTTATTGTAAAAGTGTCTTATTATTTGTATGAATTTAGTAACATCATAATTGGCTTTTACCATTTTTAAGTTGCCTTACAGTTCACTCATCAGTGTGAGTTAGTCTGCAGTCAACCTATTTATAAGAATACTTATGTGAATAGGGATAAAAACGAGCAATAACATTTACCAGGCAAATTGTTAAAAAATACCCACACAAATGGGTCATGAGATTGAAAGTAATAGTAGATTTAGATTTTACCGATTTCCTGCGGTTGTCAATATCCTCTTTTTATACAATAATAAGTTATAAAAAAATATTACTGTAAAAAACCTTTTTAGTGAAAACGCGTTTTTGCTATTTAAAGCTTCACTAATCAAAACTAGTTTTCCGAAATGCCTTGGTGAAAACTAGCTTTAATTTTTACTAGTTAAAACCAGTTTTCACGGTATTCTTCCAGAATCAAAATATAGGTAGGTGTGAAGTCGAGCAAAGCGAGCAGGAGCGTGTTAGGTTGACTGTGACCAAACAGCGCGCGAAGCCGAGCGAGCGAAGCGAGCCGCGGTAGGTACGTAGGTAGCGGCCGGCTACCGCTACGCCAGAACTCTAATAAGTAGTAGTAGTAAGTAGTAAAACTCTTTATTGTACAAAAAGAAACATAAAACAATAGAAAAACGCATCATTTGTACAAAGGCGAACTTATCCCTTTCAGGGATCTCTTCCAGTTAACCTTAAGTTATAAGGCTTGTGTTTTATCTTTTAGTAAGAGACTGCGTCTTAACACAGCAATAAATACAGGTTTAGTTTACCTGAGAGGCAAAGAATCCAATGAAGTGTCTGAATCTCTGAAACAGACAAGTTTTTTTTATTTTAAAACGGACTAAACGGATACAGTCTTTATCATTCAGTCGTCTTTGTTGGTATTTTCCAGTTACTAGTAATTGTATCAAGAAACAAATTGGCATCGTTCTCGAACGTTTCTGTCCCGATTGGGTATTTACTATTTACACATAAAAAAACGATTATCTTTTTATAGCAGTCTCAGCAGATGGTAAAAAATATCCTTTGTGCTGAAATAAAATGTAACGTGCAATTTCTGTTAAAGGTAAAACGTTTGTTGTAGTTGACGTAACGTGAAAAAAGTATACGTGAGATAAATATGTTTTTATTTAATCTACAAATGTTATGTACCGTAAAACCACCCAACTGTGTATAGTCTACAAAAATCTTTACAGTACCTACACTAGTGCGGTAATTAGCACTTTACGTGACTATGTCGAAAATTTAAAGGGCTATATAAGTTTTGTTTATTTTTTTTAAATAAAAGAATGTGTGGCATCCGCGTACCGGAAAACGAACTGCCGGTAGGCCTCCAACGAGATGAAGCGACGACCTGGTGAAGGTCGCGGGAATTCGGTGGTTGCGAGCGGCACAGGATCGGTCGGAGTGGCGAGCCTAGGGGGAGGCCTATGTCCAGCAGTGGACGTCTATCGGCTGACATGATGATGATGATGATGAAAAGAATGTTTCCTTTAAGTAAAATGAGCTAACTTAAGGATTTAAGGCACTTTCCCTACAGGGCCCACAATTTTTTTCCACCCTGTATACTGTAAAACAATACACGTGCAAATAATTAGTTCGCAACTCGTGTCGATTTAAAACATTCCCTTCCGTCTCGATTTAATTTATTGACACTCATTGCGAATTTCCCTTTTTAGGGTTCCGGACCCAAAGGGTAAAAACGGGACCCTATTACTAAGACTCCTCTGTCTGTCTGTCTGTCACCAGGCTGTATCTCATGAACCGTGATAGCTAGACAGTAGAATTTTTTACAGATGATGTATTTCTGTTGCCGCTATAACAACAAATACTAAAAACAGAACAAAATAAATATTTCAGTGGGTCTCCCATACAACAAACGTGATTTTTTTGCCGTTTTTTGCGTAATGGTACGGAACCCTTAGTGCCCGAGTCCGACTCGCACTTGGCCGGTGTTTTCGCACATATCGTAATATACTATTATGAATAAATTATGTGTGCGTATACACAAACAAACCCATCATACTCCAACACACATACAGTGGATACCAGAACAATCAAATTAATAATGCATGATTAGACCAATGCGGAAACCAGGGAGAGAGGATTCCTTCAAGTCAATTTAGCTGCCTTTCTGTCTAAGTGAAGTAATAAAATATTTATAGGTACTTACTATCTTTGGTAGCGAAAAAGCAAATTGATGTAATTTCCGGGTTAGCAAGAAGGGATCTGTGATGGCTATGTGACGGGGGGGCCTAGACAAGATTACAATCGCTATTAAACGAAAAGAAAAAAATGTAATGGGATGAGAGATGTTACGAAGTTTGTACGCAACGCCATTTTGGCTTGCCGATTTCTACCGCCAAATACGGTGGCGCTAGTATTCGCGTTTGGGGGCATTTTTTTAAATTATGAGCGCTTAAATATCAATCGGTCGCTTTAATCATCCCATCTGGAATAGTCTTTAACGGCTGTACTTTTTTTACGTTAACTTACATGATTTGTTCACAGCTTCAGGGGGCTTTAAATCTGAGTATTATGGATTTAGTTTCAACTCGATAAAGGGTCTTGACAGACAGACGGACAACAAAGTGATCCTATAAGGATTCCATTTTTTCCTTTTCAATTTTAATTTATTAATTAAAAAGACAACAATGGCCCTTAACGGTTAGTAACAATTAAGATTAAAAACTAAGTGTTAGTGGAACAAAAAACAGAAAGCGACAAACAAAAACAGACAGCAATAGCTAACTATCACGTAATAGCGGTTATGACACATTCAAAATGCTGCATTATAGGTGAGTCGTATCGGCCCGCTACAGTAGCCAGGATGGTACTAGCCTTTTGAGGTACGGAACCCTAATAAGTTAATAACGCACAGGTGCGAACTGCTAGCAATCAGTGGTGAAGATGGACTTTATAGATACTCGTATTATTAAGGGGCTACCTGAGGTTTTCATCGATTTTTGACAAGTTTTGAATCGTATCTCCTACTTTTGCACTACATATAGTATTATAAGACAAGCGGCTATCGGTTCTTCAATCTTTTATCTCTATTTTTGTCTACCGGATTGTGAAAAAAATGAATACTTATTTATTTATGATGTTTTAAACATCGTCTAAAAAACACTTTTTTCGTATCTCGATTGCTGTGAAAGATCTTACTTATACGAAATCTACATATTTGGGTTCGTCTTAGACGTCTCTAAACATTTGTCTAAGGTTTTAATTTTAAACTAATTAACACAAAAGTTATGGCCAGAAAACCAGTTTTTTGGCCTAAAATTGTTCAGCTTTGATGCCAAATATTTCGAAAACAATGAACTTTGAAGTAAATATGGGATACTATATTGCTAAAATCCGTTGCTGTTAATATGATAAGCTACAAAAAACATTAGAAAACTAAGGGATTAAAATCGAAGGTCATTGGGGCATGGGATCCCCTTAAATTGCCTTAGCCTTAAATTCTACTAATTTAATTTGATACATAATTCAACATGTATCAGATAACCATTGACGATATTAGGTAGGGTAGGACGGGGACGTTTGAAACACTATGTTTAACCACCTGTAACTATTTTATTTTTACAGTTAGAAGGGTATGTAAGGGCCTGTATTATTAAAGGTTATTTATTTAGTGCAAATGTCACATGCCCTTGGGAAATTTGAACTAATGTCTAGACTTGACTTAGGTACCTACTTTCTCTACAAGTAATATTGCTGACATGAACTTAAGACAATCTAGAAAAATGATACTTATCAAGTGTTTGTCATCGAAAATTGCCAAAAAAAAAAACAATATAGCATTGATCATTCTTGTTTTAACCCTTATAGGTACCCTAAAAATCAGATCATGAATACAGTGTTTTTTTTTACATTATCTTTTTCATCAGTTCAACTGTAAATTTTCTCCATTTTGTGTATATTTCGAAAAAAAATCTTCTTCATTTTCATTTATAGTCTTTGTTTTTTTTTTACTTCCAATAAATTGTCAATATCTTTTAATAGTCATTAAACCACGAATACAAATTTATAGGTGTTATAGGCATGGCTAAATAATAACGTAGAAAGCAAGTAGAAAGTACCTATTAATGTATATTGGTATAGTTTTATCAATTCTTATTAAAAAACTTTCAAAAACTTGAAAGCCTCGAAAACTTTGAAAAGTTTATATTGCCAGTTTTAAGTTAATTCGATACCAATCCGTGCAAGTTTTACGTCCAAACAGATTTGTTAATGGACTATAAAAGGCTTTATAGGAATAATTGGATTTAATTGAGGTTGGTATTAGCATCCCACAGAGAATACCAAATGGCAGAACCGTACCTTTACAAACGACAGAATCACTGGGTGTATTCTACTCTGCCAGAAAGTTACAATATGGAATTATAGAACAAATCAAAAATTTTAGTTAACTTCTTTTTTTTGTGTTTTTTGCTGAAGAAACACAATGCAATATATACATTATAAACTGAGAAAGATTACATATACCAAAAAAATGTTCTTGGCCTCCAGTGCACTAGATATCTAACCAGTTTTTTAGTTTGTAGAACAATATATCATTTTTTATAGATTCTCATACTTTTTTGCATCAGAACTCAAACAAGATGATGTTATCTTAATCAGCAACAGTAGCTAGGTATATCGTATCGATCTGGACAATATAGCAAGAAGTAGGTACATTTTTTGAGTAGGTAGGTATAAATTAAGTTTCTAGTAATATACTCATATAGGAAAATTTGGGTAATCATCATTTCGGCTTTGCGGTTTTCCGTAGGCGGGTTGTAATATTCATATCATTTTAAAAAGACCTGTCAAAAGGTTCCAATCGCCATACAGCATGGCAACGCTATGAGTTAATTTCACAACCTCATTTTTTAAGTGTTACAACATTACGATAGTTAAGTCCCAGACCATCACTCTACTTTAAATCAGCATACTTCAAAAAATAAGTGCATTCCCGTTGCCAGGGAGGTTTAAGGATTATACTGAGCAACTTTTACTATGGGACCAACCCCGAAATCGCGAAAAGAAATTTGGTTGTTTCATACATTTTGGCTGTTTCATTTTCTATGGGAGGGTGAAATTTTTTTTCGCGATTTCATGGTTGATCCCATAGTAAAAGTTGCTCAGTATAATCCCAAAACCTTCCTGGCAACGGGAATGCACTTATTTTTTGGCCAGCATGTATATCAACATACCTTTACCTACCAGAATCTAGTCATTTTAAAATTTAAATTAAATTTAGAGCTAAGTAGGCACATTTAACGGTAGTTTGCCTTATTCTTACGACTCTTCTTAACATTAAAAAAACCCAGCCAAGTGCGAGTCGGACTCGCGCACGAAGAGTTCCGTACCATTACGCAAAAAACGGCAAAAATATCACGTTTGTTGTATGGGAGCCCCACTTAAATATTTATTTTATCCTGTTTTTAGTATTTGTTTGTATTTCTAGCTATTACGGTTCATGAGTTACAGCCTGGTGACAGACGGACAGATAGAAACACGGACAGACAGCGGAGTCTTAGTAATAGGGTCCCGTTTTCACCCTTTGGGTACCGAACCCTAAAAAGAGCAAGCATTTTCTGACACGGAAATTGTATATCGAATAGTCTAGATTCTGCAAAATTAGTATTCATGTATATAGAAACGACATCGCAAACGTTAGTTTGGGGCTCAGAAAAGGGTTGTTGATAATTACTTTATGTCAGCGCGTATGAACTTTAATTGGTTTGGATATTGCGACATTCCTAGTCTAATATTTGAAATGGATACTTGTACAACTATTTGGATAGTAAAAGCGTTTTGTGAGCAACCATGTAAATCTGAACATCAAATGCTTACAACAACGACAAACCATAGGTAAAGACAAAGCTCTGATTTAAACTTTCACGATTTTTACTCATTATTATTTACAACGACGGGACTTAATCGCGTAAAATAAGTTTTAAATTTACCTCCGACGTTTCGAGGACGGCGTTGTCCCCGTGGTCTCGGAGAAGACTGGCTAAAGTTGACATCAACATCTTCTAGGCGCACCGTACGCGCGCGCTTCTAGGCGCACGTAACGTTCAAGTTAATAAACAAGACCAAGTGCGGGTAGTTCGAAAAACTCGCGCGCCTAGAAGATGTTGATGTCAACTTTAGCCAGTCTTCTCCGAGACCACGGGGACAACGCCGTCCAACGTCGGAGGTAAATTTAAAACTTATTTTACGCGATTAAGTCCCGTCGTTGTAAATAATAAAGACAAAGCTTTTACCTATTACATTTCTGACTTCAAGAAACGTTCCACGTTCCACGTGACAAAATTAAAGTACAGTCGACTCTCGTTAATTCGAAACTCAAGGGACTTTAAAGATATTACGAATTATGGAGAGTTTGAAATATCAAATGGTTCGAAATTTTTGAGAGAGAAAACATGTTCGAATCATTGAGTAATAATCAATTAGTATTTATGAACTGCTAATTTTTTAACAATATCAAAAGGTTAGAGGTACGAGTACATATCATTCGGAATTAAGTCTGTAGTATTAGTTTGCTTCAAAGCACATTGCTAAGACTGATCAATAACTTTTTTAAATTAGAAATAATGTCTGAAATTCTTTTACAATAACAAAATTGTCTCAAAATGTAGGGTACGTACCTCTGCAATCTGATAACTTTGAATTGTCGAGTGTTTGACGCCTATTCGAATTAACGCGTCGTTTTGTTCCGTAGCGATGTTTTTTTTGTTCGAATTACCAAATGCTTAAAAATGTAGATTTTTTTCCAAATATCATGAGATGTTCTAGGGAACTGGTGATAACTTCGGATTATAGAGATGTACGAATTATCGCAGGTTTGAATCACTGACATCTGACATATCTCACGAACATATATTTTCACCTCAGCAGCTCGAACAAGCCTACTTTCGTCACTCCCTGGAGTGAGGAAAGTGCGACTTTCCTCACTCCAGGGAGTGAAACAATGTAGCTTTTTAATTTAGTGAAGGCCATGAACTTCATACTTTTATTACATTTTTTTTATGGTATGGTACGGTACGTTACGGTACGGTACGGTACGGTACGGTACGGTACGGTCCGGTCCGGTACGGTCTCGTCTCGTCTCGTATCGTATCGTATCGTATCGTATCGTATCTTATCGTATCGTACATATTATAATACTTTTTTTTTCTGTTTATTCTGTGTAATTCGAAATACATTTTAACCTTTAATATGTTCTCACTACTGAGGTGAAAAATTATGTGTGCAACACGAAAGCAAAGTTATTTTACATCTCGTGTTTTTGAGTACCTCGCTACGCTCAAGATTCTACCTTAGAATCTTTCGCTTTCTCGGGACTCAAAATAAACACTCGCAAGAAAAACCAACTTTCCTCTCTTGTTGCACAAATAACTATTCTCTATAATTAGACGACCGGTCTGGCCTACTCGCCCTCAACCAAAATGACGACTAGGGCAATAAAACCCTTGAGCTCGCGTTATCAGTTTCCCATTGTATTGCACGGAGCGAGCTGAGACCATTAGTGCAGGTAGTAAACCCACATAAAGGAATGTCGATATTGTCGATAAGTTGAGTGAGTGAATAGGTACATTTCTTGTGCAGAGTAGAATTACATCGACGTTTAAAACACTTAGTAATCGACACATTGCCATCACTACGACCGCCGAGCTTTATTACCCCTGCCTCGAGTTTTATGGCCTCAGTCGTCATTTTGGTTGAGGGCGAGTATAGTGGGTAGTGAGTAGTGACATGGTAGTGACCCTGCCTGTGAAGCCGATGGTCCTGGATTCGAATCCCGGTAAGGGCATTTATTTGTGTGATGAGCACAGATATTTGCTCCTGAGTCATGGGTGTTTTCTATGTATTTAAGTATTTATATATTATATATATCGTTGTCTGAGTACCCATAACACAAGCCTCCTCCTTGGGCTTATCGTGGGACTTGTCAATCTGTGTAAGAATGCCCTAATATTTATTTATTATTTAATTATGTATACCCGCTTGCAGGTTTCATTACTTTGCCACTGTTGTGGATAAAAATCCAACTTTCTCATTAGTTTTTAAAGAATAAAGTCTTTAGTAGCTCGTGTGTTAAAAAATATAAGACTTGTTCTAAATGGCTTTGCAAATAAGACGAAAGTGCCCCGCTCGAAATCGCCTTTTCATACAAACGTAGTCCTCATTTTCCTCTCTGGATATTAACATAATTGAAAATATTTTGACACAATTTGTTATATCAAACACAGCTACGTTTGATTTTTTTCGAATTTTTAATTATTATAAAAGTTAGAAGCATTGAAAATTTGCATGAAATCGGTTTATCGCTCCTAATTTTTACAATAATCAAAAAATCCAAAACTGTGAAACGTAGCGGCACAGCTATCGTTAATATACATCAAATAATGTAAAAATATTTTCCAAAATGTAAATATCCAGAGAGGAAAATGGGGACTACATTGGCATGGAGAAGCGGCCGTCCCCTTTCCTCATAGTATCAATTTTGATACGCGTGCAAGAAATTATTGCTTCTGACTGTACTCGTAAAACATTATCTGATTTAGTCTGCGTTGCAGAAAAAAATAATGTTCGTATAATCTCCTTCATATTTCATGTCTTAGCTAAAAAAAGTTACCCTTTTTAGGGTTCCGAAAGGTGAAAATCAGAAGCCTTATATGATCACTCGTGCGTCTGTCTGTCTGTCCGTCTGTCACAGCCTAATTTTCTCCGAAACTACTGGATCAATTAAGTTGAAATTTGGTATACATATGTAAGTTTGTGACCCGAAGACGAACATGTAACGTAAACAAATGAATTTTAAACATGGGGGCCACTTTTGGGGGGTAAATGAGAAAATTAAAAAGTAAAGTTTTTCAAACTATATCGTGTTACATATCAAATGAAACAGCTCATTGTGAGAATCTCAAATATATTTTTTTTATCATTTTAGGATAAACAATTTAGAAGTTATTCAAGAAAATATCAAAAAATGAACATTCCCCCTCTTCATCTCCGAAACTACTGGGTCTAAAATTTTTAACAAAATGCACAAAATAGATCTTTACCTATAGATCACAGGAAAACCTATTGGAAATGTGCAATCAAGCGTAAGTCGGACTTAATTACTTAGTTTTTGATCCAAACCCTACGGGTGTTTTAGACATTTCCCTCACGTTTCACATAAAAAATACATTGTTTAAATTGTGTAATGTACGGAACGATAACGCGAGTCCGACCCGCACTTGGCCGGTTTTTTTTTTCAGTGTTCTATGAATCCCTAGTGCGTAAAATATAATAGCTCATAAATTACCAAACGTGCGACTTTGTCATTCGACCTTAAGGGTTCAAGTTCGATCCCGACAGAGGACTTTTGTCACTTGTGTTATACATTCACCGTGTATGACTATATTTGTCTACATTTTTTAGGGTTCCGTACCACGTAACCCCTACTAAGACTCCACTGTCCGTCTGTCTGTCACCAGGCTGTATCTCATGACCGCTATAGCTAGACAGTTGAAATTTTCACAGATGATGTAGGTACTTCTGTTTCCGCTATAACAACAAATACTAAAAATTATGGAACCCTCGGTGGGCGCGTGCGACTCGCACTTGTCTGTTTTTTTCTTTTCTATATATAAAAAAATTGTATAAATCTACAGTATAAATGCCAGTTTTCACATAAGTCAATAACTTTGTTTTTCCCCGTTGGCCGTTGTGGCAAGTAACTCGCCAACTTCAGTCCATTTAAAATTGACTCAGTTTCAAACCAGTCGAGTGCCGAGTCGAGTTGCTTAACTTGTTCAAGGTTAGTTGGTTTGATGTAACAGACAGTTAACAAGTTTAATGTTACCTGGTTGACTTAAGGTGCCGTAGGTACAGAGCGGAGTTTTTAAAAAATCGTAGCGTTTTTAGATCTTTTCATTTTTATTTTTACTGTTTTCCTTTTATAGGGTTCCGTACCCAAAGGGTAAAAACGGGACCCTATTACTAAGACTCCACTGTCCGTCTGTCCGTCTGTCTGTCTGTCCGTCTGTCTGTCACCAGGCTATATCTCATGAACCGTGATAGCTTCAGTTGAAATTTTTACAGATGATGTATTTCTGTTGCCGCTAACAACAAGTACTAACCGGAACCCTCGGTGGGCGAGTCCGACTCGCACTTAGCCGGGTTTTTATTACGTACTTTTAATTAAAAGACTTTTCAATCCCACACCAATAGCTATCCCGACGTCCAGATACCAATGAGGTCCGACAAGCCTTTAGTTTTAGAGCGTGTAATGGAATGTTTCTACTAGATATTCACGTTTAGCGAGTGACGATGATTTTATCTTTTAAAAATAATTGTATTTGTATATTGAAATAATGTAATGGGTATATTGCCTGAATACATAAACATTTATTAATTCATTCAGGTGATACGGTTGCCGAAAATCTAATTAGCAAGCTCGAGGTCTTTTTCTAGTAATTAACTTTATCGATTTTTGTACTTTTGCACGATAGAAAATAATCACGAAAATAGGTCTAAAACGCACTTTAAAAAATTGTAACAATTTATGCACAAATGCAAATGCGCTATTTTATTTTCGAGGGAACTCATCGATTACTTTATTTTGTTAAAGCTTACAACAAATTTGAATTTAAAAACATGATTTCCACGGTCCCGAGCACGCACATCTATCTCGCTCACGCTTACGCTTATTTAGAGTGAGAGGCCTACGAGGCCTTAAAGGATTAAACGGAACTTGCAAATGCGAGTATTTCGTACATTAACTATAGTATAATACATATTACTGACTTATTTAACTTTTACTCTTTCACTATATTCAATATGAATAAAGCCTTTGTTATCCAAAAGCGAGCCATGAGGACTATAGTGCGTATTCCACAAACTGAGTCCTGCAAGGACTTCATAAACCTTAAAGTACTAACTGTCCCGTGTCTGTACATCCTTCTGTTCCTCACTGACCTAGTCAAAAGTCTAAAGGAGTACGAGACTAATGAAGAGAGGGAGATATGTGTAAGTACTAGAAGGAAATACCTATATACACTGTAAACTGCAACCTAAACTTAATATAGTTACACATTGCGCAGAATTTCAAAGTGTGCAGCTCTACAACAAGCTTCCCAGTGAGTGGAGGAACATCGATAGCCTTGTTATCTTTAAAAATAAATTAAAAACACTGCTGCTGAAAGAGTGCTTCTATTCTATAGAGGAGTTCACGACCTACTTTAGTGATTTGTCTACGTAATGTTGGTAGTAATTAATTTAGGTTAATACGTCTGATATTGTTCTGCATGTTAGATTGTATAATTCTTAGATTTAAGGAACTTAACATGTAATTATATTCAAATACAATTATATTGTTCACGAATAAATAAATACAATACAATATAACCAAGTTCATTAAAATCTGTCTAGAATTATACGAGTTTTCTACAAACACGGTGAATATTTACTATACTCGTAAGCAATATGCAGTAATACTAGGAAGGAGATTTTATTTGTGCATAAAATTGGAAAGCCTGGGACCACTGGGACGTAGGTGTCGTAGAGTTTTCTGCGACGCCGACGCGACTTTTACGTGATCGGAACCGGAAAATAAGATTTTCGACGTCGTACAGTCGCCGTCAGATATATCGGAGCGGCCGAGGTATTCACAATATGTGAACACGCACTCTAACGCCCTGATAATAGAGGCGTGTTCAGATATTTGTGAGCGCCTTAGCCGCTCCGATATATCTGATGGCGACTGTACCATCGCCCACACTTTGATCTGTCCATCGATGGACCCTATGCCTTTTGTAGAGTAGCTATTTGTACCAAGAAATAAGCATTTTCTAAGCAAGTATTCAAATAAAGTGTGCATAAAGTATGCATCTTAAAATGGAAAAGCTGGATAAAGCGAGGTGCAACTCTGGGGCCCATTTCCCGAACGGTATTAAACTATAATATAATATGTGTCGTTCCACGGGAAAAGGTACCTTATGGCGGTTGACGCTTACGTCACGTAGTACCGCATTAAGGTACCTTTACCCGTGGAACGTCACATATTTGTTCAAAATCGTAGTTTATGTGGCTGTTACATAATGAAGGGCATTAAGTAGCATTTCAGTTCCAGTCGCGACATTCCAGTCGTGAAGGTGACACCGCCCGTTTCCAGTAAAGCTGTAGGAGTAGGTCATGCTGCTGCAATCCAAATGTAACCTTAAGAGTCTCCGGCAAGCTCAGTTCTCCATACAAACGTCGTTACGCTCTCATTTTAAAACGACTAGCTATATCGCTCTGAAATTTTGTACTTACAATAGGATAAGATATATCTATGTTTGTAATTCTTTATGTAGCTACATAAAGAACAGATCATTAGATTATCAGATACCATAGTTAAAAAAATACAGCCAATTTAAATTTTTCATACAAAACTTGTTTTTGCTCTATTTCGTTGATTTTATAAGCTGGAGCTATATAAACTAATTACAGACCTAGATATACCTTATGTCATTGTATATGCAAAGTTTCATTACAATCCAACACGTAGTTTTGAGAACGAAACTCCGTTTGTATGGGAAGGTGAAATTCGGCCGAGCTTGCCGGGGACTTAATGAATACTTTCTACGATATATAAACATGTTTATAAGTAACCTTCCCAAAACCCGATTTACCACGATTTACGATTTATTTTTGGTGTTACCCAAAACTAACTTTCCATATCAATCATAACTTAACTCCCAACTCCATTAAACACACATAGAAACAAAATAGGTCCCTGGAAATATTTCCTGGATCGAACTCGGACCCTTTTCCAAGCCAGCAACCGCAAGCGCGTATGTCACGCCTCAATGAACTAACTTGAGAAACGAGGACTTTTTTTTTATGAAATAGGAGGCAAACGAGCAGACGGATCACCTGATGGTAAGCGATTACCGCCGCCCAAGGACACCCGCAACACCAGAGGGAGGGGAGGGGGATGAGGGGAGGGAGGGAGGGACTTGATTTATGAGTGTTAAAAATACTAGGTTCAAATGTACTGTCCGCGCGCGAATTCCGTGCACGGCTGAGGAATGTTAGGAATGTTGGGCGTCATGACAGAGTGGTGTCATTTTGTACGTACGGGCGCGGCGCACACCCCCCCACTTCCTCCAAACTACTAGATACGATACTAGTTTCAAGTTAAATAGATAAATTTAAGGTGACAGAAGATGTAACTTTTTCTTTCGTATAAAATGATCACGACAATCACACAATAGTCAATTATTATAACTCTCCGCATGAAATCGCAATTTAACTTGCGTGAGACATATTTTAAAATATTTAGATCACAACGGTTACTCACTGGAATTTTTAGTCGCTATTGACGACATGTATCGGGCCCGTCCGGGGTCCTTCTTCAGGTGCTCGTGCTTGCGACAGCTGCACTCCGTGCACTGCACGCGCGTTAACAGAGCGGTGGCGGGGGCACGGGGCATTCCGCAGCTGCATGTATTTTTTAATGGTCTGAGTAAAAATAAAATGGCATAATATACATATTACATTTTAACGCTAACATTTCTAGAGTCAGACCAAGATAAGTCTGCAACGATTTTGATAGCATACGCAGTGCAGGTGTTATTTATACGTCATAATTTCATAGAAGTTTGGTCTAACTAAGTAAGCATGGGCCAATCCGAAAACTCAACATTACGTATGCTTCGTAGTATAAATCAGTTTAACAAGTAATTTGATCTAACACTAACATCCGTTCTTAAAAATTACCTCTCTTGAACTCAGTAACGAGTATTTATAAACTTGCTAACATAATAGTTCTGCTAGATTAACGTTCACATCTAGCGAATGATGTCCATAATATATTTATTTAACTACTCGTTTAATATCCGTTAGCGTAGCAAGTCTCCGGGGACATAAATTTTATGAGCAGACCATTTATTTTTAACTTGTTAGATGTGTGATGATGATTTAGTTTTTACAAGCTTTTTATTTACTTGCAATATACAGTCAAGGGCATAAATATATAATATACATTCCCAAAGTTTTAAAAATACGTGTACGCTTTTACACCTTAGACAATAAATTCGTGTTCACATACTTTTGAGTTGAGTCATTTGTCTGGATCGATATTTTCGCCTTCAACTATACCTACCTATGTAACTATGTTTGTACGGCTCAAATCTATTAACAAATTTACATTTGCATACAATATGTAAGTCGGGTGACAATGCATTATTATGGTACCGTCGAGCTGATCTGATGATGGAGACAGGAGGTGGCCATGGCCATGTTTGGGTTTTTTAATAATTGTCTCGATAAATATTTGTTACCTGTGTAAAGTACCAAAACTGAAAAATTTGCCAAAAACTTAATAGTATTAGTACTACTGCTTATTATAAGAACTTGCAGATTGTGATACCATGAAATATCCTTTATTTCGTAATTTTTTTAACTGATGCATTTTATGTAATTAGAATCACATTTAGGTACTTATATTCTATGAAGATGCAACTCTAAAAGTTACTTAGTGTGCAATACAGCCTAAATTGAAATATAATAATCATAAAAAGGGTAAATTCGATTTGTGAATTGAGCTATTTTCGGAAAGATGTGGGTACAGTCGCCATCAGATATATCGGAACAGCCGAGCCTCTCACAAATATCTGAACACGCCTCTATTGTCAAGGCGGTTAGAGTGCGTGTTCAGATATTTCTGAGCACCTTGGCCGCTCCGATATATCTGACGGCGACTGTACCGTACGGCCACTTGGACAAAAAAAGTCTAAACGCTTTTTTTCAATTAGTCAAACAATTTTAAACTCGAATCTGCAATAATCTCAAAAATCATAAATTCTGAGATTACCGTATTACCGGCACCCGGCACCATAACACGGTATACCGATTCAAATTGTCAATCATTCGTTTTCACAAGGAAAAGTTATTTATATGTATGGAGTGTAGAGCTCTTCCAAAGGAGAACACTTGTATGAAAAAAGGTTCGTCAAAAAACCTTAAATAGGTGGTGCCACAATACCTAGAATATTTGATAAAAAAGTTCAAATCACTGACAGCGCACTTCACTCCATCAATAACGTCTAAGCGTCTAGCGCCACTGTGGAGAAATTTGAAACTGTTATTTATAGCTGACAGTCTGGATACTTTTAAAACTCTTCTCCCATAAGAGAGTTTTCTTCTTACCCCTACCCTCCATAGTTCTATGTCTGAAAATAGCATTGAAACAATAAAACACTTTGGCTAATTAACGCGCTGTAGCCCGTCTGTGACCTTGACATAGAAGCCGCTCCCGCTAAAATAGCAAGGTTAATGGACAAACCAGAACAAATTAAATTTTAATTCGACGATCGGACCTTACCTAAGTAAAGACCCGTACAAAGTAGGGCTTGTTAACGTTACCAAATTCACATTAAGTAACGTTAGGTAACGGTAATATCATAAAAATACCTAAATACCGGTAGTAAATTGTAACGTTTTACTTTATAACATAACATTATATAACTACCTAGTTAACGTTACTTTTCTCGCTAATTTACCTTTTTATTACAGGGCTTTTTAACGTTACCCAATTCACGTTAATTAATGGAGAAATTATGAATGGAATTCATTCATAATTTCTACAAGCAATTACGATCATTATTGTACACTTTACTTTCAAAAGAAATACTATGACAAGTGATTTGTGACATATTAGACATACTTACTAGAGTGACGCACCATTCTGACTCGAACTATTAGCGAAAATACCTTAAATAATAAATTTAATACGTGTAATGTATTTATTGTTCTATAAAAGAGTAAACTCAAGTGCTTGTTTCTCATATCAAAATGATTAAGTCCCCAACAAGCGCAGCCGAATTTCACCTTCCCATACAAACGGAGTTTCGTTCTCATTTTAAAACTACGTGTTGGATTGTAATGAAAGTTTCCACATACAATGACATGAAGTATATCTAGTCCTGTAATTAGTTTATATAGCTCCAGTATATAAAGCAGACGAAATAGAGCAAAAACAAGTTTTGTATGAAAAACTTAAAATCTATTTTTAAACTATGGTATCTGAAGCTACATAAACTAATTACATGACTAAATATACCTTATCCTATTGTAAGTACAAAGTTTCAGAGCAATCTAGCTAATCGTTTTAAAATGAGAGCGTAACTACGTTTGTATGGAGAACCGAGCTTGCCGGGGACTATTAAACTATGTACAATATGTTTCGTATTTATATAAACTATGTAAATACGAAACTGTATAATCGAAAAAGCCGGTTTTATCAAACTTGAAACCCGGTTTTTAAATGTGACTGCAAACCCGGATTTACCGGTTTTTTCCGAATTCGGTGAAACCGGTTTTGTGACCCCTACTCGACACGACCGCAACCGCAACCTGTCGACCCACCTTAATCGAACGTTCCGTAAAACGGAATTGCTGTAACTGCTTCGGTTTTTTCGCCGATATTTCTGAACATATGCTGCAAGATATATGGAGCTATTGTGAAACACTGTACTAAGCTACCTTCGGAAAATGTACACGATTTATAAAACAAGGAAAACCCTCTAGTAAAACGTGCCATAGTTACCTTTAGGGTTCATTTAGACTTTGTTTAACAATGTATTATACAGTAGTAGCGTTATAAAGGTGGCTCAAGCTTAAGCAGTACCACATAATAAGTAATAGTATTATCATACAGAACGGCCACGCACCGCCCCGCCCCGATTCGAATTACCTCGCCCCGCGACATCAGATTGACGACCTTTTGCCGACCGCTCAGTACTGTTTTTAAGCAAATTACTCACACAATGACGCATGCCGCGTGTACAGACGTGCCGTTCACACATAGAAACGCAAGTGATTTTGTAATGTATCGTGTTCTGTTCGCCCTGAGGCAGTACCATCGGATTAGGTAAACTCCTTAGCGCCACTTGGACCATGCCACTAACCCGGGGTTAACCAGTTAAACCGTTAATCCAGTGTCAAATTATACTGGTAACCATGATAGCTCCAGGTTTAATCGGTTAACCCCGGGTTAGTGGGATGGTGCAAGTGGCCCTTAGAAGGACAAAATCAAATCTCATTTCAGTTTTACAATGGCTTACAAGGAGGCCGATTCTATTTTAACAATTTGAATTGTTTCCTTCTTATTTTGATACGATCTTGAGTCGTGTCATCGTGTGCATGCAGTCAGCCGCTAATGGTGATTGGTCGTGTAAGTCGTGTTGATGCATTGAACTACTATTATGACTAACGTATAGAACCGGCACAGAGAACCAGTATTTTGTCTGTATTTTGCGCCATGAGTTGCTGCCGTTTTGGCATCAAACCGGCGCTTTCGACGGTTTGGTCGCGTGGTACAGGTTGTGATTGCGACAATTTCATTGTCTGGTATGTCGTCTCTATAGTAACTCAGTGTGTTAATGAAATAATAAATGAATAAATATAAGACAACTATACCTAGGCCCACGGTATGCTCAAAAAGACTTGTGTTGTGTATACTTAGACGGCGATAAACATATAATGTAGATATAATATAAACTCCTTTAAACATATAATACATCCATAACTCAGGAACAAATCATAGAAAAAGAATAAATAAAAAGAAGAAAATTCACTACCTCGGGCGAAATTCGAACTCGTGACTGGATCACTAGCCCATCGATCTTCCAACTGAGCTACCGAGACCACTCGATGACAGCAACCAGACGTTTCTGCGTAATACAAAATTAATTCAAGAACAAATATTTGTGATCAACACACAAAGAAATGCCCTTACCGGGAGTCGAAGCAGGGGCCTCCTGTTATAACGACTCAAGGCAAGGTATTATCAAAATAAGATGAAAACCATAAGTAGATTTGACCAAGTGCCCGATTCAGATTCAACAACTTGTAACGGTTTTGATCATATTTTGACACGACCTTGAAGCTGGCTCATGCTGATTGGTGTATGTGAAATAGAGTGTGCATGTGAGTGTGTATGTGAATAAGTTGTGCGTGAAATGCGCACCAGTCACCAAGACGATTGTCAGTCGTGTCAAAATCGGAAAACCATAACAAGTTGTAAACCTGAATCGGGCTGGATATCTTACAAATTACAAATTACGTCAAATCATTAATCCAATCCTCGTCCATCTTCCTAACCGACTTTCCGTCCAAATAATTCAATAAGGATCAGACTCAAAGGTCGAACTTTCTATTGTTCACAATTTAAAGAAACCAACAGAACAACCTAAATCCAGCCTCGTGTTTATTCTAAAGTAGACCTTATTCGTAAAACCCCAAGGTCTTAATTGGTTGAAACTTTATAATAAAATAAGTCCGTTTGAAAAGTACTTTTATGATTAATTATGCGGTTTGAAACTTTGTAAAAACTTTGATTAAAACGTTACGGAGGCAGGAAAGGTGTTCCCTGTTCAAATCTTTTGCCATTAGGGTGTGGCGCTAGTGTAATAGATGGCGTTGTATTTTTTGAGAATATGGCATCTAGGTAAAAGAAACTTGGAATTTTAAATTATAAGTCTGGTAAACCTACATTTTCACCCCTCAGTGTGGTCAGACAAAACTAAATTAGCCGGTATATTCAGAAACATCTTTGCATTTTTAAACTTTTATATTACATACTTCTAAAATTCTTACTTGAAACTTACTTCTATAATAAACTTACAATTTATAGTTAGATAGTTAATTGAAATTGTTTTTAATTTTAATAAAATTATTACGTGGATGCAAAATAATATGACTTATATTGAATGTAAAAATTTACGTGTCAATGCGATAGTGATTTGCATCGAAACATTCACTAAAATAAGCTTTAAGTAAAAATCTATTATTTTATCGTCGTTATTAGATTACTTTCAAAACTTCACTTCACTTAAAAATAAAAAAGATTCCGTATAAAACTTCTATATTATCGTGGATTCCATTTTTACTACTTTTATATATTAGCTGAGCGTAAAAATAGCCGCAGACCAGACCTTACAAGGCGAAACGAGCGACCAATGAAAGCGCGATAAAAAGTTATGAGAGAATAAAAATCCAGCAATCATGTTCATATATTTTATGAGGCTCACTTGCTCTAAGTACTGCGGTTTGATCTTAATAAGGCTTTCACAGTATTTTGATGCTTGATTGCTTGATATGATTTTCCTCGCCAGTGTGTAAAATATTGTGTGTGTCACGGGCGGTACAGGAATTATGAGCTCGTGTTAATTAAGTCTTCGCGTTCGGCTTCGGGCTTCAATTCACACGTTCGTAAATTCTTGTTCACCGCCCTTAATACACAATGTACTAATCGCACTTAAACTATCGTAAAACATATTTCAAAATATTTAACAGTACGGTTTTTACTCACTATTATTTTTAGTCGCTTTTGGCGACATGTTTCGGATTCTTTGGGAATCCATCCTCAGGCACGAGTCTCCGCGGCGGTTGTACGTCGTGCACACAATGTACTATTCCTTTTTCTTCTACATCTGCACGAAACTGCTGCTAAATATTTTTACCAATTGATGTTAAAATACGAGTACAATATCGATGTCGCGCTCAGTACAAATCAAAGGAAGGCCAATTTCCTGTTAACCGACGTTCAGCAAAATGGTTTCGAAGAATTTACCGAAATATTTGTCTAGAACGTTGGTTAGTATTTAGACTGCGTTTCGACTTCGACCAGAGATGAGCGAGAATGCGTAGAGAGCAAAGAGAATATATAGAATAGAGGGGTACTGTCATAGTAAATTTTGTAATCGCAGTAAATTTACTGCCATCTATCGACACACGATTAAAACTAAAAATAAAAATATCAAAAAATGTATATAGGATAAACCCCTGTTCTGAGTCATATATGGCTTGTCCAACAGGTCTCCATCGCCATACAGCAGGGTAACGCTGCTAGTGTGATGGGACCTTTGGACCCGGCATGGCTCAGAACGGGTTTTAATTCATGAAATAAAACTATGAAAACGGATTATATCGCGTATATTGAATTTATAATACATCCCGACGTTTCGAACTCTTTACAGCGTTCGTGGTCAACGGGTGACACCACGAACGCTGTAAAGAGTTCGAAACGTCGGGATGTATTATAAATTCAATATACGCGATATAATCCGTTTTCATAGTTTTATTTCATGAGTAACTATCGCGGTAACCGAAGACAATATTGGGTTTTAATTATTTAAGGTACATATATAGTTAGTCTAATTATTATGTATTTGATAAATGTGTATAAATATGGATAAATGATTTTATTATTAATATATATTTTTTTTATGAGCTTGACTCATGTTCTTTCACTGATATGTGTTAAAATTGTTAAATAACAAACAAAACCGTCAACGCCATTTAACCGAGAATAACTCAAAGGTTGGTATTGGTGGTAGCGGCCATCTGTGCGAGAATCAAATTTTCTTGATTTGCGAGGCACGTTTTTTCCTTACACTGTATTCATCTAATACGGAGTTACATAGGTCTTTGGTAGCGAGAGATGTGTTTTTAAGAACCAATAGTATCACTGCACGCTGAGTGAAGGAAACAAATGAAGTGATTCTATTGGTTCTTAACAAACACATCCTTATACGAAGAAAACGCAGCCTTAAACGAAAATAGTATGAAAATAGCTTGATCCGTCATAAAAGAAAGGTTTTCAACGGAGATATCAACCGCCGTAATATTACATAAAGGAATGATGAATGTTGACAATCCGGTCCCGATCATTTATTTTAGGCTTTAATTTATTAGAAAATTCCGACATAAGAACGGGCGTGGTGATTTATTTTAGTGGAATTTCATCCCCATCACTACACCTTATAAAACAAAGTCCCCCGCTGCGTCTGTCTATATTTTCATACGGTTTAGATGTATAACTTGTTTAGTTTTTTATAACCCGTGCGAAGCCTGCCATAGTCTACTATAATATTTGTTATAAATGCAAAAGTAATTCTATCTGTTGCCTCTTCATATTTTATTTACCTTATTTTACCGAACCGAAATTTGATATGAAGACAGTTCGAGGCCCGAATAAGGAAAGGATAGTTTTAAACAATTTTCATCATCATCATCCTACGCAGACGAAGTCGCGGGAAGAAGCCAATATTATTGAATTTAAATAATAACTCGATTTTGTTCTTCTTTATTTTAGAGAGATTTTTGAAATTTCACTCATCATTCTTTGATAACCTATGTAACGGTTAGGTACCTACTATATATTGTATATGGTTTAATATTGTCTTCGGTTACCGCGATAGTTACTCATGAAATAAAACTATGAAAACGGATTATATCGCGTATATTGAATTTATAATACATCCCGACGTTTCGAACTCTTTACAGCGTTCGTGGTCAACGGGTGACTGAGAAAAAATTACAAAGTGCAAAAATACCCACATACTAAAATAATGAACAATCATAGACTACAAACTTTAAGGCTGGTTGTACATGCAAAATCGGTTCATAAGGCTAGTTATACAACACAGTAGTAGTAGTAGTAGTAGTAGTAGTAGTAGTAGTAGTAGTAGTTGTATAACTAGCCTTATGAACCGATTTTGCATGTACAACCAGCCTTAAAGTTTGTAGTCTATGATTGTTCATTATTTTAGTATGTGGGTATTTTTGCACTTTGTAATTTTTTTCTCAGTCACCCGTTGACCACGAACGCTGTAAAGAGTTCGAAACGTCGGGATGTATTATAAATTCAATATACGCGATATAATCCGTTTTCATAGTTTTATTTCATTGTATATGGTTTGTTAACCCCAAAATAATATTCGATCAATTAGTATAAGGAAAAGTACCTAACGAAAATTTAATTCATCGATATAGGAACTCCCTGCCTGTCGTTAAATTGAGCACCCTGGAATCATATCTTCTTCTTCTTCCTCCTTCCCTTAGTCCCAATTGTATCTGGGGTCGGGCCTCCTTGTACGGCTGGACGCTCTATCCTGGGTTGTCATAGGGGTTAGGTTTTGGGCTTTTCATCTCCCGCTTGATATCGGACCACCATGTGTCTGTAACATTATAGTGTATCTATGAATGAATTCCGCGTCATCAGACTTAACTAAACTTATCACATTTTACTTCAATACTTTATTCCCATCTTAGCATAAGTCTGAGGCACACAAAAACAAGGAACTCGTGTTTCTCCATTTTTTATTCATGAAACCTTTAAAAATGCATCTGTCACCGCCCAAGAAAAAGGTTCCGTGGCGTAGAATCAATGAGGCGTCTTGGCCAGGGGAAAAAAGTGGAATACTGAAAATAAAACAGGGTTCCTATTCCGTACTTTCGGAGCGCTCGAAATTGTAGGCGAGCGGTCGAAAGTAATATAGGTAAGTATATTTTTTAAGGTTCCGTCCGTAGCCAAATGGCAAAAAACGGAACCCTTATGGATTCGTCATGTCTGTCTGTCTGTCTGTCCGTCCGTATGTCACAGCCACTTTTTTCCGAAACTATAGGAACTATACTATACTATAAGAACTTGGTAAGTAGATGTATTCTGTAAACCGCATTAAGATTTTCACTCAAAAATAGAAAAAAAAACTATAAATTTTGAGGATTCCCCATACTTAGAACTGAAACTCAAAAAATTTTTTTCATCAAACCCATACGTGTATATTGGATAGGTCTACAAAAATGCTATTGAGGTTTTTAATATCACTTTTTTCTAAACTGAATAGTTTGCGCGGGAGACACTTCTAAAGTGCTGAAATGTGTGTCCCCCCCCACCCCTCTAGCTTCTAAAATAAGAGAATGATAAAACTAAACAAAATATAGGATGTACTTACCATGCAAACTTCCACCAAAAATTGGTTTGAACGAGATCTAGTAAGTAGTTTTTTTTTTTAATACGTCATAAATTGTACACCGCAATTTACCTTTCACTCACGTTTCACATAAAAATACATTGTTTAAATTGTGTAATGTACGGAACCCTCGGTGCCCGAGTCCGACTCGCACTTGGCCGGTTTTTTTAAAGCTAGTAATTGATAACTAAGCGTTTTAAAAAAAAAATACATTTCATTCATGTTTTCGAAGTATTAACTTCTTGGGCTCATTTTACTCAGAATCATTTGTAAATTCACGCCTCATACATGAAAAAATTTGTCCTAAAATTTTGTATGAAAAAATATTTTTCACATACAAAAATGTGACGATCTGGAAAGGAAATCTTGGGACACATTTTTTCATATATGAGGAGTTACCATGGTTACCAGTAGAATTTGACACTGGGTTAACGGTTTAACCGGTTAACCCCGTGTTATGGGAAAGTGCAAAATGCAACTGGGCCTAAGGTGCATTGGGATAACTTCGAAAATGAGATAATTTTGAAAATGGCAAATGAAAACAATAAGTAAGATGCCATAATGGTAAGCGCAGATATATTATATTGCTAAAGTATGAAGTTTTTTTTTATATTTATTTCGAGTCGAGCGCTGGAAAATCAAAACTCTCTCCTTTCCTTTGAAACCAGAGCTAACCAGTGGTGACCTCGACGTCCGTATCAACTATACGAAAAAGGAGACTGATTACTTTGTTTGAAATTTTCAACCGTCTGAAATAACAAAAGGAAGATTGGAGCCGGTTGATTGACCTATTATTTTCTAGTCAATTTTATGCTTGAAGAATTTTCGGAGGCTTTTATTATATCAAACGCTTCAAGTTAGCGTTGCAGTACACCTGGCACAGGAGTGGCGTGACAGTATCTCGATCGCGAGATAGACTAGCTAGACCGCGAGCCAGGCGCAAATTTCGTCAGTCATCGCCTCCCGGGCGAAAACTCGTATAGCGGTTAACGGCTATGTATGATGAACCCTCGTGAACGTCAGCTGCCGTTCCGTTGGTGGGTTGAGGAATGGCAGCCACCGAATCGCGTAACACGGTCTTTCCACTGGGGTACAACAGGCTGACGATTTGTTTTATTAACAATAGCATCTAAACTATAATCTAACAAAGTATCAAACGGGAGGCGATGACGCCGATGACTGAAAAGATTTTTTTACATGTTAATGTGACCAGCTGACGGTCTTTCCACAGCGATACAATCGGCTGACGATTTTGTTTATTCACAATAGCATCTAAACTATCATCTGACAAAGTATCAAGCGGGTTGGCGATGACTAAATTTTTTTTATAGATTTTTTTAACGATGAATAGGCAGGCGTTTGACCACGATTTATTTCCTGCCATTCCTCAACCCACCAACGGAGCGGCAACTGACGTTCACGAGGGTTCATCATACATAGCCGTTAACCACTATACGATTTTCGCCCGGGAGGCGATTGGTCATGGAAATTTGTTCCTGGCCCGCGGTCTAACCCGTCTCTCTCTATAATACCTACCTACAGCTATGTCATTTTATAATGACCACCATTCAGACGTACCACACCACAGTGTGTAGTAACCACAGTTGAAATGAAATGAGAGCGTAACTTCCATTGTATGAAGGCGGCTATATAGGTTCGTGTAACTCTTTAGACGACATTTTCCAAGCTCGAATGTCACCAGGCTGTCCGCTGGCGATTTATACTGTCAAACTAACAGACCGATGACCCCGCGTCCTTGTTTTCTTCCTAACCGATTAAGTTCGCCATGAATGAACCCATTTGGCACGGAAGCACTCATAAATAAACGAATTCTTCTCTTCCGATTCTTGGCAGAGCCTACACACTAGATGGAGCTTTTAACTTTACTTGACATTTAGAGCCACTCCACACCTAGCACGGGGCGGACACGCTATACATCAAAAATCACTTTCGTTTCTATGTGTGAAGTTGTGAACGGCACGTCTGTACACGTGGCATGCGTCATTGTGTGTTAGATGCTTAAAAACAGTACTGAGCGGTCGGCAAAAGGTCGTCACTCGTCAATCTGGTGTCGCGGGGCGAGGTAATTCGAATTAGGAATTTACGTATCATGTGGGTAACGATATAAACGCGCGTTGACGGCGCGTTAAATAAAACGCATATGATATGGTATATAATATGATAATTATGCCATAATTATAATTTTGAAGGATCTTAGGTAATATAATTTATTTAATATATTTAATATAATTTACAATACTCTGGATCGTACCTGGTCCAACAGATCTCCATGGCAATTCAACGGGGCAACGCTGCCAGTGTCATGGGGAAGTTTGGGCCGGCTACGGATTGACAAAGCCAGTTGCGGATTACATCATTTGTAAGTAGATGACGAAGCCTGTTGCTGTTTTGCTTTTGTGTCCACTTGACGAAGCCTGCGTTGCCGATCACGATCTATGCATGGATTTTCTATTTACTATTTTTTTTAATAATGTAAGTTTCATTTGTAAAATTGTAATTAAGCATTTATTATTCATTTACAATATGAATACCAACAACAGAATATTACAGTTATTTGTTTTACAAGTTGTTGTTTAACCCCTCGTGCTAATATTGATAACCGAGCAAGCAAAAGATCCCAAAATCGAACCACGAGCGTAGCGAGTAGGTACAAGTTCTTCTCTTGTTCTGTTCTTGTCTTAAGAAGGTAGTCCTTAGCCTTAGGTCGAAAGAAATTATATCAAATGCCTGTTATACCGCATTATACAAATATGTCATTCGTATGTATAGTTGTTTCATAATGAAAAGTCTAAAGAGGGTAGTCAATGCTTCAGAACAATATAAGGCTCGATCGGATGTAAGTGCCTGGAAATGGAATGATCTTTCTGTCGTTCTGATTTTACCCGGAAAAGGTTGTTTATGATTATGACAATCTTGCCCTTGACTCCAGAGTAGGGTGTCCCTTATTTTCCGATTTTTAAAATTAACAACGCATACCCGGGTCAAAATTATTTTCGTTGTCTTGTTTGGGACCACTCTGTCACGCATGTATTTCTGTATTTTATCAAATAAATTGAAAAAAAGACGAGTGCTATTGAATGTAATTTTAGCTGTAGATTACATTTCACATGACAAGAATAAAAAACTAAATATCGTATCATACAAAAAGCTTTACTACATTACACACATCACACATCACATCACTCGCAGTATTATACATACATTCATACATATAATCACGCCTATTTCCCGGAGGGGTAGGCAGAGACCACGGATTTCCACTTGCTACGATCCTGACATACCTCTTTCGCTTCCTTCATTTTCATAACATTCCTCATACACGCTCGCCGGTTTAGGGTGCTCTTGACCTGGCCTTTCTTCAGGATTTCCCCGATCTGATCAGAGAAAGTCCGCCGAGGTCTGCCCCTTCCAACTCCCGTTTCTACCTCTCCCTTATACACTCTCTTTGTTAGCCTTCTTTCACTCATTCTTTCCACGTGTCCAAACCATCTCAACATACAAGTATTATACAAGATGGATAAAACAATAAAAATTTAAAAAATACATTGTATGGGAGAAGCGCATGAAAGTCGGCACGGGTTACAGTTACAAGAATGACCTGAAATTTATTTTCAGTGTTTTGGGATAAAAGAAACCGATTTAGGGGGTATACGTTATTAATTTCTGAAAATCGTATAATAAGGGACACCCTACTCCAGAGTAAATCTCCAGGGTTGAAATAGAGACATGGAGAAAACATGACAATAAATACAATGTTTTATCAAGCAAACTGTAACGCAGCGTACTACGTAGGCGAACAACACGCGACCGCGAAGCGAAGCGATGCGGCGCGGGGTGAATCAATCTTTTGATACGTATAGAAGTGTCCTACGTGGGCTTCGCGTTCGCGAGTTGTTCGCTTACATAAAACGCTGTGTCATACTCATAGCGCGTAAGGCACGTCACGTTTTGTACGTATACGTTGCGTCGTATTGTAGTATGGTCGACACTCACCAGGTGTGGCTCACTCCGCGATTTCGTCGCGTCGCTACAAGTACACGCGGCCCACACCAATTTTGGTGTCTAGCCATAGTAGTTGCCGCGCACCGCTACGGAACGGACGCCTGCTCGCGCTTGCGCCACCTAGCGGTCATATCTGTCCGAATAGACGCGTTTTGTTAGAGAGTGAACCTTCTGTACAGTACTATTATTTATTCTGTGGTTCTACGCATAATGCACCCATTTACCACTCTTGGCAGTAAAAACGATTCACTTCACTTACGCTAGTCGCAATCCTTTTAACGTCCGAAGCTTGTTTTTCAGGAGCATTTGTAAATGGAAACAAACATTAGAACAGTTTCATTCCGCGGAAGAGCACGTGTTCTAGGTTTATTGTGATTGTTACTGCATCGCCAGTGTTTTGAACTAATGAAAACGCGTTTTCACTGAGGCGATATGGATAACTAGTTTTTTGCCCTACGGCCGGAAAACATCAATTTTCGCCCTCCTGCGCTAAACGAAATTGCCGCTTTCCGGCTCCGTCGAACAGAAAAATAGTATTCACACCTCAAATAAATAAATAAAACCGGCCAAGTGCGAGTCGGACTCGCGCACCGAGGGTTCCGTACTTTTTAGTATTTGTTGTTATAGCGGCTACAGAAATACATCATCTGTGAAAATTTCAACTCAGACAGTTGATATCTACTATCACGGTTCATGAGATACAGCCTGGTGACAGACAGATTGGTGTGGGATTGAAAAGTTTTTTAAATTAAAAGTATCTATTAAAAAAATAAGCATTTCAATAACGTAATTTATTCGAGTTTAATGTCTCACACTTAATACACTTTCCGTTGTTTTATTCGAATTTGCACAGTATTTTAATTTAAAAAAATTACATTTGTTTTAAGACGAAATAGCGGAAAATGGGGAAAAGTTGATTTTTAGTATTTAATTTCGGCTGTTTTTTAGGGGGTTTGCAATTATTTTACAATTACCCTTGCCCTACTAAGGATTGAACTAGTTACGAGGCAACGTCTATCGCTAAATGTGAATATCTCTAGTAGAAACATTCCATTACACGCTCTGAAACTAAAAGCTTGTCCGACTTCATTGGTACCATCGCTCACACTGTTAACTGACGGTTCGTAAACCTTATTAACATAGACATAAGGTCCACCGATGGACAGTTAAAAGAGTGTTGCTGTTTGTATCTGGATGCTGCAAGAGCTATCACCGGTGCGGGATTTAAAAGTTTGCAATATTGGAATGCTTCGTAAAATATAAGGTGGAATTTTACAGATGTAATGCATAATTATTTTCCTTCGTATTTTCACGGAAACGTATGAACGTATCTTGCTATTTCAGTCAGTCTCGGTACAAAAAGTACACATAGACATAGTATAGTAGTTATAGACATGAAACCGAGCGACCAGCCCGCGCAGCATGGTTTCCCCTATCACTAAGTCCGTCACTTTCGCACTCACATACTTGTTAGAACGTGACAGGCATGGTGATAAGCGTACCGTGCTACGACTCCTGGGGTAAGAGAAAGACATATACGTGTATTGACAGGTTAATGTATGGCAGCATAATCCTTTTTCTCTTTCACTCTTATAAATTTCGGTATTTCGCCATCGCCTCCTCTATGCTGCCATAACCCGACCATGAAAAAAACCCCGTCGGTGATAAGGACAAAGCATGGCACTATTTTCTCTTTCCTCTTATAGTAATCGCAATAAGACTATCTTTCTCTATCAAAGAGTGTCAGGCCCTTGTATAATACTGATCTATCTGTCAAAAGTGACATTTTTGATTAAAGAAATGTCACTTTAGACACTGACAGATCAGTATCATATCGGATACAGATCGAATAACTAAAATTCGAATACGCCCGGTGTGTAAATTCAGTTGCGATATCAAATGTTTATTATTTAGGAACAAAAACTGGTCCAATAAATTAATTAGTATGTAGGTAAGTACCTACCAGATATTACTATAATATCTACTTTTACATATCTATAGGCCATCCTGCGCAAATTATACATATGTATAGGCCCTATACTTGCAAAAATCGTTCTGCTTAAATATTCATGTGAAACTATTATTTCAATAAGCATTAAATCATTTTCTTTTCATTCGAATCGAGAACAAAGTGAACTTTCCCTCAACCACCGAGCGGTGATAAAATATGTATGGACAGGAAAGTTAATAAAAACGAGAGACCACTTCTACGATTTTATCCAATAAAATGTAAAAAAAATGTGTTCTAATAAGGCTTTCCAAGCGGGTCGCAAGTCGCAATCGAACCTAATAGGGCGCGAGGAGAAAATGTGTCAGACGCGACAGTGCTTCGTTGAGACACGACTGAACTGCAAGCCTTATAGTATTTTACTTAATAAGTAACTTTAATTTAAAACTTTCTGAAGGATTTCTTGAAGCCCGCCTTGCCCTTCGTGACCTTCAGCACGTTGAACCTCACAGTTTTGGACAGAGGTCTGCACTCGCCGATCGTGAAGATGTCTCCGAGTTCCACGTCTCTGAAGCACAGTGACAGATGGACTGACATATTCCTATGCCTCTTCTCGAAACGGTTGTACTTGGGAAGGTAATGCAGGTAGTCGCGGCGGATGACAATGTTGCGTATCTTCATCTTCTGGACCACGCCAGTAAGGATACGGCCACGGTGTTTAAAAATACCGGCAACGTCATAATTAAGAGACGGTCTGTGACATATTTTATTAAAAAAGCATCATCGTGAATATCGTGATATTGGATGAATGGTATATTGTTCTACATTTTAAAGGCACAGCAAAGCAATAAAGGCACAGAGTAAATATATTTAAAATACAGTACATATATTTAATATGTTCGCTACAGTTGCTATACTCTTTTACCAAAGATAGATATAACTCCGTAATAGATGGACACAGTCTAAGGAAAAAACGTGCCTCGAAAATCAAGAAAATTTGATTCTCGTTCAGAGGGCGCTACTAGTTTTGGCCTACAGTCGTATAGATGGCGTTGACGGTTTCGTTTGTTATTTAACAATTTTAACGCATATCAGTGAAAGAACATGGGTCAATATCATAAAAATAATTAATGCAAATAAAAAAAATCATTTATCTATATTTAAATACATTCTATCGTATTTTTATAAATCTTCATTTTTAGTTTTAAAGTTTGTCGACAGATGGCAGTGAATTTACTGGGGTTACAAAATTTACTATGACAGTACCGCTCTAGTATAAGTTACTCTATGCTTTTACTTAGCCGATAAGCTCTCTGCGTGTGTTCGAGGATTTATCGAACGTATTACGAACATGCTTCGCTGAATCCTGTTTTATTTTATTGTACTTAGAAACCGTTTATAAGTATACTTATATGTACAGTGGTGGCAAGAGAGGTGAATGACAGAGTGAAGAACTACAGGAGAGCCTCTCTAATCCGGACCCTCGCTTAGTCGGTGATTAATTGACAGATAGATATTAGGTATACATATAGATTTGTCTCTTCTACGAAATACTCTATGGACCGGACATATAATGGACTCTCAGTCAAATTAGGGGGGTTGCCCACCAGCCGGACTCATTCCAAACGCCTACTAAGAATGAGATGCCATGAGTTTAGGTAAACCATTATATATGATCTCCGTGATTTGCTGTATAAAAAAGTTTTCAGGCTCACTGAAAATTCCAGCGACCTTCTACTAAGGAACACAAACACTGAGTAAAGAGGGCGTAAAGTCAGGAAATTAGAAGGGGACAAAAGATATGGCGACCCACGCGATACATGCGACAGAAGGTATGGTCATCCCGTAAGTTTTTTTAATCAAAATTAATCTGAAAAGATAAGTAGGTACCTGCGTAGGTGTGGGATGCTACCTGCGTGGACACACTGGCACCGTCCCACCTCCAACGGACTAATGTAAAAGCGGGCGGAGCGGTGAAAAGCGCCGAAATTTTAAAGCGTAATAAATATAAGAGCCTCGGTAGAGAGTACCATTTTGTTGAAAGTTGAAACTAGGTCCAAGGGTTCCCAGCGCGCACAATTTGTTTGCAGAAATCGCGAAGCGTCTGGTTGACGTGACTGGTGAGCTGGTGGTTTCCTCGCACAATGTATCATCATTGCGATACAGCGAGGAAATGCCGCCAGCATCATTGGTACAATACCTCAAGGCCCTATTTTAGATTTAAGCCAGTTATTAATTTCGTTTAGTAGTACCACTGTCCACTGTATATATCTTGTATGTAAATAAATGACTTTTTACAGTAGATAAATTATACTAGAATTATATTGCAATGAGGAGCCCGGATACCCTAGCAGTCCAACAGAAAATGAATTTAAACAACTTTCACCTTTTAAGATTTTAGTTGGAGTCTGTTTCCGTGTGTATTTTCGTGGCATTTGTCCTTGAATCAACTAAGTAAAAAATTATAATTTTTCAACTAAGAACAACTCACCCGCGTTCGCAGTGAGAATTATCAGCCCGGCAGGACTCTAAATAATCAGTGACCGGCCTCTGAAAACACGCTAACCGAATTACCAACCCTCCCTCAATAACCTTGAGGGTTCAACAACTTTTCGGCAAAATTATCGGTGTGTACGGACGCAAGCCATAAAGTATCTGAAGACCCTAGTGGCCAAGGGCCTGACACTCTTTGGTAGAGAAAGATAGTCTTATTGCGATTCCTATAAGAGGAAAGAGAAAATAGTGCCATGCTTTGTCCTTATCACCGACCGGGTTTTTTTTTCATGGTCGGGTTATGGCAGCATAGGGTAGGAGGCGATGGCGAAATACCGAAATTTATAAGAGTGAAAGAGAAAAAGGATTATGCTGCCATACATTAACCTGTCAATACATGAATATGTCTTTCTCTTACCCCTGGTCGCTCGGTTTCATGTCTATAACTACTATACTATGTCTATGCTAGTGGCGTAGCTAGGTGTGGGCGAAGTGGACCCCCGCCCACGGCCTCGCACTTTAAATAAATTAAATTTCATTTATTTAAGACCAACTAAGGATCAATCTCGTTAGTGACACGTTTTACTCTTACAACTAATTACTTAATGGGGCCTTAAGCCAACCTTCTATGTTATCTTGGGAATACACATTGAAAGAAAAAGGCGTCGCAGATGCGACTTCGCCCACACTGCACGGTATACCACTACGAATTTGTATGTAAGTAAGTACAGTGAGGTTCAAAATTGTATGGAGAAATTATGAATGGAATTCATTCATAATTTCTCCATACAATTTCGAACCAGCACCAGCGTTACCGCTGCCGTATTCCGGGCAACATTACTGCAACATTGATTTTGACATTGGCAGCAGCAATGCAGTCGGCAGTCATCTCTCACTGCAATATAATGCATTGCTGCAAGGAACGTCAAAAAAGGTCATGTATGAAATTGTTATTACCGTTGTTTAGGCCTAAGGCTTATATCGTCGCTATACTTACTCAACCTCATATATATATATACAACAAGAATTTGATGGAAATGTCGCTTTTCTTTCATTCGGCATACGGGTGTTTTTGCCATCAAATGAGTGTTGCAGATACGAGGTTGAGTAAGTATAGCGGCGATATGATATACGCTTAGATTTTTTCAAACATAATTTTAACCAACATCCATGTAACGATGTTGTCACGTATGCCTTGCTTATAAAAACTATGCTCAAATTTGCGTTATTTTAATTTCAACCCTTTTCACTTGAGATAAAGTAGATTTTACAAGCAGTCTCAGATAAGATATTCTGAGTCAGCAAACACAGACTTTTCTTAACCAAAAGCTTTCGGGCGCGGTATTATTTACGGCTTACGGCGCAAACTTGCTGCCACTTTATTTTAGGTTATAACACGTTACTTAGTTTTTCATATAGAATGTTTTATTATTTTTAAAAGGCTGCGTTCACATTTACCAAAGAAGATATAATAAGATAGAGCGGTACTGTCATTGTTGATTTTGTAACCACAGTAAATTCACTGCCATCTATCGACACACTTTAAAACTAAAAATGAAGATTTATACAAATACGATAAAATGTATTTACTTAAATATGGATAAATGATTTTTTTTATTTGCATTAATTATTTTTATGATTTTGACCCATGTTCTTTCACTGATATGCGTTAAAATTGTTAAATAACAAACGAAACCGTCAACGCCATCTATACGACAGTAGGCCAAAGCTAGTAGCGCCCTCTGATCGAGAATCAAATTTTCTTGATTTTCGAGGCACGTTTTTTCCTTAGACTGTATCCATCTATTACGGAGTTATATCTATCTTTGCATTTACGTAACGTACTGCCTTCGGTTGCGTTTTTACTAAGTTATAACGACAGATAGTCGTCTACCTATATTTTAATGGAGGTGTTCACACGACAGATGACACGAACACGATAACGGTAATCGGGTGATTATCGGATGATTAATATACAAGCCACCACGACAGGATTATCGTGGCTTGTATATTTAAATGCAGGTATTCACATATAAGACGGTAAGATTAAAAGAAGCCCCTGGCGTCCATCGGCTCGTTGGGTGGACGACATCCGGAAGATTGCGGGTCACTTCTGGATGAGATTAGCCCCAGGACCGGGACAAGTGGCGTACTGGAAGAGAGGCCTATGCTCAGCAGTGGGCGATAAAGGGCTGATATGATGATGATGAATTTACTTACTGTTACGACATAGTAGGAACACGAACTTCGCTGATACAGCCACGCTTTGGTAAATCCGGCAAGTTACTTGGGTAACATATGACTGGTAGGTAACCATCGCTCACACTGTTATGATCTGCATCTTCTCAAATGATTTATCTGTTAAACAAAAGCCAATGTCACTTTTATGCGAGCGGTCGGCCATTGTGTATGAGCGCCGCACAACACGCGCCAACACAAAATGGCACACCAAGGCCGACCGCTCGCTTAAAAGAGACAACGGCTTATCTTTAACAGATTACCGTCTTAAGCGTTAGTCATTTGAGAAGATGCAGACTATAACTGACAGTTTGTAAGCCTTATTACAAAATGCATAAGGTCCACCGATGGACAGTTAAGAGTGTTGCTGTTTGTTTGTTTGTTTGCTGCTTGGGGGCCTAGTCATGAAACAACGGTTGTTCGTAAACGACAAATTAAACTTAAATATTGTATGTAAAGTATCACGTTACTTTTGTAGCATCTCTGGGCCGATTTTTATTATGTTGTCATTTTTGCATTTTTGTCAGTATTTGATTAAAATTTGGTGGATAGATATAGTTCCCTATTCTGTACAATATAAGCGCAACTTCATCGTATGTCCTACAAAATTTTTCACTGAGTTACGAAATTCCATAAAAGTTATTTATTCCGACCAGAAATCTACCAAACAAAAAAAGTACAATTATTAACAAAACTATTAAAAGACCAAATCGGCATCAGAGATAAGTAAGTACACGCAAAAGCATAAAGCGGGTCCCTTTATGTAGAAATTTCCATAGAAACGACCCCTTTTGCATGACACTTATGTAAAAAAAATGCGTTCCTTATTGCGCAGTTTTTTCATAGGCATCAAATGCAAGGTCGCACTTTTGCTTGTGGTAAATATTTTTATTTTATTTTATTATAAACTGATAGGCGATTGGCCCTAGTCACACCTGATGGAAAGTGAAGACAGGGCCTAAGATGGAGCTCACCGGTTCAGTAACAGCCTATTCACTCTTTTAAAGAGACCGAGGTCATATTGATTAGGGAATACAGATGGCGGGAGCGCAATATACACTATAACAGCGTAAACTAGCATAGCATAGCATAGCTATAGCATTTTAATTCAACACCCCGTGTGCCTATTATCCCATCAAGGATGGAAATTGCAATCGCTCCATCCAGACCGCTTTACACCGTCAAAGGCACTCACAGGAGCTGAAACCACTTTGGCCAGATAAAGCGGCCATTCACGTGCGTTCGGCCGTAATGATCGGTCATTCTGTTGACACTTTGATAGCTTCGATAGTGGTTCAATGCGGGAATAGGCTAGTTTCCTATAGAAAAGTTAAATTGTTTTATCCGCAAAATCTTATATGGAGGAATTCGTCGTGAATTCACAGAGCATGAGGAATTTAATCTCAGTAACATTTTGTACTTTCATATAGATTGTCACTTTGACAAGGTACTAAATGGTGCTGAAATTAAATTATTTGACTTTGACTGGATTTAGAGTTTGTATTTCTAAAACAATAATACGTAGATCTAAAGCACACACCTTTTTAATGAAAGGAAGAAAATGTGCTGAAAAACTTGATGCACTGAAAATAATAATAAGCCGAGCTCATTGAGTGCGTATTTCAAAAAATAATAATTTCCGAAAACCGATTAAGTATGTTAAATTGTTACAAACCGACCTGTTGGCCGGCCGGTGTAACACACAGTATAACTTTAGATCAATTATATTGGATATTTTTTTATAATTCTCCTGCAATACTTAACATTGTTTTAAAATTAACTGTAAACTTTACTTAAATAATATTGGAAGTATAAGAAAAATATTTCATGAAAATCGGCTTTTTTACTACCTCGCGGAAATTCTTATAAAAACGTAACAACCTACGAAAATAACACAATTTATTTTATTTATTTATTTATTTAAACTTTAATGCACATAAAATTATGAGTACAAATGGCGGACTTAATGCCATAAGGCATTCTCTACCAGTCAACCACTGGGCTAAAAAGAGATGGTTGTTAGGTGCAGGATTAATACTCGAAAAATTAAAACGATAATCGCTACCTACTATTTACAAAATAAGTATTTACAAAGTAAATACTAATTAATATACTAATTAATATAGTATTTACAAAGTAAATACTAATTAATATACTATAATTAGTATCTTGCCTATTATTTCCAATCAAATCTTCAATGCAAACTGCAAGTTTTGATAAATAGGTATATCTTAGTAAGTACCTAATACTTATGTATATTTTGAATCTGCCCGTTTAAAATTTTAAAATCGTTTACTCCGTGTCCCTAGAAAGAAAGTAGCGGAAATTCCGAGCGTTCCCCTGACGACACGCTTAGGGAAATTATGCGATGAAATATCACAAGTGATCGGGTTTCATCGCAATAGATATAAAACACATATGTGGTGGATCGACTACATATGTGGCCGATCGTGCGATTTGATACGTGATCCCTGGGGCGTATTCTCATAAAAATTGGCATTAACTTGATTGACATTGACTTTAGGCATTAAGTCCGCCATTTGTCTATAATTGTATATCTTTACTACGTATACGAAATTAATAACTAGCTTAAATCTAAAATAGGCCCTTGAGGCATTGTACCAAGGATGCTGGCGGCATTTACTCGCTGTATCGCAATGATACGTTGTGCGAGGAACCCGCCAGCTCTTCGGTCACCAGTTACGTCAACCAGACACTTCGCGATTTCTGCAAACAACTTGTGCGCACTGGAACCCCATGGACCTAGAGTTTCAACACCAAATGGAACGAAATGATACTCTCTACCGAGGCTCTTATATTTATAACGTTTTAACATTTCGGCGCTTTCCGCCGCTCTGCCCGCTTTTACATTAGTCCGTTGGAGGTGGGACGGTGCCAGTGTGTCTACGCAGGTAGCATTCCACACCAACATCCGTCCCAAGCTCCAAGGAACCAAGGACAACTTATTTTTGCAATCGAAAATAAATCTCATCAACAAAACAATCCAGTGAAAAAGAACAAAGCGGCAAATCAAATTATTTCGTAATAAAACCTACTGTTATAATAAAATGGCAAAGAAAGTAAAATATGTACCCGAGTGAAATGGATATTCCCTTTTTGGATTAGAATCTCTGGAAATAGAATATTAATATTTCATTCGGGTCGTTTGCGTATTTTACACGAAATCCTGTAATAACGTCCTTTCTGAATTAATCATTTGAAAAGGATTATTCACGTAATAAATTTAATATTATGGGTATTAAGGTGTAGCGTGGAATGTTCTTAGGTCTTAGGGTGGGTGATCAGTGCCATATAGGTAAAAGAATGGTAGAGATGAATGTTGATGGACGGAGAGCGGATGTTAGACCAAAAATACGATGGATGAATTGTATGAAAGAGGATATGAGAAAGAAAGGAGTGAGTGCTGAGGCCGCGAAAGATAGAGGAGAATGGAAGAGAAAAACATGTTGTGACGATAACGTGGGATAAGGGCAGGAAGAAGAAGAAGGGTGGGTCACCAGTGTTCAAGCTCAATCAATCAAATATTTATTTCAATCAAGTAACAATAACGTTTAATCAAAGAAAATTACCTAGTGGTACTTGCTTACGAAAAGACTGTTTGAAATCATTCTATGTGTGGTTTCGCGTCATTAACACTAAAATTTTGGGCCCTGAGGATAGCAGTATATATTGCCAGTTTACAAGCCGACGAAGTAGGCACTCTTAACCAAGTGCTCTCCAAGCCGCTAAATCTTGGGCCCGGTGTACGCTAGCCTGTGATGAGCCTTTATCCTCTGACGTTATTCTATCCGCCCAAGGCGTGGCCACAGAATAAGTAATAGTATTATCATACAGAACGGCCACGCACCGCCCCGCCCCGACTCGAATTACCTCGCCCCGCGACACCAGATTGACGGCCGTTTGCCGGCCGCTCAATACTATTCTTAAGCAACTTACTCACACATATGACGCGTGTACAGACGAGCCGTTTACACATAGAAACGCAAGTGATTTTTGATGTATAGCGTGTCCGCCCTGTGGCGTGGCCTGGTCCATTCCTATGCTTCCTTGCCATTAGACCATTGATCACAAGCTTCTCCAAACTATTTGGTCCTGTTCCAATTCTATACATAAATCCGCTTCCAAAGAACCGCCAACTTTACGGCTGAAACGAGAAAAGGTCTCAAGATTGGACATTTAAGTTCACAAAGAGCTTTCAATACATTTATTGAAGCGGATATTTCGCGGTTAATATCGACTTCGAAGTCAAAGTTAAAGTCAGATTTGTTTGCTTAGAAAGTTGGATACGTGATTAAAATTGACTAGGTTGTTTTCAGAACGTAACATACGGAAATGTTTGACTTTGAAATACTTTCTGTACTTTACGTAATTGATTACTGATGGTTCTGAGATGTATATTTTGGAAAACTACAAGAATAGCAATTTTTGCATTTGGAACAAAGCATTTTAAGTAGGTACCGTGAACTGGGCTTATACTTTGATTTGCAGGGTTGATAATCGATTTTAGAGGAATAGGGAGATGAGTTTTAATAGTTCGCACAAGTGTAGCAGAAATACACGATGATGAAACGGTAAATAAGCTAATTCCTTATAGTTGAATAATCGATGGTCAATGTTACCCCATGAATCTAAGTAAACCCCAGTTTATCTGTAAATAAAACAGATTTTTTTCGAATATATTCATTTAGATATTTTTAAATGAGCTTGTTGAACAAAAACATGTAAATAATATTTATTTTATTTGTTTCAGGTATTTACTATTGTTGTCACTGGGATCTTCTGAACTTAGGACTCATTCAATGGATTGTACATTTAAATAATATTATGTAATTATACCTAGTCATGACGATTATAATATAAATTCATGTAGATTAGTCTAGCATAATTTATAATGTAATTTCATATTATGAGAATAAATATCTAATGTAATCTAATCTAATCTATGAGTGCCCAAAACAAAACAAAAAGACGATAATTTTATTGTCATACCACTGCAGTTTCTACGATTACGTCCCGTTTTAAGGCCAGAGGTCCTAATACCGCGAAACACGTTCGACGCCGTACCTAGGCTCCCCGAAACATGTCGCGCGAGTGACTAAAAATACGTGAGTGATACCGCAAAATTAGCTTAGTGTAAACACTAAGCGAATTATACGGTCATAAGACTCTTACTGTTGGTACAGTAGAAAGTGCTGGATAGTTTAGTGGATATTTGCAATTTTCGCAATTATTCTGCTTTTGAAGTTACCCAGATACTTACCTATGAGTATGGTTTCATTTATAAAGACCAGAGAAAACGTTACATCTTGCTTGGATTCATTCCTTAGTGAAATACTTTTCCGGAGTTTTCTACGATACTCCGATTGTCTTCACTAATAGAAACTTCGTACCTAGCTCGTATCAAAAACGGGAAATGAAGCGAAAAGAATAAATGACAGATCAAATCAAGCTCAATAGAGCGGAAAATATAAGATATCATGGATACAATAAAAGCTCATCCTGCTAATATTACTTACAAATAATCTGGATGAAATATAATTCACATGACAGGACATGTACGGTCAAGTAAATTGATTTTTGTACAATTTTGTATCTAGTCACTAAACCGTATTTACGTAGGGAAGCCTAATTTCGCCCAAGTAAAATATTGAAATATTATTATTCAACACACTTGCTCAAAACGACGTTTTTATTTCACCGATATTTGGCTCATAATCCTAGAATATTAAACACTGCTTTTTCATTATATTATCCGACTGACTTAAAAAGGTAACTGATTGCTAATAATATGTATGAACGGCGGACTGGCGGGGAGACGGGCGGCAGGCAGTATGACAGATTACTAACTGTTATAACAATTATAATTTGATTAATATGAGTTTTTTTTTTCCTCGCAAGTTTGTTGAAAACGTCGTATGAAACGCGTGTGCATTGGTCATTACACACATCGGATTTCTTATTGCACAATATCGCCTCGTGTGTTATGACCAAGTTAGCACACTTGTATCACAATGTACTATTAACACTAAAAAGGTCTGCGTAAAATACAGTCAAATACCCTAAAATTGTATGAAACCAGCTATTTGACTAGGTATTATTGCTTTACCATTATATTTCCGGTTCAGAACACACGCCCCGTACTTATTCGATTCGACGTACCAATTTCAAATTAAATTTAACTGACGCTGTGGCCTGACGAGGGTTGCCAGTCGCCAGGGGATACAGGTGTCAGGGATATTTTTAGATGCGACTACAATGCTTCGGAACTTGGGAGCAAAAATTATATCAAACCTATAACTGAATACCTACTATTGGGTTAGTATGAGGAGGTAAACTGACATTTTATCACATTCAATCGGTGAGAAAAAGCTTTAGGTAACAAAAACTAAAGCAAATGGCAAAGACCGATTTTATAGGTTGCATTTTAAGAAAGATAAATATTTTGGAAAGAGTAAATACACGGGTAAGCTAAGTTTTAACGAAGTAGTACATAATTTAGGGCATGTCTTGGCCACATATGCTGTTCTCCGTACGCATCACTACTTTGTGTACCTAGACAGTGTCACAGGGCGGACACGCTATACATCAAAAATCACTTGCGTTTCTATGTGTGAACAGCACACGCGTCATGCGTCATTGTGTGAGTAAGTTGCTTAAAAACAGTACTGAACGGCCGGCAAACGGCCGTCAATCTGCTGTCGCGGGGCGAGGTAATTCGAATCGGGGCGGGGCGGTGCGCAGCCGTTCTGTATGATAATACTATTACTTATTCTGTGACAGTGCCGTAGGGCGGGCGTATACGAAACGCCTCCTTGTACATCCAGGTATACACCAAAGCTTTGTTTTCGATTGTGTTCAATTGTAAAATATGAGGAAAAATCTGCACGTGAGCCTTGGAAAATTTTAATAAACGGTAAAAATACAAAAGATAACTTCAAATATATTAAGCGATTACCTACCTTATTTACCTTAATGTTTATATTTTTCTTGATAAATCACAAGTGTTAGTAAAAAATTCCCTCTTGACACTTTTGACAACAAAACGTAAACAAAGTCCGGTTGCAGTGGCGTCATCTGTCCTAACCTTTCAGTGTGCCTTTTCGGAACACAGGGCGTAGCATTCTAAATTCAAATTGAACTTGACCGTTACGGTGTCGCAGAAGCGAGATTTAGGCTTCAGCTAATCTTATGGGGCCTGTAGACGGGCCATATTATTATTTTCACTGCAATATATGGCCGGCGACTATTGGTGTCTTTCCCTAACATGTGAGTAAGAGCGGGACACCAATAGTTGCCGGCCACATATTGCAGTGAAAATGTGGCCCGTCTACAGATCCAAAACAGAAGCACTCACCTTGTGACAAATTGTACAAGTTGCCTTTAGTCGCGCCCAGGCAAGCGAGAAATGTGCACGTGCTAACGAGCTCCCGCTCAACGAAAGAGACAAGCTTATGTTTAAGAACTAGTATGACAAAGATGATTGGAATGCGAAATTTAATCAAAAATAATAGATTTCTTTGTAGGTATAGAAATAAATATGGAAGTATTATTTGTACTCCTTATGTATGAGCATAACTTATCTATAGTTATACAGGGTGGCTAAAAAATAAGTGCATTCACGTTGCCAGGGAGGTTTTGGGATTATACTGAGTAACTGTGACTATGAGACCAACCACGAAATCGTGGTAAAAAATTAACCTCCCATAGAAAATGGTCCAGCCAGTGTATGAAACAGCAAAATTTTTTTTTTCGCGATTTCGCGGTTGGTCCCATAGTAAATGTTGCTCAGTATAATCGCAAAACCTCCCCGGCAACGGGAATGCACTTATGTTTTAGCCACCCTGTATAATCTGAGTGTCAGGGATATATGTATGCTGGCACTTCACATGGCGTTGCGTGTTTGTGTATTTGCTCGTTGCTCGGATCAAGTTAAGATCACGCTTTTTAAAGCGTTCTGTCAGAGCTTCTATACGAGCAGCCTGTGGTTCAACTGCACTCAGAAGGCGCTCAGTGCCCTGAGGGTTCAATATAATAACGGCTTTCGGGCGTTGTTGAAGCTGCCCCGCTTCTGCAGTGCTTCTAAAATGTTTGCGGAGGCACGCACAGATGGGTTTCTCGCCATAGTGCGTAAAAGAACTGCCTCGCTAGTTAGTAGGATGCGGAGCAGCTCTAACGGCATCCTAAAAATGTTTGTAGAAAAGCCTGACTCTCCCATGCACAAACATCTTAACAATTTAATGGTCATGGGTAGCTGATTTTGTCAAATATAAGTTTATATTTTTAATTTAATTATTTTAATTTAATGTACTTGTTATTAATTTTTTACAAACATTAACAATAGATTTTAAGTAATTATGTACTCTAACCAATGGATCATAGAAATCTGAATAAATAAATTATATTATTATTATTATTTATTCGGCCAAAAAAAAACCACGTGACGAGGATTTATTCGTCTATATTTCCCTCGAATAAGCCAAACACGCATGGATATCGCCGCTATACTCACTCAACCTCGTATCTGCAACACTTTTTTGATGACAAAAACACCCGTATTCGGAATGAAAGAAAAGCGACATTTCCATCAAATGATTGTTGCAGATATGAGGTTGAGTAAGTATAGCGACGATATGCCCGCTTGTCGGTTTTTGATCACACATCAAAGGACGCAACTAAAGCAAATATTTCCGTTCACCGTTTACACATGGCTCACTCATAGTAAGATGTAAATTCAAACATTTGCATAAGCATTTCTGTTGGCACCCCAAGTGTGGATGTCGTGTTTGTGATGTTCGAAATTCATAGACAATATTAAGAGTCCCCGGCAAGCTCGGCCGAATTGCACCTTCCCATACAAACGTAGTTACGCTCTCATTTTAAAACTACGTGTTGGATTGTAATGAAACTTTGCACATACAATGACATGAGGTATGTGTAGGTCGGAAATTAGTTTATGTAGCTCTAGTATATAAAACAAACGAAATAGAGCAAAAACTAGTTGTGTATGAAAAACTTAAATTCGCTGTATTTTTTAATTATGGTATCTGAAGCTACATAAACTAATTACAGACAGATATAGGCGCGCCGCATCCCTGGTGCGCCGGGTGCGGGACAGTCCCAAAATCATCTTAAGAATGATAGCGGATAAGCCTGATATTGTCCGCTAATGCTACACTGTGCGGGACTACATTCCCCAATGGGCTCCATACAGTGGTAACTTGGAGGTTAACTCTTTTGAAACTGTTTTTTACTAACAAAATGTATGTGTCACAGTTACATGAAATAAATGATTTCAAATTTCAAATTATCCTATCGTAAGTACAAAGTTTCAAAGCAATCTAGCTAGTCGTTTTAAAATGAGAGCGGAACTACGTTTGTATGGAGAACCGAGCTTGCTGGAGAGCCTTAAGACAAACACGGCGAATATGTTAAGGGGCCCACTGACTATCAGTCCGCCGGACGATATCGGCCTGTCAGTTGTTCGGAACTGTAAAATTTTTGTTCTAACTAACAGGCCGATATCGTCCGGCGGACTGATAGTCAGTGGGCTCCTTTACTCGAACACGCAACGCCATATGAAGTGCCAGTATTAGATGTGACTGTTGTGTTTGGGAACTGGGGAAAAAACTCTTTCGTTAAGTTTAAGTCATTTATCTCAAATTTTCATGTTTGGTATTTTAAGTCGCAAAGGATACTCTAAAAATAAAATAATATTTGGGAGACCGGGCCTTGCTCGGAAAACATATAAAAACTCAAAAATGCGCGTTTTCCTAGAGATAAGACCTAGCTAGATCGATTTTTCGCCCCCGAAAACCCCTATATAGCAAATTTCATCAAAATTGTTAGAGCCGTTTCCGAGATCCCCGAAATATATAAATATATATATTATTAGATTATTTTAAACCGGGTCACTCACGTATTATTAAGTCGAATAGCTCGACATGTTTCGGTCCAATTTACGAGGACCGTCTTCACGGAGACACGACACGTCTTCACTGGTCGAGGGCGCGGCGTGTACTGCGGGCGTGAGTGACCCGGTTTAGAATAATCTAATATGTTTGAGTCTCACGGGAGTTTTATATATATATTATGTACAAGAATTGCTTGTTTTTAAACGTTTTCGTTTCGTTTTTATACCTTTAGGTATAAGATTCCTAAAGACTAAAGGGAGACGAACTAAAAGTGCTCCCGCTCAAGTAAAAAAGCAAATCCCGATGCACAACCATTACCACCACCATTATTAAGTACCACAATACCATACCACATGCAGTTACCATACCATATTATCACGATAGTTGATAAGTCTTGTAAATCTGTAATTACTAACAATCGTATGGATATTAATGTCTCAAATAAATTGATTGATTCATTGATTACTCTGTTTGTTCCTTCATTGTTTCCACCACTGAATAATTTATATACATTTTCCCTTCATCTTGTCATTCAGCGTGATTCCCGTAATGTATGGAAATGGCATTGGCTTCAGATAAAGCTTGTGATTCGTCGCTTTGTCGAGATTTGATTTGCCTTTGAAATGAAATAAAATTCTTTATTTTCAGGCAACTATTGGCCCATAGATCTATTGACCTTAAAACTAGCATACATATTATTATAAAATAAAATAAAAACTAAAACTAAAAACACACAATTATGGCTGCGATACAGTTCGCAACCCCGCAGTGTTAGGGAGCCGCGATACTTGACACTCTTCGGCCCGAACTCCTCCTTTGTGAAGGTCGCTAGATGTTCAGTCGGAACGCTCACGACAAAAGAATTAAAATTTACACTGCGACGAGATTCCAACTTCACGACCCTCAGGATGAATCCGGACTGGACTCGTACATTTTTTTTTATACTACGTCGGTGGCAAACAAGCATACGGCCCACCTGATGTTAAGCAGTCTCCATAGCCTATGTACGCCTGCAACTCAAGAGGAGTTACATGCGCGTTGCCGACCCTAACACTCCTCTCCCTCGAACTCTGGCAACCTTACTCACCGGCAGGAACACAACACTATTAGTAGGGTCTAGTGTTATTACATACACACACACATACATACATACGTACATACTTTAATTACTAAAATTTAAATACTTTAATTAGGAAAAACTGAGAAAGGATTCCAATTCTAATTCTCAGTAGAGGCATAATCATGTTTCAGGTAACGAAAGCTTTTCGTGAGTTACGTTTGGCCTAAATTCAAAATGTACAGTAAAAGCTTATTACAGAAATTTCGAGTAGATTTCATTGTCTGGCATCAACAGAAATTTTGAAGTGTAATTTTATACTAATTACCTACGTTATTCCGAAGTGAAATTTGCCATTTTGATCGTCAAAACTAATTGACGTAGACAGTTGGAATTTGAGAAAAGAGTCAAGAAGTCTGAGTTACATTCGGATTGCGACTGCATCTGCATTAAGGTGATGTTCGGATGCCAACTGCAGTTTGCACAACTTTTTAAGGTTCCGTACCCAAAGGGTAAAAAAGGGACCCTATTACTAAGACTCCGCTGTCCGTCTATCCGTCTGTCTGTCACCAGGCTGTATCTCGAGAACCGTGATAGCTAGGCAGTTGAAATTTTCACAGATGATGTATTTTTGTTGCCGCTATAACAACAAATACTAAAAAGTACGGAACCCTCGGTGCGCGAGTCCGACTCGGACTTGGCCGGTTTTTTATCAGTTTTTGAAGTGCAAAGAGAGCCTTTCCGAGCTGGCGTAGTAAAAATAAATAAATAATAGTACACGGATCGGACACAGTCCTTGTTGATAAAATCTCCACCATTTATCCCGGACATGACAAATGAGGCAGTTTTTTACCGGAATTACTTCCGCTAATAAAGTCGTGCGAATTAATGCACGTAAATTTGACAAAGTTGTAATAGCATTGAGGCGTATTCGGATTTTAGACATATGATAATGATTTGATATTAATTCAATATTAATTTCACTTGCATTAATATCGTATTTCGCATTATGGTCTTTTAATGCGTCATAGCATAATGGGTAGCCTTGCCTACGAGTATATAATAGAGAGATAAAGATAAATAATTAAATACATAGAAAACACTCATAACTCAGACAAATATATGCCAGCTGTGCTGGCATTCAAAAAACTCGGTGTGCTTAATAAAGAGAGGCGATACTTTATTCCGGGGCAAAGACTGCTGCTATATAAATCCCAAATCAGACCCCATATGGAGTACTCTGGCAGGAGCACCTGGATGCCAGCTTGGACCCTTCGTCTCAGTCCAAAGGCACACGAATCGTCGATGATCCCAAACTCACAAGCAGTATTAAACCTTTAAGTCTAAGGAGAGACTTTGCCTCCCTGTGTGTGTTCTAGTCCTCTCCCCTCAGCCCCCCCCCCCCCGCTCCGCTTGTACAATGGGCTGTGCTCTGAAGTATTGTTTGACATAATGCCAACGGCCGCTTTCTATCACCGCACCGCCGCTCGCCATAGGCAGGGTGTTCATCCTCACACCCTTAGAACCTAAATGGTCGCGTACTAAGCGGAATTTCCTCCCGCGGACGCTTTGGCTGTGGAATGACCTCCCTTCCAAGGTTTTCCCGAGAGTCTAAAACCTCTGGTGTTGCAGGCGTCCATAGGCTACGGTGACTGCATGCTTACCATCAGGCGGGCCATATGCTTGTATTCCACCAATAAAAAAAAACACATAAATGCTCTTACCAGCATTCGAACCCGCGGGACCTCCTTATTCGTAGCTTGCAGGCGAGTCCCTACCGGCTAGGAAAAAAAAAAAACGCAGAGGCGTTTTCGGATATCATTTAGACAACATTTATTTTATTTTATTTTTTGTTTTAAACTTTATTGCACAGGAAGAATATATAGTGACAAAAGGCGGACTTAATGCTACACGGCATTCTCTACCAGTCAACCTTTAGGCCAAACAGAGAAGCATAGTTGGTGCGACAATACTGATCAGATTTAATTTTTTTATGAATCTTACTAAGATCACACCCTTATTTTGGTTTTATAGTTTAAAGACATTGTAAAGAAGCCGTTTGCAAAAATATAGTTAAATTATTATTTACTCAAAATCAATGTATCTGAGGCGTTACAATTTGTTTTCACACCTCGCATTTGCTTCTTTTATATTAAGAAGATTTGAATCTGGTGCCTTGAATCCCTCGCTACGCTCAGGTTTCCACTTGTTTAATGACAAACGCAAATTACTTGCACAAGAGCCGTTTACCAAATTAATGTTGCAATCAGCAAGCATGTGAATTTGCAAAGTTTTAATTAAGTATATGCCCGAAGGCGTATTTAGGTCTTCAAAATATTATACTTTCATTCTTGCGTCGAATGATACTCTTTTGGTTGAGCTTAACTTAAAAAATAACTTAAAACATGTTTTAACCGAATTATTATTACTTAAACGTTATATTTCTAAATAAATGTGTAAACTTTGGAAACTTTTCTACAAACATTTTACGTGTATAGTAGCTGTGTGGAGATCATAGGTTAATAAAACAATATGTATCATTTTTGGTAAATAAACTATTTTTATTTTATTTTATTATTTATATTATGTAGTTTTCATACTTCATAATTTTGGGATAGGTAAGTATTTAAATCCTATTTTTTATTAGAATACCCTGATGCGTATTCGAATTCTCAAATACGATACTGATTTGATTTTAAATATTTAGTTGCACTTCCATTAATATTTAGTAACCACACCACACACAATATATTATGTAATAGTATTATATAATTATATATTGATAGTATTTATTATTTATTTATCTTTATGAAGTTTCGTTTATTCACTTTACACGTGTAAAACGCGAAACGTGGTGTGTGTGTGTGTGTGTGTGTGTGTGTGTGTGTGTGTGTGTGTGTGTGTGTGTGTGTGTGTGTGTGTGTGTGTGTGTGTGTGTGTGTGTGTGTGTGTGTGTGTGTGCTAGTTTTAAGGTATTTATCTATGGTTGTCAGTTGCCTGAAATAAAGCTTTCATATTATTTCAAAGCGGCATCAAACACACACACATAAACCTTTTGTCTACAAAAAACTTTACGGGCCTGATTTAGTTAAATTATGTTATATCCCCTTCTTACAAACACATACGTCAAAATGACAGATAAAGACAAACGATTCATAGCTAATTCAGGTCAGTAACGCGTTTATGAATAACGCCATAAACAGATAAGATTCACATAATCTACGAAATCCACTTAATATGTCACGAAACTTGAAGAACATGCCGACACGTCGTAAAAATTACATTTTCAGCACGTGAGCTAAAACCAATTACTACCGTTGTCAGAAAACCGAGACTGGCGTAGCTAAGAATTAACAGTACAGTAGACTAACTAGCCTTATGAACCGACTTTGCATGTACAACCAGCCTTAAAGTGTATAGTTTATTATAGTTAATTATTTTTGTATGTGGGTATTTGCACATTGTAGCTTTTCCTCAGTCAACCGTTGACCACGAACGTTGTAAACGGTTCTAAACGTCGGGATGTATTATAAATTCAATATACGCGATATAATCCGTTTTCATAGTTTAATTTCATCATTACAGTAGAGCTAAATAATTAAAAATGTTGATAATTTTAGTTTTTCTACTCCAGCACTTATTTATAGATTAAATGACTGCTAGTGAGATCTAAATCAAGTTCATAAGAAGCGCGGCGCGCGCGGCGCCGGCGCAGTGTTCTTATTAGCAGTGCACTACGTTCGGCCGTATATTCTATTCGGCCGGCAACCCATTCCTTCCCGGCCTCTGTAGTAATGTACTATTGTTATGCAAACATTTGTTTCAGACAAACAGATAAAAAGCGCGTAGTCTGCGACATGGTTGAATTGTTCCTGTAAAAACATTTCTACTTCGCACCGGCAAAATGAGAATTGAGAAACGAGTGGAACACTCACACAAATTGCATTAACTCTTCCCAAATTCGCCGGGAAATATAAAGAAAGTAAAGAAACCTCTCAAATGTGGGTATAATTCTGCTTGAATAACATCCATTTTTATGCTGATGGCTGTTTTAAGAGTTACCTTCTCTTTTGATACGTTTGATGCGGTAAAAGGATCTGTTGGTTTGAAAGAATAGATGTTATCAATTTAGATTGAGGTAAAATAAACATATAAGACGTAATTTTAAAACGCTTTTAACCAATAATTCAGTATTTTGTACGGTACCGAAATAACATTATTTAAGTTAATGAAATTGGAAAAATATAGTTAAAAAAGGTTACGGAATATAATTGGAAAATAATTAAATAAATAAAAAAACGGTTATTTTGTGGAAGATTATGTGCTAAAATAGGTATTCTTATTTTATTATACATTTAAACGTTTGTATATTTTAATTAACTGTACTTATTGAAAATATACCTAAACCATTTTAAAAGGTAAAAGTATCTTGCTCATACCTAAATCAATTCAGGACGCATTTTTAATAAAATATTGTGTACATTTTAAATTGTATAAATACGAGTAGCTATACACTCTTGAAAATGAGTTTAATAAGTATTATTACTTTAAAAGCCTGTAACATTATACGGCAAGAGATTATGTCTAATTATATCAATGCTAATTTCTGGCAGTCAAAGCTTCGAGAGTTTTATCTGTTAATTTTGCAGGGACGACTTTTAATTTCACTCTTCTCAGGCTTGGATAAGTACAAAATTGAGCAAATCATACTGTAATACGTTTGCGATAGAGTCTCTTTTTAAATAAGAGAGATAAGTAATGTTAGATATTTTTCCCCTCACTAGCTCGGAAAGTTGTCTTTTATCCTTTAAAACAAGCGGGGAAAAACGCATTTTATCCACTAGTGGGGAAAGTAATTTGACCTTGGATGGAGCGTGTTTAAGTAGCTTGACAGATAGCAAAACGTAAAACGCTCATAATAATGGTTAGTTCGATATTAATTATCATTAAACAAATGCTTTGAGAATCTAATAAAAAATGCCAAATTTAGCTTTATTTAATGATTTTATGTCTTAAACTTTAAAGTTCCATTAGAAACGTTTGTTTTTTAATAATGATGTTAAATATAATTCGGAACGCACAAGTTGAATCGATGCAATTTCAAAACGCATCATTGACATTTCATACGTCAGAAATGTCAACATTGTCAACAAAATTTTTACTTAAAAACTTCTCACGTAAAAATACAGAATTTCCAGTTTTTTGTTATAATATCGTAAAAAAATGAGTGATTCCAGTGATGAAGATGATCTAACGCCTGTGGATGTCGCACTTTCCTCGCTATAGTGAGGTGAAAAGTTTTGTGTTACACACGGGTGCAAATGTATTTTACTTCTCGTGTGTTGAAACACTCGCGGGTAAAATACAACTTTGCACCCTTGTATAACAAATAACTATTTTGCCTTTGATAGTTGTTGTTTACTATGTTCAACAGTTTTTACAAGTAGGTACTTAAAAGTTATACAAAGTTAGCACAAACGCAAAAAAGGCACGTGAGAATGATTTTGAATAGTCTGCTCAGCTGCTCTCATCTGTACAGTGCGGCATAAAAGAGTACAAAATAAATGAGGGCGCCACTTTCTTCGTAACTTTCACATATTTTGTATGGAAATAATATAAATTATTTAGTTCCATTTTATTGAATTTCTACTCTTTCATGTCGCAAAGTATATAGTACGGTACGAGTAAAGCATTTATGTGCGATGGCCAAGTCATTAATGTATTAAAAATTAAAGATCTTTTTTTTTTTATACCACGCCGGTGGCAATCAAGCATACGGCCCGTCTGATGGTAAGCAGTTACCGTAGCCTAAGAACCCCATACTGTAGCCCCTCGGGAAAACCTCGGCAGGGAGCTCATTCCACAGCCGAAGCGTCCGCGGGAGGAAATTCCTCTTAAACCGCACAGTACGCGACCAAATGGACCCTAGCACCTAAATAGGTGCTAGGGTGTGCCCCCCCCCCCCCCCCCTGCCCTGCCGATGGCGAGCGGTGCGATGATAGAAAGCGGCCGTTGGCATCATGTCAAACAATTCTTCAGAGCACAACCCATTGTACAAGCGGTAGAACACACACAAGGAGGCGAAGTCTCTCCTTAGACTTAAAGGTTCAATACCGCTTGTGAATTTGGGATCGTCGGCGATTCGTACAGCGCGCCTTTGGACTGAGTCGAAGGGTCCAAGCGAGCATCCAGGTGCTCCTGCCCAAAGGTGACAGCAGTACTCCATATGGGGTCTGACTTGCGATTTATAGAGCAGCAGTCTTTGCCCCGGAGTAAAGTATCGCCTCGCTTTATTGAGCACACCGAGTTTTTTGGATGCCAGTGCAGCCTTCCCTTCCAGGTGGCTACGGAATTGGACATCACTGGAGATGTTGATACGGTTTTAACACCCCCTGGCACTGACTAAAATAACCGACTTTGAAAGAATTGCGTTGCGAGACTTGCATCTTTTTACATGTAATGTTTTGATGGGACATTATTGTCACAAATAAGTGCCCCTATATTCTTTGTAATTGAATGTTTGACATTTATGAACTCGGTCAGGCTTTGCAGGACAAACCGATATTTTTACAAAAGCGGTTTATATTCTCTGCTGATTCATATCATTTTGATTTTCGCTAGAATTGTAAGTACCTATCTGTTAGCATTTTGTGCCCTATCAGGGTGTCATGTACCAACTACCTGTAACTAACATCTTTTGTAATGCACATGACATGTAATGTTGAATAAATATAAATAAATATAAATATAATTCAATTGTCATAGTACTTATAAAGGACCATGGGCAACTTTGTATGGAGCCTGGTCCAAAAACCAACAGAAATGAGAGAGGTCATTAGATAGGTATTTCTATATACTTCATTTCGTTCTATGGACACCAAGCGGAATTCCATTGCAGAACTGAGATATTGGTATTTTAGTCAAAATGTCGTCACCCTATTACCTAGGCAATAGAGTCCAAGTAAGTACAGCAGCAAATTAATGCAGGGTAGAGCGCGCGTTTGCCGCAATAATGGTTTGCTGTAATAACGCAAATATGTACTTACCATACCAAATCTCCCAATTTCCATTCAACTTAATGTACGGTAACCATAGGTATATGGAGTGAGCAATCATAAGGCCAATTCTTATGTACGGATGCGAAGCCTGGACACTAACACAAAAAGAGGAGCGCGCGCTGCTGGTAGCCGAGCGGAAGATCTACCGCAAGATATTGGGACCCACACGTCGAGAGGATGGAACCTGGAGACTCCGCAAGAACCAGGAGATTGAAGATCTGGTGTCCGAGCCGAACATCATCGGAGAAACGAAAGCCGCTAGGCTCCGATGGCTCGGGCACGTAGTCCGGATGGGGGAAGCTCGCGCAGTCTGGACGGCGTACTCTGGAGTACCAAGTGGCCCAAGACCGTCTGGACGCCCTAGGTACCGCTGGAGAGACGAAGTGCAGAAAGACCTCAGCGAACTCGGCGCCGTCGACTGGACAGAAACGGCTTTGGACAGAGTAGCATGGCGGTCTTTGGTGTCGGAGGCCAAGATCCACTTCGGGTCGTAAGTAATCTAAGATTTCTTATTTTCCTAAGACAGTACACACCTATACTATCCACGATTAATTTACTTGACCGACAGACGCAAACAATCATATAATAGTTATATATGCATAGTGATTAGTGATAGTGGTACCAGTAAGTATTGCTCAAATGAGTGCGCCGATATGCTACTCACAACACTGACTCACAATGGTGGAACATATTATATTAAATGGAACATACCCGCTCTTCTTGAGCCGACTGGCATTATCAGAGATGATGGCAAGAGGCCCGATGGGATGTCCTTGGTTCCTTGGAGCTTGGGACGGATGTTAGTGTGGGATGCTACCTGCGTAGACACACTGGCACCGTCCCACCTCCAACGGACTAATGTAAAAGCGGGCGGAGCGACGGAAAGCGCCGAAATTTTAAAACGTAATAAATATAAGAGCCTCGGTAGAGAGTATCATTTCATTCCATTTGGAGTTGAAACTCTAGGTCCATGGGGTCCCAGCGCGCATAAGTTGTTTGCAGAAATCGCGAAGCGTCTGGTTGACGTAACTGGTGACCGAAGAGCTGGCGGCTTTCTCGCACAACGTATCAGCATTGCGATACAGCGGGGGAATGCCGCCAGCATCCTTGGTACAATGCCTCAAGGGCCTATTTTAGATTTAAGCTAGTTATTAATTTCGTTTACGTAGTACCACTGTATATATCTTGAATGAAACATATATTTAATGAATAATGAAAAAGGGTACAATAAGTGTCATAAAATAAACCTACGAAAAAGTAATACTAAATGACAACAAATACAATATTACCCCAAAATATAATGTGCCAAAAATACTGGCGGCATTACCTCGCTGAATGGCCAGGGATATCTTTTGGACGAGGAAAGAACCAGAGCGAGGGTCGCCGCCCCTTTCCCTTAAGCGTCGCCCTATATCCTTAATGAAGCCCCCGCCGTCTCGACGGCAACCGGGACAAAATCGTACACCTGTTCAAGGTTCGCGTACTTGCTGTGCTTGAACCTAGCAGCACTTTTAGCCGCTGCACCTTGTTTACCGTGCGCGCGAGATGAGTGGGAGCAAAAGTACTCACAAATTAAATTAAAATTATTATTATTAGGTTTATATCTAATCATAATCATAATAATTTATTTATAAAACCAATTTACACGTCAATAATAAATAATTAATAATAGTGATTTCCCAATAATAGTGATCTAGTTATTAGGTACAAACAGTTCTGATTAATGATAATTAACTAAATGTTTTTAATAATAATTGTCAATATAATAATGTATACCGCAAATGGTGGAATTAACATATGATAATAGTAAGCATTATGCCTTACACGCAATGAATTCGTCATAGCTATAAAACGATTGCTCGATAAGCCACTGCTTTAGGTGGAATTTAAAGCTGCCCAAGCTTGGAGCATTAATTATGTTTTTAGGCAACTTATTGTAGACAGTGGGACCCATGACGTGGGTGAGTTTAGATGACTTGGTCAACGTCCGGCTTATACCCTATATCTAGGGACCTCTCCACGTAAAATTTACTACTCTGTTGGACACACACACACCTATTAAGGCGGTTCCCTGAGCCAGAAGGCGAAAAATCTCCTTATATGATCATGTTTTTCTAAGAGGCGTTGATATTCGTAGACGTGGAAAAAATATATGTAGTTCTTGACTATATTATCTTTAACAACATAGCTTCCGATACACGAATTATGACACTTCGCTCGATACAATTAATTCCCAAAGTAACCTCTAACTCGGACTTTTAATCCTACTTTACTCGGTTATTTATTATGTGATACTATAAACAAAAAAAGAAGAAAAAACAATCTTAACGTAAATAGTAATTCCATAGCTTTAGAATTTCGATATTGTAAGGTAACGTTTTCAAAATAAATAAAAACCGACAAAATTCGATCAAAATTGACACTTGGCGCGTATGTTCTTTCCCGTTCTTTCTTGCGAAATGTGACAAAGACAGCGGCAAACCGATGGAACGGCCTTAATATTCATAGTGAGAGTGGTGTTGCCCAGACGAGTGCGCCGATATGCCACACATATATCGGTGGAACATGTTATATTAAATTCCTCTCCGGATGCCGTAGTATTGTATTACGGCGTCCGTAGACTTCCGCCGTTAGACACTACTATATAAGGGCGAATCAATTTTTCTAGTGACTCGTTGCCATGGTTATGGTCTCCTGGGTCACTATTAAAACTAGTAATGGAAAATAACAAACATTTTTAAGACAGTTATAAGCCCTTTCCATAATAGGTCATCTATGTACTGAGCATATTAGTAGTATGTAGTTATAACATTTCGTGATTTATTTAAAATTACAACTAGTGCGATGTGTCAAATGTATCAGGCATTAAGGCATTTTTATTAGGGTTTGTTGCGCTACCGTGTAGACGTAGTTAAAAGTACATACTCAAAAAACTTTGACGAAAAGGGTCAGAATAAGTCGTGCTTCATAGAACTTTATAGGACGTTGTCATATTTTAGTTTTATTGTCATATGATTCTGAATAGTTAAGATTAAATTGATATTTGTTTTATTCGAATACAGGGTGAAAACGTGGATGCTCATGAAATAAACGATCGCGCTCTCAACTCTCATACAACATTGCTATGAGAAGTCTAAGTACATTAAAAGTAACGGATCAGACTTCGCGTAAAAATAATATCTAAATACCATTGTCTAATAAAATAACAAAAAGATATGTCTTTATGTGTAGAAGAATTACACTGAAGCAGATACTTTTGAATGCGAACTGAATGTTTTATTAAAAAAATATACAATACACGTCAAATTTACAAAGGTACATGTACAGTTTTATATTATTAACACATTAATACACATTTTAAGTCATATATTACATGTCCATTTATTATTTATTCATTGAATACTATTAAAAAACTCATCAATCCCTATTTGAAGTTGTTATAGCTGCTACGTCTGCTACATGCTACGGCCGCATGAGAACCTCGAGTAGTCTCATTTATATGCGCCATCTAATAAATGATCTGTGAATATCTGTGAATACGACACTCGTCTCGAGTGCTTATTATCGTGTCGTGCTTGGGTCGTGTTCGGAAACGGAAATTAATCAGGCACCAATGCAATATGAATGAAAAAATAATTATGAAATAAATATTTTCGACAATCTTACACAGATCTACCTAGGCCAAATGAAAATGTACACGACGCGCATAGTATTTTGTAACTTAGAGTCATTTTAACATGTAATAATTTCAAGTCACGTCACGTATAGAAATAAAATGTGTTTAGTATGTTTTTCATAACAGGACAAAGTATGAGTAGCATATAGTAGTAGTAGGTACACCTCTTAAAGGAATCCAATAAGAGAATTCCAATTAGGTAAAGTTAGGATTGCAATATAACTTAATTAAGATAGGCTTATAACAAATAAAGAATTTTCCCTATTGTGTTTCATTACGTAGATCTGTATAAGAAAATAGGGCAAAAGTATGCGCTACTTTGTTCTAATAGGAAATTGTGATAATAGACTAGAATCTAATAAGATAGATAGGATAAATAAATAAAACATGTAATTTGTTAATATATAATTTCAATAAATAAAGAGAAACGTAGGAGAGTCGAGGAAAGAGAGGTCTGCGCATGCGCGAAGCGCAGACGCCCGCGCCGGTGAGGCGCGGGGGACGAGGTCTTTAAATATGCAGGGAATAAAAGGCGGTGCGCCGGCGAGCAAGCAAGCAACACCTCTCCAAAAGAAGAAAAAGAAGACCTCTCCGACCTCGACCCTCCTGCATCTGATTTAAGAAGAGCTCCAGCTGTTTTACTCCATCCTTGCCGCCTATGCCGCACCCTATACAGTCCACACCCCTACGATAGATCTCAAGATAACAAGATTAGGGCCTAACACTCACAGAAAATATAGAATAGAATAGAATAGAAGAAATTTAAGCTTAGAATAAATTTAAAAGTGGAAAAATTACTGCCTTGGGTGAGACTTGAACTCACGGCCTCTGTATCGATACTCCAGCGCTCTGCTGTTCTGCTAGAAGAAATTTATTTAGAAAACGCTTAAATTTAGGTATTACATAGACAATAGAACAATTTATTATTAATAATATATATATACTTATATAGATAAATACATATAGAGTCTGTGCGGAAGGAAAGAGTCATGGAATATATGGGAACCAATACATTCTATAACTCTTTCCGCACATACTAGATACATAGATAACATCAATAACTCAAAAACAAATATCGACGACACACAAATGTATGTTCTAAAAGGTGCAATCGTCATTTATCGGTGTTTCACATCACTACCGTAACCGGGAATGCCACATCACTAGTGGCGTCGTCCATCTTGTACATCGGTTTTGAGCGTGAACGGACGGCGTCATATATAATCCAAAACTAAAACTCTCATATTTAGTGATTCCGTATATCAGCAAAGTGCGGCCCGCGTCAATTTCGTTAATTACTATGTGGCCCTTGGCTGCTAAAAAGTTGCCGACCCCTGCTTTAAATGGTGCCCTGGTGTTTTTACTCTTACAGTTTTTACCGATCATGGATGAAGCTGATGATATTGCTATGCACGTGTCTAAGCTACATACATTATGGCAACAACTCTTATCTTATCTTATTACTTATGAACAGGATATTGAATACCTTATCTTCAACATACCTCGAGTTCAAAAATGCTTGGGAGTCAGTGCCTAAATATAATAGAAATATCTCCACCCTCATGAAACGTCTGGGTTCCTAGCGAGCAGTGACTTGGAGATCTTGGTACTAATCCCTCTACATCTATGTCCGAAGAAGCTCTCATATACATTTAACATTCGATTTAAATCAAATCAAATGAAAAAATCAGAATGAATGAATCAGATCAAATGTTAAATGTACACACTGCAACAAAATCGGACATAAGCGATCGGCGTATTTCTTGCTCAAGAAATCTAAAGGTCCCACTGATTATCAGTCCGCCGGACGATATCAGCCTGTCAGCAAAGATAGATATAACTCCGTAATAGATGGATACAGTCTAAGAAAAAAACGTGCCTCGAAAATCAAGAAAATTTGATTTTCGTTCAGAGGGCGCTACTAGCTTTGGCCTACTGTCGTATAGATGGCGTTGACGGTTTCGTTTGTTATTTAACAATTTTAACGCATATCAGTGAAAGAACATGGGTCAAAATCATAAAAATAATTAATGCAAATAAAAAAAATCATTTGTCCATATTTAAATACATTTTATCGTATTTTTATAAATATTTATTTTTAGTTTTAAAGTGTGTCGACAGATGGCAGTGAATTTACTGGGGTTACAAAATTTACTATGACAGTACCGCTCTAGTATAAGTTACTCTATGCTGTCAGTTAGAACAAAAAAAAGTGTGTGCGTGTAATCTTTGCGCGCGATTGAAGTAAAACTTCTTTGACGATAACGTTTATCGCTATATTGGCACTTTGACGTGTGTCCTAATGTGCGTGTGTCACTAGTGAGCATTACTTTCGTCAGAAAAAAAATCTGAGTTACCCTCTAGTCGCGCCTAAAGAAGTTTTACTTCAAAAATTGTACAGTTTCGAACAAATGACAGGCCGATATCGTCCGGGCCGTCCGGCGGACTGGTAATCAGTGGGCCCCTTAAGAAGCGAAACAATTTTAATGAAGTCCAGTGGCGTAGCGTGAACTAATCTAGACGTGGGCGAAATCGCATCTGCGAAGCCCTTTTCTTTCACTGTGCCCGAAGGAGTCTCGCGCGAGGCCCCTCTTGGGGCGCGAGGCCGTGGGCGACGACCCAACTTCGCCCACGCCTAGCTACGCCACTGATCTGTCAAATATACATTTGAAAACTACAGTAGTTATATATAAAAAGTATGTACCTAATGTCCAGTTTCAACAGTTCTTACCGGGATTCGGAAATCTTTAAGAATAATACATCAACTTATTACATAAATGTTAATATTCTATTCAGCTACACTAAAATCAATAGTCCGCACCTAAATAGTTAATAAACAACTAACTCCAAACTCTAAATTTAATCAGTCGTGGTCTAGCACCAATTTACCAGCTTCAAACTGAATCCGAATTCCATCCAGTTCGTTTAAATCAATTAAATTGTTCAAACTCAATGTTTACATTTCTCCGGTGAGATGCCAAGATTCCATTAAAGCTAGTTTATACGATAAATTATCTTGGATCAAGTTTGGGCATGGAGTAAATAAAGATTTCATTTATCTAGATAACCACTTTGGTCAATTTAAAAGTTAGCGAAATATAAAAAACCGGAGAAGTGCGAGTCGGACTCGCCCACCGAGGGTTCCGTACTTTTTAGTATTTGCTGTTATAGCGGCAACAGAAATACTGTGAAAATTTCAACTGTCGCTCACGGTTCATGAGACAGACAGACGGACAGTGGACTCTTAGTAAAAGAGTCCCGTTTTTACCCTTTGGGTACGAAACCCTAAAATTAAGGTGAGTGGGTTCAGCCAGCAGTTTTTGAAAAATCGTAGCGCTTTTTTTAGATCATAATACGATTGCCAAAAATATGGATAACAATTTTGAGGCCTTTCTCTAGTAATTTCATTAGAAACCTGAGAAAACAACTTTCACTCGATAGAAACAAAATATGAACATAGGTCTAAACGCACCATTAAAAATTTGTACCTATTTGTAGACAACAGGTTAACATGAAAATTGCTTCTAAAAAACCGGCCAAGTGCGAGTCGGACTCGCCCACCGAGGGTTCCGTACTTTTTAGTATTTGTTTTTATGGCGGCAACAGAAATACATCATCTGTGAAAATTTCAACTGTCTAGCTATCACGGTTCATGAGATACAGACGGACTGACGAACAGACGGACAGCGGAGTCTTAGTAATAGGGTCCCGTTTTTACCCTTTGGGTACGGAACCCTAAAAATGCGTGATGTTATTTTTGATCGAATGATATACGCGATCCCGGACACGCACGGCCGTCCGCTCAGTGCTCAGCGAGCTTAATCAAGCTAGCGCGAGGCGTCTTAGTTTTAGGTTAGGCAAAAATGTTATGCTTTTGTAATGTATGTCCGGTTTTTCTCCTCTACAGGTCGCATTTATCAAACGACTATCGTGAAATTTAGTTACTTAGTTTAAATATATGGATATTTTGCCAAGGTGAAAAGTCGCCCGTAATGCTTCGGCATACGGATGATTTTTTGTCTTACCCCTCATGAAAAACCCGTTCAATCTTACCCCAACGCACCCTAATTAAAAAATCTTAATAAATCAAACGAAGGGGCATAGCTATATAGAATATTTTCTATAATGTTAGTAGGTACTTAGGGATGAAAATGGGGACAACAATTGTATGGGAAAATTGGGAAAGCGGTCGTCCTCTTAAACCTGTATCGGGCTCCGGGTCAAGCGCGTGTCAATTATAAAATTGTAACTTGTAGCATTCTATAACCCTCTCCTTTATTTTTAAACTAAAGACGAGATCTAAAAAATAAAAGAATAGTCAAGTTATTTTTTCAACAATCGCAGCGCCGTTAAAGTTGGCTCGTGCTCCCGAGACTGAAATCGTTGAAATGACTACGTCGTTCGAACTACTTTATAACTGCAAGTAGCTCTGAGCTTTCTAACTAGCAATGAATACTGTTGTTTGAGCTTTCAGTTAGAGACGAGCTATTTCAAAGTTTAACTTGACCATGAGCAGGCGTGGCTCACTCCGCGATTTCGTCGCGTCGCTACAAGTACATGCGGACCACACGAATTTTGGTGTCTAGCCATAGTAGTTGCCGCGCACCGCTACGGAACGATTTGTTCGATTGTACACTTAGACATCAAAATAATGTCATTTAGTTAGTTATCTCTCGCGCGTGCATTTCGCTCGTACTTGTCCGTACATGTATTGGCGCGAGTGAGACGCACGGGCGAATGAGAACAAAATGATATCATTTACATATTACTTTGATGTCTAAATATAAGTTTGAATTTGAATTGACCACCTTATTCATTTCTTTTCCATCACATTAGTATCCGTTAACGATTTTTCTAAATTTTCTAAGGGCCAGTTGCACCATCTCAATAACCCGGGGTTAACCGGTTAAACCAGTGTCCAATTGTACTGGTAACCATGGTAACTCTAGGTTTAACCGGTTAACCCCGGGTTAGTGGAATGGTGGAAGTGGCGCTAAGTAGCTTTGAGGATATCAAGGGAAGTAAGCAAGTTATGCTAGTTTGATGAAGTCAATTCTTCAGCTTGTGTAAGATATGTGTCGAAGGGACAGTCCTGAAAGATACTTTCCCTTATTTTTCAGAAAAAAGTGACAATTTCCTTTTTTTTACGAAAAACTAAAAAAAATATTCAAAATTAAAAGGACTATTGATTTAAAAGAAGGAAAAAAAATCCCAATTTTTCCATACAACGTTTAAACGTCCATCTTGTGACGGTCCATACGAAATAAATAAATATTTGGGGACAATCTTACACAAATCGACCTAGCCCCAAACTAAGTAAAGCTTGTAGATAACAAAGAAAACATCCATAACTCAGAAACAAATATTCGTAAACAAATATAAATGCCTTGACCGGGATTCAAACCCGGGACCTCCTTCTTCACAGACAGGGTGACTACCCACTAGACTAGGAGGCCGTTAAAATGTGTGTGAATGTGTGTGTTATGACGATGTGTCACAAAACTGACAACATTATTTCTTCTTCTATAAATAACCCAAAAAAAATATTAGTTTTTCGAAAACCTGGATTTTTCGGAGGTGCTCGATGTGCGTTTTCAGCTGTCTGAAATATCGTTCCGGGGCGTTTTAGAGGTAAAACTATCACATACTGGAATATCGAGTTTTCACTCTAGTTGGAATTGTTTTCAGAAGTCAGGAATATATTGTTTTGGGCTATCAGGCTAATTCAAACGTGCAACTGACATCAAACGGATATTAGAATGATATTAGGATCATATCAATTAGCTGTCATTCGCGCGTTCATTTCGCTCAGACTTGTCCACTTATGTATCCGCAAATGACAGCTAAATGATATAATTCCAATATAATTCTAATATCGGACTGATTTTTGAACTCGGCGCCGTCGACTGCTTAGAAACGGCTTTGGACAGAGTAGCATGGGGGTCTTTGGTGTCGGAGGCCAAGATCCACTTCGGGTCGGCGCGCCACAGCAGTAAGTACTGATTTTTGTAAAAAGTGTAAAGACAAAATGCAGTATGAAAGTGAACCTCATGTGTAACGGCCACTTTATAAATTGTGAGGTATTGATTGTAACTGTTACTAGTAGTTATTCAGGAAAAAATTGCATGTTGTAAAAAAGCGTAGTCAGACATGCAATTTTAAGGTTTAAAAAAGGCTCTTTTTTGTTCTGCTGTTCTTTCTTTACATAAACAAAACTGTACAAGTCTGATAAATAATGCAATATTTTATCTACAAAACACACCTACATGGGCTAGATGTGGCAAAGGCCGTAAGTTGGAAACCCGTAAAAGGCATCAACGCGTTATAAAATGGAATGGCTTCAGCGCGCCAGTTTAAAAACTAATGGCGCGAGAATATTGTCCATTACCTATGTATTGCCTATCTTAACTTTTTCTGTTGACGCTACAGTACACAACAGTAGACTAGATCACGTAGAAATTTTAAATACAGTCTTTCTGTTCTTTTTTGAGCTATAACCATGAAATCGTTATCAACTTTACATTCTTTACTGGTACCTACTTACCTCACTTTTCGTATAGACACAAACGTTTCGTTTAAACACCCCATTTTTCATTTCTATCTATGTATCATTTCACAAAAGTATAATATATAAGATTAACGGCGCAATTCGGGAAATAAATTAGAGATACACTAGATATGAAATAGTAAAGATACGTGACGTCCCACGGGTAAAGGTACCTTATGGCGGTTGGCGCTTACGCTATTATTAACGTTGCTCCAAATAATATTGGATGGCGCTTACGTCGCATAGCGCCGCAAATTTACCTTACCTTTTGCCGTGGAACGTCACATATATTTACTATTTCATATAATGCGCGCAGCGACATAGACGCATTGATATGTAATTAAATTATTAATTGCGAAATTAGCGCGGCTCGGCCGCCGCTCGGAAATTTACGCGATGAATGACTCCGAACAGACTCAACCCATCGTGAATGAGTTCCTCGCCTTCCTGCAACTAAAAAACAAGCTGGTGCAGGAAGGAACGATGGATGCGATGACTGCTGTCCAGATGAATTCGCGTGCGTCGAGTTTCACCGTGGAAGACATCTGTGCAGCGAAGCGAGTTTTGTGCCAGTCCCTTGGGATCATCGGCACATATGTACCTCACCGGAGAGGAGACGAAGCCGGGGAGAAGTCCCTTGAGGACATAAAGAAAATCCTGAGTGAAAACAAGGATCGGATTCCGGAGTTTGTGGCGACGGATGCCCCTATCCTTCCGTCGTGTGCTCCGGATAATTTCGACGTTCGCCTCTTGTTTAAGGAAATCGTGGCACTAAATACAAGATTAGCCGAAGTTATTATGAAGTTTGAAGCTAGCCTAGTCACTATCGCCGAGTTACGTGACGAAATTACATGTTTGCGGAATGCTCCAACTCGGTCGGCGGTTTCAAATTTCAAGAGCGATTATCGACCTGACACTTGTGTCGAGTCGGTTAGTTTACGTGCTGCTGACACTGTAAAAAGTGTCGCACGCGCCGCTACACCGCCCGCGCACCCCCCGCGCGTGCGACCGCCTCCTGTCTCCTCCAAGTCACGTCAGCGTGCTTATGCTGACGTCGCCGGTCAGTCTGTCGCAGCTAACCGGGTCAACGCGCCTTCTAAGGCGTGTAAATCACGGGCTCCCCTTTTAGAGAAGTCCTCCCGCGCCAATGTGGATAAGGAGGGATTCACACTGGTGGAAAGGAAGAGAAAGGCAAGCAGGTCGCCCCGTAAGACTCTGTGTGGCACTGCGGAGCCGGTTAATTCCGGTCTACGGATTGCAACACCGAGTAAGGCGCTCTACGTGTCTCGACTGCATTACTCCGCCGGAGCCGACGAGGTGGTGGAGTACATCCGCCGGAAGACTGGCTACACGCTGAGGGTGCACCAGCTACAGTCGCGTCACTATGTGCACTTCAGTTCATTTGTGGTGCGCGTGCCGCGGCAGCTGCAGGACACCATCGCTAGCGCGGACTTCTGGCCGAAAGGTGTGGTGTTTCGGCGGTTCCGGGGCAACTTGCCGAATTCTACACCAAGTCAGACGACGCAACGGAGCCACGCTGTTATGTCGTCGCCCAAATCTTAAATACTTAAATTGTATTGTATAATTGTATCTTTGTATTTTTATTTGTTTTGTAGTTCGCAGTGCCTTAGTAGTAATACTGTAATGCTGTGTAACTAATTTGAATAATAAAATAAATAAAATAAAATAAATATCTAGTGAATCTCTAATTCATTTCCCGAATCGCGCCGTTAGTACATAATATATCTACTATATTGATAATTTGCACATGGGCTACCTAGCTAAAACGTAGGCCAAGTATGTGATTGTGACGTACCAATTGAAATATGTCTGCAATGGGTAACATTCAAGAAAAGTTTAGAGCATTTTGGGTCTACTTTTTACCTTCGAGAATATTTGGTTAAAAACTTTGTTATTTACACCTATGGGTACATAAAAAAGGATAATAATCTACATTTTCTTGCGTATAAACCTGCATTCAATGGGTCGACTGGTCTATCTGGCGAGCGATATCGATTATTCTTCTCATTTCCTTACATTTCCTTAGATTCTCAAGGGTTGCATTAAACCTTAATGAATGCTGGCACTGACAGCACAAAGCTCTAGCGATCGCTACGATGAAATTCAATTCTTTTGCAAAGGAATGCAAAATAAAATGGTTTAGCTTGGAAGGATAATGTCGAAGCGACGTTAAAATTCTAAGAGATTTTCTAGAATGCACGATGAATTGTCTGATAAATAAGGAATTTCACTGATTATAACTTACCGAGCTTTTACTCATTATTATTTACTGAAACCGGTCGCGTACCTCCGACGTTTCGAGGATGGCGTTGTCCCCGTGGTCTCGGAGAACACTGGCTAAAGTTGACATCAACATCTTCTAGCTGCGCGAGTTTTTCGAGCTTCCCGCACTTGGTCTTGTTTATCAAACGTTGAAACGTCGGAGCTAAATTTAAAAGCTTTTTATACCTACGTGACTAAGTCCCATTTTAGGATATAATAAAAATAGGGATTTTAAAGGATACCTTAGGGCCACTTGCACCATTCCCCTAACCCGGGCTTAACCTTTTAAACCTGGAGATACCATGGTAACCAGTACAATTTGACATTTTGTTTACGGTTTAACCGGTTAATCCCGGGTTACTGGGATGGTGCAAGTGCCCTAAGTTTTTAAAGATTATGAATTTATCGACCCATATTTACATACTAAATTATGATTGACAGTAGCGGATGAAACAACGCACCAAAAATATCTGCCACCATGGAATACTCTTCCATAGATATATCTATGTATATTGGTCGCGGTCAAAAGTCTGTTACAGTCTAATTGTTCTGTATTTAAAAATGTAATAAATAGAAGAGCCTCGGTAGAGAGTATCATTTTGTACCATTTGGAGTTGAAACTAGGTCCATGGGGTCCCACCGCGCACAAGTTGTTTGCAGAAATCGCGAAGCGTCTGGTTGACGTAACTGATGACCGAAGAGCTGGCGGCTTCCTCGCACAACGTATCAGCATTGCGATTCAACGAGGAAATCTTCGTACGCAGGGGGTTTCTAACCGACTAGGCTACGGAGGCTGTTATCATATCATCATATCATATCGTTTATTTCGTAAACAAAAAAAAATACAATTATTTCAATTTGTGATTGTATTAAAAATACACGCTGTATCACCAAGTACATTTACGCGAAGAATATTACCCACTTGCAGTTAAGTTAAAAGCCGACTTCAGGCCCCATTTTTCGAGTACACGTCGTGTTTGGTACTTTCGCGAAATTATGATGAAACGGGCCCACTGCGAAGTGGTTTATATCATTTGAACAAGGCTCGAGCTTTCTTTTTTTCGGGAAAGTTTATCTTTGAGCTTGCTGGAGAGCTTAGCCGGTTGAGAAAACTGAGCGGTTTGAAAAACTCCAAAGTATTATTATAATATTTTCATTTCTAATGCTCTGAAAGAGGGTCATTGTTGTTCTAAAAGGTGTGCCGAAAATGACACGTCTCTGCACTAGAGCATTTTACGTTCCAAGTACAGTCGCCATCAGATATATCGGAGCGGCCGAGGTGTTCACAATATCTGAACATGCACTCTAGCGCCGTGACAATAGAGGCGTGTACAGATATTTATGAGCGCCTTGGCCGCTCCGATATATTTGATGGCGACTGTACATTTTTTTATTTACGATAAGCAATTCAAATTTGGTTATAAATGAATTTGTGAATATGTAAATTGTGTGAACCTGTAAATATCTTTTAATTACTTCTATGTAGCACTTTTTATGCAAAATAAATAGATTGATTTACTGATAAGGTGCAATTTTCAATTTAATCGAATTTTCAGCTCACTCGAATAGCAACAATTTGTCGATTTGCAAATTTTGTAGACTAGGTAACTAACATATGTAAGTTTTCTTCAAAATATGTTGTCTGGGTAACAAGTTAGTTTTAAGACAAAATATTTGCACATCTTTATGGTAGATCACATGGTTTAGTTAACCAATCCACTGTCATCTGTATACAATAACCTGTGTGTTTCTGAAATAAATTTTTATTTACTTACTTACTATAAACATTGCACATTAAATAAAAGCTTGTACAAATATACAATTAAGTGATAGGTAGCTTTAATTTGGTGATTTAACTGATTTATGGTAGAATGTAACTTAAGTATGTTAGTAGAACGTCTTTTCTAGAATTTCAGGCTGATAAGCCATAAAAAATAATAATATTTAGTTACATGTAAAAAATCCGCAACGCAGGCTTCGTCAGGTGGCTACAAATGCAAATCAGCAACATGCTTCGTCCCAAAAATACCAATGATGATATCCGCAACAGGCTTCGTCACTAAAAAAAATAGCCATAAAATATTTGTTATATCCAGACGCGCTGCCCAAATCTACTGTGTAGACTGTTCTTTTGTTATTATGGTCTCCAAGGCATTTGCAATTCTTTACACCAGGCATTCATCTCAAAACCAGTATAAATGTCAGCGTGGGATATTCCAACTTATGTCAATCCGAGACCACTTTCACTGGTTTTCTGAGATCAAATTCGCAGTAGCTATAGGATTAACTCTTCTGCATTACTATTTGTTTGTTCCCTAGTGTGCTAAGACGTTTGAAGGTTCATGGTGTGAGTGGAGTGACTGATGTGGAGGGCAAAGTAAGCCCTTTGCGGCCTTCCGTCATGATAAGCAAAGTATCTTGTTTATTATGGGATTTTGAAACTTTACTGAGTTGCAAGTTATTAAATTAGATACTTATTTAGCCTTTTTTTATCCGAAAATGTTGGGTTTTCTGTATACTTAGAGTTAAGAGTACCTATTTTGTAATCAAACCTATAGCTATGCATTTGTCGGTTTTGTTACTTACAAACATTTTGTTAATATTATCACAAAATACACATTTTTTTACGGTTTCGTACGCGAATAGTCACAAATAGAACTCTGGGTTCTGTCCACCCGTTTGCCTTTGTTCGTTTGCCGTATGTTTTAATATTCTATTTTAAACACTTTTAATAAATCTGCCGATTTTTATTTTGTTGTATTTTTTTTTGTTTGTTGTCAGTTTGAAGAGCTTCTCATTTAAGGTGAAATAAATAAGAAATCCTAATTACTTTAAAAAGATAGATACGTATGTAATTTTTGATTAGCAGCAAAAATACCATACGTTTTTATAACTCCGTAGCAGATATTTTAGAATATACGATGAAGTATGTACAGAATAGGGAACTCTATTTATCCACCAAACTTTATCGAAATCTGAGGAAAACAATGGACAACAAAATAAAAGTCCAATACCTACATAGAACAATTTTCACAATCTTTCGCATATTTTGTCAGTTACCTGATAAAATCCACCACAGGCTACGCGAAGCGACGCTATCTGAATCCCCGTCAGGGACAGGCTTATCTGGTCACAAAGACTGTATAACCTGTCCATTGCTGTATTTGTGGTAAAAGTTAACTGAGTCTAAAGAACTGTAAACATTGTAAACACTGTCTTTTCGTATCCAACAAAGGTTTTCCGCGATTTCGTTCAATAGAAACTCTAACCAACTTAAATGATCGGACTAGTTTTGCAAAAAATATCGGAAATGTCGGACAATAAACAACGCAACATTATTTACAAAACTTTGTTTCGTCTGTAAATAAATAACTACGACATACGAAATCATTTTTGCCCAAGCTGAAATGAATACCTTCGCTGATGAACTTTTTCCCTAAAATCCCCCTTAAAATTTAGAACTTTTGAAGGTGTCGAATTGAATTGGATATTAAAAACTTTTGAATAAAGTTTGAATCCTGCAAAAACACGTTTGATGATTTTGTGTTTGGAAGTAATCGAGCCATACACAAACAAAATCTAGGTTTAAAGCGACTAAAGTTACTCATACCATATCAATCAATCATTTTATTTGCAATAAAACATACTTAAATGCATCCAAATAAATATGGTACACAATAAAATTAACAAAAAATATAAATAAAATAATCATAACAATAATAATGGATTACAGATTCGAATATCAGAGTCAGAATTACACTACCTATATGTATGATATTCGCAGGTGTCGAGGGTAAGCGGAGCGTAAAATGTCACTTACGGTTACCAACTTTCAACTAATAGGGGTTGACAAAAAGTTCCTTAACGTAGGTTGTTTTACTCTCACTCTCACTTAGTTTATTACTCACGGATATTGTGTCCGTGTTTTCTTAAGGCGGGATTCCACCAGTGTGCGGCACATGCATATTCAGTACAAAAATGCTTGTGCCGCACACTGGTGGAATCCCGCCTTTACACGGAGCAATCTTATTTTAGTATTGGTTGTTTACGGAGCATCTGTTAGTGTTCGTGTTGGTGTTGTTAGTGCTCGAAAAAGGAGACCCAGGATCTCCGAACCATATCGCGCGAGTGACTAAAAACACGTGAGTTAAACCGTAAAAACACGTAAGTTAAACCGTGAAAACACGTAAGTTAAACCGTAAAAACACGTGGGTTAAACAGTCAAATTAGGTTAATGTTAGTATTATGTCTCACGACATTTTAAATTCGATAAATTTATTCTTAATTTGACATCGCTCGTGCATCTTGTTCCTACTCCTAATTCCTAAATCTTGGTTCAAACAATCTTTTGAAGTTTTAATACCGCGGATCGTAATGTCCGCCAGATCATGAAATTCCTAGGCATTTCGTTAAACGTGAAAATTGGTTCATTCCCTGAGACGACGGAGCCCCGCTAGGCGGGGCTACTATTTCTGGACAGTTTGCCGTTCGGGCATCTGAAGCAATCTAACGAACCTATCCTATCTAACTATTGGTTTAATGTGACTACCAAAACATTACAAAGAAACTTTACTATCGGGCGGATTTTACGATCGGCCGCCGACACATACACTACCAAGCGCTGGGCTAGGATTAGCCATACACACACACAGGAAACGTCCGCAGGTTGAAGGGTGACGAGGGGACCCAAAGAGCGGGATCCCGAACTATTCAATTTCCTTGCTTCGGTGAGGCGTCTGTCTGAGGAGCGCTAGTCAGATTAGGTGCTACAGTAGGACTGACTAAAAACGCGTGAGTAAAACGTAAACTTAGTTTAATGTTAGTCTCACGACAGTTTAAACACAGAATAAGTAATAGTATTACCAAACAGAACGGCCACACACCGCCTTGCCCCGATTCGAATTACCTCGCCCCGCGGCAGCAGATTGACGAGCTTTTGCCGACCGCTCAGTACTATTTTTAAGCAACTTGCACATTGACGCATGCCGCGTGTACAGACATGCCGTTCACATATAAAAACGCAATTAGTGATTTTTGATGTATAGCGTGTCCGCCCTGTGGTTTTAATTCGATTACAGTAGGACTGCTTGTTAGAAAAGAGTTAGTATATTTTTTACCACACCAGCTGGTACCTACGCTGGTACAGCTGATATTTCAGAAACTGATGAGAAAGTTGCATTTTATTTACATGAGTGGCAAATTAATATGTACTCAGATTGGAATTTTTGAGTTGTTTCCTCATTTCAGCAGGTGGAATTGACTTTTAATTCATGATTTTGAATAATAAATATGTAATACCTAATGACGTTCATTTGGATTTGATTTGTAATATTTTACAATTTGTATTTTCGCGCGTTGGTGTGATAAATTTTTTTGTGTTTCACTCGGGAGCAAAGTTTGTTTAATCCTCGTGCCTTGAAACTCGCGTAACGCTCAAGCTACTCCGCTGTAACTTGTATCACTATGGCTTTTAAACATATTAGTTAAACCCACGTGAAACCTAACAAATAGGCGCAAACTTGAAGCGTACGAACTTTCTGGATGCCATGTAAAGACCCTTTTACAATGTGGGTCATTTTTAGTGTTCCGTACCCAAAGTGTAAAAACGGGACCCTATTACTAAGACTCCGCTGGCCTGTCACCAGGCTGTATCTTATGAACCGTGATAGCTAGACAGTTGAAATTTTCACAGATGATGTATTTCTGTTGCCTCTATAACAACAAATACTAAAAAGTACGGAACCCTCGGTGCGCGAATCCGACTCGCACCTGGCCGGGTTTTTTTTGTTAACTTACAAAAAAAATTTCAAGAACATTGCTATCCGCGATCTCGGGCACGCACCGCCACGCTTACGCTCAATTATTTATTTATCGTATGGCATTATACACTGTGTTTTTAGTATTAACATGCAAATCATAACTTAAATTTAGCATTCCGTAAATGAGAATGAGAGAAGAACCGAACCCACGGGGCCTTAAAAAAAATGAATTATTTTCCGTCTAGGTACAATACGGTACGTGTAATTTACATTATGAATACCTATTATAATATTAACCGTGCTACTTGTACCTACTATAATCCGATTTTTTAATCGAGAAACACGTAACATGTAAATACCCCTTAACTTTCCCAACCATGTTCAGGATACGAGTAGACCCTCCTAATTGCAAATTGTCTTTGAATTAGTTGTGATACTGCCTAAATAATATGTTCCTTAGAAACATATGGCTGTTATTAAATAATGGTAGTTTATGTAACTGCTACATAATGAGGTAATATGAGTGTGGGTTAATAAAAAGCGAGTGATTAAGTACAGTTACATAGACCAATTTATTTACACACTGATTTATTTATACACGGTGGCTAAAAAATCTTTTTTTTTTTTCTTTGCAGATCGTTTCCGAGAACATGAAGGCGAATTCAAGGACTTCATTCGAAACTAGGTAAGTTTGCTTAGATGCAAGCTCAGCGTTTTGTGCAATTGAAAACGCGGGAAGTTTTCTGATAGTTTTTAAGTACTTTGTGTTTAAGTAAAAGGTGAACTCTAAAACGTTCGAATTTCTAAAGTTCATTCAACCTAAAAAAAAAAATTTTGGCGCTGGTAGCCTAGGGACAGCCACGCTGCGTGCGACTTTCAATCTGGGGGTTGCGGGTTCAAACCCCGGCGCGTACCAATTAGTCATAATAAGTTACTACAAAGATCAAATAATAGGGAATTGCCAGCTGAGCGAAGCGAGGCCTTCTGCAATACAAGGCTGGAAATTATTTCCCGGCCCAACTATGTACAGTAATCCGACAACTGAAATATTTCCCCTTTGCCGGATGTTGGCACTGCAGGATTATTGGATTTTTATGGGAAATAAAAACTTCATATAAATAATAAATTCTACAGATCACATGTAAAAGTACGGTGTATTGTATTGTAGTTCGGGCGTTTTTCCGCAACTCGACGACTGGCGCCTATTTTGCGTGACATGGGGGTGGGCTAGTCCTGCCAGCCCAGCTCCTTGAGGAAACCTATCAAACCTTTGATGATGAGTAGGACCTCGGGGAGGTCTCTCGGGGATCCGAGATGTTTTGCCCTGTATGGGGCCACTCCGCTGCACTCCAGCACCACGTGAGAGGCTGTTTCTTCTGTCTCCATGCATCCTCTGCATAGGGGACTGTCTGTGACACCTGTTAAAAAAGTACGGTGTATTTATTTAATGTATATTTATTTATTAAGGAGAACCAACAGCTTTAAACTTACAATAGGACAACAAGATTAAAACTGAAACTCAATTATTTACAGGAACTCACAGGTTATAGTCTGAATTTTCTCAAATAATTTTTACTCTTAAGATCCTAATCTGTTAGGTAAACAAAAGCCATTGTTTCTTTTGCGTGAGCGGTGGGCTACCATCTTGAGCGCGTGCCAAAGCGACAATGTCGTTTAAAAAGCGGCTGTATGGTGGTGGTTTCTGTCGAGGTAGTAGCCAATAGTCTGAGACGGAAATGGTGCCTTTCATCCGTACTTTTCATATCGAATGCGAGGAAACCAAACAAGACAAGACAATTTTACAAAATCAGTAATTCAAATTATATTTCGATTATTTTATAAATTATGATTTCTGCATTTATGTACTAAGGTTTGAGTATTTCTCTAGTTTCAAATAGTATTTTATAACGTGATTTACATGCACCAAGAGCACACCTGGAAATCCTTTTCCCCCCGGCCAGCAAAGTAAAATATTTTGCATTTCGGTACGCCACGTCGCTTGCCATTCAATTTTATATCCGCAAGCTTAAAGCGGGGAAATCTCGTGCCTACCTGTTCCATTGAGGACGTTCTTATGTATAACAGGCGTACTCTGATCTTAATAACAGGTTATGAATTAGATTTCGGATTAGCTATGGATCTGATCTGTCAAAGTCAAAAGTGATATTTCTTCAACCATGAACGTCTATTAAATAGAGCTGATCTAAATATTTTGAAATATGTCTCACGATAGTTTAATTTTGATTGAAGCACTGATTGATAGAAGACTTGAAAAACTGGCAAATAATTGTACATTTTATAAAAATGTGCTTTCCTAGTAGGTACTTATTCATTTTCGCACAGTCATCACAATAATAATGCTTATCGGCCCAAATAAGCGAGTATTTCAGAAACATAAAAAATATCATATCGCTTTTTCAAAACAAATTGTGAATTACCTACGTGCACGACACTGATTTATGTTCCCGATCGAAACTGGATTTTTTGCCGAAATTGGTCTCAGCATGATTTTTTGGTCGAAACCTGCCGAAACCGAGTACCAAACTGATTTTATCTCAAATATGTAATAAATAATAAATAAATAATTTCTTTATTAAGACAATACAGTCCACATTTTTTACTCAGCTACTTATACACTAGGTTAATTGTACTTACACAGACTAAAATTATACAGGTATTTTTTAACCCTTAAATAAACTCTAATAAAAGAGACGTAGTCACCTCACAGGCTCACACTAGCGTCTCCCGAGCGTCGTCGTCTAGTCAACTCTATGGCTGCTTCTCGACGCAACCTTGGCGCAACTGCGCAGTGACGCCATTTTAAATAGCGCTACTAGACGCCGACGCTCAAAAGACGCTAATGTGGCTCATACATTTTGTAAGAGATTTTGAGTTTCCAAAACGTCCCGCTTGGCGCGCTGTTCAAAATCCCATACAAAATGAGACATAACGCAAACGCGAACGCTCGTGCTATCGAATGAAATTTACCCTAGGGGTTCTCATTTTATAATCAAACATGTCATATGGGGCATTTTCCATGAAAAGGGTCCTTATTGTCGATGGCGCTTACTTGTATTTATATCGGAGCATCGTTAATAATGGCGTAAGCGCCATCGACAATAAGGTCCCTTTTTATAGAAAATACCACATATAAACTCTTTTAAAAAGAAATTTTAAATATATAAAATATTATAGGGACATTCTTACACAAATTGTCCAAGTCCCACGGTAAGCTCAAGAAGGCTTGTGTTGCGGGTACTCAGACAATGATAATAATATATATAATATACAAATACTTAAATACATACATAGAAAACATCCGTGACTCAGGAACAAAATATCTGTGCTCATCACACAAATAAATGCCCGTATCGGGATTCAAACCCAGGACCATCGGCTTCATAGGCAGGCACGGTCGTCAAATGACATATCATAATATTACCTACATATATCTATGGTATGATATCATACTTGACACCACGATTCCCGGTTCTCGCCATACAAACTCAGTACCGGGAGCAAACCCTACACCACGATTACACTTTATACAACAAAGGAAATAATTCCTATGCAATAGAGATATGAATTGGTGTGTAAATCGTTTGTTATACTTAATATCTCCTGCAGCTTTTGCGATAAAGAGCCGCCCTCGAACTCGAAGCGAAGCCTCGAAACGGCAACGTCGATAGCATAATCCGCTTGAAGATACGTTTGCCGCAAATGGCAAGCTGACTTACAATCTGCTGTTAAGAGGATAGCATTTAAATAGCAAAGGGGTACTGAAACGCTTTATTGTAGTTTTTATCGAAAACGTACTCCTAATACCAATATGTAGGTACCCCTTTTAATAGCTCTTGACTAGCGACCCGTCCCGCCTTCTCAAGGGTGAAATGCTGATGTGTTATACATATAAACCTTCTTCTTAAATCACTCTATCTATTTAAAAAAACCGCATCAAAATCCGTTGCGTAGTTTTAAAGATCTAAGCATACATAGACAGACAGACAGCAGGAAGCGACTTTGTTTTATACTATGTAGTGATGATCTTTTACATTTGATAGCTCTGCAGAGACAAGATAATAATGTGCTATTCTTGAATTATTTATTTTTGAGAAATATAATATCATAATTTTAAACTACCACGGGACTTAATCCTTAACTCCCGTTAACTCCCGTGGTAGGAACTACTTACCTACAGAAAGGTTAGGTTAGAACTGCAACTCCCCACAGAAATGAATTGTTTAGTAGAAAAGAAAGTTTAGGTTAGGTTAGAACTGCAACCCTCCACAGAAAAGAACTGTTTTTATAGAAAAGTAGGGTAGCATACATACAACCATTTTACGTACACATTTTCCTCAAAATTTTCGGTTGGTCCTACAGATTCTCAAAATATCTACAGACTACCAAATTGAATATTATAGTTGTTGGGAGTCCATACATTAAAAGTACCCAATTACTTTTATCAATGAGGATATAATAAGATAGAGCGATACTGTCATAGTAAATTTTGTAACCACTGTAAATTCACTGCCATCTATCGACATACTTTAAAACTAAAAATGAAGATTTATAAAAATACGTTAAAATGTATTTAAATATGGATAATTTTTTTTTTATTTGCATTAATAATTTTTATATGATTTTGACCCATCACTGGTATGCGTTAAAATTATAAATAACAAACGAAACAGTCAACGCCCTCTATACGAGAGTAGGCCAAAACTAGTGGCGGCATCTGATCGAGAATCAAATTTTCGTGATTTTCGAGGCACGTTTTTTCCTTAGACTGTATCCATCTATTACGGAGTTATATCTATCTTTGCTTTTATGTATACGAAATCTTAATTCAACTATTACAGTCGACGAATAGAAAAATTAATATTTCAATATAATAGTCGCCACTCCCCTTAACAGCCGTATATCGTGCAGACTGCAGTTTGCGGCAACCGTATCTTCACAGGTGGATTACCTACCGTATGTCGACTGCGGCGGTCGATTGTAAGATCAGGCAGATCGTAAAATTCCTAGGCATATCGTGAAACGTGAAAATCTTTGTCTCGTTCCCTGAGACGACGGAGCCCAGCTACGCGGGGCTCCTATTCCTGGACAGTTTGCCCTTCGGGCATCTGAAGCAACCTAACAACCCTATCCTACCTATATATTGGTTTAATTACTTTGCCACTTCTGGATAAATTGCAACTTTCTCTTCCGTTTTTTGAAAGATAAAGAAGGTCTTTCTTTACAAGCTTATGTGATGAAAATAAAATTGTATCATAGTGTGTATAAAATTCACAGAGAGGTCGTTATTATTCATTAGGCATAATATGATGTTTACTCAGACTAACCTGTCTGTTTATCTCTACTCTTACTCAAATCATCCCCGCACTGAAAACCCCGATGTATGTATTTGTATAGTATTACTCGTAGTAGTTATTTTACTGACAGCCATATTGTCACTGTTGCCCGGTGGGCCATTATATCGTAATATATGCTCACACACACAGCATACACCGGCCGGGGTTAATACGAACGTTTCGCCAAAATTCTGTCCCACGACAGTTTGGCTTAATTGCTCAACTGTGTATAAATGTTATGATTTGGATATGTGTGGTCCTAAAGAAGTATATATTATAATTAGGTATACTAATAACGAGTTTACGTAAAAGTTCAGGTGTGAGTTTATTGCTACCCACTCAACAGCTGGGATATTTAATACCTCTACATTACTACATTATGTAATTTTACCCTGTTTCTCTGCACTATATTTAATAATGCCATTACCATTATAAGATTTATAAGTAACTTGTATGAGTAATTTGCGAAAGTACCTCACTCTTAATGATCACTGCGTAAATCGTCATGTAATTTATTTATTTAAAGTTTATTGTATAAAATTGGTCCGGGTCTGAGCCGAAGCGTCCTCCGACACTTTTTTTAGGGTTCCGTACCCAAAGGGTAAAAACGGGACCCTATTACTAAGACTCCGCTGTCCGTCTGTCTGTCTGTCTGTCACCAGGCTGTATCTCATAAACCGTGATAGCTAGACCTAGACAGTTAATTTTTTTTACAGAAATTTTATTTCTACCTGTGGTCTGTAATAAATGATTTCATTTCATTTTTTTTAATTTCATTTTAGATGATGTGTTTCTGTTGCCGCTATAACAACAAATACTAAAAAGTACGGAACCCTCGGTACGTGAGACTCGCACTTGGCCGGTTTCTATAGAAAGCATCACATGATTACCGATCACCCGGTCGGATGCCTCGGCCCGGACCCACACCGTTCTAGCTTGAGTCATCTTTAGCGCAGATGGCGCTGCAATCGTTTAAAAAAAACGTCATTAGAATCCAAAGAAACATTAATAGTTCGGTACACCATATATTTAGTGGTGTACCGAACTATTTGACCACTTTGACTGCTATAGTATTTGATAGTATTTGACACTAAGTGTTCTTAATAATACCAGCAGTATCGCAGCCATATATCTTTCTGCGTGTCAAATAGATATCGAAACCTAATGCTACATATCATGATAGTTTAAGGTAGTCGAGTTTGATTTATTACTTCGCTAATGCCAAAGTTTCGGGTGTAGAATAGTTTCCAGTTTGAACCGAATATAAGCTTAATACCTGTTTGTAATCTAAAGCTACTAGTAATATTTATGTAAATTCGATTTCTTGAATATATTGTTTACATTCAAGAAATCGAATTTACATAAATATTATCATGGCTGCTCTACACGATGGCCCAGCGCTGGACAAGCGAGATGGCCATGCGATGGTTGAGAGCACGCACTATGGAATGGGCCACGTGTAGAATCTACACTGTAGATGCGTACGCACCATGACTGGCCCACTACCTTTGATGTGCGGACGAAAAACCGACACCGTGGCCATTCCATCGCCATCCCGCCGCGCCATAAGCCATCCGACACCACTACCCTATCTACACCCTAGCCCATCGTGTAGAGGAGCCATAACGGGTAGTCTATGCAAGGCTATTATTACAGAAAACACGTGCCCCGGGGCAGTGTTTGCCGAGGTACCCGCGGGAAATATGCAGCGCGGTTAAAGGGGACCACACGGTTGACCTACAAAGTTGGAAAATATTTTATAACAATTCTGCCGCTTTTCTAATTATACTAGCGACCCGCCCCGGCTTCGCACTGGTTAGCCTTAACAAATTATACACCTAAACCTTTCTTAAGATAAGAATCACTCTATTGCAAGTATTTAGATTGTAATAGTAATAGTAGTAATGTGTAATTGTAAAATTTTATGAATAAAAAATTGAATTGAATTGATAGGTGAAAACCGAATGAAAATCCGTTCAGTAGTTTTGGAGTTTATCGCGAATATACAGACAGACAGACATACAGACAGACGCGGCGGGGGACTTTGTTTTATAAGATGAGATGAGATGATGATGATGTTGAGATGTATAGGTAGTCGTTTGTATGACTGTTACATAATGAAAGGCATTAAAATAAACGAGTGATTTAATGATTAGAACATATTGGATTATTTTATTTCATGTTATAAATTACAGTACAAATTTGCCTAAGCCAAAATTATAAGAATTCACATCACGATCGTCAAAAACTACAAATTGCCCATTTATGTACAGTCAAGGGCATAAATATATATTCATTCCCATCAAAATTTCAAAAATATGCGTACGCTCTTACACCTTAGACAATAAAGTCGTGTTCATTTTTGAGCCATTGGTCTAGATTGATATTTATTCCTTCGACTGTACAGCTTTATACTCGTACATCCATCGTTTTATCTACACACATGTTACAATCGCTATTGCGGCAAATAATCACACTGTTTGCAATTGATATTTCATTTAAAAAAAACGTCATCTCGATTAATTGATACTAGATAATAATTACCTATATATTTGTAATAAAATATTATATTGAAATGTTACTCGCAGCTCCTCTCGTTTGCGCCCATAAAATTGTCAAAATGCGTTCAAATTGACATTTGTATGTTCGAATCGTCCTCGCCACGATGTTGAGAAAAATGAGAAATTGAAAAACTTACAACGCTCAAAGTTGACAGTGTTTTATTAATATCAAAGTTGGAATGCTTTACCCTTGGAAACCTCGGCATTTTTGTGCAGGATTTTACACGAAACTACCTCAGGGAATGAATGAGTTGCTTTACCAAAGAGTTTTTAAATTAATGTACCTAGCCGACGAGGTTTACATAAGATGTTTGGCTTTTAAATTGTCTTCGGCACAAAGAGTTCTTAGAAATGACTTAATTTATCATAATCATGTAAAACGGAGGGATTTGTGTATTTTTTAATAAATAAAATATTTCGTTGAAATATAATTTTTAGGGTTCCGTACCCAAAGCGTAAAAACGGGACCCTATTACTAAGACTCCGCTGTCCGTCTGTCCGTCCGTCTGTCCGTCTCTCTGTCTGTCACCAGGCTGTATCTCGTGATCTGTGATAGGTAGACAGCTGTAATTTTCACAGATGATGTATTTCGGTTGCCGCTATAACAACAAATACTAAAAACAGAATAAAATAGAGATTTAAGTGGGGTTCCTATACAACAAACGTGATTTTTGACCGAAGTTAAGCAACGTCGGGCGGGGTCAGTACTTGGATGGGTGACCGTTTTTATAGTTAATGGTACGGAACCCTTCGTGTGTGAGTCCGACTCGTACTTGGCCGGTTTTTTTATTTTTCACTCAACAAGCATCAAAATAAATTACCTCTATTATAAACCAGCATGACGCACGCACGCAACAGGTTTTAGTTTAGTTTCAGATTCGTTTTTGTTATATCCATGTGTTTATTTTATTACTATTCAATAAATTGTTAAAAAGAGCTATCATAATTTTATTCACCTTTACCTAACGTTCACATAATATAAATAGGAGTCAAATATTGCTATAAGAATGTAAACTAATATCACAAGTTTCTTATAAGTAATACATATGTAGATTACAATCTTTATTGTAGTCTATTACGCATACGGCGAGCTCGAAATAAGTAGACAAATAAGCTAGGAGAAGGGGTTTGCCCCCACATATTTGCACTTGCTGGTTGTGCTTGTATTGTATCTATATTTAATAATAATAACCATCAAAAGACAAATGCTACAGAGAAGGAAATGAAGACAATACCAAGAACACACGTTATTTGCTCGTTTTTCCGACGTATAAGGAAACCGAATATTTATTTTAGAATTGGTAAGGTAAAAGCATATATATTTACGTATCTCTGTTTACAATTGAGATTCCTGGAAATTTTGTCATGAAACTCGCATACGAAGGGTTGTTTGTAGTGGAACCAGTAGCTTCGTAGGCTAGCGTTGGCGGCGTCCATCATAGCATAATGCAGTGTTTGTATACTTGTATAGTATTTGGCTCCATATACATTAAGGGTTGTGATGAAACTCGCATACGAAGGGTTGTTTGTAGTTTCACCAGTAGCTTCGTAGGCTAGCGTTGGCGGCGTCCATCATAGCATAATGCAGTGTTTGTTTACTTGTATATTAATTGGCTCCATATACATTAAGGGTTGTGATGAAACTCGCATACGAAGGGTTGTTTGTAGTGGAACCAGTAGCTTCGTAGGCTAGCGTTGGCGGCGTCCATCATAGCATAATGCAGTGTTTGTTTACTTGTATATTAATTGGCTCCATATACATTAAGGGTTGTGATGAAACTCGCATACGAAGGGTTGTTTGTAGTGGCACCAGTAGCTTCGTAGGCTAGCGTTGGCGGCGTCCATCATAGCATAATGCAGTGTTTGTATACTTGTATAGTATTTGGCTCCATATACATTAAGGGTTGTGATGAAACTCGCATACGAAGGGTTGTTTGTAGTTTCACCAGTAGCTTCGTAGGCTAGCGTTGGCGGCGTCCATCATAGCATAATGCAGTGTTTGTATACTTGTATAGTATTTGGCTCCATATACATTAAGGGTTGCGATGAAACTCGCATACGAAGGGTTGTTTGTAGTGGCACCAGTAGCTTCGTAGGCTAGCGTTGGCGGCGTCCATCATAGCATAATGCAGTGTTTGTATACTTGTATAGTATTTGGCTCCATATACATTAAGGGTTGCGATGAAACTCGCATACGAAGGGTTGTTTGTAGTGGCACCAGTAGCTTCGTAGGCTAGCGTTGGCGGCGACAATCATAGCATAATGCAGTGTTTGTATACTTGTATAGTATTTGGCTCCATATACATTAAGGGTTGCGATGAAACTCGCATACGAAGGGTTGTTTGTAGTGGCACCAGTAGCTTCGTAGGCTAGCGTTGGCGGCGACAATCATAGCATAATGCAGTGTTTGTATACTTGTATAGTATTTGGCTCCATATACATTAAGGGTTGCGATGAAACTCGCATACGAAGGGTTGTTTGTAGTGGCACCAGAAGCTTCGTAGGCCAGGGCTGGCGGCGTCCATCACAGCACAATGAGGCTCTTTAGGGTTGCTGTAACATAGCGCCACCCAATCAATATCTTAGCACAAATATTTTATGATTTATACGAAGCACGGCTCGAACTGTTTGCGAATGACGTAAAAAATATGTCGTTTTTCATACAGGACGATGTGGTAAATAAAATAAGTTTTATGAAACTTACCGGATAAAAAAAGATACCGTAGGCGAAAGTTACCGGAAACTTGTAAACATGACATTTTACAGCGACTTTTAATACGGTAGTAAAAACAAATAATACACATAATTGTGGAAATATAACAACTAAACAATCACAACGTCAATTTATTGTTGATCTGAATGAAAATGTAAGTGAAAGACGTTATGTATAAAGGATTAGCCGTTCGGGGCCAGTTACAAATCGAACGACTATACCTACTGCTTATTTCTAGTGGCGATATATTTTAATTAAAGAGGTTGAAAAGTGGTAATTGTTTACGAAAACACTATTCGAAATCATCTTATGACTGTGTGATTTGACATCACCGGTATTAAAGGTATGAGCCCTGATTATAACCGTAATATACAGGCATATATACAGGCAAGCCCTTTACAAGCTCTTAATCTAACATAATTTCAGTTTTCGTGCATAAAATTGCGATATTTGTATCTTTTTTGCTACATAACATAACATAAGAAATATTTCGATGTTCATATAAGAACGCTGTATGTTCTAAGTTTCCATTGTTTTGTCATTTAATTCTTGTACTTTTCTGCTCTCTGGTTTTCTTTCTATTCATTAACCGTCTCCACAACATTTTAAAAAACAAAAAACTCATCAATTAAAATTTCAACACCTTTCTTTAGCCTAATCTGAATTTACAAGACAATTCGTGCAAAGTGATATCGCTATGTCAATGTTTAAAGCTTGTTACTCGTTATCACGAAAACGAGAATGATCTACTATTATGGTACCATTAATTCCTCATGTTACAGCTATTAGAATTTAAGTATACAAAAAAAAAATATACCATCCATGAAAAAAAAAAATGCAAAACTGTGTGCATTTTTGGCGTGTTCAACCTTTAGATCGACAAATGGGTGTATTATTGTACTTCCTGCCTCGCACAGCTAAACTGTGGAATGAACTGTCGCCTGCGGTATTTCCGGACCGATATGACCTTCAAACCTTCAAGAAAAGAGCGTACTCCCATCTTAAAGGCCGGCAACGCACTTACAACCCCTCTGGTGTTGCGGGTGTCCATGGGCGGCGATAATCGCTTACCATCAGGTGATCCGTCTGCTCGTTTGCCTCCTATTTCATAAAAAAAAAAAAAAAAAAAAATTATCCCATTGTCCCCGCCCCATGTGACCGCCGCCATACATGAGGCGGGGACAAAATGGGAATGGTTTATATGAAGAGCCTATTCCCATCTGTGCCAAGCGGGGAATACACAGACAAATGTAATAACGCATACGATACTTTGAAATGAGGCTTTGAAATTCGGGTGTCTTTGAAATTTGAGTTTTTAAGCCACAATATTTTTTCACGCAAGATATATGGTAAAAAATATTTCATAAATAGTAATCTAAGTAGCCATATGAATAATTTGAGTAAATAAAGAATAATGCTAATTTTGTAACCATTTTAATTCTATTAAACACAAAATACTATTTATTATGTACAAATAGCGCACACCAAAGGATATTTTCTACCGTCAGCTATAGGGCCGAACAGAACAGTTGATTGGATTAAATAATAATATTAGTTATAAAATAAAAAACATATTTAAAAACAATACTGTTCTCACTTACCTACTTTTCTCGCCGTTCCCTATAGCCCACGTCGAAAAACCAGTATTTTCTATGTCCTCACCTGCAAATGATAATAAAATTACGATTATGAAATTCTAACCAAGTACAAATAAAAGAGTGGTGAAAAGTTAATACGTATCATTTACTTTAACAAAAAAATATCTTAACTCTGAAAACATTTCAAAAGGGCATTAAAATCGTAATTTCTAGAGATGCCACGAATATTCGGCAACTATTCGGTATTCGGCCGAATGTTGCCTACAATTCGGCCGAATACCGAATATCTGTTGCTCCTACCTAAACCTGTTCTGTGACTCAAAATGTGCGCATGTTATGCCGAATAATCGTTCGCCGAATATTCGGCACTTCGTCTGAGAGGAGGGGGGTGGGGGGGGGGGGGGGTGAATATTCGGTATTCGGCCAAAACCACTATTCTTGGCATCTCTAGTAATTTCACTATAATGACTCAACAATCTTATAAAGGTTGCATACGGATGGTGACTGCAGTAGCGTTACTATTGGAACATTACTGCTGCAGTCTTGATTGATATAGCGATAGCGATGCCACTATCAATTACCTTGCAAAAATGAGTCACGTATTGAATGCCCTAATCGCAGCAGCCGGCAGTTACACAATTTTTGCTGCAAACGTCATCTGTATGTCACCTTAACGGTCGAAAACCGAATGTCACCTTTTAATGTCATTCAATTTATCGACATTATATCGGTTAGAGCAAATAATGTATACCTATAATCGTAGTTGAGCCAAAGTTCGACCGGTTAGTAAACAAAGCGAATGTCTATGTCGCAGGCAAATTGTAAACGGCGGATTCTTACAAAATGCCTGCGACATCTATACCACTAAAGGTGACATTAGGATATCAACTGCAGCTGCATTACTGTCCTTGGGCGTCCGCTAGCTGGCGCGGTTGCATATAGTATGAGTACGAGTATGAGCAACCTTCGCGACGCGACGCGAGTGCGGACGGGTGCGACGGATTTTACCAACAATGGCACCCGCGTGTGCGCGCGAGTTCCAAGCACCCACCCACAATAGCGGACGCCCTGAACGAGGGGTCAACAAATGGCGGACCTATTTTATGACGTACATTATATTTGCTTATTTAAGAAACTCAAGTAGACACGGATCGCGATTGTCATTTTATTTTAAAAACCGGAACCTTGAAGAAACTCATTGGTGACCCCTGCCTACACTCACCGTCCACATTCCTCCACGTTGGCTCCTCGACGCTACTGATGCCGACCCACGTCAGCAGTCTGCTGCCAGTCCAACCGATTATGCTGGGATAATACATCTTCCGGATCTGACCTTGGATCACGTTGAATTCATCCTGAAATTGAGTTGTATTTTATACTCAGGTAGGTACTGTAAAATTTCATTGGTGAATGAGTGACGTAAATGTTAAATGAAACAGTCATCAACAGTTAAGAACATCATCATCATCATAATTTAAGAGCATGATGGCTTGTCGGTGGAGTATGCGCCAGTTTTCTCGTTCCTCGGCAAGGTTCTTTAGGTCCCTGTAAGACACGACATTTGCTTTCGCTTTCAGTTGTTGTGTGTAGCTTGCTCGTGAACATATAGGTATATAATCCCTAATCTGACCGGGAATTTTCTAAGTGGAAACTTGTATGAGAATTTTCTAATGAAAATTTTGATAATGTTCAGCTAATTTGCACATTGCTACCTGGGATTTAGGAACCGCAAGCTTGCCGCCGTTGCTCAAACAAGTGTGCTTAGCGTCCTGCCATGTCGCTGCATTGTACACCAACTTATATTTTCTACCTAATTTCGAGTTTTCTACATCTGAAATATAATCGATAATTTTAATGTGGTTATGTAAAAAATATTTTTGTGTTTATAGTAAATGTTATGAAGGGACCGAAACACGGGAAGCCCAAAGAAAGGTAGACCGATGAAATAGTGGCTACTGCAGTACTAGTAACAGCTGGCAAAGATTGGCCACAGAAGGCCAAGTATAGAAAAACTTGGTGAAAACTGGAAGCCTTCACCCAATCAATCAATCAATCTTTAATGTCAAAAACACATGTCAAAAATTACAATACAAATAAAATTAAAAATACACAACACACAATATAGTTATATATACAAATGTCAAAAATAAAAAACCATTAAAAATCAAAAATACAAATGTCAATGACAAAGAGGGGTCTTTACGAACAAACTTTAAACATAAGGTTGTATATTCATTTAACATACTGTAATCTCGTTAGAGAATCAATAAAGGCTTTTTTTATTATTATTAAGCGCCCAGGGAAAACGAAGTGAGTCCATTTTTCAACTGACTTCAAAAAAAGAAATCATCACGAATTTGATTGTATGATATTGTTATTGCGTGTAATTTGTTACGTGGTCACTCCTCCATAAGAAATGGCCCCTCATTATTCTTTTCCCATTTGTTTAATTTAAAAGTTTTTGTATCGATGTCCTAATATAGCACTTTTATTGTAAGAAGTATTATCTTTTAGTTAATGTCGTAAAATGTTCTGTGTACGTTTTTCCTCTGTTTTAAATATAATGCGTAATATACATTAAATCACTTCACCATTACGATCACACAACACCGAAGACGCCAGCAACAATGCACCCAGTAGATACCTGAAAATAAAATAAAACTGAAACACCCAACTTGTCATTAGAGAAAGGTGCGAAATTCTAATTTGGAAGTCAACTCTACGCGCCTAATTTTTTTTAAATTTGCCGCCTTTTTTACTGACAAGGACGCTGTGCCAGAGTATCCTGTAAATCTTGTAAAACCATATATGCCATTTTCAACCTAAAGAGTACTTATTGTCGCTTGTCAGTAAGGCGCTATTTCCATATAGCTTTAATTAGAAATCAACCTTATCAACAAGCGACAATGTGGTACCTTTTGGTTGAAAACGTCACATATGGCTCGCACTGTCAAAAAGCCAAGCTTCTAACTCTACACGCCCTAACTCTACAAGCCCTAGCTTCACACCTTAGTCAAAATATGTGGCTTGGCCGTTTCGCTACGTTACATGGGAGCCAAGGTGAAACATATATTCACTGTTCATTACTTTTCTGTAATACAATTCTTTTAGTAACGAAACGGCCAAGCCACATATTCCCCTGAATATATATGTTTTTTTTTTACTTATTAATAATACGTTTTACCATCATACATCCCAATAAATTGACGAATAGTCTGGCCTAGTGGGTAAGTGACCCTGCCTGTGAAGCCGATGGTCCTGGGTTCGAATCCCGGTAAGGGCATTTTTTTGTGTGATGGGCACAGATATTTGTTACTGAGTCTTGGGTGCTTTCTATGTATTTATGTATTTGCATATTATATATATCGTTGTCTGAGTACCCACAACACAAGCCTTCTTGAGCTTACTGTGGGACTTGGTCAATCTGTGTAAGAATGTCCCGTATTATTTATTTATTAAGTTAGGAAACTGATATTTATGGAGTGAGCACTTTAAGCTTACCTACGTATTTATCCATGATACAAATTGACGAAGCGATAATATTGACACTGCAATTGCATACAGTTTGTTTGTACTTGTACACTGGTATGTTTAAGGGTCAACCCACACTCAGTGTTGGCCAAACGTTAATGCAATTAACCATTAACCAGTACAAATTGAACCGTAAACTGTAACCGTCCGTAGTAACTATTTATAAATCTGTGCCGTCCGTTACGGTTTATGATTCAATTTGTACTGCTTAATGGTAAATTGCAATGAACGTTCGGCCAACACTGGCCACATTAGCGACTTTTGAGCGTCGGCGTCTAGTCAGCGCTATGGAAAATGGCGTCGCTGCGCAATTGCGCCAACGTTGCGTCGAGGAGCAGCCATAGAGTTGACTAGAAGACGACGCTAGGGAGACGCTAGTGTATGTTGGCCCTTACATGTAAATATATTATTCTCATAAATCATTATCCTCTTCAAAGCGATCAAGTATAAATCATAAACTCACCTCATATCGGCAGTTTCGTATCGAGACACGACAAGTAATGAGGCGGTAAAAACTGATTCGTTTTAATATAGGCATGCGGGTACTGGAGTAAATAAACAAACCAGAGTAACAGCTTCATACCACCGTGCTGTACCTAACTATGCTGCGATTATTTAAAATGGGCATAGTAAGTATAGTTATAAATTACTGTTAACTAGTGGCTCTGTGAGCTGTATACCTCGTGAGCATAATTTAAAACTGAATGAATGTATGGTTCCGCCATTTTGAATAATTTCCAATAACTGACACTGTCAACACTGACATATACGTTAACATCTACGTAATATACTCTCTATACATCTCGCTCCCACTAATATGTCAGTACGAGCGAGATGCATAGAAAGTAAGTTACGTAGACGTTAGCGTAATATGTCAATATTGACACTGTCAGTAACTCGTTGTAAGGGTACAGCTCACTAAATTTCACGAGAATCGGCTGAGAATTGCGACCTTTAGCGGAGAACATCCGGACATACGAAAGCAGTTTTGCCCAAACTGAAAAGGAGACCCACTAATGCTCAATTAATTGCTACTAGTGGCACCGTTAGCTGTAGACTGAATAAATGTATGGATCCGCTATTTTGTAAAAAATCCATAAAGTAAATCGACAAACAAATCTATTTAATCATCGCACTTGCTTACAAGATTTCTCAAGATAGACCTGTACCAATAACTTCTGAGGTTATAAGAATATTAATGTTGCTTATTTTTTATATATAGTTTCCAGACCATATACTAAACCTAAAAATAATATTTTGTGTCATCCTAGGTATTTGCTTAGGTAGAAATTTAGGTATTTCTTTTTTCAATCAGCATTCTGTAAAAAAAATATTAGAGACGAAATTCTTTGTTTCCCTGTAAAGGCAAAGTGGCTTCCGACGTACACACGCATTTTGTGTCATTTTCATCCACGGGTATAATGGCATTTAATAAATACCTAATATTGATCCTAAAACGCCTAAAAAAATATTAGAGTCGGTAAGTGAAGTGTTGTACTTTACAGAACATTGTTATATGTTATTCAAACAAATCTGTGTCAAATTCATCCACCGCTTTTATTTAAAAAAAATTTTTTTCTAATTAACACCCTGTATCTGCTACAAAAAAAAATCATATTATTAAGTTTACGTCTACAATATTATCATACCACATTGAGACATCATTCATAATTTGGGTCATTTTGATCCACGGTTTTTTTACTATCTGGCAAAATAAAACTCAATTGAGCAAGAAGGGCGTGCGCGGGGAAGGGTACCTACGCGGGTGGGGTGCTTATTATACTTGCCGCAATATCAGCTGGCGACTGAGATCTTAATACTATCTCCTTTACCCTTGTTAAGACCAACCAAGAGATGGCATTATGAGCTGTCTCGCCACTTAGTTTTGCGATACAGTGTATTTATTTCATTCGGAGGCATAATTACATTGTCTTATCAATCTTACCGTAGTAGGTATATAAATATAATTAAAAATAAACTGTAGGCTGCACTCCTCATACTGACCAACATTTGTGACGTTCCTAAACAAAAGGTACCACTTTCTCTGACAGGTTATTTGTATAAAGATATAATCAAATTTCGTCTTTATGGTAAACGACAAAGTGGTACCTACCTTTTGATTGAGAATGTCACATCAGCGACTTAAAAATTACTTTTGTTTCGATTTTTAGTAGACTTTTTAAGTTTATTTTAAGACGCAATTTATTGTGATTTTTGTTATGTTTAAGCGTGGCAAGCAACATTAATTACATTGATGATGATGTTCATTAAATACAATATTTTTTCATACTATACTGAACTGTCACCCTATACATGAGAATGAACAGCGCCCTCTTGACAATGATCATATATTACTGGTCAGGCTTTAATATGTGTCATAATTTAGTAAAGTCCCCTTTGTGGATTCTAAGTTTCCGAGTTACAGCAGTTTAGTGAAAGCGTTTTTTTTTTTAAATATAAATTAAGGGTTGAATAAAGAGGAAAGAAAATTTGATTATTTTTGCGCTACGACGCACGGTTTAGGAGATACAGCCCTATAGTTTTTTTTATTGTTTATTTCTTTTTTTCTTTTTTACATTGTGTTTTTTGTATATTACTTTGGGGTTTCATAAAGGGGAACGAAAATTTAATTATTTTTGCGCTACGACGCATGGTTTAGGAGATCAAGCCCTATAATTTTTTTTTATTTTATTTTGCGTTTTTTTTTTTGTATAAATTAATGGTTACATAAAGGGGACCGAAAAGATGATTATTTTTGCGCTACGACGCACGGTTTAGGAGATACAGCCCTATATAGATTTTTTTCTTTTTCTTTTTTACGTTTTTAAATCTTAATTAAGGGCTTCTTAAGGGGAACGAAAATTTGATTATTTTTCGCTACCATGTACGGTTTAGGAGATACATCCCTAAAGTTTTTTTTGTTTTTTTTCTTTTTTTTGTCATTGCGTTTTTTGTTATTACTTTGGGGTTTCATAAAAGGGAACGAAAATTTTATTATTTTTGCGCTACGACGCACGGTTTAGGAGATACAGCCCTAAAATGATTTTTTTCTCTTTTTCTTTTTTGCGTTTTTAAATCTTAATTAGGGGCTTCTTAAAGGGGAACGGATATTGATTATTTTTGCGCTACAATGCACGGTTTAGGAGATACAGCCCTATAAAGTTTTTTTGTTATTATTTTTTTCTTTCTTTTTCTTGTGTTTTTGTATATTATTTTGGGGCTTCATAAAGGGGAACGAAAATTTTATTATTTTTGCGCTACGACGCATGGTTTAGGAGATACAGCCCTGTAAAGATTTTTTTTTAAATTTTGCGTTTTTTTTAATATAAATTATGGGTTGCATGAAGGGGAACGAAAATTTTATTGTTTTTGCGGTACCACGCACGGTTTAGGAGATACAGCTTTATAAAGTTTTTTTTCCTGGTTTTTTTTTGGTTTTTTTTTTAAGTATTAATTACGGGTTTCTTAAAGGGGTTTTTTAAATTATTTTTGCGCTACGACGCATGGTTTAAGAGATACAGCCCTATAATGTTTTTTTTTTTTTTAATTTTGCGTTTTTTTTTTAATTTAAATTATGGGTTGCATAAAGGGGAACGAAAATTTTATTATTTTTGCGCTACGACGCATGGTTTAGGAGATACAGCCCTATAAAGATTTTTTTATTGTTTTTTTTCTTTTTTTCTTTTTTACATTGTGTTTTTTGTATATTACTTTGGGGTTTCATAAAGGGGAACGAAAATTTTATTATTTTTGCGCTACGACACATGGTTTAGGAGATACAGCCCTATAAAGATTTTTTTTTTAAATTTTGCGTTTTTTTAAATATAAATTATGGGTTGCATAAAGGGGAACGAAAATTTTATTGTTTTTGCGGTACCACGCACGGTTTAGGAGATACAGCTCTATACAGTTTTTTTTTCTGTTTTTTTTTTGTTTTTTTTTTAAGTATTAATTACGGGTTTCTTAAAGGGTTTTTTTTTGCGCTACGACGCATGGTTTAAGAAATACAGCCCTATAATGATTTTTTTTTAAATTTTGCGTTTTTTTTTAAATATAAATTATGGGTTGCATAAAGGGGAACCAAAATTTTATTATTTTTGCGCTACGATGCATGGTTTAGGAGATACAGCCCTATAAAGATTTTTTTTTAAATTTTGCGTTTTTTTATATATAAATTATGGGTTGCATAAAGGGGAACGAAAATTTTATTGTTTTTGCGGTACCACGCACGGTTTAGGAGATACAGCTCTATAAAGTTTTTTTTCCTGGTTTTTTTTGTTTTTTTTTTTAAGTATTAATTAAGGGATCCTTAAACCCGTAAGGTTTCTTAAAGGGGTTTTTTTAAATTATTTTTGCGCCACCACGCACGGTTTAGGAGATATTATTATTATTTTATTTTATTAATAATATATATAGCTACATCCCCACTGATTTCTAATATACGCCTTTTATTTGGAAACTAAAAGGGTTACACCGAAAAAAAAAAAAGTATTGTATAGGGTTCAAAAAATGTAGGTCCAGAAAAATATGGATTTCTTGGACAAGTGGAAGACGACAAAAATGTTGGACGGCCCGGCTAAACGGTAAGACATAGTGGGGGGGTGCTCGACCAAATGTCATAGAGGACCCTGGGCAGTTTTTGAAGCCACCATTTTTTTTTCAAAATGGCGGATTCAAAATGGCGGCCGATTTTCAAAATGGTCCTAGCGCGCTGAAATTTCGGTCACGGAATCTCGGGGTCCCCTAGATTGGTATGGAAAAAAAAAATTTGGAAAAAATTCAAAATGGCGGAAAAAATGGCCACTTTTTTTTTGTATGGGAACTTTTAAACGGTGCTAGATAGGTGGGGGGTGCTCGACCAAATGTCATAGAGGGCCCCGAGAGAAGTACGACTGCATTTAAAAATTTTCAAAATGGCCGACTTTTTTTTTTTTTTTTTTTCAAGTTGGTCCGAGCGCGCTGAGATTTGGCATGCGGCGAGCCTCGGGGCCCGAGATTAGTATGTCGAAAAAATTTTTTGGAAAAATCCAAAATGGCGGCGGACAGGGGCAAAGTCAAATTTTCGAGTAGGTCAAGCGAGCCCGAAGGGCGAGCTTCAGGCCGGGAGGCCGAAGGCCGACCCCGCGACGGGCCGTCAGGCCCGGAGCTTCACCCCGAATGGCCAGGCACCCCCAACCCCCAGTAATTTTGGGCGAGGCCGAAGGCCGAGCTGCGTTAAGGACGAACAAAGCAAAATCCTATACAAAAAGTGTGTTAAGCGAGCCCGAAGGGCGAGCTTCGGGCCGGGAGGCCGAAGGCCGACCCCGGCGGAGGGCCGAAGGCCCGGAGCCTTCACCCTGACTCCCAAGCGTGCCAACCCCAAGTAATTTAAAGCGAGGCCGAAGGCCGAGCTGCGTGAATGCAGTGCTCCCAAGCGTTCTACCAAGTCAACTGTGTTGACAAGCGAAGCCGGCGGGCCGAAGGCCAGACGGCGAAGCGTCGAGGCTAGCGAAGGCCGAAGGCCGAGCTCCGCGTAGGGCCGAAGGCCCGAAGCGTCACACGAGAGGGGGAAGTTGGAGCTTAAACACGACCCAATAGTGAAAATGTCTTAGACGAGCGAAACGGCGGGCCGAAGGCCGAAGGCCGTAGGCCCGACGTGAGCTTGTCAAGACATTTTTACTATTGGGTCGTGTTTAAGCTCCAACTTCCCGCTTACCGCCCACAGCAGAACCAACCCTCCCCAAGTGTCTTAATAAGCGAAGCCGGCGGGCCGAAGGCCCGACGGCGAAGCGTCGAGGCTAGCGAAGGCCGAAGGCCGAGCTCCGCGTAGGGCCGAAGGCCCGAAGCGTCACACGAGAGGGGGAAGTTGGAGCTTAAACACGACCCAATAGTGAAAATGTCTTAGACCAGCGAAACGGCGGGCCGAAGGCCGAAGGCCGTAGGCCCGACGTGAGCTTGTCAAGACATTTTTACTATTGGGTCGTGTTTAAGCTCCAACTTCCCGCTTACCGCCCAAAGCAGAACCAACCCTCCAAGTGTTTTAATAAGCGAAGCGGCGGGCCGAAGGCCCGACGCTGAGCTTCGAAACCCAGCGAAGGCCGAAGGCCGAGCTCCGCGTAGGGCCGAAGGCCCGAAGCGTCCCTTACGATTTCCCAAGCACGCGAGGCCGAAGGCCGAGCTGCGGGTATGAAGTGCTCGCATGCGGATCTTTTCTTTCTACCAAAAGTACAACTTTATTGCTTTTTCCATTGGAAAACAAAACTACTGCACCAACAACAACAACAACAACAACAACACAACAACAACAGCACCAACAACAACACCTCAACAACTACAGCACCAAAAACAACAGCACCAAAAACAACTGCACCAACATCAACAACAGCACCAAAACAACAGCACCAAAACAACAACACCAACAACAAGACCAACAACAGAACAACAACAACAACACGATGACCGCGGGGCCCTCGGGCCCCGCGCACCGCGCAAAAAACTAGTTAATATTATATATAGCTACATTACGACTCATTTCTAATATACGCCTTTTATTTGGAAAGTAGAAGGGTTGGACCAAAAAAAAAAAAACTGTTGTATAGAGCTCGGAAAATGTAGGTCCAGAAAAATATGGATTTTTGGCTCCGGCTCCTGGGTCAAAAAATGTCGGACGGCCCGGCCAAACGGTGAGACTTAGTGGGGGGGTGCTCGACCAAATGTCATAGAGGACCCTGGGCAGTTTTTGAAGCCACCATTTTTTTTTCAAAATGGCGGATTCAAAATGGCGGCCAATTTTCAAAATGGTCCTAGCGCGCTGAAATTTCGGTCACGGAATCTCGGGGTCCCCTAGATTGGTATGGAAAAAAAAAATTTGGAAAAAATTCAAAATGGCGGAAAAAATGGCCACTTTTTTTTTGTATGGTAACTTTTAAACGGTGGTAGATAGGTGGGGGGTGCTCGACCAAATGTCATAGAGGGCCCCGAGAGAAGTACGACTGCATTTAAAATTTTTCAAAATGGCCGACTTTTTTTTTTTTTTTTTTTCAAGTTGGTCCGAGCGCGCTGAGATTTGGCATGCGGCGAGCCTCGGGGCCCGAGATTAGTATGTCGAAAAAATTTTTTGGAAAAATCCAAAATGGCGGCGGACAGAGGCAAAGTCAAATTTTCGAGTAGGTCAAGCGAGCCCGAAGGGCGAGCTGCAGGCCGGGAGGCCGAAGGCCGACCCCGCGACGGGCCGTCAGGCCCGGAGCTTCACCCCGAATGGCCAGGCGTGCCCAAACCCCAGTAATTTTGGGCGAGGCCGAAGGCCGAGCTGCGTTAAGGACGAACAAAGCAAAATCCTATACAAAAAGTGTGTTAAGCGAGCCCGAAGGGCGAGCTTCGGGCCGGGAGGCCGAAGGCCGACCCCGGCGGAGGGCCGAAGGCCCGGAGCCTTCACCCCGACTCCCAAGCGTGCCAACCCCAAGTAATTTAAAGCGAGGCCGAAGGCCGAGCTGCGTGAATGCAGCGCTCCCAAGCGTTCTACCAAGTCAACTGTCTCGATAAGCGAAGCCGGCGGGCCGAAGGCCCGACGGCAAAGCGTCAAGGCCTGCGAAGGCCGAAGGCCGAGCTCCGCGTAGGGCCGAAGGCCCGAAGCGTCACACGAGAGGGGGAAGTTGGAGCTTAAACACGACCCAATAGTGAAAATGTCTTAGACGAGCGAAACGGCGGGCCGAAGGCCGAAGGCCGTAGGCCCGACGTGAGCTTGTCGAGACATTTTTACTATTGGGTCGTGTTTAAGCTCCAACTTCCCGCTTACCGCCCAAAGCAGAACCAACCCTCCCCAAGTGTCTTAATAAGCGAAGCCGGCGGGCCGAAGGCCCGACGGCGAAGCGTCGAGGCTAGCGAAGGCCGAAGGCCGAGCTCCGCGTAGGGCCGAAGGCCCGAAGCGTCACACGAGAGGGGGAAGTTGGAGCTTAAACACGACCCAATAGTGAAAATGTCTCAGACGAGCGAAACGGCGGGCCGAAGGCCGAAGGCCGTAGGCCCGACGTGAGCTTGTCAAGACATTTTTACTATTGGGTCGTGTTTAAGCTCCAACTTCCCGCTTACCGCCCAAAGCAGAACCAACCCTCCTCAAGTGTCTTAATAAGCGAAGCCGGCGGGCCGAAGGCCCGACGGCGGAGCGTCAAGGCTCGCGAAGGCCGAAGGCCGAGCTCCGCGTAGGGCCGAAGGCCCGAAGCGTCACACGAGAGAGGGAAGTTGGAGCTTAAACACGACCCAATAGTGAAAATGTCTTAGACGAGCGAAACGGCGGGCCGAAGGCCGAAGGCCGTAGGCCCGACGTGAGCTTGTCAAGACATTTTTACTATTGGGTCGTGTTTAAGCTCCAACTTCCCGCTTACCGCCCAGAGAAAAACCAACTCTCCAAGTGTTTTAATAAGCGAAGCGGCGGGCCGAAGGCCCGACGCTGAGCTTCGAAACCCAGCGAAGGCCGGAGGCCGAGCTCCGCGTAGGGCCGAAGGCCCGAAGCGTCCCTTACGATTTCCCAAGCACGCGAGGCCGAAGGCCGAGCTGCGGGTATGAAGTGCTCGCATGCGGATCTTTTCTTTCTACCAAAAGTACAACTTTATTACTTTTTCCATTGGAAAACAAAACTACTGCACCAACAACAGCAGCAACAACAACAACACATCAACAACAGCACCAACAACAACAACACATCAACAACAGCACCAAAAACAACTGTACCAAAAACAACTGCACCAAAAACAACTGCACCAACATCAACAACAGCACCAAAACAACAGCACCAAAACAACAACACCAACAACAACAACAACAACAACAACAGCACAAACAACAACAACACGATGACCGCGGGGCCCTCGGGCCCCGCGCACCGCGCAAAAAACTAGTTAATATTATATATAGCTACAAAACCACTCATTTCTAATATACGCCTTTTATTTGGAAAGTACAAGGGTTAAGAGAAAACCAAAAATTGTTTTGTATAAAGGGCGGAATTTGTAGGTCCAGAAAAATATGGATTTTTTGGACAAGTGGAAGACGAGGATTCCGCATAAGAGCACGCCGAAACGGTAAGACTTAGTGGGGGGGTGCTCGACCAAATGTCATAGAGGACCCTGGGCAGTTTCTGAAGCCGCCATTTTTTTTTCAAAATGGCGGATTCAAAATGGCGGACAATTTTCAAAATGGTCCTAGCGCGCTGAAATTTCGGTCACGGAATCTCGGGGTCCCCTAGATTGGTATGGAAAAAAAAAATTTCAAAAAAATTCAAAATGGCGGAAAAAATGGCCACTTTTTTTTTGTATGGGAACTTTTAAACGGTGCTAGATAGGTGGGGGGTGCTCGACCAAATGTCATAGAGGGTCCCGAGAGAAGTACGACTGCATTTAAAAAATTTCAAAATGGCCGACTTTTTTTTTTTTTTTTTTCAAGTTGGTCCGAGCGCGCTGAGATTTGGCATGCGGCGAGCCTCGGGGCCCGAGATTAGTATGTCGAAAAAATTTTTTGGAAAAATCCAAAATGGCGGCGGACAGGGGCAAAGTCAAATTTTCGAGTAGGTCAAGCGAGCCCGAAGGGCGAGCTTCAGGCCGGGAGGCCGAAGGCCGACCCCGCGACGGGCCGTCAGGCCCGGAGCTTCACCCCGAATGGCCAGGCACCCCCAACCCCCAGTAATTTTGGGCGAGGCCGAAGGCCGAGCTGCGTTAAGGACGAACAAAGCAAAATCCTATACAAAAAGTGTGTTAAGCGAGCCCGAAGGGCGAGCTTCGGGCCGGGAGGCCGAAGGCCGACCCCGGCGGAGGGCCGAAGGCCCGGAGCCTTCACCCTGACTCCCAAGCGTGCCAACCCCAAGTAATTTAAAGCGAGGCCGAAGGCCGAGCTGCGTGAATGCAGTGCTCCCAAGCGTTCTACCAAGTCAACTGTGTTGACAAGCGAAGCCGGCGGGCCGAAGGCCCGACGGCGAAGCGTCGAGGCTAGCGAAGGCCGAAGGCCGAGCTCCGCGTAGGGCCGAAGGCCCGAAGCGTCACACGAGAGGGGGAAGTTGGAGCTTAAACACAACCCAATAGTGAAAATGTCTTAGACGAGCGAAACGGCGGGCCGAAGGCCGAAGGCCGTAGGCCCGACGTGAGCTTGTCAAGACATTTTTACTATTGGGTCGTGTTTAAGCTCCAACTTCCCGCTTACCGCCCACAGCAGAACCAACCCTCCCCAAGTGTCTTAATAAGCGAAGCCGGCGGGCCGAAGGCCCGACGGCGAAGCGTCGAGGCTAGCGAAGGCCGAAGGCCGAGCTCCGCGTAGGGCCGAAGGCCCGAAGCGTCACACGAGAGGGGGAAGTTGGAGCTTAAACACGACCCAATAGTGAAAATGTCTTAGACAAGCGAAACGGCGGGCCGAAGGCCGAAGGCCGTAGGCCCGACGTGAGCTTGTCAAGACATTTTTACTATTGGGTCGTGTTTAAGCTCCAACTTCCCGCTTACCGCCCAAAGCAGAACCAACCCTCCTCAAGTGTCTTAATAAGCGAAGCCGGCGGGCCGAAGGCCCGACGGCGGAGCGTCAAGGCTCGCGAAGGCCGAAGGCCGAGCTCCGCGTAGGGCCGAAGGCCGAGCTCCGCGTAGGGCCGAAGGCCCGAAGCGTCACACGAGAGGGGGAAGTTGGAGCTTAAACACGACCCAACAGTGAAAATGTCTTAGACGAGCGAAACGGCGGGCCGAAGGCCGAAGGCCGTAGGCCCGACGTGAGCTTGTCAAGACATTTTTACTATTGGGTCGTGTTTAAGCTCCAACTTCCCGCTTACCGCCCAAAGCAGAACCAACCCTCCCCAAGTGTCTTAATAAGCGAAGCCGGCGGGCCGAAGGCCCGACGGCGGAGCGTCAAGGCTCGCGAAGGCCGAAGGCCGAGCTCCGCGTAGGGCCGAAGGCCCGAAGCGTCCCTTACGATTTCCCAAGCACGCGAGGCCGAAGGCCGAGCTGCGGGTATGAAGTGCTCGCATGCGGAACCTTTCTTTCTACCAAAAGTACAACTTTATTACTTTTTCCATTGGAAAACAAAACTACTGCACCAACAACAGCAACAACAACAACAACTACACATCAACAACAGCACCAACAACAACAACACATCAACAACAGCACCAACAACAACACCTCAACAACTACAGCACCAATAACAACAACTACAGCACCAAAACAACAGCACCAAAAACAACAAGACCAACAACAAAACAACACCAACAACAACAACAACAACAACACGATGACCGCGGGGCCCTCGGGCCCCGCGCACCGCGCAAAAAACTAGTTAATAATATATATAGCTACATCCCCACTGATTTCTCATGTATACGTTTTATTTGGAAACTAAAAGGGTTACACCGAAAAAAAAAAAAGTATTGTATAAAGCTCGAAAAATGTAGGTCCAGAAAAATATGGATTTTTTGGACAAGTGGAAGACGACAAAAATGTTGGACGGCCCGGCTAAACGGTAAGACTTAGTGGGGGGGTGCTCGACCAAATGTCATAGAGGACCCTGGGCAGTTTCTGAAGCCGCCATTTTTTTTTCAAAATGGCGGATTCAAAATGGCGGCCAATTTTCAAAATGGTCCTAGCGCGCTGAAATTTCGGTCACGGAATCTCGGGGTCCCCTAGATTGGTATGGAAAAAAAAATTTTTGAAAAAATTCAAAATGGCGGAAAAAATGGCCACTTTTTTTTTGTATGGAAACTTTTAAACGGTGCGAGATGGGTGGGGGGTGCTCGACCAAATTTCATAGAGGGCCCCGAGAGAAGTACGACTGCATTTAAAAATTTTCAAAATGGCCGACTTTTTTTTTTTTTTTTTTTCAAGTTGGTCCGAGCGCGCTGAGATTTGGCATGCGGCGAGCCTCGGGGCCCGAGATTAGTATGTCGAAAAAAATTTTTGGAAAAATCCAAAATGGCGGCGGACAGGGGCAAAGTCAAATTTTCGAGTAGGTCAAGCGAGCCCGAAGGGCGAGCTTCAGGCCGGGAGGCCGAAGGCCGACCCCGCGACGGGCCGTCAGGCCCGGAGCTTCATCCCGAATGGCCAGGCACCCCCAACCCCCAGTAATTTTGGGCGAGGCCGAAGGCCGAGCTGCGTTAAGGACGAACAAAGCAAAATCCTATACAAAAAGTGTGTTAAGCGAGCCCGAAGGGCGAGCTTCGGGCCGGGAGGCCGAAGGCCGACCCCGGCGGAGGGCCGAAGGCCCGGAGCCTTCACCCCGACTCCCAAGCGTGCCGACCCCAAGTAATTTATAGCGAGGCCGAAGGCCGAGCTGCATGAATGCAGTGCTTCCAAGCGTTCTACCAAGTCAACTGTGTTGATAAGCGAAGCCGGCGGGCCGAAGGCCCGACGGCGAAGCGTCGAGGCTCGCGAAGGCCGAAGGCCGAGCTCCGCGTAGGGCCGAAGGCCCGAAGCGTCACACGAGAGGGGGAAGTTGGAGCTTAAACACGACCCAATAGTGAAAATGTCTTAGACGAGCGAAACGGCGGGCCGAAGGCCGAAGGCCGTAGGCCCGACGTGAGCTTGTCAAGACATTTTTACTATTGGGTCGTGTTTAAGCTCCAACTTCCCGCTTACCGCCCAAAGCAGAACCAACCCTCCACAAGTGTCTTAATAAGCGAAGCCGGCGGGCCGAAGGCCCGACGGCGGAGCGTCAAGGCTTGCGAAGGCCGAAGGCCGAGCTCCGCGTAGGGCCGAAGGCCCGAAGCGTCACACGAGAGGGGGAAGTTGGAGCTTAAACACGACCCAATAGTGAAAATGTCTTAGACGAGCGAAACGGCGGGCCGAAGGCCGAAGGCCGTAGGCCCGACGTGAGCTTGTCAAGACATTTTTACTATTGGGTCGTGTTTAAGCTCCAACTTCCCGCTTACCGCCCAAAGCAGAACCAACCCTCCCCAAGTGTCTTAATAAGCGAAGCCGGCGGGCCGAAGGCCCGACGGCGGAGCGTCAAGGCTTGCGAAGGCCGAAGGCCGAGCTCCGCGTAGGGCCGAAGGCCCGAAGCGTCACACGAGAGGGGGAAGTTGGAGCTTAAACACGACCCAATAGTGAAAATGTCTTAGACAAGCGAAACGGCGGGCCGAAGGCCGAAGGCCGTAGGCCCGACGTGAGCTTGTCAAGACATTTTTACTATTGGGTCGTGTTTAAGCTCCAACTTCCCGCTTACCGCCCAAAGCAAAACCAACCCTCCAAGTGTTTTAATAAGCGAAGCGGCGGGCCGAAGGCCCGACGCTGAGCTTCGAAACCCAGCGAAGGCCGAAGGCCGAGCTCCGCGTAGGGCCGAAGGCCCGAAGCGTCCCTTACGATTTCCCAAGCACGCGAGGCCGAAGGCCGAGCTGCGGGTATGAAGTGCTCGCATGCGGATCTTTTCTTTCTACCAAAAGTACAACTTTATTACTTTTTCCTTTGGAAAACAAAACTACTGCACCAACAACAGCAACAACAACAACAACTACACATCAACAACAGCACCAACAACAACAACACATCAACAACAGCACCAACAACAACACCTCAACAACTACAGCACCAATAACAACAACTACAGCACCAAAACAACAGCACCAAAAACAACAAGACCAACAACAAAACAACAGCACAAACAACAACATCAACAACAACAACAACACGATGACCGCGGGGCCCTCGGGCCCCGCGCACCGCGCAAAAAACTAGTTAATAATATATATAGCTACAAAACCACTGATTTCATATATAGATGTTTTATTTGGAAACTACAAGGGTTAAGAGGAAACCAAAAAAAGTTTTGTATAGAGGGCGGAATTTGTAGGTCCAGAAAAATATGGATTTTTGGATTCGGCTCCTGGGTCAAAAAATGTCGGACGGCCCGGCCAAACGGTGAGAGCTAGGTGGGGGGTGCTCGACCAAATGTCATAGAGGACCCTGGGCAGTTTTTGAAGCCACCATTTTTTTTTCAAAATGGCGGATTCAAAATGGCGGCCGATTTTCAAAATGGTCCTAGCGCGCTCAAATTTCGGTCACGGAATCTCGGGGTCCCCTAGATTGGTATGGAAAAAATTTTTTTTGAAAAAATCCAAAATGGCGGAAAAAATGGCCACTTTTTTTTTGTATGGAAACTTTTAAACGGTGCGAGATGGGTGGGGGGTGCTCGACCAAATGTCATAGAGGGCCCCGAGAGAAGTACGACTGCATTTAAAAATTTTCAAAATGGCCGACTTTTTTTTTTTTTTTTTTTCAAGTTGGTCCGAGCGCGCTGAGATTTGGCATGCGGCGAGCCTCGGGGCCCGAGATTAGTATGTCGAAAAAATTTTTTGGAAAAATCCAAAATGGCGGCGGACAGGGGCAAAGTCAAATTTTCGAGTAGGTTAAGCGAGCCCGAAGGGCGAGCTTCAGGCCGGGAGGCCGAAGGCCGACCCCGCGACGGGCCGTTAGGCCCGGAGCTTCACCCCGAATGGCCAGGCTTCCTAAAACCCCAGTAATTTTGGGCGAGGCCGAAGGCCGAGCTGCGTTAAGGACGAACAAAGCAAAATCCTATACAAAAAGTGTGTTAAGCGAGCCCGAAGGGCGAGCTTCGGGCCGGGAGGCCGAAGGCCGACCCCGGCGGAGGGCCGAAGGCCCGGAGCCTTCACCCCGACTCCCAAGCGTGCCAACCCCAAGTAATTTAAAGCGAGGCCGAAGGCCGAGCTTCGTGAATGCAGTGCTTCCAAGCATTCTACCAAGTCAACTGTGTTGATAAGCGAAGCCGGCGGGCCGAAGGCCCGACGGCGAAGCGTCGAGGCCAGCGAAGGCCGAAGGCCGAGCTCCGCGTAGGGCCGAAGGCCCGAAGCGTCACACGAGAGGGGGAAGTTGGAGCTTAAACACGACCCAATAGTGAAAATGTCTTAGACGAGCGAAACGGCGGGCCGAAGGCCGAAGGCCGTAGGCCCGACGTGAGCTTGTCAAGACATTTTTACTATTGGGTCGTGTTTAAGCTCCAACTTCCCGCTTACCGCCCAAAGCAGACCCAACCCTCCCCAAGTGTCTTAATAAGCGAAGCCGGCGGGCCGAAGGCCCGACGGCGAAGCGTCGAGACTAGCGAAGGCCGAAGGCCGAGCTCCGCGTAGGGCCGAAGGCCCGAAGCGTCACACGAGAGGGGGAAGTTGGAGCTTAAACACGACCCAATAGTGAAAATGTCTTAGACGAGCGAAACGGCGGGCCGAAGGCCGAAGGCCGTAGGCCCGACGTGAGATTGTCAAGACATTTTCACTATTGGGTCGTGTTTAAGCTCCAACTTCCCGCTTACCGCCCAAAGCAAAACCAACCCTCCCCAAGTGTTTTAATAAGCGAAGCGGCGGGCCGAAGGCCCGACGCTGAGCTTCGAAACTCAGCGAAGGCCGAAGGCCGAGCTCCGCGTAGGGCCGAAGGCCCGAAGCGTCACACGAGAGGGGGAAGTTGGAGCTTAAACACGACCCAATAGTGAAAATGTCTTAGACGAGCGAAACGGCGGGCCGGAGGCCGAAGGCCGCAGGCCCGACGTGAGCTTGTCAAGACATTTTTACTATTGGGTCGTGTTTAAGCTTCAACTTCCCGCTTACCGGCCAAAGCAGAACCAACCCTCCAAGTGTTTTAATAAGCGAAGCGGCGGGCCGAAGGCCCGACGCTGAGCTTCGAAAGCCAGCGAAGGCCGAAGGCCGAGCTCCGCGTAGGGCCGAAGGCCCGAAGCGTCCCTTACGATTTCCCAAGCACGCGAGGCCGAAGGCCGAGCTGCGGGTATGAAGTGCTCGCATGCGGATCTTTTCTTTCTACCAAAAGTACAACTTTATTACTTTTTCCATTGGAAAACAAAACTACTGCACCAACAACAGCAACAACAACAACTACACATCAACAACAGCACCAACAACAACAACACATCAACAACAGCACAAACAACAGCACAAACAACGGCACCAACAACAACAACTACAGCACCAAAACAACAGCACCAAAAACAACTGCACCAACATCAACAACAGCACCAAAAACAACAAGACCAACAACAAAACAACAGCACAAACAACAACAACAACAACAACAACAACAACAACACGATGACCGCGGGGCCCTCGGGCCCCGCGCACCGCGCAAAAAACTAGTTAATATTATATATAGCTACAAAACCACTCATTTCTAATATACGCCTTTTATTTGGAAAGTACAAGGGTTAAGAGAAAACCAAAAATTGTTTTGTATAAAGGGCGGAATTTGTAGGTCCAGAAAAATATGGATTTTTTGGACAAGTGGAAGACGAGGATTCCGCATAAGAGCACGCCGAAACGGTAAGACTTAGTGGGGGGGTGCTCGACCAAATGTCATAGAGGACCCTGGGCAGTTTCTGAAGCCGCCATTTTTTTTTCAAAATGGCGGATTCAAAATGGCGGACAATTTTCAAAATGGTCCTAGCGCGCTGAAATTTCGGTCACGGAATCTCGGGGTCCCCTAGATTGGTATGGAAAAAAAAAATTTCAAAAAAATTCAAAATGGCGGAAAAAATGGCCACTTTTTTTTTGTATGGGAACTTTTAAACGGTGCTAGATAGGTGGGGGGTGCTCGACCAAATGTCATAGAGGGTCCCGAGAGAAGTACGACTGCATTTAAAAAATTTCAAAATGGCCGACTTTTTTTTTTTTTTTTTTTCAAGTTGGTCCGAGCGCGCTGAGATTTGGCATGCGGCGAGCCTCGGGGCCCGAGATTAGTATGTCGAAAAAATTTTTTGGAAAAATCCAAAATGGCGGCGGACAGGGGCAAAGTCAAATTTTCGAGTAGGTCAAGCGAGCCCGAAGGGCGAGCTTCAGGCCGGGAGGCCGAAGGCCGACCCCGCGACGGGCCGTCAGGCCCGGAGCTTCACCCCGAATGGCCAGGCACCCCCAACCCCCAGTAATTTTGGGCGAGGCCGAAGGCCGAGCTGCGTTAAGGACGAACAAAGCAAAATCCTATACAAAAAGTGTGTTAAGCGAGCCCGAAGGGCGAGCTTCGGGCCGGGAGGCCGAAGGCCGACCCCGGCGGAGGGCCGAAGGCCCGGAGCCTTCACCCTGACTCCCAAGCGTGCCAACCCCAAGTAATTTAAAGCGAGGCCGAAGGCCGAGCTGCGTGAATGCAGTGCTCCCAAGCGTTCTACCAAGTCAACTGTGTTGACAAGCGAAGCCGGCGGGCCGAAGGCCCGACGGCGAAGCGTCGAGGCTAGCGAAGGCCGAAGGCCGAGCTCCGCGTAGGGCCGAAGGCCCGAAGCGTCACACGAGAGGGGGAAGTTGGAGCTTAAACACAACCCAATAGTGAAAATGTCTTAGACGAGCGAAACGGCGGGCCGAAGGCCGAAGGCCGTAGGCCCGACGTGAGCTTGTCAAGACATTTTTACTATTGGGTCGTGTTTAAGCTCCAACTTCCCGCTTACCGCCCACAGCAGAACCAACCCTCCCCAAGTGTCTTAATAAGCGAAGCCGGCGGGCCGAAGGCCCGACGGCGAAGCGTCGAGGCTAGCGAAGGCCGAAGGCCGAGCTCCGCGTAGGGCCGAAGGCCCGAAGCGTCACACGAGAGGGGGAAGTTGGAGCTTAAACACGACCCAATAGTGAAAATGTCTTAGACAAGCGAAACGGCGGGCCGAAGGCCGAAGGCCGTAGGCCCGACGTGAGCTTGTCAAGACATTTTTACTATTGGGTCGTGTTTAAGCTCCAACTTCCCGCTTACCGCCCAAAGCAGAACCAACCCTCCTCAAGTGTCTTAATAAGCGAAGCCGGCGGGCCGAAGGCCCGACGGCGGAGCGTCAAGGCTCGCGAAGGCCGAAGGCCGAGCTCCGCGTAGGGCCGAAGGCCGAGCTCCGCGTAGGGCCGAAGGCCCGAAGCGTCACACGAGAGGGGGAAGTTGGAGCTTAAACACGACCCAACAGTGAAAATGTCTTAGACGAGCGAAACGGCGGGCCGAAGGCCGAAGGCCGTAGGCCCGACGTGAGCTTGTCAAGACATTTTTACTATTGGGTCGTGTTTAAGCTCCAACTTCCCGCTTACCGCCCAAAGCAGAACCAACCCTCCCCAAGTGTCTTAATAAGCGAAGCCGGCGGGCCGAAGGCCCGACGGCGGAGCGTCAAGGCTCGCGAAGGCCGAAGGCCGAGCTCCGCGTAGGGCCGAAGGCCCGAAGCGTCCCTTACGATTTCCCAAGCACGCGAGGCCGAAGGCCGAGCTGCGGGTATGAAGTGCTCGCATGCGGAACCTTTCTTTCTACCAAAAGTACAACTTTATTACTTTTTCCATTGGAAAACAAAACTACTGCACCAACAACAGCAACAACAACAACAACTACACATCAACAACAGCACCAACAACAACAACACATCAACAACAGCACCAACAACAACACCTCAACAACTACAGCACCAATAACAACAACTACAGCACCAAAACAACAGCACCAAAAACAACAAGACCAACAACAAAACAACACCAACAACAACAACAACAACAACACGATGACCGCGGGGCCCTCGGGCCCCGCGCACCGCGCAAAAAACTAGTTAATAATATATATAGCTACATCCCCACTGATTTCTAATATACGCCTTTTATTTGGAAACTAAAAGGGTTACACCGAAAAAAAAAAAAGTATTGTATAGGGTTCAAAAAATGTAGGTCCAGAAAAATATGGATTTCTTGGACAAGTGGAAGACGACAAAAATGTTGGACGGCCCGGCTAAACGGTAAGACATAGTGGGGGGGTGCTCGACCAAATGTCATAGAGGACCCTGGGCAGTTTTTGAAGCCACCATTTTTTTTTCAAAATGGCGGATTCAAAATGGCGGCCGATTTTCAAAATGGTCCTAGCGCGCTGAAATTTCGGTCACGGAATCTCGGGGTCCCCTAGATTGGTATGGAAAAAAAAAATTTGGAAAAAATTCAAAATGGCGGAAAAAATGGCCACTTTTTTTTTGTATGGGAACTTTTAAACGGTGCTAGATAGGTGGGGGGTGCTCGACCAAATGTCATAGAGGGCCCCGAGAGAAGTACGACTGCATTTAAAAATTTTCAAAATGGCCGACTTTTTTTTTTTTTTTTTTCAAGTTGGTCCGAGCGCGCTGAGATTTGGCATGCGGCGAGCCTCGGGGCCCGAGATTAGTATGTCGAAAAAATTTTTTGGAAAAATCCAAAATGGCGGCGGACAGGGGCAAAGTCAAATTTTCGAGTAGGTCAAGCGAGCCCGAAGGGCGAGCTTCAGGCCGGGAGGCCGAAGGCCGACCCCGCGACGGGCCGTCAGGCCCGGAGCTTCACCCCGAATGGCCAGGCACCCCCAACCCCCAGTAATTTTGGGCGAGGCCGAAGGCCGAGCTGCGTTAAGGACGAACAAAGCAAAATCCTATACAAAAAGTGTGTTAAGCGAGCCCGAAGGGCGAGCTTCGGGCCGGGAGGCCGAAGGCCGACCCCGGCGGAGGGCCGAAGGCCCGGAGCCTTCACCCTGACTCCCAAGCGTGCCAACCCCAAGTAATTTAAAGCGAGGCCGAAGGCCGAGCTGCGTGAATGCAGTGCTCCCAAGCGTTCTACCAAGTCAACTGTGTTGACAAGCGAAGCCGGCGGGCCGAAGGCCAGACGGCGAAGCGTCGAGGCTAGCGAAGGCCGAAGGCCGAGCTCCGCGTAGGGCCGAAGGCCCGAAGCGTCACACGAGAGGGGGAAGTTGGAGCTTAAACACGACCCAATAGTGAAAATGTCTTAGACGAGCGAAACGGCGGGCCGAAGGCCGAAGGCCGTAGGCCCGACGTGAGCTTGTCAAGACATTTTTACTATTGGGTCGTGTTTAAGCTCCAACTTCCCGCTTACCGCCCACAGCAGAACCAACCCTCCCCAAGTGTCTTAATAAGCGAAGCCGGCGGGCCGAAGGCCCGACGGCGAAGCGTCGAGGCTAGCGAAGGCCGAAGGCCGAGCTCCGCGTAGGGCCGAAGGCCCGAAGCGTCACACGAGAGGGGGAAGTTGGAGCTTAAACACGACCCAATAGTGAAAATGTCTTAGACCAGCGAAACGGCGGGCCGAAGGCCGAAGGCCGTAGGCCCGACGTGAGCTTGTCAAGACATTTTTACTATTGGGTCGTGTTTAAGCTCCAACTTCCCGCTTACCGCCCAAAGCAGAACCAACCCTCCAAGTGTTTTAATAAGCGAAGCGGCGGGCCGAAGGCCCGACGCTGAGCTTCGAAACCCAGCGAAGGCCGAAGGCCGAGCTCCGCGTAGGGCCGAAGGCCCGAAGCGTCCCTTACGATTTCCCAAGCACGCGAGGCCGAAGGCCGAGCTGCGGGTATGAAGTGCTCGCATGCGGATCTTTTCTTTCTACCAAAAGTACAACTTTATTGCTTTTTCCATTGGAAAACAAAACTACTGCACCAACAACAACAACAACAACAACAACACAACAACAACAGCACCAACAACAACACCTCAACAACTACAGCACCAAAAACAACAGCACCAAAAACAACTGCACCAACATCAACAACAGCACCAAAACAACAGCACCAAAACAACAACACCAACAACAAGACCAACAACAGAACAACAACAACAACACGATGACCGCGGGGCCCTCGGGCCCCGCGCACCGCGCAAAAAACTAGTTAATAATATATATAGCTACAAAACCACTCATTTCTCATATATACGTTTTATTTGGAAAGTAGAAGGGTTGGACCAAAAAAAAAAAAAGTTTTGTATAGAGGGCGGAATTTGTAGGTCCAGAAAAATATGGATTTTTGGATTCGGCTCCTGGGTCAAAAAATGTCGGACGGCCCGGCCAAACGGTGAGAGCTAGGTGGGGGGTGCTCGACCAAATGTCATAGAGGACCCTGGGCAGTTTCTGAAGCCACCATTTTTTTTTCAAAATGGCGGATTCAAAATGGCGGCCAATTTTCAAAATGGTCCTAGCGCGCTGAAATTTCGGTCACGGAATCTCGGGGTCCCCTAGATTGGTATGGAAAAAAAAAATTTGGAAAAAATTCAAAATGGCGGAAAAAATGGCCACTTTTTTTTTGTATGGAAACTTTTAAACGGTGCGAGATGGGTGGGGGGTACTCGACCAAATGTCATAGAGGGCCCCGAGAGAAGTACGACTGCATTTAAAAATTTTCAAAATGGCCGACTTTTTTTTTTTTTTTTTTCAAGTTGGTCCGAGCGCGCTGAGATTTGGCATGCGGCGAGCCTCGGGGCCCAAGATTAGTATGTCGAAAAAATTTTTTGGAAAAATCCAAAATGGCGGCGGACAGGGGCAAAATCAAAATTTCGAGTAGGTTAAACGAGCCCGAAGGGCGAGCTTCAGGCCGGGAGGCCGAAGGCCGACCCCGCGACGGGCCGTCAGGCCCGGAGCTTCACCCCGAACGGCCAGGCACCCTCAACCCCCAGTAATTTTGGGCGAGGCCGAAGGCCGAGCTGCGTTAAGGACGAACAAAGCAAAATCCTATACAAAAAGTGTGTTAAGCGAGCCCGAAGGGCGAGCTTCGGGCCGGGAGGCCGAAGGCCGACCCCGGCGGAGGGCCGAAGGCCCGGAGCCTTCACCCCGACTCCCAAGCGTGCCAACTCCAAGTAATTTAAAGCGAGGCCGAAGGCCGAGCTGCGTGAATGCAGCGCTCCCAAGCGTTCTACCAAGTCAACTGTCTCGATAAGCGAAGCCGGCGGGCCGAAGGCCCGACGGCGAAGCGTCGAGGCTAGCGAAGGCCGAAGGCCGAGCTCCGCGTAGGGCCGAAGGCCCGAAGCGTCACACGAGAGGGGGAAGTTGGAGCTTAAACACGACCCAATAGTGAAAATGTCTTAGACGAGCGAAACGGCGGGCCGAAGGCCGAAGGCCGTAGGCCCGACGTGAGCTTGTCAAGACATTTTTACTATTGGGTCGTGTTTAAGCTCCAACTTCCCGCTTACCGCCCACAGCAGAATCAACCCTCCCCAAGTGTCTTAATAAGCGAAGCCGGCGGGCCGAAGGCCCGACGGCGGAGCGTCAAGGCTTGCGAAGGCCGAAGGCCGAGCTCCGCGTAGGGCCGAAGGCCCGAAGCGTCACACGAGAGAGGGAAGTTGGAGCTTAAACACGACCCAATAGTGAAAATGTCTTAGACGAGCGAAACGGCGGGCCGAAGGCCGAAGGCCGTAGGCCCGACGTGAGCTTGTCAAGACATTTTTACTATTGGGTCGTGTTTAAGCTCCAACTTCCCGCTTACCGCCCAAAGCAGAACCGACTCTCCCCAAGTGTCTTAATAAGCGAAGCCGGCGGGCCGAAGGCCCGACGGCGAAGCGTCGAGGCTAGCGAAGGCCGAAGGCCGAGCTCCGCGTAGGGCCGAAGGCCCGAAGCGTCACACGAGAGGGGGAAGTTGGAGCTTAAACACGACCCAATAGTGAAAATGTCTTAGACGAGCGAAACGGCGGGCCGAAGGCCGAAGGCCGTAGGCCCGACGTGAGCTTGTCAAGACATTTTTACTATTGGGTCGTGTTTAAGCTCCAACTTCCCGCTTACCGCCCAAAGCAGAACCGACTCTCCCCAAGTGTCTTAATAAGCGAAGCGGCGGGCCGAAGGCCCGACGCTGAGCTTCGAAACCCAGCGAAGGCCGAAGGCCGAGCTCCGCGTAGGGCCGAAGGCCCGAAGCGTCCCTTACGAATTCCCAAGCACGCGAGGCCGAAGGCCGAGCTGCGGGTATGAAGTGCTCGCATGCGGATCTTTTCTTTCTACCAAAAGTACAACTTTATTACTTTTTCCATTGGAAAACAAAACTACTGCACCAACAACAGCAGCAACAACAACAACACATCAACAACAGCACCAACAACAACAACACATCAACTACAGCACCAACAACAACAACAGCACCAACAACAACACCTCAACAACTACAGCACCAAAAACAACTGCACCAACATCAACAACAGCACCAAAAACAACAAGACCAACAACAAAACAACAGCACAAACAACAACAACAACAACAACAACAACAACACGATGACCGCGGGGCCCTCGGGCCCCGCGCACCGCGCAAAAAACTAGTTAATAATATATATAGCTACATCCCCACTGATTTCTCATGTATACGTTTTATTTGGAAACTAAAAGGGTTACACCGAAAAAAAAAAAAGTATTGTATAAAGCTCAAAAAATGTAGGTCCAGAAAAATATGGATTTTTTGGACAAGTGGAAGACGAGGATTCCGCATAAGAGCACGCCGAAACGGTAAGACTTAGTGGGGGGGTGCTCGACCAAATGTCATAGAGGACCCTGGGCAGTTTCTGAAGCCGCCATTTTTTTTTCAAAATGGCGGATTCAAAATGGCGGCCAATTTTCAAAATGGTCCTAGCGCGCTGAAATTTCGGTCACGGAATCTCGGGGTCCCCTAGATTGGTATGGAAAAAAAATATTTTGAAAAAATTCAAAATGGCGGAAAAAATGGCCACTTTTTTTTTGTATGGAAACTTTTAAACGGTGCGAGATAGGTGGGGGGTGCTCGACCAAATGTCATAGAGGGCCCCGAGAGAAGTACGACTGCATTTAAAAATTTTCAAAATGGCCGACTTTTTTTTTTTTTTTTTTTCAAGTTGGTCCGAGCGCGCTGAGATTTGGCATGCGGCGAGCCTCGGGGCCCGAGATTAGTATGTCGAAAAAATTTTTTGGAAAAATCCAAAATGGCGGCGGACAGGGGCAAAGTCAAATTTTCGAGTAGGTTAAGCGAGCCCGAAGGGCGAGCTTCGGGCCGGGAGGCCGAAGGCCGACCCCGCGACGGGCCGTCAGGCCCGGAGCTTCACCCCGAATGGCCAGCCGTGCCTAAACCCCAGTAATTTTGGGCGAGGCCGAAGGCCGAGCTGCGTTAAAGACGAACAAAGCAAAATCCTATACAAAAAGTGTGTTAAGCGAGCCCGAAGGGCGAGCTTCAGACCGGGAGGCCGAAGGCCGACCCCGGCGGAGGGCCGAAGGCCCGGAGCCTTCACCCCGACTCCCAAGCGTGCCAACCCCAAGTAATTTATAGCGAGGCCGAAGGCCGAGCTGCGTGAATGCAGTGCTCCCAAGCGTTCTACCAAGTCAACTGTCTTGATAAGCGAAGCCGGCGGGCCGAAGGCCCGACGGCAAAGCGTCAAGGTTTGCGAAGGCCGAAGGCCGAGCTCCGCGTAGGGCCGAAGGCCCGAAGCGTCACACGAGAGGGGGAAGTTGGAGCTTAAACAAGACCCAATAGTAAAAATGTCTTAGACAAGCGAAACGGCGGGCCGAAGGCCGAAGGCCGTAGGCCCGACGTGAGCTTGTCAAGACATTTTTACTATTGGGTCGTGTTTAAGCTCCAACTTCCCGCTTACCGCCCAAAGCAGAACCAACCCTCGTCAACTGTCTTGATAAGCGAAGCCGGCGGGCCGAAGGCCCGACGGCGAAGCGTCGAGGCTTGCGAAGGCCGAAGGCCGAGCTCCGCGTAGGGCCGAAGGCCCGAAGCGTCACACGAGAGGGGGAAGTTGGAGCTTAAACACGACCCAATAGTGAAAATGTCTTAGACGAGCGAAACGGCGGGCCGAAGGCCGAAGGCCGTAGGCCCGACGTGAGCTTGTCAAGACATTTTTACTATTGGGTCGTGTTTAAGCTCCAACTTCCCGCTTACCGCCCAAGGCAGAACCAACCCTCCCCAAGTGTCTTAATAAGCGAAGCCGGCGGGCCGAAGGCCCGACGGCGGAGCGTTAAGGCTTGCGAAGGCCGAAGGCCGAGCTCCGCGTAGGGCCGAAGGCCCGAAGCGTCACACGAGAGGGGGAAGTTGGAGCTTAAACACGACCCAATAGTGAAAATGTCTTAGACGAGCGAAACGGCGGGCCGAAGGCCGAAGGCCGTAGGCCCGACGTGAGCTTGTCAAGACATTTTTACTATTGGGTCGTGTTTAAGCTCCAACTTCCCGCTTACCGCCCAAAGCAAAACCAACCCTCCAAGTGTTTTAATAAGCGAAGCGGCGGGCCGAAGGCCCGACGCTGAGCTTCGAAACCCAGCGAAGGCCGAAGGCCGAGCTCCGCGTAGGGCCGAAGGCCCGAAGCGTCCCTTACGATTTCCCAAGCACGCGAGGCCGAAGGCCGAGCTGCGGGTATGAAGTGCTCGCATGCGGATCTTTTCTTTCTACCAAAAGTACAACTTTATTACTTTTTCCATTGGAAAACAAAACTACTGCACCAACAACAACAACTACACATCAACAACAGCACCAACAACAACAACACATCAACAACAGCACCAACAACAACACCTCAACAACTACAGCACCAACAACAACAACTACAGCACCAAAAACAACTGCACCAAAAACAACAAGACCAACAACAAAACAACAGCACAAACAACAAAACAACAACAACAACAACAACAACAACAACACGATGACCGCGGGGCCCTCGGGCCCCGCGCACCGCGCAAAAAACTAGTTAATAATATATATAGCTACATTACGACTGATTTCTCATATATACGTTTTATTTGGAAACTAAAAGGGTTAAGTTGAAAAAAAAAAAAGTATTGTATAGAGGGCGGAATTTGTAGGTCCAGAAAAATATGGATTTTTGGCTCCGGCTCCTGGGTCAAAAAATGTCGGACGGCCCGGCCAAACGGTGAGAGCTAGGTGGGGGGTGCTCGACCAAATGTCATAGAGGACCCTGGGCAGTTTTTGAAGCCACCATTTTTTTTTCAAAATGGCGGATTCAAAATGGCGGCCGATTTTCAAGTTTGTCCTAGCGCGCTGAAATTTTGGTCACGGAATCTCGGGGTCCCCTAGATTGGTATGGAAAAAAAAATTTTTGAAAAAATTCAAAATGGCGGAAAAAATGGCCACTTTTTTTTTGTATGGAAACTTTTAAACGGTGCGAGATGGGTGGGGGGTGCTCGACCAAATGTCATAGAGGGCCCCGAGACAAGTACGACTGCATTTAAAATTTTTCAAAATGGCCGACTTTTTTTTTTTTTTTTTTTCAAGTTGGTCCGAGCGCGCTGAGATTTGGCATGCGGCGAGCCTCGGGGCCCGAGATTAGTATGTCGAAAAAATTTTTTGGAAAAATCCAAAATGGCGGCGGACAGGGGCAAAGTCAAATTTTCGAGTAGGTCAAGCGAGCCCGAAGGGCGAGCTTCAGGCCGGGAGGCCGAAGGCCGACCCCGCGACGGGCCGTCAGGCCCGGAGCTTCACCCCGAATGGCCAGGCACCCCCAACCCCCAGTAATTTTGGGCGAGGCCGAAGGCCGAGCTGCGTTAAGGCCGAACAAAGCAAAATCCTATACAAAAAGTGTCTTAAGCGAGCCCGAAGGGCGAGCTTTAGGCCGGGAGGCCGAAGGCCGACCCCGGCGGAGGGCCGAAGGCCCGGAGCCTTCACCCCGACTCCCAAGTGTGCCAACCCCAAGTAATTTAAAGCGAGGCCGAAGGCCGAGCTGCGTGAATGCAGTGCTCCCAAGCGTTCTACCAAGTCAACTGTGTTGATAAGCGAAGCCGGCGGGCCGAAGGCCCGACGGCGAAGCGTCGAGGCTAGCGAAGGCCGAAGGCCGAGCTCCGCGTAGGGCCGATGGCCCGAAGCGTCACACGAGAGGGGGAAGTTGGAGCTTAAACACGACCCAATAGTGAAAATGTCTTAGACGAGCGAAACGGCGGGCCGAAGGCCGAAGGCCGTAGGCCCGACGTGAGCTTGTCAAGACATTTTTACTATTGGGTCGTGTTTAAGCTCCAACTTCCCGCTTACCGGCCAAAGCAGAACCAACCCTCCCCAAGTGTCTTAATAAGCGAAGCCGGCGGGCCGAAGGCCCGACGGCGGAGCGTCAAGGCTTGCGAAGGCCGTAGGCCGAGCTCCGCGTAGGGCCGAAGGCCCGAAGCGTCACACGAGAGGGGGAAGTTGGAGCTTAAACACGACCCAATAGTGAAAATGTCTTAGACGAGCGAAACGGCGGGCCGAAGGCCGAAGGCCGTAGGCCCGACGTGAGCTTGTCAAGACATTTTTACTATTGGGTCGTGTTTAAGCTCCAACTTCCCGCTTACCGCCCAAAGCAGAACCAACCCTCCAAGTGTTTTAACAAGCGAAGCGGCGGGCCGAAGGCCCGACGCTGAGCTTCGAAACCCAGCGAAGGCCGAAGGCCGAGCTCCGCGTAGGGCCGAAGGCCCGAAGCGTCCCTTACGATTTCCCAAGCACGCGAGGCCGAAGGCCGAGCTGCGGGTATGAAGTGCTCGCATGCGGATCTTTTCTTTCTACCAAAAGTACAACTTTATTACTTTTTCCATTGGAAAACAAAACTACTGCACCAACAACAGCAACAACAACAACTACACATCAACAACAGCACCAACAACAACAACACATCAACAACAGCACCAAAAACAACTGCACCAACAACTACAGCACCAAAAACAACTGCACCAACAACAACAACTACAGCACCAAAACAACAGCACCAAAAACAACAAGACCAACAACAAAACAACAGCACCAAAACAACAACACCAAAAACAACAGCACAAACAACAACAACACGATGACCGCGGGGCCCTCGGGCCCCGCGCACCGCGCAAAAAACTAGTTAATAATATATATAGCTACATTACGACTGATTTCTAATGTATACGTTTTATTTGGAAACTACGAGGGTTGGACCAAAAAAAAAAAAAGTTTTGTATAGAGCTCGGAAAATGTAGGTCCAGAAAAATATGGATTTTTTGGACAAGTGGAAGACGAGGATTCCGCATAAGAGCACGCCGAAACGGTAAGACTTAGTGGGGGGGTGCTCGACCAAATGTCATAGAGGACCCTGGGCAGTTTTTGAAGCCGCCATTTTTTTTTCAAAATGGCGGATTCAAAATGGCGGCCAATTTTCAAAATGGTCCTAGCGCGCTGAAATTTTGGTCACGGAATCTCGGGGTCCCCTAGATTGGTATGGAAAAAAATTTTTTTGAAAAAATTCAAAATGGCGGAAAAAATGGCCACTTTTTTTTTGTATGGAAACTTTTAAACGGTGCGAGATGGGTGGGGGGTGCTCGACCAAATGTCATAGAGGGCCCCGAGAGAAGTACGACTGCATTTAAAATTTTTCAAAATGGCCGACTTTTTTTTTTTTTTTTTTTGAAGTTGGTCCGAGCGCGCTGAGATTTGGCATGCGGCGAGCCTCGGGGCCCAAGATTAGTATGTCGAAAAAATTTTTTGGAAAAATCCAAAATGGCGGCGGACAGGGGCAAAATAAAAATTTCGAGTAGGTTAAGCGAGCCCGAAGGGCGAGCTTCAGGCTGGGAGGCCGAAGGCCGACCCCGCGACGGGCCGTGAGGCCCGGAGCTTCACCCCGAATGGCCAGGCACCCTCAACCCCCAGTAATTTTGGGCGAGGCCGAAGGCCGAGCTGCGTTTAGGACGAACAAAGCAAAATCCTATACAAAAAGTGTGTTAAGCTAGCCCGAAGGGCGAGCTTCGGGCCGGGAGGCCGAAGGCCGACCCCGGCGGAGGGCCGAAGGCCCGGAGCCTTCACCCCGACACCCAAGCGTGCCAACCCCGAGTAATTTAAAGCGAGGCCGAAGGCCGAGCTGCGTGAATGCAGTGGTCCCAAGCGTTCTACCAAGTCAACTGTGTTGATAAGCGAAGCCGGCGGGCCGAAGGCCCGACGGCGAAGCGGCGAGGCTAGCGAAGGCCGAAGGCCGAGCTCCGCGTAGGGCCGAAGGCCCGAAGCGTCACACGAGAGGGGGAAGTTGGAGCTTAAACACGACCCAATAGTGAAAATGTCTTAGACGAGCGAAACGGCGGGCCGAAGGCCGAAGGCCGTAGGCCCGACGTGAGCTTGTCAAGACATTTTTACTATTGGGTCGTGTTTAAGCTCCAACTTCCCGCTTACCGCCCAAAGCAGAACCAACCCTTCCCAAGTGTTTTAATAAGCGAAGCCGGCGGGCCGAAGGCCCGACGGCGGAGCGTCAAGGCTCGCGAAGGCCGAAGGCCGAGCTCCGCGTAGGGCCGAAGGCCCGAAGCGTCACACGAGAGGGGGAAGTTGGAGCTTAAACACGACCCAATAGTGAAAATGTCTTAGACGAGCGAAACGGCGGGCCGAAGGCCGAAGGCCGTAGGCCCGACGTGAGCTTGTCAAGACATTTTTACTATTGGGTCGTGTTTAAGCTCCAACTTCCCGCTTACCGGCCAAAGCAGAACCAACCCTCCCCAAGTGTCTTAATAAGCGAAGCCGGCGGGCCGAAGGCCCGACGGCGAAGCGTCGAGACTAGCGAAGGCCGAAGGCCGAGCTCCGCGTAGGGCCGAAGGCCCGAAGCGTCACACGAGAGGGGGAAGTTGGAGCTTAAACACGACCCAATAGTGAAAATGTCTTAGACGAGCGAAACGGCGGGCCGAAGGCCGAAGGCCGTAGGCCCGACGTGAGCTTGTCAAGACATTTTTACTATTGGGTCGTGTTTAAGCTCCAACTTCCCGCTTACCGCCCAAAGCAGAACCAACCCTCCCCAAGTGTCTTAATAAGCGAAGCGGCGGGCCGAAGGCCCGACGCTGAGCTTCGAAACCCAGCGAAGGCCGAAGGCCGAGCTCCGCGTAGGGCCGAAGGCCCGAAGCGTCCCTTACGATTTCCCAAGCACGCGAGGCCGAAGGCCGAGCTGCGGGTATGAAGTGCTCGCATGCGGATCTTTTCTTTCTACCAAAAGTACAACTTTATTACTTTTTCCATTGGAAAACAAAACTACTGCACCAACAACAACAACAACAACACAACAACAACACAACAACACAACAACAACAGCACCAACAACAACACCTCAACAACTACAGCACCAAAAACAACTGCACCAAAAACAACTGCACCAACATCAACAACAGCACCAAAACAACAGCACCAAAAACAACAGCACAAACAACAAAACAACAACAACAACAACAACAACAACAACACGATGACCGCGGGGCCCTCGGGCCCCGCGCACCGCGCAAAAAACTAGTTAATAATATATATAGCTACATTACGACTGATTTCTCATATATACGTTTTATTTGGAAAGTAGAAGGGTTGGACAAAAAAAAAAAAACTGTTGTATAGAGCTCGGAAAATGTAGGTCCAGAAAAATATGGATTTTTGGCTCCGGCTCCTGCGTCAAAAAATGTCGGACGGCCCGGCCAAACGGTGAGACTTAGTGGGGGGGTGCTCGACCAAATGTCATAGAGGACCCTGGGCAGTTTTTGAAGCCACCATTTTTTTTTCAAAATGGCGGATTCAAAATGGCGGCCAATTTTCAAAATGGTCCTAGCGCGCTGAAATTTCGGTCACGGAATCTCGGGCTCCCCTAGATTGGTATGGAAAAAAAAATTTTTGAAAAAATTCAAAATGGCGGAAAAAATGGCCACTTTTTTTTTGTATGGGAACTTTTAAACGGTGCTAGATAGGTGGGGGGTGCTCGACCAAATGTCATAGAGGGCCCCGAGAGAAGTACGACTGCATTTAAAAATTTTCAAAATGGCCGACTTTTTTTTTTTTTTTTTTTCAAGTTGGTCCGAGCGCGCTGAGATTTGGCATGCGGCGAGCCTCGGGGCCCGAGATTAGTATGTCGAAAAAATTTTTTGGAAAAATCCAAAATGGCGGCGGACAGAGGCAAAGTCAAATTTTCGAGTAGGTTAAGCGAGCCCGAAGGGCGAGCTGCAGGCCGGGAGGCCGAAGGCCGACCCCGCGACGGGCCGTCAGGCCCGGAGCTTCACCCCGAATGGCCAGGCGTGGCCAAACCCCAGTAATTTTGGGCGAGGCCGAAGGCCGAGCTGCGTTAAGGACGAACAAAGCAAAATCCTATACCAAAAGTGTGTTAAGCGAGCCCGAAGGGCGAGCTTCGGGCCGGGAGGCCGAAGGCCGACCCCGGCGGAGGGCCGAAGGCCCGGAGCCTTCACCCCGACTCCCAAGCGTGCCAACCCCGAGTAATTTAAAGCGAGGCCGAAGGCCGAGCTGCGTGAATGCAGTGCTCCCAAGCGTTCTACCAAGTCAACTGTCTCGATAAGCGAAGCCGGCGGGCCGAAGGCCCGACGGCAAAGCGTCAAGGCTCGCGAAGGCCGAAGGCCGAGCTCCGCGTAGGGCCGAAGGCCCGAAGCGTCACACGAGAGGGGGAAGTTGGAGCTTAAACACGACCCAATAGTGAAAATGTCTTAGACGAGCGAAACGGCGGGCCGAAGGCCGAAGGCCGTAGGCCCGACGTGAGCTTGTCAAGACATTTTTACTATTGGGTCGTGTTTAAGCTCCAACTTCCCGCTTACCGCCCAAAGCAGAACCAACCCTCCCCAAGTGTCTTAATAAGCGAAGCCGGCGGGCCGAAGGCCCGACGGCGGAGCGTCAAGGCTCGCGAAGGCCGAAGGCCGAGCTCCGCGTAGGGCCGAAGGCCCGAAGCGTCACACGAGAGGGGGAAGTTGGAGCTTAAACACGACCCAATAGTGAAAATGTCTTAGACGAGCGAAACGGCGGGCCGGAGGCCGAAGGCCGCAGGCCCGACGTGAGCTTGTCAAGACATTTTTACTATTGGGTCGTGTTTAAGCTTCAACTTCCCGCTTACCGGCCAAAGCAGAACCAACCCTCCAAGTGTTTTAATAAGCGAAGCGGCGGGCCGAAGGCCCGACGCTGAGCTTCGAAAGCCAGCGAAGGCCGAAGGCCGAGCTCCGCGTAGGGCCGAAGGCCCGAAGCGTCCCTTACCATTTCCCAAGCACGCGAGGCCGAAGGCCGAGCTGCGGGTATGAAGTGCTCGCATGCGGAACTTTTCTTTCTACCAAAAGTAAAATTTCATTACTTTTTCCCATTGGAAAACAAAACTACTGCACCAACAACAGCAACAACAACAACTACACATCAACAACAGCACCAACAACAACAACACATCAACAACAGCACCAAAAACAACTGCACCAACAACTACAGCACCAAAAACAACTGCACCAACAACAACAACTACAGCACCAAAACAACAGCACCAAAAACAACAAGACCAACAACAAAACAACAGCACAAACAACAACAAAACAACAGCACAAACAACAACAACAACAACACGATGACCGCGGGGCCCTCGGGCCCCGCGCACCGCGCAAAAAACTAGTTAATATTATATATAGCTACATTCCGATACATTTCTCATATACGCCTTTTATTTGGAAACTAAAAGGGTTACACCGAAAAAAAAAAAGTATTGTATAGGGCTCGAAAAATGTAGGTCCAGAAAAATATGGATTTTTTGGACAAGTGGAAGACGACAAAAATGTTGGACGGCCCGGCTAAACGGTAAGACATAGTGGGGGGGTGCTCGACCAAATGTCATAGAGGACCCTGGGCAGTTTCTGAAGCCGCCATTTTTTTTCAAAATGGCGGATTCAAAATGGCGGCCAATTTTCAAAATGGTCCTAGCGCGCTGAAATTTCGGTCACGGAATCTCGGGGTCCCCTAGATTGGTATGGAAAAAAAAAATTTTGAAAAAATTCAAAATGGCGGAAAAAATGGCCACTTTTTTTTTGTATGGGAACTTTTAAACGGTGCTAGATAGGTGGGGGGTGCTCGACCAAATGTCATAGAGGGCCCCGAGAGAAGTACGACTGCATTTAAAAATTTTCAAAATGGCCGACTTTTTTTTTTTTTTTTTTTCAAGTTGGTCCGAGCGCGCTGAGATTTGGCATGCGGCGAGCCTCGGGGCCCGAGATTAGTATGTCGAAAAAATTTTTTGGAAAAATCCAAAATGGCGGCGGACAGGGGCAAAGTCAAATTTTCGAGTAGGTCAAGCGAGCCCGAAGGGCGAGCTTCAGGCCGGGAGGCCGAAGGCCGACCCCGCGACGGGCCGTCAGGCCCGGAGCTTCACCCCGAACGGCCAGGCACCCCCAACCCCCAGTAATTTTGGGCGAGGCCGAAGGCCGAGCTGCGTTAAGGACGAACAAAGCAAAATCCTATACAAAAAGTGTGTTAAGCGAGCCCGAAGGGCGAGCTTCGGGCCGGGAGGCCGAAGGCCGACCCCGGCGGAGGGCCGAAGGCCCGGAGCCTTCACCCCGACTCCCAAGCGTGCCAACTCCAAGTAATTTAAAGCGAGGCCGAAGGCCGAGCTGCGTGAATGCAGCGCTCCCAAGCGTTCTACCAAGTCAACTGTCTCGATAAGCGAAGCCGGCGGGCCGAAGGCCCGACGGCGAAGCGTCGAGGCTAGCGAAGGCCGAAGGCCGAGCTCCGCGTAGGGCCGAAGGCCCGAAGCGTCACACGAGAGGGGGAAGTTGGAGCTTAAACACGACCCAATAGTGAAAATGTCTTAGACGAGCGAAACGGCGGGCCGAAGGCCGAAGGCCGTAGGCCCGACGTGAGCTTGTCAAGACATTTTTACTATTGGGTCGTGTTTAAGCTCCAACTTCCCGCTTACCGCCCAAAGCAGAACCAACCCTCCCCAAGTGTCTTAATAAGCGAAGCCGGCGGGCCGAAGGCCCGACGGCGGAGCGTCAAGGCTCGCGAAGGCCGTAGGCCGAGCTCCGCGTAGGGCCGAAGGCCCGAAGCGTCACACGAGAGGGGGAAGTTGGAGCTTAAACACGACCCAATAGTGAAAATGTCTTAGACGAGCGAAACGGCGGGCCGAAGGCCGAAGGCCGTAGGCCCGACGTGAGCTTGTCAAGACATTTTTACTATTGGGTCGTGTTTAAGCTCCAACTTCCCGCTTACCGCCCAAAGCAGAACCAACCCTCCCCAAGTGTCTTAATAAGCGAAGCCGGCGGGCCGAAGGCCCGACGGCGGAGCGTCAAGGTTCGCGAAGGCCGAAGGCCGAGCTCCGCGTAGGGCCGAAGGCCCGAAGCGTCACACGAGAGGGGGAAGTTGGAGCTTAAACACGACCCAATAGTGAAAATGTCTTAGACGAGCGAAACGGCGGGCCGAAGGCCGAAGGCCGTAGGCCCGACGTGAGCTTGTCAAGACATTTTTACTATTGGGTCGTGTTTAAGCTCCAACTTCCCGCTTACCGCCCAAAGCAGAACCAACCCTCCCCAAGTGTCTTAATAAGCGAAGCCGGCGGGCCGAAGGCCCGACGGCGGAGCGTCAAGGCTTGCAAAGGCCGAAGGCAGAGCTCCGCGTAGGGCCGAAGGCCCGAAGCGTCACACGAGAGGGGGAAGTTGGAGCTTAAACACGACCCAATAGTGAAAATGTCTTAGACGAGCGAAACGGCGGGCCGAAGGCCGAAGGCCGTAGGCCCGACGTGAGCTTGTCAAGACATTTTTACTATTGGGTCGTGTTTAAGCTCCAACTTCCCGCTTACCGCCCAAAGCAGAACCGACCCTCCCCAAGTGTCTTGATAAGCGAAGCCGGCGGGCCGAAGGCCCGACGGCGAAGCGTCGAGACTAGCGAAGGCCGAAGGCCGAGCTCCGCGTAGGGCCGAAGGCCCGAAGCGTCACACGAGAGGGGGAAGTTGGAGCTTAAACACGACCCAATAGTGAAAATGTCTTAGACGAGCGAAACGGCGGGCCGAAGGCCGAAGGCCGTAGGCCCGACGTGAGCTTGTCAAGACATTTTTACTATTGGGTCGTGTTTAAGATCCAACTTCCCGCTTACCGCCCAAAGCAGAACCAACCCTCCCCAAGTGTCTTAATAAGCGAAGCCGGCGGGCCGAAGGCCCGACGGCGGAGCGTCAAGGCTCGCGAAGGCCGAAGGCCGAGCTCCGCGTAGGGCCGAAGGCCCGAAGCGTCACACGAGAGGGGGAAGTTGGAGCTTAAACACGACCCAATAGTGAAAATGTCTTAGACGAGCGAAACGGCGGGCCGAAGGCCGAAGGCCGTAGGCCCGACGTGAGCTTGTCAAGACATTTTTACTATTGGGTCGTGTTTAAGCTCCAACTTCCCGCTTACCGCCCAAAGCAGAACCGACTCTCCCCAAGTGTCTTAATAAGCGAAGCGGCGGGCCGAAGGCCCGACGCTGAGCTTCGAAACCCAGCGAAGGCCGAAGGCCGAGCTCCGCGTAGGGCCGAAGGCCCGAAGCGTCCCTTACGAATTCCCAAGCACGCGAGGCCGAAGGCCGAGCTGCGGGTATGAAGTGCTCGCATGCGGATCTTTTCTTTCTACCAAAAGTACAACTTTATTACTTTTTCCATTGGAAAACAAAACTACTGCACCAACAACAACAACAACAACACAACAACAACAGCACCAACAACAACACCTCAACAACTACAGCACCAAAAACAACAGCACCAAAAACAACTGCACCAAAAACAACTGCACCAAAAACAACTGCACCAAAAACAACTGCACCAACATCAACAACAGCACCAAAACAACAGCACCAAAAACAACAGCACAAACAACAAAACAACAACAACAACAACAACAACAACAACAACAACAACAACACGATGACCGCGGGGCCCTCGGGCCCCGCGCACCGCGCAAAAAACTAGTTAATATTATATATAGCTACATTACGACTGATTTCTCATGTACCACTTTTATTTGGAAAGTAGAAGGGTTGGACCAAAAAAAAAAAAAGTTTTGTATAGAGGGCGGAATTTGTAGGTCCAGAAAAATATGGATTTTTTGGACAAGTGGAAGACGAGGATTCCGCATAAGAGCACGCCGAAACGGTAACACTTAGTGGGGGGGTGCTCGACCAAATGTCATAGAGAACCCTGGGCAGTTTCTGAAGCCGCCATTTTTTTTTCAAAATGGCGGATTCAAAATGGCGGCCAATTTTCAAAATGGTCCTAGCGCGCTGAAATTTCGGTCACGGAATCTCGGGGTCCCCTAGATTGGTATGGAAAAAAAAAATTTGGAAAAAATTCAAAATGGCGGAAAAAATGGCCACTTTTTTTTTGTATGGAAACTTTTAAACGGTGCGAGATGGGTGGGGGGTGCTCGACCAAATGTCATAGAGGGCCCCGAGAGAAGTACGACTGCATTTAAAATTTTTCAAAATGGCCGACTTTTTTTTTTTTTTTTTTTTCAAGTTGGTCCGAGCGCGCTGAGATTTGGCATGCGGCGAGCCTCGGGGCCCGAGATTAGTATGTCGAAAAAATTTTTTGGAAAAATCCAAAATGGCGGCGGACAGGGGCAAAGTCAAATTTTCGAGTAGGTGAAGCGAGCCCGAAGGGCGAGCTTCAGGCCGGGAGGCCGAAGGCCGACCCCGCGACGGGCCGTCAGGCCCGGAGCTTCACCCCGAATGGCCAAGCACCCCCAACCTCCAGCAATTTTGGGCGAGGCCGAAGGCCGAGCTGCGTTAAGGACGAATAAAGCAAAATCCTATACAAAAAGTGTGTTAAGCGAGCCCGAAGGGCGAGCTTCGGGGCGGGAGGCCGAAGGCCGACCCCGGCGGAGGGCCGAAGGCCCGGAGCCTTCACCCCGACTCCCAAGAGCGTCAACCCCAAGTAATTTAAAGCGAGGCCGAAGGCCGAGCTGCGTGAATGCAGTGCTCCCAAGCGTTCTACCAAGTCAACTGTCTTGATAAGCGAAGCCGGCGGGCCGAAGGCCCGACGGCAAAGCGTCAAGGTTTGCGAAGGCCGAAGGCCGAGCTCCGCGTAGGGCCGAAGGCCCGAAGCGTCACACGAGAGGGGGAAGTTGGAGCTTAAACACGACCCAATAGTGAAAATGTCTTAGACGAGCGAAACGGCGGGCCGAAGGCCGAAGGCCGTAGGCCCGACGTGAGCTTGTCAAGACATTTTTACTATTGGGTCGTGTTTAAGGTCCAACTTCCCGCTTACCGCCCAAAGCAGAACCAACCCTCCCCAAGTGTCTTAATAAGCGAAGCCGGCGGGCCGAAGGCCCGACGGCGCAGCGTCGAGGCTTGCGAAGGCCGAAGGCCGAGCTCCGCGTAGGGCCGAAGGCCCGAAGCGTCACACGAGAGGGGGAAGTTGGAGCTTAAACACGACCCAATAGTGAAAATGTCTTAGACAAGCGAAACGGCGGGCCGAAGGCCGAAGGCCGTAGGCCCGACGTGAGCTTGTCAAGACATTTTTACTATTGGGTCGTGTTTAAGCTCCAACTTCCCGCTTACCGCCAAAAGCAAAACCAATTCTCCAAGTGTTTTAATAAGCGAAGCGGCGGGCCGAAGGCCCGACGCTGAGCTTCGAAACCCAGCGAAGGCCGAAGGCCGAGCTCCGCGTAGGGCCGAAGGCCCGAAGCGTCCCTTACGATTTCCCAAGCACGCGAGGCCGAAGGCCGAGCTGCGGGTATGAAGTGCTCGCATGCGGATCTTTTCTTTCTACCAAAAGTACAACTTTATTACTTTTTCCATTGGAAAACAAAACTACTGCACCAACAACAGCAACAACAACAACTACACATCAACAACAGCACCAACAACAACAACACATCAACAACAGCACAAACAACAGCACAAACAACGGCACCAACAACAACAACTACAGCACCAAAAACAACAAGACCAACAACAAAACAATAACAACAACAACAAAACAACAACAACAACAACAACAACAACAACAACACGATGACCGCGGGGCCCTCGGGCCCCGCGCACCGCGCAAAAAACTAGTTAATATTATATATAGCTACATTCCGATACATTTCTCATATACGCCTTTTATTTGGAAACTAAAAGGGTTACACCGAAAAAAAAAAAAGTATTGTATAGGGCTCGAAAAATGTAGGTCCAGAAAAATATGGATTTTTGGCTCCGGCTCCTGGGTCAAAAAATGTCGGACGGCCCGGCCAAACGGTGAGAGCTAGGTGGGGGGTGCTCGACCAAATGTCATAGAGGACCCTGGGCAGTTTTTGAAGCCGCCATTTTTTTTTCAAAATGGCGGATTCAAAATGGCGGCCAATTTTCAAAATGGTCCTAGCGCGCTGAAATTTCGGTCACGGAATCTCGGGGTCCCCTAGATTGGTATGAAAAAAAAAAATTTCAAAAAAATTCAAAATGGCGGAAAACTTGGCCACTTTTTTTTTGTATGGGAACTTTTAAACGGTGCTAGATAGGTGGGGGGTGCTCGACCAAATGTCATAGAGGGCCCCGAGAGAAGTACGACTGCATTTAAAAAATTTCAAAATGGCCGACTTTTTTTTTTTTTTTTTTTCAAGTTGGTCCGAGCGCGCTGAGATTTGGCATGCGGCGAGCCTCGGGGCCCGAGATTAGTATGTCGAAAAAATTTTTTGGAAAAATCCAAAATGGCGGCGGACAGGGGCAAAGTCAAATTTTCGAGTAGGTTAAGCGAGCCCGAAGGGTGAGCTTCAGGCCGGGAGGCCGAAGGCCGACCCCGCGACGGGCCGTCAGGCCCGGAGCTTCACCCCGAACGGCCAGGCACCCCCAACCCCCAGTAATTTTGGGCGAGGCCGAAGGCCGAGCTGCGTTAAGGACGAACAAAGCAAAATCCTATACAAAAAGTGTGTTAAGCGAGCCCGAAGGGCGAGCTTCGGGCCGGGAGGCCGAAGGCCGACCCCGGCGGAGGGCCGGAGGCCCGGAGCCTTCACCCCGACTCCCAAGTGTGCCAACCCCAAGTAATTTAAAGCGAGGCCGAAGGCCGAGCTGCGTGAATGCAGTGCTCCCAAGCGTTCTACCAAGTCAACTGTCTTGATAAGCGAAGCCGGCGGGCCGAAGGCCCGACGGCAAAGCGTCAAGGCTTGCGAAGGCCGAAGGCCGAGCTCCGCGTAGGGCCGAAGGCCCGAAGCGTCACACGAGAGGGGGAAGTTGGAGCTTAAACACGACCCAATAGTGAAAATGTCTTAGACGAGCGAAACGGCGGGCCGAAGGCCGAAGGCCGTAGGCCCGACGTGAGCTTGTCAAGACATTTTTACTATTGGGTCGTGTTTAAGCTCCAACTTCCCGCTTACCGCCCAAAGCAGAACCAACCCTCCCCAAGTGTCTTAATAAGCGAAGCCGGCGGGCCGAAGGCCCGACGGCGGAGCTTCAAGGCTCGCGAAGGCCGTAGGCCGAGCTCCGCGTAGGGCCGAAGGCCCGAAGCGTCACACGAGAGGGGGAAGTTGGAGCTTAAACACGACCCAATAGTGAAAATGTCTTAGACGAGCGAAACGGCGGGCCGAAGACATTTTTACTATTGGGTCGTGTTTAAGCTCCAACTTCCCGCTTACCGCCCAAAGCAAAACCAACCCTCCCCAAGTGTTTTAATAAGCGAAGCGGCGGGCCGAAGGCCCGACGCTGAGCTTCGAAACCCAGCGAAGGCCGAAGGCCGAGCTCCGCGTAGGGCCGAAGGCCCGAAGCGTCCCTTACGATTTCCCAAGCACGCGAGGCCGAAGGCCGAGCTGCGGGTATGAAGTGCTCGCATGCGGATCTTTTCTTTCTACCAAAAGTACAACTTTATTACTTTTTCTCTTTGGAAAACAAAACTACTGCAACAACAACAGCAACAACAACAACACAACAACAACAGCACAAACAACAGCACCAACAACAACACCTCAACAACTACAGCACCAACAACAACAACTACAGCACCAAAACAACAGCACCAAAAACAATAGTGCTAGATAGGTGGGGGGTGCTCGACCAAATGTCATAGAGGGCCCCGAGAGAAGTAAAACTGCATTTAAAATTTTTCAAAATGGCCGACTTTTTTTTTTTTTTTTTTTCAAGTTGGTCCGAGCGCGCTGAGATTTGGCATGCGGCGAGCCTCGGGGCCCCAGATTAGTATGTCGAAAAATTTTTTTGGAAAAATCCAAAATGGCGGCGGACAGGGGCAAAGTCAAATTTTCGAGTAGGTTAAGCGAGCCCGAAGGGCGAGCTTCAGGCCGGGAGGCCGAAGGCCGACCCCGCGACGGGCCGTCAGGCCCGGAGCTTCACCCCGAATGGCCAGGCACCCTCAACCCCCAGTAATTTTGGGCGAGGCCGAAGGCCGAGCTGCGTTAAGGACGAACTAAGCAAAATCCTATACAAAAAGTGTCTTAAGCGAGCCCGAAGGGCGAGCTTCGGGCCGGGAGGCCGAAGGCTGACCCCGGCGGAGGGCCGAAGGCCCAGAGCCTTCACCCCGACTCCCAAGCGTGCCAACCCCAAATAATTTAAAGCGAGGCCGAAGGCCGAGCTGCGTGAATGCAGTGCTCCCAAGCGTTCTACCAAGTCAACTGTCTTGATAAGCGAAGCGTCAAGGCTTGCGAAGGCCGAAGGCCGAGCTCCGCGTAGGGCCGAAGGCCCGAAGCGTCACACGAGAGGGGGAAGTTGGAGCTTAAACACGACCCAATAGTGAAAATGTCTTAGACGAGCGAAACGGCGGGCCGAAGGCCGAAGGCCGTAGGCCCGACGTGAGCTTGTCAAGACATTTTTACTATTGGGTCGTGTTTAAGCTCCAACTTCCCGCTTACCGCCCAAAGCAGAACCAACCCTCCCCAAGTGTCTTAATAAGCGAAGCCGGCGGGCCGAAGGCCCGACGGCGGAGCGTCAAGGCTTGCGAAGGCCGAAGGCCGAGCTCCGCGTAGGGCCGAAGGCCCGAAGCGTCACACGAGAGGGGGAAGTTGGAGCTTAAACACGACCCAATAGTGAAAATGTCTTAGACGAGCGAAACGGCGGGCCGAAGGCCGAAGGCCGTAGGCCCGACGTGAGCTTGTCAAGACATTTTTACTATTGGGTCGTGTTTAAGCTCCAACTTCCCGCTTACCGCCCAAAGCAGAACCAACCCTCCCCAAGTGTCTTGATAAGCGAAGCCGGCGGGCCGAAGGCCCGACGGCGAAGCGTCGAGACTAGCGAAGGCCGAAGGCCGAGCTCCGCGTAGGGCCGAAGGCCCGAAGCGTCACACGAGAGGGGGAAGTTGGAGCTTAAACACGACCCAATAGTGAAAATGTCTTAGACGAGCGAAACGGCGGGCCGAAGGCCGAAGGCCGTAGGCCCGACGTGAGCTTGTCAAGACATTTTTACTATTGGGTCGTGTTTAAGCTCCAACTTCCCGCTTACCGCCCAAAGCAGAACCAACCCTCCAAGTGTTTTAATAAGCGAAGCGGCGGGCCGAAGGCCCGACGCTGAGCTTCGAAACCCAGCGAAGGCCGAAGGCCGAGCTCCGCGTAGGGCCGAAGGCCCGAAGCGTCCCTTACCATTTCCCAAGCACGCGAGGCCGAAGGCCGAGCTGCGGGTATGAAGTGCTCGCATGCGGATCTTTTCTTTCTACCAAAAGTAAAATTTCATTACTTTTTCCCTTTGGGAAACAAAACTACTGCACCAACAACAGCAACAACAACAACTACACATCAACAACAGCACCAACAACAACAACACATCAACAACAGCACCAACAACAACACCTCAACAACTACAGCACCAATAACAACAACTACAGCACCAAAAACAACTGCACCAAAAACAACAAGACCAACAACAAAACAACAAGACAAACAACAAAACAACACCAAAAACAACAGCACAAACAACAACAACACGATGACCGCGGGGCCCTCGGGCCCCGCGCACCGCGCAAAAAACTAGTATCTATATATATAGCTATAATAATAATAAATAAATAATCAATAAATAAAATCATTTATTTCGACCAACTTAGGATCATATCACATTACATTGGGACATTACATTAAATAATAAAATTATAAAATTATAGCAGTTAAAATTAACATTAAAATTAAATTAATTAATTAAATCAAATAATTACTTAAAATCTAACCTAAACAATAACGCCCGGTCGAGCCTTAGGAAGGCTTGGACACCAGCACGTGCATCATCTGACAGTGATTCAAGTACTGGCAATCAAACCTCTCCGCAAACGCCCTCAAGATGCCGCTGGAACTAGCCCGCACTCTGCGCACCAGGGATGTGCAGCGTTTCCGCTTTATAATAGCTCTATAGTTTTTTTCCTGGTTTTTTTTTTAAGTTTTAATTAAGGGTTTCTTAAAGGGGAACGAAAATTTGATTATTTTTGTGCTACGATGCACGGTTTAGGAGATGCCCTATAAAGATTTTTTTTGTTTTTTTTTTTCATTGTGTTTTTTGTATATTATTTTGGGGTTCCGTAAAGGGGAACGAAAATTTTGTTCTTTTTGCGCTACCACGCACGGTTTAGGAGATATAGCTCTATAAAGATTTTTTCCTGTTTGTTTTTGGTTTTTTTTTTAAGTATTAATTAAGGGATCCTTAAATGGGAACGAAAAATTGATTATTTTTGCGCTACGATGCACGATTTAGGAGATGCAGCCCTATAAAGATTTTTTTTTGTTTTTTTTTTCATTGTTTTTTTTGTATATTAGTTTGGGGTTCCACAAAGGGGAACGAAAATTTGATTATTTTTGCGCTACGACGGTTTAGGAGATACAGCCCTATAAAGTTTTTTTTGTTTTTTTTTTTTCATTGTGTTTTTTGTATATTACTTTGGGGTTCCGTAAAGGGGAACGAAAATGTTATTATTTTTGCGCTACGACGCACGGTTTAGGAGATATTATATCTATATATATAGCTATAATAGCTCTATAAAGTTTTTTTCCTGTTTTTTTTTTAAAGTTTTAATTAAGGGTTTCTTAAGGGGAACGAAAATTTGATTATTTTTGTGCTACGATGCACGGTTTAGGAGATGCAGCCCTATAAAGATATTTTCCTCTTTTTTTCCTTTTTTGCGTTTTTAAATCTTAATTAGGGGCTTCTTAAAGGGGAGCGAAAATTTGATTATTTTTGCGCTACGATGCACGATATAGGAGATACAGCTAATACAGCCCTATAAAGATTTTGTTTCTTTTTTTTTTCATTGTATTTTTCATGTATTACTTTTGGGTTACATAAAGGGGAACGAAAATTTTATTATTTTTGCGCTACGACGCATGGTTTAGGAGATACAGTCCTATATATTTTTTTACAATGCATGTGCTCGAAAAGTGCGTTTCCTACGGAGCCATTTCGTGCGGAAAGTACTGCTTTTCCGCACTAGTGCTTTTTGTTTTCAATTTTTTTTTACAGTACATATGGTGCTACTTTCTCGCACTAGTGCGGAAAAGAGCACTTACCGTTCATATGTCGAAAGTTTAAAGGGCCATATGTACTGTAAAACGTACGATACACGTGCGAATAGGTAATTCGCAACTCGTGTCGATTTAAAACACTCCTTTTAATAATTAAACTTATTTGCCATGACATGTTTTTTTATTTACTCGCACAATGCATAGTAAAACATTGTATGAAACACGTGCGTAAAGATGATTTCCGCACTTGTTGCATAAATAGCAATTTTTTTTATCAAAGAATGAAAGAAAGTCACGGTATTAATAACCAAATTTTACTTTAGTGGTACCTTTTCCCTATCACTGTCACAAATGTATGTGGCGTTCACGTAAACGCGATATTTTTAAGATTTCCCTGCGCAATGTTGCCAGCTCGCTCGCAAATCAAACATGTACTTACAGTTCTTTTGCATAATGGTGACATTGTACAATATCTATGAGTATTAAATAGGTAAAAGATAATTCGACGCATTCTTTGCTTGCTTGTTGCTTGTTGTTGTGTTGTTTGCGTAACTTCTTTGAATAAGTTGCGTTAATTTGGCGCACAGGCGAAGTAAACATGCGTTGCGTACGGCAAGGTCACGCCGCGGCCTCACCCTGCACGGCCTCCGTTGCCCATTCAGACCGCCCGCTAGCTTCGTTTGAACGCAAATAATATTTTTGTAATATTTGTTTATGCAGTGGATGCAAGTGACACAAATTCATACATCTTATTTATCCCGCATTTCAAATTAATAAGATGTAAACTCTAATATCTTTAATATTCTTTTGTAACGGTGACAGCCTGTTACAACAAAATCATCAAATATCTTATGAAGTTATGCCTTAATAAGACACAAAATCATTTAATGGACCTATTTAAACGATTAAATTCGACCTAAGTAATTTTTTTTAACTTTTTTTTTTGTGTCATTTAGAATATTATGACATAGTATCAGATTGCAGTGGACGTAATTGACACAAACTATGTTTTCACACTAAAAACACTATCCTAAATGCAACACAGTTACATGTTTTCTCTCGAACATTTTTTTCTCCAAGATAATTCAAAATAAAAAATAATTACCACAAAATAACAAATTACTAGAAAAGCAAATTATATATATGACACAAAACAAAATGTAAGATTTACATCTTAACAAAGTATTCATAAGCGAAAACAGAATTGACTTTAATATTTTTATAACCTAGGGGTCAAAATATAGCCAGCGGTACAGGTCTAAGAATCGGTCGGACGGACATACGAAAGCATTTTTGCCCAAGCTGAAACTGAGACCTTTGCTAACGCTCGGTCAAATATATATTTGACCACCAGGACCATATGGTCCAACTCTGGTCAGCTAACGATTCTTGCTTATGTAATTAGTGTAATTACAATTCCATTTAAGTCGGTGAGTAAGTAACGGTGAGGATTCTAACGGGTGACTAAATATACATATTAATAGCGTTATTCATAAACGCGTTATTGGCCTGAATTAGCTATGAATCGTTTATCTTTATCTGTCATTTTGGCTTATTTATTTGTAAGAAAGGGATGAAACATAATATAACTAAATCAGGCCCGTAAAGTTTTATGAATAAGGTAAGACGATTGTGGACGACCACTTCTCCATACAAACCTAGTCCCCATTTTCCTCCTAGGTTATTGGCACTATGGAAAATATTTTTACACAATTTATTGTATATTAACCATACCAATGCCCCTTCGTTTGACATTTTTTGATTATCATAAGAGTAAACAAATTCTAAGCTGTATGTATCTCTGTTTCTTTTCTTTACTCCTGTGATGCGGGTACAGTTGCCTACGAAAGGGAATCGTTCATTTCCACTAGTTTTGAAGTGTCCATGACATAAATTATGACATAAAGGTTAACTGATGTACGAATGAGGCTAATTTAAATAACAATATGTCACATTTCATACTACAAGGAACCTTCCAAAGGCTGGCACTTACGCCAATGTTTACGATGGTCCAATATAATTACGATGATTTTCGTCGTAAGTGCCGATTCCACTAGGGTCACATTTCCTGCAGAGTAACAAATGTGTGTATTTTGTAAAATTGTGAAGTTCGTTAAAATTGTTAATTTAAAATATTGCATGGTGACTGGGGTGTCAAGTAGGGTTGCCACCCATACTATAATATATAGTACCGTACTATATTTTAGTCAATTGTACTATATATTATACAAAAACAATATAGTACGAAAAATACTATATTTTCATAACTCAAGAAAGGGTTATACAAATGTCACCGATATCACATCGTATGCGAATTGGATTTTTAATTCGCCTCAAATCGGCGTCCTATTTTTTTTCCAGTAAATACTGTATTTTTTCAATATTTTGACAAAAATACTATGTGTGTATAGAAAAAAGGTGGCAACCCTAGCTGTCAAGGCTTAATTTGTGAACAATGCTTTTTGTTGACCGGCTTATCTTTTGCAAGTGCTTTTTTACTACATGATTCACATGACGAATAATGGTGACATTCGGATGGCAACCCACTAGCGGCATAGAAACTTAAGTCTAAAGGGGCCCACTGACTATCAGTCCGGACAATATCGGCCTGTCAGTTAGAACAAAAATTTGACAGTTCCGAACAACTGAGGGAGAGAGAGAATAAGAGAATTATCCGTGTAGTCATTAACACATTGAATGCCGCGCTTTTATTTTGTTACATACTATTTAAAGGTCACATGTGCGGCGCGGCAGTGAAAGACTTGATTAAGAAGTTTTATTTAAGTTACACTTAATTATGACCCCGTAATTATTTTGTATCGTTAATATTTTCGTTGTATTTTTAAGCAAAATTTATCTCAATAAGTCTTTTTAGATCCTATGCTAACGATGCTAATATTCGCCCGTACTGAATTTACACACTGTATATATATATCACGCATGTCATATGTTTCAACCCTTGTTCATACTCAATGAGTTTCTCAGAACCTGTGTAGGTATATTATGTACAGTCGCCATCAGATATATCGGAGCAGCCGAGGTGTTCACAATATCTGAACACGCACTAACGCCCTGACAATAAAGGCGTGTTCAGATATTTGTGAGCGCCTTAGCCGCTCCGATATATCTGATGGCGACTGTGCGTACGTAATATCGTCCGATATTTACAAGTCTTTGTTAACGTTAGTTAACACCACGAGGAAACCAGAATAATGCCAATAATATCTTACTCGTATTTCCCTCTTGGGCTGGCTGCAAGGTCAGATGGAAGTTGTTAGGGTTCCGTACCCAAAGGTTAAAAACGGGACCCTATTAATAAGTTGAACAAACACATGTTCCGAATTGGGAAGCAACAGGATGCGACATGCAGGTTCTGCCAGGAGTCAGAGGAGACTGCAATGCACATTCTCTGTTCCTGTGGACCACTAATGTCAAAAAGAAGTATCCACTTAGGGCGGCACATACTGCAACCCTATGAGGTACAGAACATTACGGCCCAAAGAATCTGGAATTTTCTGGACTCAACGGGCATTAGTAACGAACTTTAAAGCGCCGTCACAATAGATCAAGTGGTCGGTGTGACACTCACAGGCCCACAACACCCCAACAATAAATAAATAAATATTAATAAGACTCCGCTCTCTGTCTGTCTGTCACCAGGCTGTATCTCATAACTAGGGAGTTGAAATTTTCACAGATGATGTATTTCTGTTGCCGCTATAACGACACGAACAAATACGAGTAGTAAAACAGAATAAAATTAATATTTAAGTGGGGCTTCCATACAACAACCGCGATTTTTTTTGCCGCTTCGTGCGCGACTCCGACTCGCACTTGGCCGGTTTTTTTACTTTCTCATTAATGTCAGCCTGCAAAGGGAAGTTAGTTTTAATAAGTTTAAAGTCAACGCTGAGTTTCTCAAACTTTATTTTACAAAATTGTGTTTGCCTGCAGAAAATTATTTTTCATGTCAGCAGCTTGAATAGTCAGCATCATAAGTAGCTAAACGGGCAATGTGTTCAAAATGAACTTAACATTTCTTTATTTCTGTGAAAATTAATTTTGAAATGTGTAATACAGTGTGTAGGTATTTTTATAACAACTGCAAATAGAAACGAGACGTTAGTTTCAGTGCTATGAAACAAATTTAAGAGAAATTTTTAATTTAGCCTTAACGAATAAGAGTCCAATTTTATTTTTCGAGCGACAAAGTATTGCGTAGTTAAATAAGTAAACAACACTTGTGACAGTTGTAACGTCACGTCGCGTCAGTAAAGGCGACGTTTTCAATTTGAAAAAAAAAGAGGTACATTTTCTGCTGAATTATTTTATAAGGAAAAATAAAGATTTTAAACAAAGGTTAAAAGGTTAAGGTAGGTTATTTGAAATAAAGGTTTTTGGACTTTTTGGTAAAACATATAAAAGTTAATTCATTTTGGCTTATATTATTAAGGCCAAAAATTATTCGAAGTTTTAATTCATCATTCTATCATTTGAAAACTTTTAAACTAATTTCTGGTCAATGATCATAACAGCGATACAAAACATAAAAACCGGCCAAGTGCGAGTCGGACTCGTGCTCGAAGGGTTCCGTATCATTACGCAGAAAACGGCAACAATATCGCGTTTCTTATATGGGAGCCCAAATTAATTATTTATTTTATTCTGTTTTAATAGAAGTTATAGTTACTTAGTTTATACTTAATTTTAATAATAATTTATAAGTCTTATACACTTACACTTACACTACAGCGTATCGAAATAAATATTATAGTTGAGTTGGGAGTCCATACATGAAAAGTACGCAATTATAGTTTGGTATCCGAAATCTTAATTCAACCACTACCTTCTGTTTTTAGTATTTGTTGTTATAGCGGCAACAGAAATACATTATCTGTGCAACTTACTAGCTATCGCGGTTCCTGAGATACACCCTGGTGACAGACGGACAGTGGAGTCCTAGTAATAGGGATCATGTTTTTACCCTTTCGTTACGAAACCCTAAAAATGATTGCCTAATAAAATAACAATAAAAACTTTAAAATTTATATTAAAGGGAAAATTGAGCCTACGGAAGGCTTCCGTAGCTCAATTGGTTAAGAGTAACGCACGGATTGCGGAGGTTGCGGGTTCGAATCCTGCCGGAAGTGTAACTTTTTCCATTTTTCCCTTTAATATAAATTTTGGAGTATCGCTCGCAGACGTATCTGCATGTTAAAAAATTGAATAAAAACTTTGTTGCATGCGTGTAGGCTGCTAAACACAATTGTTTATAAACAGCGCATAAACATGTTGAAAAGTTGAAGTTTATTTATTTATTACCTACGTGTTGCGGTTTTTCGATCGAGCGAACTCCGTTAAACAGGGGGTAAGAAACGCTAATGTCTCTGTCGTTTTATGGAAGAGTGATAGAGAATTTCGTTCGCTACGGCGCAAACGATTGACATATTGGCTAGGCCCTCAGGTAATTCATATTAAAGCGCCGTGAGTTCAGCAGGCTTAGCAGGGTAGCATTATTATAACCTGTCACCATGCCTGTCACGTTCTAACAAGTATGTAAGTGCGAAAGTGGGACTTCCGGTTCGATCGCCATCTTGATAGTAGCCTCGTGATTAATTTCTTTGTTTTTTGCTCATTAATATTGTTTAATGTGTAATATCGATAGCTTTATTATACAGTAATCTAATGTGGTAGTGTGCAGTTAATGGAGAATTAATCTCAAAGCGTGTTTAACCACCATTCTGGAGTCAACGGCCGGTAGTCCACGTGCTTCTCGTAAAATCCAGCTATCGGTTTTACGAGACAACTACAACAACCACCGAACAACGTCGTGCTCTTAGAGCATTTGGTATTTCTACCTCTAACCGTGTCTGGCTAGAGCCCTAGAGGCCCATAATTTTATTGTTGACCGTACACTGGCTATGGCCGATGGCCGATATGTTTTAATCAAGAAATATTAATTCGATCCCACGTGGATCCCACTTTGACGTTGGCGAAATCATCGACAGTATCGATGGAGCCATACTACCTGAAAAATTGAATTGAATTGAAAGTGCGAAAGTCCGTCTGTCTGTCACCAGACTGTATCTCATGAACAGTGATAGCTAGAAAGTTAAAATTTTCACAGATGATGTATTTCTGTTGCCGCTATAACAACAAATACTAAAAATAATACTAGTTTAAACTCGAAATACTAAAAAGTACGGAACTCTCGGTAGGCGAGTCCGACTCGCACTTGTCCGGTTTTTTGGGAACCGTATTATGATCTTAATAGCGCTAAGATTTTTTTATTCTCTTGGAATAGTACTAATCTTAATGACGTAAAATCAGCAAAACTTATTAGCTTAGCAGGGGTGCATATAAATATAATACATGTACTTATGCGTCCGCGGGAGGAAATTCCTCTTAAACCGTACAGTACGCGACCTAAATGGTTCTAGGGTGTGAGGCTGAACACCCTGCCGACGGCTTAATAAAAATACCCTTTAAATCCGGATTTTCCGGACCGTGAATTAACAAATCCAGAATTTCCAATCACGGCCGGATTATGGCATTGTTAAACCAGAAATGGGAAAATAATTCGAAGCCAGGTATAGGACATTATTCGAGGCGGCAGTAGTGATGTGGTGCTCCGGGGATTCTCAGTAAGTCGGGGAATATTCCTAACTCAAGGAAATACTAACAGATCATTGAAATGCTACATTTCGAAGGTTCGGCTGTTTTTAGTGTTCCGTACCCAAAGGGTAAAAACGGGACCCTATTACTAAGACTCCGCTGTCTCTGTCTGTCCGTCTGTCGGCAGGCTGTCTCATGAACCGTGATAGCTAGACAGTTGAAACTTTCACATATGATGTATTTCAGTTGCCGCTATAACAACAAATACTAAAAACAGAATAAAATAAATATTTAAGTGGGGCTCCCATACAACAAACGTGATTTTTTGCCGTTGTTTTTTATAACATAATAGTGACAAAATGCTCTTGTTAAATCTACCGGACGGTTTCTGACCTTGAAACCCTCCGGATCATTGTGAAGTTTTAGTGTGGTCAAATTTTTCTTAGTGACTTTTGCTGTAACATAAGTTGTCGAAATTTAAAATATACAAAAACAGCATGGTTTTTCAAGTACTTCAGAAGAACCGAGGGGCTTTGAAGGTACTTGTATTTAAATGAAGTATTTATTAGTAACAATAACAACTATTAACATAGGTACCTAAAAAAATAGCCCACCCTTATTTATTGCAAGGCACTATCCCTTATTTGGAACGATTTCAAATGCCTATAACAGTAGCAGTAATAGTAATTTAGTTTATTTAGTACACTGAACTAATACAAAACATACAGAGTAATAAAATTCATAAGTATAAAGAGAAAAAAAAAGAAAAAAAAAGTATAAAGAGTAAAATTAGCTTAGTCTCGCGACAGTTTAAATTCGATTATAAAGAGAAATACAAAATTTATATTTGCCTTTGTAAATCAAAACGAAGCAATTTTGATAACTAATATTTTGTAACAAAATTTAAGATATTTCAGGTCCAAGAATGAATTCCTCACACAAAGAAATTTGATTTAAGGTTAATTTTGGTAATACCTATATGAAAATAAATAGAAAATTCACATGTTTTCTATATTGTTATCATATCTAATGTTTCGTGTGGAAAATATTCCCGGAAACAATTAAATTTTCCCGCGGTACATCACTAGTCAGTAAACAAACTTAACGATCTGTTATCGCAATTTACACCTTCTCTCTTTGACAGTAAAACGCTATTTCAATGGACAATTCCGTTCAAAATTACCAATAATTTCCAGTAAACGATGTGACCGCGTGAATTAATTCTGCAGCTGTATGAAAGCTAATTCGAACGTGCACCTGATATCAAACCGATATTTTAATTACAGTATCTACCGGCCAATAATATTAGCTATCACCTTTGAGTGTTTTTGTATGAGCTTGTATAGAATAAACAATATAGGTTAGTTTGTAGATTGCATATTTTACTAGTCATTTTATACAAATATTGTATTATGAAAGACTGTACTGTACCGACGGGATTTATAGGAGACAGCATATTACTAAAAAATCTCTACCAAAAATAAGTTGGCAATACATTAAAAATACAATACACAAAAAACCTATGAAAAAACCATTACATGAGACCAATTTTTCTCATCGCTCGTACATTTCGTACATTTCATTTCGCGCAGACACGAGTCTGAATCTTACGGACGGACAACCGTCCGTTGATGTATTAGTGCGAACGAGACGCCCGCGCGAATGACATTTAACTGATATGATTCAAGATGATTCAAATATCGGTTTGATCTCATTTGCATGTTCGAATTGGATTGTTAGACTCGAATAAATTGCCTGCATGCATGACAACTGATGCAATTTGAATTTAATAGGCGGTTGGAATGCCTGATTCACAATATGTAGGTACTCTTCAATATCAAGTTGGTTAAGAGAAGGGGACGAACGATTTACATTAGGTAGGGCATTATATATTTCGTATAGATACCTCTTATCGAATTTAAACTGTTGTGAGACATACTAACATTAAATAATTTTACGGCTTAGACTCACTTGTTTTAGTCACTCGCGCGACGTGTTTCGGAGAGCCTAGGTCTCCTTTCTCAAACACTAATAGTGCGGGCAGCGTTCACGACGACCGTGTTACACGGTCCGTGTATTACGTACTGCCGCGCGCCGCGTCGCTCCGAAACATGTCGCGCGAGTGAATAAAACAAGTGAGTCTAAACCGTGAAATTATTTGATACCTCTTATGTCTCGAGTTTTTCCAATTGTTTAATAATTATGATATTGCTGTTAAAAGATCTAAGTTTAGTTAGATAATATTTTGGGCTAGTTAATACTCGTAAATAATCATTATCATTATTATCAGCACACCTGAATATATTACGTTCAAATGCTGGACAACATCTTTAATTTTTTATTTGAAATTTTTAAAAGTTTCGAAAACAGAATAAAGCTGAGGTCTCTAATTGTGCCATTTTCAATCAAAAGGGTACTTACTTATTGTCGGTTGTCAATGAGGCGCTATTTCCATACAGCTTCAATTTGAAATCAACCTTATTGACAAGCGACAATGTGGTACCTTTTGGTTGAAAATGTCACAATTATTTGTAAACCGCAATCACCTACCAGTGCTTTTATCTTACAAATACCTATACTAAATATAATCATTGAATTTGGTAATATTTACCATCGAAAAGGTCTACACTTGCTAACCTAATCAACAATAGGGTACTTTCATACTAGTCCATAAAATTCGAACTGTCAAAACGATTAGCCACTATGAAATTTATATGAAAACTGTACAAGTCAGGTCACGGTCAAGTTAATTACTTTTTCTAGTTCTATCCGATTTATTAAATAGAAATGGTGTCAAAAAATAATCTAGTTCTGTCCGGTTTCAAAAACTAACCGCTCTTTGCGGTGTGCATGGTGTGAAATAATTTATTTTAAATACGGGCAACATCCCTATTAGAGCAAGAAACAGGTAGCGACACGTTAACAAACACATAAACAATTGAACAAATAAACAATTCTACAAAGCATTTTCACGCACCGCCGACTATCAAACGACCCCTTTGACTATTCATGAAAAAAGCAACCTAGCTTCATTACATTGGAATACATACCAAATTTCAACGCTTGTTCACTTAAAAACTAAAGCGTAAATAGTATGAATATAGTAGTAATACGAGCGTGAATAGAGAAATGGATGGGACAAACTTACGAGAATTTTAATGATTTATGAGTACCTACTGAGACATCAGGGCCGTGTTGCATAACAAACTACAACTAATATTACAAGCGGAACTCCTTTTCTAATAGTGAAATTAGAAAAGGAGTTCGATTAAGACGCTGTTAAAAGATCTAAGTTTAGTTAGATATTAGTATTTTGGGCTAGTTCATACTCGTAAATAATCATTATCATTATTATCAACACACCTGAATATATTACGTTCAACGTTCAAATGCAAACCTCTCAATTTTTTATTTGATATTTTAAAAAGTTTCGAAAACAGAATAAAGCTGAGGTCTCTAATTATTTGTAAACCACAATCACCTACCAGTGCTTTTATAAAGTAGTAATAAGAGCGTGAATAGAGAAATGGATGGGACAAACTTACGAGAATTTTAATGATTTATGAGTACCTACTAAGACATCAGGGCATGTTGCATAATAAACTACAACGTCTACAACTAATATTACAAGCGGAACTCCTTTTCTAATAGTGAAATTAGAAAAGGAGTTCCGCTTGTTATTAGTTGTAGTTTATTATGCAACACGGCCCAGTGAGATGTCAGTCTGATAGCAGCAATGCACGTTCGAATTAGCCTGTTTGTTGATTGTAAACAAGTGCGAGTCGGACTCGCGCACCGAGGGTTCCGTACTTTTAGTATTTGTTGTTATAGCGGCAACAGAAATACATCATCTTTGAAAACTACAACTGTCTAGCTATCACGGTTCATGAGATACAGCCTGGTGACAGACAGACGGACAGACGGACAGCGGAGTCTTTGTAATAGGTAAAGGGACCCTATTACTAAGATCCTTTGGGTACGGAACCCCAAAAAGTAACCAAACGATAAATTATAAATAGGTAGTAAGCTTTATTTGCTTAGCAATAATGTAATTTGTACTGTAATCATATGTTGTGAATCTAATCTAATCTAACCTAATATAAAAGTAATTTCTGTTTTTACAGTTTTTACCTATTTCATTTCTAAAAGGCATCGGAGTTACGTGTAAGTAAATAACAAATTTATATTTCCACTCATTTAAAATGTATTTTTCATTTTACAGGTCATGACTCTGATAGTAAGTTTTAGGAAAATATTATTACGGTAGATAAATAGTAAGTAGGTAAGTAAGTACTAAAAATAACATGTTTAACATGACGTGAAATCTTTAAAACGCTAATTGGCTCAAATTTTCTCGTAATATTCTTATACATATAATAAACTGCCATTGGAGCTTATGTAAGAACAAAACCATTGTACCTTTGGACCGTTCCGTCACACTTTCAACAGTATACTTAGATATCGATAAGTCTTGTCGTCCAAATTGGAATTAAACGTTTACTTGTCAAAATTAGAATAAAGTTTAGGATCCATAAAGACTTCCAATTACGAGTGTTAACACTTCAAACAGACGTTTACGGAAAAAACATCTCAAATGAGCGAAACTCAATCTTACATCAATGTCAGAAAGTCTGCAAAGAGTCTCACTTTTTCCGCATCATCCCTTCAGGTAATAAAACGTAATCCGAATTCTAAACGACTAACGCGCCTTGAATACCGGGAGGTCGATTCAAATTTAACAATTTGTTATGGGTTTGATACTAGTACGATCTTGACGATCGTCTTAGTGATTGGCGCGCATCTCACGCACGACTTTCATTTCATTTTTAGGGTTCCGTACCCAAAGGGGTAAAAGCGGGACCTCCGCTGTCCGTCTGTCACCAGGCTGTATCTCATGAACCGTGATAGCTAGACAGTTGAAATTTTCACAGATGATGTATTTCTGTTGCCGCTATAACAACAAATACTAAAAACAGAATAAAATAAATACAACAAACTTGATTTTTTTGCCGTTTTTGCGTAATGGTACGGAACCCTTCGTGCGCGAGTCCGACTTGCACTTGGCCGGTTTTTTTGTAATAATGATTTATTAAACGCATAAATAAATACAGGGAAACACATATACTCGTATCTTACATTTTACTTCCTTCCGACATTCGATATCGGATCGGACAATGTGAAAACGTTGCTGCTGTGTGTATGTTTTTCTATTAGTGCTTGAAAATGGTTACATAAACGGCTACCATCAGTCACCAGCTTGACACTGACGTATTCACAAGCGTGTGCGTAACTTACTTTCTATGCATCTCACTCGTACTCGCATATTAGTGCAGCGAGATGTATAGAAAGTAAGTTACGCAGACGCTAGCGTATATGTCAGCCTGAAACTGCTAAGACAGTCGTGGTAGCCTCTACACGATGGCTCAGCGTAGTCCAGTCTAAGGGACGCAGCTATGCGGTGGAATGAGGTAGCAATATCACTTGCTCCCTCTAACGCATAAATGCGTCCCTTGGACTGGCCTACGCTGGGCCATCGTGTAGAGGAGCCCTGATATACGTGAGTTAAACCGTATAATTAGCTTAAGAGTCCGCAGCAAGTTCTGCCAAATTTCACCTTCCCATACAAACTATCGTTCTCATTTTAAAACTACGTGTTGGATTGTAACGAAACTGCATATATAATGACATGAGGTATATCTAGGTATATTATTAGTTTATATAGCTCCAGTTTATAAAACAAACTAAATAGAGCAAAAACAAGTTTTGTATGGAAAACTTAAATTAGCTGGTTTTTTTTTTACTATAGCATCTGAAGCCATCAAACGTAACAGTTTGGCGAGAATAATAATGTTTAGTAAGTAAGTTGTAAATTAGAATATATAAATAAATTTAAAAAAAAAGTTACATTAACTAATTACAGACCTAGATATAACTTATTCCATTGTAAGTACAAAGTTTCAGAGCAATCTAGCTAGTCGTTTTAAAATGAGAGCGTAACTACGTTTGTATGGAGAACCGAGCTTGCCGGGAACTCTTAATGTTAGTATGATTCACGACAGTTAAAATTCGACCATGAAGGTCGTATCAAAATAAGATCAAAACCACTTGTTACATCTGAATCAGGTTCAGGGATGCGAAAACCATAAACAATCGGAAAGTCGACACAGCACGAATCGTAAACCGGGCATCTGTTTGCCCCTCTCTACGTGACGAGAATCGCTAAGGCGACTTCAAACTCTTTACAAAAGGTGGAACCGGGGTTGGGTTTCGTGACTTCCGTGATCATAATTCATAAATTAAAATTAGTCCAACCCTCAAATAGGGTTGGCGACTTTATGTATTAGCTTAAATACAATAAAGTAAAATACTTAATAAGACAAGATTTTATTTTACGAAAGAAAGAAAGTACGTTTATATCAACATTTCTTGGGTTTTTATTTTGTATTATACCATAATTATATTATATTATAATGCCGTAACATTGTCAATCTCCTTGATAAAATGTCACCTTTTTTAACTTATGCAAAGGCAAAGAGGTTGGTTAGAGATTTGGCACTTTTGGGTGGTGGCTGGCCTCCACATTAGGACCTATTTACACATTGATTAGTGTTTATTACGTGTTCATACATTTTCCACTAAACGCAAGTAGCAACTGTATGAACCGCAATAAAGAGCTAGCCCACACTAGCGTCTCCCGAGCGTCGTCGTCTAGTCGGTTCTATGGCTGCTGCTCGACGCAACGTTGGCGCAACTGCGCAGCGACGCCAATTTCCATAGCGCTGACTAGACACACCGACGCTTAAAAGACGCTGATGTGGGATGGCTCAAACACTAATCAATGTGTAAACATGCCCAAATATGAAAGCCAGCGACACTTACAAGTATGCCACACTTATCCGAATTGACCTTATAAATACCACCCTAAGTCTAGACTAGGAGAATAAATGTGCCGTATACGTCCTCAGTTCGCCTTTCAGAGTTTTATATTGGAAGAAACAACTTGTAAATGTGCCTCCTCGGCCATTGTTTCTGCCGATTGTTTTCAGCTCGATCGTAAAAGAGCTTTATGGCGGTTTTGTTACAGTTCCGCTCGAAAAATAACGGGGTTATTTGGAGAAACGATTTTAATTGGAATGACGATTTGTTGAGAATACAAATATTTTAAGGGTCCCACTGATTATCAGTCCGCCGTACGATATCGGCCTGTCAGTTATAACAAAAAATTGATAGTTCCGAACAACTGACAGGCCGATATCGTCCGCAAACATAGACATAGTATAGTAGTTATAGACATGAAACCGAGCGATCAGGGGTAAGAGAAAGACATATTCATGTATGGACAGGTTAATGTATGGCAGCATAATCCTTTTTCTCTTTCACTCTCATAAATTTCGGTATTTCGCCATCGCCTCCTCTATGCTGCCATAACCCGACCATGAAAAAAAACCCGGTCGGTGATAAGGACAAAGCATGGCACTATTTTCTCTTTCCTCTTATAGGAATCGCAATAAGACTATCTTTCTCTATCAAAGAGTGTCAGTCCCTTGTCCGCAAATTAGTGCGAGCGAGATGTATAGAAAAAAAATCGTGGTGGCCGTACTCTTCTACTATAAAAACGCTTAGGTTATATATGGTCGTTAGCATTTTTTCGTCAACAACTGTTTCCAGAAAACCCCGGGCATCAATCCCAGGCTAATGCGAGTAATTAGAGAAAACCCACCCTGATGTATACGGCGTGTGCCCAAACCCGACCAACTTTGACCAAAGTGCGTAATTGGAGTTGAAAAATTATATAATTATGCATAAAAAGGTTCAATTTACGAGACAATTTAGCTAAGGCGCTTACAGAAAGCTGGTTAGCAGAATTGAATTATTTTGGTTTAGAAAAATTACTGAATTCCCATCATCATCCTGTCCTGGCCGGTTTCGGCCACGGCGACTGGGTTTGTACTGACTAGTGAATTAGTAAAAACAATACTACATAGTCTACAAAGGTAAATCAACTTGTGGCTGCTATGATATATTCTATAGTTTGTCAAAGGACTGTCTCATTTCAAACATAGACACAGAGAATCATACTATCTTTGCCTTACACTAGTACTAGCACCCAAAAGGAAAGGATGAGTATGGTTTTTCTTGTTCTTATTTACTGACAATTTGGTTTGACCAACGTTGACTAACGTTCCAGGTCTGGTATCGGGCCGATATTTATTTTGTTGTAAATTTTTTTGGCTTCGTTTGAAGATCATTCTGGGCGGAATAAACACGGAATCCGAATTTGGAACAAACAAATGTATGTAATTTTCCATTGAGTTACGATTACGATGAATCCCACGTTTTTTATAATTTGGAGAAAGATTGTTTAGGAGTTTTAGTACATACGGTTAAACTGCGCGTATATTCTACGGAACAGGGAACTTTATTTATTCAATTCACCAAATTTTACCGAAATCCGACGAAAAAACCGCCAAAAAATTAAAAATCGGCACATGGAACAAGAAGATGTAATGTAGCGTATTCAATACCTGCGGGCTTAGCACGGTAGCATTTTTATCGCTTGTCACCATGCCTGTCACGTTCTAACAAGTATGTAAGTGCGAAAGTGACAGGCATAGTGACAGGTGATAAAAATGCAACCATGCTGACACCGCTGGTTAATTTTGAATAAAGTCAGCACCAGTTTGACACTGACATAGATAGAGAGATTTATTATTTAAAAGTTATACATACAAGTTATACAGTTTCCTGCAAAACTGTTTTCACAGTTTGTCTGCAGGCAAGATAGGTAACTAAATTATTCTACTTGCTATGCTACTTAACTTATTGCTTGTTATGCTAAATGTTAATTATTGCCACACTTAAGGGGATCCCATGCCCCAATGACCTTCGATTTGAATCCCTTAGTTTTCTAATGTTTTTTGTAGCTTATCATATTAACAGCAACGGATTTTAGCAATATAGTATCCCATATTTACTTCAAAGTTCATTGTATTCGAAATATTTGGCATCAAAGTTGAACAATTTTAGTCCAAAAAACTGGTTTTCTGGCCATAACTTTTGTGTTAATTAGTTTAAAATTAAAACCTTAAACAAATTTTTAGAGACGTCTAAGACGAACCCAAATATGTAGATTTCGTATAAGTCAGATCTTTCACAGCAATCGAGATACGAAAAAAGTGTTTTTTTAGACAATGTTTAAATCAATCATAAATAAATAAGTATTCATTTTTTTCACAATCCGGTAGACAAAAATGGAGATAAAAGATTGAAGAACCGATAGCCGCTAGTCTTATAATACTAAAATTATGTAGTGAAAAAGTAGGAGATACGAGAACTTGTCAAAAATCGATAAAAACCTCAGGTAGCCCCTTAAGCAACGTCCTGTTTGTGATACAGGTGTCACTTAATCGTAAGTGTATCCAGTACGTATTTCTTAAGCTGTTTTTTAAATTTAGAATATAGCTAGCGTGTGCGTAACTTACGTTCTATATGCATTTCGCTTCTTTGCATATTAGATAATATATGTATAGAAAGTCAATTACGCAGTCTCGCAGACTATGGATGGTATAGAAAGGATGCCAATCTCTTAAGGCAGAATTGTTGCAAAAGTGATCGCTTTTAGCTTTAAAAAATAGTTCCTAATCTCTCCGGTGGCGCTAGTTAGGCTCTGGGACATAAGGCTACAAATAACCCGACCAAATTACGTAGGTTGTTTTTGGTAGTATTTCGGTGTATGGTGGCGCCGCCTAATTACTGTTTTTTGATGGACACTTTTCATACATAGAGATTTGGCTCCTTTATATAGTCTCCATGTCGCAGACGTTAGTGTAAATGTCAGTTTGACACTGGCTAAGGCAGTCGCCATAGACATAGACAGTCGCGGTACTGCACCTTGTTTCGTGTATGTAGAGAATATTACATTGTTTTCGGCCTTCAGACATTTTTTTGTGCTTCATATTGAGCCATAAACACCTGAATATATTTTTTTAGCCTCGAAAATTTACTATGTATATCAGTACCTTAAGAACTCTTTTAAGAAATTTACAAGATCCTCAGACAAATAAGTATTACAAAGTACAAAAAATAGGTATTGCGGCCCAGTTTTTTAGCGTTTTCGGAGACTTTCTAATTTCAGTATTTTCACAATCTTTGTTAAGAAGCTTTATGGCTTAGGATAATTCAGTAATTTGAATTCTAAATATAAATCCTACCGCTGGTAAATATCGTTTTTCGTGGAACTTGTAAATTAAGCTGTGAAAGACTTTCGTAACGTTTTTATTTCTTAGAAGCGTATTCAGGTTTTTCTTAACAACACCAACGTGATATTATTTTTAATGCGTCACTTACACACATAATTAATAACATAAATATCCGCAGTTGCATTCCAACCTAGCCTGAGATCCGCTTAACAACGTAATCCTATAAGGAACTTAACACAACCGGGAGGGTTCGGTACCTGCTGTCCTTCTGACCTTTCGACCCAATAGAGAAACAATAATATGCAATGCAATGTTTTCCTTCACTTACTAACTACCTACTGCTATACTATACTATACCTATGTTATTACTTATTCATATTCTGTATCCGCAAATAGAACATCCTGCCGGGGTTTTCTTGGGTCTATCGTACCTAAGATGTTTCTAAAGGGTAACGCGTATATTGTCATGTCACACTCTAGATTTTTATTTAGTATTTATTGAAAACATAATATACAGCATTACAGTCGAAACTAAATTACTGTACAATTTAAATGATAAAATACGTAAGTTATACACAATGGTAAAATCGGATCACAATCAACTTTCGTCCATCACCTCGCACTCACAGTACCGCAGCGCAGACACATCCATTTGCACGCATCCATAACTAAGACAACCACATACCATAAGGCTGTATTCTTGATTGCTACCGATAAAAAAACCGGCCAAGTGCGAGTCGGACTCGCGCACTAAGGGTTCCGTACCATTACGCAAAAAACGGTAAAAAAATCACGTTTGTTAATTGTATGGAAGCCCCACTTAAATATTTATTTTATTCTGCTTTTAGTATTTGTTGTATAGCGGCAACAGAAATACATCATCTGTAAAAATTTCAACTGTCTAGCTACCACGGTTTATGAGATACAGCGGTGACAGACGGACAGACGGACAGCGGAGTCTTAGTAATAGGGTCCCGTTTTTACCCTTTGGGTACGGAACCGTAAAAACGTCTGAGAAATTCATTATTTTGCTACCAGTGCTCGATATCAAATTAGAATCAAACCTATAAATATTGAAATGAAACGCAAACGTCAATGGCTGCAATAACAGAACTATCACGATACCATCCATCATGTCAGTAAAATGCATTCGGCAGACACGTAAACCCAATGACAAGTCCATATTGCGTTCGTAGCTTATGCTCCCCTTAGTTATTTTTAACTGGTATTTTTTTTATAGAAGCATTCACCCTCTTTAGGGGTGATTTTCTATCATTTTATTTTAGTTATGGGTCATGAGGAACAGAGATGAAGGTCTGAATTCTTAATTAGGACTCTTTTAATTTGAATACGTTGTATCATAACATAGCTTAAGCTATTGAAAAAATCGGGGCCAGAGAATGCATCATTACATTACCCCCTTATTCATAAAACTTAACAAACCTTCGTTAAATTTTATCCCTATTTAACAAAACGCAAATCACGCAAATGTCAAAATGACAGATTAGGACAAACGATTATCAAGAGCTAATTAAACTTAACAAGCGTTTATGAATTGTGATTATTTAATTATGAATAACGCAATTAGACTTCAAAGGCAATGTTAGAATAAAGTGAATCAATCATCTTGAACATTATATTAAGTACTATTTATTTTTGTTTCCCATCAAAGAACAATGGTGTTCCGGATATTTGGGAGGCGTGCGCGGAGCCGAGGCTAATACACGTAGAAGCCCTTTTGACACTTTATTGAATTAGCTCCATGCATGAATTTATTTTTATTTTTGGATTCATAATTTATATCGTTGGAACACCGGAAATGATAAAAATACTTTTGTAAACCTTAACATTATTTTATTAAAAAATATTTAAAATGTTGAAAATTTTTGAGCGGTTGAAACGCTCATAATTTTTGGCGCGAATTCGACAGAGCGTGATGACGTCACACGTTGGGCGGTCCAACTGACGTTTGCTACTAATGTCACTCATCTGTCGAACGCGTGACGTCACGTGGCGTTTCGAGCGTTTCGCTCACTAGCTTTTTATTTATAAATTTTAAGTAATTAAATGGTAATTTAAAAACGGAAATGCATTTGTAACATGATATAACGGTAACAAACATCCGAATAAAACATATTTCGTTTAAATATAAACTTCATGCATGAGGCTAATTGTAAGAGGTACACCGCGCGGATGCTGCCCTTGAAATTCGTTATTTGACTTTCAATACGTTATTTATTATTATTTGCCTATGCAAGCCACGCGTATAAATTTTATGGATATGCAATTACAATTAATAACATTATTTGGGTACTGTTGCTCCTAAGTAAGCTTGTAAACGTCTCCGAAATTTCAAATTGTATTTTTATTCACATTTGGTTACGTCATCAAGCCATTTTTGTCAATATACTCGTAGGTACTACACTAGCAAGAAAATAATGGCTCCATCACTCATCGGTGAAACAGGTGACTGTGACATTTTGTGTAGTCCGAGAGACGATGTTTCAATTGGCGAGGCTGTATGTAACCTTCTTGTATATAAAAAAAAGATGTTTGCCCTTATTAACCTTATTCCTCAATTAGGTAATGACAATGATTCGATCTAGCTCATTTTGGTTTACCTGTTCTCAAAAAATCTAATAGAAATTGTACTATTTTAAACTACACCAAATATAAATCAAAAATCACTACGTGTTTACTAACCTACTCCGTAGACTTAGATTCAAAATGAGACTTGCACTCTGGCATCAGCACTGGCATTGACATATTCGCTAACGTCTGAGTAACTTACTTTCTATACCTACATCCTACATCTCACTCGCACTAAGCGAGTACGAGCGAGATACATAGAAAGTAAGTTACGCACACGCTAGCGAATATGTATCTATTCACATTCCAATCTTCAGAATCTTCATCTATTTTATTTAAATTTCAAACACTATATACATTTATTACATTATTTTAATATCATAAAATGTGCCTATTTTGCTCCCCATTGAGTAATTGTGCTCCACTCAATTGGAGTCTACACCAATCGAACGACGAAAAGACTGCCCGAGATGCATTGTAGAATCATTCCAGACATGCCATCCTTTTGTCTGTGTGTCATTATATGTTTTCTTGTTTGTTTTGTTTATGTTAATCAACTTTATAACATTGTTTTATGGTTTTCATGATCAATAACGGATTAGAATTAATAAAATATTAGATTCAATCACTTCACTTCTATTCTATCCTTATGTTTGTCAATTCTGTCATTGTCATTGTCATTGAATTTAATGTCATGTAGCCACCACTGGCGCTAGTCATGCACGCTTAATGTCGCGCCCGATATGGTCCGACCGGACCGGTACATGTTCGGTCGGTTGATCCGTGTAAGTCTACTTAATGTTATGTACTCATGTTATGTTCTTATGTCGTCATATTGTATCTCTTTTTGTATTAGTTTGTGTAAACGATGTGTAATTTTATTTTATTTTTTCGCCATATTTTATGTCTCTTTCTTTTATGTTGCTTTCTTTTTGTCTGTTACCTTCCGTGATTCTCACCTGATGGTCTCATCGGATGATCAGCGCTGGAAGTCGCCAGCAGCATGCTGAGATGGGGCCATTTCGTGACACTTTATTTTCACTATGTTCTTTAAATGTATGTCTATTGTCTGTGTGTTTACGAATAAAAAATATTATATTCTATTCTAAAAGTATTTATATAATATATAAAAACTATATCACAACTTCATTTGAGTGTTACAATTAAAACATTATAGCAAATCATAGTAGGTTTTGTTTACTTCAAATTGGCATATTATACGGGTGTTTTTAGTCACCTGCCATAATTTACGATGTGAATATTCATACTGAACGACTTTTACTACGGATCCAACCGCGAAATCGCCAAAAAAAATTTACTCTCCCATACAAAATATCAATATCAGAACAGCCAAAATGTATTTAAAAAGAAAAACAATTTATTTTTCGCGATTTCAGGGTTGCTCCCATAGTGAAAGTTGTTCAGTATGACCTATATATTCACTACCTCAATTATTGCAGGTGACTAAAAAACACCCTCTATATCAACATACATACCTAATGCCTATCATTTAAATTTTACGATATATACATGATGGCGCATGAGAATCCGCATCTGACTCTCACGCTATAATGGGCCTAGGTTGATGAGGAGCCTTCATACATAAGTTATAAGATTGTGCTCCAACAAAATTCGTTACCTAAGTATACTGAGGCAAGTGACAATTTAATTTTTTACATATTTATGATTAAAATACCTTCCACTGAAATTTCATCCTAAGTTTCATATTAGTTTTGGAAATAAAGTGACGTATATGGATGCAACTAACATCATTTTATATATTTGAACATTATTACGTACCGTAAACTATTGGCATGTTGGCTACGCACCCAGTTGCCAGAACACCAACATTCAAGAATCCTCTGTCATCACGTTTGTTGTATGGGAGTCCCATTTAAATAAATAAATAAATAATAATAAATATTATAGGACATTCTTTCACAGATTGACCAAGTCCCACGGTAAGCCCAAGGAGGCTTGTGTTATGGGTACTCAGACAACGATATATATTATATATAAATATTTAAATACATAGAAAACACCCATGACTCGGGAACAAATATCTGTGCTCATCACACAAATAAATGCCCTTACCGGGATTCGAACCCAGGACCATCGGCTTCACAGGCAGGGTAACTACCCACTAGGCCAGACCGGTCGTCATTTAAATATTTATATTATTCTGTTTTTAGTATTTGTTGTTATAGCGGTGGTGACAGACGGACAGACGGACAGACGGACAGACGGACAGCGGAGTCTTAGTAATAGCAAAGATAGATATAACTCCGTAATAGATGGATACAGTCTAAGGAAAAAAACGTGCGTCGAAAATCACGAAAATTTGATTCTCGATCAGATGGCGCCACTAGTTTTGGCCTACTCTCGTATAGAGGGCGTTGACGGTTTCGTTTGTTATTTATAATTTTAACGCATATCGGTTGAAGAACATGGGTCAAAATCATATAAAAATAATTAATGCAAATAAAAAAATATTTATCCATATTTAAATACATTTTAACGTATTTTTATAAATCTTCATTTTTAGTTTTAAAGTATGTCGATAGATGGCAGTGAATTTACAGTGGTTACAAAATTTACTATGACAGTACCGCTCTATGTTATTATATCCTCTTTGGTAATAGGGTCCCGTTTTTACCCTTTGGGTACGGAACCCTAAAAATTATTACATTATTACAAACAAATAATTTTTAAATCTTGTATACAAACCCGATAAGAATATCGTTATCTAGTTGCACGGTCGGTTCAGCGACATCTAGCGTGATATCGAGACAACATCTTTGTACGAAAGCTATTCTATGGAAGTACAGACGCGAACAAAAAAGGCGACGTATTCTCATTTATGAATTAAATCTGATTTTTTAATGAATAATATCAGATCTATAAAACTCTTTTTTTTTTACAAATTTTTATTTTTTTTATTTTTCCCTGTACTGTGTATGACGATTATTGAGTATTATTGACGATACTACTTACTTACCAAATTTAATAGTTCTACTAGGTCAACGGGAAGTACCTACCCTATAAATTTAGACCTAAGCATTATGGTCTTAAATTTCAACTCGATATTTCCACGCGTTCCCAAGATTCTAGACAGACAGACAGACGGAGGGCGGACGGATGGACGGACAGACGGACGGACAGACGGACAGACGGACAGACGGACAGACGGACGCAGACGGACAGACAGACGGACAACAAAGTGACCCTATAAGGGTTCCGTTTTTTTCCTTTTGAGGTACGGAACTCTAAAAACATTAAATTTTATCTGCATTTAAAAAAGCGGTAGTGGCCGAGTGGATATGACGTCCGAATTCCAATCCGGAGGTCGCGGGTTCAAATCCTGGCTCGTACCATTTCAAACTTATGTACGAAATATCATATGATATTTACCACTAGCTTTTCGGTAAAGGAAAACATCGTGCAAAAGGTGTATGTGAAGTCCCCAATCCGCATTGGGCTAGCGTGGAGACTATGAGAGGTCTGTGCCCAGCAGTGGGAAGTATATATTGGCATGTCTTACCATATCTCGGGACCATGGGGTCCGGACCTTTGGGAGGCGTGCGTGGGGCCGAAGCGAACATCGCGGAGGCCCTTTAAGACAAGTTTAATGTCATGTAGAACGCCTGCTGGAACCCATTCACGGGGAAAGTAATAGATTCCCGTGATCTATTCTCAGCAGGCACTTTATTATATGTAAAATTTTATTCTGACAAAAATAAAATGTAGCCCCTACATCCCAAAAAATATCATAAGGGTATTCAACATACATCATTTTCCTTAGAGACCCTTTGGTTTGCCCGTTTTAGTGCGTCACTTCACGCATGTTACCCTACCCTTTAGACCAGTGTCCCGTGATGGAATTATGAACCTATGCTTTAATAGAATTCTCGTATTATGCCGTGGAGGCTTATAAGGATTGGAGCAGAGACCGGTTAATAATATAGACTTGTTGTCACCGTAAGGAAAGCGAGCGTGGATATTGAAATGAAATGAAATATATTTATTTGCATTAAGTGTGGTAACATTCATGGTCATAATATGTAAAATTAGATCACACACTTAGCTAATAATAAGCATGCAAAAACTTTTTTTTTTAATGCCTATACTGTACAGACTAACAACTATAGGTATTTAAAATATTTACAAACATGCCATGATTTAAAAATTAAGTTAATACAACATTATATTACAAATTTCAAACATATTGTTCATGCTAAATGCTAAATAAATAAATAAGGACAACACATTTGATTCATCGTTATAAGATTCTATAAATTCATTCATTGTATAAAAACATTTTTCTTTCAACCATTTAAATAGATGCCGCCTAAAATGGGTTATCGATGGTTGTTGTCTTATTTGGAGAGGTAAATTGTTAAATATTTTTATTGACATAGAGTGACAATTTTTCCTCTGTAGCGCGCTTCTACATCTCAACATAACTAATTTTGTAGGATCTCTGGGTCTGAGCCTAGGGTGTGTACTAACCGTTGTATATAAATGAGAATTTGTGTATACAAATATTGCGATTTCAAAAATGTGTAATCCAGTGAGAGTCAAGAGTTTTTAAACAAAGGCCTACATGGTTCCAGACGTCCTTTCCCACTTATGGCTTATTATTGTAGCAGAGGACGTTATGGCCTCGTGGGTTCAGGTTTTTCTCTCACTCTCACCAAAACACCAGGATCTGTGATAATCAGGTTTTCAATATTTATTTTGGAAAACACCCATGAACGGTTTTGATTTGCCGCTTAACGCGCCGTGCTCCGCTGACTGCTGTTCGTTTTATTCGCTCAATTCCACCGCACATGCTTTGCAAAGGAGGCTTGGTAAAATGAATTGTAACCATCAAAGGCGTGCGTTTCAATTTCGCACGCTAATAAAATAAATAATACAAGCAGCCGGGAGGCCAATTCGGCCAGTGCGACATAAAATAGTAGAAATTAAATAAAATTAAACTAAAACAAATCCATTCTAAATTGTTGCCATGTTAAAGCATTTTACGTCAAACATGAGACTGTTACGTAGGAAGTGGCGCCCTCGATAATTTTCTACAATTTCTTGTCGGACTATACTTATAGTATCGTATCGTATATTTTGATTTGAAAAAGATGTCGAAAAAGTATGAATTGGTCTCTAGGTTCCATTAAAATTTTATTTTATCTGAATGATGCAGAAACGCTTTGTAGAGCTTTTTGTGAGCGTTAACAAGTCAGGTTTACTGCGATTTAAGCTTTGAGCAAAGAATGAGCTTTGGACAAAAGTGCTTTTAACGAGCCTTTAATCAATTTTAAATCCTTGTTAGCTTTCCTGCGCCCCCAATGTCCGAGAAAATATTTTCACCACACCAGCTGGGAAAGGCTCTCTTGCTTGTTCAAAAACTGATCAGAAAGTTGCATTTTATCCACATGTGGAGCAAAGTAATCAAATGCAAATTTTGTTTACTTATGTTGGCTGGTAGAATTGACTTAAATGATGATTTTGAATGATAAATGGAGCATTTTCTATGAAAAGGGACCTTATTGTCGATGGCGCTTACGCCGCACAGCGTCGCGCGGCATTGTATTTATATCGGAGCATCGTTTATAATGGCGTAAGCGCCATCGACAATAAGGTCCCTTTTCATAGAAAATGCTCCATTTATCATTTTCAATTTCAATTCGCAACTCGTGTCGATTTAAAACACTCCCTGCAATCGTGTTTCAATTTATTGCCACTCGTTTCGAATTTCCTCTTTTCCGCACTTGTATCGTAAATAACTATGGTATACTCGTATAGTATGAATTATCTCAGATGATTTTTCCGGGCTCGGGCCCTAATGTGTTAACCAAAAGGTATTGTTTCCTTTAGTCCCGTCTGTCCGTCTGTCCCCAGGCTGTATCTCATGAACCGTGATAGCTAGACAGTTGAAATTTTCACAGATGATGTATTTCTGTTGCCGCTATAACAACATATGCCAACGGCCACTTTCTATTAACGCACCGCTCGCCATCGGCAGGGTGTTCATCCTCACACCCTAGCACGAAATGGTCGCGTACTGTGCGGTTTAAGAGGAATTTCCTCCCGCGTACGCTTCGGCTGTGGAATGAGCTCCCTGCCGAGGTTTTCCCGAGGGGCTACAGTATGGGGTTCTTCAAAAAAGGAGTGTACAGGTTTTTAGAGGGTCGGCAACTCGCGTGTAATATCTCCGGTGTTGCAGGCGTCCATAGGCTACGGTAACTGCTTACCAGCAGGCGGGCCGTATGCTTGATTGCCACCGACGTGCAGGGGCGTATTTACCCTAGGGCCAAGGGGGCCATGGCCCGGGGCGGCAGGCTGCGGGGGGCGGCGCAGGCTGCCGCTGGCTTTCAGTTTTGGGTGCCTCAGTGACGCCCTAATTATTTTTTTTTGTAGTGTTACTGGTATTAGACATAATTTAATTTAAAGTAAGTAACTATTCGTGGTAGTGGTGGTGGTATTCGTGGTTCGTTAGGAGAACATACATAGATCAAGTAAAGGAAAAACTCAACGTCGTGTCGTATCAGGCTGTCAAGGAGAAGGCAGAGGACCGACACACATGGAAATCGCTCCACCGACAAGAGTATCTCTTAAATATATGATGATGATGAATTATTCGTTGTCCTTTGCCAGTGGTAACATTACAATTTTTACAGCGCGTTTGCGCCCCTTTACCTTCTACCTTCTTTACCTACGTCGGATTGTCGTCGAGTTCTCATGATGTTGCCCTGTGACGTCGCTCTTCACATCGCCCTAAGGCTATGGTCTCCTATTTTATGCTATACGCGACGTCTCATCACGTCGTACGCTGCGTCACAATGCTTACTATAGAGATGTATTGTTGTGGTCTCTTCCACACGTCGACGTTGGCGTCTTGACGTCGTACGCGGCATCTAAACACTGTGCGCCGCGTCTCTAGTCATTTCGGACCATTTCAGTGTGAAGGTAGTCTCTCGCGTCACACAAAATTAAGAGATTTAATGTAGAAACAGACGAATTGTTAATAGAATCGTTAATACATTATAGTCCGTCCTAATACATTCGTTGAGTCGTTATCAACTTATCACAGTGAACTCACAATGGTCCTGAGCGCCATATAGACGCTTCTGGCGCGTAAGTTCTTTATGCCAATTTCTCCATTTTGAAAAAAAAAACAAAACTGGATCGATAAAAAAATCTATTTAATCATAGAATGTGGTCACAAAATTTTACGAGAATCGGTTAATAATTGCGATCTGTAGAGGAGAACATCCGGACAAACGAAAGCAAAATGCCCAAGTTAATAAAACGAAGACCTTCGCTAACACTTCGGTCAAAAAAATTGTGGCAAAAGGTCAGGTTGCGAGCCCTGATAAGCTTAAAAGTCGCGCTTCCAGAAGACCCGAAGTATTCCAGCATTACCAGCAAGTCGCGCTTTCGCATTTATTAAGCAAACGCCAAAGGTCGAGTAGCAAGAGAGCCGAGATCACATTGGTTCTAAGCTCCAAGCCAATTCCAAGCTCTCCCCTCCTCCAGCTCGGTCTTCGGCCTTGCATGGAAGCGCTTTATACGGAGCTCGGCCTTTGGTGTCACTTTAACTTGGTCATTGTTCCAATCCCAAACATTGATTTTTCCCACCTCGACCTTTGGCTTTGCACAGAAGAGCGCCGCAATTGGACGATCCGTGACTTTAGCACTATGCAGAGCTCGTCTTGGGCATAGGTTTTTGTCTCAGGTCAAGTCCACTTAGCTCGGCCTTTAAGTCCCTTGGGCCCGCAGTAAACTTTAATCATGTTCGTACCCTTCAGCTTTGCTTAGACACGACCAGTGCTTTAAGACGAAAGTGGAGGACCTGCGCGAAATCGCCTTTTCATACAACGTAGTCATCATTTTCCTCTTTGGATATTAACATAATTGAAAATATTTTAACACAATTGGTTGTATACCTATCAGCTACAGCTATACCCCTACGTTTCATTTTTTTTCTAATTTTGAATTACTAAGATTAGGAGTTAGGAGCATTTACAAATTTGTATGAAATCAGTTTTTTGCTCCTAAGTTTCACAATAATCAGAAATCTAAAAAAGTCAAACGTAGGGGCATAGCTATGGCTATTATACATCAAATTACGCAAAAATATTTTCCATTATGTCAATATCCAGAGAGGAAAATAAGGACTACGTTTGTATGGAGAAGCAGCCGTCCTCTTCCCTCTTTAGCTCTGCTCTTTTGCAATTCGGCCTTCAGCCTCATAGGGCAGCACATCGCAATCGGACGCCCCGGGCCTCCGGCCTATGCAGAGCTCGGCCTTCGGCCTCGCTCACAATTGGCTATATGTTCGATTCCAAGTTCTGCAGAAAGACACAGAAAAAATTATGCTGCACTGCACCAAGGGCGCGGAACGATGCGGAAAATGGGGTTGGCCGGTCGAAATAATTAACAGAGGGCGCCAGCATAGCTTGCCCTGTCAATCCCTAGAATTGTGTCAATTTTTTGTTTTTTTTAATGCCCTGGATGCCAGCCCTTTAAGCCAAATCTTATAGAAAAAGGGGCAAGCTATGATGGCGCCATCTCTGCAAACCTTTGACAGTTGCCAACCCCATTGGCTGACCGTTTACCTTAAAGATCCGACATCATTTAACATCCTCATAAGAACAAACCTCGCCGTACGTGCTTTTTGAAGTAAATATAGATGCTTTTCCCCACCGATTTGTATGGTTTATGGTGGCCTGGTGGGCTACAAATTCTGTCCCTCACGGGCGCACGCGGTACGCCACTTCTATAGGATCCTACCTTCTATGTGCCAAAGCAACAATAAAATAAGCTTTTGTTTTTACTTCATGGGTCATGGGGGGCGGCAGAGACCCAATGGCCCGGGGCGCCAAATATGTAAATACGCCTCTGCCGACGTGGTATAAAAAAATAAAAAATATACTAAAAAGTACGGAACCCTCGGTGGGTAAGTCCGACTCGTACTTGTCCGGTTTTTAAGCTTTAATAAGACTTCTATATGTATTCTACTTAGTTGGGTATCTCATATAATAAACGTTGTCAGCAAGAAATATAATATCTTAATAATTCCTCTTATTACAAATCTGGAGACTACTTAGGAGGCCTTAGCGGTCATAAATTAATTCGAGTCAAAATGGCAATTAAGTGGTTAATTAAACGCCAGAGGTTAATAATGGGCGGCGTAATTTTTTAGTACGTTTCATTACCTTGATTTATTGACTAGATTAAGAATTAAATTAATCTTTTAATCAATTTCGAAATCAAATCTTGCCAATAAGCTATAATGTCAAATCCGGCTCATGGTCAAACGAATTCCAGAAATTAGTAGATTGTACAACAACTAACAATGCACAAAAAGCCCCATTTCATGCGAGGCGTTTATTCATTCGAGCGAATTTTCGAGCGAGAATGGATATAAAGTCGAGTGTAAAATGAGTTTTACGGACGAGTTGTACAGTGTACACTCTTCACTACGATTGCGAGGAGGGTACGATTCGATTGAAATAGTAACATATTTTTGTTAAGGTTGATAGTAATCACACTCTAAATTCCTTATTTATAGGTACCTTACTTACTACTTACTTACTTACTTCGCTGGCTCAGCGACCCGAAGTGGATCTTGGCCTCCGATACTAGGTTTCGCCATTCGTTCCTATCCTGTGCGATCCGACGCCATTCAGCCGCCTGGAAGTCACATAGGTCCTTCTGGACCTCATCGATCCACCGGTACCTAGGTACCATAAATTTAAAAAGTTTATAGATCCGAATCATCATCATCTTCCTCGCGTTGTCCCGGCATTTTGTCACGGCTCATGGGAGCCTGGGGTGCACTTGGCAACTAATTCTAAAAATTGGCGTAGTACTAGTTTTTACGAAAGCGACTGCCATCTGACCTTCCAACCCAGAGGGTAGACGTCCTTAGCGGGGTTAGTCCGGTTTCCTCGCGATGTTTTTACTTCACCGAAAAGCTACTGGTAAATATCAAATTACTATATTTCGTACATAAGTTCCGGAAAACTCGTCGGTACGAGCCGGGGTTTGAACCCGCGACCTCCAGATTGAAAGTCGCACGCCCTAATACCACCAGCGCTATTATTTTATTAAGAACTAATTTGTACTGTAAATCGAAAATAAATGGTTTTTTTAACATAATTGGACATTTTCTTGTCGGGCCAAATTGAACGTATTCCCCAATCGAAGCTGCGGGGTATTGAATCTTTCGGAACACCCAAATCAATTTTATATAATTAACATGGACAAGCTATAAATAAAAACGTTCAATGTGACATGTGACATCCTTCATTCTCTGTAGTTACTGTACCACCATCTCTCTAACAAAACGCGTAGGTATTACCTACGACAAATATGACCGCTAGGTGGCGTAAGCGCGAGCAGCGTCCATTCCGTAACGGTGCGCGGCAATTTACTATGGCTAGACACCAAAATTGGTGTGGGCCGCATGTACTTGTAGCGACGCGACGAAATCGTGGAGTGAGCCACGCCTGGCCATACTATGGAAATCGTTACCTATCAGATGTATGTGTCGGCGGCCGATCGTAAGATCAGGCGTATCGTGAAACGTGAAATTTTTTGCCTCGTTCCTTGAGTCGATGGAGCCCCGCTATGCGGGGCTCCTATTTCTGGTCAGTTTGCCCTTCGCCAATCCCATATGCAAAGTAAACATCGGCAAGCAGTTTATTATGTCTTAATACGCCTGACAATATCTTGGTCATCAGATTATCTCTTATCTCACAGCCCGCATGAAATTAAAATTCGGAATGCATTCCTCTCATTAATGTCAAATTCAGAATATAATTACTTGACCGCTATGCGAGGCATTTGTATTAAAATAATTCGGATGTCAAGCGCAAGGCGAATGTAAATGTACATTTAATGGTCACGTGTTTCGCATTGAGAGTATTTTGATTAAGACAAGTCACACTTTCGCAATGTTTTCAGATAGTTTTCAGCTATTTTCGTCAATTTAAAACTAGCAGGTCAATTCGAACGTACTTACACTGCTTCACTAATATCAGAATGATATTTGAATCATGTTATTTATTAGTTATAGTGCATTTTGTATCATTTCATGAACCTTGAATCGTGCATGATTCGAATTGGCCTGTAGTTAGATTTTTAGCCTGAAGGTTAATATTAAATGCGTCTTAAGAAATCAATTCATGGCTTAGTTGCTAATTTCTAGCTAAAGTTTTATAATCCCATTTCGGTCTTGATAGATATTAATGGGATTTTTATAGACATAGTTAGGTATTTTATTTAACAGAGATAGATACAATTTTAGAGAAAGAAAGTAATTTTGAATGTAATGGTCAGATGTAGCTTGAATGTCGGTCCAGGTTAAGTTTGCAAATCGCAATAGATTTAAAAATATTCAAATTTTCGGAAGACTTGATATTTTGACAAGCAAGTCTCTCGAATATATTTAAAGCGTTTCGGAAAATGCAAACCTGAATGGATTTCACATTTCCTCGCAATGTTTTCCTTAAACAGCAGACTAATAAATGAATGATCAAATAAGATTTCATACATAGGTGATACTCGAGAAATTTATAGCTATGGCGCTATCTAACGTTCAAACCTACATCTTCCGAAATGAAGTTACGGCTCAGTTACCACTGCCCCCCTTCTTCCACCCTTTCTAGCACGTTTTCCTGTTAAAATGTATCAGAAACACAACAACAACGAAAACTCATAAATCTGCTGCAAATCTCCAGAATCTCCCCCATAAAACAATCGAAGGAGCGAATTAAAACGACTTAGGGGGTCTATTTACAGTAGGGTTACCAGTTTTCTGATTTCCGATGCGGACGGAATCCGGCTGTTTATTTTGTTTTTTGGTTTTGTAGGAATTTCTTGATATATTTTTTTGTAATAGTTATAATAAAACAGGCGACTCACGCATTTTATGTAAGTCGAAGATTGCTCGACATGTTGCCCTCCATAACAGCTCTGCCACGACATTGTGCTACTGACGGCGGCAGCGGCAACCATAGGTTGGAGCGATACACAGCAATCGGACCTTTCGTTCCCACCTGTGGTTGCCGACGCCGCCGCCGCCGGTCGCGCAATGTCGTGGCCGGGCCGTAACTAGGAGCACAACGGGCGTTGGCAAAGTTATATTTAAAAACCGGCCAAGTGCGAGTCGGACTCACACACGAAGGGTTCCGTACCATTAACTATAAAAACGGTCACCCATCCAAGTACTGACCCCGCCCGACGTTGCTTAACTTCGGTCAAAAATCACGTTTGTTGTATGGGAGCCCCACTTAAATCCTGTTTATTCTGTTTTTAGTATTTGTTGTTATAGCGGCAACCGACATCATCATTTCATCATCTGTGAAAATTTCAGCTGTCTAGCTATCACAGATCACGAGATATAGCCTGGTGACAGACAGACAGACGGACAGACGGACGGACAGACGGACAGCGGAGTCTTAGTAATAGGGTCCCGTTTTTACCCTTTGGGTACGGAACCCTAAAAAGGACAACAATAAAGTTAGATTATGGATAAGGTGACTTAGATCAACATAATCAATATCTAATCTGAATGTTAAAAGAAGATCAAAAGTTGCTAGCTTAGTCGGTAGTAAGTAACCCTGTTCTGGGTTCGAATGCCGGTATAAGCAATTACTATTTGTGTGTTTGTGGCGAGAGTTACCTATGGATTATTTCTATGTACCATCAGCCGTAAAAGTGCATGGCGACTTTATCAATGAATCCATTCATAATTTCTCCATGCAATTTCGCAGCTCACTGTATTTGCCTGTAGATCTATTTATTTTTATTTATGGAGTTTACTGTGGAACTAGGTCGATTTGTAAATTTTGCTCTGTCGATTGCGGCCGATTGGCCGATTTCGGCCATGGCGACCAAATCCACTCCTAGATAGTTCGGCGCTCGTGCGCCCGAAGATGGCTGTCGTAGCTGATCTTCGAAGTGGGGTTCACTTCACATTTAACTATAGGGTAGCCCTAATTAAGTAGTTCTGTCTGACGAATGGGAAGCTGGTCGTTTTTCTGTTTTTTACACAAACGGGAGTCAGTCCAGCTAACGATCTGGTCGGCGTAAAGAGATCCGTAACAAAAATGCCTCAACTTCATCGTTAAAAACATCATTGAAATTTAGAGCGCAAATTGTGCATACCGGATGCGTGTGCGTAAATGTGTTTGTACATGTGTGTGTTATTGTAATATATACAGATTCTTATAAGACACCGCTTGCGTGTACGTCAACGCACACGAAGCCGGTGTTCTCCGGCATTTAGTCGTTGCATCTCTCATCTTATGACTTACTATTTAAATGTTATTTATATTTATAAAAAAAATGTCTGATGTAATTTTTTTAATTAAATTTAAGTGTAGTATTAAGTTTTCTTACTTATTATAAAAAAAATCACGTTAAATCACAAACAATTTCTCTCAACATACTTAACACTAATCTCGACACATTTAGTTTACCGTCTAAAGTTCTGTCCAAAGCTCGTTTAGAGGAGCTTAGCGAGATCAAACTGATCTCGAAATGTTTGTCAATGGAGTTAACAAGTTGGCAGGTCTCCTGTGGACTTTAAAAGGCTTAACTTCTTGACCGTTTGGCATTTAGGTGACATTCGTATGACGACTGCCGCAACGTTGGTGCGGGCGATACCGTAAAATGGTCCTACTTTGCTCCACTAAGGAAATTTTAAACTGTTAATTATTAAATATTCAGACGAATTGAATATTAAGAAGAAAATGTTATGTAAGATATTTTATAGGTACATCCACTTTATGAAATGTTGTTGTATATAAAACGAAGCTATGAATAAGGAACACAAGATACCCATTGTTTGGGGTATTTTTGCTCTTACCTATAGTTTACTTAGGGGTACAAAGTTACTCCATTTAGCGCCAAATAGGTCCCGCCAAAAAAGTGAGATCAATTTTATTACTAAAGGAGTGGGTGCACCCATTACCAGTCCGCCAGACGATATCGTCCTGTCAGTTGTTCGGAACTGTTAAATCTTTGTTCTAACTGACAGGTTGATATCGTCCGGCGGACTGGTAATGGGTGGACCCCTTTACGTAGCAATTCAAACTATATATATATATATCTAGGCCCTCGAGTGTAACATAATGTTTGTTATCCGTGTGTAAAATGTAATGTAATACTTAGTGTAATGATTCTATGTTGTTATATGAGTTAGTTTCTTGACGTATTGGTTTACTGTAAAGTCGTGTAAACGTATTTATAAAATAAATAAATAAATAAAATATACAATTTTTATTATTATTATTATTATTATTTCATTTTAGACAGGCAGCTGATGCTGGTACGTCTAAATCATAGTTCACTTAGCACAGTTAGCATAGTTTGTCTAGTCTATTTTTAAATTGATTAACACTTGCAGAGTTCACAACTTCTGAGGGTAATTTGTTCCAAGCCTTTACTACTCGGTTTGCAATAAAGTGTTTGCCGATATTTGTTTTGTGCTTTGTTGTTATTAGTTTAAGGTTGTGTCCTCTTGTGCGCGTGTTTGAGTTTCGAGCGAACAGCCCGCGCAGCATGGTTCCCCTATCACTAAGTCCGTCACTTTCGCACTCACATACTTGTTAGAACGTGACAGGCATGGTGATAAGCGTGTGATAAGCGTACCGTGCTACGACCCCTGATCGCTTAGTTCTGGACAGTCGTAATATCCGTTAATTATTTTGAACGTTTCGATCAAGTCGCCGCGTTCACGCCTTTTTTGCAGTGTTGTCAGGCCCAGCTTGACTAATCTTTCTTCGTATGAAAGTGACTTTAGTTGTGCGGGAATTTTAGTGAATCTACGCTGCACTCGCTCGATCATGTCAATATCTTTTTTGAAGTATGGATTCCATATCTGAAAGCCATATTCCAGAATTGGTCTTATGTAGGTCTTATATATCTTTAGCATTGTTTCGGTGGTGAGGATACGAAAAGCTTTTCTAATTATGTAGATTATAGAGTTAGCCTTTTTTACTATTCGTGAAATATGGGGTTCCCACTTGAGATCATTAGACACTATGACTCCCAGGTCTTGTTGGGTCATGGTTCCTGCTAACGCTACGCTGTTTAAAGTGTATGGCAACTTTGGGTTTTTGTTGTGCATGTGGAGGACTGTGCATTTAGATTCGTTGAGGTTTATAAGCCAGTCTAGGCACCAGTCCCTAATTCGGTTCAAATCTGACTGTAGTTTACTATGGTCTATCATGGGGTTTACAAAAAGCTTAGAGTCATCTGCAAAGAAGCTGAAGTTGGATTCGATGGTGGTTTGTAAGTCGGTAACAAATATGCTGAACATTGTGGTTGAGATGACCGATCCCTGTGGGACGCCGCTCCAGACATCAAATTCGTCAGAAACACTGTCAGCGATACGTACTCTAAATTTTCTGTCGCTTAGAAATGATCCTATCCATTGTAGAAGCTTTCCTCTTATGCCAAAGTGCTCGAGTTTGGCCAGGAGTCTATGATGGGGCACTCTGTCAAAAGCTTTTTCATAGTCCAGGTATATCACGTCGATTGGTTCTGCCTTATCCAGATGGCTAGACCAGACCTTGACACATCCTAGTAGGTTAGTGACAGTGGATCTTCTCTTCATAAAGCCATGTTGTTGGTCGACAATTATATGATTCCTATCTAGGAATAGCCTTATTTCGTCGTTTATAATAGCCTCCATTAGCTTAACTGCTAGACAAGTTAGACTGATTGGTCTGTAGTTGCTGGGGTTAAGTTTGTCTCCCTTTTTGTAGATAGGTGTCACTAAAGCGTTCCTCCACTTTTGCGGCACGCTTGATGTGTGAAATGACTCCTTCATTATATGCGTAAGAGATGGTAGAATAGCTTTACATTTCTTTAGCAAGACTGCTGGGATTCCGTCGGGGCCCATGGAAGTGTCTTCACGTAGCTTCTTCAATTTGTTCCAAACTTTATCTTCCGAAATAGTGACGTCACATAAGGATTCCTGGATCCGAGGGCATGCAATAGGTGGTACCGTGTCGTGTGGCTCCTTAACATAGTTACTTTCAAAACGTTTGGCGAGGGCATTCGCAATGTCAACCTCACTTGTTACTGTCTTGTCTCCATCATGCATAACACGGGGAGCTGAAACTTTTGTGCTTAGTTGTTTTCTAATGTAGGCGTAAAACGCCTTAGGTCCGAGATTTAAAATGCGGCTTTCATACTCAGTTCTAGACTGCCTAGTTAAACTTAAAAGTGCATTATTAAGTGTTCTGTAGTGCTTGTAATCATCTCTGCATCCTGTAAGTACATATTTGTCCCATGCCTTTCGTTTGTCCTGTATTTTTTGTTTTATATTCTTGTCAATCCAAGGTTTCAGTGGTGGTTTGCGCGGTGGCCTCACGTTCGGTGTGTGCTTGTTGGCCACCTCGAGGAAGGTGGATTCAAATGCTTCCCATTTGCAGTTAGTTGTATTATGTGTGCTTACTAAATTTAAAAGATTGCGTTCATATAAGGCCGAGTCTACACTCTCTGTGTCTGTTTTGAAGTAGTTTTTCCTGTTCGATTTTATACTTTTACTTAATGTATTATTGTTTTCTATTTGCATTGACAGTAGCAAGAAATCATGATCGGATTTGCCCACAGGCGGTTTCCTTTATATGAGTATAAGGTATAAATAATATTATAGAAATATTATGTTTGAATATATTATAGACGTTATCCTGTTTTTGTACCTATTGGAGCATAGTTACACACCAAGGAGCAAAGTAGGACCATTTTACGGTATAACTGTTTATTTATTTATTGTATGGCGGTTACACACTGGCAAAATAAACATTACAGTACGTAATAATTTAAAATTTCAAAATTTACAATTATGCAGACATGAACCCGCATTCTTCGTCAGACTTATGAAGTGATGAGGCATTACATTCCAATACTGTGTTATTGATATGATACTGATCTGTGTGTCAAAAGTGACATTTATTCATTCAACCAAAAACGTCACTTTTGACACAGATCAGTATCATTCATATCCATAGACATAGTATATACAAGTAGTTATAGACGCGCCACCGAGCGACCGGGGGTAAGAGAAATAATATTCATATAAAATTTGGGCAGCATAGGACTTTTCTCTTTCACTCTTATAAATTTCGGTATTTCTCTTATAGGAATCGCAATAAGACTATCTTTCTCTATCAAAGAGTGTCAGGCTTGTTCATATTATTATTATTATTTTATACCACGACGGTGGCAAACAAGCATACGGCCCGCCTGATGGTAAGCAGTCACCGTAGCCTATGGACGTCTGCAACACCAGAGGTATTACATGCGCGTTGCCGACCCTTTAAAATTAGTATCATATTGGAAACAGGTCTAATAACTAAAACTACAATTTGCCTGTTAATTACACTCGCGGGCGACAGTACGTTTAATCAAACTATTTATTAATCTGTGGTTTAATTCTACTGTTTTCATCTTAAATTAAATTCGCTAAGTATTTAAACCGGTTTTTACCGCTGCGGACCGGTTGCGGCTCGGATTTGTTTTAGCTGGAAACTAAATTAGTTTTCGTGATTTAAAGCCATTGTGGTAATGTAACTATGAATTTATTTGTAAGTAGGTATATATTATATCCTACTAATTCAGTGTTTTAATCACACCTACGCATATAGTGCTAGAACTGTGAGGAAGTATTAGAACTAAAAAAAAATTGTCGGTTATTCATGACAACCAGGAAGGAGGCCGAAACAGTAAAAAAAAACTTTAATGTAGTAGGTTTTTAAATAATATATTTTTTCTTTTTTAACCATTTTTGACTCCACTAGGTACTGCTTTTTTGTATTTTATATGAAAATATCCGAATAATCAAACCCACCCAGTATTTGCGAGTAATCCAAAGGAATGTTTCACGAATAAAAACGTGTCAAAAATAGAACACGTTCTTCGTTATCGCGCGGGCTAAAAAAAGACTTGTTTACCTTAGGGAATTAAATTTCCAATAGTCACATTCAGAAAGGTCGGTATAAATAATGAACTCCCCACCTCATTTTTTGAGAAACATTTACCCTAATGCTGAGCAACAAAAAAATAAATCTCTAAACAATTTAGATAAATATTTATTAGGTAAGGTGACATGCAGATATTGTAGATGTCGACTGCTGCTGCTGTTGCGACAAATGCGACATTACTGCTGCGGTGTTGATGTCGACGCTGTATGTGTCAATTGCCTTGATAAAATAAGCGACGGATTGAACTTCATAATCAAAAACAAAAACAAACAAAAACAAAAACAAAAAATCTATTTATTTGCCAAAAAGTCAATTTGTACACATAAAAGTTACAGTGATCCCCACACTAGGCACAGCCTGTATCGTGGGTCGTGGGACTTGTGGGGACCCAAACCGGAAAGAGTTCCCAAAAACATATGCGGCACGCTAGTAATCAGGTTCAATAATCGTAGGTAGGTAGTAATCGAGGCAGAAATGCGGCGACGATCGTCACATTTTTATCAAGGTAATTGACGTTGATGCCGGTATAGAAATGTCACAAGCAGTGTCTTCGTTATCGCGCTGGCAAAAAAAGACTTGTTTACACTAGAGAACCGAATTTCCAATAGTCAGATTCAGACAGGGCGGTGTAGTGAACTCCCCGCCACATTTTTTAAGATAAACATTTATCCTAATGCTGAGCAACAAGAAAATATACCTCTAAACTGTTGGGAATAATAAATTTGTATACACCAGAGAATTGAATTTCCAATAGTCAGATTCATAAAGGGCGGTATAAATAGTGAACTCCCCACCACATTTTTGGAGATAAACATTTATCCTAATGCTGAACAAATAGAAAATATACCTCTAAACTGTTGGGAATAATAAATTTGTATACACTAGAGAATTGAATTTCCAATAGTCAGATTCAAAAAGGGCGGTATAAATAGTGAACTCCCCATCACATTTTTGGAGATAAACATTAATCCAAATGCTGAGCAACAAGAAAATAGACCTCTAAACTGTTGGGAATAATAAATTAATTTGCGTGGGTAAGCGAAGCTGGGTGTGTTAAAGCGCGTCACAGTGGCCGAGTTACTATCTTGACAGTAACTCGTATTATATTGTAAATTACTTGCAGATGCAAAATTCGTCTTAAGTACAGTAGTAAAATGCAGCACTGTGCAACACTGGAACCTTACCTATTTCCTTAAGTACTATTGCGCAGTGTGCAATATAGTCGCTCCAGAAAACTGCCGTGCGCAATACACCTTTGAGTAACTTTTCCACAAATTTTTGACCCTTTTAAGTGTTCCGTACCTTAAAAGGAAAAAACGGAACCCTAATAGGACCTAACTTTGTTGTCCGTCTGTCTGTCTGTCAAGACCCTTTATCTCCGGAACGCATGGAGGCCCATAAATGCCGCAAAAACGTATAATTCGACACTGCGAAGTGAATCCAAATTTTATAGGGTACTTTCTGTTGACCTAGAACTATGAAATTTGGCAAATAATATCGTCTTATACTACAAGTAGAGGATAAATCTGAAAAAAGCCCGACCGAGCCAAACCAAAGTCCGACTCGCACATGTCCGGTTTTTTTAACATCAGTCTGTACAACCTGCGTGCATCTTTCCTCACTTGCACGCTATTGTGCTAATATGCAAGTAAAATAAGTAATCAGAACGGGCTCCTAGCCTAGTGACTAGTGACCCTGCTTAGGAAGCTGAACGTCCTGGGTTCGAATCCGGGTAAAGGTAATTAACGGTGTTGATAACAAATATTTGTTCCTGAGTTGGTGATATTTTTGGCTTCAGCGCCATCTTACAGAGATACTGTCTGCCACAGTCCGCATTATGATTATGAAATATTAATAAAAAATATTTTTTTCGGATTATAACTATCCATATCAGAAAAATAAAACAAAACAAAAAAAGACTTACATTTTTTTATACTACGTCGGCGGCAAACAAGCATATGGCCCGCCTGATGTTAAGCTGTCTCCGTAGCCTATGTACGCCTGCAACTCCAGAGGAATTATTTACATGCGCGTTGATTGTAGACTTTGGATTACTTATCCCACCCGATGGACACATCAACTCAATGCTTTATTAGCGGGCAGTCAAGACACTCGCCCATACAACTCAACATGCTGTTACTCGTACTTACTCCAGCTCACTCGCACGCTCACTCGCTCCGTGTGACTCTACCTTAACGTTATTTTGTGCCCGCCGGGATGAATCATACTTTCGGACATTTTATCTGACGCTGTATCTTTAACTGTCAGTTTTTTCGCAAGACAGTTCTTATCTCAAATATATTCCGTTTGAGCCTTTCTAACAAGATTCTGAGTTTAGAATAGATAACACATTTCATTGTGAGTTTTTATAGACATTCAAATGTTTACAGAACATCCAACAGACACAAACACAGAACAGAGACAGAAATTCCAAATCTTGTTTAAATAATTCCTTAATTAGCAAATTGTATTCAGCTAAATGAACTCAGAACAGCAATTTAGTGATTCGAGAAACTAATAAAAAGTTTTATATCCATAAAACTCGAAATACATACAATTATGTCTGTAACAAAAACAAAAATAATTTAAAGGTATTTTCATTGCTATCGAGGAGGATATAACCAAACGGAGCCGCCACGTCTGTAATTTGCTGTACAAAAAAGTCTGCCAATTCTTACGGGGGAGGGGAACGTCAAATGTATACGTAACGTCAAAATAGCCATGTCAGATAAACGTCAGTCCATACATTGTGTATGACCATTCGCCGACTGTTTTCGACAGAGGGGAATGCCTGTTAATGGCTACTCCGTTTGGTTATATCCTCCTAGGCTATCGCTTAAAAATATCTAGAACCATTTATTACATTATTCTAATAATACCATACATATTCGAGAAAATAATTAAAACTGTTTACTTCATTAGCGCAGGGCAAAAAGCTGGTTTAAAAAACCTATACATACGAAAATCCTTAGTACATATTGGGTTTATATGTAACTAGCTGTGCCCGCGGCTTCGCCTGCGTGGAATTCGGTCTGTGTCAGTAAGCGGCTAATTCACCCCTAATTTATCTCCCTGTCCCCTGGAGACAGAACTTAAAGTAAAGTTGACAGATGGATACGCTAGAGGACTGTAGTCCAGATAAAATATTTTACAATTAGGTACCTACCACCAAAGATAGATATAACTCCGTAATAGATGGATACAGTCTAAGGAAAAAACGTGCCTCGAAAATCACGAAAATTTGATTCTCGATCAGATGTCGCTACTACCTTTTGCCTACTCTTGTATAGAGGGCGTTGACGGTTTCGTTTGTTATTATTTAACAATTTTAACGCATATCAGTGAAAGAACATGGATCAAAATAATAAAAATAATTAATGCAAATAAAAAAGATCATTTATCCATATTTAAATACATTTTATCGTATTTTAATAAATCTTCATTTTTAGTTTTAAAGTGTGTCTATAGATGGCAGTGAATTTACTGTGGTTACAAAATTTACTATGACAGTACCGCTCTATAATATATATCCTCTTTGCTACCACTAAATAAAATTACACTCCAAAATGAATATTTTTTTGCCCTTATTCAAATTTTTGACGTGATTTAAACGGCATAGTTAGGTGTATATCGAACGATACAGTACCATTTTTGTATTTTTACGTCCTTGACTGTACCTATGCAAATAATACTACATAATTCCGAAATTTTTTATTCCGAATTTTAGAATGTCGAATTTTCACATTCCGATTTTTAAATGCTCGACCCATCAAAATTCCCACTGTCATAATTACGAATGATGAAGATTTATATTTCCGAAAACCCAAAAAGCCGAATATTGTAAATTCCGAACTACATAATTCCGACTATAACAATTCCGATGGTGGCAAACACCGTATAACATTTACGATTTTCAAAATCACGAATTCGGAATTGCCCTTATTCCGAATTAACGTGATTCCTATTTTAAATATTCCAACTTTTCTGGCAACAGTTCGTTTTCTTGGGGGTCGCAGTTCTAACCTAACCTAACCCACTTTTCTGGCAACAGTTCGTTTTCTTGGGGGTCGCAATTCTAACCTAACCTAACCCACTTCTGGCAACAGTTCGTTTTCTTGGGGGTCGCAGTTCTAACTTAACCTAACCCACTTCTAGCAACAGTTCGGGTTCGCAGTTCTGTCTAATTTATTTATGCCGAATTTTTATGTCAACGATATTTTATGCCGAATTTAACATGACGCGGCACGACAGGTACCCGTAATATTTACTAAAACGTGAGTCTTCATTTGAATATCACGGATTTCATTTTTCCGATCTTGTAAAAAACCGAATTTCTGAATACCGAATTATTTTATTTCCGATCGGACAATGATTTTTCGGAATTTAGGAATTCGGAAAAAAATATTTTCAGAAAATTCTAAAATCGGAACTTTAAGCTTTCTGTCAAGTGACAATCGGATTTAAAGTTTTCGAAAATAGCACATTCGTGATTTTATTCCATCGTGTTTTTAAAAATCGTAATTTTGATATTTCGGACTTATAAATAATCGGGATTATGAAAGTCGTGGTTATAAAAATCGGAAAAACGTATTTCGGAATATTTGGGTGTTACCATCAAAATCATGTCATCAAAATCGGTCTTCCAGACAAATCAGTCTAAGCATGACGCCGGCGGCGGGCAGCGTTTGCCCCTTTTTTTTGTTTTCGGAGTGGGAAATGCAACTGCGTAGCGTCTGCCCCTACGACTTGTTGATGGTCATAGCGAAGCAGACGCTCACAGGGACCTGTAGGCGCTTGAAGCGGAACGGGAAGTTGCTCGGAATGAGGGGGATACGCAGGATGAACACGGCTTCTCCGGCGCCACACTCCGTCAGGATCTGCGCCTACATATGTATTGCGTACGATGTATTTGGGATCACAATCGAGACTCGCGCTGGCTTGCCGTTTCAGCCGAAAGCGAAGCGACCTGCCTGCGAGACTTTCGCGAAAGATTCGATTTTTTTCGGGAAGGCATGGTAACGCGTATAAGTCCCAAATCGTTTGACATTTACTGAAAAATGTTTTTTTAAAGTACCCACCTTCGTGACCATTATTAAGAGGAAAGGGCACGGCCGCTTCTCCATGCAAACGCAGTCTCCATTTTTTGGATAAAAACCACCCTATGTTCTTCCAAGGGACTCAAACTATCTCTATACCAAATTTTATCTAAATCGGTTTATCGGTTTAAGCGTAAAGAGAAATTAAAAAAAGTTTTTTTCATAATTTTTGTGTTTTCACTCGGGAATGGTGTCATTTTGATATCATAAATAAATTCGGCATACCCGATTTATGCAAATACGATACCTAACTTGGCCTAGTAGCTAAATTGATATAGTTATCAAGATAAAGTTTTTAACCCCTTTTTCACCACCATGGGAGATGAATTTTTAAAAACGCTGAAAAAAAATTTCTTGCTTTTTAATATAATTAACGTTTTGCAAAGTTTTAAGTTCCTAGCTCAAAATAAAATTTGCACCCCAAGACAAACTTTCATCCCCTTTTCAACCCCTGAGGGGTTAAATTTCCAAAAACGTCAAAATTAGTTTTTTTGTAATCGTCTATCATACCTTTCTAAGAAGTTTCAAAGCATTTGTAATGGTTTCAAACTTTCAACCCCCGTTTAACCCTGTTAGGGGACGAATTCTTGAAAACGCTAAAATAACTTTTCCTGTATTATAATAATATGCCCATTATACAGTTTCAAGTAACGCACTCAAAAAAAATTGATCTCCATACAAACTTTCAACCTCTATTTCACCTCCTTAGGGGATGAATTTTCAAAAACGCTGAAATTAGTTTTCTTGTATTTCAATAATATATCTTCTTACGAAGTTTCAAATTGCTAGCTTAAAATAAATCTTGAACCCCATACAAACTTTCATCTCCTTTTTAACCCCCTTAGGGGTAAAATTTCTCAAATTTTTATAGCCTATAACCTGGCCGTGGATTTTTTCGACAGATTAGTAAAGTTTGCATCAAAATCCGTTCAGCCGTTTTCATTTTATGCGCGGTCAAATAAACAGACAAACAGATAAACAGATAAACAGATAAACAGACAAACAGATAAACAGACAAAAATTCTAAAAACTGTTGGAATATGTTCTGTTATCGATTCTAAGTATCCCCAGCCAATTTTTTTTAGAATATCTTCCATGTACAGACTTTCGACCGTCTTCCGCTTTATTATATGTATATTATATGTAATTAATAAAAAAAACCGGACAAGTACGAGTCGGACTCGCCCACCGAGGGTTCCGTACTTTTAGTATTTGTTGTTATAGCGGTAACAGAAATACATCATCTGTAAAAATTTCAACTGTCTTAATATCACGGTTCTTGAAATACAACCTGGTGACAGACAGATGGACAGACGGACAGACAGACGGACAGCGGAGTCTTAGTAATAGGGTCCCGTTTTTACCCTTAGGGTACGGAACCCTAAAAATAAAAATAAGTACCCAAATTACCCAATGCACTTAAGGCTTAATTCGTTAATATGAAAGCTACAGTGGCAATAGTTGAGGGTAAGGGTCCTCGTGAAGGTTGTGCCCTTTGCGAGGGCCCTCAAATGCCTCCTGAACCCTTTAATTATGGCAATTACTCTCTAGAAATTATTTGTATTCACGAAAATCGGGGGTTGAATTTTTGCATAAAATTTTAGTTTAAAAATTACGTTAACAGATTTTAAGTTTTAACTGATGAAAAAATAAAATTCAACCAGTATCCGAATGCCGCTTACTGGTTGGCTACCTAAAATGCTGAAATACATATTTTTTTAAAGTAAGAAAATACAGTAATAACTTCCCGTCCGCTAAAACAGGACATTTAATGGTTTGAATTTTTTATATATTTAATTTAACCGTAAAGAAGAACTTTCCTTACTATTTTTGCTACAATCATATTGGAGACAACTTTTTTCGACACAAATAGTCATTACTTTGAAATCAATGTTTCTTTACAATACAATACAATACAATCATTTATTAATAAAATTAAAATTTTACACGTCATAGTAATTTACAATGCTATTCTAAATTTCATTATTATTCACACAAACTACTATTTTACATAAAACTATTAAATCAATAGTCTTCGAATTGAAAAGTTGGAATACTAGTTATTATTATATGTGCTATTTTCAATCAAAAGGGTACTTATTGTCAATAAGGCCCTATTTCCATACAGCTTCAATTTGAAATCAACCTTATTGACAAGCGACAATGTGGTACCTTTTGGTTGAAAATGTCACATATAATACTAGTAATTAAAATTTAGAAAAGTGTGATCAAGATTGTTTAGTCCAAGTAGATAGGTACGTTACGTAAGCAATACCGGGAGTTAAACTTGCCTCCAAAATTGAGCGAACTAAATTGACATGAGATTGACAGATAAAATGACACCAGGAATAGCAAAGGAAAAATAGTCACGAGTATATGTCGATAAAATGATATCGATATGTAAGATATTGCACTTAACTACTAACCAGTATAATTATAAAGGGGTCACAAACGATTTCGATTTATATGAATGTGACAAGAAAAGTGGTTGATTCGATTGTAAGATTGTGACGTTACCGATTAAATCAGAGGGGCTACCGCGAAAACCGAAATTCGCAAATTGCGGGCATTTTTCTTTGTCACTCAAATTACACCTTCATTGGAGTAAAAGAGAAAGATCCCCGCAATTTGCGAACTTCGATTTTCGCGGTTATAGCCCAGGTGTAGGCGCGAAATTGATAAATTTCGATGTTAGTATGCAAGTTTGAGGGCAAGTTGTTTATTTCAAGAGCTCGGTTGTCGCCATAAATCTAAAATTTGTGTTTTTTTTATACATGTGATAATTTTATACTGTCTTAGTAAAACTCAATGTAAAGGGGCCCACTGACTATCAGTCCGCCGGACGATATCAGCCTGTCAGTTAGAACAAAAAATTGACAGTTTCGAACAACTGACAGGCCGATATCGTCCGGCGGACTGATAGTCAGTGGACCCCTTAACAGTACAACGTACGTCGCCTACAAAATTAGGCGAACTAAAACTGACAGCTGAGACTGATACCAGGGTTAGGGAAAAAAATAGTAATATGTTTATTTCGATACAAAAATGACGATATAACCTTGTACTCTTAAGGATATGTATTAATGTATCTTTCTCGCTTTGTTCATGAAGACAATATGGGTCAAAAAGGTTGACGAATACATTTCCAACTCCACCTACTATCAATCTGATTAAATCACTCCCTTGAGCATTACAGGCGTATTATTCTGATTTTAATAAACGTCAAAACTGAGATCCGATCCATATCGTATCCAGATCTAATTAATGACGTTTATTTAAATTAGAATACCCCTGTCAGTTTATCCAATATCCTTGTCTCTATTACTATGAAATTACACAATTTTCGAAATACCAAGGAACATTTGTAAAATAACAACCCTTGAAGTGGCATGAACCGGCTCCCAGACAATTTACATAATTTAAATTTGGAATTTGATTAAAATAAAATCGGAATTTTTTTAACTCAAAAATTACGTATACCACTTGTAAGGTTAACAAAAATACTTAGTTACATTTGAAATTTGAACTGACCGCGCAACAGTAGCGCCCCTAGCGGTGAATTCTCGCAATATACTCTAATTCAAACTTTTTTGAAAATATCGATATGAACAGCACTGGCCAAACTGTTGTATCATTTGTGCACATTGACTTGTCAATGAGGGCTATCGTTTTTTTGCTCACCAGTTGGCGCCTCTGTTGATGGTGGTCCAAAAGACTATAGAACAGCTGTCAGTCATTGAAGTGACAAATGACATTTGACATTTCGAACTATGGAAAAGACCACCATCTACACTAGCGCCCCTAGCGGCGAATTCATACGCGATAGCCCTCATTTAGTTCGCCTGATTTTGGAGGAAACTTTAATTGTTTCATTGCCCTATTGCAAAGAGGATATAATATTAAGATAGAGCGGTACTGTCATAGTAAATTTTGTAACCACAGTAAATTCACTGCCATCTATCGACATACTTTAAAACTAAAAATGAAGATTTATAAAAATACGATAAAATGTATTTAAATACGGATAAATTATTTTTTTATTTGCATTAATTATTTTTATATGATTTTGACCCATGTTCTATCACTGATATGCGTTAAAATTATAGATAACAAACGAAACCGTCAACGCCCTCTATACGAGAGTAGGCCAAAGGTAGTGGCGCCATCTGATCGAGAATCAAATTTTCGTGATTTTCGAGGCACGTTTTTTCCTTAGACTGCATCCATCTATTACGGGGTTATATCTATCTTTGCCCTATTGTAAGAGCCATTAGAGATAGCATTCATCGGCTCACTTCATTTTTGGGCTACTATACACGTCAATATGGACTCAATCTGACCGATTTTGTCTTAGAAACTCGGTATGGTTTTATCTTGTTTTAATACAACCTTCGAAATATCTTCGAAAATTGTACTTGGAATTCAAAATGCTCTAGTGCAGAAACGTATCATTTCCTGCACTCCTTTTAGAACAACAATAACCCTCTTTCAGAACATGAGAAATGGTTTTTTTTTTGTCTTTCCTCTGTTGCGAAGGATAAAGTTCACCTAACTTAGTCCCGGGAATTTCATTAAGCAACTGTTTTACATAATACCGCTCGGCATCACTAATAAACAAGGATTATTTTTAAAATTACGATCGCCTTTCAAATAAGACGCCGCGCGAAACTTGTGAAATTTATGATAATCTGTTGCGTTTAGTTTCGGGAAAGTTGTGCGGCGTTGTAGGCGTCTACACTCTTTAGTACCTAGCTGTCTTGCCAGTTTTAAATTATTTATGAAACATAGACCAAGCTAAGAGCGTTTTCACATTGTTCGATCCGATATCGGATGTCGGAAGGAAGTAAAATGTAAGATATATGTGTATATATATATAACCAATAGCTGCTGGTTTTCCTCCTTTTTTAACTTCGCTCTTCACTCGTTTATTTAGTTTCCCCTAAGCTTCACCTTTTTCTTTACTTTTTAAATTGTTAGCTTGGTTTCCTTTATACATATATAAATTTTTAACTTCTTTCACAAGAATCTTTCTATCGCTCTGCCATATGTGCGATAGAGACAGATAGCGTTTAGTTTCGTTTCTCTGCCAGCGATTGTCATTTAGGCCCCCCGGCCTAGCCAAGGTGACAATCGCTATCGCTTCGCCATCGAATCGCTTTGTGTCTCTCTATCACTCTTCCATATTAGTGTGACAGTGACAGTTGCGTTTCGTTCGCTTCGGAGCGTTAGCGATTGGCATGTTGTCTACGGGGCCTGGTTATACAACTATTTTTTTTATAATTGCGTAAGCGTAAGCATGTATGGACACGATAAATAATGCAGATACATTTTAGATAATGATTTGGACCACTGGCCCTGGCATAAGGTACCACTTTGTCGTTTGTCATAAGGACTTGATAAGGACGCTCTGACAGGTTATTCGTATTAAAAATACAAGAAAATTTCGATTGAGAACGTCACATAATATTACTCAATTAATATTACTCAATCGAACAAATTTGAATTTTGACGAGGACCGAAGCGTATGTTTTGTTAACTCATGCAAATCGTTGAATTAATTCGTACATATAGATTTAAATAAATCAAAGCTGATCAAACGTTTATATCAACTTTTTTTTACAGATCGACGAGCAGAAATGTACGCGCTGCGAACTGAATAATAAATAATGACTACGCCAAAAATCGAGCGACCGCCGGACGAAAACACAACACTAGTGAATGAAACGGAACCGTTACGAATGGTTCTAGATTTAAACGATACATTCTTTTATCGAACGCTGAACGGAAGTAACTGTACGTTTGAAAATGGAACGTGTAGTGATGTGAGTTATAATTACTGGGCGTTGTCGTTACTAGTGTTTCCGTTATTGACGTTGTTCGGGAATGTTCTAGTGATAATAAGTGTGTCTAGAGAGCGTAGTTTGCAAACTGCCACGAACTATTTTATTGTGAGTCTGGCGGTCGCCGATCTGTTAGTGGCGGTCGTCGTGATGCCGTTTGGAGTTTATTACTTGGTAAGTGTTCATTATATTAATTATTAATTAATTAAAGTATAATGCCCCAATCGCGACATTCTAGCTTATAACCGGAGAGGCATTATTTATTGCAAAAATTACAATACTGGTAAAAAACTTACCTAAAAAATACAGCCAGGGAAACAACATACATCCAAAATTAATGTCATTACCGGGTCTAACGCGAGGGTCCAACCTCATTTTATTATTTTTCATTATTTTGTCGGTTTGTTACCAAAAATCTCAATTGACATTTTGCTGGGACGTCAGTCTTCCGTGACCGCAGCTAGTGCAACCTAGCTGAAACGTCGGAAAAGAGGTTAAATAATGTGCGTGAAATTTTATACATCCAAAATGTTTGTTTTACATTAAAATATTGTGAACAGCGGTAGAACCCCACTATTATCTCTTGAAAAACCTCAAAAATGTATATCGACTTCATACTGAAAACTTATATAACTTTTTTGAATAATTTAAAACGTAATTCCTGTGTTTCGCCGCTGTATGTTGATTACATTACGAATTCGCGGCGTTCGCTAACTACATAGTTGACTAATTTGCATCGCCACTGAACATTTAAACACCTGAACTTGCTTGGCTGATTAAAATATACACTCGAGAGCATTTAAACAGGGATAATTCGTACTGAAATTTGTTTAGCAAGTGACCTATTTTGATTGCTCTGAGGTTTACAGCAAGGTAAAGTGTGTTGTGTAGTATGTACCTACTGATTCAAAACAGGAACTATATACAGCCCTAAAACGAAGACGGTTGATGAGGTTATGTTAGAATAAGAAATTAAGAACCAACTAATCTTCCTGAATTAAGGATTGCATATAGTACTTTTTTTTCTAAAGGGGCCTACTGACTATCAGTCCGCCGGACGATACCGACCTGTCAGTTGTTCGGAACTGTCAAATTTTTGTTCTGACACAGGCCAATATCGTCCGGCGGACTGATAGTCAGTGGGCTCCTTAACTGAGCATACCTAATACAAATCATTCACACGCAGCCCTAAACTACTCTACTAGGACTCATTCGCACGAGCGCTTTTACAACGCGCGTTAAGAAAGCGTTTGAATGACACAAATGGATACATGTGCATTTATTCACACGATGGCGGTGGCGCCTTTTATCAAGCGTTGTTGGATTTTCGACGTTAAGCGTTGGTGGCTAAATCGATTTTAGCGTGCGGACGGATTCAAGCGCTTTTTTAACGCGCGTTTAAAAAGCGCTCGTGAGTATGAGGTCTAATGTGCGGTCGAAAGTTCCTCTGAGAAAAAATCCGGAAATTTCTCATATTTTTGTATAAGTATCGAAACTTTCCATTTTCAAAATTAAAGTTTCCTTTTTTTGTGGATATATAGTAGTTCCATAGTATGTACAACATAAGCGCCATTTCACTGTATGTCCTACAAAATCTTCCACTGAGTTACGGAAAACGTATGGACATTTCCGTAACTCAATGGGAGTTTTCATTAAAAAAATGTTGTCCCAAATTTGGATGTCGTGTTTGTTCTTGGCCCATATCTTGAAACATTATTATACAATTGTAAGGCAGTCTGAAAGAGTTATACATCATAACCTGAAAATACCGTAGAAGTATTGTTTTCATCCATAATTTACATGTTTATTTATCTAGCAGGATTTCCCCCGGTACCATATTTGGGATGAAAATTGGCCTACATCGGAATACATTCAGACACCTAGGAATATACCTAGCCGTTTTTCTGTGTCGCCGGTTGTCCCTGAGGTCTTGAGGTTTTCAAATAAGCTTATTCGGTGCGGTGTATGTTGTTTTCTAAAACCGTTAACTTTTTTTAGTTGTTATTTAGACCTGTATTTTGAATTTAAAGTGTTGTGAGACATACTAACATTAAATAATTACACGGTTTAGACTCACTTGTTAGACATGTTTCGGAGAGCCTAGGTCTCCTTTCTCAAGCACTAATAGTGCGAGCAGCGTTCACGACGGCGGTTCGCACTATTAGTGCTTGAGAAGGCTCTCCGAAACATGTCGCGCGAGTAACTAAAACAAGTGAGTCACGGTTTACAGTGTAATTATTTAACCTGTATTTTGCATAACCGTAACAGTTTTCTAGGCTAAAATGTATCAAATACTAGGGGTATTTAGTACATTTTACTACAATAATAACTAGCCCCCTTATATCGTCGACCGCCCAGGTATTTAGTATAATCATAGTTTGCCAACTTCGTAATTTGTGTTTATACTGTTTGCCCTAAGGACTCCTAACCTTAATGATCATGCGGTTTAAAACATAGACCTATTCTAATTTAACATCTCGTTATGGTTTTAAACTGGTTTCGATACGACATTGGATCGCCCAATATTTATGCTAGAAACAAAATTAGGAAAGAACGAAATGGGCTCGAAAAATAAGGGTTTTAAAGAGTACCTCTGTGCTCTTCTGTTCTTCTTTCTCACTGTTTAAGTCTGTCACTGTCCAGTTATAAGAAATATAGAATGCTTAAGGCAGAAAAGCAAAGGGATCTGACATTTTGACTTTAAATGAATTTAACGCGAAGGATACGATATGTCGGCCATTACACGATAGATCGCCTTGGTGATTGACCAATCAGCGTTAGGGATCTTCAAGGTCGTACCAACGTAAGATCAAAACTGTTACAAGTTGCTAAATCTGAATCGGGCTCCTAGTTAACAGATGCGACCACAAAGCTTAAAGCTACACACTGTGTACACGGCGAGTTTGTGTAACTTAAAAAAGCTCAAAATGTAAACTTGTGAGTTGACTATGGGCTTTTAAAACTAGTTACTTTGAGTTTTCACTTATCACAACGGTTGTGATTCTTCACTCAAATTAAAGCTCTTTAAATTATTACAATAAAGAATTGGATAATAGTAGATTGCAGATTTGTATTGTATAAAGTTCATGCGCAATAAATTTTAAATAAAAAACAGTATATGTCCGTGAAAAATTTAACATTGAATCCAATAGAACAATATTAATTTAACTGTTTATATAGATTTTCCCTCTTACCATGACTGAACAAAATTCTACAAGTTTCCACCATACAATTGAATAATTTAATGAATTTCTCTTTTGACGGAACATTGCGTCTGAATTTTCCCGTCATAGTGATGCGTCACAACAGCTACCAAGCTGTTACCTTAGTCATACCAATGACTAAGCGAATTATGCGGTTTAACTTACGTATTTTAAGCCAAACCCGCAACCGTGGGCGCCTACAACGACAGCGCAAGATCTCCCCCAACGGGTTATCTCATCAGCGCGCGGCGCGGCGTGCAGCAGTACGTGACGCGCGGTCATCGTGAGCGCTACTCACATGCACTGTTAGTGCTTGAAAATGGAGAACTAGGTTCTCCGAAACCTTTTGATATTTAAAAAAAATGGAAAAATTCGCGCTCGCACGGAAGGCCTTTTTACTGAGGCGGAGATGTGGCGACGTGCGGGAATCAACTAATAGCATTGGTTCTCTTCTCCACTCCGCTGGATTACAACCAATGCTATTGCTTGATTTCCGCACCTCAGTGGAAAGGCAGCCTAACAGCCGTATCAGCCATTGCAAAACTGTTTACCGTTTTCTCACGCAATAAATTCCAAATTAAAATTAATTCGACAGTATTAGACAGAAATTTCGGCTTTACTATCAATCAGGTTGGCAAAACCAACACTCAATTTTAATTGCCCGCCCATTACGCTGTACCTGATAAAAATACTTGATGAAATAACAGGGAAAAAATAACAGCTTAATTTTATTCACTATGCTTGGTTCTATGGATTCCTATAACTATGTACGAATAAAACAATTATAGTTGGTCAAACCAAATTGTCAGTAAATAAGACCAAAAAAACTATACTCATCATTTTTTATTGGGTGCTGGTACTAGTGTAAGACAAAGATTGTATGAATATGATTCTCTCTGATGTCTATGTTTGAAATAAGACAGTCCTTTGACAAACTATAAGTATTATTTCCAGTTGTCCTCTAACGCAACTGTAGGCCTAGCACAGGAGGGGCGCGACAGTATCTCGCCAAGACTACCCGTCTTTTTCTAACTGTGTTAATCAGACAGGACCGGGTTAGTCTATCTCGCGGGCGAGATACTGTTGTCGCACCAATCATGTGCTAGCCCGGCTGGTCTCAGTTTTAACTATAGAGATGCAACGAATAGTGGCTTGGCCGAATAGCCGAATATTCGGCTAGAAGTTTTACCTAAAATGAAGTAAATTCGAAGGCGCGCGTGCAAGTTGCAAGTGTTGCAACTTGTTTCTCGCTGTAGAAAGTGTGTGTGTCTTTGATAGAAATTGCGCTTATTCTGCACGCAGTGCGTATTGAATTGCGGTCATTGCGGTGCGTTAGTTTTCGTCGTGTGTGTAAAAAATATGTTTGTAGCGAGTTTTATCATTTTGACTTTTAAAACTGTTTGTGTTTAGTGTTTTTTTACTATAGTAGGAATATAAAGACATGGCAACCAAAAGAGTTACTTTTTTACCCCTCGTTTACCGTTATCTCCGTGTTAACGTACTATTCGGTATTCGGCCGAATAGTTAAATTGTGGCCGAATAGGCCGGATACCGAATAGTGGCCGAATATTCGTTGCATCTCTAGTTTTAACTATTATGTTAGGTGCTTAGTTCTGGTCAAAATAAGTCAACTCCTGTGGGACTTTTCGGTTAAACTAGTTTCTCGTTAAATATTTATTTATATACAAAATAGTTAGTGATATACCTATACCCGAACGCCGTTACAAGAGTTAGACCAAGATAAGTCTGCAACGATTTTAATTAAGTGTTATTTATATATGTCATAATTTCATAGAAGTTTGTAGCAAATTTTTTAACAGACGTAAATGTTCAGAATAGGGCGTATTACTGCAATGTTCTGCCACCAGAGTGCACTAGCCCCTATAGTAAACCATAGAGTAACTTATACATACTGTGCCTTTAACAGTTTTTGACGAGTTTTCGGAGATAATATCAAGGCGGTTTGTTTACAAAGGACCTACCGAAAAACGCGAATCCGAAATTTAACTATCTACCTCTTTATCGCTCGAATATGCAAGTGACAGAGGCGTTATATAACGAAATTTTGATTTTCTTGTTTCGCGATAAACCCTCAGATTGTGGTAGTGGCGCCCCCTCTCATCTTCCATCACAAATAATGTGCGCCGAGCCATAAATTTTGTTCCCTTGATTACCTACCGTTTTTTCTGGTTTTATACCCCCTCTTAATTCAAGTATGCTGCTGAGATTACCTATCACTGCGAACTGCGAAGCCATAAGCCATGCGAGGAAAGAAATCCCTATTATCTTGCTTTTTACTGTAATTATTAAGTAAGAATTATACTAGAGCGGTACTGTCATAGTTAATTTAGTAACCCCACTAAATTCACTGCCATCTGTCGACACACTTTCAAACTAAAAATGAAGATTTATAAAAATACGATAAAATAAAACGAAACCGTCAACGCCATCTATACGACAGTAGGCCAAAACTAGTAGCGCCCTCTTAACGAGAATCAAATTTTCTTGTTTTCGAGGCACGTTTTTTCCTTAGACTGTATCCATCTATTACGGAGTTATATCTATCTTTGGTAAGAATTATAATAATTATAACAGATCGGGCTCGTCTCATTGCCACCGCGGAATGGGAGTCGGGTCTGTGGTTGCAGGCACTCCCCTCCACAACCATAGGCACTTTGCTGGACAATACCACCTTCCGTCTAGCCATATCTTTAAGAATAGGGGCACCAACCAATGTACCTCACCGTTGCCAATGTGGAGTCACGGTGGATGGTCTCGGTCACCATGGAGTCGAAGTGCTGGGAGAATCCCTCGGCATGCCAGCATCAACGATGTCATCCGAAGGGCCCTTGTTAGTGCCAAGGTGCCGGCAGTCCTCGAGCCCAATGGTCTGACCAGGGACGACGGCAAGAGGCCCGACGGAATGACTTTGGTGCCTTGGAGTATGGGTCGGCCCCTTGTCTGGGATGCTACTTGTGTAGACACCCTGGCGCCGTCCCACATTCCGGGCACCAAAGTTGATGCTGGTGCGGCTGCATCTTCAGCCGAAAACCTCAAACGTCGCAAGTATGCTGCCCTTGGCAGTAGCTACTTGTTTGCGGCGTTTGGGGTTGAAACCCTGGGGCCGTGGGGGCCAAGTGCGCGCCGACTCCACAAGGAGATATCGGCGCGTCTTATTGAGGCTTCCGGTGACCAGAGGGCTGGTCACTATTTCGCGCAGCGCATCAGCATAGCTATACAGCGCGGAAATGCGGCCAGCCTTTTGGGCACCCTACCACACGACCGAGACCTAGGTCAGATTTTTTATTTGTAAGTTTTTTAGTTTAGGTCATTATGTTTTTAGCTCACTTTATTGTTTTAATAGAAAATAAACTTCATGTTTCCTATTTATAATAATGTCGGAAATTGCCTCTCGGAATATATTGATGCATTTTCCTTAATGTAACATATTTGTACTTTATTATGTAGTAATTTCTTGGGTTCCTTAGATTAATTAGCTTTCTTTCTCTTTATGATTGTGCCTATTTGTTTGTTACAACATATTTGTACGAATGTAGTTACTGGGAGTTTTCAGAAAACAGTGTAAGTACCCAATTAGCGTGAGTCGTTAAGGAAAGTTAATCGTTGTTTGTTTTGTGACGACAATTAAGCATGAAATCTTCATTTGCGTCAACTTTGCCTTTTTAGGGTTCCGTACCCAAAGGATAAAAACGAGACCCTATCAATTACTAAGACCACTGTCTGTCTGTCCGTCTGTCTGTCACCAGGCTGTATCTCATGAACCGTGATAGCTAGACAGTTGAAATTTTCACAGATGATGTATTTCTGTTGCCGCTATAACAACAAATACTAAAAAGGACGGAACCCTCAGTGGGCGAGTCCGACTCGCACTTGTCCGTTTTTTTTTACATTATTATAGCGCTTGTAATTTATGAAATGAACACCAAAACCAAGTTTTTATTGAAATGTAATGCTTAATTATCGTCACAAAACTAACAGTGATAGTCTTAACAAGTCACGCTAATTGGGCACACTATTTTTTGAAAATCCCCTCTCGTTTCGGAGGCCAAAAGGCCCTCTTCGGGTCGCTGAGCCATATTAGCTAGTTAGTAAAATTGAAGAAATTGTAAATGTGTGCGGCGTGTGGCATTTCGTGCATGCTTTAATAAAACACCCGAGTCACACACCAATTTTTTCATGAAGTATTTAATTACCTACCTAGTATTTTGCCCCGTAAGTATTTCCATTGCGCCCAGCACTATAAAATGAGACACGTCAACATGACAGGCTCATTTCGTTAAAAGCGGCTGTTTAAACACGAGACCAAGAGCGGCATTCGAAATTTTCTAATCTGATCTTGATATAATATTTTCACTGTATAAGGCGTCTTAGCTAACTCTGCACCAACTTTGACACAACAAAGTGTGAAAATTCCACTATACGTTCATATTTGACCCTGACACTGCAAAATCTAGGCACGGCCAACACGGCGTCGTAAGATAAGAGAAGCGTATCGTATCGTAAATACGCGCGACGAACCAGAGCGCTACGAGTACACACATGGTCCAACAAGTACGCACACTAAGCGTAATCTCATACGATTCGCTGCAACAACGCTTCATTCTATTACGATACGCTTACGTTAAAGATAAAGATAAAAGACATTTATTCGTGACGATCACAACACAAGTACGAACATGTACAGACAACAGCAGCAAGAAAAGAAGAGATCATCAAGTGTGCATCACGAAATGGACCCAACTCAGCATAATGCTAGCTATAAAGCCAGCGCTGGTCTTCCGTAGGGCCCCTTCGGTGATGCCACGACAGATAACACACAAAGATACATATTAAAACATTACAAAGCTACACCCAAAGAATACCTAATTATATACAAACATATTAACCAAATCAAAAAGATATACATGAAGAGCACAAACAAAAATAAATAAAAAAACAAGTATACAAGAAAAAAAAAAGAAAAACATTCAAGAAACAAACAAACAAATCCATAGACAATTAATAATTATGAATGCGACCATACCATCTGTCAAAAACCAGCTTGCAGCTGCTAGCGCCAGCGGCTACTGGCAAAACTAAAACTGCCTGCATCTGCAAGCACGGTATAACGTGGGTATAACCTCAACTAAATGGTATTTTCGCAACATAAGACGTAATCCTAACATACACTTAAAATTACACACTTAACGTTACGACGCCATGTGCTGAGGGCCTTAATGGTGGGACTTTATTTTGACGCGAGTCAGATTTGTTGGGAGTAATATCAAATCAGGATCAGATTTTTAATTTCCTAATGGAACCTTACCATTTGTGGCGCTAGTTAATTTGGTACAAACATGACTGAAATATTTGTAGGTTACTTGACATTGTCGTTTGTGGGGCTTAGCGGGACACACCTAAAAGGCCTAAATTTTGGATAGGTACATTATGTACTACTTAGGTTAGGAAGAAGCCTAAAATTACAATGTGCTTGCGTTTTCGTCATTATGGGACTTGTAAACTTTAAAACATTAAGTACATTGTAGGTACACACTTAAAAAGTTGTACACGGCAGGTACTAAGTGAAATGAGCAAACTTAGGATGTGTAAAGTTGCTTAAGGAAAGAAGTGGTTTTTAGCAATGCGTCATAAAACTCATAAACTAATTTTAGGAACAACACAGGCAACACTTTAGTCTTGGGAGTTGCTAAAAGTTAGTACAGTAAAATAGTGGTTAATAATTTTTTTCAATTGTACAGTAAAACCTCGATTATACATGAACCTTTAATTAACCGAACGCTCCAGCTGAGCTTCAATTTAAAATGTTTTAAAAAATATATAAGAAAGCAAGCTTTTTTTCAGGTAATATCATTATCATCATTTTAGCCTTCAGTCGCCCACTGCTGAGCATAGGCCTCTCTTCGTGTACGCCACTTATCGCGGTTCTTGGCTAGTCTCATCAAAGAGTGCCCCGCGATTTTTCGAACGTCATCCACCCAACGACCCAACGGACGCCAGGCGCTTCTTTCATCCGAAAGCGGCCACCAATCCGTCAACATTTTGGTCCACCTGGCAACATGTCCGCCCAACTCCATTTAAGCTTGGTAATGACGTCTCCCACATAATATACTTTACTTTGCAATAATATGTGCCATTCTCAATCAAAAGGGTACTTATTGTCGGTTGTCAATAAGGCTTTATTTCCATATAGCTTCAGTTCGAGATCCACCTTATTGACAAGCGACAATGTGGTACCATTTGGTTGAAAATGGCACATATACTTTACTGTTTTTATATAAATATGTGTTGTTTTTGTTTGATCTCGTCCCAAAAAGTCGCATTTCGATTATCAGGACTTTTGTTTATCCGAACAACTCGCCGGTCCCAGGGAAGGACAGGATACTTTTTATCCCAGAACTTACCCTCAAGGGGGATTTATTTATTTATTTTATTTTATTTATTTAAGGATCACCAACGGATAATACATCTACACTAGTACATTAGCACAAGGATAATTAACATTGACTGATGTTTAGCCACTTATAGGTGACCACAGCTCACACATGTATATTTCAAAGAGAGTATATAAACAACTAATATAACTTATTGAATAAATTAACTTAAATATTAGATTTACTTAAGGTAGAGAAGATAAGCATGCAGACATGCAGACATAGACTTATAGTAACAATAAAAGAACATGGGATTAAATGTAGTGACAATTCCTCTAATGTGGCTTTAGGTGCGAGACAATAGAGTTTCTGTATTTAGTTTCAGAATCATTAAATATATCTATACTCCCGGAGTCAGGGATTGAGTTGTATAGCCGTACCATTCTAGAGATTGGCGAATTGGTGCCTAGCCTTGTCCTCCTAAAGCGCTCTTTAAACAATTTGTAGGTTCCTTTTCTAGGTAATCTACTAGGTATGGTAAAGTTTACAGATTTTAGCAACTCAGGACAACATATACCTCTGCAGTTAACTAGCTTATAAAGGAACATCAAGTCGTGAACTTTTCTTCTGTTACTGAGGGATGAGAGTTTGAAAAATTTTAAACGGTCTTGATAGGATCTCAAACACCGGGCTTTTCCGGATGTATAACTCAATATAGCCAAGAAGCGCCTTTGCACTCTCTCAATCCGGTTCTTGTGGACTTCGTAACAAGGTGACCAAACCTGAGGACAGTATTCCAGGTTGCTTCTGACGAGAGTCTTAAATAATAGAAGCTTTGTACGGGCTTGTTTAAAATCCTTGGTGTTCCTTGTCACAAAGCCCACCATTGCAGAAGCTTTTTTAGTGATGTAATCAAAATGCGCATTGAAATTTAGTTGATCATCTATCATTATGCCTAAGTCACGCACAACTGTGACTTTTTGTAAGATTAGTCCATTTATATTGAACTCTGTTGGTACTGGGATTTTGTTTCGCGTAAACGTCATGTGGTAGCATTTTCCAGCGTTTAGTGCCATTTTATTATTTTTGCACCACTCGGTTATTCTGTTAACATCGTCCTGCAACATTGCACGGTCTACGTCATTGTTAATAGGTCTTATAATCTTTAAATCATCAGCAAAGAGGTAGGCTTCAGAATTCATGCAACAGTTGACTATGTCATTAATAAAAATTAAAAAGAGCAGGGGGCCTAAATGTGATCCCTGAGGTACGCCTGATGTGGCAGAAAATGGCTTTGACAGCTCCCCATTAACCGCAACAGACAGTTCACGGTTCATCAGGTACGATCTGAACCAACTCAACAATGGCTCACCAATGCCGCATCTTAAAAGTTTATCCAGTAATAGCATATGGTTTACCTTATCGAATGCTTTACTGAAGTCAGTATATATTGCATCGACTTGGGTCCTATTATCCATGTGATTACTCAAAGTATCGACAAAGGAAACCATGTTTGAGCCAGTTGATCTTGACTTAACAAACCCGTGTTGTTTGTCTGATAGCTGCTGCTTGAAATGACTATAAATAACAGGATAAATCAGGGATTCGAAAAGTTTTGGGATTGTAGACAAAATAGCAATCGGCCGGTAGTTACTTATGTCCGACTTTGAACCGCCCTTATGGATTGGGACTATTTTTGTCTCTTTCCACAAAGATGGAAATGTTCCGGACTGAAGGGATCTATTAAAGATGTACGTCAATGGAAATGAAAGCTGCTTGGCACAGTTAGACAACAGAATTGCTGGCAAACCATCCGGACCACAACCCTTTCCTAAATCTAAGGATTTGATTTTTTTCAAGGTAACACTTTCGTCTATAACGATTTCACTAAGAGAAGTGGGAAAAACGGAAGAAACGCTCACCGATTGACCAGATACAACAGGTTCACTATTGGTGTCATAGAGTGATGAGAAATTTCTCGCGAACAATTCACAAACCCCTTCACAACTTTGAGCAACACTATCTCCCAGATGCATAGCTGCAGGCATTGTAGACTTATTTTTACGCTTTTGCTTAATAAATGTCCAAAAGTGCTTTGAATTGAGTAGTATATTATCTTCCAAATGTTGACAATATGTATTATAGCAAATACGGGCCTGAAGTTCACATCGCTGCTTAAGTAGGTCTAGGCTAATTTGATCAAGGGGATTATGGTATTTTTTTACTTTCTGTCTTAACCTGAACCTTTCTTTCTGCATTCTGATTAGATTTCGCGAATACCATACCGGATATTTCTTCCCTTTTGGTTTTTTAAGTGGAACAAATTTGTTGATGGCAAAGTCTAGTTCATGTTTTAACTTGCTTACCATATCATCTACACCAACACAAGATCCCAGTAACGTTGGCCAGTCTATGTCACCAAGATAATTTGATAGTTCTCCGTAATCTGGTTTGTAAAAATTAGGTCTTGGTTTTATACTAGATGCGAGAGTTGGTTCTAAGTGAATTTCAATGCTGAATTCAATTGGGGGATGGTGGGGATCTATAAGGCTTAAGGCATTACAACTCTTATTCAGATAAACTTTTTCCGTGCAGAAAACGAGATCCAGGATCTTAGAGTTACAGTTACTTTCAGAATTATACTGCCCCAAGTCATTCAGTGCGGCAAACTCCATCACAAGATGCCCCGGAGAACAAGAACTATGCAATTCTGGGGATAATGATATTTGATTGTCGGTTGCGGTCCAGGCAATCGAAGGCATGTTAAAATCTCCCACAATTAAAGAATTTGTATGATTGGCCAGATTAATAGACGCCTTATCCACAAACCTTTCCAAATCATCTGCTTTCACAGGTGGAGGAAGGTAAACACAACAAACACATAGCTTGACTAGGGCATTATTGTTTTTGTATTCGATTACAACCCATAAGTCTTCCGACTCCGATTCATACTCATAAATCCTGTACGATACGAATTTCTTTTTCACTGCTATCATTACCCCTCCACCGGTTTTTTTGGAGGAAGGCAGTTCAAGATTGCGGGCTCGCCTATAAACAAAATATCGGTCATCAAAAATTTCAGAGTCATAGACATTGCTTGCAACCATGTTTCGGAGATACATATTATGTCGTAGTTATTAACCGAAACATTACACAGAAAATCAACAGTTTTAGTATTTAAACCCCTAACGTTTTGATAATAACAATCCAATTTATACACAGTATTCATAACAGACGATAGTCTTACACTTGGAACAAAAGTGGAGATAATAATTATAATAAACTATTATTAAAGTCTTTTTATGGAATCTAAACTTTTCAATACAATGGCTTGAGCCTTATCGTCCTTACGAACTAAGATTCTTCCGCTCCGGATCCACACATATTTGTACTGCTTGTCCTTTGCCGCGAGCCTAGCTTCCTTATGCAGTTTCTTGTTGTAGGCGGTGAGATGGAAATTGTATGGGGAATCAATAATCGCGGAACCGATTTAGATAAAACTTGGTATGGATGGGGATAGTTTGAGCTGTGGGAAAGGATATAGAATAATTTATATCCCCGAAATCATCCCTGAAGGGTGTAAAAATGGGGTAGAAATTTATAGTGGACCAATTTGGGGGTGAAGAAAAGGATTCAAAAGCAGATTTGTTTAAAAATTAAGGTACCCAAATTACTAATTACACGCAGACGAAGTCGCGGGCAAAAGCTAGTGCTTTATAAGACAACTTCTCTTTGCATTTCGTCAGCACCAATTAGTTGCTGACGCTAATTTGATGCTCACAGCCAAGCTCGTATCAAAACCAGATGAAATCCTTATCAAATTGTTAAAACGTAATCTTTACACAAACTTCACACATCAGTCAACTTTTAAAGGGCTGGAAACCTTAAACATTTAACTTTGCTCACTTATGTTTAACATGAGACAGGCTCTAATGGGTCTTAAATGTTAAGTATTCGACATTAAGTTTCAGAACGTTGCTTACAAAAGTTTATATTATTATGCATTATTAGGCTTGGAGGATATAACCAAACGGAGTAGCCATTAACAGACGTTCCCCTCTGTCAAAACTCTATGACCGATGGTCATACACATTGTATAGACTGACGTTTATCTGACATGGCTATTTTTACGTTACGTAAAGGGTTCCGTACCATTACGAAAAAAACGCCAAAAAAAATCACGTTTTTGTATGGGATGTTGTACTCAAACATTTATTTTATTTTGTTTTTAGTACTTGTTACAGAAATACATCATCTGTGAAAATTTCAACTGTCTAGCTATCACAGTTCATGAGATACAGCCTTGTGACAGACAGACGGACAGACAGACAACCAGAGTGGAGTCTTAGTGATAGGGTCCCGTTTTTACAATTTGGGTATCAGGAACATTCGCGGTGAACCACTTCAGAACAATTTTACCCCGATCCTTACGAGCGAGCTAAACATCGCCTCCCACAGAGTAAAATATTGAATGATCTGCCAGAAGTTGTTTGTGCTAAATATTTAAATGGTAAACATATAAAAAATGTCGTTAAAATGCACTTATTAAAAACTAACGACACAAGCTATGTATACTAAGAATCATATTTATGATAAGATATAGGATATAATATTGTTTTTCTTTATGTTATTCTCGAACTCCCCATCGGCACACAAACCTCCATAAGGTTTTGCCTACGATGGGTCTTGTAATGATCTAAAAAAACTGTAATTTGCTTCCTTATTCAATAAATTAAAAAAAAAAAAAAAAAAAAAACCAATTACGATGCATTTAAAATTATTTACCTTAATAATGAAAAGAGTAAACACATGTAATGAGACAAACAATAGGTAGTAAGGACAGTTTATTAGTTGTTGTTGTTTAAGCTAAGCTTCGCCTCCCCATAAAGATAACCAATTAGGATGCATTTTGGATTCCCTTAGTTTGCAAAAGCCGGCCGTCACAAAGACAGTGGATGGCAATAAACTCTACCTGAGTTAACCTTTTTTTGTCAACACCCACATTTTTAAGTTCCATGCTATTAGTCATCACTTTTATGATATCGCCTGTCCGTCTCCAAGACGTTTTAATCAAGTTTACCAAGAGAACTTACTTTTTCTCTAACACCTATATCTACATGTGCAATTAACCAATTAACATTATTTTTCGGAGCCTAGGGCTGGCAGCTTCCTCGCACAGCGCATTAGTATTGCAATTCAGCGGGGTAATGCTGCCAGCATCTACGGCACCTTACCGAGGGGTGAATTTTTATTTTAGTTAAGGTTTAGGATAGGTAGTATATTTTAGTTACGTTTAGTTTATAAGTTTTGTTACTATATTTTTATTTAATTTGTTCCTATTAACATGTGTAAATGCCTCCGAGGCGTATAGTTTTGCTGTCATTTTCACTTAGTATGGTCGGATGATCGTTAGTCGACTTATAAGTTAAATGCTCTTTCCAGTGGGTATGTGACTTGACTTACAAACTAACTTCAACTACTTAGCGCTTCACGCTTACTTGCCCTTTGCACACAAACTTGTCCAACTTGCCATGCAAGTAGCTTTAAACACAGACGCTGCATTTCAATTTTCTTGCTGCAATGTTAAAGTAAAATATGCTGTATAACAATGTATTATGACATAAAATTTAATGGCAGATAGTGAGATATACGATGTTTTTGTTTTGCAGCTTAGTCTGGTTATTAGTTTTTCCGTCTTTCGTATTCAAATGTCTACGCAGTTTCAGATTTAATAAATGTCAAACCAGGCAACGTTACGTGTCACTGACTGCTATCAAAATTAAATCCTTGTGCCTATAAACTGGGATGGTGATACGTAATGAATTTTATAACATAATTAACAATCTGGCCGGGCGACATATTCGTTCACTCCAAAAAGCCCTTTAATAAAGAATAAAAAAAAAACAATCTGGCCATATATGTCGAATAACGGATAACCGGCGGAACTAAACGTGTCACAGAATGGTCACTAGGCACACCGAGAAAACAAAAAAGAACAAATAAAAGATGGAGAGATGAGCTAGGGAACTTCGACAGATAATGGGAAAAACTGGGGGAGGCCTTTTTCGCACACGCGACATGCAATTAAATTAAATCGCTCGCAGACGTATCTGCATGTTACAAAATGGATAAGTATATAAAATTTGTTATTTAATACAATTGTAAAAATAAAAGCTTGAAATAAAGGCTATTACTAGTCTACTAGCTTAACAAATAGAAAATAAGCAATACCTATGTCTCAATAAAGTGTGGTGCCCTGCTTCCTCGCCTGGTGGGTCGCGTAGTCAATAAAAGGGTACAGCGGGGACTTTCAAAGTGTCATAGACCATAAACCAGTAAAAATTCATAATGAATGAGCGGCAGCTGATTTTCACGAGGCTTCATATTCCTTTAACTACTTTACTATTAGCTTGGGGTAAAAATGTCTAATATATATGTAAGTATGCTTAATAAATATGGTTTCTTATAATATGTTTGTGGTTTTGTATTTTGTATTGTTTTGAAAGTCCGTGCACTCTTGCGGATAAAATGCAACTTTCTCGCCAGTTTTTGTCGAAAAGAGAGTCTTTACGAAATGGTGTGAGTTTACGAGGCAGTCTCCATAGCCTATGTACGCCTGCGACTCCAGAGGAGCTACATACGCGTTGCCGACCCTAACACTCGTTGAGCTCTGGCAACCTTACCACAGATTAATAAATAGATGTCCTAACCTCGTCCTGCCCAATGTGCTCAATTAACTTTTTTTGTACGGTTCCTGCCCAGGAAATCCATAAACGGAACAAAAGTGTCCTTAATTGAGAACATTGGGCAGAAACCGGAAGATCTTTAAAAATGCTTGGGCAGGACGACGCTAGTAGCCGCTGCCACATTTATATTTTTGAACACGAGAAAGCTACGTTTTCAAACTAGTAGCAAGTTCTCGCAATCGCGAAATTAGTTTTATTGTTGAGGTTTCCCATTAAATTAGACGGCACTGCGTGATGTCGGAGCGGAGAGTAATTTGACGAACTAAAGTAAAACTATGAAAACGGATTATATCGCGTATATTGAATTTATAATACATCCCGACGTTTCGAACTCTTTACAGCGTTCGTGGTCATCGGGATACTCACGGGTCACCCGTTTTATTTCATGAGTAACTATCGCGGTAACCGAAGACAATATTATGAACTAAAGTAAATTTTAAAACGATGTAATGGAATTTTCTATCTTTAGGTAGCTTGGCTTTGGAAATGCGATATTACGGTTATATCATTGAAAAGAATTAACAACCGATTTTAGGCGTTTAATTAGTTTTTTGTAATTTTTGGTTTAGATGTATGGTTATTATGATTTTATAAAAGTAACTTTGGAGCTTAATTTATACACCGTGTTTTTTTACTCTGTTGATTTTAACGGTGCAATCATGAGCCTGAAGGGGCCCGCTGACTATCAGTCCGCCGGACGATATCGGCATGTCAGTTGTTCGGAACTGTCAAATTTTTGTTCTAACTGACAGGACGATATCGTCCGGCGGACTGATAGTCAGTGGGCCCCTTTAGGGTGGTACACGTTTATTGGAAAGATTCAAACTAGCCTGAACACACGCCACCCCTTATTTTGTTACACCTATTATGTTGATGAAATACGCCAAGTTTTGTAACGCAAAGTCGACTACAAATAGGTGCTCAACGACTTTGAATTTTTTAATGTTGTATGAAAGCCAAAAAAAACTGATTTTTATTAAAGTATTTTTGAAGTAAAACTTCTTTAGGCGCGACTAGTGGGTAACTCAGATTTTTTTTCTGACGGAATTAACGCTCAATAGTGACACACGCACAATAGGACACACACACACGTCAAAGTGCCAACATAGCGATAAACGTCAAAGAAATTTTACTTCAATCGCGCGTAGATTTAACACTTTTTTACTCTGTTTAAACATATGATTTATGAGTTATAAAGTAGAGAAACGTTTTATTTCTATTTTTTATAATTTTTTCAGGACTTTTTGATGACGATGAAAGTTGCACATGAAGCAAAAGGACCCTTCTCTGATGGAAAGCCACATATTACGTTATTTCATTGTTTTATTATAATTAAAATTGTATTAAATTTAAATAGTGTCTTACGTAAACAAGTTTGGGAACAAATCAAATTATTTTATTAAATATTTTGATTTGTGTTTTTTAAAGTAGTCACACTACTATATATAAATTAAAAACTGTAATAGATGTCATATATTAAAGAAAAAGTGACGAAGCCCTCCAGTGGCCTTCACCACTGGAGGGCTTCGTCACTTTTTCTTTAATATATGACATCTATTACAGTTTTTTAGTGTCTTACGTCTTTACTCTAATATTACCTAAGCTGTTAAGCTACTGACGGCTTATGCCATTATGGCTTATGCATTAGGGCTTAAGCTAATCCATCCGCCAGGAGTCGAAGCTTAAATATTTACGTGAAATAACTGTTTTTGAAAAAGTATAACAAAATCTCAAAAACAATTAGAAATATTGCGTTATTATACGTGATTAATAAGTGAAAAATAAAGTACGTAGCCTTAACAATTCCCCGTTTGCATAAAAGTCCCTCATTCTGTTCCACCCGATACGAGTATATATGTGACGTTTTCACGTAAAAGGTACGACATTGTCGCTTTACGATAAGAATGAAATTATATAATAACCTGTCAGAGCGTCCTTATGGCAAGCGACAAAGTGGTACCTTTTGCTTGAAGACGACACATATCACAAAGTAAGTAAAACCATAGAGTAACTTATACTAAAGCGGTACTGTCATAGTAAATTTTGTAAACCCAGTAAATTCACTGCCATCTGTCGACACACTTTAAAACTTAAAATGGAGATTTATAAAAATACGATAAAATGTATTTAAATATAGATAAATGTTTTTTTTTATTTGCATTAATTATTTTTATGATTATGACCCATGTTCTTTCACTGATATGCGTTAAAATTGTTAATAATTTGTAAATAACAAACGAAACCGTCAACGCCATCTATACGACTGTAGGCCAAAACTAGTAGCGCCCTCTGAACGAGAATCAAATTTTCTTGATTTTCGAGGCACGTTTTTTCCTTAGACTGTATCCATCTATTACGGAGTTATATCTATCTTTGGTAAAACAAATAAATAAGAAGTAGCCAAAAGCAAAAAGCTCGTAATAAATGAGGTCTCACTTGGGCTTTCAGAGCCGCTTTGTGCCGTTACTGCGATATCTTTTGTATGAGGGTCTCCGAGGAAAAACATCGCGGGCATGAATGGCTGTGGGTGGTTTACTACCTTTTTGGAAAGACGGAAGAGGAATTATGGCCGAGTGAGTAGCATTCGGGAGTTATCTATCTACTTATTTAATAAAAACCGGACAAGTGCGAGTCGGACTCGCCCACCGAGGGTTCCGTACTTTTAGTATTTGTTGTTATAGCGGCAACAGAAATACATCATCTGTGAAAATTTCAACTGTATAGCTATCACGGTTCATGAGATACAGCCTGGTGACAGACAGTCAGACGGACAGACAGACAGACGGACAGATAGACTGACGGACAGAGGAGTCTTAGTCGAACTGGTCCTTTAGGGCCGATGCCGATACAGACGGACTGCAAGCCGACTGCAAGTACTGCAACTTGTATGTTCTTGCACGATCTTGTTACAGCTAGTTGATTGTTGATACGCCAAGTTAATGCGTTGTCTATTTAGATACACGTCTGGATTCCTTTACGTCGATAAACATTCCCCGCATATTTCACGATACACTCCATTTCCGTATCCATGTTTAGGAGAGAAGTGGCATGATGGAGCCAGGTTTTAAAAGAGCTATATTATTTTGCTAGTTTTGGAAATAATATTCTTATTATATTATTATTGTGATGAACGTATTGAATCCAGGGTCCCGTTTCTCAAAAGCTTGTAACTTGTAATACAAGCGGATGTCACTTTTTGACAGTTTTTGTTAGAAAGGGACAAGCTACAAGCTTTTGAGATACGGACCCCTGGAGTGTGCTGAGTTAGAAGAGTGCCAATCGTTTACGCTCCGTAACGAACGAAACGCAACTATCTCTATCGCACTAATATGGTAGTGATAGAGATTACTGTATCGTTCGCTACGGAGCGAACGATGGGCATCTTGGCTAGACACCAAGGTCAGATAGCAATCACTTTCGTAAAAATGAGTGCCTACGTCAATTCTTGGGATTATGTTGCCGAGCCAACCCCAGGCTTTCTCCCTCTCTAAGTGAGCCGTGGCAATAATGCCGGGACAACGATAGACGGATAGTGACAAAATTGACAAATTGGATGCGATGCATCGCGACACTCGCAAGTATTTTAATGACTACATTTCCACATTTCTAATGCGAACTGCCAAGGAGTGGAACGCCCTGCTCGAGTCTGTGTTTCCGCATGAATACAATCTGGGGCTCTTCAAGGCAAGAGTTAATAGGTATCTCATAGGTAAGCGTGCTCCACCGTAGACCGCATCATCACTTACCATCAGGTGGGATCGTGGTCAAACGCCTGCCTATTCATCATAAAAAAAAAAAACTAACGCAGCGTACTACGTAGGCGAACACGAAGCGAAGCGATGCGGCGCGAGGTGAATCAATCCTTTGATACCTATAGAAGTGTCCTACGTGGGCGATCTCGTTGTGAACGTTGACTGTGAAAAACAGTCTTAAGGTTGACTCACGTTAGACCGGGCCGTGACCGGGCCGGAGCTTCCGGCGCTTCGTTTTCTAAGGAAAGCATCACGTGATCATCTGTCATGTCATAGAAAAGTAAGCGCCGGAAGCTCCGGCCCGGTCACGGCCCGGTCTAACGTGAGTCATCCTTTATTTTTACCCGTGTTTTATACTGACCCCACCTGTTGTTGTTTGTGTAAATAAATATTATTTACACAAACAATGATAACATTTATTTTCTATTCTTTTTTGCTCCGTAATGCCCGGAACTTCGAAACTACAAAAGTTCCCTAAATCTTGGACCCGCAATAAACGTAAAAGCAATTTTATAGCACAAAATAAACAATTTATGAGCACATTGATCAAAGAGGACCCAAAGGGGCGGTATTCGACATTACAAATCTTATGATATAACCGCTGTATCTTAAAATATACGATAAATCCCTATTAATAACTATTGAAACAACACTTTAAAACGCAACATTAAAAACAAGTTCAAGTGGCACAATCAGTTCCTTTTACGTGTCTAAATATAAAAAAAATACCCCGACAAAATTACAAGAATGCCATCTAGTGAGTAAAAAGTGTAAGCACCTATTTTTTATGAAGCAGAAACGTCGTTTTATATTGAAAGAAAAATTAAAAATTCACCAGTCTGGGCTTCTGCTAAGGCTCCGTAGCTCAGTTGGTATCAGTACTGGACCGGTGTTCCAAAATGTCGCAACTTCAAGTCCTGTCCTGTCCTGGAGTTGGTGAATTTTCCCTTTAAAATATTATTTTAGTAAAATCCTGTAAGAATTTATCTACAGCTAACCTTTATCGAAACCCGTAAACAATTCAGCCGTTTTCACTTGGAACATGGATCCAAAACGTTATTAGTATGAGTTAATGTTATGCAACTTTCCTGTGGACATTATAAAATAAATGGAGTTTAAAGGCAGTAAAAATTTTCTTCCTTCCTTCCAACCTTCTTCTTCCAAAAAGCTGTATGACTAAAGCCTCATTAAAATCTACCCAAAACAGTAACTTTCGTATTGTTAACAGGAAATACTCCAGTTTTCCATAACATTTTTGACTCACACTATTTGTGTAGAGAAACAGACACTTCTCATCCTAAATGCAGGTATACCGTCTGCGCTCCGTCGGGGGTATTAATATGTATACGGGCATTTATATTTAAAGTTGTACGGTGTTGTACCTCCAACTTGCATTTTAGATTTTGGAATTTTTATATTATTTAAACTCACCAGCTCTTTCGATCCTAATAGTTACGAGAAAAAAAGTTTTCTCAAAATTTCATAAAAAATTTTTTGTCCGTTTTGTTACGGTCATAGAAGGTTGTATTGTTGATTGTTTTTTCTTAGAAAAAAATGGAAAATCTCGTGATGCTGAGTAAAAGTAATATAAAAATTCCCAATTCTAACACAAAAGTTTTGGTACAACTTTAAATAGAAATGCCCATACATGTCACTAGTTCTCAACAAAACAAGTCGAATTTTCTCCAATGTTCTCGTTTCACAATACATTTGATGATGTTTGGCTACATTTTACATCGCTATAATTTACGTGAACTGAATAGGGAATATTACGCGAAACTCTGCGCCACTACCACAATCCATCAGAATCTGAGAGTCTACCGCGAAACAAGAAAATCGAAATTTCGTTATCTAACCTCTATCACTCTCGCATATTCGAGCGATAAAGAGTCAGATAACTAAATTCCGATTTTCGCGTTTCCCGGTAGGCGCTTTGTAAACAAACCGCCTTGATGCATTAATGTCATATTTTATTATACCTACTTATGTTAAAACATGTCAACAAACAGTTTAAGGCACAATATGTATAAGTTACTCTATGGTTCACGATAGGTGCTAGTGCTGCACTCTGGCGGCAGAATTTAGTCACAATATTTAGATCACTACGGTTAGATATGTCTCACGATAGTTTAATTTCGATTAATATTCTGTCACACCTGAACGAAGATATTAGAATTAGTTTAGGACAGCGATTGCTGGTTTAGGACGATAGTTGGGAGCTCTTGGACTATAAGTAATTGGGTGTATTTACGGCACCTAATGCTTAATTTTGTGACATTTTCAACCAAAAGGTACCACATTGTCGCTTGTCAATAAGGTTGATTTTCAATTGAAGCTATATGGAAATAGCGCCTTAACGACAACCGACAATAAGTACCCTTTTGACTGAGAATTGCACTTTGTGACGTGTTTAAGGTCTTAAGATTGATTATACTGTATTTCACTTTTACTGTGTGTATTTTACTGAAGAGGATGTTAATGATGATGCTAAATTAAATATTTTGTTCCAGTTTAATGGAGCATGGGGGCTGCCCGCCGTGGTGTGTGACTGTTACATCGCCATGGACGTGACATGCTCCACATCTAGCATATTCAACTTAGTCGCAATCTCTGTTGACAGGTGAGCGACTAGTAGTCTAAAATGTAAAATGTATTCCAGTTTAATGAAGCGTGTAGCCGTGGTGTGTGACTGTTACATCGCCATGGACGTGACATGCTCCACATCTAGCATATTCAACTTAGACGCAATCTCTGTTGACAGGTGAGCGACTTGTAGTCTAAAATGTATTCTAGTTTAATGGAGCGTGTAGCCGTCGTGTGTGACTGCTACATCGCCATGGACGTGACATGCTCCACATCTAGCATATTCAACTTAGTCGCAATCTCTGTTGACAGGTGAGCGACTTGTAGTCTAAAATGTATTCTAGTTTAATGGAGCGTGTAGCCGTCGTGTGTGACTGCTACATCGCCATGGACGTGACATGCTCCACATCTAGCATATTCAACTTAGTCGCAATCTCTGTTGACAGGTGAGCGACTGGTAGTCTAAAATGTATTCTAGTTTAATGGAGCCTGTAGCCGTCGTGTGTGTGTGTTTTATAAACTGGAGCTATATAAACTAATTACAGACCTAGATATACCTCATATCATTGTATATGCAAAGTTTCGTTACAATCCAACACGTAGTTTTAAAATGAGAACGAAACTCCGTTTGTATGGGAAGGTGAAATTCGGCCGAGCTTGCCGGGGACTCTTCACCTTTTGGACGCCAATGACCGATATATACGCACCGTAGGTTCAACGCCAAAGACCGATTAATCGGTCATAGGCCACAGAGCAACATAGACCTACGTGCACATGCATAAAGTTCAATTTCAGTTTTGACAGTTTTGTGTTTGACACGGCGTCGAAAAGGGAGTTAGACTCCTTACCTATACTAACTAGTGTGACAGTATCCTAAGATCAAACTGTTATAATATTGATTGGAAGTGCAAAGGCACCTCCACACGAAACACATTTGTATGCAAAAGGCAATTAAACGTGTCTGGACTCTCCTTTATCGTGAGTTAGTGTTAGTGTTATTGTAGAGATACGAGTACCTACTGAAAACAAATTAGTTGAGCTTCATTGCGATTTACATATACTACAGCGTGTGATTTACTTTACTCATTGGCTGCTGGATAAGTGTAACTGGCCTTCATACCAGTACCCGTACCTTGAGTCACTGACAGTGTCAAAACTGACATGTACTCTAACGTCTACGTAATTTACTTTCTATACATCTCGCTCGCACTAACATGTCAGTACGAGCGAGATGCATAGAAAGTAAGTTACGTTCACGCTAGCGTTTATGTCAGTGCCAAACTGATGGTAGCCGTACAGAGGGCCTACCGCGAACCACGTTCGACGTTTTGCCTCTGTCGCCCTTGTAAATCCGTTTTTCAAACTATAACTTGTTACATACATATCAAATGAAAGAGCTCATTGTGCGAATTTCAAATATATTTTTTATGGATAAACAGTTTAGAAGTTATTCAAGAAAAAAGGCAAAAAATTACCATTAAGGGGGGCCAGATAAAGGGGGAGGAAGCAGTGAGGTCCCAAAAGGCCCTAATTCACTAGCTTTCCTCGGTGTCATGCTTCAAAACTTGTATCACCGAATTAATGTGTGTCACCAAATAATGCGAGTTTACCCTAGATAACAGGAAAACCTATAAGAAATATGCAGTCAAGCGTGAGTCGGACTTATTTACTTAGTTTTTGATCCGATTCCTACGGATTTTTCAAAGACATTTCACTCACATTTCACAATAAAAAAATACATTATTAAAAATTGTGTAATGTACGGAACCCTTGGAACGTGAGTCTGACTCGCACTTGGCCGGTTTTAAAATCTTTAATTAACACTCGTCCTTTTTTCTTCTGAAAATACTAGGAAGGATATTTTTAGTTTATGATATTCCATGGCTTGATATAAAAAATGTTATACCTATATTCTCTAGCCGCCCAGAGACCTATATATAATAAGGTCTCCCATTCCGTTATATTTTGAACCTTTATTTTGTCAAATCAAAATCGCATTTCTCTTGGCATGTTTTAACGTGGGGGCGGGTTTCCGTGAAACACGCATAATTAACCGATTTGCAAAACCGAGGTGATTTCATAATTGCTCCGTGAACAAAGTTTTCGGAGCATTTATGAAAAGAAAAATAATAATAAATCGGTTAATTATGCGTGTTTCACGGAAACCGTTGTATCAACTACTACCCCTAAAACTGTGAATATGTCAAAACTTATAATATAATTATTATACTTTATTGTCCACAGATACATCGCAGTAACACAACCAATAAAATACGCGAAACACAAAAGCAACGGCCGAGTATGGACCATGATCTGCATAGCCTGGCTCGTCTCCGGCGGCATCGGGAGCCCCGTGGTCCTCGGTCTGAACAATTCACCGGACAGAAGAGTAGACCAATGCCTCTTCAATAATACGGACTACGTCATTTATTCGTCGCTCGGCAGTTTTTATCTGCCGTGTGTTATTATGATGTTCCTGTATTATAATATATTCAAGGTAAGTTCTTCTAAAGTCCGTTTAAACTGCACAAAAAGGTCTTCTTTGTCGGAGGAGTGAAGTGTATGGCAGCTTAGTAGGGGAGGTGAGTTGTGACAGAGGAGAGTTGTGACATCGTCGATTTTTAGGGTTCCGTACCCAAAGGGTAAAAACGGGACCCTATTACTAAGACTCCGCTGTCCGTCTGTCCGTCCGTCTGTCTGTCACCAGGCTGTATCTCATGAACCGCGATAGTTGACATTTTCACAGATGATGTATTTCTGTTGCCGCTATAACAAGAAATACTAAAAAGTACGGAACTCTCGGTGCGCGAGTCCGACTCTCACTTGGCCGGTTTTTCTTATCTGCCGTGTGTTATTTAATTTCAAGTATTGTCCAGCCTGTTTATCAATTTAATCCCACCTCAAACTCAAAACAACCCGCGCCTGAGTTGGACACTGGACAGTTGCCCTCGTCATATTAATGCCACAGCGTACGATATGGGAACAGCACGGTTACCACGAGTTGGCATTTGACATTTACGTTAGCGACTCCATGAACGCATTCCCTCTCTATCGCACCAATACATCAGTGAGAGCGAAATGGACTGCGATCGAGTTTACGCAGTCGCTAACGTAAAACGTCAAGTGTCACATCGCGGCACTGTAGCCGTACCACTACGGCTACAGTGCCGCGATGTAACCGAGGTCAAACTTACTATTGTAAGTATTATGACTTGTCAGTGACAAGTTGCATGAAGGTATTTTATTTACTAAAGTAGGTACCTAAATCCATATCACACATTCATACATATTATAACTTAAACTGGTAAGTAATAAATAAGCTGTTAAATTAACATCACATCGAAAAACGAAATAAAAAACTTATTTAATGCGCATGGGTGATCAACATTATTATGAATTCGGAAAAAAATAAAAAAACCGTCTATTTAAATCGATATTTTTCTTTTCATTCTTGTATCTTTTCCGTCAATACCCCGGACCCCTTCCCGCCCTGAAAACGAGCATTTCGGTTTTAGCTACATTGTACTTTAATCCATGAGAATTAACATAATCCTCTAAGATTATAAGCATACTTCTTTGAGCCTTTGATTGAGGGGCTGAGCAACACCATGTCGTCAGCATAGCTGAGGCTATTGACGCACGTACCGCCTAGGTGGCATCCGGTACGCAAGGCCCTCAATCGTACTATTAGGTCGTTGATGTAGACACTAAAGACTTAAAGAGGTCCGGGGACGTAAGCCCACCTTGACGCACACCGCATTCTAACCTGTAAACGTTAGAAGCCCCACTTTACAAAGTTAGTTTCTCCGTACCAACACCTCAACAAAGTCCACTACCTCTCTCGCTACAGTTTGTCCCAGGGAATTTTGTAAAACAGTATTTTATTTTATAATAGCCTACGTAGTTGCCGTACTGTTCCAAACGATACACTCTCATCCTTCTGTTCCACGCACGTCAGCCGAAGCCGTCACTGACGTGCCCGTTCCGTCACGTCACTCCTTGGACTCTAACCTCCAAGCGACAAGGTTCAAATTCCTTTGACACATCATATAATGAAATAGACCCGTCTTGTGCATTTGTGGTTACATGGGGTTGTCGTCACGTCGGTCATACCGTTAGGTGAAATGCGTAATCTTGGGATATCCGTATGTTTTACCTGGAAAAAGGTCAGGTAAGGGTAACTGGTATTTTAGACGTCATGCTCGTATGAGTTTATGTAAGCTTGCAGGTAAATCTACAAAATACATTGACAAAAAAATTTACTGTAGCATATTCTTGATATTTTTTTTAACACACGTTTGCAATTGTGTATCAAAGCTTATACTTTTTGTTTGGTTAAATGATTAAAAACTGTAATAGATGTCATATATTAAAGAAAAAGTGACGAAGCCCTCCAGTGGTGAAGGCCGGATTCGAACCGGCGTCTTTAGCTATCGCGGCTAACGCCATGAACCCCTAGGCCACCCCGCCACGGCGGTGCCCGTCCGAATTTCTCGACTATATGCCATCTTAGTAAGACTAGGCGTCTTTGACCAGCTCTAAGGGCAAGCAGTGCGCGCTTGCACCTCCTAAACGAACTCCTTACGGATTTACGTTGTAGCTAGAGAGACTGGTGCTGCCATCTATGAACAAGTTTGGGAACAAATCAAATTATTTTATTAAATATTTTGATTTGTGTTTTTTAAGTAGTCACACTACTATATATAAATTAAAAACTGTGTTAGGAGGTGCAAGCGCGCACTGCTTGCCCTTAGAGCTGGTCAAAGACGCCTAGTCTTACTAAGATGGCATATAGTCGAGAAATTCGGACGGGCACCGCCGTGGCGGGGTGGCCTAGGGGTTCATGGCGTTAGCCGCGATAGCTAAAGACGCCGGTTCGAATCCGGCCTTCACCACTGGAGGGCTTCGTCACTTTTTCTTTAATATATGACATCTATTACAGTTTTTAATTTATATATAGTAGTGTGACTACTTAAAAAACACAAATCAAAATATTTAATAAAATAATTTGATTTGTTCCCAAACTTGTTCATAGATGGCAGCACCAGTCTCTCTAGCTACAACGTAAATCCGTAAGGAGTTCGTTTAGGAGGTGCAAGCGCGCACTGCTTGCCCTTAGAGCTGGTCAAAGACGCCTAGTCTTACTAAGATGGCATATAGTCGAGAAATTCGGACGGGCACCGCCGTGGCGGGGTGGCCTAGGGGTTCATGGCGTTAGCCGCGATAGCTAAAGACGCCGGTTCGAATCCGGCCTTCACCACTGGAGGGCTTCGTCACTTTTTCTTTAATATATGACATCTATTACAGTTTTTAATTTATATATAGTAGTGTGACTACTTAAAAAACACAAATCAAAATATTTAATAAAATAATTTGATTTGTTCCCAAACTTGTTCATAGATGGCAGCACCAGTCTCTCTAGCTACAACGTAAATCCGTAAGGAGTTCGTTTAGGAGGTGCAAGCGCGCACTGCTTGCCCTTAGAGCTGGTCAAAGACGCCTAGTCTTACTAAGATGGCATATAGTCGAGAAATTCGGACGGGCACCGCCGTGGCGGGGTGGCCTAGGGGTTCATGGCGTTAGCCGCGATAGCTAAAGACGCCGGTTCGAATCCGGCCTTCACCACTGGAGGGCTTCGTCACTTTTTCTTTAATATATGACATCTATTACAGTTTTTAATTTATATATAGTAGTGTGACTACTTAAAAAACACAAATCAAAATATTTAATAAAATAATTTGATTTGTTCCCAAACTTGTTCATAGATGGCAGCACCAGTCTCTCTAGCTACAACGTAAATCCGTAAGGAGTTCGTTTAGGAGGTGCAAGCGCGCACTGCTTGCCCTTAGAGCTGGTCAAAGACGCCTAGTCTTACTAAGATGGCATATAGTCGAGAAATTCGGACGGGCACCGCCGTGGCGGGGTGGCCTAGGGGTTCATGGCGTTAGCCGCGATAGCTAAAGACGCCGGTTCGAATCCGGCCTTCACCACTGGAGGGCTTCGTCACTTTTTCTTTAATATATGACATCTATTACAGTTTTTAATTTATATATAGTAGTGTGACTACTTAAAAAACACAAATCAAAATATTTAATAAAATAATTTGATTTGTTCCCAAACTTGTTCATAGATGGCAGCACCAGTCTCTCTAGCTACAACGTAAATCCGTAAGGAGTTCGTTTAGTAGGTGCAAGCGCGCACTGCTTGCCCTTAGAGCTGGTCAAAGACGCCTAGTCTTACTAAGATGGCATATAGTCGAGAAATTCGGACGGGCACCGCCGTGGCGGGGTGGCCTAGGGGTTCATGGCGTTAGCCGCGATAGCTAAAGACGCCGGTTCGAATCCGGCCTTCACCACTGGAGGGCTTCGTCACTTTTTCTTTAATATATGACATCTATTACAGTTTTTAATTTATATATAGTAGTGTGACTACTTAAAAAACACAAATCAAAATATTTAATAAAATAATTTGATTTGTTCCCAAACTTGTTCATAGATGGCAGCACCAGTCTCTCTAGCTACAACGTAAATCCGTAAGGAGTTCGTTTAGGAGGTGCAAGCGCGCACTGCTTGCCCTTAGAGCTGGTCAAAGACGCCTAGTCTTACTAAGATGGCATATAGTCGAGAAATTCGGACGGGCACCGCCGTGGCGGGGTGGCCTAGGGGTTCATGGCGTTAGCCGCGATAGCTAAAGACGCCGGTTCGAATCCGGCCTTCACCACTGGAGGGCTTCGTCACTTTTTCTTTAATATATGACATCTATTACAGTTTTTAATTTATATATAGTAGTGTGACTACTTAAAAAACACAAATCAAAATATTTAATAAAATAATTTGATTTGTTCCCAAACTTGTTCATGGTTAAATGATTGTTGCTTAAATTTTTAAAGATATTTTGTAAAATAGAATAGAATAGATTAGAAATAATTTATTCGTTAGCACAAACACAAAAATAGAAAATTATACAAAACAGAGAAACATAAAAAAGAAAAAGTGCCACGAAATGGTCTCACCCCAGCATGTTGCTGGCGACTTCCAGCGCTGATAGTCCGGTGAGACCATTCGTGTTTCACCGGATGGTACAGCTGTTATATCGGGCCAAACTCAACTTGGCCGTACATTACGCCTGAGATTATAACTAGCGCCATGCGGCAGCTACGTAAACTAAGCTAAAATTACAGCTAAGACAGGTCGATTTTATTAGAACAAATTGAACAAAAGCAATACTGTATCGATCTAGATTTGACTGCTTACAAAACAGTCGCAAGAAGGCGAGAACAAAAATTTTAAAAGTATTTTATTAACAACGACAGACAGACAGACGTACGAGTGAAGGGTTCCGTTTTTTCCTTTTGAGGTACGGAACCCTAATAATAAATTATAAATAGTTATCCGGCAAAAAATGTCGTGAATATCAAGAACCGTTTAAAAGTTTCAACGAACGTTGACTATAGATCAATTCTAAATTGACATTTTGTTAATAACTTAGGCATGCCACTCGTACCAATTTGTTAGCGAAAAGCCTATTCACAATCAGTTAAAATCGTATCAAAACGAGATCAAAACTTAAACAAATTGTTAAATTAGAATCGGCAATATATTTTTTATAGTTTTAGGATACTTAGGATGCTTGCGGTATCTGTATCTACTTTCATCCATGGTCTGCGGTTGAAACAGATAGGTATTAGTTTTTAAACATCGATAAATTCATTAATTTACTGCATAATCCGTTTTCATTGAAATTTCTATAATCATTTTAATACATTGATTGTATTTGGTGTAACAAATATGCGGGTTTAAATGGACAGCTATGATAGTACACGAATGAAATAATATTTAATTATTTGTGTTACAAAGGGGCAAAATTATTATTTAACTCCTCGTGTCCGAGTAAGCGGAAGATCCCAAAATTGATCATCGAGCAAAGCGAGTACCTATTTGTTTTTCAAACACTTGCGACCTCACCATTTGACCCTTACTAGGGTTTACGGTTTCATATACAGGGCTGTCTAACTATACTTTGTGGGGGGGGGGGATATGTAGGTCATACCTACTGAACAACTTTTACTATGGAGCCAACTCCGAAATCGCGAAAACACTACCGTTTCATACATTTGACGAATCGTATTCTATGGAACAGCAGATTTATTTTCGTGTTTTCGGGGGTTGGCCCTATAGCAAAACTTGTTCAGTCTCAGTTTGACCTACATATTATTCACCCCTCAGAGTATGGTCTGCCTTTACAATCTCTGTATAGTTATGACATCATATAAGGCAGCCGAAAACAATAAGGGTCGGCACAGACGGAGTGCAACCCGGCTGGAATTTGTACGGAAACTGTGCAGTCGGCGAGCACTCAGCATGCGGTTCCCATTTTTTTTTTGACTCCTATTGGACTCCCGGATAACATTGAGGAGCATTTTTCCTGGGATGAGCCCTTTATGTCTCTACTTGGGAGGAAACTTTACTTTACAACCTAATAACATCTGAATGCTATTATAGAGTGTTTTATTCACACTACTTTGCCACCTCAATGCTCGATGGGGTTTAGAGTCTTCCTGAACCAATCACTGGGAAATCCCGTCGATTGGGCCCTATGATTACCTAGGATTCATCATCTTCATTAATTGTCCATGTCTAATATACTTCATGAAACTGTTTTGCTACCCAGGCAATACGCCAGCGAGCGAAGAAACAGCGCTCTGCAAAAAGCACATCATCAGGCATCGCATCAGCTTCCAGTGGCACTGCTGCCGTAGTTATTGAAAACTTGGCACAAACTCCAAGGCTGCAGAGCATAGAACCTCCCACAAATACTGCTTCGGCTTCAGGCAGTAACGAGGATGAGGATGACGATAAGTGAGTATTCTCTTGAAGCTATTGAAAACTTGGCACTAACGCCAAGGCTGCAGAGCATAGAACCTCCCACAAATACTGCTTCGGCTTCAGGCAGTAACGAGGATGAGGATGACGATAAGTGAGTATTCTCTTGAAGCTATTGAAAACTTGGCACTAACGCCGAGGCTGCAGAGCACAGAACCTCCCACAAACACTGCTTCGGCTTCAGGCAGTAACAAGGATGGGGATAATATAAGGAAGTATCTATCTCTTGAAGCTATTGAAAACTTGGCAATAACGCCGAGCTTGCAGAGCACAGAACCTCCCACTAATACTGCTTCGGCTTCAAGCAGTAATGAAGATGACGAGGACGACAAGTGAGTCTCTCTCTCACTCTCTAAATATCTTATTATATCAACAGTAGTTATTAAAAACTTGACACGATCACCAAGGCTGCAGGGCCCAGAAGCTACCACAAATACTGCTTCGGCTTCAGGCAATAATGAAGATGAGGAGGACGACAAGTAACTCTCTCTCTCTCACTCTCTATCTTATTACATCCACAGTAGTTATGGAAAACTTGGCACAATCGCCAAGGCTGCAGAGCCCAGAAGCTCCCACAAACACTGCTTTGGCTTCAGGCAGTAATGAAGATGAGGAGGGCGACAAGTAAGTCTCTTTCTTTCTATCTCTCTCCTTCTCCCTCCTGGCTTTCAGCAATGAGTGATTCTTTTATATAAAACTTGAACTAGCCAATGAATGAAGCAAGCAACCCTTTGAGAAACAACTCTACTAGAGAATGCCGCATAAGAATTTCTGTTGCTGTGAATTTGTGTTATGATTTTATCTTTCAACGTTTTAAATTACTCTTTATCTAATTTATTTTATTTGCTTTACTTTAAGGACCGACTGTTGTTTAATTTTGATTTACTTATGTTTTTTTTCTTTTAAGTAGAATATGGGGGACCAAACCAATCCAGCAACTATGAAACAAAAGAAGGCAAAAGTGAAGACGTTTCTTTGAACAACGATTGACTACACTGTGTACAGCGTACAAGTGTAATAACATTCCTGTCGCCGTTAACAATGAGACGCTGTGCACAGCGTATGTCGTAAAATTGAGACCAAGGCAAACACTGCCCGACACTAAGACGAGGATGGTAAGATTGGTAAGTGTCCAAGGCTGCCTTTCCTCTAAGGCGGAGACGAGCGTAGATGAGATAAATGAACCAATAGAAAGAAGGAAAATACATTTATTTACAATAGCGTTTATTGTAATCCAGTGGGAGCGGAGAAGAGATGTAGATTACAAGCCAGGCCATTGGTTGATTCCTTTTATCTCCACTGTTCTCCGCCTTAGCGGAAAGACAGCCTAAGTAACCCCCCTACTTATGTAGGGTGTCCAGCGACAAATTCGTTAGTGTTCCAGATTGATTAGTGACAATTGATCGCTGGCCAGCAGAGCAGCGTACATATGCTACTGAAGCGTATATGGGGGAGACCGAGGTGACTTGTGATAAAGGAGAGTTGTTACATCGTCGATTTTTTGAAATCCAATAACTAATAACGAGCTCGCAATAGCGGGCGTTTGTTAGTTCAAGTTACTAGCTAACAAACGCGCACTGTTGCGAGCTCGCTAACCGTTAATAGGTTCCAAAAAATCGACTATGTCACAACTCACCTCGGTCTCCCCTACCACAGGCTTTTCACTTAATACCGCAAAGCGTAAGTTTTGCATTCATTTGTGAACATGCAGAAAAGGTTGGAGAATGCTTGCTTGCACAATTACACAGCGAATTTAGATAATGTGATTTTCAAAAACTGGAATCCGTATTCATCTTGTTTTCATAAAAATAAACAATTTTGATTTATAATTATGTTTTAATTTTTTTATTCAATCAAATTTTGAAAAACAACCACGACCACGACCACGGGGACAACGCCGTCCTCGAAACGTCGGAGGTGAATTTAAAACTTATTTTACGCGATTAAGTCCCGTCGTTGTGAATAATAATGAGTAAAAATCGTGAAAATTTAAATCAGTGTAGAGCAAAAACAAGTTTTGTATGTAAAAACTTAAATTAGCTGTATTTTTTTACCTATTATCTGAAGCTACATAAACTAATTACAGACCTAGATATACATACCTTATCCCATTGTAAGTACAAAGTTTCAGAGCAATCTATTAGCTAGTTGTTTTGAAATGAGAGCGTAACTACGTTTGTATGGAGAACCGAGTTTGCCGGGGACTTAAAAGATGTATAATTAAAGTTATTTGTCTAGCCTAGCAGTAAATGAGGACGATCAGCGTTCAAAGACATCGTTTAATAAACACAAAATACAAGTAAAAATGGTACAGTATACGCAACATTAAATTCAGGTAAAATTTCCTCAAAGAAATCAACAGTCACGAATCGTTAACTCTCAAATGCAAAGTATCCTTTGCATTTTAACTGCCCGCACAAAGCTCAAAAAGGAAAGCATTAATTGTACAGTCGCCATCAGATATATCGGAGCGGCCGAGCTGCTCAAAATATCTAAACACGCACTCTAACGCTTTGACAATAGAGGCGTGTTCAGATATTTGTGAGCACCTCGGCCGCTCTGATATATCTGATGGCGACTGTACACAGAAGCAGAGACTACTTGTTAATAAAGTCTCCAAGTAACGTTGCGCTCTATGGCCGTTGAAAATGGCGAATGAAACTGTCATGCCTGACGTTAATAATAATACAAATATTTATTCCAAATAACATAGTACTAATTCTAAACATAGGTACGTATTGATATAATATATGTAGGTGCTTACTCGTTTCCCATTACATGGTTATCTAATTCTATTTTTTTTTTTTGGGATTTATATCTAAAAATAAATATGTAATACTAATCTTAAAATAAAATACTAAAAAATATCCCCCTGCGGCATAGTGCCGTATACGCTGGCAGCATTTCCTTTTTTTGTTACCTAACTAAAGTGTATTACTAATTTCTCGCAAAGCACAGATTGTCTTTTTTAGGGTTCCGTACCCAAAGGGTAAAAACGGGACCCTATTACTAAGACTCCGCTGTCCGTCTGTCCGTCCGTCTGTCTGCCAGTCACCAGGCTGTATCTCATGAACCGTGATAGCTAGACAGTTGAAATTTTCACAGATGATGTATCTCTGTTGCCGCTATAACAACAAATATTAAAAACAGAATAAAATAAATATTTAACTGGAGCTACCATACAACAAACGTGATTTTTTTGCTGTTTTTTTTCCGTAATGGTACGGAACCCTTCGTGCGCGAGTCCGACTCGCACAAAGCACAGATTGATAGTCTTTTTTTACTCTCATGAGCGTCCGCTCAACTTTTCCAGGCTGAAACTATGCGAGCCAACAATATGGCCGCTCTCTCGGAAATTATTAAATTAAATTTGAAAGTTAGCTAAAGCACGCGAGATGTCACGTGTGATCGGGGACTTATGGTTTCTGGATCGATGAAAGTTATTGAAGGTTTTGTTGTAGGGTTATCTATTCAAATTTTATTCTAATAAGGTGTATTACGAATATTTTTTTTGGCAGACTTATATAAAAATATCACTAGATTTAGAGAATAATCCAGTTTAAACTTATTGCTTACTGAGTCCTAGTCACACATTTTTTTACCCTTTCGCAATTGCCAATCTTTATTATTAAGCTGCTTCTAACAAAATATAAATAGTTCATTTTAATCTCATGTCATGACCGATAAGTTTTCATGTATTTCACTCAACTTTTCTAAGCTTACTGTACGAGCCAACAATGTGGCCGCTGGCTCGGAAATTATTAAATGTGAAAGTTAGATCAAGCACGCGAGCTTTTGACCGAAATGAGATGTCACATATGATCGGGGAAGGACGTTGTGGTTTCTGGATCGATTGAAGGTTTTGTTTTGTTGAAGGGTTATTAATCAAGTTATGTAATAGTACATTACGATAGAAGTGCAAAAAGTAGGGAATTTGCAACGAGTGGCGATAAATTAAAATACGAGTTGCGGTTAACCTATTCGCATTCGCACATGTATCGTGCAACGTTTCGCAATACATTATGGCCCTTTAAATTTTATGATTATGACATAGTCACGTAATGTGGTAATTATCGCACTAGTGCGTAAAAGTAGGCATATGTACCTACTGTAAATTGAATTAGATTTATCTCTATTGGTTTTGTGTGCGTTGTTCGTGATTGGGCATGAAATTAGCAAGTTATAAATATTTATTTAAAAGTAATGTTGGTTTTGTTTTATATGATATATTGAAACACTGTTCAAATATATCGCTAGATTTATAAAATAGTCGTATTTAAAAATATGACTGCCATAACTATAAAAAAAATATATACATGGGTTACATACATTATAAATACTTACCTACTTACTTATTTATATTACAAGCGGCAGCTCAAATACACTTGCTGCTAGCGACTGGAGTGAACGGCATGGAAAGGTCATAGTCACGCAACAAATTTTTTTTTTAGTTCTTAACAGTCTTTACTAATAACTTGTCTCGCCTCTAGCAAAGCATATAATAAAAAAATGGTATTCAGTCTATGCTCTGTGAGTACAAACTGTTCAAACATTAACCCAAGCTAAATAAAGCGGGACAAGTGGCGTACTGGAAGAGAGGCCTATGCTCAGCAGTGGGCGATAAAGGGCTGATATGATGAAATATAGATAAAATTTAAACTGCAGAAAATATATGAAAAAAATAATTTATGTCATTCTCTCACAGCTTCGACAGAACAGAGATGGGGGTATACGCAGACGAGCTGGCAACGACGCGATCTGCGAGGTTCATGTTAGCGGCCGTTGTGGAGGAAACTGGCCTGTAGGTATACCCTTCTCACTCACACAGCTTCGATAGGACAGAGTTGGCATAAGGCATTCGGTTTTTTCCCTGCAGAAAACCTTTTTCAGCCAGCCCAAACCCATCATAATTATCTGAATAAATATGATACATAATTGAATAGTATAAATAGTATTAAAAAGTAAAACTGTATGAAAAACTTTTTGATGATAGAATTAGACAGTTATAGTCGTTTTCATGCTGGCCATCTACGGATAACTCTTTGTCTATTGTAAATAAAAACCGCACGTGCTACTACCTACCTTTGTACTGGTTTTGGTTTACGGTTACAACTATAATCAAATGAATGGCTGTAATTATATAATAAGTATTTGATAAGTTTAATAAAATTTTAAAGTTATTAATTTTTCAAATGTTTTTAAGATGCCTTCATGGATTTGCATGCTATTTGTACATAGCTGAAAAGGTGAAACAAACTACTCTTTACTTATATTAAGACCTGTAAACGTTACCCTTTTTTGCAAATAAATAATTGTTTGTTTGTTTGCAAAAAAAAAGGTCTGTTATTGGCGTATAATTCTAATTGGCACCTGAGCGTGGGCTAGTCTAACGCTCAAAATTCCAATGTAAGTGCGGTCTCCGATAACGCACCTGTTTTACGCATCTCGATGACACATTTTAGACTGGTTCTGTAGCGTTCGACTCGCCGGCACTCTGTAACCGTAGAGGGACCACAAACAGCCTCGCAAAATATTTTTCCATTAGTTCATTTTTAGACTTATTCCAATTGCCATAGAGTCGTAATTCACAAACCGGTTATGGCGACCCAACCTTTTTATATGCAGGTAAGTAGCACGTGCGTTTTTCCTTACTATAGACAAAGGATAAGCCGTTAGGGGCTAGCTACAAAACGTACGACTATACAAAATGTTAACTTTCAAAACAAGCGCAGCATAATTTCGTAAAAATGTAGAAAGGAAATTTTTCTATCGTCACGTCACATTTTTTCTACCTTTCTATAAGTAATGTTTTTGTTAGTTGCAGAAGAAATCTTTGAAAATCATAAAAGTTGTCGCATTTTATAAAGATTTTCCCGATTGTGCGGCCCCGCATTAAGGATGACTCACGTTAGACCGGGCCGTGTCCGGGCCGGAGCTTCCGGCGCTTCATTTTCTATAGAAAGCATCACGTGATCAGGTGATGTCATGTCATAGAAAAGTAAGCGCCGGAAGCTCCGGCCCGGACACGGCCCGGTCTAACGTGAGTCATCCTTTATATTTAACATAATATTCTAACCAAGATGGGCACTGTAAGTAAAACTTAGACAACTGTGAAAGAAAAGTTGAATGCTGCCTCGGGAAGCATACTTTCGTTCTGTTATATTTTTATTTGTTGTTGAAGTTTGTAAATCTTTATGTGCGTAGTTCGTAGTTATACAGAGTGAACCAAAAACAGGTTGACAATTTTTTTGTTACGTGCATATTGTTTGTTGATCATCCAAAGCCTAACGAAAATATTTTGAAAATAATACTTTTTCGATGCGTAAGTTAGAAAGTTTCCAATTTTTTTTAACGCTGTATTTAAAAAAATCGTGATAAATACGATGATGTTTCTTCAACCCGTAGACATATATTCTGCGAGGCGAGACGTGTCCAGCAGTTAAAGATTTAACTCCGAAATAACTTTTAACATTTTCTTACAGTACATATAGAACCGAATACTTGGTCAGCTGCAACGAAATAAAAAAAAGTTTTCACGTTTTATCCTGAATTACATTATCATAACCTTTACCTTGGCATGGCGTAGCAAACAAGCACCCAGGCCGTCTAACCGTCCGTCTCTCCGCAGGATCATGGCGAACCTAGCGTCCCCCATCCCCATGATGGACCCCAACACCAACCATGATTCGGGGTACGCGCCCTCCAATATTGACGGGGAGACCAAGGAGCACAGTCCCCCCGCGTCCCCCAAGGAAAAAAAGGAGAACGGGGCGCCGAAGAAACCTGAGCTTAAGTAAGTCCTCTCCAGCTTATATCCCCTCTTTTAGTCACTTTTTATACCTACGGTAAAAATATTCCTAATTGTTCAACGTTTTTAGTATATCAAATGAGAAACTGATCTTTTCTGAAGATTGAGAAGAAAGATAAAAGCCCATTTTCATGATATTTTTAGTGTTCCGTGCAAAACTTTGTTTTTTTTTGTAAAGGTTACAGTTAATTTTGAAACATGTTAAGTAATGCAGAAGAATTATCAAAAAGACTTATATTGACCGGGATATAGACCGTGATTACCTTTTGAATTGTTTATGAGCTTCCGATATTTCGACGCAGTTACATGCATCTTGTTCACGGGTGACTGCAGATAGCGGGTGGGTGTCAAAGTTGTGTAGACCTCGCCGCATGAGGGTAGACTGAGCGGTCCCGGTATCCCGGTCAATATAAGTCTAGTGAATCTAACCGTATGAATCATTTAAAACTCGAATTAACTTAACTGTGCTGCGCCTAGTGACCAAGGTCACTACACTATGTAGTTGTATAAAAATGTAAGCATATATATGTCTTTTATAATACTGAATAAAGATAATTTTGATAATTTTGATTTTTGATTTTTTTTGATTTTTGAATTATCAAAAAAGATTCAATATAATTGATCTAAAGTTAAAGTTTTCCCCTAATTTTCATTTTCCTATTGTCTGCTATTATATAGGTATATTGCACACAACTGTACAAGTACGCAAACGTAGAAGTATTAGGTACTTCAAAAGTACAAATGGCCGTTCACCTAACGCAGTGAAGTCGTTCTATCAGGCTATAAATTGTAAATGCACTGAGGGACTAATGCAATCAATCCACGGCCTGCACTAAGTGCCACTAGGGCTAGCCTAGGCTACTGACCATTCTATAGACTTAAACTAACTTTTGCCTGTTACGTTGTCTGCTTAAGAATCACACGAATTTGCCGCCAAAAAGCCGCTCCCATTAAATGTGGTATTTTCTATAAAAAGGGACCTCTTATTGTCGATGGCGCTTACGCCATTATAAACGATGCTCCGATATAAATACAATGTCGCGCGACGCTGTGCGGCGTAAGCGCCATCGACAATAAGGTCACTTTACATAGAAAATGCCCCAAATGTCTGGTAATAGTTTTCTTTTCTAAAAATTTGCTGTTTTTATTATGACTGAAAATCGTGTTAATTTTAATCAATATATTGCACAGATGGCTTTACCCCTTAAAACTAATTTACCTACCACTTTTCTGCTTCTAGCAAATAAATCATGAAGTTTTATTATGTACCCACAAGATGAATTTCTTGATAAAAAGTGTCCTGTGTTAATGTGTTAATATGTGCCAAATTTCAATCTAATTCGTTGTAAAATATTTCCAAATACCTGCCCATGCCCATGTTAAATTGTATGTAAAACAGCAAAATTAATTTGATTTACAATCAGATGGGTCTGACGGCCGGGTTGGTTAATTCAATCACTATATGAGTTTTAACTTTTAACTACCTTACAAGTTAATGTAACCCATCATTACGAATTGTTCATAAGTGTCAAAGTTGTTAATTATTATAACTTGACAAACTTGAAGACAAATCTTTTGTGTTACACTTAGTGGCCTCGTGACATTTACAATTTAATACAATGTATCAGTAACTGTACATTACTGTATCCAAAAGTTAACAATTATTACGAAAACAGAATGGCAATAGAACTCCCCTGCAACTCAAAGGTCAAACCTAGTTAAAACTTTTTGCTTACCTACACGTGTTTCGGCACACAGACAAAAGTGCCCATAACTTTTTTATAATTTATATTTCGATACACTCATGCATAACTTAGTATCCTGGAAATATTACATTGTGTCACAAGGGAGCAAAATTACATGTTTACGGCGAGGGCGTACAATTGAATACTAAACGAAGCGAAGGATCCTATAATAGAATCCCGAGAGTAGCGAGGGATACTAAAGTAGAATCCTGAGCGTAGTGAGGGATTCAAGTGTGTTACGCGCAAGATGGAAATAATTTTGCTACCATGTGACACATATTACTTTTCACATCACCTATGAGGTCATTATAATATTTAAAAATATTATTTTAGCTAAAAAAAATTATACGCAAAAAAATGTAAAAATAGTGTCCTAAAACAGAAAAGTGTTACTTTGATCCCTCCTAGCAGGGAAGAAAAGTGCCACTTTGATCCCTCCTAGAGGGAAGAAAAAGCCCTTTTTCGAATTGCTGATGTGAAAACTATATTTTAAAACAGAAATCTATCAAAAATATGGATGTCATACTTTTAGTAATCTAATCCACGCCTTCAAAATTTCTTTGGAACTATTTAGTTTATTGATCAAATTATCCGAGAGATGTCGTTGTTACTAACGCAAACTAGTTAACGGTTGTATTTGCGAGAGCCGCAATAATTATACCTTACTGCGGAATCGTACTTGATATTTTTAAAAGGTATCTGAGTAATCGTCGGACCCGGATATGTCCTTAAACTACGTCCAAAAGAGAGGTATGGGCACTGTGAATGACATCTCGCTTTGGGTGGTAGGGCACAGGGCAGCGGATGTCATTCCAGATCTAGAGCAGAGCCCAACTGGGGAGGTACCTCCACCTTACAGAAAACCGCAGCCAAATAACACTAGACCCTACTAATAGTGTTGTGTTCCTGCCGGTGAGTAAGGTTGCCAGAGCTCGAGGGAGAGGAGTGTTAGGGTCGGCAACGCGCATGTAACTCCTCTGGAGTTGCAGGCGTACATAGGCTACGGAGACTACTTAACATCAGGCGGGCCGTATGCTTGTTTGCTACCGACGTAGTATTAAAAAAAAAATCGTACGCAGCAAGCTCGCATAGGCAATTACACAAGTGATGAGGTGATACTTTCTTTTGGAGTAATTGGAGTCCCTCAAGGTAGCGTCCTCGGGCCAACCCTATTTGCGTCCACAGAATTGACAAACGTCAACTTTTGACAATCAGAGTTACCGCAAAACATTGCGCAGTACAGCGCCATCTGTTTTGGATGTCAAACTAAGGGCCACGTTTTTTTCTTAGTTTACCTCTATTATAACTCAAAGTTCAAAGTTTCGGCACACAGACAAAAGTCCCTATATTTCTATTCCGGCGCTCATGCATAGCTAAATACAGCCCTGACTGTGAGTTAGTGGTAATGAATGACATTCAACCGAGGGACAATCGCTAACTTTGATGGGATTCAAACCCCCTTAGGGCTGTCCACTTTCGAAGTTATAGATAGACGAGGATATCTGCTTAAGGGCAATACGTTAAAAGTTGAAGGGTTTATTATTTTATTAAGGATCATGGTAAAACTAATCATGATTTGGCCACGCTCTTGTTGACATGTGACATAAAAACTACTTAATGAACCATTTTTCCTATATAATCATATCTGGAATGGAGTAGGATATACCTATGTAGCTACTGCCATCTGTAGGTACCTACACCAAAAGAAAGGGAGAAAAGTGAATCCCGCCAAAAACATTTTCATGTAAAATGTTGCCAAGACGAAACCATAAGGCTCGCTGTCACTGTCAAAAAGTTATCAGATCTCTTGTCTACAAGCCCTAACTTCACAAACTCTACACCTTAGCCGAAATATGTAGCAAAATTTCAATTTTTTGATTTTTTTTGTTATTTGTGTACCAAGACTTACATATTATATCTTACATACCAAATTTCAGCTTCCTAGGACTTCAGGAAGTACCCTAAAGGTTTTGATGGTCATAAGTGAGTGAGTGAGTCAGTGACGAAATCGGGGTTTTTTAGATATTAATAAAATCTAAAGTAAAAGAGCGATCCATGCTCTTGATTTTTTTTTATGCTAAATAAGTCCACTATAGACATCATATCCCGAGAATTTTGTTTATCTGGTATAATCCAAACCCAAGTTATGAGGGTTCAAAATAATGACGAAACGCTTCGAGAAAAGGTAGGCAAGTGCCCTTGCGCTTCGGTTTGCTCGTCTTGGCGGGGCACTGCCATGCCCCTAGATAAGCTGTTGACGTGCAATTAAAAGATAGCGACAATAAATCGTTCCCACGGCAGAAGCGAACGGTAAGCTGATTACATTTTGCTAATTGATTCAGGTAAGTAATGTTAGCTTTAGCACGCTTGTATTTTGTATATAAGTTGTGGTAGGTAGGTATTAGGTACCTATTAGCTATTGTGGCTTGAGACAGCGCATCTTTTAGGTGTACTTATCATTTCTGTATGTAAGCTAATTTCGAAAATTACCCATAAGTCGGAATTACGCACCATTCGGAAGTCATTCGGTAATCCCAAACATTCTACCTCAAAATTTTATCAAAAAAAACCTGTTAAAACTTAACCAAGTTTTACCAAGTTATCGATTTGCAGACATCGTTTTACAGAGCCTAGCGATCTTAAGCTTGAAAACAACTAATCTGCCTAATGAAATTCAGCCACGTTAGGTACCGACTCTGCCAAAGTATCCAGCTACCAAAAAATTGACGTAATTTCATTGCGAATTGAATATAATAACTTGCAATGCACCTCTCTTACCCTGGTTGACCAATCGACACTTATAAAGGGTGGCTAAAAAATAAGGGCATTCTCGTAGCCAGGGAGGTTTTGGGATTATACTGAGCAACTTTTACTATGGGACCAACCACGAAAAAAAATTTACCCTCCACAGAAAATGGACCAGCCAAAATGTATGAAACAGCCAAATTTTTTTCCGCGATTTCGGAGTTGGTCCCATAGTAATAGTTGCTCAATATAATCCCAAAACCTCCCTGGCAACGGGAATGCACTTATTTTTTAGCCACCGTGTATAGAGCCAACGGACCTGTGTTTAAAAAAATCACGAGTTAACCCTCAATCAAAACAGTGATTTTTCTATTATTCCTTTAATTTCAAATTTTGTGTTTTCGAGCTCTGCTTCATACAAAATAAATTCACAAGAAAACTTTCGCAGGAAGAAGTTAAGTAACCTCAGCAAGAGCTCAGTAATCTCCACGCCTCGCCGGCGCTTTAGGACCGCAGCATCAGCGGCCAGGTTCACCATCTTCCGAGCCAATCGAGCTGGGAAACTGCGGGCCAAGAGCTTTGCCAAGAAGGAGAAGAAGGCTACGCAGACGCTCGCTATTGTGCTGGGTAAGGGGTCACTGACAAACACACACACAGGCATAAAGGGATTTACCTAATAATTTAATTATATAGTAGTAATAGTAGTTAATCACTTTATTGTACAAAAAAGACATGAAATTCATATAAATTTAGGTACAAAGGCGAACTTATCCCTATATGGGATCTCTTCCAGACTTTCAGATCTTTCCTTGACTTTAAAAAGGCCTTCGACCGAGTAGATAACGACGTGTTACTGAGCAAGCTGTGCAAAATTGGATTCTCCCCCAGCTTCTTCGTTTTTTCGCTAGCTATTTGCGTGACAGGCTACAGTACGTGGAGCACGGATGCTTTGTGTCCAAGACCTTTCAGACTCTGTCCGGTGTCAGCCAGGGTTCCATTCTAGGGCCATTGCTTTTTGGAATCATGATCGATGACTTACCATCTGTTCTTGGATCTGCCAGATGCTTACTTTATGCCGATGACCTCAAAATTATTTACGGTGTCCAAGACATATCAGACTGTTTATCTCTCCAGGAAGACGTATACAGAGTTTACCTGTGGAGTATCAAAAATAGGCTGACTTTTAATACTACAAAGTGTGCAGTCATGACGTTTAGTAGAGCTCGCAATCCACTTCTCTACGAGTATACTCTGGATTCAGAGGCTATATCCCGTGTCAATTCCATTCGGGACCTTGGCGTTATCCTTGACTCCCGCCTCAACTTTCATGATCACATGTTGTCATTAGCGCGTGACTGCTATAAGAGGTTAGGGTTTGTAATCAGGAATTCTAGGGATTTTCATGACACAGGTACCATAAAGCTCCTTTACTGTGCCCTAGTGAGAGGCAAAGTGGAGTCCGCCTCCGTTGTTTGGAACCCTTATGAAGCATCTTATGTCTTACTTCTGGAGAGAGTGCAAAAAGTATTCTTACGGTTCCTCTATAAAAAATGTATGGGTACTATCCGTTTTTATACCCAACCAAATTTTTGCTAGGCATACTGGGTTTCAACTCGCTGGAGGTAAGGCGTAACTTTGCACTTCTCACTACTGCTTGCTGTATCCGGCGCGGGGAGTCGGACTGTATCGAACTGGCGGAGCAATTGGTACGTCTGTACGTTCCCTCGCGGACCAGAATCGATTTCAGACCTCGTGTGATTTGTTTGCAGGCAGACAGGTGGTTGTGCGTGATGAATGTTTGAGGTTCTGTGAGAAGATGGATGCACGTCCTTCAACTGTTTAAAATGTGTTAATTATTTATTTTTAAATGTTAGTATTTTAATTTGTGATTATTTGTATATTGTTTCTTTTTCTTTTTGTATTTTCTGTGTAAGTTAGCAGTGGTTTGGTAATTTACTGTCATGCTGTTTAACTTGTTTGAAAAAAAAAAATATATGTATGTTTTCTGATTTAGTAGCTGTGTAAAGAATATCCTATTAAGATTCTTTTTTTCTTTAAAAAATGAGTAGGTATTAAAACCTACATGACCAATAAATGAGTATATTGTCTTATCTACAGTATGTTATGTATGTGTCACAAATGACCTTGCTACGTGTGAAACTACCTATCGCACAAGCTCCTTTAGGTATAGGTTATCTGGAAGAGATCCCTCTTAGGGATAAGTTCGCCTTTGTACTACACATTTATGTTTTATCTGATGTAACCAATATTCCTTTCCTTTCGTACAAATACAAATACAAGTATAAATGAATTTATTTCATACAATACAATACAATAAAGTGCTTATACTTACTTACTATTTCTATTAAAACTTCATTTCCCACATACATTCAAAGAAAACATAAAACTCACACATACTTACAACACAAACAAGACTAGCTCGTAACTCTTATTACATTAGTGTTAATATGTTCTACTTCTTACTAATACTGGCAAGAGCCCTATAGGCCGTCATCGTCATTTCTCTTTTATATCAATGATAACTAATTAAATCTATCTATATCTAAAATCCAATATCCAATTCCAGGTGTCTTCCTCTTCTGCTGGGCGCCATTCTTCACCTGCTCGGTCTTCGACGCCGTCTGCACCAAGCTCGGGCTCTCCTACGGGCCCGGCTACACCGTCTTTATCCTCACAACATGGCTGGGTTACATCAACTCGTTCCTCAACCCCGTCATCTACACCATCTTCAATCCGGAGTTCAGGAAGGCCTTTCGCAAGATCCTGCACTGCGGCACCTAGCCCATAGATTATCTGGTCGTGTATGATTAGATCCCCTCTAGTGTTACCTTCGTTCCTGTGAGATTTTAGAAGTTAAACCAAAAATCCACAGAAATAAATATACATAGAAGACGCAAATGCATCTACTTCGCGTGTCCGAACCCCGACCAAGCGTCGAGGTTGACCGTCGCTCTTTACAGTCCACGCGCGTCAGTTGTTGCAACCGGACGTCCGTGAAAACTTGAAAAATGCTTCGTTGCATGATAATTAACTGCAACGGCCCAAAAATTACGAGCACCCAAAGGCAAGAACATATTTCCTATCACAGATAAGTAATTTTAAAATTATATTATCCGAAAATTTTGTATGAAAAAGTCGGCACGCTTGGTTTCAATACAAATCGTGGTATTTGCGTCATCTAGCGTATATATTAAATTTGTGCAAACTTCTGTGTTTTTTTTGGTTCAAATCATTGAAACCGAAATAAAAAACTTTTATTAAGTACCTACAGACTTTTGCCTTTGGCATTGTGAGTATTTTCATTCTTTCAATCCTGCGCATTAATACGATTTCTGTATTATCAAATTCTAAAATGCTCAGTTATTACAAGTTCCAGTTCTAAAGTATTCTTTTAAAATCGTCTCTTCTTTTATTGGATATGTAACCGACCAGACGCATAATACTGTTTCAACTTAACTCGTTTCTCAGCACTTTCGTTTTGATAATATATATTGGAAGATAGTATAATACGGAAATCTCTAAATCTATTTACACGGAACGAAGGTCTTGTGGTTCCTTGTCATACATACACCAAAGAACGTAATACCGTTTGGTTTCAATTGTTCCAAAGCTAGTCTTTTCCTATTGTTTACGTCATCGTCAGACGAATAAACACCTATTGGAAGATCGGTACAGTACCTACTTATCAAATCCACTGGAGGGCCGATAAATCTGGAGTACCTATGTCAATATACGAATTCGTATAATAAATGTTATATGTACGACTGTACGTAGTTTTTACCTGACTAAAGGTGGAATAATTAAAGACTTTCAAATATTTCTCAGACAAAATGAATCTACGGATGACATTTGGATTGCGTTACGCACCAGCATGTTTCCTTGTGTCCCTTTTAGGAAAGGGTTTATGTTTAATTGTAATAGGTGAACCACTGCAAATTCGTATGTCAAAAGAATTACTACTATGGGCTAAAATTACTTGATTTTTGCGTGGTTCTTCTAAATTTTCGAGCTTTACTAGTCATTTCGTAGTAATGACGGATATTTTGTAATTATCTTTAGGTCTGCCAAAGTGTAATTCCATGTGATAATTGATGTTTGGAGTTACTAGGAATGGATGGATGAGATGATGTGATTTCTTTTAGATATGCGTATCTCTGAAAACTAATATGTTTATTTCAAAAAAGTTTATCTCGATAAAATCGAGAACTTGAATATCAAACGCATCCTCAGTCTTAAATGAATGCACACCAAGGTAAAATGGTATCGTCTTACTATTTTATCAATTTTATAACACATGTCTATGTACCTATATGCATTTGACAATACTTCCATCTTCTAAATAAGTAAGAGTATCGCAAAAAGACAGATGCTTTATTAAACACTTTGCGTGTCACACTTTGTACTCTCGGTAGAAATTATTAAGGGTAATATTACTAATAATTTAAAAACTCTAAGGCTGCTTTTCGACCACAGCTCAGCGAATTCAGCGATCTTCCATTTTATTTCTAAAGGGTACTTTCAGTTAACAATTTAGGCAAAAGTATCGTTACCTATATATATGGAATGGAGAGTCAAATATCAGAATGGAAATTGTATAACAATTCCCTTCCAAAGTGTCGGATGATGGAGCTCAGAGCGTTTTCATATTGTCCGATCCGATATCGGATGTCGGAAGGAAGTAAAATGTAAGATGTGTTTCTCTGTATTTATTTATGCATTTAATAAATCGAATTTAAATTATCGTGAGCTTAACTAACTTAATAAATCAAATCCTAACTGACCATGTTACGCGTTTCGGTAGCTGCCATCCATCAACCCACCAACGGAGCGGCAGCTGACTTCACGAGGGTTCATCATACACCGTTAACCGCTATACGAGTTTTCGCCCGGGAGGCGATGACTGACGAAATTTGCGCCTGGCTCGCGGTCTATAATAATTGTCAGTGTGCGTATGTGTAGGCATAATGCTTGTTGTAGTGTGCGTGACCGCTAAAGACGGCGCCCGGGCGCGCCCCCGCGGCCTGACTACGCGGATGTAGGATCCTACATCCGATATCGGATCGTACAATGTAAAAACGCTCTCAAATAGTCTGCTCATACAATACCGTAATATTAGAACCAGAGTTTGCTCTCGAGCGTGTATACGCATTTGTGTTTCAGCCTTTAAACAATTCAATCGCCATATTTGATTCGGCGCTTGCTGAATAGAGCCATTTCCAAAGCTCTTTGTATTATATAGGCATTCCCTTGTGGTTGTGACTCCTTAGCTAACTGTAAAGCAATATTAAGCTAACCTAATTGTACATATGTAATAGGAACTGGAATAGGCTATGTAATATATAATAAGTTATTTGTAATACCTACGAATTAAGTTAAGATTTTAATCTGTGAAATGAAAATATTATGCACTTAAGTACCTAAAGTAGTTTTTTGCAGCAGTTGTATAAGAGATAGGTCAAAAAAATAAAGTGATCTTTAAGATGTGACCCGCAGGCGAGTGAACATTATAAAGGAAGTATATTTTGACCTATACGTAGTTATACAATGTTGCATTTTTATTTGTACAACTGTAAAACAGTAATACTCAAGGGCGTCGCCAGCTGATGGGCTAGGGATGGGGCAGTTCATATGGCCCATGGCCAAGGGAAGAGGGAGGGGCATACATTCAGCTGCCCCCCCTTGGCGACACCCATGATAATACTGTTCATCAACTGAACTTCTGTACTGTACCTGTACTGTGTCTGTGTCTGTACTTGAACTGTGTGTCTTCATCTTCTCAAATTACTTTTTCGTCTAAGACGGTAATCTGTTAAACAAAAGCCATTGTCTCTTTTCTGCGAGCTGTCGGCCTTTGTGTGCCATTGCGCGTGCCACGGCGCGTGCGGCGCTCCCACACAACGGAACACAATGGCCAACCGCCTTGATGATGATATGTAAGATGTCGTTTCACGAAAGTTCGCACATACTTATTTAATAATGTGAATGATGATTTTCACGTGATGTGGATTAATCTCAAAAGTTGCGTCTAAATGTAACGAATGCGCCGCGACTGCGAACAGATGGTTGAGATGGTTGCTTAAGGTTGGCCCTAATCAGTGCAACTCATGCAACGCTCGCATTTATAAAGCGCGCAATCTATACAGCAAACATTCGTTTCAATCGTGTTCGCAAGACCTGGACGCAACTTAACATGCAAATGTGATAGTCAATTTACCGGCTGTCCTACTCGAAGCATGGCCAAAGTGCTTCGCAAATCCAAACGCCAATGAATAGACAATGAACGCAGGCTCGGCAATAGGCAATAATAGGACCTACTTGTAATAGTTATAGTTTATTAGGTGTAAAAGACCTTGTAACAGAAATGATGGCTCTTTTCTGTTCCTGTGCTTGTTTCTGTGGTGAATGACGGACATTAGAAATACAAGGAACTGTTAGACAAACAAATAATTTGTATTCTGTGCTATTTCGTACATTGCCACGGAGACAAAATATGTGACATTTTCAACCAAAAGGTACCACATTGTCGCTTGCCGATAAGGTAGATTTCTAATTGAATCTATATGGAAATATCGCCTTACTGACAAGCGACAATAAGTACCCTTTTGGTTGAAAATGGCACATATGAAAGCGTTTAGAGATCTCATATTTTTGTCACTGCGACAAGGCACGAAGTCAAAAATCAATTACTTTGGCTCTACGTATATCACGTATGGCTATTACGTATGGCTGTGGTATGGCTGGAATAATAACTTGCACAAGAAAGCGAGCAAAAATAACTGACACGATATTATTTGAAGACGCAAAAAATGTCACATACCTAGTGTTTTGTACATAAGATATTATAGCAGGTACCTTATTAAACAGGAAGACACACTAGAAAGAGACAAAGCAAATGCTTCTAATTCACTTTTCTAAGTAGTTTTGAATAAGAGAATAGCAACGCTTGAAACACCCCACTTGAGTAAATATTGTCACATATTTGGTCTTTAAAACACATATGCGCCGCACCGTGGAAAATCAGGACAAAAAGCACTTCCCCTCAGTCTTACTTATCTTTCTCTAAAATCTGAACATAATGTACAAGTGCTAAAGTACATTTTTCAAATCCACAAGCTCCCTTTAATAATACCTTGTAATTAATGTGTAGGTAAAGCATGTTTGTAACAAAGTTAGAAAATAATGGCATACGCAAACTCGCGACGTGCAGTTTACTTTCGCAGTTTGCTTTTGGAATAAGGGAGCTTTTAATTTGAGTTTTCGACGCGCAAAGGATGCTGCAATTATATGACTTAGCACGGATATGTTTTGAAATGAGAATGAATTTAAGGTTTGCGAATTTTGAGTTATTGATAAATTTATCTGTTTTTTTTCTCAGTGCTCAAAAAAGCATTTTAAGGTTTGCGTATTTTGAGTTATAGATAAATTTATCTGTTTTTTTTCTCAGTGCTCAAAAAAGCATTTTAAGGTTTGCGTATTTTGAGTTATTGATAAATTTATCTGTTTTTTTTCTCAGTGCTCAAAAAAGCATTTTAAGGTTTGCGTATTTTGAGTTATTGATAAATTTATCTGTTTTTTTTCTCAGTGCTCAAAAAAGCATTTTAAGGTTTGCGTATTTTGAGTTATAGATAAATTTATCTGTTCTTTTTTTTCAGTGCTCAAAAAAGCATACTGATGTAGCGTAAGCGTAATGATGAGCGATAAATAGGTTATCGCTGACTGTACCTACTTAGGCGCCAACTTTTTATATAGAATACTGATTAACCTTTTGGACGCCAATGACCGATATACGCACCGTAGGTTCAACGCCAAAGACTGATTAATCGGCCATAGACCACAGAGCAACAATAGACCTACGTGCATATGCATAAAGTTCAATTTTAGTTTTGACGCTTCGGTGACGTGCCGTCTGGATGAGAGCTTTCGTGTTTGACACGGCGTCGAAAAGATTAAACAATATGCTACGAATCCAATTAAATTGAACAGATAAGTTGTTATTCTTCCGAGGCTAGTACATATTGTCAGTAAATAAGAACAAAAAAAACTATACTCATTCTTTTCTTTTGGGTGCTAGTACTAGTGTAAGACAAAGATAGTATTATTCTCTCTGTCTATGTTTGAAATGAGACAGTCCTTTGACAAAAATCTGTGTATAGTCCATCAAGTTTTTATGCGGTTTAAAGCGAGGTTTAGACTAGCAAGAACTTGCTTGCAATTTACGTTACATTGCCGACTATTGAGGTAAACTGCATTCAAAAGTTTGATCAGATACCGCAATGTAATGAAAATTGCATGCAAGTTCTTGCTAGTCTAAACCTCGCTTAAGAAATTAAACAGTCTATTCTGTCCTTTAGGACTTAAAAGTTTAAACGACAATCAAACTGTAGGCCGAGCACATGATTGGCGCGACAGTATCTCGCCGTAAGATAGACTACCCGTCTTTTACTAACTGTATGAATGAAAGGGGGACGGGTAGTCTATGTCGCGGCGAGATACTCTCGCGCCAATCATGTGCTAGCCCGGCTGTGCTGTAAATTTATTGCCAAATATATTTCCAGTTACAATTGTATAAATAGACGTAGACGTTTTAAGCTAAGCTGTAAGATTAATGTAAATACCTTGTAAGTTGCACGTTGTAAAATGGATGTTGAAATAAATGGGATAAAATTGAACAGATTGTTTTACTTAGCGGATGGATGGCGTCTCGTTCTATGAGTTGGTCAAACCAAATTGGCAGTAAATAAACAAAAAAAATATACTCATCCTTTTCTTTTGGGTGCTAGTACTAGTGTAAGACACGGGTCGTATGATTCTCTCTATGTTTGAAATGAGACAGTCCTTTGACGAACTATAAGTACCTATATAATTTTTTTTTCTTTATCCCTTTAACATAAGGCCAGGATTGCACTTGTAAGTTTTACTTACGTAAGTAGGGACACAGCTATACTACAGAATGAGATATGAATATCTTTATCTCAATCTAGCAAATAGCGATGTCCCTACTTACGTAAGTAAAACTTACAAGTGTAATCCTGGCCGTAGGTATCGTAAGTAGGGACACAGCCAGTTCTGTGGACACAGCTATACTACAGAATGAGATATGAATATCGTTATCTCATTCTAGCAAATAGCTTTGTCCCTACTTACATAAGTAAAACTTACAAGTGTAATCCTGGCCGTAGGTATCGTAAGTAGGGACACAGCCAGTTCTGTGGACACAGCTATACTACAGAATGAGATATGAATATCGTTATCTCATTCTAGCAAATAGCTTTGTCCCTACTTACCTACGTAAGTAAAACTTACAAGTGTAATCCTGGCCTAATGCTAAATAAATTTGTGACATAAGCTTATCATTTATGTTATACTCTATCATTCTGTATTAGAATCGGCCGTGCCTCAGATACAGGGTGAACTTTTCACCAGCCATACTCTACGTAGTAAATTTATAATAGGTACTTACTGAACAACTTTTATTATGGAACCAATGCCGAAAGCGCGAAAAAAATGTTTGCTGTCCCATAGAAATTAATCAACGGCATGACATCAGGAATGTAATGTATGAAACAGCCAAATTTCGGCATTGGTCCCATAATAAAAGTTGTTCAGTAAGTTTATAACCTATAAATTCACTACGCAGAGTTAGAGTGTTTTCACATTGTCCGATCCGATATCGGATGTCGAAGGTAGTAAAAAGTAAGATATATGTATTTCGATGTATTTATACATTTAATAAATCATTATTACTAAAAAACGATAAATAACGCAGGAAATTACGTAAATTGTCAATGGCGCTTACGCCATTATTAACGATGCTCCGATATAAATACAATGTCGCGTGACGCTGTGCGGCGTAAGCGCCATCGACAATAAGGTCCCTTTTCATAGAAAATGCCCCATATATATAGTATTTTCTATGGCGCGGGACTTTACGTTCAACGAACTAGTCGAACTTTGAAACTAAATAAGGCCCTCACCAGACGAGGCGTAGGCGTAAGCGTCGCGTAAAAACGTTACGAGTTCTGTGCACCAAGAATCGCGTAAGCGTAATCGTTCTATTTGCATACAAGTTCTTCACGCTTACGACTGTCATATATAATAACGACAGCCGGCCTAACCAAAGTGACATTCGCTATCGCTTCGACAACGAAACCTTTTGTGTGTCTCTCTATCAATCTTCCATATTAGTGCGACAGTGACAGTTGCGTTTCGATCGCTACGGAGCGTAAGCGCAAGGCAGGTTGGCTACGCGGCCATCTCATACGCTACGCTACCACGACGCTTGTGCGGACTTTTGAACTTGTACATACGTGGTCGTAGCGCTCTCGTTCTACGCGCGTATAACGATACGCTCACGCGTCTCTCAAGCTTACGTCTCGTGTGCTGAGGGCCTAAGCGTAACGGGGCTCCAAAATTCCATCGAGAACAATATAAACGTGTCACTTTGTATAGAAATATAAGGTGTAACCTGATAACAATAAGAAAACACAAAGAATTAAAACTAACACTTACTTACTAGGTACATTTCTACAAGCATAATCTATTTCCTTAGTTCTAGGCCTTAAGGTCGGGCCAACCCGTAGCGGCGGCGCGGGGGCCCTATCCGCGACGGATGAGGATGCAGGTTCCACATTCGGACCGGAACTTTGCTCTGCCTCCTTTTCCACCGGTAACTCTGTGTTACACTCTTCATTTTCTATTTCACTGGAAACGGAGTCCGACCGCTGAGTGACAGTCGTTGGAGAAAGAGGCGGATTAAGTGGTAATGGGGGCGAGGGTGGCGGCGATGCTGAGGGCGGTGGCGGAGTGAACCACGTATACTTGTCATCGTCATCACCCTTTCTTACATTGCTGTCAAATTTTTCGCTCCCCGTATATCTCATAATCTGATCAATGTGCCGTTTGCACAAAACATTATAATCATTAACATATATTTCAAACATCCGGTTACCAATTATAGTTTGTATAAAACCTAAAGTCCAAAATTGTTTTCTTGCTGTAAACCATCTTAACCATACTTTATCCCCCTTTTTAAATTGTCTGCAATGTAGCTCTTCATTGTGGTCTTTTAAATCAAAATCATTTTTACGTTGAGGTAAAACCAGATCCAAACGTGACCTCAAGCTACGGCCAAACATGATTTTAGCGGGCGATAAACCAGTAGAACAATGCGATGTAATTCGATATTCAAATAAATATCCCCATAACTTATTATGTACATCTGTTTGTGAATTGGCGGTAGATAATATACATTTTAACATCTTTTTACATGTTCTTACAGAATTTTCAGCTTGGCCATTGCTTGATGGATGATAAATAGGCGATGTTATATATCTAATGCCATTCATCGTGCAAAATTGCTCAAATTCTGTTGACTTAATTTTAACATCGTTATCTGATACAATAACATGTGGCACGCCAAACCTTGAAAACAATTCTTTTAACTCGATTATTAGGGACCGTGTAGACGTACCGCCTTTCATAAACAAACATTCGAGCCATTTGCTATACGCATCTATAACTATTAAGTATACCCGCTGCTCAAATGACATGTAGTCGATATGTATCCTATGCCAAGCGGCCGAAGGGCGAGGCCAAGGCGCGGGCGCGGCGCGCGGGGGGGAGGGTCGCGCAGCCATACAAACTGCACATGATCCTATCCATTGTTCGATATCGCCATCGATTTTTGGCCACCACAATTTACTACGCGCGATACTCTTTGTTTTTACTATGCCTAAGTGACCAGAGTGTAAGTCCTGTAATATCTGATTACGATACGACGTCGGAATAACTACCCGATGACCACGAAACAAGCAACCGTCATCTACTTCCAGGTCAGCTTTGCAGTTAAAAAAAGGCGTAACTGAACTGCAAGTGATTTTTCGTGGCCATCCGTGGCTCATATACTTAATTACAGTTTGCAACACGAGGTCAGCTTCGGTAGCTTTCCTTAAATCATCAAATGTAACTGGTGCCACATTTGCGTCTAAAAATTTTAGAAAAGATATATCTCCCTCTGCCTCTTCATCATAACATTCCGGCAGCGGCGCGCGAGAAAAATAGTCCGCTACTATATTTTTCGCGCCACTTATGTATTGGACTTCATAATTGTAGGCCGACAGTATAATCGCGTAACGCTGAAGTCGAGACGCCGCCATTACGGATATCCCAACCTTTTTACCAAAAATGGATAATAAGGGTCGATGATCCGTTTTTAAAATAAATGGCTCCTGTCTACCATATAAATACTGATGGAAGCGTTTAACTCCGAATATTAAGGCAGTAGCTTCCTTCTGAATTTGGCTGTAATTTCGCTCACTAGCGGTTAACGAACGCGAGGCAAATGCAAGCGGCCGTTCGGCTCCCGTTTGGGGGTCACGTTGGCTCAGTACTGCGCCAAGGCCAGGCCCAGCATCTACCGATAACACTAGCTGTGCCGCGGGGTCAAAATGACCCAGTACCCGATCTGAACACAGTTCTTTTTTTACGCTTTCAAAAGCCTCTTGCTGTCGGGAACCTCACTCCCATTTTGCCCCGTTGCGCAATAATTCGTGTAGAGGGCTCAGCATGCCTGACGCGTTAGGTATGAAACCGCGGTAATAATTCACCATGCCCAAAAATCGCTGAACGTCTAAAATATTTTCCGGTTTAGGGGCGTTTAAAATGGCCTCGGTTTTCTTAGGACATGCACGTAGACCATTTTTATCTATAACAAAACCGAGGTATGTTACACTATTTTTAAAAAAGTCACATTTACTCTTTTGCAATCGTAACCCCGAGTCATGAAACCTTTTTAAAACCTCCCGTAATCGCGATAAATGCAATTCATCAGTAGGTCCCGTTACGCATACGTCATCGAGCCAACAGCTGACTCCTTCTATACCTACTAAGAGTGTCTCCATTGTGCGTTGGAAAATAGCCGGCGCGTTAGCTAGTCCATACACGAGCCTCGTATACTTATACAACCCTTTTGTTGTATTTATAGTAGTGAGCTCTTGTGAGTCGTCTGATAGAACGAATTGATTATATGCGTTACTAAGGTCGAGTTTCGTATAACGGTTACCGCCACCGAGCCGCGCAAACACCTCTTCGATACGGGGCATAGGATACCTATCTATTATCATATCTTTATTGAGCGTTACGGAAAAATCACCCGCTATCTTTAATTTACCGTTGTCCTTCAAAACAGGCACTATAGGTGTCGCATATTTAGAAAAATGTACAGGTACCAATATACCTAAACCAACAAGCCTATCAATTTCTTCCTCTACCCTATTTTTAATAGCAAAAGGAACCGTACGAGGTTTAAAGAATTTAGGCGTAACATTTTCTTTTAATCTCAATTCTACTTGAAATTTGTTAAATTTTCCTAAGTCTTCATTGAAAAGGCTCGAATATTCGCTTAGCAACCGCGGTAGCTCACTTTGAAACGATTCCGAACTAACAAAGTTAATTCTTTGTTTATCAATTGCAACATACATGTTAAACTTGGTCATAAAATCACGGCCCAATAGACCTAAGCGACTACCATCCTCCATTACATAAATATCTATGTCGTGCGTTTGTTTAAAATATGTTATTTTTGTAGTAAAATAGCCCAGTGGCGTGACTTGATGACCATTGTAAAAACACATTTTTAAATCGCATTTGCTTAATTTAGTGTCCGAAAAAGTTTTATAATATAATTTATCACTTATCACACTCACGCCTGAACCGCAATCAAGTTCCATTGTTAAGTTTTTCCCGTTAAGGGCCACATCTAATAATATTGGTGCATAATTAACGTACCTTAAATTAAATAGCTCGCACTCCTTGCAACCTTCAGCACTCTGAGAGGCCTCAGCTGATCCCTCAAGGTCAGCTTGAATGCAGTTAACACGACACTGTTTCGCCTTCTCAGCGTTGCACACCTTTTTGAGATGCCCTTTTTGTCCACACACCTGGCAGCGGTAGTTCTTGTATTTACATTTACTTGCGTCGTGACTCTTAAGCCCGCACACGGAGCAGCGTCGAGAGTCGGAGGACCCCCCGGTACCAGGGCGACTTGTACCAACCCGATACATCGGCTCCTGCTTGACTTGCACGACGGCAGCAGGAACAGACGTAGTACGTGCGCTCCTGGCATACGCAGCCTTCTGGGCCACTTCCACGGCCTTCGCGAACGTCAACGTGGCAGCATCCTGCTCGAACAGCCGGTCGCGCTCTGGGCCTACGCTCAGCCCCAGCACGAATCTGTCCCTAAGCAGCTCATCCAAGGGGGCTCCAAACTCACAGCGTACAGCAAGTCCACTTATTCGAGCCGCCCATTGTTCGATGTTTTCTGCAACGTCACGCGTCGCCTCGTAAAATTTCGCCCGTTCGACGAAAATACAACGTTTTGGCGCTAATTGTTTATCTAACACATCTACTAGCTCGTCGAACTTAGAACCCTCAACCTTCTTAGGATGCACTAAGTTCCTCACCAGTCGGTATGTCTCGTCACTTAAATGAGTTAAAAGCAAGGCACACTTATTGTCGTCCTTCACCTCATTTAACTTAATATATTGCACTAATCTGCTTTTAAAAATCTCCCATTCCTGGGAGGTGTGGTCAAACAAAGTTAAACTTCCGAGGAGGTTTGACATGATTTAAAAACAGATAATAATTACACACGCGCGAGGTAAAACGTCCGTTCGTCGCCAGTGAGAAGTACTTGGGTGCGAAATGACCAACAACCGGTATGTAGCGAAGCTAGTTTATTACTGACTGGTAGGGGCGGCGCGGGCGCATACACCTCAGTTAGTCTTATTTTGTATGGGATTTTGAGTTTCCATAACGTGCCGCTTGGCGCGCTGTCAAAATCCCATACAAAATTGGACTTAATGCAAACGCGTACGCGTCACGCTATCGAATGAAATTTACACTAGGGATTCGGATGTCGGATGGCATTATGAGAAAGTCTACTTAGTAAACTAAATAGGCGTAAGAAATAATACATATAAAAAATATAAACGTAATAAGAGCCTCGGTAGAGAGTATCATTTCGTTCCATTTGGAGTTGAAACTCTAGGTCCATGGGGTCCCAGCGCGCACAAGTTGTTTGCAGAAAACGTATCAGCATTGCGATACAGCGAGGAAATGCCTCCAGCATCCTTGGTACAATGCCTCAAGGGCCTATTTTAGATTTAAGCTAGTTATTAATTTCGTTTACGTAGTACCACTGTATATATCTTGTATGTAAATAAATAATAAATTCATTAGTTTTTATTATCATATAATAGGCGTGTAAAGTGTAGAAAGCGTAGGTATAGTTAACGCTATCTCTACTGAGCTCGTTCACTTACGTACTAACAATGGCATTATGTTAAACAAAAGCCATTATTTCTTTTGTGCCTGAGCGCCTGGCCTTTGTGCCTGAGGCTCACACACAATAGCCACGCTATCAGGCACAAAGGCCACGCGCTCAGGCACAAAAGAAATAATGGCTTTTGTTTAACAGAATGCCATTGTCAGTACAGGTAAGTAAACGAGCTCAGTAGATAGACCGCATACTATACCTACATTTATCTCAGGAAAAGCGGAAAGGTACAAAAATTAACTAGAAATTCAAGAGATCAAATTTAATACAACAACTGACCCAAATAGCTGACAATGTCAAGATAAGGGACAGTCCTAAAATTTTAGCACCCATCTCCAAAGTCCCGGGCACGAATTGGTCTTATTTTAATTTGAAGTGTAACTCGAAACGAGTGCCGCCCTTGATTGGACATTGGACCAATTTGCGAACTGGGGGCGAATATTCTGGTCCTACCTATTCAAGAAACGTTTTTTACTCGACATTCGGACGGGGCCCATTTGTCGGACGGTATTAGTCTGATATTATTTGTGTGGTAATGTGTTCCATGGTAACCCATACGACTTGACAGTTCGTGGACTAATAATATTTCACTAGACCATAGAGTAACTTATACTTACGGAGTTATATCTATCTTTGACTAGACTTTAATATAAGTCTAGTGAAACTAACCGTGAATCATTCAAAACTTATTTGTCTAATACCTAATATTATTACTATTATTAGTCCACGAACTGTCAAGACGTATGGGAACCCACCATGGCAGCATGATGGCAGCATACCACAGGGTGGCCCAAAAATACGTTGACACAATAAGTTTTTTCTAATTAGGTATTTTATTAAGCACTTACAACTATTACAAAATAAGCAAAAAATTAAAACTACAGTCTTTTTGTAAGCATACAAGCTACGTAAAGCACAACTCCTTGAGGATAAAGATAAAAAAGTTCGCTTGGAGAGATGTCGGTTGTGCAACGTGCCGCTACTAAAAAGTGGGAAAATGTATTTTTCACCTCAGCAGCTCGAACAAGCCTACTTTCGTCACTCCCTGGAGTGAGGAAAGTGCGACTTTCCTCACTCCAGGGAGTGAAACAATGTAGCTTTTTAATTTAGTGAAGGCCATGAACTTTATACTTTTATTACATTTTTTTATGATACGGTACGGTACGGTACGGTACGGTGCGGTCCGGTCCGGTCCGATCCGGTCCGGTCTGGTCCGGTCCGGTCCGGTCCGGTCCGGTCCGGTACGGTCCGGTCTCGTATCGTATCTTATCGTACATATTATAATACTTTTTTTTTCTGTTTATTCTGTGTAATTCGAAATACATTTTAACCTTTAATATGTTCTCACTACTGAGGTGAAAAATTATGTGTGCAACACGAGAGCAAAGTTATTTTACATCTCGTGTTTTTGAGTAAACACTCGCAAGAAAAACCAACTTAAATAACTATTTTACTGATGAAAAATTTTATGTATTGAACAGGCCCGTAATCACCAAAATGACAGAATTTACTCTCCATGTCGCCTTGGAGAAGCCGCAGTGTCATCGCTAAAAGCCGGATGCCACCCAACTCGTCTGATCTAAATCCAATGGGCTTGTGGTCAATCTTAGAGACAAGAGCCTGTACTACTAATATAATCAAGAACATAATATAATCACAGGAGATCGAGACCGATGGAGACAAATGACAGGAGCTGCTAAACCAAGTGGTCACGATCCTCAGTAATAAGGGACCGACAAAGAAGAAGAATCATAGGTCAGATTTATTCTGGTTGAAGTCTAACAAAACAGTCGGTGTAGTTATGAACAGACACTGTTTTTTTACTTTTTTTACGCTTTGTTTACACTAAATTTTGAGCACGAATTTGGACTAGGTCGAAGTGGTATTCCGAATCTATCGTCTGCTTTTAGATTTTTCAAACAGGAGAATTCGGAGATTGAAATTTGGTGATTCTTCCTGGAATGGAGCATCTATGAAAAATAAAAGTAACATTCACTTTCGTAATCCCTCGTAAGAGGGCCCAATGCAAAATTATAGTTTTTATATAGGTAGGCAATTTACACGTTTTTTTATCAAAGGCAAATGCAATGAAATAATCATACGGAAACTAGACTAGGTATTTTTGCAAAGGCAGACTCCAACCAAAATAGTTCCACGAATCCAAAAATATTTCGAGATAAAAAAAGTACCTTCAAACCATTTCAGACCTAATAAATCAGTCCTGAAAAACGTTTACATGGGAAACCAATTCCTATTCCGTAGAATAATGCTGAAAATGAATATGAAAAAACCGGACACGTGCGAGTCGGACTCGCCTACCGAGGGTTCCGTACCTTTTAGTACATGTTGTTGTAGCGGCATCATCTGTGAAAATTTTAACAGCGGAGTGTAATAGGGGCCCATTTTTACCCTTTGGATACGAAACCCTAAAAAAGTAACTTACTAAAATAATATCATATCAATTTCAACTTCACCAAACTTTTAATCTAATATTTTATTTATTCTGCCTTGATCTTGTGACTGCTAACGCCATCTAGAGTTCTATATAAAAACTATAACACGACGACAAGTTTTCTGAAACCGATTAGTCATTATGTTAATTTTAATTATAATTGAAAGAGTATGAATGTATTTGAAATAATTTCTAACTTAAAAATGTTATTATATTATTTGTAAAAGAGCATTCTGGTTTATAACTCGTAGTCTAGCAGAATACTAAGTAATCCGGCTACTCACCAACAGGTGGCGCTAGTAGTTGTGAAAAACATCGCTTTATGTCACGCCCTAATAAAAGACTAGTGATAAACGATTACTTGTTATTGTGAAATAGAAATGACGGACCACTTATTCCCTCGACTCTTCTTATTCATCACATACACAACAAACCATTCCTTTGCAATTTTTCATTCGCATTATGTTTTGCAATAAAAACACAAGAAAATGACATTACAGTTCTCTTTCAAGTCTTTTGCCCGGTAACGTCAGTCATCTCGCTCGCACAAGCGCAACGCGATCACGCGTTTGAGAGAGTAAAAAAATGTGTCTACCCAGTTTGAAGTACAGCATATCAGCTGACAAGCAAAGCAAAACAGTCGGTGCGCAACCATCTTGTCAAAACTGGAGTCGGACACAAATAAATATTATAAAATGTCCTAAATCGCTCGTAATGACATAACATTATCTTCGTATTTAGTAAAGTATTGTGTTTAGTTTACGTTGGTGTTGTTTTCAACGCGGTTATTATACATTTTGCTCAATATTTCGAGTTTTGTGTTGCGTCAAATGACGTCATGTATGTGATTATTAAACACGTATCGTGGCTGTCGAGTTTGTAAGTATTTTCTTTTATTTCCTTGTTGATATTATTGGATTATTTCTAATTGAGAGTTATTGGAAAGTGTGTGCGGTTGCTCGTTTCATTCATGATTAGTGTGGGAGATTGCGTTTCTTTTGTATGTGCGGTGTTTTTCATGCGCGTCTTTGGGTTGTTGGCAGTTTGCAATGCCCTTGAAAATAATGCAGCAAAAATCACGTTCTAAGCCGAAACGAGCAGTGAATCTCACTTTCTGTTCTATTCATTATGTCGGTGCTATAACGCGTTTGAAGTGCTAATTACCTATATTCATCGTACCGCGCGTAGCAACCAAATAATTCGTCCCCTAAAATTGGAACCGCGTATAGAAAGTGTTGTTTTGTATGAAACATTAAATAACTCTGCATATAGGTACGGTGCCGTGCTAAAAATAACGCTATATCAAACTCGATTATGTTATACATTATGTTGTAAGTGTTGTTACAATGTCACAAAAGGAGTTTTTTTATTATACTATGTGACTACCTACACAACCGCTAACTTCTAACTTTCCAATTTTTATCGAGTAGCAAGTGGACTCGATTATGTTATTTTAGTTGTTTTGTGGTAGATGTTGACAACACACGACTAAATAGGCATATGCTAATCATCTCTGTAATAGTGGGCGTGCGTAATCATTTCATCAATTGTTGTATGTGTGGGTACTTCCCCACATAGGTAGCTTGCTTGACGTTGTCGCTAATATAGCCATTCTGGCGACCTGACATCAATATCACAATACCTATTTGTATTTTGGTTATCTATTACCACTTACCACTCTATTATTTAATTAGAGGAAACTAGTATTACTGTTGACCTTATACAAACAATGCTTTCTAATACGAAACGAATACTTAATAAAACAAAGCTATTATTTTCTCTTTACTTGAGATTTGTGTAGTGACGTGCCACGTTTTAATTGGTCTATTATCGGTTTTTTCTGTTTCAACATGTATATCGTCAAATTAGTTATTGACAGCGCCATCTATATTTAAATTTAAAGCAACTGCCTAGTACTTACCTAAATCAATGCCATTTTTTTATAACATCGTGAAGTGGCTTCTTCAATCAACACTTTAAAAGCAGTTTTAAATACAATAGTTACTTTGTTTCTCGTAATGTTATATTTATAACATTGATGTTAGGTCATGCGGAATAAAAGTCGAAACCTAATAGGAGTGATAGGAATAGGTAAACCTTAGGCCCATTTCTTGAAAGATATATTAGACTAATATTATTAGTCCACGAACTGTCAAATTCAATTCGTACGAGTTGTCATGACAATACACTAATAATATTAGACTAATAACGTTCGATAAATGGGCCCCTGGTTATTATTTACGTTGAGATCGGGAAAAATAGAGTGATTAAACATTTACATACCTACTTATAATTATGCCTCCTTTCTTAGTGTAGAAATAACGGGTTATTTCTACTCAGAATCACGAGGACTATCTATTTAAAAAGAAAAAAAAATGTCCCCAGAAAAATGTCAGTTTTGTAATGCATTTTCACATACATTTTGTATAGACCGTTTATAAACTGACACCCAAAATATGTATGAAGATCTGGGGACACTTTTTCTTTGTCTCATTCAATAGTACTCGTGATTCTGAGTCTAAATTACCCAAAATCGAAAAAAAAAGTAAATGGTGCCATTTTTTTAGAAAACCCGTAAACAAGAAAGGTACTAGTTAAAATATGTGCCATTTTCAACCAAAAGGGTGCCTACTTATTGTCGCTTGTACTAGACGCTATTTCTATATAGCTTCAATTAGAAATCAACCTTATCAACAAGCGACAATGTGGTACCTTTTGGTTGAAACGTCACATATCTTCGTACCTCTTTGTATCCTACGAAATGTGATGCCGTTTGCAGTAGTCCGTGGGCTTAGGCATATTGGTAGAGCGCTCTATTGGAAATTGAAATGACAAGACCCCCCTACCTCTGCATGCCTGACCTAGATATTGACCCCATAGCGTGGAATTTTAATCAATATCGATTAGGTACTCGATTTGTACACTACGCGTAGGTTCTTAATGTAGTCTTCAATAATCCATATTTTCGTAGCTACAATGTGTCGTTATAGATTCCAAGTCAGTTTTTAGGGTTCCGTGCCCTAAGGGTAAAAACGGGACCCTATTGCTAAGACTCCGCTGTCCGTCTGTCTGTCTGTCACTAGGCTGTATTGAGATACAGCATGTTAAAATTTTCACAGATGATATATTTCTGTTGCCGCTATAACAACAAATACTAAAAAGTAAGGAACCCTCGGTGGCCGAGTCCGCCTCGCACTTATCCGGTTTTTTACAAAAATAAATATGCCTCATTATTTTTATCGCAGTTGTGTATAATAGTCGTAATTTAACGAAAAAACCGGCCAAGTGCGAGTCGGGCTCCCGCACGAAGGGTTCCGTACCATTACGCAAAAAAACGGCAAAAAAAACACGTTTGTTGTATGGGAGCCCCACTTAAATACTTATTTTATTCTGTTTTTAGTATTTGTTCTTATAGCGGCAACCAGAAATACATCATCTGAAAATTTCAACTGTCTAGCTATCACGGTTCATGATGACAGACAGACATGATGATGATGATACAGCCTGGTGACAGACAGACGGACAGTGGAGTCTTAGTAATAGGGTCCCGTTTTTACCCTGTGAGTACGGAACTCTAAAAAAGACAAATATGGATCAACTCCCATGACATGATTTATCATAGTCCAGGATACTCCCGTTTTTGTCTCAAACTACTATTTTATATTAAAGGAAACTTTTATTACTGTTGACCTTATACAAACAATGAAAAATGAAAAAATGTTTATTTCTGTTGAAACATACAGGTTATTTTACAATGGTAAAGATCTCCTAGTAGGTATACAATACCTGTGGCAGGAGATCCTGCTCATCCGTTATGTTACGAGTAGTTACCTAGATAATAAAAGTACTTAGGATTACAAGCTTAAAAATAACAAAAGTGGAAATTGCATGATTTTGTGTAAGTACATACTTATTTGTGTGTGTGTGTCTGTGTTGGTGTGGGTGTGTGTGTGTGTGCGTGCGTGCGTGCGTGCGTGCGTGCGTGTGTGTGTGGAGTTATATTGAATGAAGGAGTCCTTCTACGTCATTGTAATTTAAGGTTCTTATCCATTCAGATACTACTTTGTTGCACTTATATTGTTGTAAAGCATATATGTTTAATTTTTTATTCATTCTATTATACAAATGTGGTGATAGTTTGCTGAATTGGTACATAGCAAACCGAGATTGACTGCGAGTGACGGGAGCAACGTTATAATTACGCCTTCCGTTTAATAATTGTGTGTTATATGGTAGGGACTTATGTACTTTAAGAGTGGTTAATAAGATAAAAAGTTTTCGCATAGATAGGAGTTCGGAAGTTTTATAAAGTTCGGTTGTTGGGTATAAGTACGGTTTAATGTACATGACCTTAATCAGGCTCCTTTGACCTCTTTCCACCACTATGAATTTGGTTTTCGCTGCTCCACCCCAAGCAGTAATGCCTGCACGCACATGACTGATTCAGCCAGAGAAGTGTAAAGCTGCTTTAATAACGTTTTAGAAGCGATGTGACGTAATTGTTTGAATATCCAGATAAGTTTGCGGATTCTATTATTGACATACTCTATGTGTGAATACCATGAGAGGCGTCGATATCATGATGCCGAGATATTTAGTGGATGACACTTTATCAATTATCAACAATGCTTTCTAATACGAAACGAATACTTAATAAAACAAACCTATTATTTTCTCTTTACTTGAGATTTGTGTAGTGACGTGCCACGTTTTAATTTGTCTATTATCGGTTTTTTCTGTTTCAACATGTATATCGACAAATTAGTTATTGACAGCGCCATCTATATTTAAATTTAAAGCATGTTAGGTATAACATGGTCCTCAAAGTTTGTGCAGTTTGACCCAATCTGTTTAAATGTAGCGTTAACAATAACATTTTCATACAGTGAATCATGTCGTTTATCAATACGGCTTAATGAATACTCGCTAAGTCCGCCATTTATGTTATACACGTGAATAAACATTGGATAATATTAATATTTTTTCACCACACCAGCTGGTAAAGGCTCTCTTGATTGTTCAAAAACTGATAAGAAAGTTGCATTTTATTCACATGTGAAGCAAAGTAATGAAATGCAAATTTTGAGTTGTTTTCTTATATTTGCTGGTAGAATTGACTTTTAAATGATTATTTTGAATGATAAATATTTAATGATAATTATTTAGTGTGTTAGGGTCGGCAACGCGCATGTAACTCCTCTGGAGTTGCAGGCGTACATAGGCTACGGAGACTGCTTAACATCAGGTGGGCCGTATGCTTGTTTGCCACCGACGTAGTATAAAAAAAATAACATTCGTTTTGAATTGATTTGATTTGATTTTGTGTAATATTTTACATTTTCATATCAATATTAGCACGAGAGGTTAAACAACAACTTTGCCCCCTTGTAAAACAAATAACTTTTAGAGCATCATTATGTTAAAACTGTAATCGAATTTAATACTATTAGTAGGTACGGCAATTTTACAACAAATAATGTTTTACGTAGCTGTTGCCATTTAATCTTTTTAAATAACATCCTTTACTATTTATGAGTCCTCTTCAAACGACTCGTTAAAGTTCAAATCATGAACCTATCAGCTGCTGTCGCCAGCGTCTTGATACTTGAGCCTCCCTATCTAAAACCCTTGTGGAAAGGCATTTCGACTGTCTTCACAAGTCTCTTCTTCTTCCTGCCCTTATCCTACGTTACGTGGGGTCGGCACAACATGTTTTTTTTCTTCCATTCTCCTCTATCTTTCGTCACCTCAGCACTCACTCCTTTCTTTCTCATATACTCTTTTACACAATCCATCCATCATTTTTTGGGTCTACCATTCGCTCTCCGTCCATCAACATTGTCTGTCAACATCAACAACAACAACTGTCTTCACAAGTAGGTATGTCAGTCTTTATTATAAGCCTCCGGTATTATTAGATTTCCGTGCTATGTGCCGCAATACATATATGATTTACGAGTAGTAGATGCCGCTAAATCTTATTTCTAACTTATCATGTCATTGCGAAAATATTTATGTTTCATCTCTTTCCTTAACATCGTAAACCAAGGTGACGCAGTCACAATTGCACAAATCCCACTAGCAAAAAATATTTAGGGCTTGTTCTCAATTCTAATTCCCTTCCAAAACATTACGCGCATTATTCATCCTCTTTCTGAAAACTTGGCCTCTCTGTAGGTCGCCATTTACATTAAACAATAATAACATATTTTTCTTCTATAATGACTATGCTAATACTCTCAACCTTATGGTATTTGGTGATGCGAAAACAAGCAAGAAGCCCGTATAGTCTGCAAGACTTGTGCACACGCACATTATGAACTGCGAGAAATAAGACGGTTTACTAACAACACGTGTTGTGGAATTGAAATCACTCGCTAAATATGTGTGCTCTAAAGTTTTCTTTATTCTTTGAAATGGTGCGGGTATAATTTTAGTATCTATAATATCTGAGCCATAGTTTTTGCGGATTTAGGATTCTTAGACAGGTATTTTTATGTGTCAGAAATTCAGTATTAGAGGACAGTCAATAATTTACGGTAATGTAATGTGAATGTTTTGTCTAGTGACACTCTTTTAGAGGTCCTAAAGAAGCTTTGTAAATAAAAAGAGTTACCTAGATATTTACCCCCGTATTCGTAAAAGCTAACCTTTGTTAAATTTTGTCCCTTTCTAATAATCATTAATATTAAAATTACTTATAAGGACACACAATTCTAAGGGCTTGTTAGATTTTAAAGGCGTTTATGAATAACACCAATCCCTTAGGAACATTTTTAGCATTTTGATTTTACATTTTTAATCATTTGTGTCTATAGAATGTAAACAATGAGCATTGTAATATTAATTGAAGCTAATAGCCATCCATACAGAAACGTTATTTGCAAGTTTTGCAACGGATCTGAGCAAAACGAGCGTTACTTACAAACAACTTGCCTTTATAAATAGCCGGATATGTCTACAACTGTTCTAATTAAACCGTTTACGCTTTCTATCGCGCTTGTAAGGGATTAACTTGTCAAACCGATTCCTTTCAACTTTATTTGGTAATTCTATTGTTTAACTTTGTAACGATTTTTAATTACATTTGCCATCGACTTCCAACAGTCAAAAAACGCAAGGAGAAACTATGTCGAAATGAAAATGTTAAACTAACGAAATAAAAATAAAAATAAATAAAATAAAATAAAAATTATTTAATTCAGACTTTCAAAAAAATCCATATTTTGTTAGTGACACTTAAACTAGGGAACCTATAAACTAAGTGTTAGTCTAATTATAACATTTACAACATTTACATAATTAAGAGCTAGCCATAAAAACAAAAACAAATACAAACTAATACCTACTTACTTACTTACTTTATTAATTTGTACTGCCTATTACAATATTAGCCCAGTGCCTTAATATAGGGCAGTCGAGGCGTCCAGCTCCCATCCTCAGGATGCTGTTACTGCTGCCTCTCACTTGTCTCAGCAAAGAGGCTACCCTACTGAAATTTATCAAAAAAGAATTGAATCATACAAACAAATTTTACTCTACTGGTAATACCAATAATACCATGCTTTAAATTTACGTGATAGAGTTTTGTCAATTATTAAAAGCATTGGAGCTGTTCGTGATATTATTTATGCTGTTTCTACTATTTCTAATGTCTATTACAACTTCATAAACCACACAAAATGTTTTTGGCAATAATAAACATTACAAATAATATTCCCCTTCCTGCAAACACGCTAGCAATTAAAATAGGCCGTAAAATATAATCAAATATCACTAATGAATAACCCCTATTGTGTATACCCGTTTCGTTATCAACTACTCGGAATTTTCCTGCATTCCTTTTAATAGGTTTAAACTTTTATCATTGTATTTTGGACCATATTTTATTCAACACTCTGTGTATAACTCTGCACGTCGAAACGTTTATTTCTATTTCTATTTATTTATTTCAAAATATATAAGCATTGCAGTCAACAGAAACCAAGTCGCTTATATACTAGGACAATTCATAATATATACATCGCTTCGTTCCATTAGGTCAATTGCCAAACAAAGACTGAAGTTCACTGAACGAATGGGATGTGTCGGGATGAGAATGAACTATACAATGATGAAATTTATTTTAAACTGTTTTCTTTCTGACACTGTTAGCAATTGGGTTGGCCGCCAGACTACGCGGCGCGAAGCCGCCCGGAAACGCGAGTGTGGAGTCAATTTCGCTGATTAGTGAACTAGACTCCACACTCGCGTTCGCGGTTTTGCGCCGCGATTCGCGCACAAATGTGGAGGGCCCTTCAGACACGTTAATTAAAGACGAACCCAAGATTTCGTAGATCTATGTAAGATCCTTCACAGAAATCGGGTTACAGAAAAAGTGTTTGTTTAGACAATGTTTAAAAATTATTAAAAAAAATATTAATTTCTTTCAAAATCCGGCAAACAAGAATGGAGATAAAAGATTGAAGAACCGATAGCCGTTTGTCATATAATTCTATCTCTAGTGCAAATGTGGGAGTAACAAACTTGTCAAATATCGATGTAAATCGCGGCGAGCCCTGTCAATTACCGGTTTTTATCCCATCCCTTTGGATAAAAACGGGACCCTATTACTGAGACTCCGCTGTCCGCCTGTCTGTCACCAGGCTGTATCTCAGGAACCGTGATAGCTGGACAGTAGAAATTTTTACAGATGATGTATTTCTGTTGCCGCTACAACAACAAATACTAAAAAAGTACGGAACCCTCGATGGGCGAGTCCGACTCGCACTTGTCCGGTTTTATTAATACATTATTGTAGCATGTGTAACTGTACAATAACTAATTCCAAGTAATAATAACACTCGTTGAATTCGATAACTAGTTTCCTTCTGATAAATGGTTGTAAACCGGAAATATTTGCAAAAATGCTGTCATTAATCCTGTTACATTAGCGAAGTACCGTAGGTTAGGTTAGTAGGTTAATATTATAAATAAATTAAGGGGTTTATAACTCAAATAACCGTTTTACTAGCAGCACTACTAAGACTTCACTGTCCGTCTGTCTGTCTGTCACCAGGCTGTATCTCATGAACCGTGATAGCTTGCCATTTGAAATTTTCACAGATGATGTATTTCTATAAACGAAATAATTTCTGTTGCCGCTATTACAACAAATACTAAAAAGTACGGAACCCTCGGTGGGCGAGTCCGACTCGCACTTGTCCGGTTTTTAAGTACTTTGTGTTGAACTTTTTAACATCTCGTGTTAATCGTGTAACATGTCTCTGGCAAAATATTACGTCAATATGTAGATATTGTTGATCTTCGGTGGTATAATAATAACAAATATATCTGCTAAAATTGGAACACGTCATAAAATATATACCTACCTAATAAACTTGTAACAACATCATGACACATCACACCGAGGTCATACATTAAACACAAAGTCAAAACCATACAAATTACCCAGCAGAATTTCATGTTATATCTAACAAAACACAGGATTACAACCAATTTGGCACTATAAGTGAAAGTACTAAGGTTCAAATTCATTTGTATGCCATTATTGTGACGTTTTTCATCTTTAAAACTGGTGTAGCGCTGATTGATGGGTGTAATGACAGATTGTGACGTCATCGCGATGTTTTTTGCCCGCTGTGCGATATTGTCCGTTGTCTGCCAAAAGTTTGTAAACAATGGGACGAACTTGTGTTTTAGATTGTTTTTGTTCCTTTTCATAACAAGCAACAACTTTACACAGTGAAAAAAAACCCAAGTGCGAGTCGGACTCGCGCACGAAGGGTTCCGTACCGAAAAACGGCAAAAAAATCACGTTTGTTATATGGGACTTCACTTAAACATTTGTTTTTATTCTGTTTTTAGAATTTGTTGTTATAGCGGCAACAGAAGTACATCATCTGTGAAAATTTCAACTGTCTAGCTATCACGGTTCATGAGAGACAGCCGGGTGACAGACGGACAGACAGATTTTAGTAATAGGGTCCCGTTTTTACCCTTTGGGTACGGAACCCTAAAAAGGTTAACAGGTCAATTCTAACGTGCACTTAGCATCATTCTCGCGGTTATTTCGCTCGGACTCGAGCGAGAGCGAGACGCCCGCGCATTATTTCAATAATAGTATTGCCCCTTTTTTGCTTCAATCCTAGAAACATTCCAGATAAGAAATATTCCAAACAGATAAGACCTTTTATACTTATCAGGATGTAAAAAAAGATATTAATTATCTGACTGTAATCCTTTATCTTTGTAAAGTAACTGTGTGCATTTCTTATCAAGAGTAGTGATGTGGCAACATTATCGGTTTTTGATTTAAACTCGTCGCTACTTATTTGTTTACCAATGAGTCACGTCTATTCTATCTATATAGTTTATTGATGCAAATACATAATGTCTAGACTACATATACCTATATATCTTATGTAGTTGTAGATAGCTAGATAGTATCGAATTATCGGTCTCAACAAACGTAAGCCCTTTGGAGCATCCTATGAAAATATTATTTAAGTTGGATGCTGGCTAATTTTGCTGTATAAAACTTTTATACAAAAATATTATAAACGGTAATATCATATTACTCACTGATGTTTAAAACAAGATTTGACCTTGTCGTGTCGATTTTGCACGCTAACAACAAACGCACACCCGGCCTCTGTATTCAACCTTGACCTTGCCAGCAGGATTCAGTCAACTTTGACAGGTGATGCTACCTCAAAAGGTTTTGTCCTCGTAATGATATAATCGTAGGTGTATCAGCATAATTTACTTAAGCGCCAGTTTATTATTTAATTTTATCATATGAATCAGCTGACGCCTCTAGCGTCCCACGGTCCTAAAGTTATACTAAGCTAAGTTGGCAGCAAGAATGAACTAAACTGGGCTATGGGATATAAAACCGTACGCCTGCCTTATAAAATCATATCAAATGTGAATCGTTATTAAATGGATAGGAGTTGAATTTCTTTTGTTTTGTTCGAACTTCAAAACAATTTCAATTCTTTTTTTCTAATACTCTTGATTCAATATTGACCAAATTTTTCTTGTATGATGCGCCGCCGCCGCTAGACGAAGAGTAAAATAGGGAGGCCAATTTGTTATTGTCCGTTATTGATCACAGAGTAATAAATTGCCAATTCAACAAGCAAATACCACGTGAGGTTCGTCATATTGTAATATCGGGACATTGCGTGTTTTGGTCACATTACATTAGTAATTAAATTTTTATAGCTGAATTCTTTACAATGGGGAACAGCCCGCTCTGCCCGCTCGATTATTAATTCTCCATTGAAATAATGACTCCATATGATAGATACATTTTAGCTAAGATTTTATTTAACAGTGGCCTAAAAAAGAGACCGAAGAAAGCCAAAGGATCTCTGTGAAACCTTCATGCAATCTCACCGATTTTAAACCCTGGGCGCTTCAATAGGGGATATTACTGCAATGTTCTGCCACCAGAGTGCAGCACTAGCCTTTTTAGTAAACCATACTATACTGTACCTTTAACAGGTTTTTGACAAGTTTTCAGAGATAATAAAGTATGACATTTATGCATCAAGGCGGTTTGTTTACAGAGGACCTACTGGGAAACGCGAATCCGAAATTTCGCTATCTGCCTCTTTATCGCTCGAATATGCAACAGAGATGTTAGATAACGAAATTTCGATTTTCTTGTTTCGCGATAGACCCTCAGATTGTGGTAGTGGCGCCCCCTACGCAGAGTTTCGCGTAATATGCCCTATTAAATCGGACACATTTGTTTAAATTTAAATAAGAATTATCGACACAAAACCTGTCCGGCGTTTTAATCACACGCTTTTAACCTTTTTTATGTGTGAGGTGGTCTAAATTCGTGGGCACAAACCTCGGTTGTGCTGTATAGAGCAAAACAAATGCAAAAAGATGACTAGAATAAATGAAGATGAATTTGGCCAGGATCCTTATCATACACAGCCAACAGGTAAATATCTCGCGAGTAAATGCTTCAAGAACGAGCTTCAAAATGAGACAAATCCGAGGACAGGTGACAACGCTAGTCCAATCCAAGTTCAATCATCATGTATTTTCGTTATAGATCAATATGCCCGATTAGAAATGTGTTAAATAATATTTTTTAATAATAATAATATTATAAGGACATTCTTACACAAATTGACGAAGTCCCACGGTAAGCTTAAGGAGGCTTGTGTTATGGGCACTTAGACAACGATATATGTATATATAATATATAAATACTTAAATACGTAGAAAACATCCATGACTCAGGAACAAATATCTGTGCTCATCACACAAATAAATGCCCTTACCGGGATTCGAACCCAGAACCATCGGCTTCATAGGCAGGGTCACTAGTGTCTACCCACTAGGCCAGACCGGCCGTTGAAAAATGTGTAAAGCAAATGTTAAGAACTTCCAAAGAACTGTATTTAAAGTTATTCCAGTACCTAAACTGACGATATAAGTCAACATAGTCATTATGCCTACGTTATTTTAAACGGTATTTTTAAATTATATGTGTTATACAAAGAACAGTAGTTATTACCTATACCTAGTTATCGATTCCATATCGTCACGGCCTGAAGCTTTCCCGCAGCACCGTTGATACGGTATCAATGTTAAGGTCAAACACATTTCAAACAGTGTCTTTGTCTGTTATTTGTTTAATCTTGCTTGTTTTATCACAATATCAAGATAGCAACATTTTATCTACATAGGTAATATACCTTGGACTTGGACATTTTATTATCTGCTGTAACCTCCTTTTAAAGTAAGTAATATATTTTAAAAACCTAATTTTGTATATCAGTGTGGTGGTAATTAGTGAGTTTTGCTTGTCACCTGACGATAAAGAAAAGAGCGTACTCCCTTCTAAAAGTCCGGCAACGCACTTACAACCCCTCTGGTGTTGCGGGTGTCCGTGGGCTACTGTAATTGCTTTCTATTAGGCGATTCTGCTCTATCATATAAAAATCGAAAAGGCATATTTTTCGGTTAAAATCGATAATGGCTCATCACTAGTCATCACTATTTAAAAACCGGCCAAGTGCGAGTCGGACTCGCGCACGATTAAAACAGCAAAAAAATCACGTTTGTTGTATGGGAGCCCCATTTAAATATTTATATTATTCGGTTTTTAGTATTTGTTGTTATAGCGGCGACAGAAATACATCATCTGTGAAAATTTCACCTGTCTAGCTACCACGGTTCATGAGATACAGCCTGGTGACCGACAGACGGACAGTGGAGTCTTAGTATAATATATAATATAGTAATGTATAATATATAATAGGGTCCCGTTTTTACCCTTTGGGTACGGAACCCTAAAAAAGAATAGATGATAGAGTCGGACCAAGCTTACTTTGCACAGACTTTGCAATGGCGTGTGGTAGTGCCATGATAAACGTAAAATTCCTATAAAAATATGACAGAATAACACTTCGGTTTAAAGAAATTTATTGTCTAAGAAATTACAGAAATTTCACTTATAAGACAACTTATAAATAGCTAACAAAGTAATTATTTACAAATAACGCAATAAGCAAGCACTTATGATAATGTTTAACAATAAGCAACTGCATTTTCATGTGTACTAAAATTAAATACAAGAATAAAACTAAGAATCGACCCTAATGGTCTTAACGTAAGGTTTAGATTTAATTGGTTAGTAATAGGAATATATGAGGGTATATTTTTTGTTTGACTCATGACTGCCAGACTTGTTTACGGGGCAAGTTAAACGAGACCTTTAAGCAGTAGTTAATTATTGGTTATTGACAAGAGACAATTATGTATTTTAAATATTTATGTTTGTATGTAAGTTAATTATTGTCGTTTTAAGAACATTTTTTAATTTTACGCTTTTTGGTTTTTATTGTAAACTTCCACACTTTATCACTTCATAATCTGTCCAAAGTTTAGTTAAGCTTAGTTAAACGCTTCACACATTTTGATTAATTTAGTAGCATACGTTAGACACGGTAGAGACATTTAGTTCGCTTTTCTACGTATTGCTGCGTCCCTGTCGTCAGCTGCTGAATTAACAAAATCGATCCAGAAATGACGGAGATATAGATTGAATGCGGAGTAACAAAAAAATTAAACCGGCCAAGTGCGAGTCGGACTCGCGCACCGAGGGTTCCGTACTTTTTAGTATTTGTTGTTATAGCGGCAACAGAAATACATCATCTGTGAAAATGTCAACTGTCTAGCTATCACGGTTGATGAGATACAGCCATGATGACAGACAGACGGACAGACAGACGACGGACATCAACTTAGTAATAGTCCCGTCTTCTCTAATCTTTAGTCTATAACCGTAACCAAAACCAAAACCAAATTAGTCATAAACTTAACTAAATAAACTTGTTTAAAAGGATGCGCGATTTACATAATGCGCCGTCGTCGGGCAGACGTCGAAAGCTCTGCGCGCGCGCCGCCATTTTCACTTTCATGGGCCGTCGGCCGGCGGCCCAGCCTCGGCACACTTCGACTGTGGGTCAAGGTTCTGGAGTTTATGGGAAGCAGGTGAAATTTGGGCGAGAAATGGAAAACTTACGCTGTGCAGGTCTAATCATCGTTAATAAAAATGTTGTTTTTGACATTAGGGCCATATATTTAAAGTTGTATAAGTACTACCCTTTTTTCAATTTGAGAGCTTTTATGTTATTTCCAAGGCTCGGAAAAACGCCCGTCATTCTGAATTATGTCCATTCAGAATGACGGGCGTTTTTCATCCAAAAATTATCAAAAAAAATCACAAAAACATTACACTCTTTTTTTTGGGCAGTCGTGTAAAAATAGGGATTATTAATCACATTCGAAAATAGTTAAAACAATCGTGATCAGTTAAGCCGTTTTTGAGTTATCGCTAAAAGTCATTCCTTCTTATTTTCTTTAAAAGACTGGCAACCCTTATTTGTGTCCAAATTTTTGCAGGCAACCCTATACCATTGTATTCGCAATAAAATTACCATTATTTCGATATATAATTCAAGCGTCAGACAGATAGGTGCAATTATCGATTTAAACTTACCTGTTTAAACATGGCAACCTCATAATAGTGACCGGAAAACATAGGCAACCTAATTTATTCATGTTGTAGAAGTTGTATACTTTCCATTGGAACTTATTTCGTTCGTCAGACAAATCGAAGAAAAAAAAATATTTTCAAAAAATTATTAAAAATAGCCTTGACCATATTTCTTTAGGCAACCCTATTTATTTATGTTCAGGAACATATTTTCTTTCATAAAATATAATTTTCATCCGTCAGACGTATCGGTGAAGGTCGACCATATTATAACGTCTTAGACTACTAAGCATCACGAGCTCTTTCGATTCTAATAGGAGAATCAAAGAGACCCCACGATTCCTGTACATTTTTCGTTTCTTCCTTTACGGTCATACAGTCTATAAAAATGTAACGGAATTGAAATAAAAATCTTCACTTTTCTTTCTTTTAGGATTGAAAGAGCGCGAGTTTACAACTTAAAATAAAATGGTTCATATACATGATCAATTAAGTTGTACGTTTTTTTTATTTTTTTATTTATTAAATTTTACTCACCAAACTGCGTATGCAGTTTGTTGGCGAGAAACGTGCGGTGCTCCATACAAATTTGAAGGAAGACAAAATCAAGTTTGCTTGTAGTATGTAGATCGACCTTGCTCTTACGCCGTCCGTTTGTTAATCTTTATGGGTCACTTATAAAAAAATGTATTGAGTATTTAAACTGTATACTAAATTTTGAATTTTGTGGAGCTATCTGATGTTTCATAAACAAAATGAAGTAGCTTATTTATTATGGTTAGTAAAAATATACATGTATTTTGTTATACTGTTAAGTTAAAAACTACTTTATAGTCATTCGTTGTGTGAATCTCATTATTCTCCGTAAAATTAAACACCTATTAACTTTAATATCCAATTGTATCTGTAATATATACTAACACATACACATACCATGATCAATAAATAAAGTGTGTAACTATAATAAACGGTTGTAGTATCTGTGCGGAAAGACAAGTCGTGGGATATGTACTCGTTTCATTTCATTTATTTTTATTCACTAACAATATACATTGTATTTAAATGTCATTCTATTTTACATTCAATATAAAATTATATGTAAAAATTACATTTACAATCCAAAAATATTACACTTTCATAAAACAGAACTATAAATAACGTAGAAATTTAGGTATTATTAATAATTATTACATGATTTACATGTCTAGATTAATGAGATCATTTAAGTCATACAGGCAGTTATTATACAAGAAAAAAATACATAATTAATTATTTTTATCATCTATGAAATCTATTACAGAATAATAACATTTTTCTAAAAGAAACTCCTTTAGTGTTGCACTGAAAACGCGATGGTTGGTAATAGTTTTATATTGTATATAATGGCAGACTATTGAACAGTAAGACGCTCTGATAACAAGCCGCGTGTTTCATAATATTTAGTCTTGGCACTATCTTGTTTTGTATGTCTTTCCTTCTAGATGACATTCTGGTCTCCTGCTGACTTCTGACTGACTTTCATAGTGTTTTATGTGCTTGATAAAATCCGTGAGAAGAACAAGTATGTACAAACAAACAGGGCACTGTTAAAATCTTCAGCTACAAGACTCATACTGGGGAATGCGAACTATTGTTCTAATAGCCCTTTTCTGCATCGCTGATAGCAGCATTACATTAGCTTCAGTTGGTTTACCTCAAACCAATTACTAGTCTCTTAGAGCTGCGTTAACATTGTTGTTGAGATGCATCATGTTATTGGCAGAGATAATGGCATTTGTGTCGTCGGCAAAGATTCCTAAATTTGTATTGGGCACAACTTTGTTTATATAGAAAGTAAGGTCATTCAAAAATGGAATAAAGAATAATGGACCCAAAATTGATCACTGGGGCACACTCCGTGTCACAGTCACTAGTCTGGACTTAACAACCTTCTCAACACCCCCTTCCACCGATTTAAGATCAATAAACTGTTTCCTGTTCCTCAAGTATGACTCAAATATTTCCAGGACCTTATTTCGGATTCCATAATGTTCTAGTTTATTTAAAAGAATCGTATGATTGAACGTGTCGAAAGCAGAGCTACGATCAAGGGATAGGCTTGCTTCTTTTTTTTATTGATTTCGTTTAGTGTATCGTAGATTAATTGTGTCAATGGCTTCGCTTGTACCCACGAATTTCTGATAGCGGAATTGCCTACTATCTAGAACTTTGTGCAAATTGAGGTGTCTCTGTAGCGCACTTTCATAAATTTTTCTTAAATCTTTGATATTGTTACCACAAAGAAATGGGCCTATAATTCCTCGGATCAATTTTATTTCCCGTTTTATATATGGGTAACAGTGGTAACACCTTAGCTATTTTTAACTGTTCTGGGAAAACACTTTGCTCATAACATTCGTTAAAGAAATTTGTAAAAGGAACAGCTAGCAGGTCCTTAATGACTGTGATAGGTATTTCATCATGCCCTACCGATGATTTGGGTGCCATTTCTCTGACTAGCTTTAAAACTTAAAGCGGAGTGACACTTTCGTACTTCATGCATTTCTCAACTCTTACGCAGCGTACTACGTAGGCGAACAACACGCGAACGCGAAGCGAAGCGATGCGGCGCGGGGTGAATCAATCCTTTGATACCTATATAGAAGTGTCCCTACGTGTGCGATCTCGTTGCGAACGCGAACGCCGTGGGCCCGCCGCGCTGCGGCCGCTTCGCTTCGCGTTCGCGAGATGTTCACTTACGTAAGACGCAGCGTTACTGTATTTTTCTGATGAAGTTCCGTTGCTGGAAGTAAGTCGCTCGATACATTTCCGTAATCCGTTGTTTTTATCGAAGATTTCGGAGAAAGTATTCGCCTGCTCTTGTGGATCCGTTATGATTTGATCCAATTTAAGTGTTACGCATTCTTTAGATTTTATTTGCACCTTATTTCTGTGTTTGTTGTTGTGTGTGTACTTATTGGTTCCCTCATATTCCACGTATCTTTTGGCACAGACTTATCTCTCTCTGGTCGTTTCCTCGTGACAGAGGATCGTGGTCATCACCATCTGATCTACATCTGGAGTGTATGATTTGCTTCCATCGGCTTCTGTCCATCGCATCCTTCACTATAGAGCAAAACTTAGAGGAAGATGAGTTGCACAGACTTATTTATGTACATATATATTCCACTGGCTACACTCCTATTGTCGACGACGAAAATAAAAACGAAAACTAGATTCCCTTGAAAAACAATTTCCCTTGAAAAGCTAACAAGGGCATTAGGGCAGTTTTCGTTTCATTTATTTTAAAACGTTGACATCTTGACATTGAGTCGACGAACTAACGGAAAAATCGGTAAAATGTCGGCTGGAAGCGCAACACAATTTTAAAGTCAACCCGCAAGAATGTGGTCGTGAGTTATGTGGCACAGAACGTGATGTTGGGGCAATTGCAATTAGTTGGCGGGCGCGGAAGGTAGATGACGTTGTTTCTTTATGTTTGTATCTTCTGTATTATCCTCTTTACGAGTACAATAACAATACAATACAAATACGCTTTATTGCACACCTCAATAGAAGAAAATTATGTTTATAAAATAATAAAAATGATAAATATCAATTTAAAATAGATTGGAGCCTAAATATCGATACTTCCGCAAACCACACAACCTTGCCATCGAAATAGTGTTGCGAAAATCGGTAATTACCGAAAAGTAGGCACCTATACCTCTCGCGTCGAATGATGGTTCTTGACAGTTCTTTCAAGTCTCTTTTAGTTATGTTTTAAATGTTTAAATAATAGTTAAGGAATTATGTTTTTACCGTATATTTAATACTCGTATGTTACATTTTTAAATAAATTAATGTGCTAACCTTCCATCCAAGAAATATCTACAAACATTTAACGTGATAGCTTACTCCATGTAAAAATTAACTGTCCTTGTCACTGTGTATGGGAGCTTCATTCGACGCGTAAGGTACACAGTTCAAGATTAAGAAAAAGTTAAATAACTTTCTTAGGTCAATTTGTATGTTATAACTACTTTACGAACAGATCTTAATGTTAAATTGCTAAGATTTTTATATGCGCCTTGTAAGGCAAGAACTTCCGGTGACGATGACGGTAATATTAACTATGACACAATACATTAAGAATTACGATCGCATGATTAGTTAGTTTTTTTATTGATAAGTATTCTATAGTTTGTCAAAGGACTGTCTCATTTCAAACATAGACAGAGAGAATCATACTATCTTTGTCTTACTCTAGTACAAGCACCCAAAATAAAAGGATGAGTATAGTTTCTTTGTTCTTATTTACTGACAATTCGGTTTGACCAACTATATTTTATTTTCCTATTCTGTAGTGAAGTCTGGTATATAGCAAAATGTTTCCAGTAATTGTAAATTAATTGATATTCACATACCTTATCAACCTCTAATTGTCTAATTTTACTAGTCAATAAAATAAAGGAATTGTGTCGCGACACATCCGCGAAGGCGTGCTGTGAAAGTTTTCAACGTGATAGCATACCTGTGGGTAAACGAACTTTGTAACCTTTGTTACGACAAAGTTACTTAAGCAGGTGAAGTGTCGCTACTGTTATAACTAACAGGTGAATTTTGTATGGCGCGCTGCTAGTTCCAATTTCGGCCACTGTATATAATAAGTTTGTATTGTTATTTAATTATAGTCTTATTTACTATAATATATTAAAACCTAGTTTAGGTATATATAATTAACTATATGACACGCATTCTTGGCTCGTTAGTATCCATTGGAGTCATCTTGCTTTAACCTACTTGTCGATCTTTTGCCAAAATTTTGTTTATCATACGTTTAAAATTAGTCCAGTTCGTAAATGGTGATAAGTACGTGGTTCAATGAACCTTTAAAAGAGGTCTCGGAATACGTCATTTACGGCTCTTTGAGACTCCTAAACCCAGTGAATTTTATTAAGGTTGGCTCTTTTTCTTACAAAAAAAAACCGGCCAAGTGCGAGTCGGACTCGCGCACGAAGGGTTCAGTACCATTACGAAAAAAAACAGCAAAAAAATCACGTTTGTTGTATGGGAGCCCCATTTAAATATTTATATTATTCTGTTTTTAGTATTTGTTGTTATAGCGGCAACAGAAATACATCATCTGTGAAAATTTCAACTGTCTAGCTATCACTGTTCATGAGATACAGCCTGGTGACAGACGGACAGACAGACGGACAGACGGACAGCGGAGTCTTAGTAATAGGGTCCCGTTTTTATCCTTTGGGTACGGAACCCTAAAAAACGAGCTCTGGCTTAAAAGACTTAGCTGGTACTTATTGTCTTTTAAAGCGGGTATTTTAAAATTTCAAGCTCTAACCATTTAAAAGGATAGTGAAAGACCGCTTCTTCATACAAACTCTATGGAATACAAGAAAAAATTGTATTAACTAGTTTTCTGTTAGAACATTGTTTTTATAGCGTGAAGGAATACTTCAAACGTTAAAATACACCAAATTATGTAAAAATATAATTCATAATGTCAATATGCAAAGAGGAAAATGGGGACTACGTTTCTATGGAGAAGCGGTCGTCCCCTTTCCTCTTAACCAACAACGACAAAGCAACGGGCACAATGCAAAACGCATGTCATCGACCTGATATCGCTGTTATCACGTGACAAATTATTTTGCACTTGGCAAAGGAACGTACTTGATATCGTGTTTATCGATAGCGATAACACATGTAAATATACAATGCTTTATCTGGATATGTGAGATTTTCATAAAAATATATTTTTCGGTAAATACCCATTTTTCGCAACACTATATATCGATATCCAATCAGTTCTAAATTCTCGTGGACCAAAATTCTGCATGGCTTTTGCGAAGACAAAGCGTGGAAATGTCATCATTAATGTCGAATTTCTATGAAAATATGATATTTATATTATAAATTACTTATAATATAATAATATATGCACTCATAAAAATGATCGGATTGGTATCAAATAACTATCGTTTTGGCAAAGCATATACCGGTCCGTTGCTAATGCAACAAGTCCTTTTCTTCTTCAGGTTTCCTGTGTTCAAAATGTTAATTATAAAGGGCCCTCCACACTCATGCGCGAATCACGGCGCGAAGCCGCGAACGTAAGTGTGGCGTCGATTTCGCAGATTGTTCACGCCTTCGCGCCTAGTTCCCCGTTTTTTGTCGGTTTATTAGCCCGCGTCAAAGGAGGCGCGAAGCGCGAACTGACAAGACTCCACATTACACACTATTTTGACTCGATATGTGGCAAGAACAAGATAAATAATAATTATATTATATAAAGCGGCTATATTATACGGTTTTACAACAAAACAAAATGGAAAAATAGCTAAATCACGTATGATGCCATAGATAACTAGTAGTTAAACTCGATCAGCTGATGCTTTTCCACCATCTTGGCGCGAACCAAACTGCGAAATCGCCGTAAAGTTTGCGAGTGTAGAGTTACGATTCACGCACATAGTCTGGAGGGGCCTTAAAGCAAAACCTTTGTTGCCTGTAGTAACGATATTTATGTTTTTGTTTCAGGTAGTGAACCATGTTAGAGCAGGACGGCGACAGCGAGCCGGCGCACCACGCGCGCCGGCCGATGAACGCGTTCCTCATATTCTGCAAACGTCACCGGAGCGTCGTGCGCGACAAATACCCTAATCTCGAGAACAGGTGAGATAGTGATCATGCTAGAGCAGGACATTGTTGAAGCTCTATAAAAGTCGTAACACACCATCGCACCGCACCAAGGTCATTGTGCGACGCACGCATAAGTAAGAGCGAGAAAGCGATATCTCTTTGTAATGTGTTAGCCGCTTAAGGGGAAAAACTCTCTGGGAATCCCCATTCATAGAGGATTCAATAAATGTACCTATACATTTTGTAGAAGTTTCATTATTGTGAATCACATTTTGATTAAACATTAATGTAAGCATACAAGAAGTAACGAGTGTAACTACAGATAACATTGTCCCTCTTTAGTACACTGAAAAAGGACATTGGCATATGTGTTTGTTGACATACAAAGGAAACAAAAAACTATAGCATTCGTGCATGTCCGCCGCGAATGTGTTAACTAATACGCAGCTAATCTATAAAATAATTATGAATTCTATTTTTGATACAGTGGAGGGTTGAGGTAATGAGAATGACCTATCCAGTCAGGAAAATAATAATAAACTTAATTTATTAAGGGATATGTATGCAATAATATGCGCTTCTAATTGCAGATCCATTACGAAGATTCTTGGAGAATGGTGGGCCAATTTGGATAAAGAAGAGAAAGCCTGCTATACAGGTCTTGCTAAACAGGTAATTTTCATAGCTTGATGTCTAACTCGGTCATTATAAATTGAACTTTAATTTTAATGTAATATATTTAATTTAATAAGATTTTTTTTATTTGTTTTAATTCATTTTAATTCTAATTTAAACAACATTTTAAATTTGAATTTTAAAATTTTACTTTTAATGTAATTTATTTATAATATAAGATTGTAGGTATACGTTATATGGATTCCGTCAAATGGTTTTGGAAAATAATGAATTAGTAACTTCAGTCTTTAACTTTTGTTTTGTATTGGTTCCAGTACAAAGACGCGTTCTTCAGCGCCAACCCTGACTTCAAATGGTACAAGCTCCCCGCGCCGCCGCTCCGCACCCACACCTCCCGACCCAGAGAGACCAACGAAAAGGCAAGTGACTCTCCCGACATAGAATACCACGAGGTTGAGCTAGAGAAAACCAACAACAACTCCACCAAGGTCGACCTCAACAAGAAGCCTATTGACAATGCCTTCGAAACCGACTCTAAAACCCTATCCATGTTCACTCCCGGAAAACTGGCCGACGAAGCCCAGATGGGAGGCCTGAGCAGCCTCCTAGCCGCCAAGACTGTAAACAAAACTCCAAACCCTTACTACTCACCTCATTCTTATAAAATAAACACGATCTCAAACGACAGATCTCATACTATTATAGAGGCGGAAATGAAAGGTTTCACCCGTGAAGAGATGCTGCAAGATGCACTCTCGGAAACATCTAAGATTTTCGAAGAGTTCGATGACCAAAAAGGTCGCCTTTATTACAGCGCCACCAACGACCAACTCACTAATCAGGATGTCATCGATCAGATTGTTGAAAAACGGTACTCTAGAGACGACGAGTACAGCTACCAGCAACATTGGTCCGAAGACGAAAAAAATATGAGATCTGACAGATCCTGCAAAGGGAAGAGGTACCAGGAGTTCATGGCTGGAGGTGGACTGATAGTTAACAAGAGGCAGAAAAGAGATTACTCCGACAAGATGCCAGACGAAAACTACAACGCCTCATGTAGTTGGGAGCCTGGTAATCCGCGCAGCGATGAGTTCTTAGCTTACGATACGAAACAATCTATGTCACCTAACGAAACACCGGTCGAAAGCGAATTTAAACCCGACGACACCGAAGCACCCAAAGCAGACAATAACTTAAACAAACCTTTTAAGGCTGCAGATTTTGATTTAGACGCGAAAATTAAAGCGTTGCCCTCACTTAGTTTAGAAAAGTTCCAGCAAAAGAAACGCGAGAACAAACGCAAGAAGAAGACTAACAATGTGAAACCGAAATCGTTCGAAAGCTCCCACATAGTCAACTCCGTTCCTAGGCCTTACCCGAACGACCGGTGGGAGACGGCCGACTCCTGGCGCCAAAACGTCATAGGCAGTCAGAAACGAAAACCAAGGAAAATCAGCATCACAAGGCTCGAGATTAACAGTTTAATTTCTAGCGTAGATTTAAAGGCAGCGCACAACATCAGCCCTGAATTCAAGATCGCCACGGAAGCGCCTTGCGGCGTCCAAAACATGGAGATGCATAAATCTCCTGGCAACGTCGACTTGCTGGCACTGGCCACGCTGGCCGAAGTCGCAGCGAGCACGTCCAAAATAGAAGAGGCGTCCATCGAAAACATTATGGCCGCCAACCAGGGCTAGCACGCTTCCAAGGTATAACATACCAACACCACTAGCCTTAAAAAGATATTCCAAAAATTATTTACTTCATAATCAGATAATATTTATATATAGATCTACTTTTACATACGCATAAAGATTAATATTATTGTACACTTTTAATTGTAGTTTTTATAAAGTAGATAATAGATTTTATTTATATGGAAATAAAAATCTATATATGTATACTTTAGTTGAGTACGGCGTTTAGGCTGCTACGTTCTGCTTTATTAGGAATAAAGGGTGATAGATAGGTAATTATTGATATCACACAAAATAAAAAAGAAGGCATAATCTTATATGTTTTAAGGAATACAAAAGTAATCCCCAAGATAGAGTATATTTATGAAATAACACGTTCCGAGACAAAACGTGATTTTTCTAAACGGAGCGTGTTTTTTTTCATGTATTCATCACAATTTACTATAAGTTATGAATGCCAAACATAAGTCATTATGTAAGTATATACAACCTCATTATTTGTTTTCGTAAACATTAGTTTATTTAAATCGCCTTAATTTAGATTTAAAAATGAATACCAAGACACCACAGGCATATACTGCATTGCATTTTTAAAGGGTGTTAAATTTCGGTTAGCACGTCGTGCATGCAGGTTTCAGAAATTTATTTTTTATATCGACGATTTTTTTGCGTGTAAAATTAATCAAGATACGAAACATCGTCCCCTTCCTTGGGTTTTTGTTAGTAATCAGCAAGGAGCGGAATGGTCATAGCAAAAATTCAAATATCAAAGGGAGAGACTAACTGATTTTATCGACAATCGATAACTGACACAGCACGACAATGAGACGAATGGCATTTTTTTTTTAATTTTGATTAATTTTTAATACTATAATTAGGTGTCTTAAATATTTTAAGGGACAAGTGTTATAAAATAAACATATCCCACATAAATAAATATTCTGCATCAGCATCAGGTAAAGTACATAAAATTAAATAGAATAAAACAGTAAAACTAGCATTTAAATTATATTTCAAACGTTTTCGGCATGAGTGGAAAATCGAAATCGTACCGAGTACTCGGTGAAAAAACATTGATAACTGGAAAAATTGATTAAACTATATGTTCTGGTCAAATGAAAGAATGGCTTCCATCTTATTATTTTTTTATTCTATTTATTTGACGTGCTGCGTTGGTTATCGATAGTAGATAAAATATATTGTTCTCTCCTTTGACATAAGGATTTCTACAATGACGATTCTTCCCCTTGAATCAGAAATTTATGGAAACGTTGTAACGTTTAGTTGAACGCTAGTTATCCTAAAGGCCTTGCAAGCCGGCCAAATTTATTTGTGAGTAAAACTCGCAATTTAGCACTTGTGATAAACCTTTTCTAAGAGTTAGATGATAATTATGTTTCTCTTATCAATTTTTACTTTCACTCATTCTCTTTTATAAATTATTGTTTAATAAATGGAGATATCTACATTTTACTTACTAAATCGTATTTAAAAGAACATTCTCATTTTATTAACTCTTCATTGTTTACTAAATATACAAAATAATTGTATCCCTTTAGGTACCTGAAATTCAACAAAAACTTCATGTGTATCATGAAACAAAAAAAAATTACGAACTTTGTAATTTAAGTTATTTTAACCAATTTTAAGTTCACACCATTGTCACTAGCTTACTTTCGGAACAGTGTTTCTCAAATTGTTTTCTTTTTCTTATTTATTTGTGATGGACTTACTTTTTCTGTGATTTATTCTGTCGCCTATGGAGTTTCCTGAGGCCATGAGCTTCTGTTGCAGGTCTAGTCTAGAATTTGTATTGAAATAATCAAGTACTAAATTGAAAAGTGCACTTATATTTTTTAAAGTTACAGACATAGACACGCGCCATAATGTGACATGCTCATCCAAAGACCAAATGTATTTAGCATAGTATAGCTAGGTAGGTACTGTATAATATTAAATGATATAAGTAAGTGGTACATTATAGTATCTATCATATTTATATGTAAAAAAAAACATAGTTATATGACATTGCAAATGTCAATTTTTTTTGTTAAATGTAGCTTGTTGCATTTTTGTTTTAAAAACCATGTACTCTTCACGGAGCTTAAATTTATTTGTTGGTTTTTTATATAAAGATTTATGGATTGTTACGTTTTAATTGAAAATTGGTGAGCTTTTTAAAGTTCCTAAATGAGATTTAAAATTTGGCTTGGTCAGTATAAAATCTAACATCACAATTACTGAATGTCTTATGAGAAAATGATTGCCTTGTGTAAGACGAAGCCTTATTTTACCGCACTAGAGTTAAGAAAAGTTGAAATGGGGCCAGTCTGCGGTCGGCGCGATTCGCACTTGTTCAGGATCGATCGTGTAAGGGTAGTAAAGAGGTAGGGAAGTAAAAGTAATGGACTCGTTAAGTGTAAATTAATTAGTCAGAAGTACCTTTTGACGCACTAAGTCCATTATCGTATTGGTGCTAAGAGATCTGTTTGTCAAATTTCATTTTGATGCCTCCATTGTTAAACATACTTCTATTTATCGCAATGGATGGTTTATAAAAATGATATTATCGAATTTTTGTTAATTTTAAGCCATCGCTCGCAATCAGTTTTCATTAATTAAGTAAATAAAATTATATTATTCAACTCGCAACTTGGTTGCGAGATGAATACAATTGTTTCGTTGTTAAATGTTTGAGAAACACTGATCTATACTTTTTATTAGTTAGGCCATAGGGCATAATAAAGTCGGCACCCAAAGTGTATTTGGTTCCAAAGTATATATTGTTGAATGTTTTGTTACTGGAGAATGTGGTTCGATAATTATTATATCCTTTTATTGTAGAAATAAAGTTTATTCATATTACATGGTTGTTTAATTAATGACCTTGCTCCTATACATATCGATTAAGATACATAATACGATTGCAGTACAAACTAAAACATCTATTTCATGCTACTCTGCTATTCAAACTGGTAATGTAATCCCTACTTACGTAAGTAAAACTTACAAGTGTATCTTGGGCCTTAGGCCAGGATTATACTTGTAAGTTTTACTTACGTAAGTAGGGACACAGCTATACTACAGAATGAGATATGAATATCGTTATCTCATTCTAGCAAATAGCTACACAGCTATACTACAGAATGAGATATGAAGATCGTTATCTCATTCTAGCAAATAGCTTTGTCCCTACTTACGTAAGTAAAACTTACAAGTGTGTCTTGGGCCTTAGAACTACAAAAAATACAGTAAAAGACACACCTGAATGGAAAAAATACAGCTAATTTTGGCAGTTCACTATAGATAGATGGGAGGTTTAATGATGTAACATATAGTTTGTCTCATTTCAAACATAGACAGAGAGAATCATCTTTGTCTAAGCAAACAAAAGAAAAGGATGAGTATAGTTTTTTCATGAATCTATTATAACTGGATCGGTCATGAGGGGCGGGGGGAAATGACCGAACGGGATAGTCTTATGTATCTTTCAGTAAGAGTAGCAGAGAAAGCGCTGTTATTGTTTGTCCTTGTCACAGTCTCACATTTTTTTTTATTCCCCACCGTAAAAGTATGGTTTATAGTGGGCTACAAATCTACTCGACCAATCATATTGTCGCATTGCGTATGTTCTGTTCCTCACGGGCGCACGCGTATAGCTCATCTATTAAATGCTCTATGAGTATTTTGTTCTTATTTACTGACAATTTGGTTTGACCGACTATAAATAATCGGTACTGATAAAGTAAGTTCATATATTAAAACCGATAACTTTCGATAAGAGCGCAACACTAGAGATAGAGGCGTTTTTAATGGCTCCTGTACACCATGGCCCAGCGTAGGCCAGTCTAAAGGTCGCCGCACCAAGGTCGTTGTACGATGCACTCATAAGTAAGAGCAAGAAAGCGATATCTCTTTCTCGCTCTTACTGGTGCGGTGCGATGGTGTGTAATGGCAGTGTCCATCGTATCAGAAAAAATGCCTTAGGCCTCAACGCACGAGCGCTTTTTCAACGCGTATTAAAAAAGCGTTTTTTTTTACCAGACACTAAGGCCCCAGTAGCACGAGCGGTTCTGCAACGCGCGCGCAACAACGCTTGATATAAAGATTATAAGCGCCACCGCCATCGCCATCGTGTGAATAAATACATATGTATCCATTTGTGTCATTCAAACGCTTTTTTAACGCGCGGTGTAAAGGCGCTCGTGTGTATGAGCCTAATAAGTAGTTATAACACACGGGCGTACCAGACCGCGTCCTTGGTCCGATCCGAGGACTGTTAGATCGAGTGTTAGGACGCAAAGTAGTCCGCCGTACGTCCGTCAAGGACGCAACCATAAGTGAGAGCGAGCAAGAGATATGCTAACCGGACCAAGGTCGCGGTCCGGTACGCCCGTCTGTAGCAAATTTTATTCAATAAAGTTCTACTCAGTTCTACTCCAAAAACAAACTATAGCTACACCATGTGCAAGCAGAAGACTTTGTAATTTAGCCTGTAAATATCCTAACATTTTACTCAATATTCAATGTGTTTTGTTCATAATATCATATAAATCATATAATCATATTAGAATGAAAATCAGATCAAGTTGGAAGCAAGTTTATAGAAATCATCTGTGGCTTGTCAAAGATGTGCTATTTAAATAGTGACCTTGAAGTTCAAATATTTAATTAAAATTGCCGCAAAAACTGATGCCCGATACGGGTCTCCCACAGATAAAAGGAAAGTTAGGAAAGGATAAAAAAAACTATCGTGTTAGCAAAAACGTCTCATAAACGTCCAAAAAAAAAAACGTCTGCATCAAATCAAATTTGTCAAAACATGGTTAAAACCGACTTCGTTGGTTTGTTACGGATTTCGGCGATAAAACTAGTTATTGTTTAATCGTGTTGTTATTAATAAAAAGTGTGATTTATGCTTACAACTCCGTGTAGTTTAAGTAATAGCTTCAAATCTGGATGACAATACAATGATCGCGGCATCTGAACCGTTGGTAGGTTATATTTTGTTTTAGTAAAACAAAACATTCCTATTCTTATAGTTTTATTTCTGATTTTACTTCTCATTATAGCCACAATAACGCTTTTAACAATAGTCCTTTAGAAAATGCATTAGTTCCTCTTTGTTTATTGGAAAGTATTACAAGGAGAATAAATGAAAATATTCATAATTTAAGGTCCACAAAGGACATGGTCTTACGAGGATTTTGCTGCACAAAGCGCTCTGTCCTTTAGGAAAATCTTCGCCCGAAGTATCGTAGCTTTATGTGCGGCGATCTCTATGCACAGCCCAAGCTGCCTCGTGAATATCCTCTCAAGGCGGCTCATTCTATGTGGACTTGCCTGTTTTAAAACACTATATTTGTGTACCTAGGAGTTTGTGCCGCATGGTCGGACCGTGCTAGCAAAGCATCCAGAACAAATCTATGGCAAGGCCAACTCATCGACTTCGGAGAACTCGCTGCTGTATAAGTTGACCAACTTCGCCATCGAAGATGAAAGCCTGCTTGAGACTAAGGAGGACCAAGAGTGGTGGAGTGTCCGGGAGGTGTATTATAATGCTAAACATGGTGAGTAATTTTCTACACTTGTTTTATAATTTTTTTTATATATTACAAAGGATTTTCAACTATAGTCTGTCTAACTATAGTATAAAAATTTTATCCAGAGTTAGTATGTCTGATTCTTACGGAAGTAGGTAGGAGGTAGGTATTGTTCTTCCGTTTATTCAGACGTAAACAGAAAAATTTCTTTTATACGGATTAGATCGAGATTTAGATTTCGAAGCCATTGTGTTGAGATAGTATGTCTGATTCTCACGGAATTAGGTAGGTATTGTTCTTCTCAGACATCCGTAAACAGAACAATATCTTTTATAGGGATTAGATCGAGATTTAGGTTACGAAGCCATTGTGTATTTTCAATTTTGCGCGAGCACCACGTCACACAACTGTCGTGCGAGCCGAGCGGCAGCCCACTGCCATACGCCTGCCCGGGAGGCGTTGTGACACCCCCCTGTCAAAGTTCAGTGGTTTTTTATTTGTGAGTATATGTCAAACTGATTACAGTGGCGATAAATAAATATTTGTAGCACTAATATACCCTGCCTGATGGCGTACAAAAACTTAAATAATATCCTTACATACTAACATGCGAAATAAATTTACATATCTATATAAATTATTAATATTAAAGTCATGTCAAATCAGAAGCATAAAATTACAGCAATAATTCATAAATAGTGTAAAAACAATTATCAATTAAAAATGTCAATAGTTTGTGCTTAAACTGATTTAAGGGTAACATTCTGAAATGGACAAGACTTAAATAGACTTAAATGTATCCTGTTAGCTTTTATATTGAACACCATACTCTTTCAGATTTCGAAGAAGACCCACAGAGCCCCAAAGACACCAAAGAAGAGGGTATGTCTGACTCATTCCAACCAGCAAGCCGTCTCAAACAAGACTTCAACATATCCGTCAAGTTAGAAATGTCCGGAGTGAAACGGATGGATACGGAATCAGCCCCGGGCCCGTCTAGAGCTAGCAGTGCGAACAGCTCAAGTAATATCTCGAGGAGGTTTAAGCTGGATAATGGCCAGGGTGCTCCGAGAAAGAAGAAGTTTAATCCGAAGACTGATTGTTGTTATGAGGAGGAGTTGTATGTTAAGGGGTGTACAGCAGTGTGGTCAAAAGGTAAATCTTAACGTTGTCACCTGTCACCTTACAATTACTACTGTGCCGTCAGAAAGCTTCCGAAATTTGTAACAAAAAACTTGTAACATTTTTTTGCTTTTCCTGAAAGTTACGAGTACTTTACCAACGTTTTGGAAACTTCCCGCAATTTCTATACTTACACTAATGTAAACAAAGCCAAAAGCCTTTTTTCCAATATCTGAAATAACCGCCCTTTTGTTGATAGAATTATGATTATGATTCATTCTTTCTGTACTGATTTTCTGTTGCTATGGATGGTATTTCCACACAATATTGACACATTCCAAAAAAACATCATCAAAGAAATTCAGATGGGTTGGATCTTAAAATAAGTCGCCTTGTTTGAGGATAACTGACACTGTGGGGGGCTTTTTTGGGTTGTTTCGCAAAGCAATTTTAGCCGCCGGAGATATTTTAATTTTTTGATTTTATTGAATATTACGTGAAATAAAACGCACAGTGGCCTTATTTTTTTGATTTCATTGAATATTTTGTGGCTCCTTTTGTACACCTTTTGTATAACAAAAATCGAATCAAAGCACTCCACTATTCTGAGCCGAGCATATTTCCTGTTTTAAAGTTTGTCACGAAACCGAATTTGTCAACCCCGGCTCCACGTGGTCTTTGTGGTCCCTACCCCTAGAGTGTGTGTGCGGAGGCGCGCAGGGAGGGCAGCCCCCGCCCGCCGTAAGAAAGTGCAGGCACCGAGTGAGCCGGAGCGGCTGAGGCTGGTCGCCGACCAAAAAGCCGAAGCTGCGGAAGTGCGTGAAGTGCGTCGCCGCACAAACCCTCTTACGCATAGTACAAGTTGAGGATACTATACTAATCTATTCTTTCAGGGCTAATTTCCACACCTGCCACCAAACTGTCCTCCGCAGAGCACAGGGAAACCATCGCCTGTTACACCATAGACAATCCGATCCAGCATGCCACCTTCGCCGACTTCCACGTCGCCATAAACAATACCATGCTCCTAGACGCTCTAAACTCACAGATTGGAGATGTTAAAAAAAATATCAAAATCGAAGACTCCACAGCGCATCTTACTACAACCGTCATGCCTTCAATTTTACTCATAGACAATAAGTGTTTAAGAGTATATGCCACGGATGGCAGAGAATACATGACTAGTATTCCGTTTCAAATGAAAAAAGTATGGCCGATGAAATATGGAGTGCTTTTCGAGAAAGATGCAACACAGTTAATGCAAAATTCAATGCTGCCAATGTCTTTCTCAAAACTAAACGAGTCTTATAATAGTACGTTTTCCAAATCGAAAACTTTTGGGAATATGAGCGCGAAGCTAAGACAAGAATCGATTTCAGGTTACGACCAAGACGTGCCTTTACCTACTTGCTTTTCACTGAGCCATCCTTTAGATGAAGTTTGCCCTATCTTAATGAAATCACCATCTCACGGCCTTCAGTATTATAACGATGGAGACTTGCAGATAATATTCGTGAGCTCATATCCAAGTATAATCTTACTATACGACTGTAAACTAGCAACGCATTCTCTCTGGAAAATCCGGAAAACAACTCGAGATGAGTGCTTGTCAATGTGCCCGAATTTGAATTCAACTACAACAGTTTTCACTCAATCCGTTGACTTTGGGAGCCCGATGCATAGTAACATAGGCCGGAACACAACTAATCCTTTAACCGGCAGTCCGTTTAATTCGAAACGCGTTGGTACCCCGTCCAAATCAAAACAGGACAGTCCGTTAGCAAATGTGTTTCACCAGCAAGGCTTATCGCCTCACCATTCTATCGGACAAGCATCATCTACATCCATGATGGCGAACAACGTCCAAACACCACCGACTTTGCCTTTATATCCGGATATCTGCCTCGATCACATTTGGACCGACAGCCAGACTATCCGGAGAGATCCTATAGAAAACGCAACGGATATGAATACGTTTTTACATACAGATTTAGTTGGACATGAGTATTTATGTTTCATGGTAAAAGTGGCGGGCGTAAGTAAGCTACAGATATTGAGACTTCAAAAAAGCCATTCGCACGGACAGTTGTGTAAGACGAATTTGATTGTGGGCACGATTTCGACGGTTTTGGCGAAAGATGCTGTTGTATTGGACCATTTAAACATGATTGCGTTGATAGATGAATCAGGGAATATCATATTGCAAAGTGGGAATCATGTTGTTGGGAAGGTAAGCAATCATTTAGGCTTAACGTTTCGAGACCCGTCGGCTCCCTGGGTAGCCATATTTACTAGAATATGGGTCCGGGTCTCGAAAGGTTAATAGTATTTAAAAATACATAATTTCTAAATCTGACAATTTTGGTCACCAATTTCAAGAGATTTGTTACGTTTAGTCAAGTTTAGTGTGCCCGACTTCTGACATTTAATTATTATTTCAGACCACAGATCCATATATGTAGACATTTAATTTTATTCTCTTAAAAATACGGGATTAATTAAAAAAAATGCCACAAGCCATAATGTCAAACTAAACAGCTCACTATTGAAAATGCAATAAAATTAAATAAATTAAATTAAATAATCATTTATTTCGGAATATAAATTTCCAAAATGTATTAGTAGCTTATTACTAAAATGTTTAGCTTATGTTAGTGATACTAATGCCTCTTTTGTATTAGGGTTCTTATCTGAATTCAAAATGTTGATAAAGCTCATATTATACTCATGCACACGAAATACTAACAGACTAAGATGAAAAGGTCCTACATGTTTATAGGACCTTCAAAGTCGTCTATATAAAAAAACTGTGTACTATTTCAAATTTTTTTTTTTCATCCAGGTCCATGTTGGCGGCGTCCTAGCCCGCCTAATAGACTCACCATATACGAAACGCTCAGCATTCCAATCGCCGTTCCCTAGGCGAAGCAGCTTGCTACCGTCACGATGTAACGAAACCTTTGACGACTCGGCGCTACATTTGTTGTCGCCCGTACCCCATATGTCCTCGTCGAGGGTGGAGAAAGAGACTCTAGGTAAGTGTGGATAAGGTTTACTTTTGAACGAGCGGCGAAGCAGCTTGCTACCTTCACGATGTAATGAAAGTTTTGACGACTCGGCGCTACATTTGTTGTCGCCCGTACCCCATGTGTCCTAGTCGATTGTGGAAAAAGAGACTCTAGGTAAGTGTTGATAAGGTTCACTTTTGAATGTTCGACACTTCTTAAAGCATCTTGATTCTGTCGCTCTTATCCGATGTTGCTCTTTCGGATTTCTTAAGATTTTTAGGACTTCAAGGAGGCGAAGAGCTTGAATCGCGTATTTTTTAATCTTGTCTGATAATATCGTAACACACCGTACCGAGGATGTGTTCCGATATATTTGGCCACTTTGGTCGTCACCATCTATTTGACGCTGACTGTATCGATAACGTCTGCATCTTCTCAAATTACTTTTTCGCCTAAGACGGTAATCTGTTATACAAAAGCCATTGTTCCTTTTGTGCGAGCGGTTGCCCATTGTGTTCCATTGTCTCTGACAAGGGTACGAGCCGTAGCACGCGCTCAGACTCAATGGTACACAATGGGCGACCGCTCGCATAAAAGGAACAATGGCCTTTGTTTAACAGATTACCGTCTTAGCAGGCGTGTCTCACTCCGCGATTTCGTTGCGTCGCTACAAGTACCTGCGGCCGCCTCAATTTTGAGGTTTTGCCATAGTAGTGCCCTAGTGCCACCGCTACGGAACGGTCGCCTGCGCGTGTAAGCGCGTGCCAACGCCGCCTTGCGCGTTGTAGCCGCGTTTTGTTAGTGAATTTTCTGTACCTAGTACTATTATATGTATATTCTGTGGTTTTAGGCGAAAAAATCATTTGAGAAGGTGCAGACTATACCTGAGATTATAACTCCGCATTTGAACTGTTTTTGTAAATTTCTCGAACGACGAACCGAATTACCATTGTTGTTGTTGCGTTGTTTTTTTTTTTGTTTTTTTATTGTTTTGTTGTCACAGGTCTAAAAGGCATAACGGATGCATGCGGCGCCCGCGCAACTCTAGTGTTTGACAACGGCTCGATGTACCGCATATCTCTGCCTGTGGTCGCCTGTTCAAGATTACTAGAATATTGTCTATGCTCGTTGCAGGCTTTACTGCCCAACGATATAACTATGCAGGTAAGAAATAGCTAGTTATGGTTCATTTAGTAAATTTATTTGGCCGCCATTTTGAACTTTTCAATTAGTGGGCCGACTGTTTTCTTGTTCGATATTTGGTTTCCTGAATAATTTGGAAATGTAAAGGAAAAAACCCGCTTAACCCCGGGTTAGTGGGATGGTGCTAGTGGCGCTAAATGACCATTCTCAGGTAGTCGGAGTCAAAAGTGGTGGTGTGAATTCGATATCCTATATTTTATTAATTTCGAAATACGAAGTAAAATTGATAAAGATAAAAGTGTATGCAAAGAGATATAACTCCGTAATAGATGGATACAGTCTAAGAAAAAAACGTGCCTCGAAAATCAAGAAAATTTGATTCTCGATCAGATGGCGTGACTACCTTTGGCCTACTGCCACTGTCGAATAGATGGCGTTGACGGTTTGGTTTGTTATTTAACAATTTTAACGCATATCAGTGAAAGAACATGGGTCAAAATCATATAAAAATATTTAATGCAAATAAAAAATCATTTATCCGTATATAGTTACATTTTATGGTATTTTTATACATCTTAATTTTTAGTTTTAATTGATAGATGGCAGTGAATTTACTGTGGCTACAAAGTTTTCTATGACAGTACCGCTCTATCCTATTATATCCTCTTTGGTGTATGTGTGTGTCCGAACATATTTTGAGTTTCAGGTGATTATAAAATGGTACGGAGTACGAAACGCGCCTGGTACACAAGACCTGACCCCGCAACAAGAATGGTCCATGTTCTCCAACCTATTACTCTCTCTCATCGGCTACGACGTCGAGAATCTCTCCCAGTCACACTGCGACGAACCAGAGCAAGAGGTCGCCACCAAAAAACAAAGAACCTCCAGCGACGGAACCACAGAAGACTGGGAATATCTTCTAAATTCAAAACTACACAAAGCCGTTGGCAATTCTTTATCCGCCATTTTGAATATGACTTTACCTGCCGGAGACTCTAAAAGGCGTTTGAAAAAGAAAGAAACGGAAAAGCAAGCGCAGTTCAACACAAACGCACTCCTTTTTCCTTATACTTTACAAGTATTATACGCATTTCACTTAATATATGAAGAGATAAAGTTAAACACTTTGTTATTCAGTGATTTAAAGCCTTTATCGGCATTTTTATACCAAATAGCAAAGGATCTGCGTCTGGATGGATACGTAAATCATTATTGGCTGGATTTCCCGACGGATTTCAGTATTGATTATAATATTGACGACTCGCAGATGACGGAGAATGTTGTTACGAAATTATCACAGCCGAATTACTTTAATAGTGAGCCGCCGAGTATATTCAGCTATTTAAATTCGATGATGAAGGATGTGGATGTCGGATATTATCCGTATTTGACTGATGTTAATGAGATGTCTAAGGATCTTATTGAGGTAAGCTTTTTTATCATAAAAATCTTTTTAGGGTTTCGTAGTCACCTAGAAAACCTTATAGTTTCGCCACCTAAGGTCTATTATTAAACAGTTGCTTAGTACAGCAACATTTTTTCCTGTTTTAGATATTATCAATAGTCGGCAACGGGCGAAATTGCGGCATCCAAACCATTTCGCGACGAGACAATATGGCTACCAGCACTCCTCGCTCGCGCCGTGGAAACACACATTACCAGGCAGTACTCGCCATGGTCGAAAGAGGTATATCAGATTAGTTTTAGTCATATACAATTGATATCTAGAATTGGTTCACCTTAGTATTCAACACCACTACATAAGTTCTGAAAAGTAGTATCTACTAAAGCTACCCTACGGCCCGGGGTGAAGCCAGCGCTCTGGTATTTATTTATACCAGAGCATATGCTGAGTGGAGTCCTTTTGTAGCCATTAGAGCAGCGACAAAATTTATTTTGTAATTAGTTACCTTACTCCTTTTTCTTTTCTTTTTCACTCTGCTGGTGGACCTGTCTATTTTGGTGTAACATTTAAGTACTTTAAAAATTAACCCTGTATCGACCCTTTAAGTGTTTAGTATGTTCCTATTTTTTTTTTGTATCTGAAGTGGCGCTGTATGTAGTAGGTCTTTATAATAAATTTCTTTCTTTTAAAACCCTTTTTTTTTCACAGGTTTAACCCCCCGAGACCTAGACAACATCCCCCCCGCGCTGGCTCTAGCTTTACTTAGTGTTTGCGCGCGCTGCAAGTCCGCGCCGCCGGCCGCGTGGCCGCCGCAGGCGTGCGCGCTGGCCATGAGGGAGGACTTGGCCGAGGAGCACAAACACAAGCACGAGTACATGGAGTGTGAGTACATATACACTAGACAACATCCCCCCCGCGCTGGCTCTAGCTTTACTTAGTGTTTGCGCGCGCTGCAAGTCCGCGCCGCCGGCCGCGTGGCCGCCGCAGGCGTGCGCGCTGGCCATGAGGGAGGACTTGGCCGAGGAGCACAAACACAAGCACGAGTACATGGAGTGTGAGTACATATACACTAGACAACATCCCCCCCGCGCTGGCTCTAGCTTTACTTAGTGTTTGCGCGCGCTGCAAGTCCGCGCCGCCGGCCGCGTGGCCGCCGCAGGCGTGCGCGCTGGCCATGAGGGAGGACTTGGCCGAGGAGCACAAACACAAGCACGAGTACATGGAGTGTGAGTACATATACACTAGACAACATCCCCCCCGCGCTGGCTCTAGCTTTACTTAGTGTTTGCGCGCGCTGCAAGTCCGCGCCGCCGGCCGCGTGGCCGCCGCAGGCGTGCGCGCTGGCCATGAGGGAGGACTTGGCCGAGGAGCACAAACACAAGCACGAGTACATGGAGTGTGAGTACATATACACTAGACAACATCCCCCCCGCGCTGGCTCTAGCTTTACTTAGTGTTTGCGCGCGCTGCAAGTCCGCGCCGCCGGCCGCGTGGCCGCCGCAGGCGTGCGCGCTGGCCATGAGGGAGGACTTGGCCGAGGAGCACAAACACAAGCACGAGTACATGGAGTGTGAGTACATATACACTAGACAACCTCCCCCGCGCTGGCTCTAGCTTTACTTAGTGTTTGCGCGCGCTGCAAGTCCGCGCCGCCGGCCGCGTGGCCGCCGCAGGCGTGCGCGCTGGCCATGAGGGAGGACTTGGCCGAGGAGCACAAACACAAGCACGAGTACATGGAGTGTGAGTACATATACACTAGACAACCTCCCCCCGCGCTGGCCGAGAGTTCCGTTCAAATTTAACTTTTTCTAATAAAGATTAAAAAAAAAAACCTTTTTTTTTCTTTACGAATTAAGTTTTCAGATTTTTCTCTCTACATGTAAGACGATATTACTTGCCAAATTTAGTTCGAGGTCAACGGGAAGTAGGTACCCTATAAGTTTTGATTCCTTTGAGAGTATCGAAATATAAGTTTTTTTGCGGCATAAACGGCCGCCATGAAAAAATTATATAAATAGTCTTAGATTGTGTTTATTTTTAGGGTTCTGTATCTCAAAATGAAAAAACGGAACCCTTACAGGATCACTTGGTCGTCCGTCCGTCTGCCTGTCAAGACTCTTTATCTCGGGAACGCGTGGAGGTATCGAGTTGAAATTAAAACCATATACTCAGGTCTATAGTCCCTTGAAGCTGTGAAAAAATAAAACTTCTTAGTTAACGTACAAAAAAGATACTGCCATTATTATACCGCAAAAAACGTATATTTCAACACTCTCAAGGGAATCAAAATTTATAGGGTACTTCCCGTTGGCCTAAGACTATGAAATTTGGCAACTAATATCGTCTTTCACTACAAGTACAGGGAAAAATCGCAAATGTATAAATTTGTAAAAATAAAAAAATAAGTTAAACTTGTATGGAACCCTCGGTGGGCGAGTCCAACTCGTATTTGTCCGGTTTTTCTAAAGACGCGCATATTTTCATTATTTTCACAGCACTCGCCCTCGAGGTCCTAGAGAAAGAGACGGCATACTCTCAAAATATTGCGCCTTCGGAAGAACTTCAGTCGAAGAACGAAGACGGTGATACTAACACCGGCATGGAACATCTGAACACTAAACTCCTGAGCCTACTATATCCTAGGGATCACAGGTAGTCATTTGGTACCCCACATGGTATGTTTAAAAGAAAAAAATAAAAACTTTGTACTGCCGATTTTGTGACGTCACAGTTATCCCCCCCACACTCTTAGAAAGTGACAAGTTGTTATTTCGTACTCAGTAGAGTATACCGAACACAACGATACCACTTGTCGGTAGTATACTGTCCAGTTACATCGAATGGTGTATTAGGCCCTCTGGCCGCTGTACTACGAGGTGATAAACAACCGACTGTCGGTGCGAGGACCGAGGACCACCAGGTTTGACAACTTGTCTGTGCGTGTTTCTCACACCGTGACGTCACGCGCTCCGATTTGCGTTTGCAGTCACGTGATGCTGGCCATTATTTTAAATACTATTAATTATTTTTAATAATTTGTTTCTACTCGTCGAGTATAATCTGTGTATTACGACTTCATATGCAACACTACAACCTTACTCTTTTCAACGATGGATAGTCTATGGCACTTCCGACTTAAGCATAAGAATTTTATCGATACGGTTTAGTCAAGTATAAAAATTTTGAAAATAGAACTTCATACATTTCAGTAAAATATTTCTTGTTTAAGGAGACTCGATTCAATGCAAATTAGCCTACTTAAACACGCTGCTGCGTCGCATCTGCTTTGTGATTGGTTGGCCAACAATTGCTTCATAAGTCATAAACGCGCATGTGACACCCTTCGTATAGCAACATCCATATCCTACGAAAACCGCTTAGCGTTGCTTGTTAGTCTCCATAGGCTACGGTGGCCAAAATCGAGAAAAAACTGTCTTAAAATTAAATTTAGCGCGGAGCAGGTACCAGGGCCTCATGAGTTACGAGAAGGTGTCGTTGACCAACCCGCCGGGGGCACCGGGCCCGGCGTCCGGGGCGCGTACGAGTATGAAGGTATCGCGGGCTGCGGCAGCTCGCGTATCTTAGCTGTATACTTTTGGTTTGTTTACCTAAGTATATGATTCTACTAGTTGAAAGTATAATATTTTTGTCTCGTAGAAAAAGTATTGTACACAATAGTGATATAATCAAGCTTTTCAATCTCGTACCTTAACCTAAGTAACTCAGCAAGCTTCGTTGCTTAAACACGGTACTCGACTAAAAAGCTCTCTATTATATCAAGATTGTATAAAATACTATATTACGCATATTTACACTTACAAAATATGATTTTCAGCTTTCTAAAATTCCCTGCTATGGTAAAAACATAAAATTTTATATATTCGCGATTCACGTCAACATCCCTATTAGCGGCGCCATCTATATTTGGGTCGTTTAGATTTATATCAAAACGTATTTATTTTAACAAGTATGTTTCCACAGAATGGCGGAAGTATTCCACCTTCTTCAGTCCTCCATCCCTGTTACTATCGACCTGACACAGCGTCCAGAAGTATCTGACCACGACTTTATCGAAGAACAGGAGAAGCATCTATTCGCCATCAGCACAAGGACTATGGCGCTGCCTGTCGCTAGGTAAATCAATACTAAAATCTACACTATTGTATCTATTTAGAATTTCATAATCATTTCAGAAATCAGAAATTTTATTTGCTTAAAACATGGTCAGTACGAAGGTATTTACAACGGAGGAGAGTTTCACATGCTTTGTCAAAAAAGACATGCAAATATGAGTACTTATTCTAGTATAACCTTACTGTGTGTTTGTGTGTGCGTGTGAGCGCGTGTGTGTGTGTGTGTGTGTGACAGTATCTCGCCGCGAGATAGACTACCCGTCTTTTATTAACTGTATGAGGGTAGTCTATGTCGCGGCGAGATAGTCTCGCGCCAATCATGTGCTAGCCGGGCTGCCGGTTTTTGGAGCATTTTGACGCATAGTCGTATATGTGGTGTGGTTTGTTCACCCTGCAGGGGCATGTTAACCCTGCGCAGCCTGCCCTGCGCGCCCACGGAGCCCCTCACCCTCCCCGCGCTGTGCGTGTCGGGCCGCGCGCCGCCGCCGCGCGCCGCCACCGTGGCGGGCGCCGAGCCCGGCCCGCACACGCTGCTGTGGCCCAACTTCCACAACGGGGTCGCCGCGGGGCTAGCGCTGGTGCCCATGACCGGAACTAGCATTGACTCTAGTTGGGTGGTGTATAATAAACCTAGGGTAAGCACTATATATATATAACTCTAATTAAGAGTCGTCGGCAAGCTTGGCCGAATTTTTAGGGAGTTGCGTTCTCATTGAATACGGGTTGAATTGTTATGAAACTTTGTACATACAATGACATGAGGTACATCTAGGTCTGTAATTAGTTTGTTTTTCTACTCGTCGACTATAATATGTGTATTACAACTTCATATGCAACACTACAACCTTACTCTTTTCAACGTTGGATAGTTTATGGCAGTGCCGATTCAAGCATAAGAATTTTATCGATATGGTTTAGTCAATTATAAAATTTTAAAAATAGAACTTCATACATTTCGATAAAATATTTCTTGTTTAAGGAGACTCGATTCAATGCAAATTAGCCTACTTAAACACGCTGCTGCGTCACATCTGCTTTGTGATTGGTTGGCCAACTAAAACATTTTATTTTATGTTGTAATAGAAACAATTGCTTCATAAAAAAAAAAAAAAATAATAAAAAAAAAATCCCCTCACGCATGTCTCTTCTAAATGCTTTATTTTGATTGTATTTTTTTTGTTTGCATATATTTTCCTGCATGCACTTTTTTGTAGTTCAATTAATTTATAGTTCATATTTGATATCTCTCGTTCAATCAACGGCCATCATACTCAGTATTGTTAAAATTTCTCAGTAAATTGTATTTACCCGGTTCCCGAGATACAGGCTGCGCCTAGTTTGGGGCCGATGGATATTAGCTTAATTGTAAAATCTAATTTATTATTTTTTGTTCAACCTGTGATGTCAACTTGTAAAATATTTGGTAAATAAACGATTTGATTTGATTTGATTTGAAGTCAGAAACGCGCATGTGACACACCCTTCATATAGCAACATACCCTACAAAAACCGCTTAGCGTTGCTTGTTAGTCTCCATAGGCTACGGTGGCCAAAATCGGGGAAAAAAAACAGTCTTAAAATTGAATTTAGCGCGGAGCAGGTACCAGGGCCTCACTCGTTACGAGGAGGTGTCGTTGACCAACCCGCCGGGGGCGCCGGGCCCGGCGGCCGGGGCGCGCACGAGTATGAAGGTATCGCGGGCTGCGGCAGCTCGCGTATCTTAGCTGTATACTTTTGGTTTGTTTACCTATATGATTCTACTAGTTGAAAGTATTATTTTTTAATAACAAAACTTCCGTGAGACACAGGCATATTAACACAGGCGTATTATTTTTTATCTCGTAGAAAAATATTGTATACAATAGTGATATAATCAAGCTTTTCAATCTCGTACCGTACCTTACTTAAGCAACTCAGCAAGCTTCGCTGCTTAAACCCGGTACTCCACTGAAAAGCTCTCTATTATATCACGATTGTATAAAATACTAATAGCTCCAGTTTATAAAACAAACGAAATAAAGCAAAAACAAGTTTTGTAAGAAAAACTTAAACTTAAAAGCCTCAAGCAAACAAACTAAACCAAGTATTTGGTCAAAAAGCAACAAAAAAGTCCGAATGGTGGACTACTAGTACACTCTGACAGAGTGACTCTGCCACGGAGATCGTCTTATAGAAAACTTTATTTTTTTGGGTTCCGTACCCAAAGGGTAAAAACGGGACTATTACTAAGACTCCGCTGTCCGTCTGTCACCAGGCTGTATCTCATGAACCGTGATAGCTAGACAGTAGAAAATTTTCACAGATGATGTATTTCTGTTGCCGCTATAACGACAAATACTAAAAACAGAATAAAATAAATATTTAAGTGGGGCTCCCATACAACAAACGTGATTTTATTGCCGTTTTTTTGCGTAATGGTACGGAACCCTTCGTGCGCGAGTCCGACTCGCACTTGGCCGGTTTTTTCTGGCGATGGCGAAATACCGAAATTTATAAGAGGAAAAGATAAAAAATCCTATGCTGCCCAAATTTTTTATGAATTTCTCTTACCCCCGGTCGCTCGGTGGCGCGTCTATAACTACTTGTATATACTATGTCTATGCACCTCAAACATTGTAATCCGTCCAACGATATACAAGACATAACCCGCCTTCGGCAGTTGGTTAAAGTTGATTGATTGCAGGGCACCCAAGAAATGTCAACGGAGCACGCGGGTTTCCTGATGGCTCTAGGGCTAAACGGGCACCTCAAAGATATGCCCTTCATGAACATGTACGAATACCTTGTCCGCTGCAATGAAATGATTAGTGTGGGGCTGCTTTTGGGCATCGCTGCTACTTATAGAGGTAAGTTCATGCTTTCTGCTACTTAAACCTAAATAATTCAAGATCTAAATAAGTTTTTGGCAAAAATGTAATTATTGGTACAAGCTTTTATCGCTGACTGTACTTTTCTTTCTACAGGTAACTAATACTTATCGAGTCAATTCTAAAAACTCCAAACACAATTAGGTTCCGTTGTTTTATCACAGAGTTCCTATGGCCACCTCTGTCTCCATCGTCAGATCAGCTCGATGGTACTATAATATTGCATCGTCACCCGACTTACATATGTATGCAAATTTTCAGTTTAATTGGAAGTCGGGAAGGGGGTCAAATTGAACTTGCAAGATTTGACATGTACAAACATGCCTAATAGATTTCGTTTAAATGCTGCTTTATTTGATTTACGAAACGTTCTAATTAGATTGAAACGGAGTGTACAGTACCTACATTATTACACAATTTGACTAAAGTCCCACAGGAAGCTCAATAAGGCTTGTGCTGTGGGTACTCAGATAACGATTATATACAGGCTGGCCAAATAACAGGTATTACACTTTAGTTTTATAATTTTATTCTATATAAAAAATTAAGTCGTCAATGTATGTATATTATAATTAAAACATATTACAGCTCCACGTAACATGGAGAGAGATAGAAGATCCACCTCAAGAATGGACATCGACACGGACTACTATTTAATAATTGAAAATTATCATTGAAACATAGACCTAGCATTATATAGACCAGCTATACGCGTGCGCCCGTAAGGGATAGACATAGATGACGTCATAAACGTGGGGATACCATATTGGTAAAAATTACCCCAATATTTGATATCACGTTGGGGCGATTACCCTGGAGGCAAAGTTAGCTTGTTTGACGGTATTAAAAAATTGTTAAATAAAATGTCAATGGGCCGTTCTTTTTAGGCGTATAAACAATGAAATACCTCCTATAATTCGCGCAGGTGGTACAAAACTAAACATGTTTAGTAAATAAAACGTAAAATAAAATGTATTATGGGTTTTAATTTAAAGAAATCACAAATCGCAATCACACCAATTAATGTACACCACATTTAATCTTCACAACATTTGTTTATTTATTTTTTGGAATTAGAAGTACGAAAAAACTTCGAGGTCAAAATTACCCATAAAATTATGATATTTTCATCTGGTATCCCTAACATGATTGTTATGCAGCTAAATTAAGAAGAAGTTTAAAAATGGCTGACCTCAGACTCCTACCTACCTACGTAATTTGGGCGGATAATTTTACAAATAATGTTTTGTTAATTTGCGTAAATAATTGTGATATTTTAATTGAAATCGTTTGATTCTACATTGCTTTGAGTGTAACGTAATTTTACGATGTTATTCTCACATATTGCGTTAAGGGGAAGGTGTAAAATACCGTACTTACGTGTGAAAGGTTATGATCTCATATTTTTGCTCAGAGCGGCTATTACAGCCGATTACAGAACAATTCACCATTATTTTATCAAAGTTCAAGCATTCAAAACGCAAACCATCACTATATTTCATAAGAGAAAGCACAATTTCATACAAAACAACGATAATTAAACAAGCAACGAACAAACATGACATGTCACGTACTTATTTGTTTGCCACAACCTCGGTTGTGGCAGCGGTGGAAAAGTGAAACTATGACAAGGACAAACAATAACAGCGCTTTCTCTGCTACTCCTACTGAAAGATACATAAGACTATCCCGTTCGGTCATTTTCCCCCACTCCTCATGACCGATCCAGTTATACTAGATTCATGCATTGAAACCAAATCAGTGTAATGGTGAAAGAATTTACAAACAATTAGAACTGAAAAATAAATATTTTTTAAACCATTTGAGTTTCTAGTTTGTTCTTGAGTATTTTGTCTTTGGACAGTTTTAGACACATAACGACCTGTAATAGCATTAGATGATTAGATTTTAGAAATGATCATAGATAGATTTTACTTTAAGCAAGTTACCTTTTCAACTGTAAGGTCAATGCGGCCATATACTTCTGTGGATAATTCACATTCACATACATGAGCGCGATTTTTATCTTCATCGACAAAGCAGCGATTGCTTTTAGCTTCAACGGTCAAAAGTAGGTAGATTGCAAGTTAATAAAAAGCTTGTGATAAGCTCAAAAACACAACTAAAATTTTCATTTACTCTGGAGTTGATTTTTTTTGTCCTCAGGTACCATGGACCTCCAAGCCACAAAGATGATGAGTATCCATCTTGAAGCCTTATTACCTCCAACGCACGTGGAATTAGACATACAACACGGAATATTAGTATCTGCATTACTGGGATTGGGTCTAGTGTACCAAGGGACCCAACATGCTCATCTGGCGCAAGTGCTGTTAATGGAAATTGGTACGTATTCTTCACTGAATAAGGACCATATTACTTCAACACATGTGAAATTAGACATACAACACTAGCCACGTCAAATTAAGCCGAAAATGGGCAATCTGCGGAAATAATTTGTGTAGTTTTGAAAATTGGTACCTTATACCTTGTGGTGTCCAGGTGAACATACTAAAAGTTCTCGGGGGTGGGGGTTGTGCTGAGGGTTTAGTAGGGGGGTTGAAGGTACCTTTTTTTAGATTTTTGCTCATATCTCGAATATCTATACGAATAGCATTATAATTACTTCGGACAAAAGATTCTACGTAAAATTTTCTACAAATTAGGTCATATTCATTTTTACTCTACGATCAATACTTTACGAGCTACAGGGTGTTTAAATTAACAAAGAGATAAAAAATAGACGATTTAAGAAAACGTCCTTTTTTCGTAGTTGTTCATCGTAACTCAAATTTTTAGTCTAGAATAAGCAAGCTTAGTAACCCGCTGATCAAATATAAAAAAAAACCGTCCTAGATCATGTCGGGCCATGCTCAGTGTAGAGTTCCGTAGTCTCCCATCCATCAAAATATAATTTTTGCAAAAACTCAGAAACGGCTGAACCGATCAGGTTCGCTATAGTTTTCCATGAAAGTTTACTACGCTCTACTTTCACAATTTTTTCCATATTTTTTGGACTCATGGTTCAAAAGTTAGAACGGGACACGCACATATTTTTTTCTTTCAGAACGAATACTTCCGGAAATAATTACGTTTATCAAAATACGATTTTACTAACTGCATACGATCAGAATGGGAATTTGAATTGTGTATTTCAATAATATTGTCTCCGGTTACCGCGATAGTTACTCATGAAATAAAACTATGAAAACGGATTATATTGCGTATATTGAATTTAGAATACATCCCGACGTTTCGAACCCTTTACAGCGTTCGTGGTCAACGGGTGGCTGAGGAAGAACTACAAAGTGCAAAAATCTTCAACCTGCCTTTTATACGCCGACGATAAAAAGATACTGAAACTTGTTAAGATCATAAGTGATTGTCAAGCTTTACAGCAGGGGTCGGCAACCTTTTAGCAGCCAAGGGCCACATAGCGGTTAGCAAAATTGCAGCGGGCCGCACACTGTTAATAATTCGTGAATTTATTAGACGTCGTTTGTCAAAAAGGACTACTTTTAATATACATTTTTATGCAAAGAGCGCCGCAATTCAGAGCGCGCTTCGTCCTCTCTTACATGAAGGGCGCCTGCGGCGCCCCTCACACTAAAAAGTCGGGCCATGCCCGACGTTCAGCGCGCTTCGCGTGCTCTTACATACAGGGCGACCCTGTATGTAAGCCCCTTATCTTACATGCAGGGCTCCTGCGGCGTCCCTCACAGTTATTCAGCGCCCTTCGCGCGCTCTTACATACAGGGTGCCCCTGTATGTAAGCCCCTTATCTTACATGCAGGGCTCCTGTGGCGTCCCTCACAGTTATTCAGCGCCCGTCGCGCGCTCTTACATACAGGGCACCTGCGTCGCCCCTCACTCTTAAAGATCGGGCATGCCCGACATTCATCGCGCTTGGCGCGCTCTTACATGCAAGGCGCCCGCGGCGCCCCTCTCACTTAAAGTTCGGTCGAAGCTCGACATTCAGCGAAGCAGGGCGCTCGCTCCACACTTAAAGGTCGGGCGAAGCCCGACATTCAGCAAACCCTCCACACTTACAGGTCGGGCGAAACCCAACATTCAGCGCGCCTCGCGCGCTCTTACATTGCGATAGGCAGACACTCATATTGGCACATCTGAGATCTTGTGATAATGGGTCCCAACTCCAAAAAAAATAAATTGAAATGAAAGATTTTTCTTTTTCACTAGATCACTTTAGTGACGATGACGTAGGACTGATGTAACCCGGAGGCTCGCGGGCCGCAAGCGAGCAGTTCGCGGGCCGCATGCGGCCCGCGGGCCGCCGGTTGCCGACCCCTGCTTTACAGGAAGACTTAACCCGATTGCATATATATTGTCAATTAAATCATTTGCACTTAAATATAAATAAGTGTAACATAATAACGTTCAGTAGAAAAAAACAATTTATTAACTACGACTACCTTATAAACAACGTGTCATTATGTAGAGTTTCTACTATTAAAGATTTAGGTATTCATTTGGATAGCAAATTATTATTCAGCGACCACACCGACAACGTAATAAATAGAGCCTTTAGGTTACTTGGGTTCATCTTGAGAACTTGTAAAGAATTCAAAGAAGCTATCACCTTGCTGACACTCTTCAACTCGCTAGTCAGACCAATTCTGGAATATGGATCAACAGTATGGGAACCCTAGCTATAAATGTTATATTCATAGTATTGAAAGAATTCAAAAGAAGCTCATCAAACATTTAAAATATAAAAACCTTGTGTCAACTCAACCGCTTAACCTGAATAAACTGGTGTCTCTTGAAAGCCGGCGCACATTAAAAGATCAAATATTTTTGTATAAAGTATTAAGAAATTTAATTGACTCCCCTTATTTGTTAAGTAGACTTAGCTTTAAAACTCCCCGCTTGAACACACGGCGTAGCGATAAATTATTTTGTATTCCCTTTACTAAAAAGAAATACAAATCAAACTCCTTTCTGATAAGAGCTTGCAGATTTAATAATGATATTTTCTCAAAAATTGATATATTTAATGACTCCTTGTCTAAATTTAAACGTCAAGTACTTTTGGTTTTAAATAAATAATCGAATTAAATACACTGTAACTTTACACTTAATTGCAAATGTAATGTATAAAAATAGTTTTATCTTCATTAATTTAGCCCCTGTCCTAATTCGACCCTCGTTGTTAATCTTTAAGTTTAGTTATCCTGTATTTTGTTTTTCTTTAATGAGCTATTAAGTGGTGGCAACTGTCCTGGTTTATGAATTATGTATAAGACACTAGTTATAAGAAACATGTACCGTTTGTGCCCAAATAAACATTAAAACATTAAAACAAAATACCCACATACTAAAAATAATTAACCAAACTTTAAGGCTGATTGTACATGCAAAATCGGTTAATAAGGCTACTTATACAATACAACAATTTTCAAGTAAAACCCCTCGTTGACCACGAACGCTGTAAAGGGTTCGAAACGTCGGGATGTATTATAAATTCAATATACGCGATATAATCCGTTTTCATAGTTTTATTTCATGTGTATTTCAAATTAAAATTATTCATTGTCAGGCAAGCCACCGGGCCCTGAGCCAGAATCGTGCGCCGAACGTGAAGGCTACGCTCTTGCCGCCGGTCTAGCCCTAGGGCTCGTCTGCGTGCGCGCAGGCAAAGACGCGCAACCACAACATGCTACAGCTCTCAGAACATACATGCTCGGCGGCGAGAGGGTTAGCAAGCCAGGTATGTTGTCACCCTAGAATTTACACGTGCGTTGTAGTGTGACAAATTAGTCAGTCACTTTTTAGGGTTCCGTACCCAAAGGGTAAAAACGGAACCCTATTACTAAGACTTCGCTATCTGTCTGCATGACTGAATGCACTTATTTTTTAGCCACCGTGTATATCGTTTTTTCCAGGCGCCCAACGCGACAAATTCAAACAAAGCTGCTCCATCCGGTCCGGGTCCGGAGTGAACCTGGACGTGACGTCACCCGGCGCCACTCTCGCCCTCGGCCTCATCTACCTGCGCTCCAACAACGAGGCCATCGCCGGCTGGCTGGCGCCGCCCACCACCGCCTACCTGCTGGACTTCGTGCGCCCCGACCTGCTCATGCTGAGGATTATCGCTAGAGGTATGTTGGCACGATTGTCCGCTAGATGGCGCTGTGCAGGCCGACGGGATTCATACATCGCGCTAACGATGTGTCGACGTAGAATCTTTAAGTAGTGAGAGTGATTTGTTAGAATTTTGCTCTGAATATGTCGCCTTGAAGAAGTCGTCATGTATGGGTTTAATATTTCTTTTTATACTACGTCGGTGGCAAACAAGCATACGGCCCAAAAATAATAATAAAAAAAAATATTCATAAAAATAATTTAAAATTTTGACGGTTTTGTGCAAATGTCGTACGTATCTGCTGAACTTCATGCCTACTGATGTGCTCATGCTGCAGATCATTGCTAGAGCAGGCGTGGCTCACTCCGAGATTTCGTCGCGTCGCTGCAAGTACATGCGGCCCACACAAATTTTGGTGTCTATCCATAGCAGTTGTCGCGCACCGCTACGGAATGGACGCCTTCTCGCGCTTTGCGCCACCTATCGGTCATATCTGTCATAATAGACGCGTTTTGTGCGAGAGTGAACTTTCTGTACCAAGTACTATTATTTATTGTATGTTAGCTGCCTCCTACCTGCCTACGCCCATGATAGCTTCTCCTTTTATGTGTATTGATTGAGTGTATTTATTTTTGTTTATTTGCCACCAGGCCTGATAATGTGGGACAGCATAGAAGCCAGTGAGGAGTGGATTGAGAACCAGGTGCCTTCCACCATCAGACCGTATTGTTTCGTCAAACCGATGGATGAGAACATCGATTATGAAGCTATGAAGTAAGTTCACCATCAACAGAGAGGATTGAGTGTATAGCGGGTTATTGTCATAGTAAATTTTGAAAAAAAAAAAAAGTATTTATATTTGGATAAATGTTTTTTTTATTTGTATTAATTCTTTTTATATGATTTTGACCCATGTTCTTTCACTGATATGCGTTAAAATTGTTAAATAACAAACGAAACCGTCAACGCCATCTATTCGAATGTAGGCCAAAGGTAGCGGCGCCCTCAGATCGAGAATCAAATTTTCTTAATTTTCGAGGCACGTTTTTTCCTAAGACTGTATCCATCTATTATGGAGTTATTTTTATTTTTGTTCGATAGTAAAATGCGGATATGGCACAACATTTTTGAAAAATATGTATTTTTTTTTTTCAAACCGACTTTTTTGTTATTTTAGGAATAATTAAAAAAACGATTTTGTTCATAAATGGGTATGCCACAAACGCATTCTCAGCCGACGGTATATCTTTTTACAAGCTTTTATTTAGCTTGCAATGTACCTATGTAAGTATGTATGTATTATGTATGTAACATGTTTGTAAGGGTCAAATCTTGCAAGTTAAATTTGATCCACTTCCCGGTTTCCAATGAAGCTGAAAATTTGCATACATATGTAGGTCGGGTGACAATACAATATTGTGGTACCATCGAGCTGATCTGATGATGGAGACAGGAACTGGTCATAGGAACTCTCTGATAAAACAACGCAACCTAATTGTGTTTGGGGTTTTTATAATTGTCTCGATGAGTATTTGTTGTCTGTGGAAGAAAAGTACAGTCAGCGATAAAAGCTTGTACCAAAAATAAAATTTTTGCCAAAATAGTACATTTTACAACTAGTGTGAAAAGAATGTCACGTGTTGTAAACGTCGTTTTTTAATACAATTGCGAAAAAATAATAAATTAATATATCATTAGTAGAATCATACCACCAAACCAAACCAAAACCAAAAGTACCTATACAGCCCGCGATACCTTCATACTCGTGCGCGCCGCGGCCCGGGCGCGGGTTGGTCAACGACACCTCCGAGTAACGAGTGAGGCCCTGGTACCTGCTCAAGCTAAATTACATTTTAACTGCGTTTCGAAAGTATAGTTTGGAACTAAAAAGTAAAAAGCACTAGTTCGCGAAATTGAGCTTCTCACACGCTACGCAGCCACAAAAAGTACCACTTTTTGAGCAACTGTATTAAAAAAAATATTTTAGCCAAGCATACTGCAACATCGTGGCCGGCGCGTGCTTCGCGCTCGGGCTCCGCTTCGCCGGCTCCGGCGACGAGGACGCCAGAGACGCCGCGCTGCACTACACCAGGCTCCTCCTCACGGTCCGGGGGAAGAGCATAGCGGAGTTGGCTGGACGGTCTACGTTAGAAGCGTGTCTGTGCGTGTGTCTACTGTCCGCGGGAATGGTAAGGGTAAACTAGTGACTCAATTTGCCGGTAGATGGCGCTTAACTCTCGGAGGCTCATTTCTACTTCGCGCTGTTAAGATTTTTCCTACATGAATGGGGTCGGGAGGGCTATGGATAGAAGTCGGGACGAAAATTTGTGGTATTTAGTTTTTGAGGGGCGAAACGCCAGAGGAAAGGAACAAAAGATATGACACGCCGCGCGAAACTTGCGACGGAAGATTTCGCAATCGCGCGGGTTAAAACGTTCTTTTTCAATATCTGAAAGTATACTTCAGCTTTTGTTTAAAATTTTGACGGTCTAATCCCTCGGCTATATGCTACATCATCAGCTATTTTATGCTAAAATTATACTACTATCGTATGCAGGGTAAAACTATACATACAATTGAAAATTAGACATGTTTTCGTGATTTTTAGGGTTCCATAGCCAAAGGGGGGTATTACTAAAACTCCTCTGTCCGTCTGTCTGTCTGTCCGTGATAGCTAGACAGTTGAAATTTTCATTGAGAGCACGCACTATGAAATGGGCCACTTGTGGAGGCGTACGCACCATCGCTGGCCCACTATCTTTGATGTGCGGACGAAAAACCGATCGCCACTATCGCTATTCCGCCGCGCCATGAGCCATCCGACACCATTACCCTATCCACACGTTGGCCCATCTTAGCGGGCCAGTATGATGGCCCATCGTAAAGAGGAGCCATTAGATCTCGCGTTAAGTTTAAAAAATGTAAAAGTGAAAAATACATTGCTCATCGAGTCGTTATTACAGTGAACTCACAATGGTCTTAAGTGCCATAGACGCTGTTGGCGCTTAAATCCTTTATGCCAATTTCTGCATTTTGTTAAATTTTCAAAAACTGGATCGTCAAAAAAAAATCTATTTAATCATAGAACCTGGTTACAAAATTTCACGAAAATCGGTTAAGAATTGCGACCTGTAGAGGACATCCGGTCCGGACATACGAAAGCATTTTCGCCCAAGCTGAATAAACGGAGACCTTCGCTCATGCTCGGTAATAAACCTTTTTTTTTTTTTTTTTTTTTTTTTTTTTTTTTTTTTTTTTTTTTTTTTTTTTGTCGGAGTGGGAATGCACTTCGCACGGTGTGTGGGACTCGCCGCTCCTTTTCCCTCTCTTGGCGAGAGGGGGGGGAGAACTGGCCCTACCCACTAAACCCACTCCGGCGTTTCCACCTCTTGGCCGTTCGTGAGGGCGCACTGGGATCGATAACATTCCACCACGGCGCCCTCCGGCATCCCCGGCTTGTCGCCAGAGTACCCTCACAATGGAGGGGGGATCAGAAACGCTTGGTCCCCCCCAGACGTACAATGCGGGTTCGACACCCGCTGGCCCTCCTAGGGCTCGAGGCGAGCATATGCTCTCAGCCTTCGACCCTGCCGCCTGCGTCGGAGAGGAAGCGCGTCAGCAGCCGCTTCTCGCTCCCTCTCCGCCTCCTCCTTCTGTGACATGACCTCCTCGCAGAAGGAGGCCACCGCTTCCCATTTCCTCTCGCTACACAGCATCGCCGCTATTATGATGTGTAGCGAGAGGTCCGCCACCCCCGTCGCTGCCCTGAGGGCAGCTCTTTCCACGGCCCAGCGACTGCACACCTCCAGAGTGTGCTGGGCCGTGTCGTCCACCGCGCCACATTCATGGCACTGAGGCCCCGGCTCTCTCTGTATCTTGTGCAGGTAGTGTCCGAAACAGCCGTGTCCGGACAACACCTGCGTCACCCTAAATGTCAGGGCCCCCTTCCTTCTCCCTACCCACTCATCCATTACTGGGAGGATAGCCTCTATGGTTCGGGTTCCATAACGGCCGTCCTCCAAGGCATCCCTCCACCTTTCTTTCAGGCGCTCTGCGGCTGCTCGGGCCAACCTCTCCTCCTCCTCCGCATCCATGGGCGCCACGCGCCTCCTGGCCTCAGCCCTCTGCCAGTATCTTTCGGCCAGCACCCCCGCGTCCAGCTCCCAAGGCGGGGTGCCGGCAAGGAGGCATGTCGCTGCGTGAGAGGTGGTGCGGTAGGCCCTCACCATCCTCTGGGCCACCACCCTCTGCGGCCGGCGGAGCAGCGCCTTCGTGGCCTCCGTGAGTCGTCCGGCCCAGATTGGGGCTCCGTAGAGCGCCATACTCCGGACGACCCCCGCATACAGCCGTCTGCATGGGGCATTCGCCCCCCCTAGGTTGGGTAGTAGGCGGCCCAGAGCCGAGGCAGCACCCACGAGACGAGGAGCCATTCTCGTGAAGTGCTCCTTAAAGGACCATCTTCTGTCCAGGACAAGTCCCAAGTACTTGATGTGGGGCTTGACCTGGACATCTTCGCCCCCCACCCTCACTGCAGTGCCCACCGGCAGCTGCCCCCATGCCCTCGTTCGCCCGAAGACAACGGCCTCGGTCTTGGGCAGTGCGACCCGAAGCCCCAGGAGTCCTATGCGGTGCACCGTGAGCTCGGTCGCCACCGCTGCCCTCCTGAGCACCTCTTCCAGCTCCTTTCCCCGCACGGCCACCAGTGTGTCGTCCGCATAACACACGGTGACCGTGCGTGGAAGTTGCACCCCCCGGATCACCCAGTCGTAACCGAGGTTCCACAGAAGGGGGCCCAGGACAGACCCCTGCGGGACCCCGCACGCCATGGCCCTCGCGCCCCGGACACCCCTCCGCTCATAGAGCACTACCCGCCCCGTCAGGTAATGCTCTACAACGCGCCTCAGGTAATGAGGCACTCCATGGTAACGGAGTGCCTCCCCGATGACCGTATAGGGGAGGGACCCGAACGCGTTGGCGATGTCCAGTGACACTGCCACCACTCCCTCCCCCTGGCCTGCCGCAAGCACCCCGAAATCCCTCAGCGCGCCCACCGCGTCTATAGTAGACCGCCCCCTACGGAACCCGAACTGGCTGTCATGCAAGTTCGGGCCCGTTTCCACTAGGTGCCGCTGTATACGGGAGGCCAGGATTCTCTCGAAGAGCTTCCCGACCTCATCCAGCAGCACGATGGGGCGGTAGCCAGCGGGGGAGTCTGGTGGGCGCCCCTCCTTCCTCAGTAGGCACAGTCGCCCTTCCTTCCAGCATCCCGGGAAGCGCCCCTCCTCGAGGCAGTCGTTCAGGAGGGATCTGAGACGGTTCCCGAGGTGCTTGAGTGCCAGGAAAAGTACTTTCCCTGGCACTCCGTCCGGTCCCGGCGCTTTGCGCATGGCCCTGAGCCGTTCCATGGCCCACTCCAACTCGTCATCGGTAACGGGGGGGAAGGCGAGAAGAAGTTCCTCCGGGTCCGCTGCTGGGGGGGCCATCGCTGGCGGGACGAAGTCCGGCGGTGCCTCTCGGTAATAAACCTGGGAGGAGACTTCAAAGGTTCTTTTACAAGTCAACAGAATACATAACCAACAATGGACGCCATTTAGGGAAAAGGATCCAATCTACAAAAACTGTCAATAGAATTTGAACTTTCTGTCAAAAAAAAAGTCATTGATTTAAATGGCAAATTTTAGAGGATGGATCCTTTTCGCTAAATGGCTTCCTTGTAATTCTTTATTATTCACAACGACGGGACTTAATCGCAGAAAATAAGTTTTAAATTTACCTCCGACGTTTCAAGGACGGCGTTTTCCCCGTGGTCTCGGAGAAGACTGTCTAAAGTTGACATCAACATCTTTTAGCCGCGCGAGTTTTTCGAACTCCCCGCACTCGGTCTTGTTTATTAACTTGAACATTTGCGTACTAGGGCCATCCCGTCCCGTCCCGCAGGGACGTAGGGTAGTCCCGCCGTTGTGAATAATAATGAGTAAAAATCGTGAAAGTTCAAATCAGTGAATTGTTACTTGTACCCCCAGATAATGGCGGGTCGCGGTGACACGGCGGTGCTGCGCTACTGTCGGCGCCTGCGCGCGCGCGTGCCCGCCCCGCCCCCGCCCCTCGCCGCGCAGCAGCCCTCCGCGCCCGCGCCCGCGCTCACACATGGTGGACAGGTACCTATAGCTACTGCCGGCGCGTGCCCGCCCCGCCCCGCCCCCGCCCCTCGCCGCGCAGCAGCCCTCCGCGCCCGCGCCCGCGCTCACACATGGTGGACAGGTACCTATAGCTACTGCCGGCGCGTGCCCGCCCCGCCCCGCCCCCGCCCCTCGCCGCGCAGCAGCCCTCCGCGCCCGCGCCCGCGCTCACACATGGTGGACAGGTACCTATAGCTACTGCCGGCGCGTGCCCGCCCCGCCCCGCCCCCGCCCCTCGCCGCGCAGCAGCCCTCCGCGCCCGCGCCCGCGCTCACACATGGTGGACAGGTACCTATAGCTACTGCCGGCGCGTGCCCGCCCCGCCCCGCCCCCGCCCCTCGCCGCGCAGCAGCCCTCCGCGCCCGCGCCCGCGCTCACACATGGTGGACAGGTACCTATAGCTACTGCCGGCGCGTGCCCGCCCCGCCCCGCCCCCGCCCCTCGCCGCGCAGCAGCCCTCCGCGCCCGCGCCCGCGCTCACACATGGTGGACAGGTACCTATAGCTACTGCCGGCGCGTGCCCGCCCCGCCCCGCCCCCGCCCCTCGCCGCGCAGCAGCCCTCCGCGCCCGCGCCCGCGCTCACACATGGTGGACAGGTACCTATAGCTACTGCCGGCGCGTGCCCGCCCCGCCCCGCCCCCGCCCCTCGCCGCGCAGCAGCCCTCCGCGCCCGCGCCCGCGCTCACACATGGTGGACAGGTACCTATAGCTACTGCCGGCGCGTGCCCGCCCCGCCCCGCCCCCGCCCCTCGCCGCGCAGCAGCCCTCCGCGCCCGCGCCCGCGCTCACACATGGTGGACAGGTACCTATAGCTACTGCCGGCGCGTGCCCGCCCCGCCCCGCCCCCGCCCCTCGCCGCGCAGCAGCCCTCCGCGCCCGCGCCCGCGCTCACACATGGTGGACAGGTACCTATAGCTACTGCCGGCGCGTGCCCGCCCCGCCCCGCCCCCGCCCCTCGCCGCGCAGCAGCCCTCCGCGCCCGCGCCCGCGCTCACACATGGTGGACAGGTACCTATAGCTACTGCCGGCGCGTGCCCGCCCCGCCCCGCCCCCGCCCCTCGCCGCGCAGCAGCCCTCCGCGCCCGCGCCCGCGCTCACACATGGTGGACAGGTACCTATAGCTACTGCCGGCGCGTGCCCGCCCCGCCCCGCCCCCGCCCCTCGCCGCGCAGCAGCCCTCCGCGCCCGCGCCCGCGCTCACACATGGTGGACAGGTACCTATAGCTACTGCCGGCGCGTGCCCGCCCCGCCCCGCCCCCGCCCCTCGCCGCGCAGCAGCCCTCCGCGCCCGCGCCCGCGCTCACACATGGTGGACAGGTACCTATAGCTACTGCCGGCGCGTGCCCGCCCCGCCCCGCCCCCGCCCCTCGCCGCGCAGCAGCCCTCCGCGCCCGCGCCCGCGCTCACACATGGTGGACAGGTACCTATAGCTACTGCCGGCGCGTGCCCGCCCCGCCCCGCCCCCGCCCCTCGCCGCGCAGCAGCCCTCCGCGCCCGCGCCCGCGCTCACACATGGTGGACAGGTACCTATAGCTACTGCCGGCGCGTGCCCGCCCCGCCCCGCCCCCGCCCCTCGCCGCGCAGCAGCCCTCCGCGCCCGCGCCCGCGCTCACACATGGTGGACAGGTACCTATAGCTACTGCCGGCGCGTGCCCGCCCCGCCCCGCCCCCGCCCCTCGCCGCGCAGCAGCCCTCCGCGCCCGCGCCCGCGCTCACACATGGTGGACAGGTACCTATAGCTACTGCCGGCGCGTGCCCGCCCCGCCCCGCCCCCGCCCCTCGCCGCGCAGCAGCCCTCCGCGCCCGCGCCCGCGCTCACACATGGTGGACAGGTACCTATAGCTACTGCCGGCGCGTGCCCGCCCCGCCCCGCCCCCGCCCCTCGCCGCGCAGCAGCCCTCCGCGCCCGCGCCCGCGCTCACACATGGTGGACAGGTACCTATAGCTACTGCCGGCGCGTGCCCGCCCCGCCCCGCCCCCGCCCCTCGCCGCGCAGCAGCCCTCCGCGCCCGCGCCCGCGCTCACACATGGTGGACAGGTACCTATAGCTACTGCCGGCGCGTGCCCGCCCCGCCCCGCCCCCGCCCCTCGCCGCGCAGCAGCCCTCCGCGCCCGCGCCCGCGCTCACACATGGTGGACAGGTACCTATAGCTACTGCCGGCGCGTGCCCGCCCCGCCCCGCCCCCGCCCCTCGCCGCGCAGCAGCCCTCCGCGCCCGCGCCCGCGCTCACACATGGTGGACAGGTACCTATAGCTACTGCCGGCGCGTGCCCGCCCCGCCCCGCCCCCGCCCCTCGCCGCGCAGCAGCCCTCCGCGCCCGCGCCCGCGCTCACACATGGTGGACAGGTACCTATAGCTACTGCCGGCGCGTGCCCGCCCCGCCCCGCCCCCGCCCCTCGCCGCGCAGCAGCCCTCCGCGCCCGCGCCCGCGCTTACACATGGTGGACAGGTACCTATAGCTACTGCCGGCGCGTGCCCGCCCCGCCCCGCCCCCGCCCCTCGCCGCGCAGCAGCCCTCCGCGCCCGCGCCCGCGCTCACACATGGTGGACAGGTACCTATAGCTACTGCCGGCGCGTGCCCGCCCCGCCCCGCCCCCGCCCCTCGCCGCGCAGCAGCCCTCCGCGCCCGCGCCCGCGCTTACACATGGTGGACAGGTACCTATAGCTACTGCCGGCGCGTGCCCGCCCCGCCCCGCCCCCGCCCCTCGCCGCGCAGCAGCCCTCCGCGCCCGCGCCCGCGCTCACACATGGTGGACAGGTACCTATAGCTACTGCCGGCGCGTGCCCGCCCCGCCCCGCCCCCGCCCCTCGCCGCGCAGCAGCCCTCCGCGCCCGCGCCCGCGCTCACACATGGTGGACAGGTACCTATAGCTACTGCCGGCGCGTGCCCGCCCCGCCCCGCCCCCGCCCCTCGCCGCGCAGCAGCCCTCCGCGCCCGCGCCCGCGCTCACACATGGTGGACAGGTACCTATAGCTACTGCCGGCGCGTGCCCGCCCCGCCCCGCCCCCGCCCCTCGCCGCGCAGCAGCCCTCCGCGCCCGCGCCCGCGCTCACACATGGTGGACAGGTACCTATAGCTACTGCCGGCGCGTGCCCGCCCCGCCCCGCCCCCGCCCCTCGCCGCGCAGCAGCCCTCCGCGCCCGCGCCCGCGCTCACACATGGTGGACAGGTACCTATAGCTACTGCCGGCGCGTGCCCGCCCCGCCCCGCCCCCGCCCCTCGCCGCGCAGCAGCCCTCCGCGCCCGCGCCCGCGCTCACACATGGTGGACAGGTACCTATAGCTACTGCCGGCGCGTGCCCGCCCCGCCCCGCCCCCGCCCCTCGCCGCGCAGCAGCCCTCCGCGCCCGCGCCCGCGCTCACACATGGTGGACAGGTACCTATAGCTACTGCCGGCGCGTGCCCGCCCCGCCCCGCCCCCGCCCCTCGCCGCGCAGCAGCCCTCCGCGCCCGCGCCCGCGCTCACACATGGTGGACAGGTACCTATAGCTACTGCCGGCGCGTGCCCGCCCCGCCCCGCCCCCGCCCCTCGCCGCGCAGCAGCCCTCCGCGCCCGCGCCCGCGCTCACACATGGTGGACAGGTACCTATAGCTACTGCCGGCGCGTGCCCGCCCCGCCCCGCCCCCGCCCCTCGCCGCGCAGCAGCCCTCCGCGCCCGCGCCCGCGCTCACGCACGGCGGACAGGTAACAAACATTATGCAACCATTTACTCAACTATAATATTCATTACAGTACATATGGTGCAGACTTTGACCATCATTTGTGACTTTTGTATTGCTTTAAGACAATGGGTCTCATATAGACATTTGATCCTCAAAACAAACCTGATCGACTGATACCATTAAAACAAATTGTCAACGACCCAATTATCCCATAATTCCAGATGGCAGTCCACTGCACAATAGGCCTCCTCTTCCTGGGCGGAGGCCGGGGCACGCTGAGTACAGCGCCCGAGGCCATCGGCGCGCTCGTGGCGGCCTTCTTCCCCAAGTTCCCCACCCACAGTGAAGACAACAGGTATTACACATACAACATTGTAGAGAGATGCCTTCAACTTAAGAGTCCCCGGCAAGCTCGGTTCTCCAATCTCCATACAAACGTAGTTACGCTCTCATTTTAAAACGACTACCTAGATTGCTCTGAAACTTTGTACTTACAATAGGATAAGGTATGTCTAGGTCTGTAATTAGTTTATGTAGCTTCAGATACCATAGTAAAAAAAGAATACAGCGAATTTAAGTTTTTCATACAAAACTTGTTTTTGCTCTATGTCGTTTGTTTTATATACTATTTATTTATTTATAGGTTTGCCAACAGGTGCAATACAAGAAATACTTATAAATGACGAGTTATAAAATAAGATTGCTTGGGTATTCACCCAATTACAGGCAAACATGGCATGCATGTAACAGAAATGTCGCTTACATATGTTTTTTTATTTTTATTTATCCTAAGTACTAAATATAAATCAAAGTATTGTAATGTACTAGAGCTGTATAAACCAATTACAGACATATATATACCTCATGTCATTGTATGTGTAATGTTTCATTACAATCCAACACGCAGTTTTAAAATGAGAGCGGAACGACGTTTGTATGGGAAGGTGAAATTTAGCCGAGCTTGCTGCGGACTCTTAAGGACATAACGTAACGTTATAGAGTCTGTGCGGAAAGAGAAGAATCGTAGGATTTGAAGGCGTGCCAGATGCATAATACCAAAGAGGATATAATAGGATAGAGCGGTACTGTCATAGTAAATTTTGTGCCACAGTAAATTCACTGCCATCTATCGACACACGAATAAAACTAAAAATAAAAGTATCAAAAAATGTATTTATATATGCATAAATGATCTTTTTCTATTTGCCCTAATTATTATTATATGATTTTGACCCATGTTCTTTCGGGATATGCGTTAAAATTGTTAAATAAACAACGAAACCGTCAACGCCATTTATACGAGAGTAGGCCAAAGGTAGTGGCGCCATCTAATCGAAAATCAAATTTTCTTGATTTTCGAGGCACGTTTTTTCCTTAGACTGTATCCACATCTATTACGGAGTTTGATAATACAATAAAGTGACCTTCAACGCACGCTCATTTATCATCAACCTGTTGAATCAATTTTAATCCTCTGGCTTCCAAGATGATTCACAATAATCAAAACTTTTGTTCTAGATATCACCTGCAAGCATTTAGGCACCTCTACGTGTTGGCCGTGGAGCCGCGTCTCATTTTACCTCGAGACCTGAGCACTGGGAAACTATGCTACGCACATATACAGGTACACTATGACAATATTTTCAATTTGAAAGATTTTCAGTTACATCTGGGGCCCGTTTCTCAAAAGCTTGTAACTTGTAATACAAGCGGATGTCACTTGGACAGCTTTTGTTAGAAAGGGACTTCCACTTGTATTACAAGCTGCAAGCTTTTGAGAAACGGACCCCTGGGGCCCACGGATTTTAAAATTCTGGTAGACAGACTTCTTAGTGGGGAATTTATCTTAAAATATATCAATACACAACCACATACCATCGATTTGAAGTTTAGGCATTTTTGGAATATTGTATTTTGAGAAAAAAAAAAAAAAAAAAAATAGATACCGTCATCCGGGGTGAGTAGGGATGGCTAGGGTGAATAGGGACAAAACATCAAATGTGATTTACCTGACAATTTCTTTAAAAATACTTACACAAATTGTATCTTTCGATTAAAAATAATAGTAAATTTTGTATGATACTATTTGTGTGGGTATTTTTGACGAAATTGTCAGATAAATCACAATTCATGTTTTGTCCCTATTCACCCCGGCTGACGGTATTCTAGAATTTAAGTCTTTTGACACTATTTCTTTTTGAGTTTTATGAATTTAAGTAAATGTGTAAAACGAATTTAAGGTGCAATGAAACAAAAGAGCATGGCTTTAGGATGTTAGGATGGTATTCCATCTGTCAAATTTTTTGCCCAAAGTGCGTTGCGTCTCACTCTCTCACTAAGCTAAATGTGAGATGCAAATACACACTGGACAAAGAAATTCGAATGTTGAGAAAATTTTTGGATATTTACAGGTCATCGATCTGAAAGGCGCCGTTCGCGAAATGAAGGCGCCCTGCATCATACCTGAACTAGAAACACTGAGGGAAGTAAGAGTGAACGATCCTCGGTACTGGCCCATAACATTCCAGCGAGATCGCAATTGGGACCAGTTGAAGTGAGTGCAGATTTACTATAGCAAGAAATAGACCTCGTGCCAGCGCTTTTTTTACTGTAGCTTGGCCTTCGGCCTCGCATAGAGGCGCGGCTGTCTGGCGCTTCGGACCTTTGGCCCCACGGAGATCTCGACCTTCGGCCTTCGCTGCTCGAAGCTCTCTAGGATTCGCGTTCGTAGGATATTTTTTAAGAAATTGTCAGGTAAATCACATATTAAGTTTTGTCCCTATTCACCCCAGCCATCCCTATTCACCCCGGTTGACGGTATCCAATGCATTTGAGTTTTGAAATATGTCACGTTAATAGTTTAAATTTCGTAAACCTAAAATTAATTTGTTTTTCTTTTTCCAGAACACTCCTAGAATATACCTGGTGCATCGACATAAAACAGCGAGCTGGTTGTCTCTCGTACCTGGACGACCCCCACGGGTTCCTCTCCATCCTGGCGCAGACCCTGACCCTGGACAACACCAACATCTGGTCCGTCACGCCGGAGAATATTGAACTCTTCACCAATGATGATAAGGTAAAGTGCATTTAGACGCAGCAGGAGACCCCTGTTTATTGGCGCGATGTGTAATTGTCAAGTGTAAGCTTACAATGTAGCCCACTAGATGGCAGAACCTACAATGCAGAAGCTTTACGTGAACTGTAGAGGGCAGCAATTGATGATGAAGTGTACAGTTTATGTTTCCAATTCCCACGAGCCTCAGATCCTCCAAAGCCCACGGCCCCTATTGTTTAAACGTAGTTTTAACGTTAATTTTTTTAGTACGTTCTTTTAACATTAGAAAAGAGGTAAACAATCTTGACGTGTCTATTGAAAAATATTGAAAAACGATCTTAAAAAACCACCCCACTCGCCCACCGAGGGTTCCGTACTTTTTAGTATTTGTTGTTATAGCGGCAACAGAAATACATCATCTGTGAAAATTTCAACTGTCTAGCTATCACGGTTGATGAGATAGACAGACGGACATACGGACAGAGGAGTCTTAGTAATAGGGTCCCGTTTTTACCCTTTGGGTACGGAACCCTAAAAAGGTAAACAATCTTGTCTTTTTATTGAAAAATATTGAAAAACGATTTTAAAAAATTAGTTTATATTACTTCTGAACCTAATCGAATCGTCGTGAACGCTGCTCGCACTATTAGTGCTTGAAAAAGGAGACCTAGGCTCTCCGAAACATGTCGCGCGAGTGACTAAAACAAGTGAGTCTAAACTGTAAAATGATTTAATATTACTTCTGAAAGCAAAATAATGTAAAAGATCGTATATGATTTATAATTATAACATATTTGCTGTGACTTATTTTTCAAAAGTGATGTTTAATAAAAAGACACTAAAAAAACGAACTGTAGTGTGTGCGACTGTGTAAGTGAGAGCGCGCGCATGTGTGTGTGAATGTGTGTATTTTCATATCTAAGGACAATTTCTATATACTGTTGTTCTCAGAAGCTATTTTATTCCGTTTTTTATGAATTTTCAGGGGCCAAGCGATAGTGCGATCTATCGTTATAAATAATATAAATAAATAAATTTTATAAGACATTCTTACACAGATTGACTAAGTCCCACGGTAAGCACAAGGAGGCTTGTGTTATGGGTACTCAGACAACGATATATATAATATATAAATACTTAAATACATAGAAAACACCCATGACTCAGGAACAAATGCTGTGCTCATCACACAAATAAATGCCCTTACCGGGATTCGAACCCAGGACCATCGGCTTCACAGGCAGGGTCACTACCCACTAGGCCAGACCGGTCGTCGTCGTCGTCGTTAGGCAGCATCATCTACCGTAAAATTCCAAAAACGTTTAAAATTCACGGTGTCCTTAATAATTTTTTTCTGCAGGTTCGAAACTTCGTAAAGCACTACCTATCCAAAGACAGTACGTCGTCTATCTGCGCCGACTGTCTGCTCATACAGAAGAAGAGAAAGGGACTGAAGAACGAAAACTTCTTACCTAAGCAGTGCATCTGTAGGACTTACAGGTAGGTTTAGATGTTAACTTCGTAAAGCACTACCTGTCCAAAGACAGTACGTCGTCCATCTGCGCCGACTGTCTGCTCATACAGAAGAAGAGAAAAGGACTGAAGAACGAAAACTTCTTACCTAAGCAGTGCATCTTGTAGGACTTACAGGTAGGTTTAGATGTTAACTTCGTAAAGCACTACCTGTCCAAAGACAGTACGTCGTCCATCTGCGCCGACTGTCTGCTCATACAGAAGAAGAGAAAAGGACTGAAGAACGAAAACTTCTTACCTAAGCAGTGCATCTTGTAGGACTTACAGGTAGGTTTAGATGTTAACTTCGTAAAGCACTACCCGTCCAAAGACAGTACGTCGTCCATCTGTGCAGTTTACTCATACAGAAGAAACGAAAAGGATTGAAAAACGAAAGCTTCTTACCTAAGCAGTGCATCTGTAGGACTTACAGGTAGGTTTACGGTTTAAGACTTATTATCACTATCACAATCACTACATAGTATAAAACAAAGTCGTTTTCCGCTGTCTGTCTGTCCCTATGTATGCTTAGATCTTTAAAACTACGCAACGAATTTTGATGCGGTTTTTTAATAGATACCTACAGTGATTCAAGAGGAAGGTTTTGTGTAAATTGGTTAAACTACCCGTGCGAAGCCGGGGCGAGTCGTTATAATAATTTTTCAGTCTAAATATTCGTGTAAGCTTAATAAACACGAGTAACAGCATTCGAACTTTTCAAATTGATCTAATTTTGACCTCGTTATGGGTACTCAGACAATGATATATATAATATACAAATACATAAATACATAGAAAACACCCAAGACTCAGGAACAAATATCTGTATTCATCACACAAATAAATGCTCTTACCGGGATTCGAACCCAGGACCATCGGCTTCACAGGCAGGGTCACTACCCACTAGGCCAGACCGGTCGTATATCGTAAATCGGTCGTAAAACTCAAATATCGGTGTTTGTACTCAAATATCGTAAAATAATATGTAAAATGTTTAAATAAATAATTTTGTTCTAGCCGCGAGGAGCGCGAATATGTTCAGAGTCTCAGTATGGTTACGTACGAATGTGTTGTGAAAGACATACTCTGCGCGCTGCCTATATGGACCACATTCTTGAAGGTAAGTTCATTTTATTATACAAATAAATAAAGGGTGTAACGGACGAGTAATTTTTCAAAAAAACCGGCCAAGTGCGAGTCGGAGTCACGCACAAAGGGTTCCGTACCATTACGCAAAAAACGGCAATAGAATCACGTTTGTTGTATGGACTTAAATATTTATTTTATGCTGTTTTTAGTACTCATACTCATTTATTGATAATATTCTTAAAATATTACATGTCAACATCAGAAAATATAATATAATTATTATTAGTCATAGTAATAAAATATGTTTAAAATTAAAATTACAATAAAAACGTCCTATAAATTAACATTTGCTGCTACTACTGCTGTCAATTCTACATCCACTACCGGCTACCGGTCGAAAGTTTAAGTTAGCCCCTTGTTTTTTTTTGGTACAAAGAAGTATAAATATAAGATTTTAGGGAATGAGCTGTTTAGAAATGTACGTAAATTGTGTCTGATTAATCAAACACATCTCTAGAGACAATAACGAATCGGTTAGAAACCAATGGGGTTGGCCGGTCGAAATGTTTAGCAGATGGCGCCAGCATAGCTTGCCCTGTCAATCCCTAGAACTGTGTCAAATTTTTGTTAGGGTTCCGTACCTCAAAAGGAAAAAACGGAACCCTTATAGGATCACTCGTGCGTCTGTCTGTCTGTCCGTCTGTCACAGCCTATTTTCTCCGAAACTACTGGCCCAATTAAGTTGAAATTTGGTATACGTATGTAAGTTTGTGACCCAAAGACGGGCATGGAACGTAAACAAATGAATTTTAAACACGGGGGCCACTTTTGGGGGTAAATGAGAAAATTAAAAAATAAAGTTTTTCAAACTATATCGTGTTACATATCAAATGAAAGAGCTCATTGTGAGAATCTGAACTATATATTTTTATAATTTTAGGATAAACAGTTTAAAAGTTATTCAAGAAAGTAGGCAAAAAATGACCACCCCCCCCCTTTATCTCCGAAACTACTGGGTCTAAAATTTTGAAAAAATACACAAAATAGATCTTTACCTATAGACCACAGGAAAACCTATTAGAAATGTGCAGTCAAGCGTGAGTCGGACTTAGTTACTTAGTTTTTGATCCGACCCCTACGGGTTTTTAAAGACATTTCACTCACGTCTCACATAAAAAATACGTTGTTTAAATTGTGTAATGTACGGAACCCTTGGCACGCGAATCCGACTCGCACTTGGCCGGTTTTTTTTAATGCCCTGGATGCTAGCCCTTTAAGCCAAATCTCATAGGAAAATGGGCAAGCTATGATGGCGCCATCTCTGCAAACCTTTCACAGTTGCCAACCCCATTTCGACATCCGAACTGCAAAAAAATATCGCAAAGTACTCATTTGTACCAATACCAAGGGGTGAACTTAAACTTCTGACCGGTAGGGTACCTCTGTAAATCCGCTTGACCCATCATAAAATAAATCCACTTATTCACTTTCAGATAATAAAAACAATGAAATCCGACCCTTCTACTTACCACATATGGCAAGTCAAGCTCCTCCTCTCCCAAATAGAAGCGCACAACAAGCGCGCCCTCAACGACATGAAAATCGACGGCCAAGACCAAAACGAACCGCTCATGTCCAGCGAATTCACCTTGGCCATCAAACAGAAAGTTGCACATATCTTTGACAGCTGGGAAAATAAAATAACACCATATTTAAAGAAATATCTAGGCTTACCTAGTAATAGAAAGATATCGAGTACGGATGATGATATAAAAAAGATTTTATGCGCGTTTTTGATCTTTCATGATTTGCCGCGGAATGTGTTGAAAGGAGTGGATTGTGAGTTGGAGGGTGTTATGGCGATGGAAGGGTTAAGTTTGAGTGTTGAGGCGGTTTATAAAATTGAGTCGATGTTGAGATGATAGAATGCGTTACGAGATGTAACTTGGATTGTGTTTTTGAACTGACTGTACTATTTTTAAACCTTTTTTTCAAAAATGGAATACTTTTGTTGCTCGTTGCATTTGTAATATTTTATGAATAAGTTACTTTTATTTAATTAGTTAGGTTATAAAGCAGTGAAATGTAATTCCTTATTTGTTGATAATGTATCGTTCGAATCTCATACATTTAAATACAATTGTATTAAACAACTATGTACCTACATATTGTGGTCAAAAGGTCCAAGAATTAAGTGAAAGCTGGTCTTGTCACTACTAAAAGGGTGTTTTTTGCACGCAATGCATAATCGTGTATAGTATTTTACTATAAATCACTGAAACGCTTTTGAATATGAATAAAGTGTATGAAGTAAATATTGTTTTATAAGTCCATTATTTACTTCCCCTGTTATTAATACTTACACCTTAAAAACGATTTTGTGTATAATCACGTGTAAAAATATGGGTGCACACATCATACTCAAAAATATGTCCAAATAGCTCTTATGTCAGCGAATTAAGAACTATTGGCACATATTTTTGATTAAGTTATTTGCACCCATATTTTTACACTTGACTGTACTTTCCATTCAGAAAAAGATATGATAAAATTTAATAAAGTCATGTTATTGATTACAAATCAAGTATTTGGATTATCGCCAGATATAATTAGATATCGAAAGTTATAAATGGCGGGTCGCATCGCCCCAAAACAGACGCGGGTAGAATTCAGGAGGCATAATGGCGTACAAAATCGGAATTTTGCTGATATCTCTCTTCGTTGGGAGTTTAGGTAAGTGTTTTTTGTTTCATTACTTTAAGCTTATATCCATAGGTACTCTATACAGTCAAGTTTTAAAACACAAAGGGTAAAATGTGTTGTGCAACTTCGTGAGACTAAGGGTCGGTTGCACAAAACTCTTTGTCATCGTTAAATGCTGATCAAAGTCACCCGGCGGCGGTATACTATGCAACTTTCCTTACAATAAAATTTTGCGAACTCTTTAACGATGACAAACAGTTTGGTGCAACCGACCCTTAGGCCTTAGTCTGTGCGGAAAGATAAGTCGTGAAATGTAAGGGAACCCATACATTCTACGACTTCTCTTTAAAGAAAATGAGTTCCTTGAGAGTAAAATCAGCTATTATTTTTCCCTGTACGCCTACGAGGTGTGACATTAGCGCACGCTTCGCGATCACTGTAAAGCGCCATTCATTTAGTACGTAAGGCAATTTAGGGGGGTCAACCATGTCTTATTTTTTGTTACTAAAAATTTCACTCACTAGATGATGTAAGTAAAACCATAGAGTAACTTATACTAGAGCGGTACTGTCATAGTAAATTTTGTAACCCCAGTAAATTCACTGCCATCTGTCGACACACTTTAAAACTAAAAATGATGATTTATAAAAATACGATAAAATGTATTTAAGACGATTCTCGCTGATTTGGCCTTGAGCGTCTCAGCGTCTCTGTACCCGCACCCCGCTCACTGCGATCGTACGTGAATTTCGTCTCGGTGCGGCGACTGCGGCGGAACGAGGTTCAAAGAATAACCTACAGCCCAGAGGCGCGCGGCATTTGGCGCTATACCTCCTATTTGTGTATCTTTTGCAGATATTTTGTTGTTTGAATATGAGTAGTTCATGCGTGAGTGGAGGTCGTAAATTATAACAAAAATATATTCCCTTATGCATTATACTTTACAAGCCTCAATTAGTTAATTTGTGTTTTATCTGTTTCTTACAAATAAATACCTAAGTCAAATCGACGGATTAAGATTTATAGCTAAAGCTTGGTATGTACTAAATTGAGGCGTACAGTGCGTTTATTTTATACAGTTTTTTTTTATCCGTAATAAATAAATATAAATAATGCCAATAATAGTTAACTTATAAAATTAAAGTACCTACTAGCTTCATAAACTACTACAAATGTGTTATTTTTCGAAGTTCGAAGTTTTCTCAATCATTACGTGGGAATATCATCATTATTAGGGTTCCGTACCTCAAAAGGAAAAAACGGAACCCTTATAGGATCACTCGTGCATCTGTCTGTCTGTCTGTCCGTCTGTCACAGCCTATTTTCTCGGAAACGACTGAACCAATTATGTTGAAATTTGGTGTATATATGTAAGTTTGTGACCCAAAGACGGACATGTAACGTAAACAAATTAATTTTAAACACGGGGGCCACTTTTGGGGGGTAAAAGAGAAAATTAATAAAAAAAATTTTTTAACTATATCGTGTTACATATCAAATGAAAGAGCTCATTGTGAGAATCTCAAATGTATATTTTTTATAATTTTAGGATAAACAGTCAATTCAATTCAATTCAATTCAATATATTCTTTATTCAAATAGGCCTAGCAAAAAGCATTTTTAAATTGTTTAGAAGTTATTCACGAAAATAGGCAAAAAATTAGCATTCCCCCCCTTTATCTCCGAAACTACTGGGTATAAATTAAAAAAAAAATACACAAAATAGGAAAACTTATTAGAAATGAGCAGTCAAGCGTGAGTCGGACTTAATTATTTAGTTTTTGATCCAACCCCTACGGGTTTATTAAAGATATTTCACGCACGTTTCACATAAAAAATAAATTGTTTAATTTGAGTAATATGCGCGACCCCGACTCGCACTTGGCCGGTTTTTATTACAAGCGCGCCACAACCAAATCAGCGCTTTGCAGTCATTTTTTTTTAGTGGTTAACGGCTATGTATGATGAACCCCTGTGGACGTCAGCTGCCGCTCCGTTGATGGGTTGAGAAATGGCAGCCACCGAAACACGCAAAAAAAATTGTTATCGCCTCCCGCTTGATACTGTGTCAGATGATAGTTTAGATGCTATTGTGAATTAAAAAAATGGTCAGCCGGTTGTATCACGGCTGACCGTCAGCTGGTCAAATGAACATGTAAAAAAATCTTTTCAGTCATCGCATCCCATTTCATACTTTGTCAGATGGTAGTTTAGATGATATTGTTTATAAAACAAATCGTCGGCCGGTTGTATCGCGGTGGAAAGACCGTCAGCTATTAAAACATTATTGTTAGTTTAAAAATAATTTTAATTGATTTAGTTGTTTAGTAAAAATAACCAAAGTTAGCCGCAAAATGGCCTGTTTTATTATTTTTATTACAGTAAAACTATAAATACCAGGAAATAAGTTTAATTTTATAATTGTTGAACAATAAATGAAGATTCATATATATTTTTTTCATAATTTTTTGTTTACCCATTTAGAAGACATAATACACCAAGTTGACCCAATGAAATAATTACTGAAATGCAGAAGGAGATACAAATAATAATAAAATAATAAAACGTTTATTAACAGGCAAGCATCACCCATGAAAAATTTACAGACATAACTACAATTAAACTATTTAACACTAATTACTACTTAACTAAACCAACAATAAACTTAATAGTAAGTTTTTCCGTAAATAAAAATACGATAGGCTGTTTTGCTAGTTCTTAATCGATTAAAATTATTTTTAAACTACAAAAACAATGTTTTTTAACAGGTACTATTCATACATACAACGTAATAGGTAATAGGTAGCTTATGTTAAATCAATTATTTATTGTTTCGAGATGGAATGGAACATTATTCAAAACGTAAAACTTGAATGACATTATAATATGTCGGTTAGAAAACATTTATTTATTTATTTCAAATGAAGTTTTCTCAAACATACGTATATTATAGTATAATATATACGGATATTATCATTACATTCATTGTAATAGACCGCAAAATACCGTGTTGCGCTCGCTAATGAGCGTCGCAACCAAATCAGCGCTCTGCAGTTATTTATTCTTTGGCCACAATAACTCCGATATTATAGCACTTTGCTTGTGCATAAGCGAACATAGTGCAAGGAAGGCACGGAGCGACGAGCGACACAGCCTCCTCGTCTCAAAGCTGGCACACGACTGCCGGCCACGCCATTTTCAGGCTGCATACGCATGAAATGCGGAAAAACGTTCGATTTCTTAAGAAAATATTTTTTGATTAAGAAAAGCTATGTTGCATTTGTAGAACCTGTTAAAACATATTTGTTAGTTTAAAAATAATTTTAATCGATTAAGCCGTTTAAAAGTTATAAGCAAAGTTAGCCGCAAAACGGCCTGTCGTGTTATTTTTTTTTCGGTGAAACTACAAATTTCAGGAAAAAAGTCAAATGTTGCGATTGTTGTCCATAGAGTGAAGATGCATATATATTTTTTTCATAATTTTTGGTTGACTCATTTAGAAGTTATAAGCTCTAAAAAGTAACAGTTTTTGGCCAAAAACTGCGCGAAGCGCCTTAAATATGGATAAATGATTTTTTTTATTTGCAATAATTATTTATGATTTTAACCTATGTTTTCACTGATATGCGTTAAAATTGTTAAATAACAAACGAAACCGTCAACGCCATCTATACGACAGTTGGCCAAAACTAGTAGCGCCCTCTGAACGAGAATCAAATTTTCTTGATTTTCGAGGCACGTTTTTTCCTTAGACTGTATCCATCTATTACGGAGTTATATCTATCTTTGGTACAACATTACGAGCCAAAGTTACAGTTCAGTCAGCAAAAGTTATAGCAGTTCAGGTCAAATTTAACTTGCTTGTAAAGACAAAGTCACGACTCCAAAATTATTGAGTGTTTTGTTATTTATATCTTAAATTACAAATCAGTCAAATCAGAATTATAATCAAGCGTGATTTTTGTTAAGCCGTCGCGTAATCGATAGATAGGTAACACCAAAGTAACACTGACACTGCATTAGCTGTTGATAAAAACGAAATAAACCCAAATTAGTCTATCATTGATAACCTTTCAAATATATTATTTCGTTATCGTAAGTAGGTAATACATAGACGGCAACCATTTTATTTACCAACAAACTGGGTTTTAGCATCATTATAAGATATAAATTATAATAATACCGATTTATTTACTCACAAAACTCACAGCCTGAATATCATAGGTACCTACTCCTAACGCTGCGTCTTAGTAACGTAAGCGAACAACTCGCGAACGCGAAGCGAAGCGGCGCGGCGGACCCACGGCGTTCGCGTTCCCAATGAGATCGCCTACGTAGGACATTTCTATAGGTATTCAAGGATTGATTCACCCCGCGCCGCATCGCTTCGCGTTCTCGTGTTGTTCGCCTACGTAGTACGCTGCGTACTTCATCACACATAATAAGGTGTTCTTCAACACTATTTACTACCATGTTTTACGCGAATGTGGGGTTACATCCTGCTCTCGTGCAGCCGTGCCAAAATACACTGTATTGCACAACACAATTAGGTAGATACCTGTTACATAAAAATATACTTAGGCACAAACATTCTCAGTAAATGTACATTAAACCTACATCTTAGCGGTGCAGTAAGCTAAGTCACCGAAGAGCCCAATTTAAACTAGGTACCTATCCACATGAAGCGAAACAAAATCCCCCTGCTGCTTTTGACAAATCCTTTCTCTTTCCAGCATTACCCCACCTCCAAACTCCAGATGACTTGTCCATCTTCTTCGACCACACGGACTCGAGCGCTCGGATCGTGGGCGGCTCACAAGCGCCACAAGACAGCGTGCCCTACATGGTGGCTATGACACAGGGGCTGCTGGTTCGCTCGTTCATGTGCGGGGGCTCCGTCATTGGGCAGAGGCTCGTGCTCACGGCCGCGCACTGCATTGAAGCTGCCTTTAGCTTTGGAAGTCTGTCTACGTATGTATAATGGCTCCTCTACGCGGTGGCCCAACGTAGGCCAATCTAAGGGATGCTGCTATGCGCTGGAATGAGATAGCAATATCACTTGTTCCCTTTAACGCATAAATGCGCCCCTTAGATTGGCCTACGTTGGGCCATCGTGTAGAAGAGCCATAATACACTACCGTAAAATGGGCTTACTTTGCTCCAAAATTTAAAATATAATGTAAATTTTAAAATTATTATATGGTGGTAGGGATGTTGATATTGTTGATATATAAAGGTAAAGGCGCCCTATTACCGTGGGTAGTTAGGTAGTTTTCGATAACTCTAAAAAATTAAGGATATCAAAGCCCCTTACGACCGAGAGTATTTCAGTATTTTATATATATGGAGGTGTCGTAAACTTTAAGCGTCGTAACTTTTAAAACTCAGTTTAGTTCATTGTATTTAATAAAATAATGATTGAAACCAAAAAACACGAGTCTTCTATTACCGTGGTAATGACAGGCTGTGATTCTAAGACATTAAGCAGCCATTTTCTACCATCGGTAATAGTAACCAGACTCAAGATTTGGCACTTAGTACCGAGGGTTAAAAAATAATAATAATAGGTCATTGACTATATCAGCTGATTATTGTAGGTCTTTCGTATGTGTTATTCATAGGTTCCAAATGTTATTAATCTGAATTTAAATAGTAGATTTTGCTGTAATACTTGTTTATCTCCTTTCACTATTCACATGAACCAAGAAGTATGTATAAATAATATGTTTCATTGTGTATAACTTGTGACAATGCTGTTAATCCTGATAAATGCGCGCTTACACTTGAGAATGAAAAAAAAAATCTGCGTAGTGATTCTATGCGTAATGAAATCCTACCGAATACCGAACGTCACTCTGCCCTTGACCCGTCGGTGAATCGTTTTCTGCGTAACGAAAATAGTCTTATTTTTTCTCGGGGAATCAATAGAGCACCGAAGATGAGAATAAAATCTGCACACTGTAGATACCTCTGTTGTTACAGAGTTAAGTTAGTTCAGGGGTCGGCAAACTTTTGAGAAGAACAGCCAACCACAGTAGAAATCAGAGTTTGCTGAGCCCTGAGTTCATCTTTCCAGCTCTCTTCGCGTGACCGTGGGCACCAACCGCTGGAACCTCGGCGGGCAGACGTACTCCCTGAGGCACAACGTCACCCACCAGCACTACGTGTCGGACATCATCAAGAACGACATCGGGCTGCTGGTGACCACCACGGACATCGTGTACTCGAGCACCGTGAGGCCTGTGGCGCTGGCGTTCGAGGAGGCCGGCGCTGGGGTTGCCGCTAGGGTTGCCGGATGGGGAAGGATTAGGGTAAGTTTTTATAGCCCACGGCCGGTGTATCTCTTTTTTGCTTCGTGAACTTGGCTGACACACTGCTGTGTGTTTAGACGTGGCAACGGGGTACAAGAAGTTTACAAGAATGGACAAATACCCCAAACTGTCAGATAGATTTCCCATTCCTCAAGAGATAACTATATTATTAGAAGGCGCCCGGCTGGAGCGCGCGAAGCACACCACCAAAGAGTAAAGTAAGTCAGACACCACTAACAAAGTCAAAGTCAATATAATCTTTATTCAAATAGACCTAGCAACAAGCACTTTTAAATTGTCAAGTTTTAAATATTACCTTAATCTAAATATCAGAGCAATTTATTGATGCAGTTATTATTATTCTTAAAAAACATTGAATTATTATAGATATGTCAAACTTAATAATAAGAATTCACAAAAGGATCGTCAAACACCAAAATTGTATAAAAAATACTAGTCTAGAAACTTTCTAGAATAAAAATCTAAATGTCAAAAATACAGATTACCTAATATAGGTATTCATTGAATTATCAATTTCATCATTATTAACACAATAATAAATAATTAATTGTTTTCAATCACAATCCCACGGTGTTTCATCATTCATGTAGTCTTCTGTGCTATAATAGGCTTTAGAGATAAGTTTACGTTTTACATATTTTTTAAATTTATTAACAGCTAATGTGACGTAGGGGTTCGGCCGACTATTTGACATGAGGACGACGCAAACGCCCGGCACTGATGGAGAGCGCGAGGCGCGCCCTGAATATCATATTTCGCATGATACTTTATGAAAACGCTGATTTTTTACCATGACAGGCGGTGGGATATGTCCCACTATGTGTTAATACTTTTATAGCAAGAAACAGACACAAACTGACAGATTTATTTTCTAACAAATTCACTCATGAATTTAAAACATCAAATAAACTTCTACAGGCAGGAGGCGCTCTCTCCACCATGCTCCTGGAGTTGTACACGGAAACCATGGACAACCAGCTCTGCGTGGATGAAGTAGAGAGAGCAGCCATAGACTGGAAGGAACAGCACAAAGTGGACGCACCTCCCATTGACCCTGTTCTCGAAATCTGCACCTTCCACTCTTACGGACACGGCAATTGCAACGTAAGTTCTTTCTTAGCTTTCCTTTGGTTACACTAAAGATAATGATGTGTTTCTTTCGATACCCTCCATTCTAGAGAGTATGAGAGGCTTTATCCGCCTTTCGGCTTTGAAAGTTATTGTGGTTCTCACCCCACCGCTGTGGGGTTGTCGTTTCTATCGTCTATTTGGGGACGATTGGGTGTAAGTTAGACACTAAAAAAGTCAAGCGTAGATAAAGCAGAGAAAACAGCCTTACGCGCTGGCCACGTGCGCGACTGGCTTCGGTTAAGGCGACAACCATAGGTTGTAGTGAAAGACGGCGATCGGACCTTCCACCTATGGTTTTCGTCTTAGCCGAAGCCAGTCGCGCAATGTCGTGGCGAGCGCGATAGATTTCAAGTTGCTATACAATTGTGGAGATACCTCCCGTTAATCCAATCCTAGAGACCTGCTTTCACTCTCACGGACACGACATTGTAATGTGAGTTCATTCTTCATTCTTCTTCTTAGTATTTTTTGAATGTAACGTCCACGGTGGGTAATAACAGAACTCGCCCACGCCCACCATTCACCCATTCCGCCATTGCTGAATTAAGGTATAGTTTCTTGAGGTTTCTCGCGATCAGTTTTGAGCCGCTATGGCGCGGCTAACCATTAGGCCTCATACTCACGAGCGCTTTTTCAACGCGTTTTTTGTTTTCAAAAGTGCTTGAATCTGCCCGCACGCTAAATTCGATTTAAAGACCAAGGCTTAAAGTTGAAAATCCAACAACGCTTGATAAAAAGCGCTACCGCCATCGTGTAAATAAATACTATTAAATACACATGTTTCCATTTGTGTCATTCAAACGCTTTTTTAATGCGTGTTGCAAAAGCGCTCGTGAGAATGAGGCCTTAAAGTCCGTCAAATGTTTAAATACGCCACCTTCACCCTTTTTAGGGTTCCGTAGCCAAATAACAAAAAACGGAACCCTTATAGATTCGTCATGTCTGTCTGTCTGTCTGTCCGTCCGTATGTCACAGCCACTTTTTTTCCGAAACTATAAGAGGTATACTGTTGAAACTTGGTAAGTAGATGTATTCTGTGAACCGCATTAAGATTTTCACACAAAAATAGAAAAAAAAACAATAAATTGTGGGGGTTCCCCATACTTGGAACTGAAACTCAATAAAAAATTTTTCATCAAACCCATACGTGTGGTCTATGGATAGGTTTTTAAAAAATGATATTAAGGTTTCTAATATCATTTTTTTCTAAACTGAATAGTTTGCGCAAGAGACACTTCCAAAGTGGTAAAATGAGTGTCCCCCCCCCCCCTGTAACTTGTAAAATAAGAAAATGATAAAACTAAAAAAATATATGATGTACATTACTATGCAAACTTCCACCGAAAATTGGTTTGAACGAGATCTAGTAAGTAGTTTTTTTTAATACGTCATAAAACTCATAAATCGTAAACCGCAATCTACCTTTCACTTACGTTTCACATAAAAAATACATTGTTTAAATAGTGTAATGTACGGAACCCTCGGTGCGCGAGTCCGACTCGCACTTGGCCGGTTTTTATATTAAGGGCCCTCTACACTCGTACGCGAATCGCGGCGCGAAGCCGCGTCGTCTGGAGCGAGCTTTATACTTATTTAAAATTAAAATAACCGAATAACCTTATTTTCTTTTAGGGCGACTCCGGCAGTGCGCTAGTGCGCACAGACAACCAGCAGCAGATCGGCATCGTCTCGTGGGGCTTCCCTTGTGCGGTCGGCGCACCAGACATGTTCGTACGCGTCAGCGCGTATAGGCACTGGATACTCGCGAATGCCGTGTAAACAATAACGACCTTATTGGTTTAATAAAACGGTTCATGTTTGAATAGCACTTGTTGTACTTTACTACATAGTAGGTACTAAGTTGTAAGTCGGTGGACTGGATGAGTATATGTATGATCCTTCTGGCCGATTTCGACCATGGCGACCACTTCGACTCCTAGTAACTACGAGCTAACTGTTACAGTTAGCACGGCGCTCGTGCGCCAGAATATGGCTGACGTTGCCGATCTTCGAGGCGAACCCCCGTGCACATTGAGAGCACGTGAGGACACCAGCCACATAGTGGTAATGAATGGAAGCAGGCTGGCGTGCTTTCCGCTCGTCGCGTTTAGCGTCGAGGTCAACTAAGCGTTGCTCCTCGAAATCGCGGACTTTGTCCTGCACCAGCCTGCGCCACTCAGGACCCTGTGCTGCCAAACCTTCCCACTGAGAGGGCTCGATGTTGCATCTTTTCATGTTTCGTTTCTGAACATCTTTGTATCGGAGGAGTTGTCCGCCAGGTTTCCGCTTACCCTCCTCTGGTTCAGAAAAAAAGATGCGCTTCGCCACTCTCTCCTCCGCCATACGTGATACGTGATCGCACCACCGAAGCTGTCGACGCATTAAGTAAGCCTCTATTCCACCGACCTTGGCTCGTTGCAGAACTTCGGTATTTCGCACTCGGTCTGACCATCTGATGTTCATGATCTTACGTAAGCATTTGAGGTGGAACCGGTCTAAGGTACGAATGTGATGACGGTACACGCACCACGTCTCGGAAGAGTATAAAAGGTTTGGCAGCACGATCGCCATGTACACAGAAATTTTGGTAGCCAATTTTAGATCGTGCGAGCAGAAGACCTTGGAACACAGGTTTCCAAACGCTGCAGCTGCAGCACCGATCCTGCTGTTGATCTCAGCGTCAAGGTCACACTTTGATTCTATAGTGCTCCCCAGATAACGGAATTTGTTGACCTACTTCAGCACATCCTCACCAATAGTGGAATGTCATTAAAAAACCCGTAGGGGTCGGATCAAAAACCAAGTAATAATGTCCGACTCACGCTTGACTGCACATTTCTAATAGGTTTTCCTGTCATCAATAGGTAAAGAACTATTTTGTGTATTGTTTTCAAAATGTTTGACCCAGTAGTTTCGGAGATAAAGTCCCCCCCCCCCCCTTTATCTGGTAATTTGTTGCCTATTTTCTCGAATAACTTCTAAACTGTTAATTCTATTATATAAAAAAAATTGAGATTCTCACAATGAGCTCTTTCATTTGATATGTAACACGACATAGTTTGAAATAAAAACCGGCCAAGTGCGAGTGGGACTCGCGCACTGAGGGTTCCGTACTTTTTAGTATTTGTTGTTATAGCGGCAACAGAAATATATACATCATCTGTGAAAATTTCAACTGTCTAGCTATCACGGTTCATGAGATACAGCCTGGTGACAGACAGACAGACTTACAGACGGACAGCGGAGTCTTAGTAATGGGGTCCCGTTTTTACCCTTTGGGTACGGAACCCTAAAAATGATGCAATGCTGAGCCGAACGCGGAGCCGAGTTTTCCCCAAAGGAGGACTGTCCCCCCCAATGCTGCTATTTAAACGGCATATTATGGGCTTTGAAATCGATTGGTGGTTTCCTTGGAGCACAATAAGTCATATTGCATCAAGGTTTGAATCAAGAAACTTACCCATAGATAATCCTAGAAGACCTAGGACCAATAGATACACTGAGATATTCATGAACTTGGTTTGGTTAACTCCAAGCACTGTTATGATGAACTTTCATGGGAATTTACCTGTGATTACTCATTATCTTTGCGTCCTTCACAAGTAAACAGTTCATTATTTCTATTGTTGTCTTTATACGATAATTAGCGCTGCTGCGCCTAAATTTAATCATTCCTTTTTGTTTTTAGATCAAAAAGTTTAATGTTTTATAAAACATTTGGTCGATGCCCTCATAACTCGCACGATTTCCCTTATTACCGATTTCAAAAATCACTTTTTGAATACATATACACGACAATAAACAATTATACCTTAAGTTGTTAAAAAATAACATTCATTTCATTTATTTTTATTCTTATTTTTGCCGGTAGACTAGAATCTTTACATTTCGATGGTAGTGGTAAATCTAGTTTGACGTTTATAATTTCTAAACGAAAGTCAGATGTTCGTGTTAATGCCGGTCATTTACGAGTATTACGACCATAACAAGAGTTGCTGCATGGTAATAAGGATGCAATTCGCAAATCTAACTACAGAATTAACGAAAATGTGGTTTGTTCGGGAGCGATGTAAACGATGAAGTGAAATTCAAACCTACACAAACAAAAAATTTTTGTTTGAAATTGTATAAAAATATACATTCAGGGTTTAGGACGGGTTTTTCATTATTTTATTGCTGACTAATTAAACTGGAACTTGTGAGGGCTCAAGTGGCATAATGTATTTAAACAAAAAGACGAAATACGAGGGTAGCTCAGTTTTTCCTACCTTCCATTCGAAATTCAAATCCTCATCTCTTCTTTATCTACCCCTTCGAGCGAAGCACCGTCCAGACACGTGGTAAGTGAAATTTACCTGCATTTTACTATATAAATTACAAATATATTCTTTAAAACACCTTCAATTAGGAAAATTAAGTTAATCGCGGTAGTTCACGATATGTTTTTATTCTGATTTTATTAGGTTTCTGAAAGATGGACCAAGGTACCGCCACTATGAATTCACAAAGTTACCCTGTACTGTTGCTCCCAAAAAAGTGCACTACACTGGAAACCAATTGTGAAGTCTCTGATAATGTATTTATTGAGATGAATATTTCCTCTCCTGATACTGAAGGGAACGAAATGTGTATTTATTCAGGTTTTTGTAATGTGAAGTTGATTGACAGTTATGATATGAATATAAGCCACAAAACAAAGGAAAATGTTCCTACTGAGTATAATGATAATGACCTAATACCTGTGCTAATTGATGAGTCGGGAAACCAGATAGCTGATGCGTACAACCAGAGTCAAGTATGGATAGATCCAGCTAGGAGTCCATATGTGTATAATCATTATGACACAAATCCGCAAGAGCATTACTCAGTCTATCATAACACTAGAACTAACCACATAACTGTTGAACAACACAACACATACATAACCCAAAATGTTTATAATTATAACAAAGAGCCTCCAACATATCCGACAGACGAATTTGAACATAAAAAGTTCAGAAAAGTTCAAGTTAGTGAATCGAGTACTCAGCAGAACACAACGGACCCTAACTTCAATTTATATGAAGAAGACGAGTTTGAGTGTGGTGTGTTTCTCTCCCAATTACCTGAGGAGATTCTACAGGAGAATGAGAATAGAGTAAGAGAGGAACGGAAATACATTGATATACCGAGTGACAATGGAGCGTTGAAACAATTGATGTCATCGGACATTCAAACATCTTCTAAGCAGCGGAAGACCATATTGTTTCTGGGTCATGATTCTCATTATGGACAGACCATACAGAAGATTGCTATGAATGATCCTTTTTTGGTGTGTTCGGTGAAGGAGGAGGTTAATTCACAAGTTGTGTATGGTGAGTGAATATTTTCTAACCATTTTCAAAATAAATGTTAATATTTTTTTCCTTTTTTATTGTGGGACGTACCACATTATTACAATCTATAAATTGATCGAAAAATAAATAAATAAATAAATTGATGAAATTCATTCATTGTGATTGACATCTGTATATACAATTTATACATTTTCAAAATGTTTTGAACAAGACAGTGTAAAACACTTAATTTTTTTATTACAAGTTTTCTATTGTTGCTTTTGGACTTTTGGTCCATTTGATTTTCAAGTTTCTATTTAATTCAATTCAAAATATAGGATGTTTAGTAGAAGGTTATAAAGTTTATATTACAAGCTTGACAATTTGCATGGGAACTTATTATACTTTTTGTTATTATAGGAATAAACAACTGAATGAAAACAACCCATCAATCCTAAATTAGTCAATATTGTGGTATAAGTGTAGTAACGAAATACCATAAACACATTGTTATTTTTTGGTGTTTCTTATTTTTGAGTCATAATATTTTTGCAAAAAGAAGCTTTTAAGAAGTAAATATCTGATTTGCACAAAATTTATAGTAGCACAATCGGATTAAGTCTTACCTCGAAATCCTTCCAAAGATATTAAATTTGGTATGTATGTTAATTAAAGGTCTCTTTTTCATGTCCACACTATTTAACATTTGGGGACCTTGAGAAATCGCAGCCATCTTGGAAAATGTGTACCATCCTGGAGAAATTTGCGTTTTACTCTAAATATACCCTCTCTATGATAATATGGTGTAAGGCAACATTAAAGCTTATTAAATTCCACACAAAAAAGTCCTAGATAACTTTGCGGAAAAAATACATCTTGTTATAGAAAATAATAGCTGAATCCAGATTTAGCGCTTATACCCTTTCAGGGGATATTCTCTTAATATATAACTTGGAGGAATATGAATTCCACTTTTGTCTATACATTTGTACACGTTCTACTCCAATATCAACATTTTACTCGACTGCGACTTAAACAGAAAGTAGGGTTATGGGTTTAAATACTGAAAATCAGTACACCCTGTAGCTCAGGATACTGGACGGATTTTTTAAAATGACATATCGGTAGATTCCTCCTGCCCTTCACAACCTGTTTACAGTTGTTTTATTAAAAAAAAAACACAATACAACCACCTTGAGAGGACGCCGAATATTAAATCATATTTTTACTCCTGGCGCCTAAACTATTGAGTGGATTTCAATAAAATAGACATCATTAGATCCATAACTGGTACACGAGTGCTATGCAATACAAATTTACTAAAATAAATGGAGGAAAAATGTTTAAGACTTAAAAATGTAACTGCAAAATAGATTTTAGGTCTTAAATCTCAGACATAGTTTACATTCTCAATATCTTAAACGGAAATGTTAATTGCCCTGAATTGCTGGCTAAACTCTCTTTCAGTATTCCATCCAAATCCACAAGACATTTTCGACCCCTTGCCGTTCCTAATGCTTCGCGTAACTACAGACAGAACAGTTTTTTGATACGTGCTAGTAAATGCCTAAATAAACTTACGAGGGAGCAGGACATTGATATTTTCAACAGCAACATCCAAATTGTGCGGCGTATCCTGACGGAGGAGTTCTTTAGGTGAGCATGCCTTATTGAAATTTCATTGTGCTGTATTTTTTCTTTTTCTTTGTGTATCTTCTTTAGTTAATTTCGAATTATGAGTTTACTATAGCTTTGGCGTGTAAATGTAGGAATCGTGCAATAGCGCTAACCACCAATTGTTTTTGTTAATATGTAGCTACTGGTGAGAACCTGTAATTGGCTTTTTGTAACATATTTATAAAACCTATAGACATGTTAACAGCTGTTGGATCTCCGAATAATAATAAAAAAAAAAAATTAATAAATAAATAAGGTTTAAACAATAGTGACAGTAATGACACTTGACACCGACAATTTCAGAGATCCCTGTTTGCGTGTCATAAAATTGGAGCTTCGGGGACCACGGGGATTAAACGCCATCTTGAAAAGTATGTCTTTTTTTGTTTTTTCGGAATATCTGGGTTTAATGTGAATACTGTGTATGGCGAAAAGAAAGCTTATTAAATTCCACACTAAAATGTTATACGACACCATGTCCCAAAAACGAAGCCTTTTTCTAGAAATAAGGCTTACAAGTTACAAGGGAAGCTTACAAGTTTTCACACATTTTTTTATTCGTGGTTGGGTAGATAATGATTTTGTGTTCCAAAAATTGGTAAAAAAATTATACAAGTATTTTTTTCTGACCCGTCTTAAAATAATTTTTTGTAGGAGATGATTAAGTATAACCTTTTGACTTCTGAACCGTATTTCTAGAAGAAAGCTCCGTTTTAGGGACATGGTGTTTTATACCTTTTTTGTGTAGAACTTAATAAGCTTTCGTTTCGCCATACACAGTATTCACATTAAACCCAGATATTCCGTGAAAAAAAGAAAAACGAAAAAAGACTTATACTTTTCAAGATGGCGTTTGTTCCCCGTGGTCCCCGAAGCTCCAATTTTATGACACGCAAACAGGGATCCCTGAAATTGTCAGTGTCAAATGCCATTTACTGTCACTATTGTTTAAGACCTAATAAATATAATAATAAAATAAATTCCCATTTAAGACCTAAAATCTGTTTTTGTAGTCACATTTTCAAGTTTTACACATTTTTCCTCCATTTATTTTAGTAAATTTGTATTGCATAGCACTCGTGTACCAATTATGGATCTACTGATGTCTATTATATTAAAATCCACTCAATAGTTTAGGCGCTAGAAGTAAAAATATGATTTACTATTCGGCCTCCTCTCAAGGCGGCCTTATTAATCTTTCTTTAATAAAACAGGTGTAAACAGATTGTGAAGGGCAAGAGGAATCTACCGATATGTTATTTAAAAAAATCCGTCCAGTATCCTGAGCTACAGGGTGTACTGATTTTCAGTATTTAAACCCATAACCCTACTTTCTGTTTAAGTCGCAGTCGAGTAAAATGTTGATATTGGAGTAGAACGTGTACAAATGTATAGACAAAAGTGGAATTCATATTCCTCCAAGTTTCATATTAAGAGAATATCCCCTGAAAGGGTATAAGCGCTAAATCTGGATTCAGCTATTATTTTCTATAACAAGATATATTTTTTCCGCAAAGTTATCTAGAACTTTTTTGTGTAGAATTTAATAAGCTTTAATGTTGCCTTACACCATATTTTCATAGAGAGGGTATATTTAGAGTAAAACGCAAATTTTCACAGGATGGTACACTTTTTCCAAGATGGCTGCGATTCCTCGAGGTCCCCAAATGTCAAATAGTGTGGACATGAAAAAGAGACCTTTAATTAACATACATACCAAATTTAATATCTTTGGAAGGATTTCGAGGTGAGACTTAATCCGATTGTGCTATAGGTGCTCTTATCCATCCTATAGTGAACCTTATTAAAAGTACTCTTAGGTTTATTTTATTCAGCAACTATCTTGTGGGTTGTGTTGAAATTTAGATATTAATATTTTGGTGCAGGTATATGGTATATGTATATTCCCATTCTTTATAAACAGAAATAGACAAAAAAGTTACTTGAGACTTTTTATTTAGCAGATAATCATGCCACTTATTTTTTTTGATATAGGTAACCACAAACTCAAATTACTTAAACTATAAAAAATAGAGGTAAGTAGGTTTTAGGGCTATAAAACGATTCTGAAAGACTTGTTTTAATTTTAAGTTTAACTACCAAAGCATAATTAATTTATGAAACTTTTTCGAGCGGCAATATTACTTTGACGGCTTAAAAACAAAAATAAATAAGAACATAAAATCATTTTATTTGTTCCCTCGATATACGTAATCTAGTAAAATAATCTTGTATCGTTTATTTAAAACTGATAAATAATAAAATAATTTTAACTAATTTAATAATAAAGATAAGATGACTTTAGGGTTAGCATTATGCTAAGGCGGGACCACTTCGTGCTAAACTAGGTATATACTTTTTTGTTTTAAATTTCATTTCATTTCATTTCATTTTATTTTAAATATACTTTTTCTTTGTAATACGTTTGTATGAAATGTAATTTACCATGAATAAATGAATTCTCTATTCTCTAAGAATATTATGTCGTCTCGGTTCAGTACACGTTTTGCCTTTTCGCCTCCGTTTAAAATCGTACCCACCTTTTCTTTTCACTCACTCTCAAATCTGTCACTAGATGGCGCCACTTGTTTTGTACGTCAAAAGGTAAAGCGCAGAGTTCTATTTATATATTAAGAAACTTCTATATCACCTGTGTTATACAAATAAACATTATTTTTCACCACACCACAGCTGGTAAAGGCTCTCTTGATTGCACTTAAACTATCGTGAGACATATTTCAAAATATTTATCAGTACGGTACTCGTGCCTGAGGATGGATTCCCAAAGAATCCGAAACATGTCGCCAAAAGCGACTAAAAATAATAGTGAGTAAAAACCGTACTGATAAATATTTTGCTCTCTTGATTGTTCAAAAACTGAGAGAAAGTTGCATTTTATCCACATGTGTGGCAAAGTAATCAAATAACTTATTATTGTCTATCCTTGACCTTTGCATAAATACATATCTAATTATAAATATGACGACCGGTCTGGCCTAGTGGGTAGTGACCCTGCCTGTGAAGCCGATCGTCCTGGGTTCGAATCCCGGAAAGGGCATTTATTTGTGTGATGAACACAAATATTTTGGCACTTAAACTATCGTGAGACATATTTCAAAATATTTATTTATATTTATTTTTGGCTGCCAAAAGCGACTAAAAATAATAGTGAGTAAAAACCGTATTGATAAATATTTACAAATATTTTGTTCCTGAGTCAGGGTGTTTTCTATTTATATAAATATGTATTTATCTATAGTTTATTTATAGTACAAGCTTCGCTTATATAACAATTTAAACTCTCGCGTTTTGTACACAATTAATGTCATTACCGGGTCTAACGCGATTAAATTTCATAACTAAACCTAAACCTAGTTGAAACGTCGGAAAAAGGTAAAATGTGCCATTTTCAACCAAAAGGGTACTTGTTGCGTTAGGTATCTAGGGCAGATGAGTGACAAGGCCTAGGCTACAAAAATAGTGTTTTATTGGGGCTTAAACGCGTGGGTCGTTAGCCTTTTTGGTGACGGCACTTGGATCGGTGTGTAGCTGGATGTTACTGTCCTGGTCTGGCGTTCCTGGCGTAGTGGCAGCCCGGCGTTTAGCGCTGGACAGCGAGAGGAGCACAGGCGCGGAGGTTGAACGACCAATTAGCCGTAGGGTAGACCCTGGAATTGTATTCCACTGTCAGTTGTCAATAACGCGCTATTTCAATATAGTTTCAATTTGAAATCGACCTTATGGACACGCGACAATGTGGTGGTGACGACCTTTTGCTTGAAAACATCACAAATAATGAAATTTAATCGCGCTTAGTTTGGGGCTAGGTTGATCTGTGTAAGGTGTCACCTAATATTTATTTATTTATAATTTTCAGAAGAGCCCAACTACAGCAACCCTAGTCAGAAGAAATACCAGTGCGACAAATGCAAGCAGATCTTTGACCAGATCATAGAGTTCAGGCAGCATATGGTTGAAGACCACATCGGCCCCAGGTATTTAGCTTTTCCCAAACTTAGGTGTAGGTTGAGGTTAGAGTGGCAGTCCAGCTCAAAACGAGGATTCTGCGTCGGCAATGGCGAGACGAGTTAGACTCCTTTTGAAAGGAATTGTCAGATACTGCACAGGATAAAGTGGAGGAAGGCCTTTGCCCAGCAGTGGGACTATAGGCTCCCAATAATAATAATAAGGTACAGGCAAAGATAGATATAAATCCGTAATAGATGGATACAGTCTAAGGAAAAAACGTGCCTCGAAAATCAAGAAAATTTGATTCTTGTTCAGAGGGCGCTACTAGCTTTGGCCTACTGTCGTATAGATGGCGTTGACGGTTTCGTTTGTTATTTAACAATTTTAACGCATATCAGTGAAAGAACATGGGTCAAAATCATAAAAATAATTAATGCGAATAAAAAAACATTTATCCATATTTAAATACATTTTATCGTATTTTTATAAATCTTCATTTTTAGGTTTAAAGTGTGTCGACAGATGGCAGTGAATTTACTGGGGTTACAAAATTTACTATGACAGTACCGCTCTAGTATAAGTTACTCCATGGTACAGGTGTCAGTGGCTGTTAACAGCCTCTCGACACCCCTAAGCCGCTCACACCGATTTTGCCTTTGAGCCATCCTAGATGTCACTTTTTGTGGGGGCCCATCTTGTGAGGGCGAGTCACCGTCTGCAGGAAATAAAGTTGCATACAGTTTTATTAGGCAGGCGTCCGGTTTTTTATCCCATAGCTTACTTAGTCCATCGCTTTCACCCAATAACCTAGTTCTTTTTAGATCCCATCAACTCAATAGTCCTTACATCCTGGCGGGTGCTGCCTCTGCGTGTGTCCCATGAACTGCCATGTACTTTGCGTTTTTATAAGCATGTGGCATCCAAGATCCACCCTCAACGTCAACATACTTTTGACTTAAAATAATAATTTTATGGCCTGTAATTAGAGCCAAGGTAAAAAGATGTGTAATCGGACTTATTGGACACGGTGTATACTTAGGGCCTATATATTGCTCAATTACTTTATAATTTTTTTTGTAGTTAGATTGTAATTAGGGTTCCGTACCCAAAGGGTAATAACCGGATCCTATTACTAAGACTCCGCTGTCCGTCTGTCTGTCACCAGGCTGTATCTCATGAACCGTGATAGCTAGACAGTTGAAATTTTCACAGATGATGTATTTCTGTTGCCGCTATAACAACAATACTAAAAAGTACGGAACCCTCGGTGCGCGAGTCCGACTCGCACTTGGCCGGTTTTTTTTTTCAGTACCTACGACGGCAGAACAGTCGGCGAAATCAAATTCCTCTGCACCGAGTGCGGCAAAAACATCAAATCGCAAAAGAAATTCGAGGAACACTGCATGTCGCACGGCGACCCGGAGCTAGAATGCAGCAAGTGCCACAAAGTGTTCGCCTCAAAATTCACCTTACGTGCACACAATAAGATCCATTCTCGCAAACACGGCTGCGTGTATTGCTCAAAGACTTATTCTACGCCAGATGGACTGAGGACTCATGTAGCTAAATCGCATTGTATATTCATGTGTGAGCATTGCGACTTTAAAAGTGATAAAAGAAATGATCTAAAAAAGCACGAGAAAAAGCACGAGAATCTATCTGATTTTGATACTTTAAGTGCTATGGATGATGATTCCTGTGAATCAGATATTATTCAATTGACGTCAGATGTTACGGAGAAGCCAGATTTGGAGTTGAAGTCGAATGAAGTTGAAGGGTTGTCGGTTGAAGTGAACAGTGTGAAGGATGAGGATATTCGTAGGGCGGATTCTGTTATAGCTTTGGTTATGTCGAATGAGATTTTTGGATCGAAGGAAAAGCCGAGGCGGTACAAGAAGTGTAAAAAGGTATGAGTTTGTTTATATAGTGTATTCCCATTTGTCCCCGCGGGCGCAGATGGGAATAGGCGCTTCATATAAATCATTCCCGTTTGTCCCCGCATCGTGTACGTGGCGGTCACGTGGGCCATACTGAAATTCGGCTCTCTTTGACAAATAAATTATTTTGCGGTTCTTATAATATACTCTAGCGACCCGCCCCGGCTTCGCACGGGTGCAATGCTGATGTATTATACATATAAAACTTCCTCTTGAATCACTCTATATATTAAAAAAAATCGCATCTAAATCCGTTGCGTAGTTTTAAAGATCTAAGCATACATAGGGACAGACAAACAGCAGGAAGCGATTTTGTTTTATACATGTACCAATATCACTTAAATATCGTTTTGATATCAGATGCACGTTTGGAATTGGCCTGATTATCTCATTTTTAGGGTTCCGTACCCAAAGGGTAAAAACGGGACCCTAATTACTAAGACTCCGCTGTCCGTCTGTCTGTCTGTCACCAGGTTGTATCCAATGAACCGTGATAATTAGACAGTTGAAATTTTCACAGATGATGTATTTCTGTTGCCGCTATAACAACAAATACTAAAAAGTACGGAACCCTCGGTGCGCGAGTCCGACTCGCACTTGGCCGGTTTTTTTAACTATCTTTTTCACACTCCAGGCATGCGACGTCTGCCTAAAGATCTTCGATCGCATCAGCGACTTGAAACGTCATCTAATCGAACACATCATAAAGAGCACCCTGGACAAGATACCCGTCAACAGAAACGGGACCCTCAATATACAGTGCGAGGTCTGTCAGGCGGAGACCTTCTCTAAAATTGACAGGTAAATAATCATTAGACGTATACAAAACCCTTTTAGTTGCTCTAGTTTGAGTTTAGTTAGTTTGTATAGTTTTTACTACTTGGCTTCGTCTTCTGGCAGATATTAATCAGTGGAGGTTCGATTCGCAGGCCAGCAAAGAGATTTATAACTCAACCTCCACCGATGATCAGCTGACGCCAGAATCTAGTAATAAGGATTGTAAGCAAGTTTCGTACGTAAATTTTACCTTTTCCGACCGCATCGGGGACTTGAAGGCGGAGACCTTCACTAAAAGAGAGTCAAGAGTATTGTACGCCAAGTTCTGGCTGATTGTGATGTAACCAAATACTAACCCTACCACCATTTATAACCACTCACATTCAAACAATAAAAATTTGATCGAATTTAAACTGTTGTGAGACATACTAACATTAAATCATTTTACGGTTTAGACTCACTTGTTTTAGTCACTCGCGCGACATGTTTCGGAGAGCCTAGGTCTCCTTTCTCAACCACTAATACTGCCCGCACTATTAGTGCTTGAGAAGGGAGACCTAATAAAAATTTGTATTGTATTGTATTGTAAAGTTGACAGGTAATATTCGTACAATATTACTAGCTTTCGTACGTACAGCCAAAGATCGATGAAGTGTATAAGATGTAAATAAAGTCTAAGCAAAAAACGTACTTACCTCGGAGAATCAAGAAAAATTTTATGCTCGAAAAGAAGGCGCCATACTATACTCGTGTAGATGGCGACACCGTTTGATATACAACAATTTTAACACATACCAGTAAGAGGGCCTACCGGGAAACGCGAAAATCGAAATTTATTAGTTATCTGCATCTGGATTGTAATGAAACTTTGCACATACAATGACGTGAGCTATATCTCGGTAATTAGTTTGTATACCTCTTGTATATAAAACAAACGAAATAGAGCAAAAACAAGTTTTGTATGAAAAACAAATTCGCTGTATTTTTTTCAGAGCAATCTAGCTTAGCTAGTCGTTTTAAAATGAGAGCGTAACTACGTTTGTATGGAGAACCGAGCTTGCCGGGGACTCAAGGCATTTATAATATTAATAGGGATTTATGTGTGGATTTGCAATAAACAAGTTATTAAAAATATTTAGATCAGTAGGGTTTCACTCACTATTATTTTTAGTCGCTTTTAGCGACATGTTTCGGATTCTTCGGGAATCCTTCCTCAGGCACGAGTGTCCGCGGCGGGGTTGTACGTCGTGCACTCCGAACAAAAACATCCGAAACATGTCGCCAAAAGCGACTAAAAATAATAGTGAGTGAAATCGTACTGATCTAAATATTTTGAAATATGTCTCACGATAGTTTAATCTCGATTATTGAAACAAGTTATTATTAGACTTATATTGACCGGGATATAGACCGTGATTACCTTTTGTATTATTTGTGAGCTCCCGATATTTCGACGCAGTTACATGCATCATGTTCACGGGTGACTGAAGATAGCGGGTGGGTGTCAAAGTTGTGTAGACAGCGCTCTGTCTATCCTCATTCTTGCGCGTCGGCTGCGTTCACTTTCAACGTTACCAACGGTCGCATTCACACTTGTTGGTTGGTTGAGAGACAGCCAGCGTTTATGCCGTACGTCAAGGGTGTGACAGACAAGATATCAAAAATACTAAATAACTACTCTGTAAAAACTATCTTCACCCCGCACAGGAAAATTGCACAATTTCTGCGGTCGCCTAAAGACAATTTTCCCCTGGAAAAACCTGGTGTATACAAAGTTGAGTGCAGCTGTGGTAGTTCGTACATTGAGCAGACCAAACGCACTATTGCCTGCAGAATTAAAGAACACATTGCTGCGGTCAAGAACAATGACGTTCGCAAGTCAGCTATTGCTCAGCATCTCCTTGAGTCGGGTACAAATCACTGGATCGAGTTGCATAGTCCCAAGGTCATTTCGACAGAACGCCACTATATACCAAGATTGGTAAGAGAAGCCGTTGAAATTCACAAATACAAAAATTTCAATCGTGAAGATGGGTTTAAACTGTCAAATGTGTGGAATCCTGTGATTTGTTTGTGTAAAAAACCAGTGATATCCGAATCAAACACGCGTAGTGACACCGTGAGTGTAGTGTGTTTGGACAGACCAACGAGTGTGAACGCGACCGGACCAACAAGTGTGAATGCGACCGTTGGTAACGTTGAAAGTGAACGCAGCCGACGCGCAAGAATGAGGGTAGACAGCAGTGTTGGCCGAACGCTAATGCCATTAACCATTAAAAATTAACAATTAAAAAGGTTAATGGCCATTAACCATTAGCCATTTAATTCGGATTAAAGTTAATTCGGATTAAATTTTTGAGACGTTAATGGCCATTGAAGTTAATTCGGATTAACTTTAATTCGGATTAACTTCAATGGCCATTAAAGTTTCAAAAAATTAATTAGAATTACTCTCAATTGCATTAACGTCTAATAAAATTACATTCGTGATATTTTAAAATGAGACAGCAAAATGACCCTGACTGAACCCTGGCAGTAGTAGCAGTACCTACCTACTACCTAGTAGAATTCTGGTTTGGTGCAACACAGACATACGCGGTTTTGATCATTTAAATCGTCTTGATGAGCACTTCGGAGAGCCGTACCCATGATAGAGCTGATGCTGAACCCTGGCATTACCTAATGGATCTAAGGTTTGGTGCAACATAGGCACACGCTGTTTTAGTCATCCGACTCGTCTTGATGAGCACTTCGGAGAGCCATACCCGTGATAGAGCTGATGCTGAACCCTGGCAGTACCTAATGGATCTAAGGTTTGGTGCAACATAGGCACACGCTGTTTTAGTCATCCGACTCGTCTTGATGAGCACTTAGGAGAGCAGTACCCATGATAGAGCTGATGCTGAACCCTGGCAGTACCTAGTGGATCTAAGGTTTGGTGCAACATAGGCACACCCTGTTTTAGTCACCCGACTCGTCTTGATGAGCACTTAGTAGAGCGGTACCCATGATAGAGCTGATGCTGAACCCTGGCAGTACCTAGTGGATCTAAGGTTTGGTGCAACATAGGCACGCGCTGTTTAGGTCGTCCGACTCGTCTTGATGAGCACTTAGGAGAGCAGTACCCATGATAGAGCTGATGCTGCACCCTGGCAGTACCTAGTGGATCTATGGTTCTAAGGCTCTATCATGGGTACTGCTCTCCTAAGTGCTCATCAAGACGAGTCGGATGACTAAAACAGCGTGTGCCTATGTTGCACCAAACCTTAGTTCCGCTAGGTACTGCCAGGGTTCAGCATCAGCTCCATTATGGGTACTGCTCTCCTAAGTGCTCATCAAGACGAGTCGGGTGACTAAAACAGCGTGTGCCTATGTTGCACCAAACCTTAGATCCACTAGGTACTGCCAGGGTTCAGCATCAGCTCTATCATGGGTACTGCTCTCCTAAGGGCTCATCAAGACGAGTCGGATGACTAAAACAGCGTGTGCCTATGTTGCACCAAACCTTAGATCCATTAGGTACTGCCAGGGTTCAGCATCAGCTCTATCATGGGTATGGCTCTCCGAAGTGCTCATCAAGACGAGTCGGATGACTAAAACAGCGTGTGCCTATGTTGCACCAAACCTTAGATCCATTAGGTACTGCCAGGGTTCAGCATCAGCTCTATCATGGGTACGGCTCTCCGAAGTGCTCATCAAGACGATTTAAATGACCAAAACCGCGTATGTCTGTGTTGCACCAAACCAGAATTCTGCTAGGTACTGCTACTACTGCCAGGGTTCAGTCAGGGTCATTTTGCTGTCTCATTTTAAAATATCACGAATGTAATTTTATTAGACGTTAATGCAATTGAGAGTAATTCTAATTAATTTTTTGAAACTTTAATGGCCATTGAAGTTAATCCGAATTAAAGTTAATCCGAATTAACTTCAATGGCCATTAACGTCTCAAAAATTTAATCCGAATTAACTTTAATCCGAATTAACTTTAATGCAATTGGTTAATGGCGGAACTAATGGTTAATAAAATTGATCAATGGTTAATTAAAATTAACAATTACGGCCAACACTGGTAGACAGAGCGCTGTCTACACAACTTTGACACCCACCCGCTATCTTCAGTCACCCGTGAACATGATGCATGTAACTGCGTCGAAATATCGGGAGCTCACAAATAATACAAAAGGTAATCACGGTCTATATCCCGGTCAATATAAGTCTAGTGAAACTAACCGTGAATCATTCAAAACTCAAGTTATTATTTTCAGGTACAAAGCCCACCTACGCGAACACGCCAAACTAACCATCTACAAATGCACATTCTGCGACAAATCCTTCAGTGATTCCAGCAACTTCTCCAAGCACAAGAAAATCCACGGCACAACCTACCTCCAGTGCGATCTCTGCGGTCGCAAATTCAACTCTAAACGTATGCTAATACAGCACATGGAATACCATAACAAGAACGCACCTATACCCTGCCAATTCTGCCACAAAATGTTTCATTTCGAATCGATGTTGAACAAACATATCAAATGCGCGCACGCGAACACTCTAAGCAAATTTAAATGCCGATTCTGCTGTAACTATGTTAAAACTCTAAAGGAAAAGTGGGACCATGAGTGGTCGGTACATAATGTGAGGAAGATGATTGTTGACTGTCTTATGTGTGATTCGAAGTTTAGGAAGTATACGGAGTTGAAGAAGCATTGCTCAATAGTGCATAATGTTGAGATACCTCCCGCTAAAAAATTGTGGCCAAAATAGGCTGGTCCTATGAAAGAAATTGAGGATTCTCGAGATACAATTAGGAGGAATATGTTCGAATTAGAATTAATTACTACTATTCCTGTATTTTATATCTCTGCCCTGTTACTGCAAAAAAAGCGTATCGTTTTTAGATAGGAAATATGTATGAAATATGTTTTGCCGCTATAGAGTACCCTAATAGCATTAATACGTCATTATGACGTCAGCGACGTCATTATTACGTTATAATTACGTCATTATGACGTCGATGACGTCACTTTGCTACCTGGGTAGTTTTTATGTATATCTATGATTATTTCTTTGATTATCTAAGATCTCAGAAAAAGTATTTATTTAGACTTTATTTTATAACAAAATAACCCTTATGGTATGAATTCGCCAAAAAAATCAACTCCTTAACAAACAAAACGTTATTACGATTGGAGGATAATAAGTACAATATCTAGTTGATTTTTAAGCCAAAGTATTTCATGTTATCAAGTTAAAGTTAAACAGTCCTTCGGCATTTATTATTTACAGGATTTAAAAATTTGTAAGTATTCCAGTGTAACTAGCGCCATCTAGGAACTAGATGAGGAATTAGTTCTTAGAAACGCCACTAGACCAAAGTTATATCGTTCTCTCTTGTGGCGCTAGCGTCGCGCGGTGGTTTCAATAAATCAAATCACTTGTTGTAAGATTCGTTCCTAGGTTCCTAGTTTTACCACCCGCAAAATTAAGTTTGTATTATGATTTTATTTATTTAGGTAGGTATTTTAGAGAGATCGAGACTGAAATCATGAAGTATTATTAAAACTGGTATTTGTTTACGTAATTTAAGAGTGTATTAGCAGAATGTGATTTCGAAGACTTTTTTTTATATTTTGTGCAAGCAGGTGCACATTCTATTTAATATTTGTTTTCTAGACGGCAGAGTTTCCAAAGTGCTGCCTTACCTTTTTATTTAGTAGTTAAAAAACAAAAAAAAAACATTTTTTCATTTGTTACGATTAATTATGGTTAAGTAGATGTATTATTTAATAACTAAGATACTACTTATAAGTAATTTAGATTAAATCTGTGGAATAAAGTAGGTGTTGTTTTTGAATATATTTATTACTTGTTAAAACTTTAAAAGTTTTTTGTACAAAGTTGATTCTTCATAGGATTCTTTTTTGTTTTATATGTATAATTTTTTTAATAAACGTTTTCAAATACACGGTTTATTATTTTTCGTACATACTCGTGAAGTGCATTCTAGTAATTCCCGAAAATTGACTTTTAAAGTCAATGTATTAATCATTGGTGATTTTCGGAATTAACCGACATTCTGAATCTGAGTATTTAGATAATAAACGCAAAGGTGAGAAAGCATTCAAAATAATTAATAGCCCATCAACTTGCTCACTAGCGCCACTGCAAAATAATTGTGATTATTTTTTAACGATAGATATTTAAAAAAGGGGTCGCTACGTACCGTATTTTGTATTTAAGTACCTTTTGAATACATTCTAATAGTTTTTACGTTGCTGGATTCGTCAATCTATGCGTCCGAAGCAACTTTTTTTAGGGTTCCGTACCCAAAGGGTAAAAACGGGACCCCATTTACTAAGACTCTTCTATCCGTCAGTCTCATCTGTCTGTCTGTCTGTCACCAGGCTGTATCTCATGAACCGTGAAAGCTAGACAAGTAGACTGTTGAAATTTTCACAGATGTATTTCTGTTACCGCTTCAACAAGTACTAAAAAGTACGGAACCCTCGGTGGGCGAGTCCGACTCGAACTTGTTTTTTTTACACAAACATAAATAAAACTATTACTAATTTATATGAATTTCATGTTAACAATTTTTTTTTGTACTATAAAGTGATTTACTACTACTACTACTAGCGCCATCGGCTAGATAAGGAACTACAATGACAGCCCAATTTTGACATTTTTCAGCACTTCGCTTCGCATCGCATATCCGGATCGGATACGACCTTGCACGTTGCACGAGCGCAGGCGCGAGGCGCTTCGGCCCGCGCGCTTCTCTCTGTCCGTTCTTCAGTTCTCAGTCAGTTCAGTTTGCGAAAGAACGCCGCGTTGAACGCACGTCTCCGACGCTGCGACGCAGCAAAATCCAAACGCGAAACCATACATCAACCAAATACATTGAAATAACATTTGTTTAGCATCACAAGAACTGTTTAAAGTTGAATAGTGGGTGTAACAGCTCGCGCGAACGTGGGTTTTCACCTATAAGGTTAGTATTAATGGCAATTATCTTAGCTGTCACGTTTCGACAATTCAATGCGCTAATATAGTTATATTAGCGCATTGGAGTAACCTCCATACAGGGTTTGTTTGTGTGTTCCATTGCTTTATAGCTAGTACGAATAGGTACTCGAAATAACAGCTGAAGGATATCTTTGTCCAAACATTCGGCATTCGATGTAATGGCGTTTAGAGATAGAGTGAGGAAAAACATGATGAAAACACCTATTTATTTAAACCGAGAGGTGAAGGTTCGCGACCCCTGGCAACGGCTTGGCCTTTGACACGCCATAGCAACTATTGTCAAATGTTTTGATGTCAGTGTCACTGTCAAGTGTCAACTTTGCATGCCAAAAACATTATTGTCAAGTGTCAAAGTTGACATAAATATTGTCGATGTATATTGTATACGTACAGTCACCATCAGATACATCGGAGCGGCTAAGGTGCTTAAAAATATCTAAACACGCACTCTAGTCTCTAACGCCTTTACAATAGAGGATAGAGGCGTGTTCAGATATTTGTGAGCACCCTAGCCGCTCCGATATATCTGATGGCGACTGCACCTAATGGCAAGACAATTTAATTTGAGATCAAATGTTAGTTTACTTCTTAAATTATTAAAAACCAGTTCACTATTTACATAGGTAAGTACCTAACCTATGCTAATTTCGAACGTAGTAAACACAAGCAAAATAAACATAGACATAAGAAGGCCGCACGAAGTTGGGCAAAAATTAACTTGAATAAGAATAAGAATATAACAGAAATTTTATTCTTATTTAAATTGATTTGAATAAGAATCATCCTTGCACTCGTGATTTTAGAATAAAATGAGGGTGAATAAATCATGTGGCTTTTATTTTAAATGAGGAATAATAAACGGAATAATTATTCTAGAATTGGGACTATCCTAAATAACGTTTTATTCAATTAAAATGTTTAGGTTAAATTTTGTAGTACAATGGGTTTTATTTTGTAAGTTGATTATCACACCTCTATTTAAAAGTCGTATTGATTTGATATTTGTTACTTTAGTTTAGGTACAGTACCCATTGAAGATTCCGCTATACACTATCTGGTTCCATCATCCGATCCGGGTGCTTAGCCATCATGCCAATCGTTAACGCTCCGTAAAGTCATCTCTCTCTATCACTCTTACATGTTAGTGCGATAGAGCGACGGAGATAGCGTTTCGTTGTCGTAGCGCAAACGATTGGCATGTTGGCTTTGCACCCAAGGTGCCTAGCCAAGATGCCAATTTTTGATTATAATTTAAGACAACCATATCATTATGTACAATTTAGCTGTTCGCTACACTGTCTCTGTCGCACTTATAAGTAAGAGTGATAGAGACAGAAAGCGCTTCGTTGTCGGGGCGCATGCGATTGGCATCTTGGCTAGGCCCCCAGAACAGCTAAATTGTACCTACCTATACGTAATAAGTACCTCATACGGTACCCAGACTACATTGTTATTCGTGGAATATTATTTAGAATAAAAAATCATGATTATATTTATTTGATTAAGAATAAGTTATTCTCATTAAAAAATTTCTCATACGAATTATTTCCGACCAAAATTATTTGTATAATTTTGACGGAAATAAAATCTAGATGATTTTATGCTTACGAATTCTTATTCAAAATAATAATTTTATTCAATGCCCAAATCTGGCCGCAAATACCATTCAAACTATATGTATGTTGTATTTTCTATGTAGGTAAAAATAAATGAGAAATAACAAACCAAAAAACAATTCACAAGCTAGGTATTGGCCATGTACGAAATGTGTTCTTTTGGCAGTTTTGGCTAAACTCATTTGTTAGGGGAGGGAGAGCTAGCGCTGACAGCGCACGCCGTGGCAAAAATGCAATTTGTCAAATAACTAATGCTCAAGGCCGCTAGATGAAGCTACAGTCATGCACATACTTCTCTAATCTTCTATGATCAATTTTCCTTTCTCAGTGATGTGTCCATTTTGATTTACAAAATGTATGTAATATTCTATCCGTTCCATGTACAGCGAGCTGCAAAATGGGGTTGCCAAACGTCAAAGGTTTTGCATAGATAGTTAGGTTTTCCCTAGACCCGACACGGTAGAGTTTTGACCTAGATTTGGCTTAAAGAGCTAGGAGCACCCAGCATACCTATAAATAAAAATAGAATTTTACACTATTCTAGGGATTGACAGGAAAACCTACGCTGGCGCCATCTGTAAAATACTTCGACCGGCCAACCCCATTGCATGGAAACAATATAAATGGAATTCATTTATCAAGTGGCCATGCAGTTTTGCAGCTTAGAGCGTTTCCGCTGTCTGTCTGTCCCTATGTATGCTTAGATCTTTAAAACTACGCAACGGATTTTGATGCGGTTTTCACCTATCAATAGTAATTCTTGGGGAAGGTTTTAGTGTATAATTTGTAAAGGTTTTGTGTAACCCGTGCGAAGCCGGGGCGGGTTGCTAGTGTCCATATATAAACATGAATTGGACATGGACAACATGGTCCGGTTTGATAAGAAGTAGATAAGCGTGGATTTAACCTACAAATTATCTCAAATATAGCCATATCGTTCGTTATGCTGTCTCTAGGTCATTTCTGTACCTATGAAATGTGAAACAAAAAGATAGATAGTGGACATACGAGATACGAGAGCAAAATGCCCGAGTTAAGGATGACTCACGTTAGACCGGGCCGTGTCCGGGCCGGAGCTTCCGGCGCTTACTTTTCTATGACATGACAGGTGATCACGTGATGCTTTCCATAGAAAACGAAGCGCCGGAAGCTCCGGCCCGGTCACGGCCCGGTCTAACGTGAGTCATCCTTTAAAACGGAGACCTTCGCTGACGCTACGGTCAATGAGGAAAGGAATGCCGCACATCACATGACGTAAACAAGGATTACAATGTTTTGTAATGTAGTTGTTACTTGTATTGTAACTCTGCCAAATTGGGCTTAGTCATACACGCTTTATGAATGAATGATTCCCGTATGAATTAGGGCTCCCGGTATCCGTGCTACACGCCAACCCGTGCGTCCGTGTTCTTAGCCTTGGCAGTGCTAAGCGTCCGAACTACACGAACCCGTCGAAGTCCGTGCCCCGTGTAGTGGGTTCGGGAACGGACCTGCGTTCGGCTCCGGAGCCACGGTCCTCGCGGTCCTTTAGGTTTTTTTTTAACCTCAAATAACCACTAAAAGTCAGCTAAAAGTTAGGAGTTGGGCAGGGGGCCTACCGCGAACCACGTTCGAAATTGTGCCGTCGCCCACGGCCTCGCGCTCCAGGGGGCCTCGCGCGAGGCGATGCGATAAAGAAAAGGGATGCGATTTCACCCACGGCTAGATTAGTTCACGGTACGCCACTGTGTTGCCTCTGTTGCACTTGTAAATTCGTACGTAAGTGTGACATAGGCAACACGTCGAACGTGGTTCGTGGTAGGTTCTCGCGGTAGGTTATGCTGTAGCTAGCATATGGGGGCGAGTTATGAGGCTAGTAGGTCACGAAAGGTTTTGTAATAAGTGACTTTTTTTGGGTGAAATCTTCAGAGGATGTCTAAACTTTTGTCACGATATGTTTTTATATGGCACTGGCGACCCGTACCGGCTGCGCACGGGTAGTTCAACTAATTTACGCAAAACCTTTACAAATTATTAATTAACATATAAACCTTCCTCTTGAATCACTTATCTATTAAAAAAACCGCATCAAAATCCGTTGCCTAGTTTTAAAGATCTAAGCATACATAGGGACAGACGGACGGACAGACAGCGGAAAGAGACTTTACAGTACATATGGTGCTACTTTCTTGCACTAGTGCGGAAAAGAGCACTTTTCTTGCATATGTCGAAAGTTTAAAGGGCCATATGTACTGTAAAACGTTGTACGAGGCACGTGCGAATAGGTAATTCGCAACTCGTGTCGATTTAAAACACTCCCTGCGGTCGTGTTTTAATTTATCGCCACTCGTTTCGAATTTCCTCTTTTCCGCACTTGTATCGTAAATAACTATTGTTTTATACTATGTAGTAACGTGATAATACATATGAAGGGTACACGGAAAGAACATGTCTAGTCACTTTAGTAACATTTTGAGTAATCGCAGTTTAAAAATTTGGAACAATGCAAAATGTATGGTAATTCCGTGACCAAGTCTTTTTTAACTAAAAAACAAAGTTGTGTTACATAATTATACAGTGGTAGCAAAAGATATAACAAATAGTTCATTAAAAGCTCTACATTTTGAGATGAAAATCTCATTTTCCGTAAAAAGTGACTAGACATGTTCTTTCCGTGTACCCTTCATATATTATACGTTATCCTACTTATGCCATAAAATTAGTCGTGGTACGATTCACTGCACTTAGTCTACAAGCTATGAGTTAATCTAGTTCAAGTGTTCAAAATCAATAACAATGAACTATTAATAATCTAACCTACAGGCGGCAAGGAAGATAAACAAGCTACTTGAGCAAATTAATTGCTTTACCGGCGAAACAATAACACGAGTCGGGTTATTCCCACTAGTTACCACCAAGTTGTTACCAGTGGGAACTACTGGGATTATTCTTTCCCAGTAGTTACCACAAAAAATTTAAAATTCAGTACTAATAAAACAGTATAAATACTTAAATAGTATTGTATAAATATAGAGGATTTTAATAAATAATTAAAAGTCGTTTAGTGTTTTAGTAAACTGCCTTAAAAGTAAAATAAACAAAAATTTTGTGGTAACAACTGGGAAAAAAAACCCACCTTTTACCAGTGGGAACTACTGGGAAAAAATTCCAGTAGTTACCACCAACTCGGTTTGGTACCACTGGTAAAATGTGGGAAGAAAATTCCCAGTAGTTACCAACTTACCACTGGTAACAACTTGGTGGTAACTAATGGGAATAACCCCACTAGCCGTTCTTATACTTATGATATTGGATCCCACGATAATTGGATCCCCTGACTCGTTCAAAAAGGGCGCTCTTTACAAGTGAATAAGCAATAACTATGAAATTAAATAACCTGCGCGTGATTTGTGAAATCGGTCGCAAAAGATTTAATCCAGAAAACATTTCCATATGAGGTTAAAACATTTGAAACTAAAATAAAAACCGGCCAAGCGCAAGTCGTACGCGCGTTCCAAGGGTTCCGTACATTACACAATTTAAACAATGTATTTTTTATGTGAAACGTGAGTGAAATGTCTTTAAAAACCCCGTAGGGGTCGGATCATAAACTAAGTATTCCCGACTAACACTTGACTGCACATTTCTAATAGGTTTTCCTGTAATCTATAGGTAAAGATCTATTTTGTGTATTTTTTTCAAAATTTTAGACCCAGTAGTTTCGGAGATAAAGGGGGGGGGGGAATGGTAATTTTTTGCCTATTTTCTTGAATAACTTCTAAATTGTTTATTCTAAAATTATTTAAAAAAAAAATTTGAGATTCTCACAATGAGCTCTTTCATTTGATATGTAACACGATATAGTTTGAAAAACTTTATTTTTTAATTTTCACATTTACCCCCCAAAAGTGGCCCCCTCGTTTAAAATTCATTTGTTTAAGTTACATGTTCGTCTTTGGGTCACAAACTTACATATGTATACCAAATTTCAACTTAATTGGTGCAGTAGTTTTTGAGAAAATAGGCTGTGACAGACGGACAGACAGACAGACAGACGCACGAGTGATCCTATAAGGGTTCCGTTTTTTCCTTTTGAGGTACGGAACTAAAAACTACCTACTACTAAACTAGAGTAAAATGGTTAAAAGTCTAAAACACAACACCGCCATTACGCAACTTCACAATGTTACCTCATTAATTTCCATATCTGAGGTAAATAGAAATAGTCCTTATTTACCTACGTAAGAACCCTTGTAAATGATGTATACTTACCTCTAAACAACCGACGTATCATGCAGATATTTGCATAATCTTGAATAATAAGGGCTTAAATAATTATTTCAACCCTTCCATTAAAATTTACAATCTTAACATGTTTCACTGAAACTGTTTACATTTGTGCCATTCTCAATCAAAAGGGTACTTATTGTCGGTTGTCAATAAGGCGCTATTTCCATAAAGCTTTAATTTGAAATCAACCTTATCGACAAGCGGCAATGGTCCAATGGACCTTTTGGTTGAAAACGTCACATTTAACCAAAATGGAAAATAACATCAGCTTTTGAAGAAAATCTGAATTAAAAGGTTCTTATTGGAGTGTTAAATCAAAAGAAATACGATCGAAACTTTTACGACATTAAATTATGTTATCAATGTTATCATGAAACTATATTTATTTAATTTATTTACACAAAACAAGTAATTTTTAGGGTTCCGTATCCAAAGGGTAAAAACGGGACCCTATTCCACGAGAGACCACGTGTACAACGCCGTCCTCGAAACGTCGCGTCGGCGGTAAATTTAAAACTTATTTTAAGCGATTATCCCGTTCCCGTCCCGATCCCGTTTTTCTTAGATTGATTTGAAAGGGACGACGCTACAGTGTTGCCACTTTTTAATTTCTACTCTTTTTTGCCAGTCTGTAAGTCCCGCCGTTATGAATAATAATGAGTTCATGATTTCTTTATCTGGACTGGACAAACGTTGCTCCAAAATAAAAAAAAATATTTGTCATAAATTATTTTATATTGTGGTCGGTATGTACCTATGCGGTATGTATGTATGCGGATTAAAAGTAGACCAACACTGCTATCAATTCTAAATTGAAAGTATTAGTCGTGAAACCAAAGCCAATATCATAGAAAAGCAATTACCAATTACGGGTGACCGATTGTTAACCCGTCGGCCGCCGTGTTTGGACAATCTGTTTACGTGCCCTACATAGCGGCCGGCGCGGCGCAGTTGATCAGTGGACTCAGTTATAGGATCGGCAGTGTTGAAATCCAATGATTATGGAACATATAGCAATGTGCCAAAGAAAATTTTAAAAATTGCAGTTCCCATGAAAGTTCTCGGTATTTTTTCTGCACGTTTATTGCAAAATCATCTGACAGTTAGTTACGATTTCTATGACACTTGAAATAGACGCCAATGAATGACGTAACGCAGCGTACTACGTAGGCGAACAACACGTGAACGCGAAGCGGCGCGGCGCGGCGCGGTGTGAATCAATCCTTTGATATATACCTATACCTAGAAGTGTCCTAACCTACGTGGGCGATCTCGTTGCGAACGCGAACGCCGTGGGCCCGCCGCGCCGCGCCGCGCCGTTTCGCGTTCGCAGTTGTTCGCTTACGTAAGACGCAGCGTAAATGGTGAATGAAACCAGTCGTCAACAGTTAAGAACACCAAATAATAACCCCTTACCCTTACCTATCTGAACGGGAATTTTGTAAGTGGAACCTTCCGTTAAAAAATTTCTTTTAAAAGTTTCCATAAATGATGGAAAATTATATGCTTGCACATAGTTAGTTGTACCCTTTGCACGACGGATCTGAAATGTATGGGAAGATTCGCGGATCCGGATCCAGATCCGGATAATTTCATACATTATACAACTAGTAACAGCTTTCGAAAGACCGATAAACAAGCTTTTTGATGATGTAAAACAGGCATTTATTTGTTTTAATTATAACCTTGTTTTTGACCCTGAAAGTTGATACATCGTAATTAGTGCACTTATCAACTGACTCGACCGATAGTTCACTTTGCGTGTGACTTTTCAGGGGGCCGATTTTTGAATTTCGACCGCTCGATTTCGTGTATTTCGTTCAATAAATTCAATAATATCTCCACTACTAGGCTTTTAAATTCTACTAATAGAATTGAAAACGAGTGGCCAATACCACTAGATTCCGAATTTCTATCGCTCGTATGTCAAAAAATAGCATTTCGACTATGGATGGTATTTTCGACGTTTTCCAGCGATTTTCGGGTCGCCACTTTCCCGAATGAAGGTTGAGGGAGACGATGGCTGAGATACGCGTCATACTCGTGAACGGGTGCTGTTTGTGGAGACCGGTCTGTTTAAGTTTACACGGGCTTCATTTTACCTATGTAACTTTACTTTTGAGTGGCATTAACGTGAGGCACTTCATTCGGTTCTTGTCTGTTTGTCTGATTTAATATCTTGTCTTTTTATTAATTATATAACAATTCAAGTCTTGGAGACCCTTTACATCTCTGGATAATTTGATGATCTTTTTTATTATTATATACCTACATTTTATCTCTGACACCTAGAGACTTTTACATCTCTAAACAATTTAGTACTTCAATCTGTTGTTTGTATTTTTTTTTTTGTGTAATTTGACATTTATATTTATGTAATTGTTTTTTGTAATTTTGGGTTAATTTTATTGTTTGTAAAAATTGACATGTAAAAGTGCCCCTGTGGCCTATTTGCTGAATAAATGTTTGATGTTTCAAGTGACGAAATCGAGCGATCGAAATTCAAAAATCGCCCCCCTGGAAATTTTGTATTATTTGATTACTGAAGTGACATGGAGATACAAGAAAAAAATATGTTCAATTTATTTTTATGTATTTTACTATATTCAGTGTTATAATTATTTTAAACCTGCCCTCTACGCCGCAGATTTGAACCCTCAATATTTTGTCTAATACCGCCTATATTAAGGGGCCCACTGACTATCAGTCCGCCGGACGATATCGGCCTGTCAGTTGTTCGGAACTGTCAAATTTTTGTTTTAACTGACAGGCCGATATCGTCCGGCGGACTGATAGTCAGTGGGCCACTTCTTCACGCCGACTTATGAAAACTGGGAATTCTAAAGGTGTTGACACATATACAATCCTTTGAATGAATACTTTTGATAAAACTAAAAGGCGGATGCAACTACTTGCGACCTTGGGTTTAGTGAAGCCTCTACGCTTTTATAGTACTTGAGCGTATAAAGTCTACGAAATAACTTAAGTTTAATTTTCAGGTATAATAATCGAATTTGACTAACCATTAAGCATTTTTTCATAATTGGTGCTCAATATGTGTAACTATTAAAGCAAATTAAACCGGCCAAGTGCGAGTCGGACTCGCGCACCGAGGGTTCCATACTTTTTTAGTATTTGTTGTTATAGCGGCAAAAGAAATACACCATCTGTGAAAATTTCAACTGTCTAGCTATCACGGTTCATGAGATACAGCCTGGTGATGAGAGACAGACGGACAGCGGAGTCTGTAATAGGGTCCCGTTTGTACCCTTTGGGTACGGAACCCTAAATAGTTATTTGTTATACAAGGGTGCAAAGTTGTATTTTACCCGCGAGTGTGGAATTGAAACATGAGCAAGCGAAAGGATTCTATAGTTGAACCACGAGCGAAGCGAGTGGTTCTAAAATAGAATCCTGAGCGTAGCGAGTGTTTCAACACACGAGAAGTAAAATACATTTGCACCCGTGTGTAACACAAAACTTTTCCCCTCACTATAGCGAGGAAAGTGCAACATCCACAGGCGTTAGATCATCTTCATCACTGGAATCACTAATTTTTTTACGATATTATAACAGAAAACACTAGAAATTCTGATTTTTATGTGAGTCGGTGAGAAGAACAGTAAAAATTGTGTTGACAATGTTGACATTTCTGTTCTGACGTATGAAATGTCAACGATGCGTTTTGAAATTGCATCGACTCAACTTGTGCGTTCAGAATTATATTTAACATCATTATAAAAAATCTAACGTTTCTTATGGAATTTTAAGGTTTATGACTTAAAATTATTAAATAAAGCTAAATTTGGTATTTTTTATTAGATTCTCAAACCATTTATTTAATGATAATTAATATCGAACGAACCATTATTATGAGCGTTTTACGTTTTGTTATCTGTAAAGCTACTTAAACACGCTCCATCCAAGGTCAAATTACTTTCCCCACTAGTGGATAAAATGCGTTTTTCCCCGCTTGTTTTAAAGGATAATAGACGGCTTTCCGAGCTAGTGAGGGGAAAAAGACTTTCTTGAAAACTTTTGAAAGTAAACATGCGTTAAATTTTATCTCACTGACCGTTATCCTTATTTAATAGTGTTTAATAAAAACAATATATTTATGAGTCACAAGAGGAAACATGCTTATTTCCTCTTAAACTCCTATTTGATAGAGTAAATCTACAATCTACTGAATCTACTAACACTAACTGATCTTACGAAAGCATTCCCACAATCATATTCAGAATCTAATAGGAATCCGAGCACGTGCACACGTGAATGGTCATGTTTGTACATAACATACGTTACATATGTACCGTATGTTAAACAATTAAACATACATGTGCAGAATAGAACAGAGAAACTACTATAATACATCGTTCCGGATAATCGTTAACTATTATAATTGTGCCATTTTCAACCAAAAGGGTACTTATTGTCGCTTGTCAGTAAGGCGCTATTTCCATATAACTTCAATTAGAAATCAACTTTATCGACAAGCGACAATGTGGTACCTTTTGGTTGAAAACGTCACAATATTGTCCAATGAAACGCTCGCTTTCCTGAGGACAATACAATACCTCTATCAAAGATATATGTAATGTAACTCCGTATAAGATAAGTAAAGTCTAAGAAAAAAACGTACCTCCGAAAATCAAGAAAAATGTATGCTCGAATAGATGGCGCCATACCGTTGGCCTATACTCGTGTAGATGGCGACACCGTTTGATATTACCGAGTCTTATACCGTTCTAAAAAAAAACATTTATCCACGTATATATTTTTTGTTATATTTTTATTTAATTTTCATTTTTAGATTTAATCCTGTGTCGAAAGATGGCAGTAAATTTACTGTGACCACAAAATTTACTATGACAATAAGCCTCTATACACTCGATTCTCTTTGCCTCTAATATTGTACAACACAACACAAATTTTGAAAGGTAAATTATAATTTATTACGTTCGATTGAGCTTTTGGTATTTACATTTAATACCGGTGACTAATGAAAGCATTTAAACAATAATATTCAGAAGCTAATTATACCACTCGAGTCGAGGGATGGTCCCTATGGATGGCAGTTCATTAGGGTTCCGTACCCAAAGGGTAAAATCGGGACTCTATTTTAAGACTCCGCTGTCCGTCTGTCTGTCAACAGGCTGTATCTCATGAACCTTGATAGCTGGACAGTTGAAATTTTCACAGATGATGTATTTCTGTTGCCGACCAATTAGTAGTAGTAGTAAATCACTTTATTGTACAAAACAAAAATTGTTAACATGAAATTCATATAAATTTAGGTACAAAGGCGAGCTTATCCCTATAAGGGATTAGTATTTATTTTTTAAATTCATTCATCATTCGCTTGCCCTTGTCCCATTCACTTGGGGTCGGCGCAGCTAACTTTTTCTTCCATACATCTCTGTCACCCGTCATCTCATCATTCACTTGCGTTAGTTTCATATCATCTTTCACACAGTCCATCCACCTTTTCCTCGGTTTATTTTTTAAATATTGACATCATTTACATTGTTTTCTTGTGTTCTTAATTGTATTGACATTATTTTATATTTTTTATTTTTTACTATTGTGTCATTTTAGCGTTTTTAATTTATTTCTATTTGCATTGTTTTGTTAATATTAATTGTAACTTCATTTATACTGATGTTTAATTCTAATTCTTATTATTATTATTACAAAATAAAAACGATCATTATACGACAAGTAGTACAAGCTGAAATGTACGTATATTTTACCTGTGTGAAAATTGTACACGTGATAAATAAACTAAACTAAACAATAATAAAAAGTACGAAATCCTCGGTGGGCGAGTCCGACTCGCACTTGTCCGGTTTTTATATGGAGTAGCAACGATTATATTCCCTTTAGTGCCCAGTTAATATTGAAGTGCAAGTATCCATGCAAACCATCCACGGCACGTTTACCCTCGTGGGTCAGCGGTTACGGGGTAAATGCGCAATATATGGGTCAGTACCAGTACAGTAAATAGCAGTGGGGTGGCACGCGTCGGTAGGCAGGGGTTCGAATCTCGGTGGAGGCAAAAATAGAACTAAACGATGACGAGTAGTTGGACAGCTGAGTATGAACGAGGTATATATAATTAGAATTGTATATATACTGAAATACCTGGATGTCATATCAGGTAGTGACCAAGTCCACCGGTGGCCAAGGCGATACCCTTCCCAAATTCTCTAATACATAAAATTACCTCTTTTCTTCACTTAAATCGTTGAACTGATTTATATGAAATTTGGTATGGATGTAATTTGAGGCCCCATCATCAGCGAACATTCGTCCGCTCGAAAGTGGATTTAATTCTATGCTTTAAAGATTTGAAACGATTTCAATCTGTATCCATCAGTGTTTACGTATGTAGATTAGTCTAGCATAATTTATAATGTAATTTCATATTATGAGAATAAATATCTAATCTAATCATCGTAGGGGGGACATACATAATTTAAATTAATCGGCGTTAATCGCTCGGCGGTCCCACTATAAAGTGCAGTTTCTGTGCAAGTAGTGTTGTACCATAACCACGAACATAACCTATTTGTCGAGATTGGCTGCAGCGCGATACCGGCCACTCCAAAGGATGACTCACGTTAGACCGGGCCGTGTCCGGGCCGGAGCTTCAGGCGCTTCGTTTTTTATGGAAAACATCACGTGATCACCTGTCATGTCATAGAAAAGTAAGCGCCGGAAGCTCCGGCCCGGAGACGGCCCGGTCTAACGTGAGTCATCCTCTCGTCGATATTCACACGATCGTGATATCCTTATAACAGGGATGCTATACCTACAGATCCCTTCCTGAACAGAGGGCCAAACACGAACATTCGTAAACTCGAAAGTGGATGCATATTCTGTACATATTAAAATTATTTTAAAACGGTTCACTCACGCATTATTAAGTCGAATAGCTCGACATTCTTAAAGTTTAAGCAGAGGGCGCACCGAACTTGAAGAAAAATACCCTAGATATAAAAAACCGTAATTATTTTATGGCATAAATTTGTATAAAAATGAGAGAACAACTACTACTTATGACAAAAATAGCAATGTAAATTGAGTTCTTACGACGTCCCTAAACTTGAATTCTATGAATCTAAATCCAACTGGGCACGTCAGGGTCGTCAGGTTACCTGAAAACCGTAACCAACACATAAAAACCTTATAAATTTGTAGGTAAGCTCTAGTTTTATGGTGGAGCGACATTATTTATACACCGTGTACCGGTGCATGTACGAAACCAGACACGTTGCGTTTAACAATTCATGGCGGTTACATCGAAGCTATATTTAAGTCCCCAGCAAGCTCGGTTCTCCATACAAACGGAGTTACGCTCTCATTTTAAATTTAAAACGGCTAGCTAGATTGCTCTTAAACTTTGTACTTACAATAGAATAAGGTATATCTAGTCCAGTAATTAGTTTTTGTAGCTTCAGATACCATAAAAAATACAGCGAATTTAAGTTTTTCACACAAAATTAGTTTAGCTCTATTTCGTTTGTTATATAAACTGGAGCTATACATATAAATTAATTTCTTCCATCTCCTAAATTTAAAGGGTTAAATGAGAATTATATCGGGCACATCAACCGTTTCTCGACTTATCATCGTCGCATTATTTCTTCTTCTCTAACCCGGCCCTCGCCGGCGTTCGCTATCCCACTCGCCCGGTAATAATATAATATTTAAAAATACATTTAATTTAATTTACTATAAAAAATTCAGAAATACGTATCTGGGGGCATTTTTTATACAATCTGCTTTGTACTGATTCCCCTTACAAACTTAAACCCCCTTCCCCCCCCCAACGCCCTTTTTCAGCCCCTTTTCACCCTTGCGGGGTGATTTTGGAGTTGAAAACTATTCTATATCCTTCCCCATAACAAAAACTATCTACATATCAAATCTCAACTAAATCGGTTCAGCGGTTATTGATCCCCCATACAAAATTCCACCCTCCTTTTCACCCCCTTAGGGGTAAAAATTTCAAGGTTTAGAATTTTTTTGTTGTTTGTGTACCAAGACCATCTTACATACCTAATTTCAGCTTCCTAGGACTTCAGGAAGTACCCTAAAGGTTTTGATGATCATCAGTGAGTGAGTGACTGAGTCAGTGACAAAATCGGGGTTTTTTAGATATTGAATTTTTTTTGCGCATAATAAGTCTACTATTGACATCATATCCCGAGAGTTTTGGTTTATCTGGTAATAAGTAATGCCCCCAGATATGAATCTAACGATATGTATTCACGCCCGCTTCGTCTCAATGCTAAGCCTAGGCCACAAGTGCCTTGAGACCTAGGTGTCCTTATAACTTATAACATCTCTATTAGATGCTAGGTGCTAATGACTATCAGATTAATTGCTTGTTTTCTCCGACGTTACCCAGTTCAGTTGGTATAGTTAGATTATGACAAAGGAAAGCATTTCTATAGAAATTAATTCCAGTTTGTGTAGATAATATCCTCAAAACTCATACCATTATAAATTAATATTTTCATATTAAAAAAAAATAGTATTCTAGAATCGAATTTAAGCTATCGTGGCACGGACACGGCCCGGTCTAACGTGAGTCATCCTTAAGTATGTCAGTTAAGGATGACTCACGTTAGACCGGGCCGTGTCCGGGCCGGAGCTTCCGGCGCTTCGTTTTCTATGGAAAGCATCACGTGATCACCTGCCATGTTATGGAAAAGTAAGCACCGGACGGTCCGGCCCGGTCACGGCCCGGTCTAACGTGAGTCATCCTTAACTTAGCTAACTTTGCGGTTTCACTCACATATTTTTTTGCCAAGTATTCTAGAAAATACTCGCTTCTACAGGAGATTCGGCTTCAGTCTAAGTTTAACAGTAAATAAAAAGACTCGAGTTTAAACATAATATCTCGAGTCTCAAGCTGAGTCTAGTTTAAAAGATATTCACGGAGTCGTGGAATGTATGGCCCAATACTCTTCTCTTTCCGCACAGACTCTACTTGAGGTCAATTTCAACTTTTAAAATATCTTCCTATAGATAACAAAATATATAAGTGCGAGGAGATGTAGTGTAGTGTAGATAGACGTCAATTTTTCTCGCATATTTTTAGTTATTCGCACTTAAGAGCGCTTTCAAGCAGTAAAACCTCCAACGTTGTCATTAATATATGTTCTAACTTCAGTAACTTCGTATGAAGCTCAGTCAGTGTATCTGTAACAAGTTGTAACAGGGACAATACAAACGATACAAACTGACAGCATGAAAGGTGTCATGGCGGCAAGTCTATTGTCTGTGCCGCATGCAAATCAGATTCGAGGCGGTAAATGCGATTTTCCCTTCCTATATTTTTTTATTCTGAAATAAATTACTTGAATTGAATTGAAAATATAGTTTTTCGCTGATTGTACAGTCGCCATCAGATATATCGGAGCGGCCTAGTGACGGAACTACACAAAAGAAAATACAATCGTATAAAAGGCGGTCTTAATGCTATTAGGCATTCTCTACAAGTCAACCTTTGGGCAAAGCAGAGAATTTGTAGGCGGTGCAACATTATGATTACATTGAGTACATATACAGGGTGACCTTAGCCATTGGACAAACCCTGAAATCCCACCTAGGGTTACTTCTCAGGAATGCTCTAACGTTAATATTTTTTTAATTAGAATAAAAGATAAAAAAATAATTTTTCAAACAAAAATTAATTCCAATGATCGACAACAAAAAGAAACATGCTGTATTAATCATTGGCAGTATTTTTCGGTTTCGGTTTAAAGAAATTTATTGTCTAAGAAATTACAGAAATTTCACTTATAAGACAACTTATAAATAGCTAACTTAAAGTAATTATTTACAAATAACGCAATAAGCAAGCACTTATGATAATGTTTAACAATAAGCAATTGCATTTTCATGTGAACTAAAATTAAATACAAGAATAAAACTAAGAATCGACCCTAATGGTCTTAACGTAAGGTTTAGATTTAATTGGTTAGTAATAGGAATATATGAGGGTATATTTTTTGTTCGACTATTGACTGCCAGACTTGTTTACGGGGCAAGTTAAACGAGACCTTTAAGCAGTAGTTAATTATTGGTAAGATATATACAGTGATACTACGTAAACGAAATTAATAACTAGCTTAAATCTAAAATAGGCCCTTGAGGCATTGTACCAAGGATGCTGGCGGCATTTCCCCACTGTATCGCAATGCTTGGTTATTGACAAAAGACAATTATGTATTTTAAATATTTATGTTTGTATGTAAGTTAAGTTTTGACATCTTGTTCGAAAATATGCGGCAATGATGACGTTAGTCAAAAGTCAGAATCTAATGAATGTCATAAATAAATAAATGTGACCACGTCAAATCCAAAAACCGGCCAAGTGCGAGTCGGACTCGCGCACCGAGGGTTCCGTACCTTTTAGTATTTGTTGTTATAGCGGCAACAGAAATACATTAACTGTGAAAATTTCATTATAGCTATCACGGATCATGAGATACAGCCTGGTGACAGACAGACAGACGGACAGCGGAGTCTTAGTAATAGGGTCCCGTTTTTACCCTTTGGGTACGGAACCCTAAAAAGATAATCAATAAGGTCGAAGAAGGTTTCATACTATTTATTACCTCAGGAGCTATTAACACATACAGGCTGCTCCAAAGTAAAAAATCGTAATTTGTTAATTTCTTCGTAACCGCTACACCGGCTTATGTACATTTCGGCTTTATCCAATGGCTAAGGACACCCTGTATAGAAGTGACATACTTCAATAATGCATACGCATAGACACATACATATATCGGATAAAATAATATTCATATAAATACATACATAAAAATACATAAGATAACAGACGAAACTTACAAAACAGAAACACTATGGCCAGGATTACACTTGTAAGTTTTACTTACGTAAGTAGGGACAAAGCTATTTGCTAGAATGAGATAACGATATTCATATCTCATTCTGTACTCTGTAGTATAGCTGTGTCCCTACTTACGTAAGTAAAACCAAAGATAGATATAACTCCGTAATAGATGGATACAGTCTAAGGAAAAAACGTGCCTCGAAAATCACGAAAATTTGATTCTCGATAAGATGGCGCCACTAGTTTTGGCCTACTCTCGTATAGAGGGCGTTGACTGTTTCGTTTGTTATTTATAGTTTTAACGCATACCAGTAAAAGAACATGGGTCAATATCATATAAAAATAATTAATGCAAATAAAAAAATCATTTATCCATATTTAAATACATTTTAACGTATTTTTATAAATCTTAATTTTTTGTTTTAAAGTATGTCGATAGATGGCAGTGAATTTAAAGTGGTTACAATATTTACTATGACAGTACCGCTCTATTTTATTATATCCTCATTGGTAAAACTTACAAGTGTAATCCTGGCCTAAGAATGTATCATTCTGTCAGCAAACAGCAAAGTACTCACATGAGGATTTTTTAAATGCAAATCTATTCGGACACTGTCTAATTTTAAAAGGGAGACTATTCCAAAGGCGTCACCTGAATGGAGAAAGAATTGGACACGTAACCTGTTCGGTGAGATGGTATGGACAAAGAAAGGTTGCCAGAAGAGCGAAGTTGACGGACACGAGAAACACCATAGTAGTTGAAGAAAGATTTCAGATATACGGGAGATTGAGGATCATTAATGACGGAAAACAGGGTGCAAAGCTTGCGAATATTGCGACGAACACGTATAGGAAACCAGCCAAGTTTAGAGCGGAAAGAGGAGACATGGTCGTATTTACGAATAAGAAGTTTCACTTCAAAAGAATAGAAAATGAAATGCTAATATTTTTTTTGTTTTAACGCGTAAAGTGTTTAAGTCTATTAAGGGCAATGTAGAGATCCAGTGACTTATGTAAGTTACTCGTTTTAATGGCGTTTGGTCAAAGTATTAATCGAAATTAATCGAAACATGTTGAGCAATCATCGACTTTTATTGTCACCATAGTTAAATATCTCTATACCTAACTATCTCCCGCATGGAGACTATATAAAGGAGCCAAATCTCTATGTATGAAAAGTGTCCATCAAAAAACAGTAATTACCGCACCATACACCGAAATACTACCAAAAACAACCTACGTAATTTGGTCGGGTTATTTGTTGGTTCATGTTATACTCATGTCCCAGACCCTAACTAGCGCCACCGGAGAGATTAGGAACTATTATTTAAAGCTGAAAGCGGTCACTTTTGCAACAATTCTGCCATAAGAGATTGGCATCCTTTTCTATACCATCCATAATCTCCCGGTTGCCAAATTTGACACTGAGGGGTATGTGTGTACCTACACACACTCTTTATACCTAATGGATTTACATACAGAGATATATATATTTTTGTAATCTGTCAGAAATGGAAGGATACTAAGTCTAGACAACTATTGATGTTAGTAACTTAACATCCGTAGTTGTAAGGAACTAAAGAAGTGCCCCGTCTATGTAAATTAACGTAACTTTTTAGAACTTCGAGGCAGTGAATGCGCCATTGAAAGCGAACTTTGCGAGCAAATGCAATTATTGCACGGACACGGAATACTAAATAGGAACCGTTAGAAGTGCAAGTTGCAAACTATGCGTTCCTAGAATTAATAACTACTACGGGGATAGAACCCTTAGGAAAAGAATACCATATTTGCTTAATAGTTTGCCCGAAGCCATAAGATGTGAAAATAAGAAGTCTAAATTTAAATCTATGTTAAAAATACACTACCTCAATATTTTGTAGTAATTGCACTACTATAAAATTAAGTTAAGTACATATTTAATTAGAGACTGATGACCCCACAGTTAAACTCATTATTGAGTTTTGCGGGGCTATGATTATTGTATGAATACTCTGTATTTTATTAAATAAATAAAAATAAAAAATAAATAAATGGGGAATTGAGTTTTTGTCTATTAAAATTTGTCTATCTATTAACTGAAGTTTGTTTTTTACGAGGATCATATAAACCAATACAATGAAGGTAAAAGAAGTAAGAAACCCTGATACATACAAATAAAAACATCTGCCTATAACCAATTAAACGACCAATGCATGCACAGAGTCGAATTTAGGAAAAGAGATGTCTCAAGGGAATGTCCCAGCAGTGGAAGGAACACTTAATTTTTCTGCCCGTGCGTCTCAGTATCAGTACGAGTCAAGTCACAAGAGTACTGAAGTTCATACTTAGCCGTTTTTTTTTAAATGCGACATGTATTACTTTCCTCGTGTTCGAAATGAAAAGTAGTGTTTAACTCGGGTGAAAGGCACTATTTCACTCTATTGGCGTTTGAGCGCCAAACTACCTCGACAGAAATGGGTGCCTTTTGTCCCTTGGTAAACAATCTACTATTATTTTCATCTCCGAAGGTCATTGCTACCGTTAAACGCACCCTTGCGTACGACTAGCTTTACTTTATGGCGAATGCTTTACTGGCATGTTTTACGATGGTTTATAATGGATCAAAAAACATTGTGTTCATGTGTTGTTATTGTGTTGACAACAAATTTTGCTGTGTCCGACTGTCCGTGTACTAATACATCGTTTACATTTTAAACATGCTGACTTAAATGTCTCAAATCATGCCGCGGCATAAGGTGCCATTCATTTATTGCGTAAGACGATTTAGGGGCGGTTTGGGTCGAAGAAGAAGTGAAATATAAAAATTTGTACCATATTTTTGACAAAAAAACCTTATTTATCAATAGTGATGCACTGATGAAGCATATTGCAAAAAGGTTGGCGAAACCTGAAATGTTTACTTGACAGTGACATAAGTGACTTTGACACTTGACAGTGACGTATCTGTCGTAGATTTTTTGGTCTTGAATTCCAGTTGGAGTTGCTTGACGACCGCCATCTTGGCGACATCGAGTCGGGATTAATTTTTTGTTTTTGCTCATTAACGTTGTTTGAAGTGTAATACTAATAGCTTATTATGCAGTAAACTAATGAAGACGTGTGCGGATAATGAAGAATTAATCTAGATACGAGCTTATCCACCGTTTTGGCGTCAACGCCAAGTAGCTCCACGTGGCCCTTGTATAGTCGCTATCGCTATACAAGAGCTCATAATATCACAACTACCGAACAACGTCGTGCTCTAAGAGCATTTGGTATTTCTACCTCTAACTGGATAGAGCCCTAGAGGCCATAATTGTATTATTTATACTTTTACCGTACACTGGCTGATTTACATCAAGATTGAAGAAATATGTATAACTCGATCCCACGTGGATCCCACTTTGACGTTGGCGAAATCATCGACAGTATCGATGGAGCCATTCTACATAAAGATTGATTGAATAAATATTTGTTATTGATGCAAAAATTCTGATAAGCGCTTATTACTTTCATGTAATTAGATATAGATTTCCGATTTTTATACGTTGATATCAAAATAATAGTAATTTGCTTAAGAAGGTAGTTTAGTTGTTATTTACCCATCGTCTTATACTTCTAATATACTGATGCGCTGTCGGAAAATTTCCAAAATTGCGAAGTACATATTTTTGTATGGGAATCAAAATTTGCCATTTACAAAACTATAGTCTCCTTTGTTTCCTGCGTAATCTCCGAAATTTTCCTAGAACCTTTCCAACTTTTTGGAAACTTTTGAAACTTGCACATCCGTATTGAGACCCGACCAAGCGAAGGGTACTTAGTTGATTAGATTCAAAAAGGGGAATTCTGAGCGTTTGTGCCTTAACTTGAATTGCCAAACATCACTATCCATAACTTCCATAAATAAGGCAAATTCTAACGTACACTTGACATCAAAATAATTTAAATGATGTAATCACACATCACACGTTTAGATAAAATTAGCAGAAATAGAGGTACAAAGTCGAACTTATCCGCGATTAAATAGTTATCATTCGCGTGTGCATAATTATCGCTCGTACCTGTCCGTACAAGTATTGGGGCGAATGAGAACAAACAGTTACATCATTTTGATGTCAAGTCAAAGGTAAGTTTCAATTGGCCTTCATGATAGAATCGTTTATTTGCACTGGTCTTCCTTGAGATCGCGTGATACAACCCATCCTCCCATCAGCCTAATGCACCTTAACGATTGGCCTTATCGTCGCTGATTACTGTAATGGTATTACTGGATTATCCGCTTATAACTAATCGGTCCGTCATAACTGTCTGGAGTCAGGCACATATATCAGTTCGCAGACACTTTTTGTGCCTAATTGTTCGCACCGAACTGCGTTCCAAAACTGGTATCGTAGATGCGGGTGCAGGGTGCAGGGGGATAGGCGATAGGAAGCAAGCGGGGTAGAGGAAAATCCAGACGCAGCTTTTTAGATCAAGTGATAGAAAAAGTAGGGGTCGTGTCGTATCAAAAAGTCAGAGCTGGCGCAGGATAGGGAAAGCTGGAAGTGACTCCACCGACAAGAGAACAACTTAAGTTAATGATGATGATGAGATGCGGGTGTGAAGGCCGCCAAGCTCAAGTGGGATTGGGCGGGACACGTCTACCGAATGCACCGGGAGTGGTGGGTCAAATTGACAGATAATAAAACCAGCGGTTACGCCAATTTTTATAGATTAGTTGCCAAGCGGACCCCAGGCTCCCATGAGCCGGGATAAAAGGCCGGGACAACGCCAGGAAGATCGTGACACAGATTATAAAACACAATGTGACAATAACAATAATTGTCCTGTGTGTTTATACTTTATACGCGTTGGTAGCCTAGAGGTGAGGTCGTGCGACTTTTAATCCGGAGGTCGCGTGTTTCAAACCCTGGCTCATAGTACCTATTGAGTTTTTCGGAACTTATGTACGATTATCGTACTATCATTTGATATTTAGATTATTTAGGCACCAGTCGCTTTTCGGGGAAGGAAAACGCCTGGTTTTCGCTCGCTGGAAGTCAGGTGGTAGTCGCAGTAAACAAGTGCCTGCGATGAACCGTAACAAAAAGCTAAGACAACGCGAGGAAGATGACAATTGGTTGTGTGACCCAATTGGAGCCCTACTTTTGCTCCTGTGGCAGGCTCCACTATATACAACTCCAGTATATAGCGATAGCCATTTAAACGGCTCCTTTGTGTAACCACTTGCAGCGCCCTACTTAAGCATAAAGACTCGCGTTATGCAATAGTTAAGTGCGACTTGGCGTTGTGAACTTGTCACAAAAAGAAAAAAAAAATTCATTCTCACTTGTTTGTAATTTTGCCATTTCAGAGAATAGACAACGAGGGTATGTAGACATCAAAACGAATCAAACAACCAGTAAAACAAATTTAGCTCTTCTTTCTATACTGTAGCACGACGACTTTGTTTTGGGCTAACCAAAAATTTTCAGTATTTTTTTCACCGATGTTTTCTTCTTCACGTACAAAAAATATTAGTTTTTTAATCTGTGCAGTTTTATTTTTATACTCTGGCAAACCAACTTTGTCAGTACCAAAAGGCGCGAAATTCAAAATTTGTATGGGAGAGCGATCCTTCGCGCCTGCATTATTTAAATCTTCCGCCTTTTCCTAGTGACAAACCTGGATTGCCAAAGTATAATTTCATACTCATTTTCCAGCAATTTTTACCCGACAATGACTATTCCAGATATCATTGTATTTGATATCACAATTAACAAAAAGCGTTGACGTTGACAACCCTTAGCACTAGCGACCGAAAACCGCCTTGCTTAAAACGTACTCTCATGTAGTAAACATGTTGCATACAGCTTTCTTTGCCACCGCGAGGCGCTATTTATAGTATAAATTTTCTCAAATGATTTTTACGCCTTAGAGCGTTTCTTTGCCACTATCGTGGTATCGAAAAAATCATATTGATCGCTCTATCCAGCCAAAGAATTTGGCCTAAACATTGAATCCACAAGGCTATCTATATTTACAAATTGATGTAGCTTCTCATTAGAGCGGGATTTAGTGTTGTCATAAATTCAGAAACCGCCATGTTTCGCGCCTCGTGTTTTCTTTGAAGTTCGGCGCTACAACTATCAAGGCATTCTTGACCTAGTGACTGGCATTCTGCCCCCATTATTGACTCCATAGAGTTAAAAGATTGTCAGAGATAGCTGAACACAATTGTGTTTTCCCTCGTGTTTACGCGTCACGCGCACACATTCACAACTCAAAGGAAGGTAGGTCATTGTCTATCCTACGCAAATAATTTTTTTGCTAAAATTTGATTTTTGGCACAAGCTTTTATCGCTGACTGTACTTTTTTTCCACAGGCAACTAATACTCATCGAGACAATTCTAAAAACTCCATCATCAGATCAGCTCGATGGTACCAAAATATTGCATTGTCTTGCACATTTATGTAAATTTTCAGCTTCATTATATATTGCAAGTTAATAAAAAGCTTGTAAAAAGTACATTTAAAATAATTTGAATCAGGATACTGTATTAATTATTTTTCTTTTACAGGGTAAAAAGTGGTGTTATTAGGCCTGTGGTATTTTGTAAGCTTCGCTTTTAACTGCCTGTATACCTGTCTAATACAATAAGTCCTTGGTTCCTTGGGAAGTAAATATCTATACCTATCTCTTCTTTAAAAAAATCGTTACATTCTTATTTTGTGCTATAGCCCCCTAAATTCACTATTCTCTATTCTGTTTTTAAGTCCCCGGCTCAACTTTGATTGATTGGTTCGCGTTCCCGCCGTTTTCCACAGACGCTCCGCAGAATTTCCTTAAAGTGAATGAATAAAATGAATGGACGAAGAGTTTGTTGTCAAGTTACTATTTAAAATAGCAGAACTGTAGAATTGAGAACAGCGTATTTTGTATTCGAATTTTCATTGTCGTGACTAACCTTAAAATCATTTTGCGGTTTAACTCAAGTATTTTGGCGACTCGATAACATTTTTTAAAGTAGTTTGTTGTGTGTTTGTGAGTTGTTGTGTATTTTTAGGTGTTTTGTTGTAATAATAATATATATATTTTAGCCATCAAAAACGGTGTCTCTCCGGTGTTACACCATAAATTGTCTGCAATAGACGATAAGGCCAATGATGATGAAGTTTAAAATGTAAGGATTTTTGTTAGTTTTTAAATGACATTTTTTTTCGGTATTGGATAGACCTATGTAACGTTTTGTATTTATAATGCGATTTACATAAATGAATTTGCTTATTTATATTTTGTGAGTTGTTTTGTATGGCTTAATAAGATTTTTTTGGTGCCTTTAAGGATGATTCAGCGTCCGACACTTCGTTTTCTGTCTGGTGATGGATCGTCTTGAACCGGAGTCCCGGACCCTGACCGTTGGGTAGGGTCATCCTTAAAGTTATCGTAGAGATTGAAGTGGGACATATTCTCCTATATTTTTTACGCCGGCTGTAGTACACACTCGCCGAAAGACTCCGAGACAGACCGAGGACGAGTGTGTACATAATAATACGTATTGCTTCCTTTTCGTCTCGTCAAACTCAAACTTTTTCTGATGCCGGCTGTACACTCTCGGCCGAGACCTCTCGCCGAGAGTCTCGGCACCGCTCCGATCTAATCGGAGAAGCGCGAGACGAGACGAGAAGGGAGCATCATGTACACTCTCGTTCTCGGTCTGTCTCGGGGTGTCTCGCCGAGAGTGTACAGCCGGCATGATAGGGTCGGTTTGTTGCCGAGAATTTCTACGAGCAGCTTTCGGCGAGGCAGACGACATTAGAACATTAATAAATTTTCACATCAATTTTAACCTTGAATCGCATGGATTTTTTCACGAATCGTCACAGTCAAAAATGCCCGTTCATTTATTATTTACGAAGCAGAATATGAACAATGAACATTTGAACAATATCCGTATTGTCACAAACCGTGGGTAATCCAGGGGCATCGGTAATATACAGATTCCGTGTTGTTTACTAGGCTTTGTTGCTGTAGGTATGTATGTTAATGTCTGCAGTTTCAATATAGATTCTCCCAATCAAAATGATTGTGACTCGAAAAAAAAATACAAAAAGAGGGTCAAAACTTATATTGTTTCTAACATTCTACATTGCGTAATAAAGGGTTAATACGTTTTATTGCATAATTAAAGCCAGTGTCATATATCTACTGAAATAGATGTTATTATACTAAAGACAAAGAGCTCCAGTGGTGAAAGCCCCCCGTCGATTATTTCAGTTGATAATTTATATAATTATATTATTATTATTACGAGCCTATTGTGTCCCGCTGCTGGGCAAAGGCCTCCCCCCTCTTCTTCCACTCCTCCCGGTTTTGAGCTACATCTGGCCAGTCGCTCAAAAAGGAGTCCAAGTTATCCCGCCATCGCCGACGAGGTCTGCCGGATCCTCGGGTTGACTCATGGGGTACCCACTCTGTGGTTATTTTGGCCCACATGTCATTCGGCATGCGGCAGACATGACCAGCCCAGTCAAACTTTAACTTGGCCGCTTTCCGAGCTACATCTATTATTTGAGTTTTAGAGCGCAGCGTGGTGTTCCGGATGCGATGAATGATTTATTTCTAAGACCTCTCATACATTCTTTTCTAGAGCGCAATATCTCTAGTTCTGTCATCGATTATAAATCGTTATTAGTCGCTGTAAGCGTAACTCGTACCAATGAGTTTTTCGGAACTTATGTACGAAATATCATTTGATATTTACCAACCGCTTTTCGGTGAAGGAAAACATCGTGAGGAAACCGGATTAATCCCAACAAGGCCGTTTCCCGTCTGGTTTGGAAGGTCTGATGGCAAAAACTAGTGCCTACGCCATTTCTTGGGATTAGTTGCCAAGCGGACTCCAGGCTCCCATGAGCCGTGGCAAAAATGCCGGTTCAACGCGAGGAAGATGATGAGTCGCTATAAGCGTACTTCGAAGCTCCATCCTAAAGCTCCGCTGCCGGATATCCGGCTAATCCGAAGCTTGCAGCAAACGAGCTCGCTAATCTGATTACGATTATCTAGTATAATCTCACGATAACCTCTCATTTATAAACCGACTACCCTCCGCCCGCGTCATCTTGACGAACTTTAAAAACTGAATATTCTTTTCTTAGCGCCACTTGCACCATCCCACTAACCCGGGGTTAGCCGGTTAAACCTGGAGTTACCATAGTTACCAGTACAATTTGACACCGGGTTAACGGTTTAATCTTAATCCCGAGTTAGTGGGATGGTGCAAGTCGCTCTTAGTGAAGCATTTGAAGATTACGCGGCCGCGGTAGGCCTAAGAAGCGCTGGCTGGACGTCGTGATAGCGGACATGCAAGAGAACAATCTCCCACCTGAGGATGCTGAAAACCGGGCAAAGTGAAGAAGATTGAGCAGGAGAGCGGACCCTGGCGCTAGGCCGGAAAACGCTAGGTTGAAGAAGAAGAAGAGTGAAGCATTGGAAGAATATATGTTTTAGATTTCCTTCAATGGTTTTGGCTGCGCCTTATCTGTCATTTATGTAACGGGACTGTTTTGCATAAGTTAATAGATTTTTCAACACACTTGCTCAAAACGACGTTTTTATTCCACCGATTGTTGGCTCATAATCCTAGATATTAAACACGCGTGCTCTTTCAGTGTATTATTCCACTCGTGCTTTTTCATTATATTATCCGACTGAGATCCGATTATGCATGGAAACGGAGCCTTCTTTAATTGGTCGGACTGGCGGGCACCGGCGCGCCCGACCGCCCGCCCGCCGCCCGCGGCCGGGGCGAGTGAGGGCCGGCCGGCAGTACGAGTATGACAGATGAAACACACAATACTAACTGTTTTAACTATTAAAATTTGATTAATATGAAAGTTTCTTTTTTTTTCTCGCAAGTGTGTTGAAAAACGTCGTATGAAACGCGTGTGCATTGGTCATTACACACATCGGCTTTTTTATTGCGCGCTCGCTTACAGCTCGCGCGCACAATATCGCCTTGTATGTAATGACTAACTTAGCACACTTGTATCATAAGGTACTGTTATGAGTTATTTGTAACCTGCAATCATTTATTACTGAATAATTCACTTCAAAAAAGAAATACAGATGACATTTTCAAAGTTAAATGCCGCTACTGATTTTTAAGCCCAAGGGAAGCTTTGTAACAATCCTTATCGTTACAAAGCTTCCCTTCCCGGTATACAATTACCGGTAGCGGAAAGATTACAGTAAGTAAGAGTATATTATATGTATTATCCTGCTGGGAAGAAGGTTTTATGGCCTCACATTTAATTGTACCGTAAAATGGGGTGAGTAGGGTTCGCGGGGAGAGTTGGGTTATGAATGGGGAGAGAAGGTTTGAAAGGGGGGTTTAGGGCTACTGCTACAAAAATAATGTATTCCAATTTAAAATGGAGCTATAGTAATAGACATAATAAAAAAAAATCGATCCAACAATCTTCCAAAATTACCTTTGTATGAAAACCCATCTCACCCCAATTACGAGGGACTACGGGGTGAGGTGGTTTTCCCTGTTTATCGTCAAAGTTATGAAATGGAACTACCCAAAATAAAATAAAAACTAAAATACAAACGTCCGGACATATGTAAAAATAAAATGTTATCGAGGTTTGAATGTCAGTTTTACTCCAACTCACCCCATTTTACGGTACACAGAGAGTATTTATTATACTTAAATGATGTATGTAAAAATATGATACAAATAAATATAGTTGGGCATTTTTGGACACACATAAAATCATTAATCAATCTAAAGTGGGACTGGGCTACGCACGTCTGCTGCGGGGCTAAGATGGACGGCTGTCTATCATTTGTCACCATACCTGTCACACTCTAACAAGTACGTAAGTGCGAAAGTGACGCATGACATGACAAGTGACAAAAACGCGACCATGATACCGGTGCTGAATGCACGCGGAACGGCGGAACGCTGGGCCAAACTAGCCATAGTCTGGGGACTGGGTCCCACAGGATGGATCTCGGGGTAGAGGAAGACCAAAACGGAGATGGCGGAACGAACTTGATACATTTTGTAAAGAGTGTCAACAGTCAAATGGCGGGAAAGAGCCCAGCAGTGGGACACTTATAGTCTAGTTGACAAGTTCAAAATGGTGAAAAATAGAGCTACTGCTCCTTAAACGTGTGAAACGTCATTGAATGCGTGATGATGTCTAGAAAAAATATTGGAAGCGTTTTTTTAGCATATAAAAAAATTGCAAATATTATAACTAATTAAAAATGGAAAAATTACTTACTCCGTTGGCTCAGCGACCCAAAATGAGACTTGACCTCCGACACAAAATGAAAAAAATGGAAAAAAGATAATTAATTTTTTGGCAATACCTCATAAGAGTTTTGAATGTTTCACGGTTAGTGGAGTCAATATAAAGTTTAAGTTACATTAAATGCACACTCAAATTTTTCTACATGGGTGAATTCTATATCATATTGAATACCCGTCTGTAAAGTAACAACTTGATATCAGTTCCCGTTTTTGAGAAATAAAACTTTTTTTTAAATCTTTTATACTACTTAAACAATAATTCCCACATAAGATATTTTTCGTAGAATGGGTTATGAAGCTTATACGACTACACGGTCAGAATATCTCTCGACAATAATGTAAATTATAGATTTATTGAAACAAATTATTATTTTGTAAGTTTTTCATGACCGAGGAACTCCCACACCGAGAGAAAAGTTTACTATGGTGGTTATGAAGTAGTTGTATCGATCATGTTTAAAAATCTCCCGAGTCACTACTATATTTGTAGAATAGCAGCAAGATTTTGGAAACAAACAGCAAATAATGTTCTGCACAATTAATGGAAATTTCTAGTTTTTTGCCAGTAACTGCACAAGTTATGGAAGAATAACGTATTAATTTTTCTCTCGATAATTAAATCAATTTCCAGCATAAAAAAATTAAAAAGTATGCGGTATTTCCAGGCATTCACAGAGGCCAATTCGAACTTTATTTAAGTTGTCAATTATATATCATTTTGTTATCATTCGCCCGACCGTCTCGCTCGCTCCAAAACATATTTTAACTAGTACGAGCGAAACGCACACGCAAATTAAAAAAATGATATCTTTAATAACAAAGTTCGAATTAGCCTCAAGGTATATTAGGAAAGTATACCTTATGGCTTATGGCATTGCGTTAAGGTTCAATAGTTCAATGCATTAAGTGTCTGTCTTTATATGAAAAACGATAGCTGTCAAATTTTTATATCTATTCACAAAACGTTTAGAATACTGGATGCTGTGTCAGATATAAATAGACCCTTGAAGTCTTACAACTATCTATTAAGCTTGATCTGAATCTTACTGGTTAGTAAGGACCGTCCACTTAGTTATACTTCGAATAGCCGCCCGGACAAATTATAAAGCTAATTTCGAATTTTAAATTTTGACAATTCACGAGAAGAGTAACATAACGTCAAACGATATGTTTGTCCCTTTTCAACGATCCTGTCATCCGATGCTTTTAGTAGCGGGAGCTGTGAGAGTGAAAAGACGCAAATGTCAGCAATTCTTACCGCTTGGTATTTGTCAGCGAGCGCATCGCGACATGAAACCAGTATGAACCTGGCCCTCGATTACGTATAATTGTAAGGAAACTTGGGATCAAGTTATATTAGTCTAAGGTCTAACAGTTGAGAATAAGACGTGCTCTGAATATACAGTGTAGAATTTTTTTATGGGCCCTGAAGGGAAAGTGCCTTAAAACCTTAAGTTAGCTCATTTTATTTTTAAAAAGAAACAAAACTGCATTCAAAGGTTTTTTGAAATTCGCTTGTCTCGCCTGGGAATCGAACCGACTAAAAATTCCAAACAATAAACACCCTATTTTATTCTACTAGTCGATACTACGTCGATACAGTTAATGTTAATGATAACATTTCTTCAAGAAACATTAGGTCTTACACTCGTCTGTCGTACAAAATTTCCATAAAATCGAATATTTAGTACTCAAGAATATTTTTAGACAAGCAAAATTGAAAAAAAAAAAAAAATTAAAAACCTTTGAATGCAATTTAGTTTCTTTTAAAAATAAAAGAATGTCTCTTTTAAGTAAAATGAGCTAACTTAAGGTTTTCAGAGAATTTCCCTCCAGGGCCCATTAATTTGATTATTAAATTATAGTGGTAAGTAAGCGCATTGAGTATGCACTTTTGTCTCAGGCGATGCCGCTTGGCACGATTGATTGTTCCTTAGGGCAAATAAAACTGATTCAGCCCGGTAGCCACGAGATCGTAACGCCCCCCAAAAGGGGGGTGAAAGGGTCGGCTCCCCAAGTCCAATCTATGCTATTTTTTTTTATTCATTACATTTCACAGCATAACAGTGATCCAAATATATTTCTTCCTGTTCTTAGCAACTAGGGCAACTTATATATCATTTTCGTATAATTTAGGAACGAGGAATTCATTTTTGAAAAAATTATTAGACCTTTACATACAAAAAAAATGAGTTGTTTACAAAAAATTTAAATGTTATGTAATTTTTTGTGACAATTTTCCCTGTTACAATTACAGTGTGGCGATTTGCACTAAATAAAAAAATGGACAATGTAGCCCATTTATTGTTCATTCTGGAAAATATCACTTTAAAGGAATAGCTGCCGAAACGCCTGTCAAAAAAGAGGCGTTTTTTCTTACTAAGCGGCGTTTTAAGTTTCCAAGTTTTTATTCCTTACTTGTTGTTTTTATTCCTCACTTGTTGTTTTTATTATTTTTTCGCAACTGTGTTAAAACACGTCGTTCGATACACGTGCGGAAATGTCATTCTTCACTCGTCCCGAGTCTTGCCAAGATACCTATCTCGGTACTCGTGAAGTAATGACATACTTTCCGCACTAGCATCGAAATGTACTATTTATTTCATTTGGGCACCAAGAAGTATGTTGGTAGTAAACCTTTTTGCGAGTAAAATAGTATGTAATAATGATTTAATATAATATTGTTAATTAACTAAAGTTTCATTATTGCGTCATTTCATCTCATAACCATACTACTCATTGAATTGAATGACCTTTTTCACGTTTTCTGCAGCAATGCAGTCGACTGCAGCAATATTGAAGCGCGACATTGCTGTCGACTGCTGCGGCAGTAGCCGTAAATGTCAAAATCAAATTTCCTGTCTGGATTTTGACGTTCATTTAAAATAAATAATCAAAGGGGATCATCGATTTTGGGCCCGGAGGACAAACCATCGCGTATATTATGGTACACTACACAGACGGTTACAGTAATTATAAACGCATTTGATTACGGAAAAAGATATAATATTGGGTGTAAATGAAACGGGAATGTATTATACAATAAAATAAATTATATCTATTATTAATTTCCGTAAATCACACCATCATCTTTATTAGCATAGCATAGCTTAACGCTCAATTTCGCACAAACCGTGAGGTTTTCACTAAGGAGTTTAAAATTCTCTTTGCACTAAACTTCAGTTCAGTTCAGTTTTTGGTTCTTATGGCATCTGTCCATTGGGACAATTTTGCCAGCATCAAGGTTGTGGGAGCAGAATTTCAGTATCAGAACTTGATCCAGTCCGTGTAGATGCTTGATCGGTTGAAGAATCTAAACTACTATAGGAATAAAAATAGAAAAAATGGACGGCCAGAAAAACCAATAGAAACTATAGAAAGTAATGAGCCGACTGCCAGGATCAGGTTTTTTTTTTTTTTTTTTTTTTAAAAGAACATTACAGGAAAGTTTGGGAAAACAAACAGGTAAAAACTTTTAAAAGGAGCTAAAGCTTGATATTAAAATCTTTCATAAACTTAGCAAGAACATAAACAAAGGTAGTGTTAACCAAAGTAAGGATATGGTTTATGTTAACAGGACGTTGAATATAGTCAGGAAGAAAATCATAAAAACTGGCATGAGTATTTGGACAGTTGAAGAAGATGTGATCAAGAGTGCCTTCCTCCAGGCCGCATTCACATAATGAATGATCTAGAATATGGATTTTAGCTAGCCAAGCAGGGGAAGTATTGTGGCCAAGACGAAGACGAATAATAGAGGAGGTAACTGACTTGTGAATCTTATGGTATTTGAAAAACCAAGGTCTGACAAGAATATTCGGTTGGATCCTATAATAGCGATTGCCAGTGGATTTGCTAGTTATCTCCCACTCTTCAGTCCACTGTCTGACAAGATCTGCTTTAGCAGAGTTGCGGAGGTCCTGCATATAGCACTTGGAATAAGAGGAAGAGCAACCAATTTCAATCGCCTGTTTAGCACAGGCATCTGCATGCTCATTACCATCAATTTCACTATGACTAGGGATCCAAGCAAGAACAACTTCAAGCCCAAGTAGAGAACATTGGTATAGGGACTGTCTAGTCTTAAGGATGATAAAAAGATTATCCCTGGAGCGAAGTGGAAACTTATGTAAATCTTGAAGACAGCTAAGGGAGTCAGATAATATTATTGCTTTCGGGACTTTGTGAGACTGAATGAATGAAACAGCTTCAAAGATAGATATTGCTTCCCCTGTGAACACCGATGTGGTAGGAGGGCTTTTGAAACTTAATATAATTTTATAACGCGGAATCCAAACCGCAGAGCCAACAGCAAGGTCAGTTGAGAGTTTCGAGGCATCTGTAAATATTGTAAGGAAATTCTGCCACTTTTCCTCAATGACTTGTAAAAAGACATTATTAGCACCAGAAGTATTTTTTTTTATACCAAGAGAAAAGATAATATTTGGACGAAACAAAAGAGCATCATAATCAATTAGGAACACTGGATTAACAGGAAAGGTCCACATAGGTGTTGCGTCAGACAATTTTTGAAAGCTTTTGATGAGACAAGGAAGTTCTTTATTAGTCCAATAATCAGAAGTAGGGATAATGTTTACCAGGTTATTTAGATGAAAAAGAAGCGGATGGTTTGAAAGCTGGGCTGCCCTGAAATAGAAGCGATCAGACAGGAATTGTCTCCGCAAACTTAATGGGGGGTCTAGACATTCCACCTGGAGAGCGTTAGTAGCAGAAGAACGCATGGCTCCGCAAACAATTCGAAGGCACTTCGATTGAATTTTATCAAGAAGGGATAGCGCAGCCTTATTGCAAGGCTCCAATAAAAAAGAACCATAATCGAAGTGACTTCTTATAATAGCATTGTATAGTAGCTTTTGTGAGAAGGGATGGGAGCCCCACCAAGCACCAGACAATGATCTCAGTACATTAACCCCTTTTTCACATTTATTTTTTAAATAATTTAAATGGGCCACACCGGTTAAGCGCGTGTCCAAGTAAAGGCCCAAGAATTTAACCGAATCTACTACAGGAACCAATTCGTCGTTGAGGACTATGTCAATGTCAGGAATACGATATTTACGTGTAAAAACAACAACAGAGCTTTTGGCAACTGATAGGGACAGACCATGGTCTGTAAGCCAGGAATTAAGGTAAAAGAGAGCAGAGTTTAAAGCAATTGTGCATTCTGAGACATCCTTAGAAACATAATAAAGAGCAATGTCATCTGCGTACTGAAGAATATCACAGAAACAATCAACAGATTTATCAAGGTCCGCTGTGTAAAGGCTATACAAGATGGGGCTCAGAACGGATCCCTGTGGGAGACCTCTCCAAACCTTTCTAGCGGGGGAAAGGGAACCCTGGAAGCGGACAGTAATGGAACGATCCATAAAGAGATTGCATATGATATTAACCATTCTTACCGGCAGACTCAGTTGTAGCATTTTCTGCCTGAGTATCGATAGCTGAACATTGTCGTATGCAGACGTTACATCAAGGAATACACCTACAACGTATTCACGCCTAGAAAATGCAGTACGAATAACAGAAGTAAGTATACTCAGGCTATCCATAGTACCCATGCCTCTACGAAACCCAAACTGGGAGGAAGATATGATTCCTCTAGATTCCAAGATCCACTCAAGCCTATTCTTCACAAGGTGTTCTAGTATTTTAGCCAAGACGGACGAAAGTGCAATAGGTCTGTATGACAGTGCATCATTAGGATCTTTACCCGGCTTTAATATCGGAATAATAATCTGCTTCTTCCAAGTATCTGGAATAATCCCTGAGATGTAGATTTTATTAATTATAGAAAGAAAGAATAATTTAGATGAGTCAGGGCAACGTTGGATGAAGGAATAAGGAATTTCGTCAATACCAGGTGAAGAATCCCGGAGATGTTCTAGTACAGATAATAATTCTGGAAAAGAGAAGGGTTCATCCATTCTGTCCCTAGAGGGTACAGATGGATAAGATAGTGGAAGGGAATCCTGAGATGGAACTGAAGGAGGGGCCAGTCTGTCTATAAAATTTTCCAACCAACCAGAGGAATTATTAGAAAGAGAATTATTATGTGACATATAACCACGGAAACGTCTAATATTTTTCCATACAAGAGCTGAAGGGAAGCGAGGAGACAAACTTTCACAAAAACGAGTCCAGCCTTGGCGCTTCTTGATAGACAGAAGGCGCTTAGTTCGGGCGTTAACAGATTGAAATTCTAAGTACTTTTCTAAACTAGTCAAATCCCCAGTAAAAGCATCCTCTGCCTGATTGCGCTTTTTAATAGCATCAGTGCATTCAGCATCCCACCACGGAGGGGAGGGTATTTTACCATAGGAAGAATTTTTTAAAGGGATACACCTATCAGCTGATTTAGAGAGAACATCAACAAATTTAAAATACAACTCCAAGAAATTATCATCCGACACCGGGGGAAGCAAATTAACACCATCAAATACAAAGGAAGAAAATTCTGACCAATCAGCCTTATCCAGCCTGAATTTTAAAAGAGGGGGAGAAGAGGGAGGAAGAGTAGGAGTCACAGACGGGAGAGAAATTAGGATCGGAAGATGATCACTACCATGTGAGTGAGTAAGGACTTCCCACATAAGACGGGGAGCTAAACTAGGGGAAACTAGAGTAAGGTCAACAGGGCTAGGGTTCTGAGTAGGGGGGGATCTCCTGGTGGGGGAGCCATCATTCATCAAGCACAAGTTAATTTCATCAAACAACTTCAACAAACGGGGCGAAATGGAGTCAGAAACAATTGAGCCCCACATTGTATTATGGCAGTTAAAATCACCCATCACCAACAAAGGGCCAGGTAGAGCCTCAAGAATAGACTCCAATTCGGCAATGAGAACACAGTTTGGATGAGGAATATATAAAGAGACACATGTTATACTTGAGACTTTACACGCTACAATGTTCATACCTACTGAATGAGGAGGAAGAGAAATCGAAGAGAAAGTAAGAGAACGTTTAATAAATAGGGAGCTACCTCCCTTACCATTATCATTGTCATCTCTGAGGCATGAAAACCCAGGAACCCTAAACCGAGAGCCCGGACGCAGCCACGTCTCAGAGATGGCAACAACAGACAGATTAAATTTATTTATAAGGGAACATAAATCAGCTTTTTTATTTCGGATACTTCTAGTGTTCCATTGCATTACTGTAAGAGCCATTTTTGCAAGAATTAACAAGACTAATTAACTGTTCAACTAAGCCAAAGACATTGTTCGGTAAAGCATCAGACCATCTCCGGATGAAATCCATCAAGGCGGCCATGAGAATATTTAAAATATTATCATTCGGAGTGTGTTCATTATTGAGACAACAACCATTCGCTTGAGAAGAAGAAGGGGTCCTGGTAATATCCTCATGGGCAGACCTGTCATAACTTTTACCCGGGGATGGGGCCTGGCGCCGAGGGATAAATACAGTCTTTCTATAGGAAGTTTGATTTTGGGGAATAGGTTGAGAAGAATTGATATCCGCAGACGTGGGGGAGGACAAAGGAGAGCGAGCAGTGTCTGCAAATGAGCGCTGGACAGGGCGAAAGCGACGGGATGCATCCGTGTAAGAAATATTTTGCTCCGACATGACTATTTTGATGGATTTCTGGCGACTATGTTCAGGGCAGGAGGGGTGGGTAGCGGAGTGGGGACCACTACAAAGCAGGCAGGAAGCCTGTTCCGGCGGAACTGTGCAACTGGCACCTTCATGAGGCTGGGCACATTTATAGCATCTGGGATTGGACCTACAAACAGCCTTAACATGTCCAAATCGACAGCAGCGATTACATTGGATGGTGGGGAGACGATATATATCCACAGGCAAAGCTGTGTAAAAACAGAAAATCTTTTCTGGTAAATTTTGACCCAAAAAGGTGAGAGCGACTGACTGGGTAGGGATCCACTTAGTTGCGCCATCATCAACCACTTTTCTATTCAGACGACGAGCCTTTATGACTTTAGTGCCTTCAGGGCATTCAATAGAGCTAACTAATTCATCAAGGGCCCAGTCTATTGGAATGTTTCTGACAAGACCAGTTCGGGTTATGTTATACATCGGAATTAAACCAGTGTATTGGGTGTTTTCTTTAAAGAACACACAGTTGAGAAACTCATTGGCAGACTCAGCATCCTCGAAAGAGACGACCATACGACTGCGCCCATTTGAAACTACACCACCTTTTATAATACCTTTTACTTTATATGTGTGCAACTGTTGAGCAAACTTTAATATTCTAAAGGGTGAGGCATTATCGTTAGAATTTTGTACCTGGACAATAAACGGACCAGAATCTGCGGGGCCATAGGTCAATTTGGAGCCGGGAGCAAATTCCGGCCGCGTGTATGTATGTTGAACCGAGGCGGAGGCAGGAGTTTTATCATTCCTCTTTAGAAGACTATCATTAGCTTCATCAGAAGCTTTACGCTTTTCTGTTTGACTCATGCGAGCATCAGAGGTCAACGAGTCCGCGGGAAGAGAACCACCGCCCCCATCCGGGGGCTCCTCGCCATTCATCCCTCAGTCAAAAACGAATAATAAAAACTTACTGACCCGACGGAATCAGCAACCACAAACAAAAATTAACCACAACAAACCCAAAAATCACACCAAAAACAAGAAAAAAGCTAATAAATAGCACCGAGGAAATAAAACACAAGTTGAGACCGGAACGACGCCACCGGAAGCGCACTAAACTTTATGGTTGGTAAAAAAGTCTGTATTCTAATTTGGCACTAACTGCCACTGTCTGTCATTGCTATGTCATAGCCTCATAGCTGACATACGTGAGATATATGCCGCAATGTATGCATTGCGCGTTTTATCGGAGCTTTGCCTGAGGTGTGTTAAGTAAGCGCGCAATCAAAATTAAACATGCGTAAACAATCGTTACGCGTACCGATGAAACTGGGTAAGTTAGTCATGGGAGAATTAACGGTCGACCGCATCGCGAACTCTCGGCAGTTCAAGCGGACCGATCGTCTACCGCGAACATTGAAGTGAGACGGAGATATGGAAGTCGATCAAACGTTCTCTACAGTGAATCAGTACCCGTCAGTTAGTGCCTGCGTGGGTAATTTAAATAGCTTGGACGTCGTAATAATTATGGTTGTATTCCATACAATATTACATAAACGTGAGATTTTTTTTGTTATTACACTAACATGAGTAAGAAATTTATGAAGGTGAAACAAAAGTCGAGTGTCCATTTTCTATAAGCAACAAAAAAAAATTCGAAACAAAAATGGTTAATAGTAATTAAACGGATTCATTTACGTTAGAGATTTTTTTGTAGAATATAGTAAATATAAAGAGCTTAATTAACATGTAATTTTTATGTACACATTAGTTGTTATTTTTATGTAAAAAAAATTTTTAATAAAGAAAGTTATTGGGGGCAGGTTTCTGTGCCAAGCTGGAAGAAAATATAAATACTTATAATATGTTAGGGGACTACGTAGCCGAACCTCGCTCTTTTATAGAAATGCCCTCGCAAGTGCCTGTGACATTTTTGCGCTCACGGAAACATTTCTAACGAGCTCGATACAAGATGCTGAGCTCTTCCCACCAGGCTACACCGTGTTCCGTAAGGATAGGGCAGGTGACGCGGGGTGGGGAGGAGTACTTCTAGCAGCGAAAGATAAATACAAACCTCAGTTAGTAACGCAAATTGATGGCTGGTCATCAGACATGGAACTATTATTTGTTACACTTCATATTAAAAATAATAAAATACTTATATGTGTGGCATACATACCGCCAAATTATAATAGTAATCAATTTCTTGCAGTACTGACTTGTATCGAAAATGCAATTTGCACTTTTTCTGCTATAAAATCCATAATTATTGGTGACTTCAACCTCTCCTCCTGCACAAAAACTGTAGTTGACCAATTTAATTGTTTCACTGAATTTTGCAAACTTAGGCAATTAAACAAAATTTGTAACGAATATGGTGGCATTTTGGATTTAGTTTTAACTAGTCTCAGTGATGTGTGCGTGGGTAGTGATGTAGAGCCGTTGATACCTATAGATCCATATCATCCACCTTTAGGAGTGACTGTCACCCTGCCAAGAGGACAGGCAAGGCGGGCCCTACCTTTACCGCGTAGTGTTGAACATAGTGATGCTCCGACCGGATGGAATTTTTTTAAAGCTGATTTCCCTGTCTTGTATACAGAGCTAGTCTATTGACTGGTCTGATGTTCTTAATACAGACAACATTGATTCTGCAGTGGACGTTTTTTACAAAAAACTCTACGGCGTTTTCAATGTTACTGTGCCCAAACGTCTACCCAAAACTAAAGTATATACATATCCATCGTGGTACACTCCGGAAATGAAAAAATATATCGAACTAAAATACTATCACTTAAAGAAATTTAAATCATTAGGCCTACAATTTAACCTCGAAATGTTTAAATATTACAGGTCTCAAGTAAAGGAGCTAATTAACAAATATTATAAAAAATATCTTCACGATATTGAATGTAATATAAGTAAAAACCCTCAAGAATTTTGGAAATACGTCAAAAGTAAACAACAGAATAGAAATCAAATATCTGAATACATATATAAAGGTAAAACAGTCGTTGATCAAGAAGCAGTCGATGCTTTTGCGTCCTTCTTCAGCTCAGTATTCCAACCTGAAGCTCCACAACTAGATCCCAAAAAGGCGGAACGGGAGGCTGGTAATAACAATGAATCTATAATTGCTATCCCAACGATCAGTATTTCAGAAATTAGAGCCGCTATTCGGAAACTCAAACCTAAGTCGTCAGCTGGGCCTGATGGTATACCCCCGTTTTTAGTCAAGGACTGTGTATATGTGTTAGAACACTCGCTACTTCACATATACAACCTATCGCTTAAGCTGGGCGTATACCCATCCCAATGGAAGGTCTCAAGAGTGACCCCAATTCCTAAGATAAGCAAGTCTTCTGATATCACAAACTTCAGGCCCATTGCTGTATTGTCCGTGTTTGGTAAAGTGTTTGAGACCATTCTAAACCACTGTTTACTCAATCAGATAAATCGTAAATTAGTAGATTGTCAACATGGATTTCGCGCTTCCCGATCAACTACCACCAACCACATCTGCTTCTTCGATAGCGTTTTACGCGAAATGGATACTGCACGACAAGTTGATGTTGTTTATTTTGACTTTAAGAAAGCCTTCGACTTAGTTGACAATGATACTCTCCTATGCAAACTATCAGCTTTAGGTTTCACCCCTCAACTTCTTATTTTCTTCTCTGACTACCTCAGGAACCGTAAACAATATGTCCAATTAAACTGTTACCAATCTGAAAGGTATTACACACGTTCCGGGGTTAGTCAAGGTAGCACTCTGGGGCCTACTCTTTTCTTAATAATGGTTAATGATCTACCAAGTAATATATCAGGTGTGGAATCACTATTCTATGCGGATGATCTTAAAATAATTCAACCGGTCGTAAATGCATCCGACTGTACGGTACTACAGCAAACAATCAACGAGGTCGACAGCTGGAGTAAAACAAACCGCTTGTACCTAAATGAATCTAAGTGCAAAGTAATAAGTTTTAGCCGGTCTTTAGATCCTATCCTCCAGACATATACTCTTACAAACATTCCCCTTGACCGAGTAACAGAAATAAAAGATCTAGGGTTAACACTCGACACTAAGCTAAACATGCACTCTCACATTATAAATATCTGCAAAAGTGCCTACAAAATTTTAGGGTTCATTATAAGAACGACTTCAGAGTTTCGTGACCCAAAAATTGCAATAATTCTATATAATGCCTATGTCCGTAGCAAGCTTGAGTACAGTTCCATCGCATGGGACCCTCGGGAAGCAAAGTATAACATCATGGTCGAGCGCGTCCAACGTAAATTTACTAGACATCTTTACAAAAGGTATTATGGATACTACCCGTACTTATTTCCGTCATCCTTTGTACTGGGAATGGTAGGGTTGGAGTCTCTCGAGCTAAGGCGTTAGCAAACGCTTGCCTTACACTACTGTCTACTTCTAAGAAATCAAATTGACAACCCATCTGTTCTGGAGCGTATGCGTATTTTTACCCCAGACAACTACATAGCTGCAGTAGGGCGTAGCGCACGTAGAGCCAGAAACCTTTTCGCATATCCAAATGTCCGCACCTATCACGGTTCAAACGCACCCACGTACCGAGCAATAGAATTACTAAATAACTTCTTAGCTTCAATCCAAAACGCAGACATATTCGCAGACAAGTGGCCGTCCTTACAAAGTAGTGTCAGGATTTTTTTAAACTCTACCTATGTAACTTTGTAGTATGTATGTTTAATTTAAGTTCCTAGAGATGCTCGTAGATCGAAAAATGTATACATGTTTATGATACTGACTATGTATTAACAGTATAAGTGTCTTGGCGTAGGTCGCTGTAAACTTATACTTGTGTTTGTTTGAATAAAGAATAAAGAATAAAGAATGAGTATATGCCTGAGAACAGCATATTAGAAAATCTCTAGTGTGGGGATTGATGTTTTGGTTTATTTCTCTATTTTAGTAATAATTTGGATTTATAAAAACAAATTGACATATTTTGTGGAGATTTTTTTCAAAATATATTATTTGTAACATAGGTAATCACATCTCAAAAAATCTCTAATGTGAGAATTAATGTAGATTTCTCATACATTTTGAACTGTGCGGACCGGCCTAGGTTAGTTTGTTTCACAGCTCATAAACAATACAAAAGGTAATTACGGTCAATAGAAGTCTAGTGAATACCTCATACTTTTAAACTATTTATATATACTTTTTTTTTAATTTTTTTTATTAGCCTACTTTGGTGTCCCACTGCTGGGCAAAGGCCTCCCCTCGTTTTCTCCACTCGACCCTGTCATCGGCATTTTCCCACCATTTGGGGTAGAATGCGTCCATAATATATATATATATATATATACTTAAGAAATGTTTATGACTTCTGCATTATTTTACATATTTCTTGAGATTATTCCGAATCCAATGAGGTATCACACGCATTTTTAAGAGCAGTATCTCTATTTTTCACCATTTTAACTTGTCGACTAACTAGACTATTTTAGGCTAGTAAAAAAAAACATTAATGGTTAAGGAACAGATATGGGTGAATTGAATCGGAGGGGGAGACCAAGGAGAACATACATAGATCAAGTAAAAGAAAAACTCAACGTCGTGTCGTATCAGGCTGTCAAGGACAAGGCGGAGGACCGACACTTATGGAAACCGCTCCACCGACAAGAGTATATATGATGATGGTGGGTGAATTGCAAAAAAATGCCCATCACACAAATAAATTCGTATGTATATCTACCACTATTACCCTTCGTTTTCAACATGTGCGTAATGTGCGTGAATCTGGCATATGAAGCAATTTCAAAGGAAGCATTTCGTGCCACGTACCTATCGTACCGTTCTTAATCTTGTGAATAAAATAAACACATTTTGTTCTTTCCATCATGTCATCATATGACATGATATGCTTCCACACTATCCCAAAGGACCTAACCTTCGGTATCTAATCACGATTTGTTTTCCGTTTGCCTTAAGTGGATTACTCGGCATTGGGTTGTGCTCTCGCTCTAATCGCGTTAAGGGGCTTCGTAATGCCGTTGGGACAATTGGATTTTTAAACGCGCCATACAGGTAATGTGATAGACGTATGTCGCGTGACAAAGATAAAAGCCCCGTTTTGGCCACACGTGATAGGCAGGATCAGACGCAAAGGAACGTCATAAAAAGGTCACTTAGCTCAGATTTAAAGAAACTGACGAGGACTAGTAAATAGGTTTTTATAATTGTTAATATTTTTGAAGATAGAGGAGAATGGAAGAGAAAAACATGTTGTGCCGAGAAGATAATTAATAAAATAATAAAAAAAGAAGAAGAGAAGATAATTGTTTATATTTTTTATACCTTTTGTCTATGTTTGTCACTGTATTATATTGTTTGTTTTGTCAGTTGTCAATAAAATCTTGTTCATGGAAGTCAGCTTTTCGTTACTGCTCTCCTCAAGCTATAGAATTATATTTAAATGTCCACAATTCCCGGACACAGACAATAGCTATTTATGCAACAAGTGCGGAAAGTGTATGATTCCCGACGAGTGTATAAAGGAATACGAGTCGGAAATCATCTTTACGCACGTGTATCATACAATGTTTTACTATGCATTGTGCGAGTAAATAAAAAAACATATCATGGCAAATAAGTTTAATTATTAAAAAATTGAAAACAAAAAGCACAAAGCACAAAGTGCTCTTTTCCGCACTAGTGCGAGAAAGTAGCACCATATGTACTGTAAAAAAATATAAAAACAAAAAGCAATAGTGCGGAAAAGTAGTACTTTCCGCATGATATGGCTCCGTAGGAAACGCACTTATCGAGCACATGCGTTGTAATGAAAATGCTGTCACGAGACAAAAAGTACGATTTTCAGACCTGGGATTCTAAGGGCATAATTTATTGACAGACTGGGAGTTCCTATATGGATATAAACTCAATTGTCGACGCTTCAATCATATAATAAATTGATAATAGTGATCGCTCCAAGTTGTTTATATATATTTTTAAGTATTAACATGAAACTAAAACCATCATCCCGATTGAAATTGCCATTTTTTTATTTATTTCAATGCCTTCCCGAACTTTTCTCACCTGATTTATTATTGTAATAAGCCACTGGTTTCGCAAGTTTACGAGCGATAGTGCTTTTCTTGGGGCGGGAGGTTATAAAATTTAAAATTCTTTTACAACCACCAATGTTAAAAAGGAAAGCTTTTATTTATAGATTAAACGCCAAATCCCTCATCGCTAACAGCCCAGTAATAAAAATTGATGGACTCAGCGCGAATTAGAATTTATTACTCGGGAGACGCGACGGTAGTGAAAATTAAGCCATTTTACATTTCATCAGTTATTCGATATGGCTTAAAAATGTATTGTTCTTAAAAATAGTCATCAAAATTCGATATTACTGCGAGCGTGAGACAAAATAACTTTAGTTATGTCGATATTTCATTTTTTCAATCTCTTTTTTGCCAGAAAAAGTTCTAGATCTTCTATTTATACATTTGGCTAAAAAATAAGTGCATTCCCGTTGCGAGGGAGGTTTTGGGATTATACTGAGCAACTTTTACTACGGGACCAACCACGAAATCGCGAAAAAAAAATTACCCTCCCATAGAAAATGGGCCAGCCAAAATGAATGAAATAGGCAAATTTTTTTTCGCGATTTCGGGGTTGGTCTCATAGTAAAAGTTGCTCAATATAATTTTTATTTAGCCACCATGTATAGTCAAGCATCCATACCTACAATTAGTGCACTCGCAGAGACACACTTCTGAGACATCTTGTAATAAAGTTTGCACCTAGTTCCTTATCCTATTAAGATCATATCCCACAACTCAAGCGAAACGCAGTATTAGAAGACAGTACAGTACCGCAACCTGAAATATAAAGCGACTTGTGGTTTCCACCAACATGAAGCAAGTATACTTACTATAGACTCTATATTAGACTCTCTCTCTATAGTATAGAGAGATAGCAACGTCGGAACGGGATGGTCTTACAGAAATTCCAATAGGAGTAGCAAAGAAAGCGATATTGTCGTTATGTCGTGTGTCCTTGTCATAGTCCCACTTTTCATTTTGCCTAAAAACTCCCAGGCCAGGCGAGTGTTCTGAAAAAGGATAGGTGCAGACTGCTAAGGAATAGAATGCGCTCCCGCCATCTACATTCCCTGACAAATATGACCATTATCTCTTTAAAGCAAGGGCGCCATTCATTTATTACGTAAGACGATTTTTGCCATTTTTTAACTCCCTCCCGGCCTCTATGTAAGAAAAAATAAGAATAGGCCTCCCCCCTATATTACGTAAGAATCTAAAGGGAAAAATAAATTCACGTTTGGGTTGTTTTAGTGTTCATTTAAAAAAATATTTTTTTTTTGAACGTTTATTACGTTTACCTACAAAGGCACTGGAGTCTGTCTAAGCTAACTTTGCACCGTGTTTGATAGCATAGTGTGGAAGTATTATTTTAAACGGCATAATTTCATAAAAATAAAAATAAAACGCATCTTTGTGATCTTACGTAAGAACTATGAAAAGCCCCTCCCACCCCCTTGTAAGAAAAAATAAGACATGTTTGATCCCCCCTCCCCCCTAAATCGTCTTACGTAATAAATGAATAACGCCAAGAGTAAATAGGTTATTAGTGAGCCGGTGAATTCCATCTTAGGCTCTGATTTCACTTTCCATCGGGTCAATCGACGGTCAGTTAATTATATAAAAAATATAAAATGTAATCCCTTCAGCTGGAAATTTTTCAGACAGCACTTAAATAGTTGCCGCTTATTTCGATCATCGTACTGCATTATATTATTTCACTATGGCTCTCGGTGCAACTTCTCCTAACTCGGCCAACTTATGCATATGCTCTCGGGTGGCGCAGACTAACTACATACTAAATATGTCAACAGGAGCACAGAAGTGTCATTAAATAAATAATAGTTTTTTTTTTTTTAAGAATTTTTGAATTTTTTGAATTGAATATTATAAATATTATAGGACAATCATACACAAATGTGATTAGTCCTACTCCCACAGTAAGCTCTATACGGCTTTTGGTGAATATTTATACATATATATATATATATATATATAATTATATACATTATATATCCAAAATTTCGTTACGATTAGTTAAGTTGACATGTTGGTACACGAACCCCTATTAGTTTTCAGTAACCGTAAACCTTTACGTAAGAGGCACGCGGTCACGCGTCCCGCCACAGTGCCTTTACCCCAATTAATGGTCAATTTACCCTGCGTAACGACTTTGTTGGTAATTTGATACATTTGTGTTCTAGGTAGCAATGTGCCAAAGAGAACAGCAAAGTTTCCATGAAATTTTCTCGGTATTATTATTAGTTCCTTATCCTATTAAGATCATATCCCACAACTCAAGCGAAACGCAGTATTAGAAGACAGTACAGTACCGCAACCTGAAATATAAAGCGACTGAGCGAAAGCAAAGTTTCCATGAAATTTTCTCGGTATTATTATTCTGCGCGTTTGTTCGGTTCTCTCTTAGGCACCTTTTGGACCTTTTGTCGCCATTGTTGTTTCTGTGTGTTAAGAACATTGAGTGACACCTAATCTGAAGGGGAACTTTCTAAGAGGAAACTTGCGTTAGAATGTTCTCATGAAAATTTCCAGAAATTGCGAGTTTTGAGAATGTTCCAACTATCCGGATAACTAATTCCACAAAAGTTATATTTACCCGTATTGAAAGGCCTAATTGACGAGATATTTTACCCTTATTATACTACATAACATATATGAATTATGTTGCAAGTTGTTTGCAGAAATCGCGAAGCGTCTAGTTGACGTAACTGATGACCGAAGAGCTGGCGGCTTCCTCGCACAACGTATCAACATTGCGATACAACGAAGAAATGCCGCCAGCATCCTTGGTACAATACCTCAAGGGCCTATTTTAGATTTAAGCTAGTTAATATTGTCTTCGGTTACCGCGATAGTTACTCATGAAATAAAACTATGAAAACGGATTATATCGCGTATATTGAATTTATAATACATCCCGACGTTTCGAACCCTTTACAGCGTTCGTGGTCACCACTAGCTAGTTATTAATTTCGTTTAGTAGTACCACTGTATATAGGTATATATCTTGTATGTAAATAAATTACTTTTCAAAGTATAAACTATCTGTTCAAAACAATGCCCTTTAAGAATATTCTTTGGTTGTCAGTGTCACCAACACCAAGATAACTTTTCCAAGTAAACTCGTAAGTGTGAATTCCGGAACTGCTGCCGCTGCCAATGCCATTAGTTGCGAACTTACCACTTGCGAAGTTTCCGCAACCGATATTGACCGGTTGTGGGGAGAAAAATAGAACGTTTTAAAAGTTCGCGTGAAATGAAAATAGTTGAAGTGCATTGGGGTGAAGTTGTTGGAAATTTTCGTGATGGGACTCGAAAGTCACAAGTCTGTCTGTTGCCTCTTAAAACGCTGAACCGCTTAAGATGAATTAGTATGGAGATAGTTTAAGGACCGAGGAAGGACGTAGGATAGTTTTTATTACTCATCATTATCATCCCACGCGGACGAAGGAGCTAGTAACTAATAAGTCTGTTATTATGATAAACAGTTTATGTTGTGACCTTTCTTAAGAAAATTGTGTATGCAATCTATTAGACGTTAGGGTTGATTTCCCTGGAGACCTCAGCAGTATTTCTTCTATGTATTCATCCCCTTCTATGAAACAATTCGCTGCTAAGTGGAAGAAAAAGGAGTTAATTCAATAGGGTGTTTGACTGTATTTAAAATAAATTAATTCACACCATGCATGAAATAAAACACCAGTAGGCCGAGCATATGATTGGCGCGACAGTATCTCGCCGCGAGATAAACTACCCGTCTTTTACTAACTGTATGAATTAAAGAGGGACGGGTTCTATGTCGCGGCGAGATACTCTTGCGCCAATCATGTGCTAGCCCGGCTGATAATTATTAGAAAAACATAGATAGCAGTTATTTTTAAGCACAAGTTCTATTCAATAAATCGGATAGAAATATAAAAAGTAGGTGAGTTGACCGTGACGTCATTGTGTAAAATGTTTCATATAAATTCCATATTAGCAAATCTTTTTGACCCTATTACGGCAAAGTTGGATAAAACAGCGCACTTAAAGCCTGAGATTGCTTACCATCAGGCGGTTCGTCTGCTCGTTTGCCTCCTGTATCATAAAAACCGGAAAAGCGCGAGTCGGACTCGCCCACCGAGGGTTCCGTACTTTTTAGTATTGTTGTTATAGCGGCAACAAAAATACATCACCTGTGAAAATTTCAACTGTCTATTATTATCACGGTTCATGAGATACAGACAGACAGACAGTGTTAGTAATAGGGTCCCGTTTTTACCCTTTGTGTACGGAACCCAAAAAAAAAACTTACGTGCACCTCTGTATGTATATCATAGCTAGTTGTGGGGTTGTAGGTAACGACGGGTCGTCTGTCGGGGGTTTTTATTACCTCGTTCAAGGGTCGATGTACCCCTCCAGACATCTTCGGAAGCCTTACCCTGTAAGATAGAATTTTCCGGCGATAAAGTGTTTTTATACAGTAGCGCAGGTACGGTTGAGTTTATAAACCAACGTTCCAAAAATATATTTGGCACTGACGATAAGGTTGTATTAATATATTTTTGGAACGTTGGTTTATATGATGTTTGTGAACTCGAACGTACACTTTTTATCTTGTTACACTATCTAAACCTGTTAGTGGACAATTTTATACGTAGATGTTCTGAATCGCAAATGCCGATCTGTACCAGGCGTGTCTCACTCCGCGATTACGTCGCGTCGCTACAAGTACCTGCGGCCGCCTCAATTTTGAGGTTTTGCCATAGTAATTGCCGCACACCGCTATGGAACGGACGCCTGCACGCGCTTGCGCCGCCTTGCGCGTAGTAGCGTTTTGTTAGACAGTGAATCTTCTGTACCTAGTACCTAGTACTATTATATATTCTATGTCTGTACATTAAAGACCTACAGACGTTGTAACAAATCGCATGCGATTTTTGATACTTTAATAATTTTGATCCATCAATTGATTTCGTTGAACCTATGTACTTAGCCGGATTTTTTTGCCGGAATTTACATAGCTGCAACCTGCGGGCTTAGAACGGTAGCATTTTTATCGCCTGTCACCATGCCTGTCACGTTCTAACAAGTTTGTAAGTGCGAAAGTGACAGGCATAGTGACAGGTGATAAAAATGCTACCGTGCTAAGCCCGCAGGTTGTTACCAGATGAGGCCTTATCTTCTTCCAATTATTTGTGATTTTGCCTTCCGTAGGTATCACATGACTCTGGAGACAATCAGGGCCGTAGCCAGGGTTGAATTTAAGATAGGACAGCCATAATTACAGGGGGCAATACCTATACCAGTAGTTAGTTTGTGCCGGTTCTAGCCCCTCCTCCTCCTCCCGTTCTAGACCAAAACTTTTCCGCTAGGGGGCGCCACTAGTTAGTTTGGCAAAGATCCGTCAGATGGCGCCACTAGTTAGTTTGGCAAAGATCCGCTAGATGGCGCCACTTGCTAGTTCCATAAAACTCCGCCAGAGGCGCCACTAGTTAGTTCTAAAAATATCCGCTATGAAATGTATAGATGGCGCCACTTGTTAGTTCCGCAATGATCCCCGCTAGATGGCGCCACTGTGTATGTGTAAGAGCGCCTGTTGTTATTTTCATAGCAAATCCGTTAGATGGCGCCACTTGTGAGTTCCATAGAAATCCGCCAGAGGCGCCACTAGTTAGTTTGGCAAAGATCCGTGAGATGGCGCCACTTGTTAGTTCCGCAATGATCACCGCTAGATGGCGCCACTTTGTATGCGAGTTATCGATTCGCTTAATGGTTCTCGATGAAATGTATAGATGTCGCTAGAGTCAGTGGACGTGGAAGTTTTAGTTCCAAAAACATCCGCTACAAAAAGGTATAGATGAGCTGCCGTCCGAGTAGTTCTAAAAAAGTCCGCAGCTAGTTAGGCAAAGATCCGTTAGAGGAAGCTACGTTTCAAAAGTGCGCTAAGAAATGTATAGATGTCGCTAGAGTCAATGGACGTGGAAGTTTTAGTTCCAAAAACATTCGCTACAAAAAGGTATAGATGAGCTGCCGTCCGAGTAGTTCTAAAAAAGTCCGCAGCTAGTTAGAGGGGGGTCACGGTAAGTTAGTTATCTATTCGCTTAAAGGTTCTCTATTAAATATATAGATGCCGCCTCGTCAGTGGACGCTGCTAGTTAGTTCCAAAAACATCCGCTATGAAATGTATAGTGTAGTATAGATGCCGCTAATGCCTCGTCAGTGGATACGTACATCTACAGCGTGGGCGCGCAGGTGATCAGGAGTCAAGAAATTCATGGCGCTTGTGTCGTTACGGAAGCGGGGCGCGTGAAACCACGGGGCATAAACGTGTAAGCGTCGTGGAATTCATGAATTTTACGACGTTTTGATCGCGTGGTTCATGCTCCACGTGGGTGATTGGATGCATAATAAAATAATGTATTCACTCACTAAACATTTTTATTTAGTCAATAGACTTAAAACTAAATTTATACCATATATATGTAAAATACAAAAAATATTATTAAATATTAAAATCTAAAACAAACACGTGTAAAATTAGAATATAATATCTAACATAAATCTATAAATAAACTATAATATGCATCTATCTCCTTATGTCCTAATGCCAATGTTTGATGTGGTTTTGATGGGATTGGGAATCGCTTGTCATCATAATTCTTTAGAGCGATTTTGTTGACAGTTTGTGAATATAACTGATGACCTTTACTTCGTATAACATTCATGTTCCTATATTGAGGTGGAGCGTTCATTACACAGTTGTAAAAATCCTCACCTCGTACAGTTTTAGCTATGACATATTTTTTTATGCCCTTGATTTTTTTAATAACATTATCCTCTTCCTCTTCCTTCTCTCTACCCCCTATTTCCCCCATAAAATCATTCTCTGCTTTCTCTATATAATAACATTTGGATCTTATCCCTATAAATTTTGAAATTATTCTCCCACTAACTTCATCCTTCATTTTTCCCAATACATTCTTATTAACTCTAGGTAAAGCGTAAATATTATCAATTTGCAAATCTGATGTATCGAATCTACCTTCTACATCCGGTTTGATATCCTTATAGAAATCATTAGTATTAATGTTATAGATGAATGAGTCTGTATCTGTGTATAATAGCTGTATATTTTCATTATATTTAGGTAGCATGTAATTATAATGGAAATCATACATATGGGTTTTACTTAGTTCTAAGACTGTAAACCCTACATATATAGGCTTATCATACTGTATACTATTTCTAGTCATTTGTATTATCGAGATATCATCACTGATTATGCATGAGCTATGAAAATTAAGACGACCGATTAGAGCGCGCGCACCTAACCGTCTTCCTTGACTCTCCCAAGCACTAACAACTCTAACATCCTGTCGTTTTTCAACGTTTTCCATAGTTTTACCAAAGACTGCATTGTTCATTAATTTATAAAAGTCTTTGTCAAACTTGTTTCTAGACTGTATTCTTTTATCTGTATTGAGATCAATGTACGATTTAAGCCATGGACGTTGAGTAAACTCGAGGATGCGGTGAATTTTTTTTACTTTCAATCCATGTCTTATAGCCTGTAGCAGATTTATATAATGAATTTTATAATTGCTTTTATCTTCTAGTGTAGCTAATAATTTCTTTGTTTTACTCATACCTATCGATGGAACCTTATTTTCAAGACAAAACGGGAGGTCGTTGTGTAAATCATGCAAGCTCGTAGGATACTCTAAATCTACTTCAAAAAAGTAACCCTTATCATTTTCAGGACATAATGTACTCATATCGAAACTGATGATTTCCTCTTGAGACAGCCAGCGAAAACTTCCTGTAGGCAAATACTGGGACATAGCCCATCCATATAAATTATTAGCATCTAAATAAACGATGTAATTGGAAGGTTTATCCGAATCATAATTTTTCATATATTTATTATTTACTACTGCATATTTCCCACAACACTGACTCAGCCCCCCTCGTATTCCAGATGAAATGAATTTTATCATAGATATGTCAGTAAGTAGTTCTAACTCGATTTTAGTATGCTTTAGCATAGAGTCCCAGCTGAGTCCGGGGGCGGTATAATAATGAGCCGGGTCAAGCTTATACGTCTTAAGACAAACATCACGGAAGTTCTCAAAAACTTCTGCCAATAACATGACGTCGGTCTTAAGGTAGTGGTCACTATACTCCCCCAGAGTTCCGATATTGAAGGCATCCCAAACATCTCGGGCATATTGGTAATCCTCATCGGAAATGGGGGAGCTGGCGAGGCTGTTATAGAAGGCAGTCACAGGAGGTAGTGAAGTTTCCTCAAGCTGGGCCCACCCTCGTACATACTCATATGGGAAAACCCCCTTGCGCGTTAGTAAATCTATTTTATCATGAGGGAAATGCGAGGTGATAATGCTAAATTGATTTTTTGGAAGGTTTTGCACTGATGTATCCAATGAGGATGCCATGAATCTAAAAGAGTCTATAAACCTAAGATCTAACTTTAGAACCTCACTCTTTAAACTAAGTGATATAAATTTCTCTTTATTCTGAGGTATAACATTAACATTATCATACTTTTTCAATGATTTAATTATAAAGTGTGAGTCATACCCACTGAAATTATGCATCACTATGGGGATTGCGTTAATAATCTTATAATTTAAGTTGCAGTTAGAATGTGCAGCGCCCCTAAACTCACCTGTGAGGTGACAATGATCACGTACCCTATCATCTCCTAACACACCCCCACAAATATGACAGTTTATAACAGATTGGAATTCTACCTGCTGCTCTCGTGTAAGAGAACGCATAGGTTCTATAGTATTAATCTTGTTTACAAATGGCACTAACTCTGTCTCTAATGATTTAATAAACTCTTTCGCACAGTCCTCACCGCGAAATGTAACATATTTCGATTTTGATTCATCATATGAGCATTTAATAAAATAACCAAAGCTATACGGTTCATGTGACAGATAGTCTAGAGTATATGAGGAAGATTGAGACGGCGAGCATGTAGGTATTATAGGCTTTAGTAAAGCCTCGAAATCAGCATACACGACAACTGGTGCTCGTAATTGATTTCGAAAGTTTTTAAACTTTAATATATTATCCCCATCATTTGGTATAATTGTTTTAACATGGGAACAGTCATGTTTTATATGCTGCTTGAATTTAATTTCATTAGAAAAAGGTAAGAGACATCCATCACAAAACCACATCTTATGATGATGTCTTGAAAGCTGCGCGCTTATCAATCTACTTAAATTTTTTATCCAACAGAAGTGTTTCTTCTCACCATCTTCGATTATAAGCATATTTATATGACGGTCGCGTCGTTTTTTCGAATGATACACAGGTCCCGCTATTGACTCCTCAATGATTTCAAATACGTTTACACTTATATTATTCAATACTTCAAAACGTTTAATCCCACTCAATGACATGGGAAAAGACACTCCTTCAAGGTTTAGTATCTCCTTATAGTGGGGATATGATGTGGGGCGATCCACATGTTTATCACCAGGGTAGAGAGCACTAACAACGGCCCACGCAAAGCATGCGTTATCATCATTTTTAACATTAATACAGGCCTTCCTCGCTTGCACCCACTTTGGAAGGGGGATGTACGATGATCCTTGCAAGGGTTGATACTTATTAATATTCACTTCTAGATGCAGCACTTTACTTATAGCCCACCCACTGTCACGTTCTTAATAGTCTTCAGCCTTGACTCGGATCTCCTCCATAAACGATTGATATATTTTATTTATTTTGCTAGCATCTAATGAAATCACTTTATTCTTAGTATTGAAAGATTTCACCTCCTCCACCTCCTGATCATTATCATTAACCTTTATCCATTTACTGTATCGTCCGAAGAGTTCTAAATTCACCTTAACAGCGCTCTTAACCCTAGAAATGTTCTCCTCTATAAGGTTAATAACTCGCAGGCGTACACTCTCCATGAAATCTTCAGGAGTGAGATATTCATCCTTCGAAAACAGTCTATATGAGATTATCCGGCTCTTGAAAGCGGATGTTACTATTTCCGTATCTCCATCATACATCTCACATTTTAGACTCTGTTTATGCATTGCACTCTTCAGGTGATTATGTAATGACGTGACATCTGTTTCACATATATCACATTTTCGCTTTTTGGAGGTTGATGCGTCATCTTTAGCTCGTAGTGGTAGCTCTTCATCGCTAACTCGACTGCGTTTCTCCCCCAACCGCTGATATGAATTTTCACATTTGGCAGGTATATCTTGCTTTGGAAAGGTCTTATCACGTTTAGAACACGCTGACTTATCCGACTTTAAATGTTTCTTACAGTAAACCACATGTCGAAGCATGTTATCTTTCCGAGTAAAGTTTTGGTTACAATATTCACAAACAATGACCATGTTTACTTTTTACACATCTACATACACTCAGACTGACGAAATTATTATTAGCTGGAAATTATTTACGAGGTACGGGGCGTGCCACGTGACGGCTGACTCGCAGGCAACTGGGCGTGCGTCTGCGGGGCGCGGGGAGCGGGGGACGTGGAAGTGTCTAGAAAGATGACGTAACTCAGGAATGCGGCGGTGAGGTGCGCTGGCACTGCCTGGTACACTCACATACACACACACACACACACACACACACACACACAAATGTCGCGACGGCAGGTGCAGGACGGCGGGTGCCGCCCACGCACATATTATTATTATTGTGATTATTGCATCATCAATCAAAGACAAGTCAAAGAAGAGACTGCATTTTTTTTTTGCTTAAAGAATAATAAGGGTTTATGTTAAAATAAAAAAATTGGTTAGTTATTGATACTTTTTATTTTCATCAATCTTTAATCTATTCAATGAAAATATAGGTATTACACAAAATATCGGCTGCATAACACTTTATTTCAGAGTCGACAATATCGTTTACGTTGCACAAACTACTTATAATATTGCGTGCCTGCTGAATATTGGTGGGGTAATATATCTTGAAATGCTTTTTGAAAAAGTTGAGACGGTTCTCATATGTAGACTTTATCTTGTTCAAGTATCCGATACGTGCGTTAATACACTCCATAACACATTCGATAAGACTCCATTCCATGTGGTTAATCACCAAGGGGTGTGAGTTTGTCATAGATTCATCATCATCGTCACCGTCACATGTGAGTAAAAGCAACGGTACTGGAGAGATACACATCCGAAGACGATCGCACTGAAGCAGCTCTGGTGAAACACTCATTGGGTTATGAAAGTAGTTTCCAATTACATCAACTTTTTCCGCAAACATTGCATTCCATTCTTCACAGGTGAGTTCATATTGTCCATTAAAACTGACACAGGTATCTAATCTGATTTTAGCTTCAATAAACTGCAACTTTAAGTATACATGGATATTTTCAATCAGAGCACTTGCATCAGCAGGACAGCGTTTAAGATTGTAGACACTCTTGCTCAGCTCACAGCAACCGAAACCAACAACATTAGCAGCAGCAGCAGCAGCACCGGAACAATCAATTGACGGTGTGTAAGAAGGTGAAAAAATGTTTGAATAATTCATTTTTTTAATTATTATTTTTTTAAAGCTCCAAGACACGTTTACAAGTGAAGACGGTCAATGGTCTACTGAATGATTTTACGCGTGGTACTGGTGAGTGCGTTGTACTCAAACAGTGAATCACTGATAATGAGACAGTATGCCGTGGTGTTAGCCGGCACGTTCCCTTTAAACTCCATTTCCAATTTAATATCAATAGCCCCAGCTCCCGAGTTGAAGCTGTCACACTGTCTTGACGTGTCGATGACTACCAATGGAGATTGTGTCTTGTAATGAGCATAATTTACTTGGGGGCTGGTATGATCACGGTTGTAGTAGGATAGTTGGAAATTGGTAAATGCGTCATATAAAAGCACATAGTTGTTTGTTTTAAATTCAGCCGAAAAGGAATCGTATGGATAATACTGTGCGTTCAAATACGCCCTGCAATTGGTGAGATTACAATGGTCGAATATACTCATATCTTTGCTCTTGTCGTTCCTACGAGCCGTTTGGAAACCAACAATGAGATAGCGAGGTTTCTCCAGCTGAGTACTCGTCTTGATGCACCAAATATGACGTTCTGAGGCAGGTAGTATGGGGTATTCATACAGCTCCCACGTGCGGAACGCTATCTGAACCGGTATGCTTCTCTCAACATACGACATTAAGCGCAGTTTCTCCTTGTCTGATACTTTTATGACAGGCATCCTCCATGTGACACGGGTGATTTCAATCTCACCATTTGGAACCGGCGGTTGCGGTACCGTGTTGGCATCAACGGCTGCTAAATCTAAACAGTTTACATCTGTACTGGCGCGATTCAATATCAACTCGTGTTTCCCATTCATTATAACCTTCTTATAGTCCTCGGCGAAACCCAAGATATGAGATAGTGGTATAGTTACAGTAAACTTGTCATGTATCTTTTTGGCGCCAACTTCCCACCCCGCCCTCTGAAGACTATGATCCATTTCCTTGGTGTAGGAGACTAGTCCCTTCATGGTGGACGTGATACCGCAGTTTCTCGCTTGATCAATCTCCACACCGTTCAATTCATAACGAATGTCTTGAAATAAAAATGCAGCACCATTGTTCACCAGTAGACATCCTTTCTCCACTGTGCCCTCCACTAATATTTGACTCTGACTCGGCAGTAGAATTAGATCTTGACGGTTGATACAAATGTGGATGTTGTCGTTATTTTTGAAAGAGTCATTATACGGAGTGTATGGGTGAAATTCTATACTTTCTATACTATCGTCGAATAACACCTTCTCACCAATGTCTAATATAGATGACGAGGACATACTTTGAAACCGATACTCTGTAAAAATGCACTGTTTTCTCTAGTCAATTTCTTTGGCTGTTGTTGTTGTTTCTGTAGTGACTGGTGCAGCTGTCTCTTGTTAATACGACGATGACGATGAGGACGAAGAGTAGTAGTTCTCTCAACGAGAGCAAGATCTCGACTAATTGTAGAGGTGTTGTTACCAGGGCTTTTATTGTTATGAATAATCATTTTACTTTTTACGAATATGCAAACGAAGTGCAATGCTTTCACCTCGAAAATTCACCGTATCACCGTGCTCGTTTACAATGCGCAAACCAATGTTTTGTATGCGAATGTTACTCTTCTTGACAGGCAGATATATAATGTTGGTGGGTTGTTCAATAATTTGATAGCCGGGCGGGACGTCAGGTGAAAACTCGTGTAAAACATGTGACGGCTTGTTGTTTACGAATGAGCCCTCCACAATGTTGCACTCTATTCTTATAGTGTTTGTTATGATTATGTTAATTGTTTTATCCGACCAATGTGCAGTTTTTGCTTTGAGCTTTTTCGGTGAATAACCAAACAGTGACCCTATGCTGTTTGGTTTGTCAAAGTGAATATCATACTTTGGCGAGAAAATCATACATTTGGAGGTATTGTTATTTACCAAGATGTCTGCCACTGCCACCATTCCTTCACCCTCTGACCCTTTAGTCCTCTTTGACATTTCCTCCTTCAACAAGTGTATTATGCTGGAGAGCTCGTATGAACCTTCAGGAATTGCGATTATATCATCCCCATAGTGAAACAGATTATTGCTCTTATCAACATTGGGAATAGTGTTGAAAGTCTTAAAGTACACGAGAGCACACTCGTAAAAACCATCAATGTCCAATTCTAGAGCCGGTTGAAAGTCTACATTCAACACAGGCTCGTTACCGCTCACACTAATTGTGAATGATGTCATAGACATGATGATGATGATACCTGCTGACGTCTACCACGTTTAATGTAAGAATGAAACTACACATGTAATGCTCATGATATTTATTTAAAACAAACGCTTAGCATTGGTATATAGGAAATCCAAACACAAGTGTCCACAATTTACAGTATTAAATTTCTGCAATCGATTGTAATTATACTCTATTCGCACGTTGCGTTGTTGTTGTTGTTTGACATCATTTATATAATCAATAAACTCTCGAGGTGGCCTCAAATCACCAAAGCTATCAAAATATAGACAATAATCACCCTTTTTCGCATAGGCACACCAATGCGTACCTTCACCCCGCTGAGAGTCCAAATTGATAATACCAGTTTCATAATAGTGAGGTTTCTTTGGGAGATTATCTCGCATGAAAACACCTCTAAAGTAGGGGATTTTCACTCTACGTTCAAATCTCACAATGTCCACATCGGTGAGAGCTTTACCCATTGGGGGTAAATTTAATTTCTTGTTTTTTTTTTTTCATCGCCTCCATTAGCCGGTGTAATGTAGAGTCCCATTCCACGTTTATAAGGTGCTAAATATAAACCTCTACCGACAATCTTGCTTTCGGTATTATTATTATTATTATTTCTGCTCTTTACCATTTCATAAATATTTTTAGCAACAGTGGTAACACCACCGGCCAAAGTTCCCGTGGCGGCTAAAGCACCCAGTAGCGGTATCAAAGCTGGCAGGAAACCGCCTCTCTTGGGTATCGGGATGACTCGCTGTTTGTGTTGTCCCTTGACAATCTTTCCTTTAACAAAATGTTTTGCCGCTTTTACACCCACTTTGAGTAGTGTATTAGTAGTTGTATCCTTCTTTTTCGCAATGTGTTTCTTTACAGCATCACGACTTGCTTTTATGACTTTTGATATGGGAATCATGCCCATACCGTGTTTAACTTTATACTTCATAATCTTATCTACCGCCAACGCGGCAATACGTTCACCAATTGGACGATTGTGGCCACCAAGCCAACGATTTTTAGCAGCTTTGGCCAATAGTAAATCTGCTTGATGTCGTCCCTCCAATGTCTTGTCACGCGAGTAGGCTATATCGCGTAATTTACAAGCTTCGTCAAGCGGATTCACACCAGGATCGTTGCGAGCCAATCTCTCCTTCAATCTAGTACCGGGACCGCAATAATTGTAACCGGGTATGTGCACTTCAAATGGTAGATTATTAATTAAACTATTTATTATACCACCACCGCTACAGCTATTATGAGGTTGCTGTCGTCTACGTCGTTTGGGATTATGTTTAACACTAACCCCACCAATGTGTGTTATCATCTCAAGTATCACTACTTGACTGTGCCGGTGATTATAAAGTATGCCTATATATATCTATATAATTTTTATACTTTTGGACATGTGAATGTGTATAAAATACACGTCCTTACGATTTGGTACATCACACTGAAATGAAGCTTAAAAAACAAAACACGTCACTCGCTATTAAAGATTGGAGTGTTGTGCTGGATGACAATGTAAAAGCACATGATCAAAACTCTTTTAAACATGGCTCGTTGCTGGCGAATAACATTAGATGTCTCATCTGTGGACCTTCCAATTGTGGCAAGACAAATGTTTTGTTGTCTCTACTCTTACATCCGAACGGTGTAAAGTTTCATAATGTGTATCTGTATTCGAAATCATTGAATCAACCTAAATACAAGTTTCTGGGTAAAGTTTTAGAGCAGGCGGGTGACATGCCGTTTCACACGTACAATGATAAGAGTCAAGTCGTCCCACCGGAAGAAGCCGCCGAGGACAGCGTCATTGTATTTGATGATGTGGCTTTGGAAGATCAAGATGCCATTCGTCAGTACTTTGCAATGGGACGTCATCGTTGGTTGGATTGTTTCTACTTGTGCCAGACATATAGTAGGATACCTAAACAGTTGGTACGTGACAATGCCAATCTTATATTGCTATTCAAGCAGGACGAGTTGAATTTAAAACATGCCTATGACGATCACGTAAACACCGATATGAGTTGGGAAAAGTTTAAGGAAATTTGTCGCGAGTGTTGGCAGAAAAAGTACACTTTTTTAACAATCGACAAGGAGAGAGACATTAACAAGGGTCGATATCGTAAAGGATTTGACGTTTTCATTATTGTATAAAATTTAGTGTCATCTCCGGTTTATTATCAGTTTTATGCGGTCAGCTACTGAGGACGAACCTCTATTAATTTACATTAGCAACGGTGCACTTGTACTAAAAAAGAAGAAGAAGAAGAAGAAGACATGTTTGGTAACAAAAAGTTTAAACGGAAACTCGTAGACTCCATTGAGAGTGTAAAGAGAAAAGTAAAAGCGTTGCGAGCAGATAAGACGTCGCTCGACACTTCGCTAGCGCAAACCTTTGAACCAATTACAAAACCGCTCAATGTTTTGATGAATAAAGCTTTAGAGTCAAAGGGTAATAATAAGAATGATAATGGTGACAATGCCAAACCCACAGTAATGAATTACCCTCATCATCCTCATCCTCCCTTGATAAATACCTCCACACCATTACCACAAGGATCACGTAAAAGGAAATATCTAATCAAAACCGTTTGACGTTGACATGTGTAACATATTTTCATCTCTGCTCAAAATTTTTCAATAGATAAATAATACTAAATTATTACGTATTTCATCAAAAATTAACAGAAAAGTATGCCGCTGCTTACAAGTACTAAACCGCAATGCGCGGGTTGCCGGGAGGACCTTCCGGATGACCAATTAAATTCCATTAAGTGCAAAACGGCAAGGTGCCACAAAATGTACCACATTACGTGTATTAGCGCAGTTAATTTAACTCACGTGCAAATAAGTTCCTGGGTATGCCCAGTCTGCAAAGCCTCAGCCAAAAAAGGGGGAGATAATTCCCAAACACCAGTACGTGGAAACATACCACCAGACGTGAGTCGGTCTCAGCTGCCCTCTGACAACGTTACGGTACGTAATAAAAAAACTCAATCTGCCTCCGTATCACACATTATGAACTCCAAACCTACAGATTCGGAGAGGCTACAGGCACAGCTGGATTATACATCTACGCCTCCAGATAAAAACACGGAAATCTCAGAGTTAACTGCGGAAATCAGAGGCCTACGTAGTGAGGTGTCCACGATTCAATCCCAGATTAAAGAGGTGCTGGACAGGCTTACACTTCATACCGAACGCCTGGAAACTATTTCCAACAGAATATCAGACAACGAGTCAAAAATCAAGTCTCTTGAAGCCAAACAATCGCAGACTGCTGAACTCCAAGAGACAGTGTCCAGGCTTCAAGACCAGCTGAACAAACAGGAACAAGTTGCTTTGAGAAATGAAGTCGAGATAGTTGGTTGCCCTGAAAGCTCTAATGAAAATCCCATCCATATTGTACTAACTACAGCAGCGAAAATTGGTGTGACTCTTACTCATTGTGACGTGGATGCTACCTGGAGGGCTGGTCCTCGCCTACGCTCGGCGTCGGGCATGGAAGGAGTTAATCACCGCATCCACCCTCGGCCAATAGCCGTCCGCTTTATCCGTCGTGCGACGCGTGACGAGTTCCTTAAAGCTGCGAAGACTAGGCGCAATGTAACAACGGAAGATCTCGTCTTTAATGATAAAAACCCCCAAAGGATTTTTGTCAACGAGCGGTTGACTAGAGAAAATCGGCAGCTTTTTCGTGCCGCTAGACAACGGGCCACGATCGCTAAATTTAAACACTGCTGGACATCTTCAGGTTCGGTGTTTGTCAGGAAGCACGATAGTTCGGCTGTTATTCACATCCGCAATCCTCTGGACTTGGATCGTATTACCGGGGATCCTAGCAAAGAATCCGAAAATCCCTATGCAAATCCTGGTATCGGAAATGCCGTGGACTCTTTTGCAGAAGAGAAGCATGTGTGATTGCCTCAAATTCTCAAACTTTAGCCATTTTTATTTAGAAACAAGTAGCCCAATATGTTTGCAAATTCTACCATATTCACTTATTCTACATTTAATATGCATTTTAGTTATACTAAAAAAATATACACTATTATATTCACACCCACTCACCTACACTCACACACTAATTAACATATACACACTCAATATCTCAGGCTACAATTATAATTATCAAGTGGATGCGCCGCTACACTATACTAGTCTCGCACTTAACCGCCGCTTTATTAAGCCATGGCCGGACTAGACTTATTAGGAAATGAACTTGATAACTCATTCCCTGTAAACTGTCATGTTGCTGAATCTCCGGAGCACTGCTTGAATATTATAAAGCCTAATTTTTCTTTTAAAGTCCTTACATTTAATATCAGAAGCCTTCAACACAATTTTGATCAGTTCCTTGTAACATTCAACCGAATAAAGATAGTTTTTGACGTTGTAGTCTTGACAGAATGCTGGCTGAAGGAGGGCTCGGTTATAGGTCAGCTCGAGGGTTACTCCTCTTACCGCACTGAAAGATCTCACAATCAAGCTAGCGGAGTAGTCGCTTATGTTAGAAAAACCTTAAATGCCACAGTCACCGAACCAGTTATACAGGATACAGATAGTCTTTTTATATATGTACCGGAACGTTTTTCTTTGCTGGGCTTATACCGTTCCCCCTCTTTTGTAAATCCTATCCCATTCATACACTCATTAGATTCTTTCGTTAATAATAACTCACTAAATCCTAACTGCTTTATCGTTACGGGTGATATTAACATTAACATTAACTCTCCCTGTTCTGACACTCATGCATCCGAGTACTTATGTATGCTGGCTAGTCTGGGGTTTATGCCTGCAATTGATAAACCTACGAGGAACAATACCTGCCTGGATCACTTCTTTGTAAGGTCAGTGACGAATTTTGCGTCGGTGGTCTGTGTCTCTGATATTACAGACCATGACCTAATTATGATTGGTGTTACAGCCCCCAATAAGGTTAATCGCGCCAAGCCATCCAGAACCGTGATCAGCCATGATTTTGAAGCCATCGGAGCGGAGCTTAAAGAAGAAAACTGGCAGCCGGTCACTAGTAAAACATCAGCTACTGAAGCCGCAGAAGTTTTTTACTCCATATTAACTAACCTAATTTCAAAACATTCTTCATGTAGATCTGTAAGTAATTCAAAATTAATTTTGAAACCATGGATGACTCCAGGCTTGATTAAATGCTCTAGAGTCAAGGACAAACTACATGTCAATCACAGAAAAAACCCCTATAATGAAATAGCCAAAATTACTTATACTAGATACAGAAATTTTTATATAAGCATTTTACGAAAAACCAAGGATGATCATGACCGAAAACAACTTTTGGATAACAAAAAAAACCCGAGGAAACTTTGGAAAACTATTAGAGACATAGCTCACCTCAATCAGGAGAGGCATACTCCCCATGAACTAGCCACCATCAAGCCTAACTTTTCTGACTCCCTTAATCACACCAATGAATTTTTCTCATCAGTGGGCAAAAACCTAGCAAATGTTATACTCTCTGATAAAAACACGAGTGAGATGACACTTGCGACTAAAGTAGCTTTAACCAAATCCCCTCTTAGATCTATTTTTTTAAATCCTACCGACGATACTGAAGTAGAGAAATTAATCATGTCCTTAAACCCAGATTGCGCGTCTGGCATTGATAAAATAAACACTCGTATTTTAAAAAATCTAAAAAACTATATCGTCAAACCACTCGTTCATATTTTTAACCTCAGCATTTCATCGGGTTCTTTTCCGGAGTGTTGGAAAGTAGCTGCAGTGGTTCCCGTTCATAAAGGAGGTGACAAGAGCTGCCCCGGGAATTATCGCCCTATTTCTCTTCTCAGCAGTCTATCTAAAATGCTGGAAAAGATTATTAATAATCAACTAATCAATTTCCTTGAATCAGAACACCTGCTCTCCCAAAGACAATATGGTTTTCGAAAAAACAGATCTTCTGAACAAGCCGCCACCTTACTAGTTAACCTTGTTTCTTCCTATCTTGACAGAGGAGAAACCTGCGTGGGAATTTTCCTAGATCTGGCTAAGGCATTTGATACTGTCTCAATACCGATATTGCTAAGGAAGCTTGAACTGTTAGGCATTCGCGGTATCGCATGGAACTGGTTCAAAAGCTACCTTACAAACCGGCAGCAGTGTGTAAGACTTGGCACTTTAGTCAGTGACTCAGCTCCGATAACCTTCGGTGTCCCGCAGGGAAGCATCCTCGGTCCCACTCTTTTTCTGATCTACCTCAATGACTTAATTTCTCTGCCCGTCAGTCAGGCAGAAATTATCTGCTACGCAGACGATACTGCTCTGCTGTTTCACGATGTGTCCTGGGAACGATGTTTTGCGGTAGCTGAGACAGGTTTGTCTGTGATTACCAAATGGCTCGCTAACAACCTGCTCTCACTTAATATTTCAAAAACAAAATACTTATGCTTTCATAAAACGGCTTCTTCTGCCCCCAGCTCCCGGCCAGATCTCAAGTTTTCTCGTGCCAATGCAGACGTCGATTCAGCCAGTCACTCGAGTAGAGTTTTCGGTGTTGTTAGTAATTGTACCACCATAAAGTATCTGGGCGTTACGCTTGATGAAAATCTTAATTTCAAAAAACACATCGAAATAATGTCTACTAGAGTCAGAAAGGTGATATTTATTATGAAGCTGCTACGAAATTCTGCTACGAGGGAATTGCTTAAGATTGTATACACTTCGATATGCGAATCCATCCTGTCTTACTGCATTGGCGTGTGGGGTGGCTCCACTAGCTCTGCACTACTGCCTCTCGAAAGGGCCCAAAGGTTTGTGCTCAAGGTCATGCTTGGGAAGCCTCGGTGGTTTTCAACGGTCACCCTTTATAAAGACGCGGATGTTCTTAGTGTGAGACAATTATTGATCCTACGAGTTGCAACTCACGTGCATCGAAAAACTATAAATTCCGAAGAATATCTTACCCTAATCCGTAATCGAATCTTCAAAGTTCCTACTCCCATCACAAAATCCGCATTCGCGAGGCGTTTGCCTAACTCCCTGCATCCTTATATTTACAATACAGTAGTAAAGGCCTGCAACATATCTAAAAAGTCTCCTCTTGAAGCAAAATTCGTAATTAAGAACTGGTTGAAAGGTCTTAACTATAGTCAAACTGAAATGCTGCTGAAGGTCGTCACCTAATCACTTACGTATGCTAACAATCTCTGTAGCCTTAATACATGCGCAACCCAACACACACTCACACACATACACACACACACACACACACACACACACACACACACACACACACACACACTTACACACACACACAGAGAGAGACAAAGTTTTTCTTTAATTTTCTTTCTTTAAATTACTTAATTTCTTTAATTATTACTTCTATTAATGTCACCTAGTTTTTTACTTAACCTTTGGTTGTTTAATGCGAACCCGGCTTCCACGTGACAGGCATTGCCTAGTGTGGGGCCACTGGATATTATCGAATATTATTAAGGTTTTTTCTTTTAAATAAATATATTCTTATTCTTATTCTTATTCTAAACCGAAGAGCCCAATAGTAAACTACTCAAGTACAGTAATAATCTTTTAAAAAAAACACAACAGTTTGCTGATGATGATGATTATGATTCGAATGATTTTAATGATGATGATGATGATGAAGAAAAAGATGATGGAACAAAAACAGAGGGAGATGAAGAGCTTACGAGTAGCGATAATGATGATGATGATATGAAGTCGGCTCTTGACATTGACGCTGATGAAGGTGGTGGTGGTAATAATAGTAGTATTGATGATCTACAAAACAAATATATTAAACATCTTATTAAAACGCCAAAAATACCATTTGGTGTTTATCTCGAGGATGATAAAATGCATATTGGTAATAGTCGAGTTAAAATCATTGATGACGTGTTACATGTTAAACATGCACGATTCAACATGACTCCTGGACTGTTGGAACTCATCTTTAAAAGACTACCAAACAAGCATATTGTTTCGAGAAAAGATGTAGAGGATTACAATAAGATTTTAGACATGACAAACGCTCATCGTAGAGGATTCTCACCAAACGGTCAATTGAGTGGAGATAGAAGTTTAAAGTATCAACGCTACATTAAACAACTACAAGAATCAAAGAAACATAAAGGAGGTGGATGTTTGAACTCTGGTAAAAGGGATTTATTAACAACTAAAACTTTTTATCCGAAAACTGATTACATCTATTGGGATGATCCAAACGAACTGGTGAGTCGTTTACAGCTTTTGATAGCATCACAGAGTGCTGGCAACACCTCTCATTCGAACGAGATCAATGCAATCGTTGAGGAACTGACTGAGAGCGGTATAGTTTTAAAGTAAGAAAACTGACCCTCTTCTGTTGGCTGTTTTTTTTTTTAAACCTGTTATCTAATAAAACAGACCTGTTTTGTATCCAAGCCTCCCCACACGTACACGCCCCTTGTTATAAATACGGATGAGGACTCTCTCCATGGTTCACTTTCACAATGCCTCTTAACAAGTTTGGACAATACTTGGGTAGCGAATCTACAATCCGTGACGACATAAAAGTGGAACGAGATTTGGTAAATTTTGAAAATAGACGAGTGGCGGGAATTCACAAGTCTTTTCTCAAAACTGATGCCATATGTAGAGCTGAACTAGATGAACAAGTGGTATTTTTAAACGCAAAGCTAAAGGCAAATGTTAAAGATTTAAAAGATTTACGGTTCAAGCTTGAAAAATTATCACAAAGAATTTCTACACCACAACCACAAACACCATCGGAAGCGGCAGCGTTTCCAGGAAAGCGTATTATATTGAAGAAAAATGAGTAAAGCTCAAGTAGTCGACGAGATACATAAGTATGCGAGAAAAACATTTCCACGTCGTCGATTCGTTCAGAGGGGGCTCGATGACACGTGGCAGATTGATCTAATTGATATGCAAAAGTACTCCAAGTATAATAACAACTATAAATACATTCTAGTGTGTATTGATACCTTTTCAAAGTACGCTTGGATGCAACCGCTAAAATCTAAAAGCGCTGAACATGTTACAAAGGCAATGAGCAGAATTTTGAGTCAAGTCGGCAGAAAGCCCAAGAATATTCAATCAGATGATGGGAAAGAGTTTTTCAATGTCAAATTTCAATTGCTCATGAATCGTCATCACATCAATCACTACTCTACCTATAGTGCGATGAAAGCTTCCATAGTGGAAAGACTAATTAGAACCTTAAAACATTGGATTTGGAAACAATTTAGCTTGAATGGTTCATACAAATGGCTACAACTGATAAGCCAAGTGGGATATTGTTACAACAACAAACTGCACCGCACTATCGGTATGGCGCCGGCGAGTGTGAATAAAAACAACTCTAAACAGTTGTTACATAAAGTCTACAATCACATTAAAATCAAACCTCGTGCCAAGTTCAAGGTGGGTCAACATGTGAGAATTAGTAAATATAAATCCACTTTCGCCAAAGGCTACATAGGCAATTGGACTACGGAGATATTTACAATAACTAAAGTGCAAACTACGAATCCAGTGACATATTTACTTCAAGACGCTAATCACCAACCCATCTCTGGATGTTTCTACGAACAAGAGTTGCAGAAAACTAAACACAATGACATTTATCTAGTGGAAAAAGTTTTGAAACGTCGTGGAAATAAAGTGTATGTAAAATGGCTCGGCTTAAATGAAAAGAGTTGGATAGATAAAGATAACATTGTCTAAGTTTTCTTTTTTTTCTCAATAAATATTTATCTACTCTAAGTCAATGAGGTTTCATTCAATAAAAACATCTCTATATATATATATATATATATATTTATTTTATAATTGTGTAGTACCTATTTATACATTCGCAGCGAGCTAGCAATTTAAAATTAAACAATTAGAATGGGAAAAAAAAACATCTATATCTGTACGAGGACTCTTACACACATTCATAATCACCGGAAGCTATTATGTTCAGACCTACCACACAAAATATAACATTGATCAAACAATTAAAAGATTTCATATTGAACACTGCACGTGAAAAAAGTTCCGCTTTAACACCGCCTAATAACACAATCCAGTCTTGATAGTTGATTTGAGCGTCTTCCACAATCTCTTCCACTGTATCGTTTAAATCATACCACATTACAATTAACCAGTAAACATGACAATCGTCTGCATGGTGACCTTCGAAATATATACGTTTCAACAATTTCGCTACTTCCCCTCTAAATGTGTGTAATGCCATGGGCAGGCGCCATCTTTTAATCAGAGTATTGTCCTCGAACGCTTTTAGCCACTTGATTTTCATTTCATCACTGCTGCTGCTGCTGCTGCTGGTATCGCTCTCGGTATCGCAGCAGTACATGGCCCCATCGTCTTGTGCTTTTGTTGTTGTTGTTGTCATCGGTTGTGCTGCTGCTGCTGCTGCTGCTGCTGGTGGCGATTGAGAAGTGGAACTGCTACAGCCACTGCCGCCGACGCCGCCGCCGCCTGCTTTAATGGTGGACAACCAGCACTGGCAGCACCAAGTGGTGGTGGTGGTGGTGGTGTTGGTACCGTCAGTCGTGTCAGCTGCAGCTGGGGAAGATATAATACAAAATATTGTAATTATTGATATTAAAAGTAAGCAAGTGTAAAAGTGATAGATTTTCAAATTACATAGAACAGAGTTGAAATACTCAACATGTTAGTAAAACTTGTATATAATTGAAATAAAAACTTACATTTGGTATGTGATGAAGCTTGCAGATCCATCGTTATTGACTATAACGCGATATTCGTTGTGACACTGTAGTAGTAGTAGTAGTAGTAGAATATGGTAGTAAGATGACTGTTTTATAAAAATATAGTTTACGAATCGCGAGCTCAAACGACACCGTACGGCGTGACGTGGCGTGAGGTTGGCTGGCCGACAACAACTGGTCGAGAGAATAACTTGCGTCATGCGCCGGGTGTCTAGACGCATGACGTAATCATGGAATGCGTACGCGGCTGAGTGGGCGTAGGGGGCGGGGTGTCTGGGTGCATACCTCATTTGCACGTGTCACTGCTGTGATGCCACATTCCGACATTCCAGTAGGACTCGCTGCGAATTTCACACAACGCCTAGTCCTACTATGATTCTGCTGCTGCTGCTCACATATAGTCTCGAAATTTGAACCTGTTATACAGTGACGAGGTGGCCTAAGGGTTCATCATCATGAATGAGAGACGTTAGCCCGGTTAGCTAAAGAATAGCGCCGGTTCGAATCCGACCTTAGCCACTGTGCATGGATGCGCCACCCCGTCACTTTTTTCTTTTTTTTTTTTTCTTTATAAACTTAGCTTACAAAGTGTACTCAGTGCTGCTAGCGCCATCTATACATTTCTTAGCGCACTTTTGAAACGTAGCTTCCTCTAACGGATCTTTGCCTAACTAGCTGCGGACTTTTTTAGAACTACTCGGACGGCAGCTCATCTATACCTTTTTGTAGCGAATGTTTTTGGAACTAAAACTTCCACGTCCATTGACTCTAGCGACATCTATACATTTCTTAGCGCACTTTTGAAACGTAGCTTCCTCTAACGGATCTTTGCCTAACTAGCTGCGGACTTTTTTAGAACTACTCGGACGGCAGCTCATCTATACCTTTTTGTAGCGGATGTTTTTGGAACTAAAACTTCCACGTCCACTGACTCTAGCGACATCTATACATTTCATCGAGAACCATTAAGCGAATCGATAACTCGCATACAAAGTGGCGCCATCTAGCGGTGATCATTGCGGAACTAACAAGTGGCGCCATCTCACGGATCTTTGCCAAACTAACTAGTGGCGCCTCTGGCGGATTTCTATGGAACTCACAAGTGGCGCCATCTAACGGATTTGCTATGAAAATAACAACAGGCGCTCTTACACATACACAGTGGCGCCATCTAGCGGGGATCATTGCGGAACTAACAAGTGGCGCCATCTATACATTTCATAGCGGATATTTTTAGAACTAACTAGTGGCGCCTCTGGCGGAGTTTTATGGAACTAGCAAGTGGCGCCATCTAGCGGATCTTTGCCAAACTAACTAGTGGCGCCATCTGACGGATCTTTGCCAAACTAACTAGTGGCGCCCCCTAGCGGAAAAGTTTTGGTCTAGAACGGGAGGAGGAGGAGGGGCTAGAACCGGCACAAACTAACTACTTATACCTATTGTCAAAGTCGATGGCATTTATTAAAGTAGGGCAATGGGATTTTAAGGTAGGGCATTGCCCCATAATGCCCCCCCCCCTCCCTAGATACGGGCCTGAAGACAATATTTATGTTTTAATTATTTGCTCGTCTTATACCTACAGGGCCCACCCGGTAACATGTCCTCGGGCTCGATTTGATTGCCATAATGTCATCCAGACTGAATAAGTCAAAACTTTTGGCTAGCTAACCTAACTAACCAATAAAGTTCTGTATTCTGTACTAAAGAGGGTCCCAACCCAAGCGAATAGCCTCGTTCCAAAACGTGGAGCGCCCAGCTCAAGTAGCACTCCACTTGAATAAACTACCAGTCTACTTGAACTTCGAGTAAAGATCACTCGTATTAGATGAAGCATACGAGACAATATGTGGTCACGAGTGTCACCACATATCGGCGCTCCCATACTAAAGGTGTTCGGATGGCAACTGCAGCCGCATTATGCTGCGACAATACTGTTGCGGCCTTTTCCTTCATAGATGATAAATAAATATTATAGGACATTATCACACAAGTATTCTCTGTAAGTTTCATATCAATTAAACCATGTCGTTTTAAAATGAGAGCATAACTTAGATTGTATCTGAGCTGCGTTTTGGCGGAAGGTTCGTTTGACTCTTAAAACCCAAAATTTTGAGTACATTATTATTAATTTTACTCCCCCATATTCGAAAAACACATAAAGCTTATACAACCCTATAACCTATTAAAACTGAAGCTATTGAGCCCAAAATTGGGACGCACCTAAGTACCAGGTGATAAAATTCCCACAATCCTAATTTCATAAGTGTTCTCGTAAAGACCTTAAATCCGCAACAATTTGAAAATTCTTCCATAAAACGGCCCCCCCATTTTCGTTAATGATTTTAGTTATGTCTAAGGCCCGTTTAAAATTTAATTGGGGGATAAATTTCCACTTAGCCTAAATACCAATCTTACTTAACTGAAATGTTTTGATTATACAGCGTGAGCCCTGTGTTACGAGCAAAATTGGTGGAAGCATAATTAAGTCATTAAATTATTTTTCACCACCAGCTGGTAAAGGCTCTCTTGATTATTCAAAAACTGATGAGAAAGTTGCATTTATCCACATGTGGGGCAAATAATCAAATGTAAATGTTGTTTCCTTATTTTGGCTGGTACAATTGACTTTTAAATTATGATTTTGAATGATAAATATTTAATAACATTCATTTTGAATTGATTTTGTTTGATATTTTACAGTCAGTATTTTCCTCGCGTTGGTGTGGTGAAAAAATTGTGTTTCACTCGGTGGCAAATTTTATTTAACCTCTTGTGCTAATATTGATACCCGAGCAAGCGAAAGATTTCAAAATAGAACCGCGTAGCGAGAGGTTCGAAAAGTGGAATCTTGAGCGTTGCGAGAGTTAAACAACTTTGCCCCCTTGTAAAACAACTATTACAGTTCAACTAAGTCACTCGCATCGCGTGATATATTTCGGAGAACCGAGGTCAATTTAATACATTACGGCACTACTTTGAAAAAAAAAACTATCTTCTTTGTCTATCAAAAGAAAAATGTGGTACCTATACTACCTATATATGTATGGGATGCATACTGCCTTCAACTTTTGAGTGTCAGTGTGAGATACGAGATTTTTTCAAAGTACTCACGATTTCTTTTCCGGCTATTTTTAAATCTATAATTTATAAGATCTATTTCTTTCGCAGATTTCTTCGAAGATGTCTCGTTGATTCGGCCAGTCTGATTTGAACTCTACGCGATGACGAAAAAGTTCGAATTCAACTGGCAGATCCCGGTGCCCGAGCCGCTACTGCAGGTAACTAGTTTTTTTGTATTTATTTATAAATTTAAATGACGATTGTTATTCAATATTCAGATGAATTTGAATACATTGATGTTTATGGTAATACAAATAACAATTTATATTTATTAATATTGTTCTTTCGTCAGATTTCAATAAAATTTGGTGGATTGATAAGAGTTCCCTAATCTGTCCAATAAATGTACATATACTTACTTAGTTGAGTAGAGTACAAAATGAGTCTTGGCCTCTAACACAAGAGCACGCCACTTTGCCCGGTCCAGAGCGATATAACGCCAGCTTTCGCCGACGCCGAGCTCACGGACATCCGCCATCCGCCGCGATTTCGTCTCCGCTGGCTTGGCCAATATACATAATATGTTTAAATACATATATTTTTTACACAATTTTATGTCATAAGCATGGTCTAAAAAATTTTTTACCTGAGTTACGAAAATGTATGATATTTTCGTAACGCAACTTAAAACTTCATAAGTTTTTGTTAGGACTGATCGAGATTTCGTATTTATTTAGTTCAAAATGCGTAGCTCTTCAAACTTACCCAAGGCACAATTTACCGCTGCATTTCGTGGCAGTTTTCGTTATGCTGCCACGAAATGCTGGAACAACCTTCCACCTCCTATTTGGGAGAGCATGACTGTTAGTAGGTTCAAGTCTAAACTGAAAACACACCTAATAGCTCAACAAGGTATTGCTGCCTAAGGGCATCATTCTACATAGCTCCAGTTCCTAAACATTATTAACCTCCAAGTCGATTTCTAGTTACCGCAATATAATGAATTTATATAAAATAGAATAGAATAGAAGATGCTTTATTCAGAAACGCTTAATTTAAACTTAACTAATGACGCTAACATAGATTGCTGGTTATAAAGCGTTCCTGAAATGGTCTCCACTCAGCTTTATGTCAAGGAACCTTTGAGGTCCCCGACGCTGGTCTTCCGTGAAAACCTTTCCGAGAGAGCGCAACAAATACAACTTAATATAATATAACAGCTATACAAATCAAATATAAAAAATATAATACTACAGCTATACAAATTAAATATAATTTTAGCCAAATTACTAAAACTATTAATCCACACCAAAAATGTAAAAACTATTGACCACTACAGCAACAGTCATATGTATAATCTGTGTACCTTTGCTGTATATACAAGTATTTATATTTCATATTTACTATTGACAAATGTTTATTTATCATTAACTACCTGACACACAATAAATAAATATGAATATGAAGTCGCGCAGTATGCCGTTCCGCACACCTCCACCTCCTCCTGGCTCCACAGAAAACCAGCGCCGTTACAACGCTTAGTCGTGCCAACTGCATTGCTGAGTGGAGACCATTTCAGCCTCACATCCTTATCTGTTAGTTTTGTATTTTTCGCTTTTCACTTCTGTTTTAATTTATCTTTTCTTGTTGTTGTTAATGTATCTTTGTAATGTAATAATGATGTGTTGCCTGAATAAATATTATTCTATTCTCTTCTATTACCGAAACACAAAGTTGACAACAAACAATAATTCGACCCACAAAGCTTCAATAGTAATTTTCTCTCGACTAAAAATGTAATAAACTTAATAGGTATAAAATTAATCTTTCACTAAGAAATCCTTTCATCTTAACCTTGATTTTATTACTTAGTCAAGTTTATTTTTAATTTTCCTATTAATTAAAAACCTTTGGTCAATTTTCCTCCACTTAAAGTGCTGTCAAAGGCACAGCTGATGACCCTAGAACGTTTTTAATGTAATTCCGATTGCTTAGCTTTTTAATTTTCGCCTATCGACCTTGTGAAATGGATCAAGGTTGGCACAATTCCATTTCTTGTGAATGAAATGTAATCAAAATTGGTATTTATTGCCAAGGTAGACTTTTTGATAAGATATTCAAGGACAAAATTAAGTTTTAAGTTAGCTGTGAGCATAGCATAATTAAATCACTAAAATTAGGAAGTTACAGCTAGTGCTTATGTACAAGATCTTAACATTACGTTCGTAATCTACATCGATATAAATAAACAAACATCTTAACTGGATCAGCGCGTGCGCTAAAAGTGATTCATTCCGACGTAATCAGACAGCGGCGCCGGCGTTGTTGCCGCCGCTGTATCTGTAAATTTTCCTGTTAAACGAAATGATAATGCGGCGGCGAACGTCACTTATTTTATAAAGGAAATTGACAGATACAGCGGCGGCAACAACTACGCCGCAACCGTAATGCAGCTGCAGTTGACATTCTAAAAATTTTAGAAAACGAACGATGTTTTTGTAAATTTTCATTACGACACACAACACAATCAACAGTGACGAATGGGGTTGGCCGGTCGAAATAATTAGCAGATGGCGCCAGCATAGCTTGCCCCGTCAATCCCTATAATCGTGTCAAATTTTTGTTTTTTTAATGCCCTGGATGCCCCAGCCCTTTAAGCCAAATCTCATAGAAAAAGGGGCAAGCTATAATGGCGCCATTTCTGTAAACCTTTGACAGTTGCCAACCCCATTAAATCATTCGATTTACTCGCGGCAGCATCAGGGACCGGACAACCCTTTCCGCGATAAAACCCTTTCAATGGGCGACACTTAAACACGGCTAACACATTGAAAGACTTTCCCTTTTGAACTGCAAGCCCATTCATACCCTTACCTTTGACTAACCCTTACCGAAAAGCTAACCAAAAATAAGGCTTGCTCTTAATATGGATTACCCTTATCTTTAAGCGCTTTTTATAAAGGTTTCCTTTTGCGTGAAAGAGACAGGATTAGTATATATCTACGGTAGTGTATGAAAAGGAAAGAAAATACGTGCCTAGTCAAAGAACGCCGCCGTCGCCGCCGACGATCGCTCGGATTCGAAGTAATGTGTGCTTTATGAACAAGGTAGACGACTTAAATTAGCACGCTTATATGCTAAAAGGGAATAAGCCCTTTATAAGGCTAACCCTTATAAGCAATATGCAAGGTGTTGGTGAGCGGATGATAAGGGTTTTGTAAGGGTATTCGGGCTACCGATTACTCAAATGTGGTAGCTTTATATAAGGGTTTTTAAAAGCAAAACAAAGTGTTTCGTCTGGCAAAGGGTATGGTGAGTTAAGCCTTATGCAATACCCTTATAAAGTAGTAGTAGTAGTTTATATAGTATAGTACCAGCAGCAGCAACGCAGCAGTAATGCTGCTGCCATTGATCGGAACCGGTTTTTTGCAAAAACTTCGACATAACCATTATTTTATCAAATTATTATATACTCCAAAAGTAAGACTCAGCTGTGTGTTTATGTAACGAATTCGTATTATTAGATTGACCAATTAGAAATGAATTGAATCAAATGAAGTAATTAACAAAATAACGAAAAAATACCGTTTTCGTTCCGATACAAAAAATACCGGTATCCGATCCCTGGCTGCTGCTGTTTCAAACCAAATGTAACCTTCAGTCTCGACCTCGATATTCAGAGCTAAACTTATCAAATCGGAAGCAACCCTGATCTTTATCTTACGTGTCAATGTCCTCTACGATCGTCATATGTTTGGCAACCAATCAACACAACACAAGTCAGTATTGTTATTTCTATCTTATTCAAGTTTAATTTTTTATCTCTATAGCAGTAAGGTTGTTTCTGAAATATCCTGTGCAAGTGAGATACGAGTTTTTTAAAGGAGCTTTTGTGGTGAACTGTCGGTTAGCATTATTTATATCGCTCTCGAAGTAATAAAAAAAAAACAAATACATATAGACAAAGATAGATATAACTCCGTAATAAATGGATACAGTCTAAAGAAAAAACGTTCCTCGAAAATAAAGAAAATTTGATTCTCGGTCAGATGGCGCCACTACCTTTGGCCTACTCTCGGATAGATGGCGTTGACGGTTTCGTTTGTTATTCAACAATTTCAACGCATATCAGTGAAAGGACATGGATCAAAATCATATAAAAATAATTAATGCAAATAAAAAAATCATTTATCCATATATACATACATTTTATGGTATTTTTATACATCTTCATTTTTAGTTTTAATCGTGTGTCGATAGATGGCAGTGAATTTACTGTGGCTACAAAATTTACTATGACAGTACCGCTCTATCCTATATAGGCCAAGCAATAAGAAGGTATAGAGGGAAATGCTTGGAACACAGCTTTTGACTCCGTAACTTTGTTTGGACTATATAGTTAGAAGGTGAACATAATTATCAAGTCCCCGGCCGTAGCCTTTGAGCTCCCAGCTGAGAGGGGGGTAAGAAGGTCCTATTTTTCAGTTTTTCTCATATCTTGGAAACTAGTCAGTCAGTCTTTACCTAGATGGACTTATCTTTTTGTTAAGCTATTAGATAATGGTGTAGATACTTTTGGCGCGTAGTCTGATCCGTTACTTTTGATGCTGACTGTACTGGGGATTCACCAGCAGCGGCAACGGCTAATTTATCTGTCAGACGTGAATATTTACGTTGAGCAACCTCGAGCTGATTTAATATCAACCGTAAACTTTACGGCACCGACGAATAACTAATGGATGAGGCCCGTATACATAACGTATGGTGCGTAAAGGTTCTACCTAAGAGCGTTTTCACAATTTCCGATCCGATATCGGATGTCGGAAGGAAGTAAAATGTAAGAAATATGCAATATTTGTCTTCGATTACCGCGATAGTTACTCATGTGGCTGGTGTTCTCACGTGCTCTCAATGTGCACGGGGGTTCGCCTCGAAGATCGGCTACGTCAGCCATATTCTGGCGCACGAGCGCCGTGCTAACTGTAACAGTTAGCTCGTAGTTACTAGGAGTCGAAGTGGTCGCCATGGTCGAAATCGGCCGGAAGGATCATCATCATCATCAGTTACTCATGAAATAATACTATGAAACTACTACTAAACTATGAACTATATCGTGTATATCTTTACTTGATAATAGTTGTATTGTATAACTAGCCCTATGAAACGATTTTGCATGTACATGGTTCATTATTTTTGTATTGAGGTATTTTTGCACATTGTAGCTTTTCTTTAGTCACCCGTTGACCACGAACGCTGTAAAGGGTTCGAAACGTCGGGATGCAATAAAAAATCAATATACGCGACATAATCCGTTTTCATAGTTTTATTTATTATTATTACCTATTATATACGAATGCACAGGCAGCTTAAAATAGCTGATACTGCACTTGTGTTTTGTCCATTCGTAAAATGTATTTCATAAGAAATATGTGTTTCTCTGGATTTATTTATGCATTAATTAAATCATTATTACTAAAAATCGATAGACAACGCAAAAAATGCCGACTTAATGCCAATGGCACTCTCCTGTAGCTGTTTTTCTCATAAGCGCCTTCCAACATCCGATATCGGAAGGGCGCTTCCTATAATTTCAGCATGTCGGAGCCCCCCCGTGAGCTGTTGGACCGGTAATATTTGTTTGTGTGCGTATGTGTATGCATAATGCTTGTTGTAGTGTGCGTGACCGCTGAAGACGGCGCCCGGGCGCTCCCCCGCGGACTGATTACGCGGATGTAGGTATTGGATATATCGGATCGGATGTATCGGATCGGGCAATGTGAAAACGCTCTAATATTCCTAAAACTTAGGACGAAGCATTAAGAACTTTGAACATCGACACGCCTATCCCTATCTCTATTGCACGTGTAACGTGTATTAGCCACGCTCTCAAACCGGTTTAAAAAAATACCGGTTTATTTCAGTTTTACTCCGAACTATCATGATTCATGAGAACGCGAACGTTTTGCATGGCATTGAGTTATTATTACTATAGAGATGACATACCAGACAATGAAATTGTCGCAATCACAACCTGTACCACGCGACCAAAACGTCGTAAGCACCGAAAAATTCATGGCGCTTACGCGTTTAGGTCGCGAGATTCACGCTCCTCGTCTATGGTTTGATGCCAAAACGGCAGACACTCATGGCGCAAAATACTGGTTCTCTGGTGGTGGTGGATCTACCCGCAGTGGCCCAGCCCGCAGGTTGCCTATTCTACTCGCTCCTAAATGCAGGCTCGCGAAGTCACGAAAGTCACTAAATATTATGGGACCAAAGCTTTATAACTCAGTACCGACCGATATAAAAGAATCGAAAAGTGACACAATTAAAATCGTTACTTGTAGAAAAGGCTTACTACTCGATCGAGGAATTCATGCTGTCTATGCGAAATTATCATTGACTCCATATCGTAATTTCCTCTAAACATTTATATCAACCTATTATTGTGAATAATAATTTTATCTTTATTTTATTCTTAAGAATTTGTGACTAGTAAAATGTATCTTATTTTACCAATAAAGATCTGTATCTGTATCTGTGCCGGTTCTATACGTTAGTACTTAAATAGTTCAATAATGCATGGCAACCTTGTAACCTCTTATTAAAATACTTATTATAATATGTCTAAATCCGCAGCCGCATGTGAGACTCGAAAAATCCACATCCGCGTCCGATGTGCAAAATTCTGCATCCGCAACGTCCCTGGCATAAAGGACTTTACCCTTCAAAAACATCATAGTTAAACATCAAGATTCATAAATATCTATGCACTGAGTGTATTAGCAGTGCTTGTAAAGCTGAACAGACAGCTATGCACATCGTGTGCAGTGAGGTGCGCATTTCCATCCGACTGCATTGCGATTAGGTGTAACCCAGATAGCATCGCCATCGCAGGTGATCATCTGTCTGTCTCAATAATCATCTGTCTCAATGTCAGTTGTAAATAACGAATCGTATCATTCGTATCGGATAAAAAACGGTAACCTCCCAGGGCCCACTGACTATCAGTCCGCCGGACGATATCGGCCTGTCAGTTAGAACAAACATTTGACAGTTCCGAACAAATGACAGGCCGATATCGTCCGGCGGACTGATAGTCAGTGGGCCCCCTAATTAAGGGAGCAGCAAGCTCGATCGAATTTAGCCTTCCCATACCATCGAAGTTTCGTTCTCATTTTAAAACTGCGTGTTGGATTGTAATGAAACTTTGCACATAGGTACAGGGTGGGCCAGTGATAAATGCATTAAAAAAAATATGTTTTTAAATAAAAATCATAATTAGAATTTGGAATAAAGAAATAAATTTTACGTTTTAAAAATTAAATCATCAAGATGTCGTCCGTAGCGGTTGCGGCACTCTTCCAGTCTTGCTTGTAAATTTTGAAAGACTTAAAAAGACTTTCGTGTTAAGAGATTTCCTGGCTCCGAAACTTCACGAATCGTATGGTTACAACAACAACACATGGTTTCAGCAAGACGGGGCCACCTGCCATACAAGTAACGTGACCCTGGAAGTTTTGCGTGAAATGTTTCCTCAAAAATTGATATCGAGGCGAGGTGACATTGCTTGGCCTCCCAGGAGCCCTGACTTAACTTCGGCAGACTTCTTTTTGTGGGGTTACTTGAAGAGTAAAGTGTACTCCAATAATCCGACAACCGCAGCATTGATTATTTATTAAAAAAAATTAAATGCATTTATCACTGGCCCACCCTGTATGACATGAGCTGGTATATCTGTGCCTGTAATTAGTTTACATAGCTCCAGTTTATAAAACAAACGAAATAGAGCATAAACAAGTTATCTATGAAAAACTTAAATTTGCTGTATTTTTTAACTATGGTATCTGAAGCTACTTCAACAAATTACAGGCATGCATGTTCTTCATAAGAATAATGTTTAGAATAAAATTTTAAGTCATAATGTATTGTTTGTCCCATTTTCGTTAGTCATAATTTGTTTTAAATTAATTTTTAAGAAGCAGAAACGTCTGCGATTCATGCTATTGAGCTTAGAATAAATTCCATTTTTAAATTTATAACTTATTTTGTTCAGAAACGCGTAACTTTTAATCTAACCTAATCTATAGGATAACCTTACGAAAATCCTGAAGAGTTAACGGTTTCAGTTTTATGACTAATGATGATATGACATTATGACTTGAAACTTTATCAAATAATGGGACCCCTTAAAAAATACGTCTACAGCGTTTAAAACACAATGCAAAACAAGGTTATTCATTTTCAGACAGATCTAAATAGTCTAATAGATATTATTTAAATCAGTAGCCAGTGGGTGGGCAACTGGACAATGCAGTGACAATGACAATAACAAATGCGTGTCTCTGACAACGGCATGCTGACGTGCAAAATGGCTATAAATATGCTTATGTTTGCGTATACAATAGTAGATTGTGTGACGAGGGAGCAAAATGACATATTTACGGCGAGGGCGTCCATTGAATCCTGAACGAAGCGAAGGATTCTATGTATAATTGAATCCTGAGCGTAGCGAGGGATTCTAAAATAGAATCCTGAGCGTAGTGAGGTATTCAAGTGTTAACGCCCAAGGTGGAAATAATTTTGCTACCATGTGGCACATACTGTTTTTCACATCACCTATGAGGAAATTGTTATGTTCCAAAATATTATTTAACCTAAAAAAAATGTATGCAAAGAAGAAAAAAAAAAAAACGTCCTGAAACAGAAAAGTGCCACTGATCCCTCCTAGTAGGGAAGAAAAGTGTCATTTTGATCGCTCCTAGCGGGGAAGAAAAGGCCCTTTTTCGAATAGGTGACGTGAAAATGCATTTTAAATAACATTGAGGTCTACATGTTAACATGCACCGCGTCTGTGAATCAACATTGTTAAAATTAGCAAAATTGCTAATGTTCCTGAACAAAAAGCCATTAAAACGAAAATGGTTTAAATTTCAAGTCGTATTGCACAACACGACTAACGATTATTTTGAAACCGATTGAGATATGAAGTGGATTGCAAATGGCCGTCTATATCCGTATGATTGATTTACGGAAATTGGGACGTGCAATCGGTGCAATACAAGTGTTTGGAGATGATTGGGATTTTCCGTATCCGTAACACACATTACCGTACGTCGGACAATCTCGGTGAGTTATTAACAAAAATTCATTCATTTAACAAGGAAATTTGACGTGCAATTGATGCAATAAGCACAAGTGTTTGAGATTTTCCGTTTGATCATTATGTCACCGCAATTTGTTTCGAAAAATATCTAGTTTTTAGTAGGTAACAGTTGGTTTCTAGGAATAGAAATAGTTTCACAAACGTGACTAGTTAAGGATGACTCACGTTAGACCGGGCCGTGACCGGGCCGGAGCTTCCGGAGCTTCGTTTTCTATGGAAAGCATCACGTGATCACCTGTCATGTCATAGAAAAGTAAGCGCCGGAAGCTCCGGCCCGGTCACGGCCCGGTCTAACGTGAATTATCCTTAAGCGATTCGCTTTGAAATTGTTGCAACTGAAACAAAAAAGAAAATGATAATTTGAGTTCAGAGGAAGGAAAATTCGTTTTGTATTTGTAATCATTTAATTCAAGCAACATGGCTCATAAAAGCTTTGAAACATAAAAATCTATTAAAATTAAAATACAAACTTAAAAATTAAAATGATTAAAATATGTATTACTAACAATAACAATAGGACACGTGAATCATTCTTACACAAGTAAATATTATTTTTATTTTACAAGTCGCGGGCAGAAGATAATTATAAAAAAGCTTAACTAGGCATAAAAATAAAAACAAAGGTCAGAATTGTTAATGCGAATCTTGAAATAACTTTTAATTCATGTTTGTAGACCAATTCAAACTTATTACATTGTCACAACATGTACGGAACTACGATCAAATAAAAGCGAAATGTACTCGCGAATGACATCAGTTAGAATTCATTTTGATGTAACAATATGTTTCAATTGGCCTCTTGGTCAAATCCACGCCTAGAAACAGTTCTCATAAATCATAATACATCACTAGTAAACTGAAACATAAATATTTAGCAAATAGCGGGCCAATAATCTAAATGGAAGCAATTTGGAGAGTAAGTAGTTTACCGACTGAGTGTTCTGTAAATATGTACCATGTACCTAATACGCAAATAATAAGAATAAGAAATATTTACTAATATAATATTTATATTTTATAATCTACTCTAAAATAAAACCGGCCAAGTGCGAGTCGGACTCGCGCACCGAGGGTTCCGTACTTTTTAGTATTTGTTGTTAAAGCGGCAACAGAAATACATCATCTGTGAAAATTTCAACTGTCTAACTATCACGGTTCATGAGATACAGCCTGGTGACAGACAGACAGACTGACAGCGGAGTCTTAGTAATAGGGTCTCGTTTTTACCCTTTGGGTACGGAACCCTAAAAAACGAGGAGAGGCCTTTGCCCAGCAGTGGGACATCAAACTCACCAAAGTAGGCTAATAAAAAAATCTACTCTAAGTAATATTTCTAATTTTCTACTACTATTGCTCTTGAGTAAAAGATTCGCATTTCAGCAGGGCAGCATTTTGGAGCAAAGTATTAGGCACATTTTAAGGTATAGATTACTATATAGATAGATACTAAAGTACGAGATATGGTACTTATAAATTTTGACACATCTTACATATTTTTTTAAGCGCCGGAATCTTTTGTTTCTTTAGGTGACTCACATTAGACCGGGCCGTGTCCTGGCCGGAGCTTCGTTTTCTGTGGAAAGCATCACGTGATCACCTGTCATGTCATAGAAAAGTAAGCGCCGGAAGCTCCGGCCCGGACACGGCCCGGTCTAACGTGAGTCATCCTTTATACTTCTCATGCACCGTATAGAAATTGCCACATTTTGCAATAAGTACATGATTTTCCTTTAAGAACCAGTTAAACACATTGTCATTCGTTTAACACAGTTTAATGGCAGAGTAACGACTATTTCACAGTCCAAGGCGCCGTAAAAGTCTTCATTGCACCATTTCAGGACGACTGGCAGTGTCTGAAGTTTTATCTTACATGGAACTGAATGGTTTTTATACTTTTCAGTTTTATGTGCTCTTTGAAAAACAAGGGAATCGACTAAATGTATACTCAATTTGTAACATCGTAAATATTTTTATTGCGAAACGTAAGTGACGTGCAGCTACTGTCCGCGCGCGAATTTGTAACATCGTAAATATTTTTATTGCGAAAGGTAAGTGACGTGCAGCTACTGTCCGCGCGCGAATTTGTAACATCGTAAATATTTTTATTGCGAAACGTAAGTGACGTGCAGCTACTGTCCGCGCGCGAATTCCGTGCACGGCTTAGGAATGTTAGGAATGTTGGGTGTCATGACAGAGTGGTGTCATGTTGTACGAGCGCGGCGGACACACTCCCACTTCCTCGACCTCCGAATGCACGGAATTGGCGCGCGGGCAGTATGTCAATAAAATAGTTAAATGAGATTAGCGTATTTATGAATTGGAGAGCGTCTTAAATAAGGTAATTGTGGAGTATACAGCAGGCATACAACATTTTTGATTGGGAAGACCGTCATACTTATTTGTATATGGTTTGTATATATATGGTCGAAAAGGAAGAGCTTTGCTCCTTTTGCTCTGAAGGTCGCTTCAGCAAGTTAACTATGGGTAGAAACGCAAAAGTAAAAAGCGACGAAAGAGACGGTCTTACCTGATCCTAGATTGTCCTATGTGCTCCTTCTAGTACCTGAAATGGTCTGTGCTTTAGCGTAAAACATGGCACACTGCATCAGATTCGCACGTCGTGCGAGCAGGATGTCGCTACAAAACGCGCTTAGCGTTGTCTCGCTCAAACATCGGAGTGACGTGCGAATCGGATGCAGTGTGCCATGCGCCTTCGTAAAACTATACCATGGGTAGACTTATTAACTGCCCGTGTAGTGATCTGCATACCGACATGCCTTAATTGCGCCACCGTGGCCTGTGACAAACATGCCTGTGTTGGCCTGGCTTGGCCTGAGTATCGCTCGTTAGCCTGGCCCGAGCCAGAGTACATTTGCATAAAGTAGTCTATCCTTAAACAAAGCATCGGCTCCGCCTAAACAACACGTAGGTAATTAGGGTTGCCACCTTTTTTCTATACACATATAGTATTTTTGTCAAAATATTGAAAAAATATAGTATTTACTGGGAAATTAAAAAAAAAGGCACCGATTTGAGGCGAATTAAAAATCCAAGTCGCATACGATGCGATATCGGTGACATTTATATACCCCATTCTTGAGTGATTAAAATATAGTATTTTTCGTACTATATTGTTTTTGTATAATATATAGTACAAGTGACTAAAATATAGTACGATACTATATATTATAGTATGGGTGGCAACCCTATAGGTAATACACAATACTAGCCTAGAGTTAGTATTCTGAAGCCATGTAGATTTGGTCGTGCTAATCCGCTCTCTAACGGCCCGGCCACGACATCGCGCGGCGGCGGCAGCGGCGAGCGGCGGCCATAGGTTGGAGCGAGACACAGCGATCGGACCTTTCGTTCCCGTATTCGGGGCGTATATGAAAGTTATAAAATAAAATATCATTTATTTCAGCCGATAATTTTCTTTCAATGGCCGCTTGCAAAGAATGACGCTGAGTGAGATACAGTTCAGATAATCTCTGGCTCTGATTCACGCGATAAGCATTTCCTATTTATAGACTCGCATGAATGAAATCCGATTTAAATTCCTGTCAGTGGCAGCATTGACGTAAACATAGTTTTGTGGTTAAATATAGACGTAAACACAAATAATAAAAAAACGGCCAAGTGCGAGTCGGACGCGCACGAAGGGTTCCGTACCATTACGGAAAAAAAACAGCAAAAAAAATAACTTTTGATGTATGGGAGCCCCATTTAAATATTTACATTATTCTGTTTTTAGTGTTTGTTGTTATAGCGGCAACAGAAATACATCATCTGTGAAAATTTCAACTGTCTAGCTATCACGGTTCATGAGATACAGCCTGGTGACAGACAGACGGACAGCGGAGTCTTAGTAATAGGGTCCCGTTTTTACCCTTTGGGTACGGAACCCTAAAAAGAACACAATGTATCTGGTTATCGGTAATTGTGGCGTGTTTTGTGCATGTATTGAAGGTCTCTGTACGCCTGATGCGTGTGCGTATGCGTATAGACATGCGCGTTATAATATACAGATCTTTATGAGAGATGGCACACCTCTTGCGTAATGTTTATATAGTCTGCATCTTCTCAAATGATTTTTTCGCCAAAGACCTTAATCTGTTAAGCAACAGCCTTTGTTCCTTTTAAGCGTGCGCGTGCCCTTTGTTGGTGAGCGCATGCCACTCGCTGAATACACAATGGTCACGCGCTCACCAACAATGGGCACGCGCACGCACAAAAGGAACGAAGGCTTTTGTTTACCAGATTAGGGTCTTTGGCGAAAAAATCGTTTGGGAAGATGCAGACTACATTCTAACTTTTAACGCACGCACACGTGCAATCGAGACCACCTTAACTTAAGGGCAAAAATCGTTTAAAGTTCTTGCATACGGTCAGGCGATATCATAGAAGTCATGACCAATAGCATGGCACTTAAAAATGTGGGTGTTGAAAAAAAAAGATTAGCTCAGGTAAAGTTTATTGCCGTCCATTGTCTGTGTGATGGTCGGCATTTGCAAACTAAGTTAAGGAATCCAAAATGCATCCTAATTGGTTATCTTTATGGGGAGGCGAAGCTTAGCCTAAACAACAACTAATAAACTGTCCTTACTAATACCTATTGTTTGCCTCATTACCTGTTTCAACCTTTTAATTATTAACATAAAGAATCCTAAATGCATTGTAATTGGTTATCTCTATGGGAGGCGGAGTTTAGCTCGCTCGTAAGGATCGAGTTTAAAAAATTCTGAAGTGTTTCACCGGGAACGGCTCCGATTGTACCTAATTTACGCACACGCACCCGGTGTGCTCTGGCCTTAATAGTGCTAAGCCATTTGTGCAACAGAGAAACGTGGAGAATCAAACAAATAATTAAATCTGGAACATTTTAATTCGATTGGATATTTCTATAAAAACCGGCCAAGTGTGAGTCGGACTCGCGCACGAAGGGTTCCGTACCATTACGCTCAAAAACGGGAAAAAATCACGTTGGTTGTATGGGAGCCCCACATAAATATTTATTTTATTCTGTTTTTAGTTTGTTGTTATAGCGGCAACAGAAATACATCATCTGTGAAAATTTCAACTGTCTAGCTATCACGGTTCATGAGATACAGCCTGGTGACAGACAGACAGCGGAGTCTTAGTAATAGGGTCCCGTTTTTACCCTTTGGGTACGGAACCCTAAAAAATGTAGAAAAGGGTTTATTGTATTTTCCGCCCTTTTCTCGTGATTGATTCATGCTTACTACCAAATAAGACTCACTTACTCATTTAAACTTGTAAAAAAGCCCCTAACGGCTTTTTGCATTAAATGTAGGTAAATATTATACATGCAAGTTAAATTTGATTTGAATACATTGCTGCCGAAGTAATTATTTCGAGCTAATATTATTACAGCAAAACTAAATCCATTTCGAATTCAATGGAGTCTGTTTCAATTAATGCAGGTAAGTATTAATTTGCGTTTTCAATAACTGTCAAATCAGTCGGAATATTCAATATTATTATGTTCACAGAATTTGAATCACGCGCTAATGCTTATAGAAATTTCTAGCTAGTAATGAGGATATCTGTACATATTGCTTTTATATATCAAGATTTAATGATTGCGAAGGATAGACACCAAAGAAGGGTGACAGCTTTAAAGCGTCAATACAGGGTGAAATTTTAACCACCAGCCATAATATTCGTAGTGACTTTATAGTATAGGTCATACTGAACAACTTTTATTATGGGACCAATGCCGAAATCGCAAATTTTGTGTTTTAATCGGTGGAAAATTTTATTTAACCCTGGTGCATGAGAATAGGGCAGTTTCTATCAAAATTAAATTAAATTATGACAGTATCTTATTTATATAGTTTTTAATAAATACGAAATACTACTTTGTTATAAAAACATTAGATTTATTTTTTAATTTCAAATTAAAGTCGTAGTTTAGTCTTCTACTTGCGTTTAGTAGCAAATGTATGTACTGGCACTTAAATAAATAAATAAATATTATAGGACATTCTTACACAGATTGACTAAGTCCCACGGTAAGCCCAAGGAGGCTTGGGCTTGGCACTTAACACTAAACAATGTAAAAACAGGCTAATTGCTACAACAAACTTATGTGTGTATTGTTACAGGGCGCAGTATTCGACCGATGGACAGAAGAGAAGGACAACACTGAGCTCGAGCAGAACTGCACGTTTAAAGTGGACGAGTATGGCTTCTTTATCTACTGGAAGAGCGATGGAAAGGTACGTTTATATTCTTTCTCGTTCCCTCATTGCTGAGGATCGCGACGTGGAATTTGTCTTCATTTTGTGCGATCATAAGCCACCATGTGGACTGCACGGTGCAGACTGCCCCAGCCGACCTCTTCATAGCGTGTGCCCATCTCGTCCGTGCCCCGTGCCCCATCTCGAGCACGTTTGTCATTCATTCAGCCTAAAATATGTGCGCTCCATATCATGCACTGGAGACCGCATAATATGTCCGAAGAATCTAAGTTTTATTTTAAAAACAAAACTTCCGTGCCGTGATTAACAGATTATATTAAAAACGGGTCACACGTATTTTAAGACAAAAAACATTCGACATGTTTCACTCCGTACCGAGTAGTGTCATCAGGATGACGGTGACGGACCGCCGCAGACTGCGGGCTGCAGCCCTCCGCGCCCTATTACCCGTGGGGGCGAGAAACTACCCTCGCTTACGGCATCATTCCATTATTGTCATTGTCATTTCATTATTGTCAAATGATGGGTTGCACACAACACTCACTACGTCAATCTAAGTTTATCTACATTTCATCCACATACCTTGACATTTATAGTTGGTCAAACCAATTTGTCAGTCAGTAACAACCAGGAAAATTATACTCATCCCTTTCTTTTGGATGCTAGTACTAGTGTAAGACAGAGATAGTATGATTCTCTCTGTCTATGTTTGAAATGAGACAGTCCTTTGACAAACTATAGTTAAAATGCTTCTTATGTAATGGTTATTGACATTTGGAATAAGCTGAAAACTGGAAATGTTTCGTAATTGTTGACATTTGTTGACCTTTTTCAACTCATTTATAGCGGTCTTGTGGCATGTTTTGGCATAAAGCGAAACAAGGGGAAAAAGTGTAAGCGCCTTAACACATTCACTGCCATCGACCCGCTAGGCGGGTTCTCTGTTCGTAGGCGCTTTTCGCTACGTGTTTTGTTTTCCCGTATTATCTTCTACGCTCGTAGCGCGTAGTTCGCTGGCACTGTGTTAATGCATTAAGGAGACATGTATGGTAAAAACGAATAACCCCTCAAGATTAATGTCTATGTCCGAATTTTCTGCTAATATCGAAAAACCGCTGCTACGGTCTACCACAGGGCGGACACGCTATACATAAAAAATTACTTGCGTTTCTATGTGTGAACGGCACGTCTGTACACGCGGCATGAGTCATTGTGTGAGTAAGTTGCTTAAAAGCAGTACTGGGCGGTCGGCAAAAAGTCGTCAATCTGTTGTCGCAGGGAGGTAATTCGAATCGGAGTAGGGCGGTGCGTGGCCGTTCTGTATGATAATCAAGCATCGTAATCTGTGAGCGAAATCCATTGAAATGACGTACTTTGCCTTGACTTGACTAAGTAACAACCCTAGTACTTCAATGGATCTAAGATATTGCCAAAACGAAAATAGTAGTAGTAAACCATTAGTATTAGTATTTATTAATTTGTCTAAGGATTGCCGTAAAATTGTAAATAATGTCTATATTAGTTAATTGTTAATTGTTTTAAAAATTTAATGTTTCTTATTATGTATAGTTTAAGATCTCGTTCCCAGTCCTATTATACACAGTCAACGGTATGTACTCCTTAATTGTCGTACTGTATCAGGTGAAGTAACTTGACACAATTTTAATGCAACATATGTAATACATACAATGTGGATAAAATAAAAATGGTTTCGCTCGCAGTTTACGATGCCTGATGATAATACTATTACTTATTCTGTGGGTCTACGGCGTAGCACATGTAGCCTTGCTTAAGCCGCGATCTTTAAAAACTGCATGGACTGCATGTTAGGGAACATGCAGTCCAATTCGAACGTAGGCTGACATCTAAATGATGTCATTTAGTTATCGTTATGTGACACAAAACGAGAGACTTTAGTTCAGTTCAGTTCTTTATTTGCTTTCTTAAGATACAAGTATCATGCAAAATTGTATACAATAAAATAACTTAGCCTAAATCACGCATGAGTTGCATAACATAGCGTTAACATAGTGTTATAATTTCAATATCCAGCTTTAAGGATATACGCCGATAAAATATCTAAGTATTATCCTAATAATTATAGAATCTGCCGTCTCATACATTTTAGCAAATCATAACTATGTCAATGTTTCCCTTGCGATTTCGGGGTTGGCTCCATAGTAAAAGTTGTTCAATATAACCTACATTAATCATCCTGTATAGATAACGACATTAACGACGTCAACATTATCGCCAGATGAGGCATTGCTCACATATGACCGACTGACCCTAATCGAGGAGTGATGATCGGTATTACGTGAAAGGTCACAGAATATGGTACAGATCTTTTCAGAGATATTATACACGGTGTAACATGAGGAAACCGAATAATTTTAACAGCATATTCCTGATCAAGTGGGATTGGGCGGGACACATCTGTAGGATGCACACGGACAGATGGGCCAAAATAGCGACCGAATGGGCACCACAGATCACCCGAGGCAGAGGCAGGCCAAAAAGGAGATGGCGAGACGACCTGGACTCTTTTTGTGGCGACTGGCGGGAGCATGCACAAAGCCGTGACGAGTGGCGGAAGACAGGGGAGGCCTTTGCCCAGCAGTGGGACACAATATAGGCTATGAAAAAAAAAATCCTGATCATATTTAAACACTAAAATGTCCTATAATCTGTAATTCTCCTAGTTTCAGAGTTAATACCAATTTAAAAAAAAAATAAGTTTTTATTGTTAGTGCAAAACGCATTTTTGATGTCGATGTTGCCACTATGGGCCGTAGTAGTAGTAGTAGTAGTAAGTATCCTTATTGATAGATGTCAAAAAGTGACAAGTCGTAACACTGTAAAAACTAGGTTTTACGATAAAAAAGTAAAAGTCCATTTTAAGTGACAAGTTTACCAATAACATTTACTTTTTATGTACAAATACATTTAAAAAATCTAAAAAAAAAAAAAAATTTTTTTTTTGCGAATTTCACCTAAACTTATTACATTTTTTCCTTCTTTTGGCCTCAGAAAGGCGTGATTAAAATCTTTCGGTTTCCTCGTGAACACCTTGTATAGTTACAACCTGACGCCCAAGATAATTCTGCAATAAAACGACTTCGAAGTGCCAAAGTGTGTAAGCGTCACGGTAAATCGTGTCGCTATCTGGAGACTCGTGAGTCGTACTAACTGTTATAAAACATTCCGACCAATTGAGAACTTTTTTCTCCAAAGTCTGTTAAAAGTGGAGACCTAATAGGCTCTCCGAAACATGTCACACCTGTTAAGGCTACCAGTACCCTTACCATGAGTTTGGCACTGACATATTCGCTAGCGAATGCGTAAATCTCCTTCATTGGTGCATGCGAGGTGCACTGCGTTTGAGTTAACGCATTCGCTATCGATTATGTCAGTGTCCAACTCAAGTCGTGGTAAGGGTACTGTAATCATAAGTACATACAGCCAGAGACGGGACTGCTAATTTGACTTTACGTCATGAGGTGGCATTTTTAATTCTGATTCGGTAAGTATGGTGTAAATGGTCTTGTTACAATTTACGTAAGTAAATCTCACAGAACTTTTGTAAGTGTCACTTACTGTAATTTTATTTTTACGTGTAAACGCAGTCGTAAGTTACTTACAAAAATTTTACGTTAGAAACTTACAAGTCTAAATTCGGCCTTACGCTGCGTCTTACGTAAGAGAACAACTCGCGAACGCGAAGCGAAGCGGCGGCGCGGCGCGGGCGGCGTTCGCGTTCGCATTCGCAACGAGATCGCCCACGTAGGACACTTCTATAGGTATCAAAGGATTGATTCACCGCGCGCCGCATCGCTTCGCTTCGCGTTCGTATGTTGTTCGCTTACGTAGTACGCTGCGTAAGCCTACTTATTTCTCTATGATATAACCAGCTAGGCCCCTGGCCTCATTAGGCCTCTTTATGCTTGACAAAGAACGCCTACGTGTCGTTATCGCCTGTCAGCTGCCACGGTACAAGCGGTCCCGACGGCCTTTATAAAGGCTTGAATGCTTATTGTGCTATTTAAAGGACAGGGATGTTGTCATGAGCTGTGAGACAGTTTTGCTGTATGCTGGAGTAAGTTTTCAAAGAATAATTATTCATTCGTTTATTTTATTTACTAATTTATTTATTAATACACAGTACAGAGTTTAAATCTAGACAGATTACTGCAAAACTGTTTTTTTTGTTAGAGTTTTGAATGATTTACGCTTACTAACTAACCGTCGGTTAGTTTCACTAGACTTATATTGACTATTGATCGATTGATCTATATCCCGGTCAATATAAGTCTGTTTGTTTGTTGTTGATTATTTAGGCATTTAGAGAGAGTCCTCTATCATATATCATGTCCTTAGATTGACGCCGAGATGTCCCTGGAGGGACATCCCGGGGGAAAATAAGGAGACGCCTGCGTCCTGAAGGGACGCAGCTCTTGACCTCCGTAGAAGGTGTTAATTGGTTGTCTGTTTAGTCTGTTATTTTTGCAAAACTGTATTTACAGTTTGCCTGCAATTCGTAATTTTATATTAAAATATTAAAAGGAAAAAATTACTAGAAATATTTGACATGGAAGCTACTCCATATAAAAATGAAATGTCATGGCGTCATTCGACGCTAGAGGCATAGAACACGTATTTAAGATTTAAGCCCCCATTTAGACGGTTTAAGGATGCATTCAATATTCGATACATTGCTAACTACAGAGTACAATTAATTCAGTCGATCGACCAAATGCCGCAATCACAGAATAAATAATAGTATTATCATACAGAACGGCCACGCACCGCCCCGCACCGATTCGAATTACCTCGCCCCGCGACAGCAGATTGACGGCCGTTTGCCGGCCGCTCAGTTTTGTTTTTAAGCAACTTACTCACACAATGACGCATGCCGCGTGTACAGCATGCACGTGCAGTTCACACATAGAAACGCAAGTGATTTATGATGTATAGCGTGTCCGCCCTGTGCCGCAATGTAACGAAAACCGCATGCGAGTTCTTGAACCTTCTAATATGAGGCTAGGCTAGCAAGCACACTCCAGTTTTCCCTTGGCCCACTCCTACCCCTTGCTCTTGCCCTTGCACTAACAAGCCCTTGTTGAGCTCGCGTCGAACTGTAAATACGAACTCTGCCCTAACTATGCCCGAAAACTGGTGTCGTAAGACTCTTAAGACTAGGGTTACCAACTTACCAGATACAAATTTTGAATTTCCTGACAAAATTCCTGATTTGCGAATATTTTTCCTGACGCTCATATCGGTGAGGTGACGACGGGGGGGTCTAGCCGTAAGCGATATCTATGTATGTTTGAGTTAAGATATGTTAATTAATATCAAAGATAGATATAACTCCGTAATAGTTGGATACAGTCTAAGGAAAAAACGTGCCTCGAAAATCAAGAAAATTTGATTCTCGTTCAGAGGGCGCTACTAGCTTTGGCCTACTGTCGTATAGATGGCGTTGACGGTTTCGTTTGTTATTTAACCATTTTAACGCATATCAGTGAAAGAACATGGGTCAAAATCATGTAAATAATTAATGCAAATAAAAAAATAATTTATCCATATTTAAATACATTTCATCGTATTTTTATAAATCTTCATTTTTAGTTTTAAAGTGGGTCGACAGATGGCAGTGAATTTACTGGGGTTACAAAATTTACTATGACAGTACCGCTCTAGTATAAGTTACTCTATGTTAATATTAACCAAGTTATTGATGAAGTTAAGTTGACCTCAATGTAATTTTTTTACATTGTTAAAATTTGTTTTGGATTAATGTAAGTTTTTTTATAATGTATAGTTTTAGGTGCATTATCAAAGTCTGTGTATCATTAAAATTCCTGACATTTTCGTATTCCGGCCGCATTCTTGACAAACGGCCAAAATTCCTGACATGTCAGGAGAATTCCTGACGTCTGATGGTAACCCTACGTAAGACAGCCGTTTTACGACCGTGTCGTGTCGTTTTTACGAATGTAATCTGGAAATTTTCTAAGAATAGTTACAACGAAATATAGTTTTAATGATTAACGACTATTTACTTTACTACTACTAAATGTTGTACGGACGCCGCACATACATAATAAATGGGATCGTAATTTCTACTATTAATTCGTAGTATAAAGATAATGCTTGGCAGAGGGAATAGTCTGAAAATCAACGCTGGACGTCACTAGCTGACCTAGCATATGTTGAAGCTGGTATCCTTTTACCAAACACTAAAAATGTACTAACTTTAGTTTAAGTTACCCACAACATAAGTCAAAGGTAATAAGGTAGTTAATAGGTATCTCATAGGTAAGCGTGCTCCACCGTAGACCACATCATCACTTACCATCAGGTGGGATCGTGGTCAAACGCCTGCCTATTCATCATTAAAAAAAATAAAAAAATGTTTCTGTTTTTTCCATTGCTGTACTATTTTATGTCTGGTAATAAACGTATTTTTATATTTATATAAACCCATTTTAGAAAAAAAACCGGACAAGTGCGATTCGGACTCGCCCACCGAGGGTTCCGTACTTTTTAATATTTGTTGTTGTAGCGGCAACAGAAATACATCATCTGTGAAAATTTCAACTGTCTATGGTTCAACTGTCTGGTATATCACGGTTCATGAGATACAGCCTGGTGACAGACAGAAGGACAGCGAAGTCTTGGTAATAGGATCCCGTTTTTACCCTTTGTGTACGGAACCCTAAAAAGTCGAAAATGGCGTCTCTACGCAGTTGCGCCAAGCAGCAGCCATAGAGTTCACTAGGCGCCGACGCTCGGGAGTCGCTAGTGTGGGGTGGCCCTTACTGATTCAACTTCAAAATAAGTACCGGACCTGACAACACGCCACCCACACTCATCCGTCATATTTAATACCTCCCAAATGTGCTTCCATTACCACCACTTATTTCCCAAAGGCAAAACCTTGAATATTTAATACCGTCCAGTCCGAAAGCATTACCTTACTAATCCGCACATTGCAAAAGCAACTCTAAAGCTTACGTTACAAAGTTTATATTGTTATAGTAATGTGTAGAGTATGTGAGTTTTAAAAAGGGAACGCGGAATTTATCATTTTAGTAAAATTGGCGACATGTCGCTGCCCCAATATTACAGGGTTCTATTTTACATTTTCAAGATAGTTGAAATTCGACTTAATGTCACTATGATAAAGTTCAAATTTCAGTTCGATAAAAGTGAAACATAGAACCCTGTAATATTGGGGCAGCGATGTTCGCAGTTTGTAAGTGATATTTTATTCAGCAGGGAAAGCGACATGCGACGTACGTGTGGTTTAGCTTGTTCGCGAGCGTATTTTTTATTAAGAGAATAATTAATGAGGTTTTAATGTGTTTCGACAAAACTTGTGTCAAAGTCCCTTCTAACTTTTATAATTTATAATAATAAAAAAATCTAAAGAAGGGGCTTAGCTACGGGCAATATACTTGTACTCGTACAATAAATTGTGTACAAATATTATCCATAAAAAAAGTCAACATTCAGGAAAATTGGGACGATAATTTGTATTTATAGTCCGACAAGAAATTGTACAACATTATTGAGGGCGCCACTTCCTACGTAACTATCTCATTTTTGACGTAAAATCTTAGAGGATATAACCAAACGGAGTACTCGGAGTAGCCATTAACAGGCGTTCCCCTCTGTCGAAAATAGTCGCCCAATGATCATACGTCATACACAATATGGACGGACTGGCAGACTTTTTTGTACAGAAAATTACAGACAATACCGTTTGGTTATATTATATCCTCTAAGCGTAAATTAAATGCTTAAACATGGCAGCAACTTAGTACCTATGGCAGTTTTTTAGTTCCATTTAATTTAATTTCTACTATTTAATATAGAAGCGGTCGTCGTTAAAAGCCCAGAAGGAAGTAGTTTAATAATCCCCTGTCACTGTCATAGGATGCATTTCCCGGAACTCCATTTCCACAAACGAGTTGGAATGACAAGCCAAGTGGAAATGACAGCTGGTAGACTGACATGCCGATTTATTACATTCTTGTCCTACTCCGTTCAAGGAAATGGATTTTCTTTTGAGGCAAAAGTATTACTTAGAGTTGCTTAGAGGAAGTTTTCGAGGGCAAGAACTGAGTAGAATAATACTGTAAAATGTGCTTTGCACAGTTTGCTCCCGACTGGGTAACTGTATTTTTATATATGAAACTACATATATATATCACAACCTTATACATGATTGTAGTCACGGTTTACTTTAAATTGGCATATAGGTAGTTATATCAATACCTATATACCTGCCCCAATAAATATAATAATTTTAAAATTTAGTTTCTATTGACCTTAAATCACAACATTTGATATTTTTTTCTTTTATTATCGTATTCAATGGGGAACGACGAACATTTTTTTTTATCTGGATCAGTACTTATTGGAACGAAATTCCTTATCGGACGGTTTGCCAATGGGGGCTAGGTGAAAAAAAGTGTAAGATTTTACCGTCACAGAGCTGACAGACCATACACCTGCGATAGATGCAAATGTTTGATGGCGTCACAGACCATACACCTGCGATAGATGCAAATGTTTGATATTGGCGTCACATACCTTACTAGTCCGATAGATGCAAATGTTAAATGTTGTTTTTTTGTTTTGTTTTTGTTTTTATTTGTTTTTTTTTTTCTGTTTTTTTTTCTTGTACATTTGTTTTTTGTTTATGTTTTTTCTTAATAATTTCTCTGTATATATTTATTTCCTTTTGTATATTTTTGTAATGTTTTGATATGTATCTTCATGTGTTATCTGTCGAGGCATCACCGAATGGGCCCTACGGAAGACCAGCGCTGGCTTTATAGCACTATGCTGAGTTGGGTCCATTTCGTGATACACACTTAATGATTTCTTCTTTTCTTGCTGTTGTTGTCTGTACATGTGTTGTGATCGTCATGAATAAATATCTTTTACTTTTATCTTTATCTTAATGAAACAAAACAAAACAGCAGAGCAGAACAGAAGGACACAACAGAGCACGAGGAGCAAGACCATGAGTATGAGCATGACCATGAACACGTCACCAGCCTTTCTTAACTTAGTTCCAACCGAGTGTTCCACGACACCACTTTTATTTAGAGTTTAGAGTCATTATTAAAAGTTAATGCATCCGATCTCGAAGTATGACGCGAGGACGCGGGAGTTCACCAGCCACTTGACGACGTCGGTCGGTTGACGACGGTGGAGAAAAGCCTGAGAGAGCAAAGAATAAAGGACGCACACCTGGCACTAAACCGTGCAGAATGGAAGAAGAGGATAGGGAGCGCCGACCCCAAGTAAATGGGATAAGGTATGGGAAGGAGAAGAAGAAGCATCCGATCTCGAAGTCAGTTTTTAGAATGAGGGTGAAATGGGATGCTTGCATGCGAGTTACCAATTCTTTTCCAATTACGTATATTTCGGCACAGTCAAGGGAATCAAAATTTATAGGGTACATACTTCCCGTTGACCTAGAACTATGTGGCAAGTAATATCGTCTTACACTAAAAAAATACAGAGAAAAATCTGAAAACTAAATTTGTAAAAAATAAAAAACCGGCCAGGTGCGAGTCGGACTCGCCTACCGAGAGCTCCGTATAAATTTGCCTTTAAAAGGGCCGTCATTCATGGAACTAGGAGTTTCAGTATCAACAATATTGGCTATCGTTACAATAAAAAAAACCGGCCAAGCGCGAGTCGGACTCGCGCACGAAGGGTTCCGTACCATTACGCAAAAAACGGCAAAAAAATTCACGTTTGTTGTATGGGAGCCCTCCTTAAATATTTTTAAATATTTATTTTATTCTGTTTTTAGTATTTGTTGTTATAGCGGCATCTGTGAAAATTTCAACTGTCTAGCTATCACGGTTCATGAGTTACAGAGCCTGGTGACAGACGGACAGACAGACAGACAGACAGCGGAGTCTTAGTAATAGGGTCCCGTTTTTACCCTTTGGATACGGAACCCTAAAAACAAAACAATTGGGACATACGAAAGCATTTTGGTCCAAGCCTTATATTCATATTTCTATGGTCCAAGCTGAAACGGAGACTTTCGCTAACGCTCAGTCATAAATTATATAATTTGATATTGTATACCTACGAGTGGTTGACGTGTTAAGGAGGTCAACATCTGTCGACTTTATAAAACTTTGTTACACGCTAAACTCAGTTAAACCATGTTTAACTCATTAATTAGTACAGAAAGCGAGCGACAAGTTGGCAAAGTGACCGATATAACTTGTGATGACCTCTTTTGTGGAGTCCCGGGTTCGAGCCCCGGGGGAACTTTGATTGAGGAAGGTATGTTTCCGGGCGATAATGAAGGTTCCAGTTAATGTTTAATTAACTTGGGATTTTTCATTAAATGTCGCTTTGAGCTGAGTTGGTAACTTTGTCTTAGTCTCATGAGTGATGTCGTATCCTTTTTTTAAATACAATTAGATAAATATGTTTCTACTGTATTTTATAACTTTTGTTACATTTCTAAATAGTTATATTATAAATAATTATAACATATTTATTTATTTAAAAATTTAAATCTGGCAACAAGGCCCGTAATAATATTACAAATACCTTACAGACTAACATATATATGCATTTTATAAACTTAGAAACTAAACACTATTTAGGCGACAAAACGGAGTGGCTCCGTCGAGTCGTCTGATCTTGTGTCGGATTCGACAGTTTGCCCCGGAACCTCCGAAACACGACACCCTTCGGCCAGAAGTCGACGCACTCGATGGTCCCCTGCAGCAGTCGCGGCACGCGCACCACAAAAAAATTGAAGTGCACGAGCGCGATCGAACCTGGAACACCCTCAGCGTGTAGCCGCGGTCTTCTGGTGTACATACTCCACCACTTCAGCAGCCGTGGCGGTGTTATGTGCTAAACTTCCAAAAAATGCATGTCTACAAACATTTTACGTGACAGCTACTCCATATAAAAATTAACTGTCATAGGAAACATCATTCGACGCGAGAGGTCTAGATTAGAGAGAGTATCGTAAACTTTGAATCGCGGGGAAACATTGATCATCGAGTTCTGAATAGTGGGTTGATTTTTTAATGCAAGCTTAAGAATTTTATGATGTGGTTGGCATTCTTAACAAATACATGATGAAAGCTTTCAGAAACCAGTACGCAGCCCTGACATGTATAAACACATAGTTGTATTTCTGCGACAAAATTATCGCACGGCAAAAATTTTTTGTGCCCGCTTGGCCTTATAGTTTAATAATCGATGATCAATATTTCCCCACGAATAAAAGTAGGAAGTTAGCCGGTAAAATTATGATTAACAATTTAGCAGACACTGCAAATACGTGTATAGCGTCCCTGTTAAACACCTACAACAAAATGCCCCAGTGCTCGGCACTGCCCCATATGTTGACACCTTCTATTTCAATTTATAGGTTAGTACTGCTATACGTACGAACGTACGAAGTACTATACTTTTACACGGGTTATATTTTGAGAAAACAATTTCAAATCAATTTGAAATCAAATAAACAAGAACTCCATTAAAATTTACTCTTTTGTTCGTTAACAATTCTTGTCGAAGTACAAAGAAAAACCATTTGTGATTGTAACGTTTCTGCCAATTAAACAACAAAACCCCGTTTGAAAGTTGACCCGTTCGCCAATTTTCATTGGTTGCAAGGGCGTGGGTGATTTGAGTTTTCGAAACCAATTAAGAGGAAATGGGACGATCACTTCTATTATACAAACGTATACTAGCTCCATTTTCCTCTCTAGATATTGACATTGTAGAAAATATTTTTACGCAATTCGATGTGTATAAACCACATCTATTCCCCTTCGTTGTATTTTTTAGATTTTTTAATTATCATGAGAGTTAGCTTTTAAAAATTTGTATGGAATTTATTTTTTGCTCCTTATTCTTATAATAATGAAAAAAATCGAAAGAAAGTCAAACGTAGGGGCATAGCTATGGTTATACAATAAATTGTGTATTTTTTATCCATTATGTCAGATTTATCCAGTATCCAGAAAAGAAAATAGACACTACGTTTGTATAGAGAAGTGGGCGTCCACTATCCTTTTAATTACCTACTGAGCTAGGACGGCATTCGAAGACTTTTCGAGAATAATTAAAAGTTGTAAGGATTCAGATGAGTTTTTTAATTTAGCAGCTCAATAGGGTAAAAAAACGGCAAATACTTGACAAAAATTTGGGATTGGCTTCTATTTATTTCAGTGTTATTAGGTTCTCTTTCTCTATCGTCTCTTGTCCGCTCTTGCATATTCAAACTTCAGAAACGCAGACGACATTTTCTAATTTCCACAGCATTCATCGCAGACTTTAAATACTGGTTCCACAAAGCAAGTGTCGGGTGTACTCTGTTCTGTGCTTATATTACTGATTGTGAGCAAGCGTTCGAACACTTGGCGAGAATAATTAAAAGCTGCAAGAATACTTTGGAGTTGCTCAATAAGGTTAAAAACTGCAGTTTGTTGAGATAAATTTAGGAAAGGCTTCTATTTTATTTCAGTGTTGGGTCTTTATAATATCTTATCCGCTCTTTAATAATCATATGACAGAGACGCAGATAGAAACTCTAATTTCCACGTCTCCTAGCGTTTTCACAGCATTAATCTCAGTTTAAATACTGTTTCTGCAGTTGTATTAACTCGCCATCGGTCAACAGACGATAGAACACGAAATTCGACCGTTCATCAAAGCAAGTGTCGGGTGAACTCTGTGCTTCAATTATTGAGCTGAAGCGTTCGAACACTTGGCGAGAATAATTAAAAGCTGCAAGGATTTACTGGAGTTTTTGAGCTCGGTAGCTGTAGTTAAAACTGCCGTTACTGAAAAAAATTAGAAAAGATTGAGTAAAGACCCATTGAGTAAATAATTCAATAAATAGGTAACTGAACTTTAGTAATAAACAAATAAATTTTGATGATATACACAAACCGACCTATAGATCGGTGAAGTGTAACACATAGTTCGCGACTCCCTATTATTGTGTAAGTAGTAACAAAACATGTTGTTATTGTTACTGTTATGCCAACTTGCAAACATTGAATAATGCTAATGGGAATCTATGTCCTTTATACAAAAATGTATAGTAAAAATAGTGTCAGGTGATAGCTGTCACTATAATATAGAGTATTGGCTTTAATAAAAAAGGGCCACTTGCACCATCCAGGGTTAGCCACTAACTCGTACTGGTGAGTCTTGGTTTAACCAGTTAACCCCGAGTACACACAATATTAAGCCTTATTAAGCTTATTACTGTGGGAGTAGGTCGCTTTGTGTAAGATTGTCACATAATATTTATTTATTTACTTATAAAGGGAGGGGGAATGGAGGGGCGGCGGCTAAAGAAACATGTTCAGTAAAAGCCAGTTATGAAATAAGTTTCAAGACGGCTACGTAGTATTTGCTTTCCTGTGTCGTCAAAGGCAAAAGTTTCTACATTTGCATACTTAAGACAAGTTTCGAGGGCTCAAGTATTCGGTAATATTACGTTCCGGGTCCACATATTGATGTTATTTACAAGCGAAATTCCAGCATCATGGCAATTTCGAGAGATGTATACAGTCTGCATCAATAGCAGCGGATGGGACAACGCGCCAAAAATATATACCCTGCTTAAATTTCCAGAGAATCTCTCTTCTTCTTCGTTCTTCTTTACAGAGTGGTCGTTGCCATTAAGTAATCTTTTGGGCGACTCGCTTAACGATACGTTGCCATTCCTCCGTAGAAGTGCTTTCCGTGAGCATTCGCTTACTGTGGCCGACACACTGTTTGATTTGGTCGGCCATCTCATTGGCGATCTTCCTGTAGCCCTGTCACCTCCAACTCTTCCTTGCGCAACCAGACGTTCTATGGAGGAAGGAGGCACGCGTCGCCGAGACACGTGTTCAAGGAGGCACGTGTCGCCGAGACACGTGTCCAAGGAGGCACGCGTCGCCGGTACACGTGTCGAGGATCCGAGATTTATAAGTATCTTTACAGTCTAATTGTTTTACTTAGAAAGTTATATTGTATATTACTAGCCTATATGGTGTCGCACTGCTGGGCAACGGCCTCCCCCCTGGATCTCCATCCGTTTCGGTTTTGAGCAATCTCCGGCCAGCCGTTGAGATTATGCGTCCAGGTCATCCCGCCACATACGCCTGGGTCTGCCAGATCGCCCATCAAGGTACCCACACCGTGGCTATTTTTGCCAACCTCTTTAGGTGCATGCGGCGGACATGGCCGGCCCAGTCCTATTTCAGCTTGGCGGTCTTTGCAAATGGTAGTAGATACCTTTGACGCGAAATCTGATGCGCTGCTTTGGATGCTGACTGTACACCTGAGTTATCTATTTTAATCTTCCTCAACGTTACATGCTAAGCACTGCCTGGCATGAAAAAAAAACCGTTTTCATGCCCAAACTGCTATATTTTCAAACCACCACTAAGATGGGCCAGCGTGTAGAGAAGGTAGGGTGTCGGATGGCTTATGGCGCGGCGGGATGGCGATGGGATGGCCATGTCGGTTTTTCGTCCGCACATCAAAGGTAGTGAGCAAGCGATGGTGCGAACGCATCTACACGTGGCTCATTCCATAGTGCGTGCTCTCAACCATCGCATGGCCATCTCGCTTGTCCAGCGCTGGGCCATCGTGTAGAGGAGCCATAACCCTCGCATGGCCATCTCGCTGGTCCAGCGCTGGGCCATCGTGTAGAGGAGCCATAACCCTCGCATGGCCATCTCGCTGGTCCAGCGCTGGGCCATCGTGTAGAGGAGCCATAACCATCGCATGGCCATCTCGCTGGTCCAGCGCTAGGCCATCGTGTAGAGGAGCCATAACCCTCGCATGGCCATCTCGCTGGTCCAGCGCTGGGTCATCGTGTAGAGGAGCCATAACCCTCGCATGGCCATCTCGCTGGTCCAGCGCTGGGTCTTCGAGTAGAGGAGCCATAACCATCGCATGGCCATCTCCCTGATCCAGGCGCCGGGCCATCGTGTAGAGGAGCCATAACCCTCGCATGGCCATCTCGCTGGTCCAGCGCCGGGCCATCGTGTAGAGGAGCCATTAGCCCGGGCGATGATGCCGGCGGTCAATCCCAGTGTGCAAGTGGTACAGCAATATAATTATGCGCGTGCGATGGCGGGTGAATGTACGAATCTTTCGTGCTTAGCGTCCTTATCTACCATAAACTAAACCCTCTTTTTGTCGTAGGACGGTGACGTCATCGAGTTGTGCCAAGTCAGTGACATCCGCGCTGGAGGTGTGCCAAAGGTGAGCTCTAGTTTATGGTCGGAAACGGAAACCATCCGTCATCATTATACTGCAATAACGCTTTCTGCTATTACTAGGAGGAGAGGGGTGTTAAGTTACGGTCACTCTTAGATTTTTCGCGATGGATAATAACTTACAAATCATTTATAGCCTAGACTAGGGGTCAGCAAACTTTTGAGAAGAAGATCCAACCTAGGGATGAAAATTCCAGAAAAAATCTAATGTTTTTTTCGGGAATTTTACAAAATTTCGGTTTTTTTCCAGTTCTATTCAGAAATATTAAATACGTCACACACAATGCCACTGATGAGTGATGACAGTGTCAATGCCATAAACAAGCACATTAGACATGCAACCTTAACCTACCTGTTTAAATTCCTAATTAAGTATATTGAAAAATACAGAAGTTTTGAAAAAACTTGTTTTTTTCAGTTTTTTTTTTTGGAAGTATTGTAACTGAAATTTGCATTGTTCAGGCTTTACACTTGTAAATTGGTATTTGTAATCGTAGCATTAAACGGTCATTCTCAAGAAGTATGTCTGCGGTCTAATTGCCGCGACCCATACAAAATGTATGAAAAGTGTTGCGGTAATTAGACGCAACCGCAGACATATTACCAGAGAATAACCCAAAAGAAGTTCAGACTTTCTCATTAAGGCCTGTGGTGTGAGCTTCTTACGTAATGAACCAGTGTCATAATTTATTATCCCATCTCTTGTAATGTATCTAATGTGCACACAGGAGATGATACTTTAAATGTAAATTAGAGTGAACTTATTCTTAAGAGGAAAGGCCGTTTCTCCATACAAACGTAGTCCCCATTTTCCTTCCTGGAAAATATTTTTACATAGTTTGATGTATAGGTATATTAACCATACATTTGACTTTTTTACATTTTTTTGATTGTAAAAATTAGGAGCGAAAACAGTTTTCATACTTTATAATAATGCTCCTATCTTATAATAATTAAAAATTCGAAATATAGCAAACGTAGGGGCATAGCTGTGGTTGATATACAACAAATTGTGTCAAAATATTTTCAATAATATTATTGATATCCAGAGAGGAGAATGAGGACTACGTTTGTATGAGAAGGCTATTTCGCGCGGGTCCTCCACTTTCGTCTTAATGTGTAATTTCGGCATAATGTCCCTCATAATTTAAAGTTGTAATCTCCCTGAAAGTAGGGCACCTCCCAGAGGTCGTTAAAATAATGTGGACTACTTCAATGTTGTCGTAAACTTTGATGGAACTTAATGACATACTTTAAGTGCATGATTTGTTGTTTAAATTAACTTAATGTTAATTTTCAAGGCCACCTTTTTTTTCGTTGCTATGATAAGCTTTTATCATCGATGATTGGCTGATGACACGCCAAATTGTTATATCGTTATTAAATTGTTGTTTTTAGTTAGTTTTAACAAAAAAAAGTAATCGATGAGTTCGTACAAAAATTAAATTACGCATTTAGAAGCAATTAAAAATCCTTTTATGTATATAAATAGATTTGTACAAAAATTGTGACAAAATTGTAATGGTGCATTTTAGACCTATGTATAAATGTTTGCGTTATTTTTACATAAAGTAAAAATTGTTTCATCAGGTTTCGAATCGATGAAATTAGAAAAAGGCCTCAAGATCAGTGGCGGATTTGCCCTAAGGCCAAGTAGGCCCGGGCCTAGGGCGGCAAGACGTTAGGGGGGGGCAGGAAGCAAGATGAGTGCTGAGAAAGGGGCGGCTAGTAGTTGCTACAAGGCCTGGGACCTAGGGCGGCCAACACTGCAAATATTTTTTTGGTAACCGGATTATGATCTACTTAAATAAAAAAGGAGCTACGATTTTTCATAAACTGCCCACCCTGCACTCTGCCCTTAAGGGTCCACGGCAAGCTCGGTTCTCCATACAAACGTAGCTACGCTCTCATTTTAAAACGAGTAGCTAGTTTGCTCTGAAACTTTGTACTTGCAATAGGATAAGGTATATCTAATTATCTATGTCTGTAATTAGTTTATGTAGCTTCAGATACCATATTTAAAAAAAATTAGCGAATATTAGTTTTTCATACAAAACATGTTTTTGCTCTATTTCGTTTGTTTTATAAACTGGAGCTATATAAACTAATTATAGACCTAGATATACCTCATGTCATTGTATGTGCAAAGTTTCATTACAATCCGACACGTAGTTTTAAAATGAGAACTAAACTCCGTTTGTATGGGAAGGTAAAATTCGGTTAAGCTTGCCGGGGACTCTGAAGAACCACTGACCTTGATGAAAACCGCCTCTTCCCAGGACTCGAAGCTGAGTACGAACCTGGTGAACAAGCACGGGGAGACGCTGGAAGACAAGTCCCTCACCATCTGCAGCGGTACGGACTACATCAACATTAACTACCAGCACGTAGTCTGTCCCGACGCCAATACTGCCAAGGTAACTTAGTAGCTGATACTTTTTGAATAGAAATAAATAACGTAAAACTACCCCTATGGTCCAGTACATGTGGTTCACAACTTCAATGGCTCCTCTACACAATGGCCCAGCGCGGGACCAGCGAGATACCCATGCGATGGTTATGGCTCCTCTACACGGTGGCCCAGCGCTGGACCAGCGAGATGGCTATGCGATGGTTCAGAGCACGCACTATTGGATGAGCCACGTGTAGAGCTGCGTATGCTTAAGTTGAAGATAGGTATTTCAATTTTTACATACAATTTAAAACTGTACGAGATTGAGGGTCTTTTGAATTAATTGTTGATCACACACTTGCAACATTAAAGTAACATCCATCCCTTTCTACTGGTTTGGCGTGAAAGAGACTACTAGATCTGTGCAATGTTAAACTGTAAAACCTTTTTTTCCCTCGGGAAGTATAATTTCCGGATAAGCTTGGAATATTGCATTTTTCTGCTTGGCCGCGCCGCGCTTAGTCAGCATCAATATTGAGCTGTAGATCAGTGGCGGCTTGTTAATTTTCCAACAGCTTGTGAATCGTGAAGAAAAGAAAAGTCAAATTAGTTCTGGCTTGCCTTAGACTGCCTTTCCACTGAAGAGGAGACATGCAGGGCACAAGTTGCTACGTTACCAAACATTTATTCTGATATGTGACAGTTTCTTATACACGGTGGCAAAAAAATAAGTGCATTCCCGTTGCCAGGGAGGTTTTGGGATTATACTGAGCAACTTTTACTATGGGACCTATGGGACCAACCCCGAAATCGCGAAAAAAAATTTGGCTGTTTCATACATTTTGGCTGGTCCAATTTCTATGGGAGGGTAATTTTTTTTTTCGCGATTTCGTGGTTGGTCCCATAATAAAAGTTGCTCAGTATAATCCCAAAACCTTTTTTTTTTTGACATGGAAATTAGAGTCGGCCGGACAATTTCCCGGCCCTATTACTCTTTGCTCTAGACCAAAACCTCCCTGGCAACGGGAATGCACTTATTTTTATAAGAAAGACTAGCGTTATCCAGTTTGCGTCGGGAACAGCGACATCTTCGAGGTAATTTGGACAACAAACTAAACACTACCTTGACTACCTACATATCGGCTCGAACAGGGATCGGTCACGAAAATAGGTTTATCGCGAATACAAAGAATATATGAATATAGCAAGTCTCCTTTAATAATCATTCGTTTCTAACAAGGGTTGTTAGGGGTGATTAAAAGAAAACATCCGTTGCACCTTCGGACCACCCTTTTCATTCCGTCAAACATTAATGAATAGAAAAAGGTTAATGTGTAAATCATATAACATTTGTTAAATATACGTACCCGGACGAAGAAACACACATTATATTGTTATATATGGATGAATATGAATAAGCGTAAGAAGATGAAAGACCCTTCGCCTTCGTTGTCAAAAGAGGCTTAAACCCTTTTCGGTGCGTACAGAATTTAGAAAAACGAGCACTTGAAGTCTCTTACACGCCTACTCCAATAGAAAGGGAAGGATGATTTATGACATACCTAGCTAAATAGTTTGTCACTACAAATGTGCACTTGCGAATTCGCTTCAGCCTCAGGAGTAAGACCACTAAGTTAAAGATTTGGACTGTGACTGCAGCAATGTTGCGGCTTTAAATAGGTGATGTCATTGTCAATCGAATTTACATAAAACTCTGTCGTTGCCTTGCAGCCGCCATTAAAACGTTCAATGCTTGGCTCATTTTAATAAGGTGATTGATATTGTTCGGGCAAACACTGCAGCAACAGCAACACTGTTGCAGTCGACTTCCGAATGAAACCTATCTGTTTAGTCTGTATCCTGTATCCTCCCACTGCTGACTATTGACCTCTTCTTTAATACCTTTATTATTCTGTCTATTGGTATGTTTTTCCTGTTTTTCTTCATATTTGTTACCTGCCGTGATTATTTTACCGAATGGTCTCATCGGAAAATCAGCGCTGGAAATCGCCAGCATCATGCTGTGATGAGATCATTTCTTGGCACTTTCTCCTTCTTATGTTTCTCTGTTTTGTATAATTTTCTCTTCTGTGTTTGTGCGTACGAATACATTCTTTCTAGTATATTCTATTATTCAATAAAACTTTACCTTTACCTATTCTACTCTGTGGGTTTCCCAAACATTAACGTGTTTTGCGTAAGGTGTGGCTGGAAGGCCTGAGGAGGATCACCCACAATGTGAAAGCCAACAACGTGTGTCCTATGACCTGTCTCAAGAAGCAGTAAGTGGCGTGGCATGCCCGCCGCATGGCTTTGTGTGTAGGTTGTTGTTAGGTTCAACCAACAAATAAAATATTTAGAGAATTCATTTTAAACCACTTAGTTATTATTACTATAGAGACGAAATACCAAACAATGAAATTGTCGCAATCACAACCTGTACCACGCGACCAAAACGTTGTAGGCGCCGTAAAATTCATGGCACTTACGACGTTAGACGCTTAGTAAAATATATTTACATAGAATCTTTTGTAATTCAAATAAGGAACTTTCTGTTCAAGATGCCTATCATTTAACGGTGAGTGACGTAGCGCTCAGTGTTCTGTATTCGGAATCGCAAGTGGAAATAACCAAGTTAGGTAACAACATTTGCGCACGAAAATCAAGAAAATGAATAAATCATTATTAATTTATTATGTTGGCAGACGTGAAAGTGCCTTTATAACAAAATGTTTTCTGGATATATTAATTGTTGGTTGAATAATGTGAATTTAATATTATCTAAATATTGTCTTATGTTTTGGGATATTATTCACGCTTTAATGTATTTTAGTTTTTATGTTGCATAACTTGCGTACAACCTAAAAACCTTCCTTAAGTACCTAAAGAGTAAGCTAAGCTTACTCTGTACCGACTTGGCAGAGACAAAATATGGCAGCGCCACTATAGATAAACGTCATATTGCCATAGTATTTTGAATGAATTCCATTCTATAAGTATGCACTTTTGCAACTCGCTGTTCATGGTGGTGCTCCCCCGCTGCCGCTGTCGTATCTGTCAAGTCAAAGGGCTAAAGAAAATCGAAATGTCTTTATCTGCCTCTGTATCGCTCGAATACGCAAGAGCGATAGAGAGACAGATAACGCTTCGATTTTCTTGTTAGACCCTTAGTACAGTTAACTTAGATGGACCCGTTATTTTTCATGAGTTTTATATTATTAAGTAGTTAGGTGAAGTTTTTACTGTACGCAGGTTTCCTGGCACGTATTAATTGCATGTTCATTTGTTTGTTTAATCGCTTTCTGCTAAAGGTATGGAAGGAGAGTCTCCGAGCCATCACTCACAACAACAAAATCAACAATGTGTGTCCAAGAACCAACCTTATGAAACAGTACGTAGAATTGGTTTTTATTTGCCGTAGCTTTACTGTAAAATTACAAAAATACCCGTTCCAGATTTTAGGCATTATTTAGTGCGAGTACCTAACTAACCTAAACGTTGAAAACTCATTTGTAAATTACCCAAAGCTTTTGAAACAGGCGAAATTAAAAAAAAGGTGTTTAAAAAATGGCGGTGTTGCCATCTATAAATTTAAAAAACCGCTTATTAAAAATTTACCTACATTCTGGAATAGCAGCATAAAAATCACGTGTTTTATTTTATTTTTTTCATCGTTGTTATGAGAAAAGTTAGCGACACGCAGGACGGGAAGCAATCTGCAGCCTCTGGGAGTTTTTAATGCGAAAAATAACAAGATAAGACGAGACTGTGTCATGTAGATAAGGCAGAGAAGAGAGATTTCATGCATTTCAGCTGTGGATGATAACAAAACAAAAACACCGTCCTTCTTTTTAGGGAGTTATTTTCTCTCTTCAAACAAGTTAAGTGTCTTGTAAAAATATTTACAGAAATGAGTGATTTGCAAAAAAATTGTAGGTACATAGTTAAGGACCTGTTAGTCTTAAGTTAATTGATTCCATTGTGTTACGACAATTAAGCCATTTATAATTAAGTTATATGCATGAAACTGTTTTACGTATGCTAGACTCATATGTGTATGAATTAACTACAATAAATACAATACAATACAATTTAAATGGTTAATTATCGTAACACAGATGAATCAATTAACTTAAGTAAGACTAATCACAGCTTCTTACAACTACGCCTAATAACGTACATTTTTTTTTGCAATTAACTTAAATAAAACAAATTCTTTTCTGCTCACAATTCGTTCTGTTTAACACACAAAATACAAATTAATCGTTGACAGGATTTTTGATCGAAAAGGCATCGAAGATAAATCTGCTCTTAACCAATATAAAAAAAAATATACAAAAAAAAACGATTTGTGATTTACTCGTGAAAAAGTACTTTATTAAAAAAGTAATTTGCGTACCTAATCAATATACATGATGATAGCAAAAGGGCGTAAGTTAATATTATCATTATTTAGTAAAAAAATCCGGTTACAACAGGTCTGGTCTCCCGACCACCTTATTACTAAGACTCCGCTGTCTGTCTGTTAGTCTGTCTGTCCGTCTGTCACCAGGCTGTATCTCATCAACCGTGATAACTAGCTAGACAGCTGACATTTTCACAGATGATGTTTTTCTGTTGCCGCTATAACAACAAAATAAAATAAATATTTAAGTGGGGCTCCCATACAACAAACGTGATTTTTTTACCGTTTTGAGCGTAATGGGACGCGAGTCCGACTCGCACTTGGCCGGTTTTCGAATCTCACCGACTAGCAATATTTATCCTTTAAGGGCCACTTGCACCATTCACTAACCGGGGTTAACCGGTTAAACCTGAATTAAATACCATGGTTACCAGTACAATTTGACACTGGGTTAACGGTTTAACCGTTTAACTCCGGGTTAGTGGGTTGGTGCAAGTGGCGTTAAGTATACCTATGTAACACTCACACAGAATTGTTCTTCTGAAGAGCTAAATAAATTAAATTACCTCATTTATACGAAATTCAGATTGCCCATTTCTTCGTGTTGTTGTGTTGGTAAAGAAAAGAAAAATATAAGAATTGTAATAAAAACGAGGCTGCCGAATTCTTTTGTATACGAAACTTTGAATAGAATTTTTACAGTTTGTTTTCGGACGTGAAAAAGGTATGCTGATGAAAAATTATTGTCTTACAAACTTTTATTTATCTTCATATGTTTGTCTGTTTTCATTTATCGTTTGAGCCAGCCTATTGTTTTGGCAAAAGAATATTTTTATTCCGATTTTTTGAAGAAACCCTGTAGGTAGCAATGTTTTCTTTAAAAAATCCGAATAAAAAGGTTACTCACAATTATAAAAAATGTATGGTCTAAAAGAGTTTAAAAGCCAACAGAGCATCCAAATAAACAGAACGTAATTTTATTATATAATATTTTCCGTTGCCAAAATACTTTTTGTTCCCCCAGTAATTCAATCTAACATTTAAAACGAGATATCAATAAAAACACGTAGCTAATTTCACACGGCACAGGTAACAAGTTATCCAATTCTGCTAAATCAAATGACTTTAGTTCGAAATACTAATTGCAGACAAAAAAGAAACGAACAAACCCCCCAACTCCCCCAACTGTACCCCCAGTATAAATTTAATTCGATAGCACGCTACGACGTGACGTACACGTTTGCGTTGTCATTTTTTATAAGATTTTGAGTTTCCAAAACGTCCCGCTTGGCGCGCTGTTCATAGTTCCATACAAAAATAGACAACGCAAACGCGAACGCTCGTCACGCTATCGAATGAAATTTACACCAGGGATTCTGCAGTTTCCGTGGCTCCTAATTTAGTTACACTTTGAGACCTTTGAGTTACGTAGGTACTTTAGTTTGAGTTGCGGCATGGCGCTTTTGAGTTAAATTCAGTGTTTGTTTGGCGCAAACATTATGAGAAAGTTGGGAGTGGAGACGACCTGAAATGTGATTCTTAGAATATATCTTTATCGTATCATTAAAACAAAGAAAAGGCAGGAAAAGTCTCACGAAATAAGGCTTTAAGTAAATAAACAAGACTTTAAACATAACTTTGTGCTTAGGTACATATTTGCTAAGGTAATTCGATACGTGTTTTGTTAGTACTTACTCGAGGGATAAAATACAGTCTACTAACAATATAGCACAATACTTAAGAAGCACTTTACCTTAAAAAGCACTTTAGGAAAAGGCTTAAAAACGAATTAAAAAACCGTACAAGAGTCGCTCGCCCACCGACGGTTCCGTACAAATTGAATTTTTAATATTTGTTGTTTATAGCGGCAACAGAAATACATCATCTGTGAAAATTTCAACTGTCTAGCTATCACGGTTCATGAGCTACAGCCTGGTGATAGACAGACAGGCGGACAGTGGCGTCTTAGTAATAGGGTCCCATTTTTACCCTTTGGGTACGGAACCCTGAAAAACATGTAACATAACACATTTAACGCTTTTTCCGCTGTTGTTCTAGGCGTGTATAATGTTAAAAAATGTGTATGTTTAACGTTTGGGTTTATAAAACAATTTAGTTTAATTAAATGTGGTGGTGTGGTTATATTTAAATATCTGCACGTATGTTTGCATGTTTTTACGAATCGAAAATAATTATCTAACATTTTTGTATTTAAATTTTACATGGTCAGGGTTGTGCTACGTGCTTTTTTTTTATTATCTACATATTGAAAAAAAAATACAACCGAATTGAGAACCTCCTCCTTTTGAAATCTTGAAGTCGGTTAAAAAGAGCCTTTACCAATGAGACATGTCGGCTCCGTTGGGCCTCTGCATTACAGTTTCAATAAGTGTTACTAGTTATCAAAAAAACTGTACACGAATTTCACAGTTTTAGACAGGGGTTCCGCCAATATCGAGTGAAAAACCCCAATATTATAGTTACTGCATAACCCCTAGCTTCAAATAGTTGCGCCGTTTTGTCCCGATTCCGAACACATTCCATTAGGAAGTGCTGTACATCCTCTCGCAAATATCGCTTATATTACGTGCTTAAATTTGTATTTATTACTTTTAGATTTTAGTTTAATTATTTTAATTTTATTGTACATATGAAAAAATATTTCTGGAATAAAACATTTTCATCTCATTCATTAAATTACCGCATCATTTTAAGCGAGAGCTACCCATGTAACATTAGCTGTTGCGTGTTGCGAGTGCTTTAATGTAAAATAAAATGTTGTATCCAAGTAACCTAATTTATTCGAGACGACGATATACAGATACAGATAGATACATAGATAAATTTTTATTGTTATTAATCATACTTATCAATATTTTTAAATGCACATAACTATAAATTAGTAATGTCAACAATTGCATAATTCAACTTCATTAAAAAAAAATAACAATAACATAAGATATAATTCTAATTTACAATACAAAATTACACAATTTATATAATCGAATCTACCACAGGGTCTTTAAAAAAGCAATATCGTAGCGTGGGATCCCTAACAAAGAAGGATTTCATAAAAGAAGCGGTTTACACGATGGCTTTTTTATTTTTGTAATATATATAGAGGTTTAGATTTAATTCAAGAATAAGTCGAGACTGAAAACCTTTTCACTTATTAACAATTGACCCTGAAAAACGATAATTAAAAAAATCTGACCTTTTCAATACAAATATCGTTTTTCATCCTCGAATAGAGTCCTTGCTCTCCAAGCCGCTCTGTCTTGGGCCCAGTGCATGCTAGCCTGCAGTGTGGCGTTTGTCACTGCTGTTATTCTGTCCGCCCAACGCGTGGCCATACGTCCATCCCTACGCTTCCTTGCCATGCGGCCAGTAATTATGAGCCTTTCCAGGCTATCTGGCCCTGTCCTGCTCAGATGACCGAAGAAACCAAGTACACGTTGGGAGCAAACAGTGGAAAGCCTCGTTGTAATGTTAAGTTCGTCGAGAATAGACGCATTTGTACGGCGTTCAGTTCATGAAATCCGGAGCATTCTCCGCCAGCACCACATCTCGAACGCATCTATCCTGCGACGGGTATCGGTTTTGATGGTCCAGGTTTCGGACGCGTACAAAAAGATCGAGAAAACAAGGGTCCGCATTAGTCTGACCTTTGTTTTGCGGTTTATGCTTCTGTTCTCCCATATTTTCTCGAGTCTTTTCACCGCACCTTTGGCCATCTGTGCTCTTCTAACCACCTCTTGGCCGCATTCACCATCGTCGCTTATTTGGGATCCCAGGTACACAAACTTGTGTACAACCTCCAGATCGTGCAACTCGTTCGTTCTCTGCGTATGACCAGGGCGATCGATAAATATCAACTTAGTCTTGCTTCTGTTGACCATACTCATTGCTAATGAGCTCAATCCTTCGCAGCATCACTGCAAGTTCTTTTTCAGAGGCACCTATTATAGTCGTGTCGTCTGCGAAACGGAGGTTATTAATTTTTTGGCCACCAACCTGGATACCACCCTCCCAGCCTTCCAATACCCTTCTCATTATGTGTTCACCGATGAGATTGAACAGCTGCGGTGACAAGATACAACCTTGCCGCACTCCTCGTTCAGCTCTAAAGGGTTGTGACACAGTGTCCTCTATCCGCACTCTAGACTCGCTGCTTAAGTATAAGTTTTGCACAAGAAAGATTAGGTGTTGCGGTATCCCCATTTCGCCCATTACTCTGAACATTTTACCCCAGTTGATACCCGAATAGTCAGACCTACGCAAACTTCAATGAAATTATGACGTTTAAAATATCACTTGTACAGTCTGTGCTATCAAAATCGCTGCCGAGTTAGCTTGGTAATCTTGTTTTGCAACTTCTATGGTCACAGTAAATAAATGAGAGTTCTCTGAAACGGACTCAAGTCTCTAACAAAATACTCTGATCTGTAACAATTTGAAAATAACTCAAATGTGAAGTTAATTATATGAGTGAAAAACACAGTCGAGTCTTAAAGCAGAGGACTCGAGTCTTAACCAACACTGTGTGGAGCCGCCGGCGTGAACTATAAACTCCACTGAGTCACAAGATAACTATGTAGATACCTGTTAAAGATAAAGACAAGTACGGACGAAACAATTGAATGCTCAAATTTTGTTGTTTATTTTTGGAAAACATCACGTATTCGGTATTATTTTGTAACGAAGCTAAACTGGCGTAGGATTTAGAAGTTTTAACAATGTTTCAAGAAACCTTCGTTGAGTTGCTTTTTCAGTTTTTTGTTATAAAATTATATTAATGTGTGTAAGTACTCGTCGACTTAGGTATAAGAGCTACCCTCCGCGGGGGTTAGAGGTGGCAAGATATTGGCAAAATATTATTTAGTTATGATCCCTTCACACGATAAGAAGAAAAATAAGACTTAGGTATTTATAAGAAGTTAATACTGTTTTTTTTTTAATTATAATTAGCGCTTATTTTGTATATCACCAGTCATAGAAGTACTTTAAACCTACTCATCGAACTTAATGTAAATATGAATATCCACGACCGGTTGAAAATTTTCAACTAAAATATTTTTTTGACAAATTGCGCCACCACTGAAATCCACATTTTTTTATAAGAATGAGTGTAAACTTTATTTTACGTGTTATAATGATGTTACACAATTATTTATTTCAAAACTATTACCGACTTGACAGGAACCATCGACAGTTCCACTCTCTGACCCCAAAACTTTCTTCTAGTTGGATGCGTCTCTGCTTCCTCACGGACCCCAAAGGCAAGGTCCCTGTCAAGGTGGTGGCCCGGACCTTCGCATCAGGCAAGACTGAAAAGCTGGTGTACCAGTGTCTGTCGGAGCTGGGGCTTCCATCAGGGAAGAATGAAGCTATGGAGAAAGAGGCCTTCACGTTTGACAAATTCTACGCGCTGTACCATAAGATCTGTCCGAGAAATGATATTGAGGAATTATTTAGGTCTATGTAAGTATCCTCTTAGGCCTTTTCATTAGGCAAGTCTATTTAGCTGGTTTAAGAGTTCTGTGATTGAAGCTATGGAGAAGGAGACCTCCTTTTTTATTACGGCGGAAAATGCATTCCGCATACCACCCGGGTGCGGGGGTTGAGTGGTTATGTGGGACTCCCGTCTAGGTTAATAGAAGGAGACCTCCTACTTCATCTTCTACGCGCTGTACCATAAAATTTGTCCAAGGAATGATATTGAGGAACTGTTTAGATCCATGTAAGCATCGTATTCTTTGCCATACCATAAGATACGGCGCTGTACGCTGTACATAAGATATATCAGAAGTATATTATAGAGGAACTGTTTAGGACTGTGCAGTGGTACAATACAACATTGATTTTGCTTCTCATTTTATGAAATACACCTTATGTGAATAAATCTTTCCGTGTTGCCTTTAACACTCTAGCAGCGAATACAAAGACGCCTTGATGCAAAAAAAACTTCTTGTTTAATTAAACATTGTAAAATAACTGTCCAGTAACTGACTGAGTGGTATAATGTCGACATTAGCGAATACCACAGATGCCAGTTCAAATCCGGCCTTGAGCACTGTAGGCCTTAATCACTCTTTAATAAGTAGTTTGAGGCATAAATCTAATTCTATTGACGAGCGATGTATTTTTGTATTAATGGATGCGTTGAGTCACTTGTACTTCACATATAATTCACAAAATTTTCTATTTTTTGCAGAACTCAAGGCAAATCCGACAAGATCAACATAGACCAGTTCGTGAACTTCTTGAATGAGAAGCAGCGAGATCCTCGCCTCAACGAGATCCTATACCCGTTGTACGACGACAAGAGAGCGGCGGAGATCATCAACACATATGAACAGGATGAGGCTGCGAAGACCGAAAGTAAGTTACGGGGGCAGTTATATATATTAGGAAGGGTGTTAACAAGCGTATTAACATAATTATACAAGATCAACCTGGACCATTTGATAAACTTCCTGAACGAGAAACAGCGAGATCCTGTACCCGCTGTACAAGAGAGCGGCGGAGACGTATGAATAGGATGACGCTGCGAAGAACGAAAGTTACTACTGAACATAGCTCATAAAACAAATATTTACATGAATTAAATTACGTATTTCATATATTTGTGTCATCAGAATCCAGATCTAGATAATCTCATGCTAACTGTACCTAAGCTAAGCCTGATTAGCCTGATGCGAGCATCTAAGAGTCGATTGCACTAAACCGTCTGTCAACGTTAAAACTTTTGAAATTATTGTATGAGTGATTTCATAGTTCCCTGCTGTGTGGAGTCAATCAGTCCCTAATTATAGTTGGTGCAAATGAACTTTATTGACTACAATAAAAACAACGGAGTAGCAAACATTAATAATTTTCAACCTTATTTTTGATATCAAACTCATCTTTCCAGAATGCCTAACAAAAGACGGGCTCATCCGCTACCTCATGTCCGACGAGAACGCCCCCGTGTTCCTAGACCGACTGGACAACTACATGGACATGGACCAGCCCTTGGCTCACTATTACATTAACTCCTCCCACAACACGTATCTCTCGGGACGACAGTTTGGTGGCAAGAGCTCGGTGGAGATGTATCGACAAGTGTTGTTAGCTGGATGTCGGTAAGTATTCTTCGTCATATAAACCACATGGGTCGCACATTTGGCTTATTATTATATACTCCTCCCAGAAAACGTTGAGGCGGCGGTTTGGTAGCAAGTACTTTAATAATTTACGTAAGAAAATTCATCGAAGTCGAAACCAATAACGCCAAACAAATATGAGAGCAAAATTCAATCCGTTTCCATCCTTTTGAAACTAAAATCTTCTCGATTCAATTTCTCTATTGGCAAGTTCTTCGGTATCTTTTATATTCCTCGAAATCCTCGGTAACTGTATTATTCCGTGATAAAAAGTAACATATTTTGCACTCCCTGGCCGACTCATAACACGTCTATGACGTACTAGTACTAGAGCGTCAACGCCCAGCCTTGCTTTGCTATTGTCTAAATATTTAAAATAAATTGTCAATATTTCAGCTGCGTTGAACTCGACTGTTGGGACGGCAAAGGCGAAGACGAGGAGCCAATCATAACCCACGGCATGGCTATGTGCACAGACATCCTCTTCAAAGACGTCATCTACGCGCTCAGAGACACCGCGTTCGTGACGTCGGACTATCCCATCATACTGTCGTTCGAGAACCACTGTTGCAAGGCCCAGCAGTACAAGCTGGCTAAATACTGCGATGAGATCTTGGGCGATTTGCTGTTGAAAGAACATCTGCCGGATCATCCGGTGAGTTCAAACTTTTTATTTAGCATTTATGGCTAGATGTATCGCCACAAGATGTTCGCTTTCGAACAGTACTTGTCCAGTTCTTGATCCATTACACGCCTTATCTGGTAAGTTGTCTTAGTTTAATATCTACTATGTACAAGTTTGAGAACAAATCAAATTATTTTATTAATATATGATATCTTTTACAGTTTTTAATCTACTATGTATTTAAGTTTTTCTAAACACTTTTCCTCCCGGGAACACTTCATCTCTGGACTGATCTGTCTGTTAAGTTCCCAAGGGACTTCATTACAAAGTTCTAGGATCTTCAATAGTGTGTACAGCTTTGAAAGGATTGTCGGCGTCCATGTGACGTCACTAAAGCTACATGCGTATTGTTACCTCCTCTTCAAGAAAGGAGCATACAGGTTTGAAGTCTGGCCAAACATTGCGATGAGGTCTTGGGGATTTGCTGTCGAAAGCACAGCTTCCTGACTATCCCATGAGTTTATACTTTTTGTTCGATAGGCTTTTTAGGAGCATTCCACCAGTTTTTTCTCGTTAAAACGCTATTCTTATGATGTCTCTGATAATGTTAGCAAATCAAGTCCAAGTATTAGACCAAAAATGGTTCCTCCTTTGATATTAAAAGGGTAGTTGAAAGTCCTTACTTTTGTAAGTGTTACTAATAAAATGTGTCTTGGTTACATGAAATAAATGCATTGAATTCAATTGAATTGAAAAGATGCTTGAAATTTTTAATAATTTTATGCACTATTTCATAGAATCTTACCTCTGGCTACCATTCCTAACTTTACACCTTTTTTTCCAGTTGGAACCCGGCCAGCCTCTCCCACCACCTTCAGCGCTGAAGAGGAAAATCATGATCAAGAATAAGCGGCTGAAGCCAGAGGTGGAGCGGCAGGAGCTGGAGCTTTTCCGGCAAGGACAGTTCGTTATTGAGGACGAGGTTAAAGAAGATGCTTCCGCGGTCGTCGTGACCGATAAAAAGGTATAGATATTCAAGCCATCATGGTCATCTATGATGCATGAAGCTTGATATTGGGCTATTTATGCTGTAGCAGCGCGTCAGTTGACTTTTTTGGTGGCCAATGAGAAAAAGCCGGTTTCAAAAAGGAGGGAATTTTTGGAAAATTATATTATTATTTTAAAGGGCCATTTGCCTTCTGAATGAATGTGGCCATCCACATGATCCCATCTGGAGAGATTGAGACAGCTTTTCAAACATTATAGGTAATCTGTTCTAATACTTCTAACAGTATTGATTGGCAGCGCCATCTCTCTCGCTAGCTCGAAATCACATGGATGATTCAGTTAGAAGGTCGAACCATACTGTTCTACCTTAAGGATGGCCAAGGGGCGCCTTAGCCTTCAGTAACAAGTGCATATACTTGGAAAATTTCGACCTATGCCGCTGTGGCCCAGTGGCCGAATGGCACCAGCACCTGCCGCGATAGCAGAGGACGCTGGTTCGATTCCAGCCTGGGGCACTGGAGGCCTTGGTCATTTTTTCATAGTATATGACATTTATTTCAGTTTATTATAGGTATCTGTAAGCAAAAGTATTAAATGTAGTCTGTGACAAAATCGACAGCTAATGAAGTTATCGCCGTATGGCTCTAGTTTTGAAAAGTTAAAGTTTGAAAAATTTGTTACAACAAAACAAGCGACCTACAGCACCATCTTATTGAACTGTCAAATTCGAGGCCACGATTTTTTTGTGTATTAATCACAAAAATAATCTCTCCAGCCCGAAGAAATAGTGGCCGAAGCAGCGACAGCAGGCGACGACGCGCCTCCACCTGTAGCGTACACCGGCTCCACCACCAACGTGCATCCCTGGCTGTCGTCCATGGTCAACTACGCGCAGCCCATCAAGTTCCAAGGATTCGAAGAGGCTGACAGTAAGTACTACTAGCGCCATCTTTTGACAGTTATTAAAACTTGGCAGGCGATGACTCGCGCCTAAAGGTTACATAATAAAGACAACACCGTCAGCATCCCTGGTTGTCTTCCATGGTCAACGCGCAGCCTATCAAGTTACAAGGATTCGAAGAGGCTGAGAGTAAGTAGCTTACTACTAACGCCATCTAGTGACATCTGGGAAGCCTTACCAGGCGATGAGCCAAATCTCTATGTATGAAAAGTGTCCATCAAAAAACAGTAATTAGGCGGCGCCACCATACACCGAAATACTACCAAAAACAACCTACGTAATTTGGTCGGGTTATTTATTGCCTTATGTGGTTCATGTTATACTCATGTCCCAGAGCCTAACTAGCGCCACCGGAGAGATTAGGAACTATTATTTAAAGCTTAACGCGGTCACTTTTACAACAATTCTGCCATAAGAGATTGCGATCCTTTTGTCAAACGCTAACAAAATCTGTCATATTTGTTTACATTATTTGATTATTTGCAAGTTCTATTGATAACAACTAGCGCGAACGTTGCGTTGTGACCTCTACGAATTGCTTTTAATTGTACCAATTTATTTGTACCAATGATGTTGGAGTTTGCGTGCACTTTTTTGATCGTCATCTATTTAAAAGTAATTCTTGATTATTATAGTGTAGTTATTATTATTTTAAATTGCAAATTTTTGCTCACAGAAAAGAACATCTACCACAACATGTCTTCCTTCGCCGAGACCACCGGCATGAACTACCTGAAGCAGCAAGCCATTGATTTCGTCAACTACAACAAGAGGCAGATGTCCAGGATCTACCCTAAGGGCACGCGGGCTGACTCTTCCAACTACATGCCTCAAGTACGGAAAATAACAAATAACGTCATGTTTGCCCCAAAACGCATAACGGCCGTAACAGCGTTGTTTATCGTAAACTCTATATTTAGTTTTACAATAGCTATTACGGCCCTAATGAGTGAATTGGTGGGGCAGATTACCTATCAGTTTTCCGTTTTTAATTCGAAGTGAATAAATAACTGTAACAACAAATCAACTGGTCTCCCGCGATACAAGCCTAGCCTAGTGCGGGGGCTCCTGGAACCTCCGAATGTCAATTCAGTTATGCACCAACTCTTTTCTGTAACTTGTGATATGTACTTACTATGTACTACAATTGTATTCGTTCTGTGCAATAAAAACATTTTTTCTTTTTTTTTTCTTTAAATGAAGTTTGTGAGCGTATATTCAACAACCTTATCGCTCTATGATTGTGTGGCTGAACAGGAGATTGCACACAGTATGAACCTTTGCGAGCACGCCATACAAAGTAGTACACCACGCCATACAAAGTAGTACACCACGCCATACAAAGTAGTACACCACGCCATACAAAGTAGTACACCACGCCATACAAAGTAGTACACCACGCCATACAAAGTAGTACATCACGCCATATAAAGTAGTACCTACTAAAACATTTGACGAACGTTAACATATTCACTGCCAGCTACCCGCTAGGCGGGGTTCTCTGTTCGTAGGCGCTACAAAGCGGAAAACACGTGTTATCGGCTACGGCTACGCTCGTAAACAGTGAATGCGTTAACAGTATAGATCCCTTAAAGAAGTAAGTGCGCCTTTGTACATTGTGTTGAACAATCTTATGTACAATAAACTGTTTGTATAGGCAATTAGGCACATAGAATTAACAAGCTTATTCGCTTTCCCCAGGTGTTCTGGAACGCCGGCTGTCAAATGGTGTCCCTCAACTTCCAAACCTCAGACCTCCCCATGCAGCTCAACCAGGGCAAGTTCGAATACAACGGCAACTGCGGATACCTCCTCAAACCGGACTTCATGAGGCGAGCGGACAGGAGCTTCGACCCTTTTGCTGATGCCCCCGTCGACGGGGTCATCGCGGCTCAATGTTCTGTGCAAGTAAGTTGGACCTAATGTAGTACCCCGCGGTACACCAAGAGGAAATAAATTGGACCTAGTATAGTACCTTGAGGTGCACCCAGGGCAAATAACTAAGGACATAGTATAGTACCTTGAGGTACACCCATAGCAAGTTTGAGTACAACGGCAAGTGCTATCTCCTCAAACCGGACTTCATAAGGCACGCTGACAGGAGCTTCGACCCTTTTGCTGATGCCCCGTCGACGGTGTGATCGCGGCTCAATGTTCTGTACAAGTAAGTTGGACCTAATGTAGAACCTTTGGGTACACCCAGAGTAAATAAGTCCGACCTAGTGTATTGGCAATTGACAACAAAGATTGAAGATTCTCTATAAATACTCGTAAAAGCAAAAAAAATCGTTACTAAATGAAAGACTTGTGTTGTTTATGTGATTCATGACATATGTGAAGCAGTGAAGCTAGTGCTAATTGCTGAACCTGTTCTTTGAGAATGGTTGTAAGAGTTATGTGTCGTCTCTAGAAAGAATTAGAATCTGTACAGAAATACTGAGTTGCTGACTAGCTCAAAGGGAGGAGAGCTTAGTCTCAATGACTAGAATTTTAATTTAACCAACACTTGTTTAAGAGTAGCCTATAGGTGACCGTTGTTCCAAAAGCGTACTTAATCTTGCCAGCTAATCAGAGAATTAAAAAAAAAAATTTAGGGTCCTTATGCTTCAAGTGCAATAAGGTCATTTCCATCTGAAATTCCAACAGTAATTCTGATAAAAAGGTCTTTATTGCACATTAAGCATGACCCTTCTCTGATAGAAAGCCACGAATGTTAAACTAATAGTCCTTTCTTATTTCTTAATCAGGTAATTGCCGGCCAGTTCTTGTCAGACAAGAAGATCGGCACATACGTAGAAGTCGACATGTATGGTCTACCAACTGACACCATCCGTAAAGAGTTTAGAACACGAATGGTGCCCGCTAACGGACTGAATCCTGTGTACAATGAAGAACCTTTCCTGTTCCGAAAGGTGAGTCTTAAGACGTATCATTAAGGTTGAGGTTTAAGTGGCAACTTCACAAGCAGATTAGTACGCAAATTGTGTCCATTTGTAATAAATAACAGTTCGGTATGTCTTTTGAGCTTCTGACACAGTTTTTTAATTCGTATCGGTAACGACACCATTCGCAAAAACTTAGAATAGCCATGGCCCCCGTCAACAGACTGAAATCTGTATACCTTTTTTTTAACGTTATAACACAGTTTGGTCGACATAGTGACCAACAACTTCTTTTTTTATGAGAAGATTGGTGTCGCGGGCGAAAGAAAGGGCCACGCCACCACCAAAGACGAAAAGGAAAGCAAAGTTTCAGAAATAAGGATAGGAAAAAGCAAGAATAGAGGAGAGAAGTTAATGCGGACAATGAAGAACCGTTCCTGTTCCTTAAAGTTAAGCGTTATGTCGTAGAAAGAATCTTAGGACACTTGACTAATTATGTTCTGTATACAATGAAGAACCGTCGCCACAACTATTGGAATTTTAAAGTGCTGGTACGCAGGGATTAATCTATTAACAGCAATATCTGTCCCCAGGTCGTCCTCCCAGACTTGGCCGTCCTCCGTTTCGGAGTTTACGACGAGAGCGGGAAACTGCTCGGCCAAAGAATACTACCCTTGGACGGTTTGCAAGCTGGCTACCGGCACATCTCGCTGCGAACTGAAGCCAACTTCCCCATGTCGCTGCCCATGCTGTTCTGTAATATCGAGCTGAAAATATACGTGCCCGATGGCTTCGAAGGTTAGTGTTGACGAGTCATGATCATTTAACTCCTCGGCCAACGGATCCTGCCCCTGGACGGGCTGCGTCGCTGCCCATGCTGTTCTGTAATATCGAGCTGAAGATCTACAGTGACGGCTTCGAAGGTGAGATCATTGAGAGATGGTGAGAAATTGATCAGATCATCTTTGTTTATTATCTAAGATTAATTAGAAATTTCCGTCTTAAAGTAAGGATGCTCGAATTCCCTAGGATGCGCTGTATCGGCAGTGCATTTATCCTTTAACCTGCACCGCGTGCGTTGTGTAATGCGATATCTGTTTACCATTAGTCAGTACGCTTGTTTGTCACTGTCTTCTTGATTTAAAAATGATACCTGTTTAAAATACATGTGCTTCTAAAATCCTAAATACATCTTGCTGCATAAAAAAACTTTTTCTTTCTTGTAAACCACATTCTATTTATAGATTTCATGGCGGCCCTGTCCGACCCCCGCGCTTTCATGGGTGCGGCCAAAGAGCGCACCGACAACATGAAGCAGATGGGCATCGAGGAGAGCGGGCCCGAGAAGAAGGTGCAGATCGAGGATAAGAAGGAAGGTGAGCATGACGATACTGGATGTTTAATTTAATAATAAAAGGTAACTAAGAAATTGCATCACCTCAACTCATCAACAACTAAAGTGTAGCCACACACAGACGCAGGAGCGCGTCCTCTTTTTCGCTCGCAAAATTGGGTTCTTGAAAAGAATAAAGGTTTTTCTCCTCCTCCTTGCTTCGTTCACCTCAGTGCTGAGGGTCATGACCTCCTACGTGGAGCACATGATTCCGGATAGCAGATTTCCAGGCATTTCGATAAAGGTTTTTATAAGTAGTTAATACAAAATAGTATAGGGTTTGAGTTGCCCCAAGATGGTACGGCTCCGAATGCTAACGAATTTAAAAGTATGGGTCCAAGAAATAATGCTGCTTATGCATGCACCTATTAGCTTATCCAGGCACGAAAAACAATGGAACAAGACTAGTCGTCAAATTGGTGGAGTACGGGAAAACGGGGTGGCTTTAGGAACATTTGGGGTTACTTTGATAGTTTTAAAATGACTACAAAATTACCATTATTCATTATTTACTGAAACTGTTCGTTTAACTTGTTAGATTAATATATATCACCTACTGTAAAAAAATCCTGCATAAAAATTTCTGAAATTTCAAAGTCGCCCCTACATTTCAAAGCCACCCCGCTTTACGGTAATTTTACTTATAAAATACTAATTTACAAGTAAAATTGCACTATGTGTGGTACCTAAAAGTGTGTAAATGTTTCATAATGTAGTGTATGCTGCAGTTAACTTTATGCCTGAGTACACACTCGAGCTCTGTGCATATCTGAACTGAGAAAGAAGGGGTATTGTGCTATGTGCACCGAACGCGGGGTGTGGGTAGCAACCGGGGCGAGTCGATACCTCGGAAAATAATTAATAATAAATATTTATTTAACGACAATATTTACATAAATCGCTCTGGTGTTCAACTAAGTGCGAGAAAGCAGGTGTCCATCAGAGGACAGTATGTGTTCACAATAACAATAAATAAGTGGTGGCTTACTGAAAAAAACCGGCCAAGTGCGAGTTGGACTCGCGCACGACATTACGCAAAAAAACGGCAAAAAAATCACGTTTGTTGTATGGGAGCCCCCCTTAAATATTTATTTTATTCTGTTTTTAGTATTTGTTGTTATAGCGGCAACAGAAATACATCATCTGTGAATATTTCAACTGTCTAGCTATCACGGTTCATGAGATACAGCTTGGTGACAGACGGACAGACAGACAGCGAAGTCTTAGTAATAGGGTCCCGTTTTTACCCTTTGGGTACGGAACCCTAAAAAAGGTTTACAAACTGCAAGTAAACTAGTCTGAACTTTCACGCCTCTAACCGTCCAAGGTCATAATAATATCAAGTGATATGTTTACGAATCGCAAATAGCCATGGAATCATAATTTATATTGAACTGGAGCGTACATCGGCCACGTAAGAGATATTTTCAGACGCTTCAATTATTCAGGTTGGTCCAAGATGAAAGCTAAAGCGTTGATATCTTAATATCCAAACCAAAGCATTTTGTGTCTTACTCTGACTAAAACGATTTAACATTAGCGATATTACGTTTCACATTTATTCTTGGTAAAGAATAAATATTCATAGGATTTATATAGGTAATTATTTTTATGTGTGTTATACTTACTTCACTGGCTCAGTGACCCAAAAAGGATCTTGGCCTCTGACACAACTACACAAGAGAGCGCCACTCTGTCCTATTCTGCACCACTTCACGCCAGTTGGACATTCCGAGGGCGGACAGGTCTTTTAGGGCTTCGTCCAGCGGTATCTGGGACGCCCAGACGGACGTTTTCCACCCGGGTGCCTCACATACGCTCTTCTCACAGCCCGATCCTCTCCCATCCTCTACAGGTAATCAAGCCAGCGGAGTCGTGTGGTGGTGGTGTCTTGTTTATATGTGTTGTATTGTGTATAAAAGTCTGTATGGAAGGAGGCACGATAGTTCTACTTTACTGTTTTTTATTCAAGGTATAAAACTCTACAAATTATGTATAATCCTGTTGGAATTCAATAAGTGAGACTAGCATGTTCATTATAAACCTTAATAGATGTCATATATTAAAGAAAAAAGTGACGAAGCCCTTCAGTGGTGAAGGCCGGTAGCTTGTTCATATTGAAAATATAAAATTTTGTAAATAATAAAATTAGCTCTTGAAAACCGCTATTGCCTGTGAGTTCGTACTGATATTTAAATAAATAAACGATTCGAAAATTCCCTGCAGTTCGAGCGAAAACTTCAGTTTGATGAAAGTTTCGGATTTTGAAGTTTAGTATTAGTCGAAATAGTGTACTAAGTTATCATTTAATCTTTTTTTGCATATATATAAATTGTGGTGTGTTCATTTAATATAAACTGTGGTGTCAAGATGCTTAGATATCAAAGAACCGTTAAAACTGTAAGGATAGTTGAGACAGGTAAGCAGCTTATGAAGTATAGATTTTTAGATTTAGATATTTATTCTCATAATATAAAATTACAATATAAATTATCTTAGACTAATCTACACGAATTTATATTATATACTGACTCACCACGCATAGGAACCGTATGTTACATCGGGAAACCCAATGTATACTTCTGCTTATACAGTAAACAATTGTATGGTAGGTAATAGGTAAACAATCAGAGTATTCTAATGTTACATAAGCACGTTAGTTATGCCTGGAGTATTTGATCCCAGGATATGCTAGGAAGCAGATTTTCGATTTGACACTAAGCAATGCCATGAAACTAAATTAGACCAAAAATGATTCCAATTTTGAGAAGTTTTAATATCGGTCTATGCGATGCGTTCTAATGGGAAAGTAATAAGTGTACTTACTTTCATATGTATTTCTATCTCTCAATTTAATAGTGCTTCGTTTTATACACGTAGTACACGTACGCACGATATATAAAAGTCTTAAATACGGTTTATTTCAAAGTGTTACTTAGTTTGAAAAAGATAAGCAATCGTACATCAGTAAAAAATCATTACCTATGTAAATTGTAAGATAACAAATCGAATAATACCAAAACTGAACAATTCTTATAATTTTGAAACTTTCAGGAGTGGTTTCTCTGCTAGTTTTCTAACCATTAAACTCGAATACGTTTGCTGTTTGTTTACTAAATATGATAAATTGTAAAAATTTTACAATCCTCATCAAATTCAGCCAACCCTATTATTTACAGAGCCTCCGCTAGTATTCGAGCCAATCACAGTAGAGTCCCTCCGCCAAGAGAAGGGCTTCGTCAAAACTGGCCGCAAGCAACAGAAGGAGCTAGAAGCTATGCGCAAGCGCCACTCCAAGGAGAAGCTAGCCATGCAGAAGACGCAGTGCAGCGCGCTTGAGAAACTCATCAAGGGGAAGAAGTGAGTACTACTACTAGATTAGGGTGGTGTTTGATGCCTTCAAAACTGGCCGCAAGCAGGAGCTGGAGGCCTTGCGCAAGCGCCACGCCAAGGAGAAGCTATTAGCCATGCTAAGACGCAGTGCAGCGCGCTTGAGAAACTCAACAAGGGGAAGAAGTGAGTACTACTAACTACCAAGATTAGGGTTGTGTTCCATGCAACATCGTAACAACATTGGTGTAAAGCAAAGATAGATATAACTCCGTAATAGATGGATACAGTCTAAGGAAAAAACGTGCCTCGAAAATCAAGAAAATTTGATTCTCGATCAGATGGCGCCACTAGTTTTGGCCTACACTCGTATAGAGGGCGTTGATTATTTCGTTTGTTATTTAACAATTTTAACGCATATCAGTGAAAGAACATGGGTCAAAATCATAAAAATAATTAATGCAAATAAAAAAAAATCATTTATCCATATTTGAATACATTTTATCGTATTTTTTATAAATCTTCATTTTTAGTTTTAAAGTGTGTCGACAGATGGCAGTGAATTTACTGGGATTACAAAATTTACTATGACAGTACCGCTCTAGTATAAGTTACTCTATGGTGCAAAGTAATTCTAGGTGCGATGTGACGAGGGCATCGTGTGGCAATAAACGCGCTGTTTTAAATGTAAAAGCTGACCAGCTAAAAGTATACAATCATTACGTCATTCTTAACAACTTTGTTAGGGTCCTACAGGGACGTATAAATGAAATCGCGGACAGTATCAAAATAGGCTGATTTATTCCGCCTTAATTTCATAAAGAAATCCCGGCCAAACAATTATAAAAATCTAATTCGGTATTCGTCCGTTGCCGGTAAAGTAGGTAAAGCCTGCCGCGATGACGTCGCGCGCACGTCTCCTTCCGTGCCTATACCCAGTTACCAGTAGTTAACAACTTTTATGGAAACTACGAAAAGGTTTGGCCGTTCCTCAATGATCACTTATGAGATGACTGTTTGTCACAGCCTTTTTTCCACAATTTCGTGTTAGTACTTTACTAAGGGTTAAATGTATAAAATACATATTGTATTGCTTTAATTTCCAGCAAAGAGCAGCTAAGCAACGACGCGGCCTTCCGCAAGCTTGTCACCGACCAATCAGCAGCATGGAGCGAGCTGGTGGCCAAACACCGTCTCGAGGAGTGGAGCTCTGCGCGCAGCCGGCTGGACGAGCAGCGAGAACTGCTCAAGAAGATGATGGAGACGACCCAGCAGGTGCAGATGAAGCAGCTGGAAGGCAAGCATGAGAGGTACGTCACCAGTCCACCAGACCTGGGGTCACTATAGAGATCACTAGACCAGGAATGGCAGCCGCCTGCACGAACAGCAAGAACTGCTCAAGAAGATGAAGACGACGCAGAAGGTGCAGAATTGCAGATGAGGCAGCTTGAAGCCAAGCATCAGAGGTACGTATGTACGTACTCACTAGTCCTCCAGACCTGGGCATCATCAGAGGCCACCAGGCCTGGAATGGTCAAGTACTGTCTTAAGGAGTGGAGCTTTGCCCGCAGCCGGTTGCACGAGAACTGCTTAAGAAGATGATGGAGACGAGCTATCAGGTGCAAATGAAGCAGCCGGAGCCTAAGCACGAGAGGTACATTGTAAGATCAAAGACTAAGCAAACGTGGAATGGAACCCAGCGGGCGTTGGAACCTATTAAGCCGAATATAGTGAATGATGTGTCAGTCTTTCTTTTTATGGCCCTGGTGTTCTTCTCATCATCATCATCATCATATTACAGCATTACCCCTCTCCGAGTACGCCACTTTTTCCGGCCCTGAGCTAATCTTAGAAGTGACCCACAATCTTCCGGATGTCGTCCACCCAACGAGCCAACGGACGCCAGGCGCTCCTTTCGTCCGAAAGCAGTCACCATTCCGTTAACATTCTGGTCCCCCTGCATAACTCTACCTCTATCCATCTTATCCATTTGCAATGGTTTTGTACTGACAGAGATGGATAGAGGTAGAGTTATGCAGGGGGCCTAATGGGGTACTCTGCGTACTGACAAAAGCAAAAGTTAGGTACTGGCAAAATCCGTAATCCGTTTTCAGTTTTACGTGAGAGGTAAATTGAACTTTTGTTTCCAGGGAGTTGAAAGAGATGAACGGCCGGCAGGCCAAGATTAGCATGGAGACCAGCAAGGAGGTGGCCAACGACAAGACGCTGAAGACCAAGCAGGAGAAGGACCGCCGGCTCAGGGAGAAAAAGCAAAACAACACTAAGAAGTTCATGGAGGAACGGAAAGTAAGTAAGGAAAGTGCCAACGGCCGCTTTCTACCTACCTGGCTATTTTAGCCATGATTGAGTAGTTTAGCTTGAACGCGTGTATTTCGCGGTAGCTACCTACTTAAACAATGTTAAAAAATATAACGTTAAGGGGCCCACTGACTATCAGTCCGCGCGGACCATATCGGCCTGCGGAACTGTCAATTTTTTGTTCTCTGACAGGCCGATATCGTCCGGCGGACTGGTAATCGGTGGGCACCTTTAAGGTAAACATCGATTACAGACATGTCGATATTTCATTTTGTCAATCAATTTATTTGCCACAAAAACTTCTACGTCTGTAAATAACATAATTTTCACCACACACAAACTGATAAGAAAGTTGCATTTTATCCACATGTGAGGGAGTAATCAAATGCAAATTTTGAGTTGTTCTCTTATGTTTGCTGGTAGAATTGACTTTTAAACAATGATTTAGAAATAAATATTTTATTTTATTTTGAATCGATTTGCTATGATTTTGTTTGATATTTTACATTTAGTATTTTCCTTGTGTTGGTGTGGTGAAAAATTTTGTGTTTCACTCTGTGGCAAAATTTGTTTAACTCCCGTGGCTTGAAACCCTCGCAACAATCAAGATTCTATTTTGGAATCTCTCGCTTGCTCGGGTATCAATATTAGCACGAGAGGTTAAACAACGGCGTTTTCTAAAATTAACATTGAAAACCTGATTCTCTCAGATTCTGGTGTTTTTGGGTTCTCTGTCAACTCAGAATCACTAGCATATTCAATCCTGATTTTAAAAATGACCCAAATTCCACTACGTCACGCACATACAAAAGAAAAAAAAACACTAAAACGTGACGTAATGGAATGGACATTTTGGGACATCTTTTTTTAATGGCGATGGAGAATGCTGTCGATTCTGAGTGGAGAGCCCAAGAATGTCCAGATTTGAAAGAATCAAGTTTTCAATGTTTATTTCTGACGACCGGTCTGGCCTACTGGGTAGTGACCCTGCCTGTGAAGCCGATGGTCCTGGGTTCGAATCCCGGTAAGGGCATTTATTTGTGTGATGAACACAAATATTTGTTCCTGAGTCATGGGTGTTTTCTATGTATATAAGTATGTATTTATCTATCCATACTAATATTATAAATGCGAAAGTCTGTCTGTCTGTCTGTCTGTGTGTTACCTCTTCACGCTTAAACCTCGGAACCGATTTAGTTGAAATTTGGTATACAGATAGTGTGAGTCCCGGGAAAGGACATAGGATACTTTTTATCCCAGAACTCACCCCTCAAGGGGGTGAAAAGGGGGGTGGAAATTAGTATGGGGAATCAATAACCGCTGAACCGATTTAGATGAAGCTTGGTATGGGGATAGTTTGAGCTGTGGGAAATGATATAGAATAACTTTTATCCCCGAAATCGTCCCTTAAGGGTGTAAAAAATGGGGTGGAAATGTATAGTGTGGACCAATTTGGGGTTGAAAAAGGATGGATTAAAAAGCAGATTTGTTTAAGAATTAAGGTACCCAAATTACTAATTCCACGCAGACGAAGTCGCGGGCAAAAGCTAGTATAATATAAGTATGTATATCGTCGCCTAGCACCCACAATACAAGCTTTGTTTAGTTTGGGGCTAGGTTGATCTGAGTAAGATGTCCCCTAATATTTTTTATTTATTTATATTTTAGAAAACGCTTATTCAACTTTGCCCCCTTGTGAAACAAATAACTATTGTTATGTTCTCAGACGGCGACAATCAAGCAGAATCGCGAGAAAGAAAAGCTCAAGGTCACGCACGACAAGCAGATGGAGGAGCTGTCCAAGGACGTTGATAACGTATGGGCAAAGACAGTCGCTTTGGTTTCATTGCAATTCACTTACCCCCTTATTCATAAAACTTTACGGGCCTGATTTAGTTAAATTATGTTTTATCCCTTTCTTACAAATACATAAGCCAAAATGACAAATAAAGACAAACGATTCATGATTCATAGCTAATTCAGGCCAGTAACGCGTTGATAAACTCATTAGTAGTCTTTATTTGTTGTAAATTTCAAAAAAATTCGTCCCAAAATGCCTAAATGAGTCGCTTAACTTCAAACTCGGATAAATCCAAATGTCAGATTTGCAATTTTGGTATTTCCTAAGCGGGTCGATTGGATTTATCCGGGTTTGAAGTTAAGCGGCACATTTTTACTCGGGCAAGCCAACTTTGTCAGAAGAAAAAGCGCGAAATTTATTGCCGCCTTTTTCTAATAACAAAAAATTGGCTTGCCAAAGTATAGTTATGTCGGAATTATTTTTGTTTATTTTTTTAAATCGTTCGTTTCGCTTTTTCAGCTGATCGAGCTGTACAAGATGGAGGAGTCAGAGTTCGACAACTCAAGCAAAACGGAGTTCTTCGCATGAAAGTACCCCGACATTGCTCCTCTCTTCGAGCAATTGACTTGTGTGCCAGTGGCCACCGAAGCGAGTGACTTGAGCCAGTGAACTGGCGAGTGTGAAGTGATCTCGTCATAATCAGATCTTAGAATTTAGGGGGCAAAATTTGATGACAGGTCGGGAGTTCCTATGTCGATAAATTTATTTATCGATACTTTGAACTAACACTAGTGATTGCCACCAGGTTCGTTTTTTAACTGTAAATTATATGCAACTTATGTAAGTATTATTTCGGGGTCGATGATAAAGTTTACACAAAGCATATTTTTTTATATGATCGCTAAGTTAGAAAAAAATGACGATGAGTGAAGTTTCAAAAATCCCTTTCGAAATAAAGAAAAAGAAAATTAAGTTTTTTTTTTCATCTTAATACTTTCGATAAAATTATATTTTTAGAATCAAAACTTGGAGCGATTACTAGTATATGGCAGAAGCATCGATATAGGAACTCCCTACCTGTTATTAAATTACGCCCCCTAAATTCCGAAGTCTGTTAATAAATATAATAAATTAATCTATTTATTACCTAAGATTAATTCCATGTCAATCCAAAGTTCCAGTGTGACCTTGTTTGAGGTTTAGATAAAATTTCCTATATTTTTTTAGCAAATTTAAGTAAGTGTGTTTATTTAAGACATACGTCATATATACGTTATATGTGTATAAGCGACGTTTATTTTATTTATATGGTGTAAACTGTTACCACTAAATGTTAGGGAAGTATTTTGTATAGGTACAATGACAGCTGTCAATGTCTATATTTTAATTTGTTCGTTGTAAACTCGCCCTTATTACGTTTAAATATTGAACAATTTATTTAGAAATAATTTTTAGCGTCATTATTTATTAGCATATATTTTAGAAATTAATAAAAATATTCTTAATCAAAATTCGAACGAGAAATTTAACGAGAAATATTGACGAACTGACCTGTTGTTTCGGCCTCTTTCGGTTATTAAATTTGAATAAATATAATATAAGTAAACTATAATACATTGTAAGTTGTATGGCAATGGTGAATAACACGTTCTTTCTACGGGTAATATTTAATCCCTTTTAGTTTAGACACTTCCAGTAAAATACTAGTCTTCTTAAGATTTCTTCCTTTTTTAGGGTTCCGTGCCCAATGGGTAAAAACGGGACCCTATTACTAAGACTCCGCTGTCCGTCTGTCTGTCTGTCTGTCACCAGGCTGTATCTCATGAACCGTGATAGCCAGACAGTTGAAATTTTCACAGATGTGTTTCTGTTGCCGCTATAACAACAAATACTAAAAAGTACGGAACCCTCGGTGCGCGAATCTGACTCGCACTTGGCCGGTTTTTTAAGAGACAAGGCTAGATAGCCGCCGCCATACAATACAATCACATTCTAAAACGGCATTCTGGAATATCATGAAGTTTTACATGACTATTCAAGTAACATATAATTCAAGCATCCTCACTCTGGGTCGTGTCTGGTTCAGCAGGTGTCCATTGCAGGGGCCCATTTCTCGAACGGTATGAGACTAATATTATTAGTCCACAAACTGTCAAGTCGTACGAGTTACCATGGCAACACACTAATAATATTAGACTAATACACACTAATAATATTAGACTAATACACACTAATAATATTAGACTAATACCGTTCGTGAAATGGGCCCCAGTTCAGCGGAGAAACGCAGCGGGAATAATAGGGACCTTTAAACCAGGTAAGATCCAGGGCGGGTTATTTTAGATGTATTTTTTATAATATTTCGACTGCCGGGCTAGCACATGATTGGCGCGACAGTACCTCGCCGCGAGATAAACTATTACCCGTCTTTTACTAACTGTATGAATTAAAGAGGGACTGGTAGTCTATGTCGTGGCGAGATACTCTCGCGCCAATCATGTGCTAGCCCGGCTGATGTATATGTTGATAATTTAGTAGTGTGTAGTTAAAATATTGTTTTAGAATTTATTGTTTATTTTTGCTTAGATTTTAGATATTTATTAATGGTTGTATTATTTTTGACATTTTCTTTTCTGTATTTTTGACTTCGATTTGTATGGGGCGGCTTTTGGCGGCAGGTTCGTGTGACTCTGAAATGACTATTGAAAATTACACGCTAGTTTTATTAAATTAATGAAAGCAAATAGATAGGTAAATATTATTCCCATTTTTTTTGTTTTAACAGTATCTTTTCCTATCTCCATGACCATTTATGTATAACTTTATATAGTTAATATTATTGAAAGTACTTGTACTTGAAGCGAAATAATAATTTTAAATGTTGGTAAGGGATCAAATGCCAAAAATATTTCACGAAAATAATAAAATTATAGTTGTGAAATTTTAAATAAATAGCCATATTCACCAGCCCTATTGCATGAGGTCACTGAATTAAATAATAAATAATATTTTTTTTAAATCTCATGGAAGGATTGGGGAAATATGTATACTGAATTAATTAAAGTTTAATTTTTGAGTGGTCTAAAATTACTTGAAATCAATATTTTGAATAATGGCCTTGTATTCTGTGGATCCCATCGAAGAATTAAAATCTAGAAGTCAAATTTAACCTTTTCGACGCCATGTCAAACACAAAAGCGTCACTCGGACGCCAACGCCACGTCACCGAAGTGTCAAAACTGAAATTGAACTTTATACACATGCACGTAGGGCTATGTTGCTCTGTGGTCTTTGACCGATTAATCGGTCTTTGGCGTTAGACCTGCGGTGCCGATATATCCGTCATTGGCGTCCAATGGTTAAACTGTCGTGAGAGATACTAACATTCAACTAATTTTACGGTTTAAACTCACGTGACTAAAAACACGCGAGTTTAAACCGTAAAATTAGTTTAAATTTAGAAGTGTTAAAACAACTGTAAAGTGTAGGGTTAATAGTCTGGTAGTTTTTTTACAATCCCGGCTAGTTGTACTGCCCCAATGTCAAAAAGAATCTTTGGATAGTATGGATTTATGATTATATAGTATGAATCTATAATTTCATAAAAATTTGTTTTTTTTAGACTTCGACCGAAACTATAGCATGTAATGCCATTTTTTAAAAGATACTTCGTAGTTTTAGACTTAAAAACATACTATTCATATTTCATACTAAGTGTTTCCTAAAAATGTATGGAGGTATCTAAGAGTAATACTATCATTCCATTCCAATTTTATACTCTCATACTTTTGTCGTTGCTAGTGGACCAAACTACTCTATTTCAGGATACTGAATAACGTTTAGTTACACTAACTTAACTGTCGTTGTAAGTCTAATACTAAGAATACAGAAATTAAAACACTGTAATGACGTAATAATAAGCCAAAGATATTATATTATTCAATCTATATATTTGAACTACTTATTTAATTTCAAATCAATTATTAGTGTAGGTGGACTCTTTTGATGTCAATATTAATTAGGAATATATTTTGAATACTTTATTTCTTTGTTTGTCAATCTGTGGTTGAATTGACCACTATGTATAATAAAATTATGGTAAGACTTATTTAGGTGTCTATTCGAGGTACCTATCTGTTGATTTCTAGTCAATTTCATTATAGGATAAAAGTACATGATGTAAGTTGAATTGTATCGTAAATTTTAAAAAAAGATGCACTACTTACATATTTTGACATATTTACCACATCACGTGGTTGACATTCTACTTTAGATTCAATTTATGGATTAAATAAACATAGTAGAAAATCCTAGGTCGTTAAAATTGTTATGTAATAATAAATTCTTTCTAAAATGTATATATTCTAAATTATAGATTTAAAAAAGATAGTGAGAATAAATCATAAGTGTTTCATAACATAATGAAAATGTATTGCAAAAAAATTTACAATTATTAATCAATATTATGTTGTAAAAACTAATATAAATTTACGATTGCACTTTATTGACTTTGATAATAAAACTGTATTAGGTATTATAAGAAAATGTGAACAAAAAAATCTTTTCGTAGTTGTTGATGAAACGAAATTTAACATTTTGAAACTAGCTAGTTTTTGGAATTGTGATATAAGTAGGGGGATATCCAGAATTGGCCTACTGGAGTGAATTTAAGATTCACAGAGCTCTTGAAAAAATTTTTTGCATTGTTTACAAAATTAAGGACTGGGCATGAGAGTGCCCAGACATTTTAGTATCTCTTTATGTTACTAAATTTATTAATTTTCAATTAGCATTGTAAGAGCTTGATATAAATAAGGCACTTTCAGAGCAGTATGTATTGGCACTTGATGTATTTTGTATTTTGATTGCATGCCGTATGAACCTAGCGTTAAGGGTCAAAAGTAAAGCATATATTCTAAATTCATCGTATTGTACCTATGGAACCTAGTTAAACACATTGCTCTGCATATTATATTATCAGAGGGTTTTAATGAAAAAGCGGATTTACAGAATGGCTAGCATTTATAATGCAGAGTTTATTTATGGTATGAATGCATCCTTATTTATAGTCTTGCCAATCATTTTAGTCACAAGACAAAGCCTCGAAATTTAAAAGCACAGAAGGTTGACCCTTGATATACACGGTGGCTAATAAATAAGTGCATTGCTGTTGCCAGGGAGGTTGTGGGATTATACTGAGCAACTTTTATTATGGGACCAACCACGAAATCGCAAATTTTTTTTAACCCTCCCATAGAAAATGGACCAGCCAAAATATATGAAACAGCCAAACTTTTTTTTGAGATATCGGGGTTGGTCCCATAGTAAAAGTTGCTCAGTATTATCTCAAAACCTACCTGGCAACGGGAATGCACTTATTCTTAAGCCACCCTGTAGATTTCCCATTTATCACCTTTTTTAGAAACAAAAATGGGTTGGCCACACTATAAATAACATGTAAGGGATGTCATCTGCCGTGTCATAGACAATACATCTACTTCTTAAGCTAGAGTTTATGCATTGATTGCATAATTATAACTGAAAAATGCTAACCATTCATCAGTACTTAACCATCAGATAGATATAATAAAAATATATTGTATCCAAAGATTTATTTATTGTTTAATGTACAATAATTAAATTAAAACATTTTAAACACAACACTGGCTATTATTTAAGTTTACGGACTACCTACATTAAAGTAAGATATATGGACCTGATTTATGATGACTTGATGCTCCTAATCTTCTTCCTTTCCTTGTACACACTTTGCTGCCGAACTGAAATTAACAAAAAAAAAATATTATTAAAAAAAACAAGCAATAAATAAAGATTGGGTTGTACAATGAAAATAGACTAGACAAACTATGCTAACTGTGCTAAGTGAACTATGATTTAGACGTACCAGCATCAGCTGCCTGTCTAAAATGAAATAATAATAATAATAATAATATGAGGCTGTTGATCCCTGCTTTTTTTCAATTTGGCATATTATAATTGTTTTTATTTATTTAAACTTTGTTGTACAAAGATGTAAAATTATGAGTAGTGGCACGGACAGTGCCACACTTCTCACAAATTCAAACACAAATCTTAATATGGACATGACTCAAATGCCGCGATCTTGTTCGAAAAAGTAATTATATTGAATGTTATTTTAACCCATATGCCGCCTGACACATTTGATCACTGAAAAAGTGACCTTGACATTTAAAACAATAGATTTAAATTCCCAGGCACGGTTAAATAAATAAATAAATTTTATAGTACATTCTTACACAGATTGGCGGGCCACGGTAAGCCCAAAGAGGCTTGTGTTGTTGGTACTCAGACAAAGATATATATAATATATAAATACTTAAATACATAGAAAACTCCCATGACTCAGGAACAAATATGGATCCTTATTACCATAGATATCTACTTATTAGTAGTAGTAGTAAATTACTTTATTGTACAAAAAAAACGGTTTACATGAAATTCATATAAATTTAGGTACAAAGGCGAACTTAATCACAGACAAGAGGTAAAATATTTTTTTAAGTTGAATAAGATTTCCACTTGGAATTTCGCGGTGTGGCACCGTCCATGCCAATCACTGACAATTATGTACAAATGGCGGACTTGATGCCAATAGGCATCTCAACAATAGGGCCAAACAGACATTAAAATGAGAGAATAATATATTTTACATCACTTGATAATTAGTTAAATAGGTTTATTCCATACATATCTTCTAAGACAGTCTCCCTAAGCCCCCTATGGAGGATACTAGAAAATTTTGTTTTATTTACCCCCTGTGTGAGAAGGAGAATAAACAGTATTTTAGTACTATTTTTTACTCTATTCAACTTACTGGTCACACTCTTGTATTTGAGCGTAAACCTCTTTCATAGTTATGTTCACCTGGTACATGTATGTATATTCAAACAAGTATACACAGAGAGAGAGAGAGAGATAAGAGATACCGTGCTGGTCGAGCGAAAGCGAAACTTTAGTGAGTTAATAATAGAGTATAAAATTAAAATATTATGTATGGTAGCGTTAAATGTTTAACGCTGTCAGTTGGAAGTGCCATAAGAAGTTTCACATGGAAAGATGCACACGTTTTTATGAGTCCCTAAGGAAATTTAGTAAAAAAAGGAGTTGAGTTTGTAAGATCTTAGTATACTATTAATATAACTCACAGTTTAGGGGTCCAGACACTGGCATGGGTCAGGTTCGCGTTGACAGACTGACTTTTCACAACTACCCCACTTTGTACCCAAATGTCAAAACCTACCCCCATTGTCTATACATAACATACCTCCCCCATTAAGAGAGTTCACTATTTTATAAAGTTCACTAACACTATTACCTAACCCTACACTATGCTACTGTTACACTACTTTAACACTTCAACTATTCTTCCTCCGTCTCTACATTTCTACATTCAGACAGTTCTGACTCACTGCCACTATCGCTATCCGCTAGGGCTATTCTCTTATAATCGGGTGAGTCTGGGGGTGTGGTCTGTCTAGCACGTTTGTGGCTGCTGGATGCGGTATTTTGTGGGTTTCCGTGTATCGTGATGTCCTGGGGTCCGGACACCCCTATGATATCCGCCCAACGATGAGGCGAAGGTATCGCAACTCGGGTATCCTCGTCATCGTCATCCGTAGCATCATCGGTTACCTCAGGGACCTTCTGTTGTCCTTCCCCCCCGCAACCGAGCATTTGATTGATGTGTCGTACTAACATCTTATCGTTCCATTTCACTAAGTATCTGCAGACCCCTAGTCGCTTTTCCACCGTCCCTTTCAACCAGCGTGGTCCACCGCAGTAGTTCTTTACGTACACTGACTGTCCAGTATTAAACTCCCTGTTCTTTGTCTCACTATTCTTCTCTATTACTTTTTCCTTATCAACACATCTGAAAGACAGGGGGTTTAACCTATCGAACTTAGTTCTAAAACGCCTGTTGTTCAGGAGCTCAGCCGGAGTTTTATCATTGACGCTGTTTGGTGTGGTACGTAAACCATACAGTATCGCTGGTAATCTCACTTCCCATGGTCCAGATGTTATTTTCCTTAATTTAGCCTTCACTGTCTGCACCGTTCTTTCCGCTTGACCGTTGGTCGCAGGGTGGTAAGGGGCGGACAGGACTTGTCTGATCCCTTGGGATTCTAAGTATTTACGGAACTCCTCTGAAACAAAACTTCTTCCATTATCACTTACAAGTACATCAGGAAGACCTTGTTCTGCAAAAACATCCCGCAATATTCTTATTAACGTAGAGCTACTCATATCTGGTACGATCTTGACCTCTGGCCACTTAGAATAAGCGTCAATTACAATTAAAAATATCTTTCCTTGAAATGGCCCAGCGTAATCCATATGTAGTCTAGACCATGCTTTATCTGGCTTTATCCAATGATGGGTAACTTTAGATGGCATATTTCGATTTTCTGCACACACGTTACAGCTCTTCACCATGTCTTCAATTTGCTTATCCATCGCAGGCCACCAAAAATAGCTTCTCGCCATAGCCTTTGTGATCACAATACCGTCGTGATTCATATGCAGCTCCTCCAGCACTTTTCCTCGCATCTTCTCTGGTATAACCACTCTATTTCCCCATAAAATGCAATCTTTATACATGGAAAACTCGTCTCGCTTTTGCCAGTAAACCTTGTACTCGTCATTACTCTTCCCAGGCCATCCGTTACGTATCCAATATAATATTTTACTGAGACACTTATCCTTTTTTGTCAAGTTGGCCACTTCTATGGCAGAAAACTCCAATTCAATGGGTGTCTCCTCTATTAGTAGAATTCCTAAAAAATCCTCTTCCGGCGTTTGCGTACCTGGTGGACCCGGCCATCGACTGAGGGCATCTGCGTTTCCAATTTTTTTCCCCTGGACATATTGTATTTCATAGTCGTAAGAGTTCAGTAGGAGTGCCCACCGTAACATCCTAGGTGATATAATGTTGGGTATAGGTTTCTTTGAATCGAATATCCCCAACAAAGGCTTATGATCTGTCTTGATAATCACTCTTCGACCACTTATAAACTGATGAAATTTCTTCAAGCCAAATATTATAGCAGCTGCTTCCTTGTCTATTTGTGCATAATTACGTTCATGTGTGTTCATGGTTCTCGAGGCAAACATTACGGGTCTGATACTTCCATCAGCCATCTCGTGTTCTAACACTGCTCCCAGTCCGTACTGTGACGCGTCACAAGATAAAATAAGTTTCTTTTTTATGTCATAATGCACCAGAGTATCTTTACTGGAAAGCATTTTCCTTAGCTTCTCAAATGAATTTTGATGTTCTTTTCCCCATTTCCATTTCGCGTCTTTGTCAAGTAATCTGTACAATGGCTCAGAAATCGACGCTTTGTGTGGCAAAAATCTATCATAAAAATTTATCAGCCCCAGGAATGCTTGAAGCTCTTTCACATTACGAGGTGCAGGCGTCTTTTCAATCTCATTAATCTTCTCCTCGCAAGGATGAATACCAAATTCGTCAATCATAAAACCTAAAAACTGCACACTCCTGGCAGCAAATTTACATTTGTTTTTATTCACTCGCAATCCCGCTTCCTGTAACTTATGAAGCACCGCCTCGAGCCTCCTATTGTGTTCTTGCACTCCATTGCCAGTCACCACAATATCGTCTAACAGTACGGCTACCCCAGGGATACCAGCCAATAGCGTCGACATGAGTCGTTGGAATATGCCAGGACAAGCCTTTACCCCGAAGGGTAATCTCTTCATTTTATATAACCCCTTAGGGGTATTAATAGTTAGCAAATTCGCTGTCTCCTCATCTACCATAACCTGGGTGTACGCCCGTTCCAAATCTATCTTTGTAAATAAAACTCCCCCTTGTAATTCCGCAAAAGCTTCACTGAGGGTAGGTAAGGGGTAAGTGTCAGTATCCGTCACGGCATTCACTGTCGCCCTATAATCCCCGCACAGACGTACCTTGCCATCTTGCTTAAGTACTGGAACTATAGGTGTGGCCCATTCGGAATGTGACGTCGCCTCCAAAACGCCTTCGGCTTCTAGCCTATCCAACTCTTCGTAAATTCGGCCTTTTATTGCGAACGGCACCGGTCTGCTCTTAAAAAATACTGGCTTTGCTCCTTCTTTTGGCCTAATACACACTACAGGCCCCGTATATTTCCCTAATCCTTCCTGAAAAACTCCTACGTAGCGTTTCTGTATTCCATTTAGTGTTGTGGCCACTTCATCGCTGTCAACCTTTAAACTATTTACTCCTTGGACATGTATCCCTAAATCCCGGAACCAATTCCGACCGATCAAGCTTGGCCCGTTGCCCTTAGCCACAACTAAGGATAAGTTTTTCTTTATCTTCTTATTCTGAACCAAAACTGTCACTTTACCCATTATACATAGTCTGTTCTGTGTCCATGTCTTTAAAGAAACCCCAATATCATCAAATACTGGGAGCGAGCCCTGCCAAACTATCCTAGCGGTCTGCTCACTTATGAGACTGAAAGCGCACCCGGAGTCTACTTCCATATCTATTCTAACTCCATTCAGCATTATTTCCATCATATATGCTGGTACTGCACTATCTTGTCTCATATTATTAACTGCAATTTCTTCATATAATCCATTAAAATCAGATTTTGGTGTATTATTTCCTTTTAACTTCAAACCACAAACCGCCTCGATATGGCCCGTCTTGCCACAGCCATGACATTTGGTCCATCTAAACCTGCAGGGGCCTCTATGGGGTCTACCACAACGCACACATGACATCCTTTCTGTCTGCCTTTCATTCCTTTTGTTAGTCAATTTATTTACTTCCATTGGTACTTCTAAATCACCAGAAACTTGACCAGAAGAAGCCGGAACAATAATACTTGAATCAATCCCTGCCGCCTCATGAGATAAAGCAATCTGACAAGCTTGATCAAATGTCAATGTACTCTGTTGTAACAACTTCTTCTGTACTTCTTTGTCCCTTATACCACACACTAAGCGATCCCGCAGCGTTCGATCCAAATCTGTAAAGTTACAGTCGATGCTCAATTTCCTCAATTGTGCTATGAAATCCCTAATCTTTTCCCCCTCCTCTTGATACTTAGTATGAAATTTATAAGACTGGATAATTTCATTTGGCTTCGGGTGGAAATGATTGTTCAACTTACCCACAATTGTTGTAAAAGTAACCTCACTTATTTGAGTTGGTGCTATCAGTGATATAATCAGATCATACAAGTCGGAACCACACACAGCTAATAAATTAGCTTTCTTTTTACTATCATCTTCAATATCACCTGCCTGCAGACAAAAAGTAAACCGCTCTATGTAATTTTTCCAGCAGCCAAGCGCCACATCAAACTCCCCAAACTTGATGCCCATTTTGCACAGTGATACCTACTTTTATGCGTTTTTCACTCAAATCACACACTTTACACTGTAATTGCACACTATTGTCCTAGTTTTTCTCGTCGCCACTAATATAACTCACAGTTTAGGGGTCCAGACACTGGCATGGGTCAGGTTCGCATTGACAGACTGACTTTTCACAACTACCCCACTTTGTACCCAAATGTCAAAACCTACCCCCATTGTCTATACATAACAACTATAAACTCAGCATTTTGTGACCTTGATTTCTTATGCCCCATGATACAGAATCAAAATAAAATAGGTAGCAAATATACGCCTAAACAACACAACCTCTCCAACAAAATATTCATCACAGTCCAGGGGATTGACCAACTACTAGGATGTCTTTTGACTCTTCTTCTTCTCCTTCCTGGCTGTATATGTCCCATATCATTTGGCCCATTTGGGGTCAGCCCTCCTTGTACGTTTACGCCACAATGTATAGGTTTTGTGTTGTCTCCGTATCTACCTCCACCAATTTCAGGTCCTTTTTAATTGTCTGACTCCAAGTCGCGGTTATGCTTAAAACTTCCAAGTTGTTATGCTTTCAAATTACAAATAGTCGGAGGAGCTTGTAAAGCTATAGGTTACTTACTGTAAGGATCGAATCGTATTAATTCTAATTTGTCCGCCAGTCGTTCCCGGATAGCGTTAAACTTATGGCCCGATACCATGCTCTCCATTAACACCATAATGTTCCTAAAATAAGAAATTAATTAGACATTTTACTTCGAAAATACAAATCTAACCTAGCCAAGAAAGTATTTGATGGTTCCTTACTTGCTTTTAGCTTTCTTTAATAATATATTTGTTAGAAACATGGTCTTGTGTAATGAATTTCAAGTTTATTTCGCTTTTAATTAAAGATTTCTAGAAATAAATACAGCATTAATAATTAATAAAACATTCTAATTATTAGAACGTTTTTTTTTTTTTTTTTTTATCCTATCTGGCTTTTACTCCCCGCAATTTTGCACGGGGTGAATTTGCCAATGTCGGTTTTTGACTTTCACACGTGAGGAGAATGTTCGGTAGTCTGGGAGGTTGTGGTTGGGAAGACCTAAAAACGAATAATTGTTATGAACATCACAGACAAACACATGACGAATACAAAAATTAGTAGAAAAAAAGCAGGAAGTGGGTGACAGAACGTTAATAGTGCCAACATGAAGGAAGTGGAAGAGAAGAAAACGATATATAAAATAAATATGAAGTATAGAATAAAACATAAATAATTAGACGCATTAGATTATAAAAGATAAGACGCTATTTAGAGTTTAATGTTGTTCGTTTGTAAATATTTAATGAGTATAGAAGTAAGCCTAGTATCCATGTGACAAAGCAGTGAGCTAAAGCATATAGGTCGTGGAACATTTTCGGGTAATACATCGTACAGTGAATAACTACACCCTGAACAAGCAAAGAAGATGTGGTCCAAGTTACCCTCATCCAACCCGCATTCACACAATGAGTTCGCACGGACACCAATCATAGCCAGAAATAACGGAGTACATACTTTACCTAAGCGTAAACGACAAATGGTCGATATTACCCATTTCGGAGAAGTACGAAAACGATAGAACCACGGTTTTCGAGTAATTCGAGGTTGTACACAGCCATAATGTTTACCTGTCTGTATTCTAGAGGTATCCCATTGCTTCTGCCATGTATTAAACATATTGGATAGCGCACAACTCAATAGGTCAGTACCGTAAATTTCCTGCTTCATTGATCCGATGTCAATCGCTCGTTTTGCCCACATATCAGCCATCTCATTGCCGTTAATACCACAGTGGCTTGGAACCCACCCGAGAACAATATGTAGGCCCCTTGATTCACACCTACGTAGCAAAGCTTTGATTTCGAGAATCAATGGAAATTTTGCTTTGAATTTGAATTGGTTGCCTACAATAGCCTGCAGGCAACTCCTACTATCAGAGATGATAATGGTGTTTTTAATATTGTGGGTCTCTGCATATTTGACAGCCTCAAGAATAGCAACTGCCTCGCCTGTGAAAATGGATGCTTGAGGAGGACATTTAAATGGGAGGGCAATATTGTACCGAGGAATCCACACCGCTGCTCCCACACATTTTGTAGGATCCACCTTTGAAGCGTCAGTAAAAACCGGTAAGTAATCTTGCCATTTATCTAAAAATTTATTGAACTTGTTGTTTGCTCCTGGATCATTTTTGAAAATTCCTATATCTAATAGAACTTTAGGTGAATATATTAAGGTCTCAAATGCCACCTCAAATAAAGGGTTAGCGCCGGATTTATATAGACTGGGGTTAATATTAGACAGTTTTGAAAAAGACATTATTATTCTTGGAAAGGCTTTATATGTCCAATATCGGTTTTCAGTGACCTCCAGTGCCAGTGCCCGCAAGCGTGGAAGCAACAAGTGGTTGTTGTAAGAGCTGGCTTTGATCAAGAACCTGTCGGCAAGATATTGTCTGCGGAGAGACAAAGGAGGTTCAACAGCTTCTACCTGCATGCCATTTTTGGGAGAAGGAAGCATAGCACCCAGTATGATCCTTAAACATTTTGCCTGTATGAGGTCTAATTTATCTAGGCCATCCTTATTGCAAGGTTCCATTAGAAATGACCCATAGTCTATATGGCTGCGTATGATGGCATTGTATAGTAGCTTCTGGCAATAAGGGTGAGAGCCCCACCAAACACCTGATAATGCTCGCAGAATATTAATATTTTTTTCACATTTACTCAGTACATATTTGTGATGTGAGGAGGCCGACATTTTGTGGTCTAAAATAACACCTAGAAATTTTACTGACTCTTTACTTGGTATCATGACACCACCATAACGGACATCTGCAGGAGGCATGATCCTTCTGCGACTGAAAGTCACTAAACAACTTTTTGTTGGCGATAGGGTAAGACCATGTTCATCAAGCCAATCTTTGAGGTAACCCAGCGCTGTATTCAGACTAGCAGTGGCTTTGTCCATTGAGTTTGCTGAGGTGTATAAGACCAGATCATCAGCATACTGCAAGACATTACAGAAGGAAAGGACAGATTGTTCCAAGTCGTAGGTGTAGATACTGTAAAGCAGGGGGCTGAGTACAGATCCTTGCGGGAGACCTCGCCACAAAGTCCGAGGCGGGTAATAGGAATTACCATTTCTAATTTTAATTGACCTACCCATGAATAAGTTGGTGACAATATGTACAATCTTCGCGGGAATGCTCAGATGAAGCATTTTTGCCCTGAGCACCGGAAGAAGGACATTGTCGTAGGCCGCAGAGATATCTAGGAAACATCCCAGAAGATATTCGTTTTTCGAAAAGCTTAGTCGGATATCAGTTGCTAAAATGTTTAAACTGTCCATTGTACTACGGCCCTTTCGGAAGCCAAACTGCGTGTCAGCTAGAATACCTTTGTTTTCCACAAACCATTCGAGTCTGTTTTTAACCAGATGTTCCAGTATCTTTCCCATTGTCGCGGACAGGGCAATCGGGCGATATGAGCTAGCCTCGTCTGGGTTTTTAGACGGTTTTAGGATTGGAATAATGACTTGGGTCTTCCAGTCAACAGGGATCTCTCCCGTGCCAAAGGCATGGTTTAGAATACCAAGCAGGTACTCCTGTGAGGATGTATTTAACTTAGATAGGAAACAGTATGGTATGCCATCCTCTCCCGGTGTAGTATCTCTCAATCCACTAAGCACTAGACTAAGCTCTGAGAATGAGAAAGGCATGTCTAGAGAGCTCCCGGTGCCTGGCAGCGGGGGAAGTAACAAACAGGATGCTTCAGGGACAGTTGGCGGGGCAAGTTTATCTGCAAAGTCTGACAGCCAGGAAGAATCTGTGGTGGCCATAGATTCTGGATTAAACGAACCCCTGAACCTCCTTATATTCCGCCATATAAGTGATGTAGGGGTTCTAGGAGATAAATTCTCGCAGAACCCCTTCCATCCCCTCTTTTTTGCCTTTGCTAGGAAGCGTTTTGTACGGGCCGAGATTTTTTTGAAAGAAATGTAGTCTTCCAAATTTCCTGTATTGTTGAAATCCTGCTCAGCGGCATCTCTTTTTTTAACGGCTGCCGTACAGTCTGCGTTCCACCACGGGGGTGATGGGATTTTGAGTTTAGCAGGTTTCTTTTTTGGTATATATTTATCGGCGGACTCTATTAACACATTTTTAAATTTTATATATTTTTCATCCTGACTTATTTCGCTCGTGTCCCACTCTTTCATATTTTCCTCTATAAATAATGCATAATTGGGCCAGTCTGCTGATTGAATTTTGTGTTTCAGAAGAGGTTCGGGGGAAGGAGATGGAAGAATAGAAGAAGGCTTGGTGATAATAATCGGGAAATGGTCACTGCCAAACGACTGGCGTAATACCCTCCAGGATAGTAAAGAAGACAAACTCGGGGAACAGACAGATAAATCGGGAACTGATTGGGGGTTCTGGCCTGGGTATACCCGACCTTGATTTCTTATGCCCCATGATACAGAATCAAAATAAAATAGGTAGCAAATATACGCCTAAACAACACAACCTCTCCAACAAAATATTCATCACAGTCCAGGGGATTGACCAACTACTAGGATGTCTTTTGACTCTTCTTCTTCTCCTTCCTGGCTGTATATGTCCCATATCATTTGGCCCATTTGGGGTCAGCCCTCCTTGTACGTTTACGCCACAATGTATAGGTTTTGTGTTGTCTCCGTATCTACCTCCACCAATTTCAGGTCCTTTTTAATTGTCTGACTCCAAGTCGCGGTTATGCTTAAAACTTCCAAGTTGTTATGCTTTCAAATTACAAATAGTCGGAGGAGCTTGTAAAGCTATAGGTTACTTACTGTAAGGATCGAATCGTATTAATTCTAATTTGTCCGCCAGTCGTTCCCGGATAGCGTTAAACTTATGGCCCGATACCATGCTCTCCATTAACACCATAATGTTCCTAAAATAAGAAATTAATTAGACATTTTACTTCGAAAATACAAATCTAACCTAGCCAAGAAAGTATTTGATGGTTCCTTACTTGCTTTTAGCTTTCTTTAATAATATATTTGTTAGAAACATGGTCTTGTGTAATGAATTTCAAGTTTATTTCGCTTTTAATTAAAGATTTCTAGAAATAAATACAGCATTAATAATTAATAAAACATTCTAATTATTAGAACGTTTAGGACACCTGACGACGCTGACAATGACATTGACACTGACAGTCGACTAAAGGGATGCCTAATGTCGCCACTATAAAAAAAGAACTTATGTTTGTAAACTGATAACGAGAAAAACAATATGGTATACCATGTTAGACAACATGAAGAATACTAAAGTGGTCCTTGAGAAAGTGTTGACATACATATTATTTATCTGTATTACCAAAAGTTAAAAAATAAAAATCGCATAGACAAAATTATTTTTTAAATAATGCCACGTATGTGCAAAAAATAATTTAATTATTCTTTGACAGAAGAAGATTTGCTACACGTGCAAATTAGTATTTTATCTCAAAGTTAAAACAATACGTGTGGAGTATTAGTGGAAGGATTCTTGAAATGTAACAGTTCTTAGTTACATATTTGACGAAAAGGGTGCGATATCCTGGTAACATTCGAAAAACAAACTGCGATGATGAACTTGTGAACCGGCGTCGTTGGCGTTTTCGTGCGGCTACTATTTTTTGTGTTCGTTCTTTGTTCATTTACCGTGTCGCAAATGAAATAATCAAGCGCCTATAGTGTGAGTTTTAATAGTATTTTGTTTTCCGTAGTGTAGTTTTTACGTATAAAGAACAATGAAAAACGAAATGAACGTCGTGAAACATGAAGAGAATGGCGGCGGCGACGCCAATTCTAATGTGTCACCGACCAAGCTGATGGTGAATTATATCCCGGAGCTGATGACGCGCGACATGATGTACGCGCTGTTCTCAGCAATGGGCAAGATCGAGAGCTGCAAGCTCATCGCAAACCGCGGCTACGGGTTCGTGGAGTACGAGAAACACGAGGACGCCGAGAAGGCGCGAGCCGCCTTCAACGGGCTGCTCATGCAAGGCAAGACGCTCAAAGTGTCGTTCGCGCTGCTCAACCCCGAAAACAAGGCCAGTCACAAGCCGGATACGGAATCCAACCTATACATCAGTAACCTGCCTCCCGACATGACATTAGAGAGACTCAACGTACTATTTGGACAGTTCGGCGTGATCACAAACAGCCGAGTGTCGCAGGGTATCGGGTTCGTCTGCTACGAGACGCGCGCACAGGCCGAGGAGGCCATCGCAGAGCTGAACGGCAGCACGCCGCTGCCGGGCGCGGGCGCCGTGGTGGTGAAGTTCGCCAACAAGCCCAACGCTAACAAGAACGCGCCGCGGCCGTCTCCGCGCGTGGGCGTGGCGGCGCCGCTCGCCTACAACGGCTCGGCCGTGTTCAACGGCGCCGCGCCCGCCGCCTTCAACGGCACCAACCTCAGCGCCGCGTTCGGCGCGCGGCCCGCCTTCGCTCCCGGCTTCCCGCAGGCCTCGCCTCCGCCGCTACTGCCCTCGCCGGGCAAGGCCCTGCCCTTCATCAACAAGGGCCAGCAGCGCTTCAATCCCATGGCGGCAGCCAACCACTCCCCGCTGCCACTCTTGGGCGCGCCGGCGAGCCCCGTCCCGCTGCTGGGGGCGCCGCCTGCGCCACATCAAACCACAGTGTATGTATACAACATCGGGGAAGACACCGAGGAGCTGGCGCTCTGGCAGCTCTTTGGTCCCTATGGAGCCATTGACTCGATAAAGGTGATCAAGGACCCCGAGACTAAGAAAAACAAAGGGTTCGCGTTCGTAAACATGCGCGAATACGACGAGGCTGCAATGGCCATCCAGGCACTCAACGGCTACACGCTCAATGGACAGGTTCTATCTGTTAGCTTTAAGACACAGAAGAGAAGCAATTAGAATGTGAACGGACGTTAAAAACGCCGTCTCGTGATCGTTCCGAGGCCGAAAGCTTAAAGAAAGATTCATTCCAATCTCAAAATATTTTTGTAGTCGAGACGCGAAATCCTCTATGTGCATTTCAGATTAGTCGCATAAGTATTTTTGTAAGATTTAACATAGTTTATAATCGCGAGAGCGCGACATGACTATCTGTGAGTTGGTTTAGTTGGCTTGACAGTATCATATATGTGTACTTCTATTGTATGGTATTATATTATGAACTATGTATGGGCCTGTCGCACGTCCCGGGGCCGGGCGCGGAGCCCCGGGCCTGCGGCCCGCGCTCGGCCCGCCTTTACCCTCCAGGTATTTTATTTTGTGTAAAACAAACCATTGTATGTTTTTTACTCTTTAATAAATTTCATGTTTAAATAGAGTTTATTGTATATTTCTCTTATTTTTTTCTATATACGATTTTATCCTGTCCCCGTCGTGTCCTTATTTACTTACATTATATACAATATAATATTTGTGGCAGTAGTGTTTGTACCTAATGTAGTATATCTTGTGTGTATTGTCACTTTTCGCGGCAGGTCACTGTAATGCTTCAATATTGCATGCGTGTAGCAACAGAAATAAGTTTTATTTGTTTATGTTATGGCGGGTTATGTCTGTCGTTATTGTTTGTCCGTCACTAGTATCTTAATCTATAATATTATTATTTTTGGCGCAACGTTTCTGAAATGTTACGACAGGCTATAAATCAAGTTATTTTGCTCGCCACCGTGAGAAATGCTGAGATAATGATCTATATTCATATTTTTATACGTACATAACTAGCATAACGTATTGTTGAGCCTTCGGTCATAGGTAAGCGAAGCGCACAGCGCGGAGCCTTAGGACAGCGGTTATCTGTCCGCTGCGCACTAGATAAGATTAAAACATTGCTGTCCATTTTCAAAGCCAAATTAACAATGTAAGGAGTAAATAGACTGCCACAACGTAGTATTAGGTGCCTTGCCTATCCCGGGTCTGCCTCGATACTTCTCTTTGCAATTCCTAACGCAATTGTGCTAAAATAGCCGTTTCCATGCACCAGCGTCGCAGACGTGACGTGCCGTATGTCTCAATTAACATACAGTCTACTGTGGAATTTGCAGTTGGATCCTTTGCATAACGAAATTAAATTTCAAAGTTATTTGATTGTCTATGCTTGGCAAAAGACAATAGAATGTCGCGGCAGATCCATCCTCCCATATCAATTACTTGGGACAATTAGTTATATCATACCAAGAGTTAGGAGTGAAAGTAGAAAGTAAGTATAATGTCATCAACGGTAAGTTTATATTTCCGAAATATAAATGCCAGACTTTCAGATATTCTAGTCCACATAGGTACTTAAAGATCTTTTCAATTTTTGGAAACGTTTTTTTATCGTATAGGTAGGTTATGTTAGTTGTAGTTTTTTAATAAATCCTGATAAAGGTGTAGATGGCTTTATCGTCAGCTGGGTAGAGATAGCAGCGGTCCGCAGGCACTGCAAAGCTCAATATTTGTAGTAGATAGCGTAGGCTGCGGAGATATGGCCGGGATGCCCTTCTCAAGGACGTCTCGCGTCGCAGCCGATGCGTCGACCCCCCGACCTCGCTCCTGCTAGGGTTACCAGATAATCAGACTTCGGAAAAAGAAAAAAAAACTGAGTATTTTAGATACAAAACGTCCAAGTACTAAACGTCGGGCTGAAATTGACTGCATTTGATCTGCAAGTTGTAACATAAAACATACCTAAGTCACCCGCACGCGGACTGTTGCAAACCATTTCTGAACACTTATCTTCCGTAAACGCAAATGCAATGTAAGTATCTAAAATGCCAGAAAGAACGTAGGGTCTATAAAAATCGAAATTTCAGTGAAAATAAATATGACAACGTATTGCTGGTTTGAGAGCTTAACGAAATATGTGGCAACCCTAGCTCGACAGTTTTTGATTTATTAACTGCTGGGGCTTGGAAAGGAAAATACGCTTCGAGACTGGATAAATCCTGATTCATTGAACTCTCTCCAGAAATGGGATCCTATTACGTGGAATCGATGGATTTGGCGTCGAATTTCCTAGCCAGTTATTAGTATTAGGTGTGTAGAGCGTAGACGCAATATGCGTAACTATTGATGGCGATGGCGCATCAAGTTTTCGAACAGGGTAAATCATCGGTGTACCTATTAGCACTTAAAATAATGGACACAGTCGCTTCGTTGGAGCACGATTGCCACTGTTGTTAGTTTATGAACCTAGGTTGGATTTGAAAATAATCAGGAGCCAACCAGGTAGGTTTATCTAGAGACAGTGCAGCTTAACTCATCTAAATACAGGAGTCTAAACGTGACTCACTAATGATAGCCTTCAGAATCAGTTCTATAAGGCATTGTTATAATTATAATACAGTGAATCATCCTCTTGAAAACATTCTTCACGAAACTTTCGCAGCCGTTAAAAATTGTTCTTTGTAATTTGATTAAGTATGTTTTTTATCCTATATTTATAATACAATAAAGTATGGTATATCTACAAAACCACAACCACATCGTATATAACTCGCGGCATATAGTAATGATTTCCTGTTACATGATATGATTAATAAAGCATCCACCATTTTATCGCTCTAAATGTCACATATACTCGATGAGCATGTTTTTAAACAACATAAAAAGCGGCAAGCGCTTCCATGTAGACAGGAATTCTATGAAACCGGTTTTAATCCAAAATATATGGTTAATGGGTAGTGTAACCCCCAGATAAAGGGTTGTTGACCTCGCTAATTAGAGGCTGGATCGATTGACGCAGGCTATGTTTACTGTAGGTATTGTGTCGACACGGTATTGTTTGCTACAAGGCTTTCATTCAGATGTCGCTTTCCGTGTGTTGACGCTTCTTGACAATGTTCAGAGGGCGTAAACTTTGTCATTTGCAAACGAAATACTTAGCTCGTCGCTTCCAAAAGTTTAGGTTAAATTATTGTTCCTGATAGTTAAAGACATGACAGTATTTGAAACACACAACGTTGAGATTTTCAAGAGAATCTATTCACACTTGCAGTGCGTCATTAAATGTTTGACAGTGCTTCAAGGTCTCGACGTTTTAGCACGCCCGCTCCATGAATGAACAGTCGCACTCACTTTATCGTCACACAATGCGTATGGCCAAAATATCTGCTGGTTCATAGTTTGGCCGCCCGTTATCTGCTAGGTTACAAGTACCGTTGCCTACGCATCCTATCGAGATTCGCAGTTTTAAGTACCTATTAGTCTACTTACTGATTTTTTATAAAAATTAATTCACGCATACGACTCCCGATTTGTTGGCAGCATACATTCTCATTCGTTTTATAATTTAACGCGTATGGAGAAATTATTAGCTATCATGTTTCTATAGGCATAAACTTTCGTTATCTCAGCTGCTTGAAGACTTACGCTGCTTTTCTGGTAAAATATCTCTAATTAACTTTTGAAGAGTTTCCTCGATTTTTCTAGGTTCCTGTAATCAGATTTTAACCTTATCTAATGACAATAGGACGAACCATTAGCGAATGACGTAGTGAGTGTTGTGTGCAACCCATCATTTGACAATAATGCCGTAAACGAGGGTAGTTTCTCGCCCCCCCTACCGCCACTGGCGTCCGCGCCGTTATCGGGCGCGGAGGGTTGCGGCCCGCAGTCTGCGCCGGTCCGTCACCGTCAACGCAAGCTCCTGATGATATTCCTCGGTACGGAGTGAAACATGTCGAGCGTTTTTCGACTTAAAATACGTGTGACCCGTTATTAATATATTTAATATCTGTCTCACGGAAGTTTTGTTACTAAAATTGACAATAGGACCGATTGTGTAGACCGTTTAAAAATAATATTCCAAATTAATTGAGCCGTCTTCGAAGTTTCGGGTAACATACAAAAAAAAAAGCAAAGATCCCGACGATTCTTCTCGTTCGAAATTTTGAAGTCTGTTCAAAACATGAGAAGCGACGCCCATTATAATGGCAATACGCGAGACGAATTCGACTCTATAGACAGGTGCGTCCACCGCTTTTATCACGTTTTATGGTCCCACTTGTCGGAACCTGGCTTCGGGACTGGTTCTTTTTTTCACTGCGTCCGTCGCTGGTTAATGACGAATTTTTACCGAATTCGTGCAATCTTCGAGCCAAATTGGCAATTAAATTGATGAGGTCTGTCTTTGACGAAAATGTGGCCTAATGGTCTTCGTTTTTATATAATCTGTCTATTTAACATAGATTCACCATGAAAGTCATTCACCAGTATTATCTAATGGGATGACAGGTTACAACGGAGTTACTGTAGTATACTATTGGGCATTAACTGAGTCGCAATACTCACAATCAAGTGTTTTGTATTTACAGATTTAGTTACAAATTTGAAGTCACCCTTTAGTTACTTGTTTTTGAGACGCTTATAAATGTCTTACCCAAAACTGTTCAATTATTTCTTTATTGTTGAATCGGTTGGCATAATAGCGACTGATGATTTTTTGCCACTAATGCTGTGACGCTTAAATTACCAAAGGGCTAAAATGCTTCATCATACTAGAAACTACCTTGACGTCAATACGGCTTCGTATGGTCTGACTTACAATGCCCAGCAAACGGCTAAGTTACCGCAAAAACAATACCACTTCCGTTGAAACGCGGGGGTTGGCCAAGGGGAGCATATATTATAACTCGTTTTCCAAGCTTTACATTTGCGTATGGTTATTTTAAACTAAGGTCAAGGATTAATTCGATTATGATAACGGTACTAAAACGTTCATGAAAAGTTACTGTAATGGAAAAATCGTGGAGGTTGATTAATTGTGATTTGATTCAGGCTGACACTTGAATAAAATCGATTAACTTTGGATTTACTACACACTTTTTATTCTGAACACTCGAGGAGAGATAGACAGAAAATGTTGGAGTGACAGGTTTAGCAGAAGATTGTTATAAACAATAACGAAAATGTTGGAGTGACTTAGGTTAAAGGGCTCTGCTTAATTTAGTGACTAACAAGAGGGACGCCGCTATACGTGAGACGCGATAGGAGATACATCCTATCGTTTCTCACGTATAGCGGCGTCCCTCTTGTTAGTCACTAAATTAGGATAGTGTAATAAGCTCTTTAGCAGAAGATTGTAATAGACAATAACTTTGTCTTCACTTCCATTCAAACTCGTTTTTTTTTTAAAATGTAAATCCTAGAAATCTAGGAGACAATTCGATAGAATAGATCTGCGGTGGCGGCATGGTTCCATTTTTATCGCCTGTCACTATGCCTGTTACTTTCGCACTTACATACTTGTTAGAACGTGACAGGCATGACAGGTGATAAAAATGCGACGGCCGTTGTTCACGTGTTGAAAGTCGTACATTCGGCAACCAAAAGGTCACGGTTGAGAAATCTACAATTAAAGCGACTTTTCGCATCGAACCAAGAACATCTCCGGTTCACGGTCAGATAATGGTGCAAATCTAAAATTAAAACTTAATTAAATAATTAGCAATTTCGGTCGTTTTTCGTTGTTAAATTAAAAGACAAAAGACTCGTCGTTTCTGACATTGAAAACAAAGAATTGTCTGAGAATAGAGAATTATAAACACGTTTCGTAAGACTTGTTGCGTACTGTACGGCTACATACACTGAATTCGTAATCGTGTGTGCTTAGGTGTTTCTGAAGAGCATTACAACAATAGACGACAATGCCTGTCTAGCTTAGGTACACGAATTTAGTAGTCGTAGGTAAATTTAAATGAAAACTTGACGTGTAAAAGGAACGTTTACATTTCATAAAATAAAACGTTGAAACTTGTGTTGGACACGCTTCAATTGGGGTTCCCTAAAGCCAATCATGCGCTGCATGGAAAAATATAATTCTGATTGCAGATTCAGAGACCAGAATACACGTAAAAAGTGGACCAGATTAGGAATTCTGGTACCTTTTGCCCATGGCTTATTCTCATGAACAATAAAATATCTGCGCTAGCAGATAACACAGAGACATACATGTTAATTGTTAAGAGATATTATATTATTACAATTTATACGGAACCCAAAAAACTAGACTTCGTGAAAATGTCCGTCTGACTGAACAACAAGACAACGCAAAAAAGCGATATGGTTCATGTGGGTGAATTTATAATGATAGCCGCGAAGGTTATGCCAAGCCATTATTCGGGACTGTTTGGAACTGTTTGTTGTAAACAACCATCCTGAGTCCTTCGTAACGTTTGAATAACTCTTGTTCGCGTCTTTACCCGTGAACCGTGTTGCAAATATACAGATATAGGCCAAAAATGTACCCGAAGACGGACTTTGGTGTGGTTATCTGAACAACAATGGCTACATTTTACTAAGGCTAAAAGGTATAACAAGAAGATTAAGTTTTAAGTAATAAAAAAGTTTCGGACCCTTGCGTGAAAACTGGTGCGCTAATGGATTGAAAGAGTATGTATGTAGAGATGGTTACATTAGGTACAGATAAATATGATAGGGTCAGGAGTAGCTTCCGTTTGTCTAGAACGTCATTTTATAAGACAAGAACTTATGACTGTATTCATACTATTTCACCATGGTGCGAATAATTATGAACAACTTTTTTAATTCACTTTACTCGCAACAGCTCTCCTGAATGTATCTGTATACTTTGGCAAACGTATAGTTTCGTGATAAAAGTAGATACTTTAACCCATAAACTATTTCAGTAAAAATCACAGTCGTCCGTTTTAGTTCGTCTAAAAACCTAAAAACGCACTTTCGTGTTTAGTAAAGATATAAACGTAGACGCAGACTTTGGTATAAACATATCATCATCTTCCTCGCGTTATCCCGGGTATTTGCCACGGCTGCATGGGTGCCTGGTGTCCGCTTGACAACTAATCCCAATAATTGACGTAGGCACTGGTTTTTACGAACACGACTGCCATCTGACCTTCCACAACCCGGAGGGGAAACTAGGCCTTATTAGGATTAATCCTGTTCCTTCACCGATAAGCGACTGGTAAATATCAAATGATATTTCGTACCTACATCAGTTCCGAAACTCATTAGTACGAGCCGTGGTTTGAACTCGCGACCTCCAGATTGAAACATCTATGATAAATCGCCGCTATACTTACTCAACCTCGTATCTGCAACACTCATTTGATAACAAAAACACCCGTATTCCGAATGAAAGAAAAGCGACATTTTTTATCAAATGATTGTTGCAGATATGAGGTTGAGTAAGTATAGCGACGAAATGTTATTTGTATTCACAAACAAATCGGTAAAATTGTTACCATAACATGTTGTGTTGATGTTATAAGGAAAAGCTCTAAGCAGCAACTATTTATTTTCCCCTATCACTAAAGGTTTTCCACCTACCTCTATAGTATATTTCGAAGAGGTATCGAAATAATGCCGCACTCCAAATGTGTATTAATTTAGGGGTTCGCTAGCCACCTGCTCGTGATCGAAAGGATAATGGTTTCAACGCACCTGACATGTCTAACCTTCGGTTTGAATTTGGTATGTTTTAACTGTCTCCCAACGTTCGCAAATCTTCCGTTACGTAACAGTATTCTAATAAATTATCCTAGATGCGTTTGCTTGTTTGAAAATAGCATTGTCGGTATTTGTATAGATAGACAGTTACTTTATTCAACTTCAATACTCCAACGAAATTTTCCTCAAACAACATTCCTAATTGCCTGTATGCTTCTGTGAATTCGCGAAAGTTCAAGTTGCGTAGCGTCAAATAGCGTGTTAGGTGTTAGTTAACTTACATAGGCACATACATAGTTTCTACACAAAATGACATAGGTACCTACTACCGTTGTGACATAAACAAAACTGTTGTGTAGCTCATTTAACGAGTTCACGTCAAACTAGTTTGTACATAAAAAAGGATATTACTGAGGAAATATTTGACTTCATATGTGAAGGACTAAAGACGGATGGAAGAGACGATAAAAAAGTTTACGTGTAACAAAAATTCCGTGACTTCGGTGGATAAATACGTAGTCTCATAGTATTTGACGATAACTAAGTTTGAAGATTATTATCTTTTGAACCTTGACTAAGGTAAAAGTTATCTAGGTACATTGGTTCCATGAATCTTGTTACTACCGACATACTTATTTGGAAAATTATAAAGACGAATTATCAATTGCCGTCTTCAAAATAAATGACGTTTAAAATTATAGGAAGGTACATTGTTAGGGAGCTTAAAGCTCGGAATCCTAAATTTGCTTACTCTTGTTAGACATGAGAATAGATTGGCATAGTGCCATATTTAATGGACCATAAATGATGATGCTTGACGTATTTGGACCAAAAAAACAATGGTTATGGATAGGTTATCGGGTTTCTAGTATGATAAACGTGATGTAACTTTGCAAACAGATTATATTTTTTTACGCCCGTCATATTTAAAGATGATACCTACTTAGGCACTTTTAGAAAATAGAAATTCACGAGATCATAAAAATCATAACTTGGTTAGGCGCAGGCAGCATAGTTTCACGTAAGAACGCGAATGTAATGTAATGAATGTATTACATTAGAATTATGATGGCTGGAGTAACCTATTGGTTATTAGTAGTTGGAGACTAGTCTAGTTGTAGTAGGGCATTGGGACCCCCCATTATCTAGGGTGTGCAGGTATAACAGTTGTGTTATTCATTCTATATCGACTCGCAGAATTGATCTAAAACTTGAAATTTCCAAAATTTTAAGGACTAAAATATCTCTATTGTTTTAATTCTGAAAAACAGTAAATATGCCAGATCAGCTGCGCTTGAAATTGCGAGGAATTTTGATTGACTTGTAATCTGGCGTTTATATGAGTGCCTCTATAGATAGTTTCCTTCCCGTTCGACATAATGGGACAATAGGCTCTTAGGCGCCAAGCGACACATCTAGTCGCAATACCTACACATATGTTGTCGATCAATCAAACTGCCAGTATTCATGATTACTTTTCCAAAAGATTTTTAAAAACATTGGTACGAACGTTCATAAGAAACATTAGCATATTTTAATGTTCCATACAAATATAGGCAACTAAAGTATTTTTTTGGTCACTCTATATGCGATTCGATTATACAAAGGATAACACTCGGTCTCAAATATAACCGGTTTAATAAATTCGTCTAGCCGAAATACCAACACTTTTGGACCAACAAGATCTGCTAGATTAAGTTACCAACTATGCTTGACAGGATCTACCATTGCGGATTCATTGGCATAATATGCGGGGTGTAGACATACGATAGAAACTAGATGATCAAGATAACTGTTTTCTGTAGAATTGGCCTCAGGACCGCTAGCCAGGCCCTATTCCCTTAGCAAGTAAATCGATTCATAGAAATAATCCTAATTGTACATTTGATCATTGTGATAAGCCCGGCCTTCCTGGGCATAGTTAAGAATTTGGTTAAAAACCTAAATTATTATGGTCTTATTGGACTAAACTAAACAGGTGTTTTATATTTTTTATTTTGTGAGTTTTCGCTTCGAAATTTGATTGCTTCGTGTATCAGTGGAACGCAGTTCGGACTTGCTTAGGATAAGAAACCAATTTTAGTGTAAGATAAAACATATTTTATGACCGCTTGGATTTGTGTTGTAAATGGTTACTACCGACGTTTACTTGCGTTTTTTTCTAAATAATGCGATGAGAAATACACTGATGATCGTGATTTGTATTTTTATGACACGACTCTAAGCAGGTGTATGAGTATATAAGTAGCGTATAAGAGCACATTTTATATTATATAAGTATTTTTACACTGCACTGATATAATATTTTAATGATACCCAGTATTGAATAAATTGTTCTTTTTATACATTGTCTATGTTATTTATTATCCTGTCTAACCTTGTTATATTACCCATATACCAAAAACTGCTTAAAACTCAACTGTGATATTATGTTACTTATTATGTACATACGTACTTACTATGATACTATGGTTATGAGGCTTTACACTTTATACATGTAGCTGCGTATGTAAGTTTAAATCTACATATCGCCTACGTATTTACTATTTGTATGTACAAACTAATGCGATGAGGGATAGTAGTGTTTACCTAGACAAGGGCAGAAACTGCTCAGACTGTCGCCAAATAAATCTTTCGTGTTCCAAGGGACCAAGACCGAATAATACAACATTTACATATAGCCAATAATATATAAGCCATATAGCGAATAATATATAATGCATGTATAGTTTATGAATAAAAGGAGAAAATAAGTAAATAATGTATTTAAGTCGTCAAAGTGAATGGGTTCAACTTTTTAAGAGTCCCCGGCAAGCTCGGCCGAATTTCACCTTCCCATACAAACGGAGTTTCGTTCTCATTTTAAAAATACGTGTTGAATTGTAATGAAACTTTGCACATACATTGACATGAGGTATATCTAGGTCTGTAATTAGTTTATACAGCTCGTGTTTATAAAACAAACGAAATAGAGCAAAAACAAATTTTGTATGAAAAACTTAAATTCGCTCTATTTTTTTTAACTATGGGTATCTGAAGCTACATAAACTAATTTTAGACATAAATATACCTTATCCTATTGTAAGTACAAGGTTTCAGAGCAAACAAGCCACTCGTTTTAAAATGTGAGCGTAACTACGTTTGTATGGAGAACCGAGCTTGCCGCGGACCCTTTGACCTAATTTCTTGTAACACTCGAGGAAAGTTCAACATGTTTCAGTGGTATATTCCCATTTTACTTGTTTAAATGACAGATTGTGATAATAAGGGTAAAACTTCGGCCATCCGCCATTTTTCTAGAATAAATAATTAAATATTATAGACTGGTGAATTGGTACACTATTCGATTAGGTAGGTACTATACTATGACTATGTACCTATACTTAACTAATTACGACCTCAAGAAGAATAAAATGTTTGTCTAATACTCATATAACTCATATTATATTATTTTGAGTAAAAGTAGCTAATGTAGAAGACTTTTGTGTTTAAGTTACATTTGCTTAATGCTTATTCTATTGGCAAAGTTCCAGCCAGTTTGACAAGTAACTCAACTAAGAGGATCCGTCTGAGGGAGGCAGAAAGGAGGGAGAAATAACAAGACTTCATAAAAAGCTTAATCTAGTTTTATTTGTCAATTTATTTCAACGTACTTAAGGCATTTTCCTTCTTGTTATTGGCACAAAGAACCATCTCACATCCCTCGACTAATGACTGTATCTGAGCACAATATCACTTCCTTTAAATTATATGGAATGTCATTTTCACAGAAATATGGAATGCCCGAAGTATGCCTACACCGTTCGTACCTCCAATAGGTACGTACAAGCCAGATATTAAAATTAAATATTTTTCAAGACTAGAGTATTTTTAAGTAATCGTGCCATGAGTCAATACATACAATATAATTAATCAAACATATATATTTACAGTGTTTAAAAAAAACTGTTAATAAATTCATTTCACTTGAAAATAATTTGTGACTCCAGTATTTGAAACTTATTTATTATAAAGAGATTCTTATAATAATTTGGTGAGGATTTGGCTTGCACTAAAACATGTTTGGAAACGGAGCACTGAACATCAGGTTGGCACTGGCGTGTCAACAAATCATACAATATACTACAACATACATATCTATATAAAAATTCCAATATTTATATAAAATATAGTGGTAATGAATCTCGAATACTGCTGAAATACTGCTACATTCACGATTTCCCTTTCATAAATAACAAATTAAAAGTATAATATAAAATAAAATGGACGCAAAACAATTTCAATTATTGCACAAGAAACCAAAATGAAAACGAATAAATAATCACAACATTCGCTTTACTGGCCGAAGCCAGAAACAGTGTACTGAGGAAACACCTTCAACCTGCGTAATCTCTGACGATCCAAACGTTAGGCACTGGTTTCGCTAAAATATCAAAGCTAAGTTACATTTAAAATTTGATATAAGTACATTACAATACCTAGATTTAGTGATGACGATAACGTGTGTCTAATTTTCAAATCTTGCTCCATAGGCCTTCGAAGTCGAAAATATATTCGAACACATACCTATCTTCTATACAAATACATTTTCTGTAACAAAAACCAGTGTTCCTGAGTACAGGAAGCATAATATCGAATATAATATCAATCGCAGGATATGCAATACATTTACATTTTGCAAAACTCCGACTAGTTTTTTTACCTAATTAATTATCGTGGGATACAAAACTGGTTTCACTACACCTATATTTACTGATATTTTAGTACAAAATAATCTAACTTTCGATTTTGTACAAAATCTATACACTGTTCGACGTACATAATTGTTAGTTACCGTAATGTGGAAAGTAAATAATTTAAATATATTCAATTCGTTCGTATGGTACTTAAAAATATATTTGTACTATTTATAATTTAATAAAAATAACAATGTATATAGTGCGCTAGCACCGCAACAAATTAAAATAAATGCCGGGAAAGCTGCTGCTTTAAGGGAATATTTACATTTTGTACATTTTTTGTTATTTGTGCCTTTTTGTTCCTCTAATTATCACTGGGTATAAAAACATTTCTCTACCTCAATCAATTAATTAAGACAATTTTCGGTTATGAATTATAGTTTAAATTAATACAATAAATAATGTGAAAAAATTACTGAAATTACACGATTCGTTGCTGTTTACTAGGAAATGTTTAATTTTTAAATTATATTAGTTTTTAGCAGCTCAAATAACCTTTCCAAATGAAACCTAACAGGTTGACTTTTTCCACAAAGCATATGTTGCTGTTGCTTCTCATGGAGTTTATTTGTCCTTATCGTTGTAAATAAAAACTAATAAAGACTGCTTTTATTTAAGCATAATATTGCTCACTCCAAAATTAAAAAGTACTTTATTGTACTCGTATGTAGATGGCGTCACATTAGCATGGTCTTATTTCAACCTATTCCTTGTACCTAACTGTGTGTTGTGTGTAAACTTGTACCTAAATCGCCATCTATTGCAACTTTGGTGGAAACACAATATACTGAAATATCGCCAAAGTGACGTATCCAAAACAATGACGAGAAATTTAATGGAAAATAGTAGTCAATGGGGTTGGCAACTGTCAAAGGTTTGAATAGATATCGCCATCATAGTTTGCCCCTTTCTCTAGTTTTGCTGGCTGGCATCCAGGCCATAAAATTAAAAAAAAAAACCAAGAATTTGACACAATTCTAGAGGTTGACAGGGCAAGCTATGCTGGCGCCATCTGTAAAATACTTCGACCGGCCAAACCCATTTGACTAGAGTTAGAACAAGTAAAGTCAGCAACGATATTGATGCATACGCAGTGCAAGTGTTATTTGTACGACATAATTTCATAGAAGTTTGACGTTTAAAATAACACATGCACTGCGCGTGTTATCAAAATCGTTGCACTTTTCTTGGTGTGACTCTATCAATATTTTTGTTACAAATTAAGCGCTGCCATCTATGTGGAGTAATATTTAGTGGGTAACAGGCACTGTCAAGCACCCAAACACGCATACAAGTTTTATACAAATGTACAGCTCTACACGTTACTAATTAATGAACACAATTGCATTTATACAAGGCTGGGCCCGGAGTGGCCGGCCGGGAGCTGACCACTCATCTTTATTCTAAAATTGAATAAATACAAAAAATTAACTGAATATTTTTGCGTTTAATTGATAGAATGCTGTATAGAAATATAGTGCGACATAAAATAGTAGAAATTAAATAAAATTGAACTCAAAAAATTCCATAATAAATTGTTGCCATGTTTAAGCATTTTACGTCAAAAATGTGACAGTTACGTAAGAAGTGGCGCCTTCAATAATTTTCTACAATTTCTTGTCGGTATAGTCCGACAAGAAATATATGGTAGGACTGTAAAATTATAAATCAAACTAGAAAAGTATTGGTTGTCCATAAATTTTTTCAACTGAAGATATTTAAATCAAGTCTCCAGCTAAATCTAACTATTCAGCCAATAAGTATTTTTAACCGACTTCAATTTCATAGAAGGAGGAGGTTCTGTATTCGGTTGTGGCTATTTTTTTTTAGAAGTATGTATGTAAGTTATTATTTGAATAATCGAGATTAATAAAAATAAATATTAATTTTACATGCGGACAAATAATTTTGCTGAAAATTAGGTGCAGTTAACAAAACAAACAGACAAACTAGTACCATTGTAATACATTCTAGTTTACTTTTTTATATATAAAGACCAGTGATCAGCTGACACAAATTTGCAGAGGTCGATATAAAACTGTAGATGTCGCTACGCTCTCCTTGTTTACCCAACGTTTCAAGTAAATAATTATGCATAATGTAATTGTGTATTTTATTACAACCACTATTATGGACACACAATGTAGAAAACAGAACTTGGAAATCATACTAGATGATAGTTATATGAAAACATTTTGTGGTGCTCTGATTGAAGTTTTGATGATTTCGACGGCACGAATTTATCAACAAGACAGGTATTACTGGTATTAGTATGGTTTGTTGCATGGATTTTTAAACCATACTTAAAGCAAATTTGTGACGTTTTTAAGAACAATTGTACATATTGTTGATAGTCAGAAAGGTGCTACTCCCAAAATTAATTAGAAATAGACTTTATACACAATGTGGTTTTGCCTAAAACGTCACAATAGAAAACCCTGTACATTTCAGGATCACGTAGCGACATCTATACACGGATCAAGACACCCACTTAAGTTAAATATTACTTAAAACGTGACGTCACACGGTAAGTAGGTGTAACACTATTTCAAACGCCAAGCAACTTATTTAAATTATGACCTCTTATGGATTAAATCGAGTATACACTCGTACTTGAGCCGCGAAAGATGGCGCCACTGAAAAGCGAGTTCAAATTGAGAAAATTATAAAAGCTGTATCTGTTTTTCGTTATTTTCTTGCTACATTTTAATTATGAAACTCCTGTGACACAAAACTATTTAAATCGGGTCACAAGTTCATTACAACTAGTACAAGCTATAATAAACTTATTTTAAGTGAGTGACCCGTTTTAAATATTTTCTTGCTACATATTAAAGTATACCCACTCTTTATACATACAATTAGAGCGGGGTTATACGATTTCATTCACAACCGTGGCCAATGTAGCTACGCATTCAATGTTATAAAAAGTGTGTGCGTGTAATCTTTACGCGCGATTGAAGTAAAACTTCTTTGACGATGACGTTTATCGCTATGTTGGCACTTTGATGTGTGTCCTATTGTGCATGTGTCACTACTGAGCGTTACTTCCGTCAGAAAAAGAATCTAAGACCCTCTAGTCGCGCCTAAAGAAGTTTTACTTTAAAAATAGTATTATACGTGAAAATATTACCTTCAAACGATAAGATTTGATTTGAAAAACGCTTCTCAGTGCCATTCCGCCGCGGCAAACAATTTGCTAAAAAGCAAGCGTTCCACGCTACCGCCTATGTACATTGTACACTCACATAATGTAGGTTTATATAGTCTGCATCTTCTCAAATGACTTTTTCGCCTAAGACGGTAATCTGTTAAACAAAAGCCATTGTTCTTTTATGTGAGCGGTCGCCCATTGTGTACCATTGTCTCCGACAATGGCACGCGCCGTAGCACGCGCTAAGAATCAATGGAACACAATGGGCGACCCACACAAAAGGAACAATGACTTTTGTTTAACAGATTACCGTCTTAGGCGAAACCGTCATTTAAGAAGATGCAGACTATAACTGCCTATTCACAGTAGTTACCACCGACTTTCTAACGCATAGTCAATAGTGAACCCTATGACAGTGCCAAATGGTTCATTGTTGGCCGGTTAGTAACCACTGGCATAGCAAAGACAAAGTTAAGCCCGTCACAGACGGAGCGATAATATACCAAGAGATATTATAGCAAGGCATCTTACAATATATTTTGCGTACTATTCGACAGATTCCACACACGAAGCTATAATTTTCGTATCTCACAATGTAGGTGCTAGATAGAGAGCGATATATATTTTGGTATCGTTGTCGTGTGGTGCTTTAAGATATATTTCGGTATCTTAATATATATTATCGCTCCTTCTGTGACGAGCTTAATTATAGCAGATGTACACAGTCGAATATATCGTAAACTAGACGGCGCTGTTAGATGTCATGTTATGTGATAAATACTAGATTTATAGAGAAAATAAACAATTTCACGGCAGTTATGAAATATTACGAGAATACACCGAAAAATATACTCAATGTTTTTGTTTTATATTAATATTAAATCAACAAAAACGTATGACAAAGTTGACTGTGAAGTTACATGTTGTATTTCTTACACTATCAAAATGTTACGAATTTGACAAAGAGCTGCTGAATTGATCGGATACGAAACTAGGCTACGGATTGGCATACATTAGCGCTTGACATTTGGCTACTCCAAAATGAACGGCAGCCGTGCAGCGCCATCTAGTTTTGTCACCACAAACTTACTGCATAATCTACTAAAGTTGTCTATGCCGGGAGACCGTCAAACCTCCGTGTACAGTCAGACCAGGTAGTCGTCGAACTTCTTGAGCCTTCGCTACGAGTGTTTGGAGGGCCGTCTATCCACCACGCCGGGCAACGACTCCGGGCTAAAGCGGACCCTCGAAACTGAACCTGTGGAGGCGTCCCTAGCCGATACGTACGAACTGTCGGTCTCACTCGTTATACTGTCCGGGGGAGTCGGGTTGGTCGGTGTGCCACCACCGGAACTGCCTCCTGATGCGCTTGATTTCTTATTGTATTTCTTTAAACTGGAACGTAGTTTTGTTGGAGCGAGTTCTAAACCTAAATTAGCGGGTCGCTCGACGTCTTCCTGCCTGTAGAAGTCTCTAGGGAGAGAATAATCTGAAGATTTCCTTGGATATTCTGTTACAGGCGTCCGATATTCGCTCTTACTGTATTTCCCACTGTATTGCCTCGACGGGGAGAATTCCTCCGCGTGTGAGTTTGTCGCTGAAGAGTTTGAAGGTGTTCTTCTGTGAGTTAAAAACTGTGGTCTATAGTCCGGCGCTGGCTCCTTATATTCGTAGCTCTCGTCGTACGGGAAATATGGATGTTTGACTACGTAGTCAGCCGTTCTGTCGTAGCCGTAAGGTTCTCTATAGTAGAAGTCCCGCTCTTGTGTCGGTTGGAAGTTTTCTCTATAGTTGTGGTAGAGATCGGCGAGATGTTCGGAGGTGGCCGAGGAGGTTCTTCTAGGGGAGGGGGTGGGGGGTTGGGTGGAGGTGTACGTGGTGCCGAGACCGGAGGTTCCGGAGAGGGGTTGTGCGGAATGTGTGTAGGAGGAGTAGGAGGGGTGCGCGTTATGGCTCGGGGAGTCCGTGAATCTGATCGGCTTCTGCTCTTCCGCTTGGAGACTGGTGATCTGAAATGAAACATGATTTTTAAGTATACTCAAAGTAGTTTATACTTTTAAGTGAGGAAACTAAATGACATAGTGAAACAAATCCCACACTTTTTAAAAAAGCAACGCATTTACGAAATAAAAGAGTAAAAATCGATTTACATACAGAACCAGCTAATACTGCCCTTAAACTAAAGAGTGTGATTTGTTTGGGAAGCAAAATTTATAATAAACTACCTGACACAATTAGAAATAAGGACACAATTGAATTCAAACGAGCATTGATGACATTCTTAACAGATAAATACTACTATTGTCTCTCGGATTATTTGAATATTTAATTTCTATTTTTTATTTTTCATTATTTGACTTTGACATTGCGACATTTGTATTCTTAGTTTTACTATATAAATTCTAATTGTTTGACATCCGGGTATTTAATATTATAAAACTAGTCTTCTTAATAGTAACTGTTGTCATTAATTCTTTGATACTGATTTCTGTTCAGTTTATTTTTACACAATTTTTTAATTTAGACTTAAGACCAACTGTTTTTTGCATGCCTGATGGTCAAATATAGAGACACCACTTATTGTAAGATTACCATCACTGTATGTACTACCTATATTTGCAAATAAAACATTTTGAATTTGAATAGTTCATTTTCGTTATTTTTTTATGAGAATTAATAGGCAACAGAAATACATCACCTGTGAAAATTTTAACTTTCTAGCTATCACGGTTCATGAGATACAGCCTGGCGACAGACAGACAGACGGACAGCGGAGTCTTAGTAATGGGGTTCGGTTTTTACCCTTTGGGTACGGAACCCTAAAAGCACGGTGTATAAAGAGTGCACGTGTCCCTGTGTTGACTCACCGGCGCGCCCGTGATGGCGTGGAGCGGCGCGCGCGGGTGTCGCGCGGGGCCGTGGTAGGTGTTGTGCGCGAACACGAATCCCTCGTAAGCCGCGCCCGCGCCCCCCGCGCCCCCCGCGCCCGCGCCCGCGCCGCCCGGCTCGGGCTCCAGCTCCGCCCTGGATAACACAAACTAAATATTATTCCTCCATTGCAAGCCGGTGCCTCGTAACGTGTCGTGAGAATACATTACTACAGAGGCCGTGAAATAAGGGGTTGCCGGCCGAATAGAATAGACGGCCGAACGTAGTGTGGGCGCATAGTTATGAGGCCGGCAACCCCTTTTCACACCGAGGTGTTTAGTGCTTTTCTCAAACATGCAATGAAATAATAATACAAATATGAATACATGAATAATGATGATGATGTCCTAATGTGATAGATATAAAGATTTTCTATTCTATTCGGGCGGCAACCCCTTACTTCACGGCCTCTCTAGTAATGTACTATTTCTCAAAAATGGACGGCAAAGTAGACGTTGCCGGTTAAAAATTACACTCAGAGAAAAATCCGGAGACAAGGCTGCAGTTTTACGTTGCGAACGAATTATTGATAAAAACACAAAACTACTTTGGGACATTGACAACCTAGCCTTTGCTAGCGCAGCAACTTTTTTTTTGCGAAACGCAATTATTGCGAAACTAACAATAAAAATGTTGTTAAACTATCAATTTTTCGATGCCTTGTCATAATAGCATAGTTAAAAATGCGAATTTAACATAGTTTGGCTTTGCTCATTGCACAACGTGTGATTTGTGAGTTGTGGTTTTAGCAACTTTGAGGACCTTTGTCAAAATAACAAAAGATAACTCTGCGAAATCTTCACAGTTAAAGTTTGTGCGGTTCGCAATGTTCGCCGACACATTGTTTTTTACTTTGTGACAATAGCAGCTTCAAGAGCCTTTGTCAAAATAACAAAACAGAACTCTGCGGAATCTACACGGCTAAAGTTTGGGGGTTGACAGTGTTCACAACCACATTGATTTATACCTTGTGATGTTAGCAAATTTGAGGACCTTTGTCAAAATAACAAAGAATAACTCTGCGAAATCTTCACAGTAAAGTTTTGTGAGGTTCGCAATGTTGGCCGCCACATTGTTTTTTACTTTGTGACATTACCAATTTCAAGAGCCTTTGTCAATATAACAAAATAGAACTCTGCGGAATCTACACGGCTAAAGTTTGGGGGTTGACAGTGTTCACAACCACATTGATTTAAACCTTGTAATGTTAGCAACTTTGAGGACCCTTGTCAAAATAACAAAGAATAACTCTGTGAAATCTTCACAGTTAAGTTTTGTGCGGTTCGCAATGTTGGCCGCGACATTGTTTTTTACTTTGTGACATTAGCAACTTCAAGAGCCTTTGCCAAAATAACAAAATAGAACTCTGCTGAATCTACACGGCTAAAGTTTGGGGGTTGACAGTGTTCACAACCACATTGATTTAAACCTTGTAATGTTAGCAACTTTGAGGACCTTTGTCAAAATAACAAAGAATAACTCTGCGAAATTTTCACAGTTAAGTTTTGTGCTATTCGCAATGTTGGCCGCCACATTGTTTTTTACTTTGTGACATTGCCAATTTTAAGCGCCTTTGTCAAAATAACAAAATAGAACTCTGCGGAATCTACACGGATAAAGTTTGAGGGTTGACAGTGTTCACAACCACATTGATTTAAACCTTGTAATGTTAGCAACTTTGAGGACCCTTGTCAAAATAACAAAGAATAACTCTGTGAAATCTTCACAGTTAAGTTTTGTGCGGTTCGCAATGTTGGCCGCGACATTGTTTTTTACTTTGAGACATTAGCAACTTCAAGAGCCTTTGCCAAAATAACAAAATAGAACTCTGCTGAATCTACACGGCTAAAGTTTGGGGGTTGACAGTGTTCACAACCACATTGATTTAAACCTTGTAATGTTAGCAACTTTGAGGACCTTTGTCAAAATAACAAAGAATAACTCTGCGAAATTTTCACAGTTAAGTTTTGTGCGGTTCGCAATGTTGGCCGCCACATTGTTTTTTACTTTGTGACATTACCAATTTTAAGCGCCTTTGTCAAAATAACAAAATAGAACTCTGCGGAATCTACACGGATAAAGTTTGAGGGTTGACAGTGTTCACAACCACATTGATTTAAACCTTGTAATGTTAGCAACTTTGAGGACCCTTGTCAAAATAACAAAGAATAACTCTGTGAAATCTTCACAGTTAAGTTTTGTGCGGTTCGCAATGTTGGCCGCGACATTGTTTTTTACTTTGAGACATTAGCAACTTCAAGAGCCTTTGCCAAAATAACAAAATAGAACTCTGCTGAATCTACACGGCTAAAGTTTGGGGGTTGACAGTGTTCACAACCACATTGATTTAAACCTTGTAATGTTAGCAACTTTGAGGACCTTTGTCAAAATAACAAAGAATAACTCTGCGAAATTTTCACAGTTAAGTTTTGTGCGGTTCGCAATGTTGGCCGCCACATTGTTTTTTACTTTGTGACATTACCAATTTTAAGCGCCTTTGTCAAAATAACAAAATAGAACTCTGCGGAATCTACACGGATAAAGTTTGAGGGTTGACAGTGTTCACAACCACATTGATTTAAACCTTGTAATGTTAGCAACTTTGAGGACCTTTGTCAAAATAACAAAGAATAACTCTGCGAAATCTTCACAGTTAAGTTTTGTGCGGTTCGCAATGTTGGCCGCCACATTGTTTTTTACTTTGTGATATTAGCAACTTCAAGAGCTTTTGTCAAAATAACAAAATAGAACTCTGCGGAATCTACACGGCTAAAGTTTGGAGGTTGACAGTGTTCACAACCACATTGATTAATACCTTGTGATTTTAGCAACTTTGAGAGAGCCTTTGTCAAAATCACAAAAGAGAACTCTTAACTACAAATTTTAAGTTGATTTACAATGTTTGCAGGTGTTACAAGGGTAAATAATCCAATAATAGGTTTTTGTTTTAACCTTTTCACCGCCAAAGACGGAAAATCACGTCAGCGGAAAGTCGTACCACTGACGCCACGACATTTGCTCCTATTAGAAAACCATACATTTGGTTTATTGCTTGGCGTCTGGTCTGAGTCACGTCGAATTACTTCGCTGCTTGGCGTTGAAACGGTTAAGACATATTAAATATACTAGCTGTTGCCCGCGACTTCGTACGCGTGGATTTGTATGTTGGTGGTTATATATTTTAAATGAGCATAGAACATTATGCAGCAAAAGATATCAGTAGGGACGGTAAATCATTTGTTAATAATTATACAGCGCATGAAATTTGTCTTTCACAAAGTACAAAGTTTCAAGCCCCTAGCTGAAAAAAATTGTTCGCGATATAAACCCTCTCAACACTCAGATTTTCAAGTCCACTATTTAAAAAAAATGTTCGCTCCCACTGCAAACTTTATTAATACAAACTTTTCAAACACGGTGCAATCAGTTTTCGTCTATTTTAATATAATGCCCTTTTACCAAGTTTCATGTTCCTAGCTAAAACGAAAACTTGTACTACATATAAACTTATATACATCCCCTTTTTAACACCCTTAAGGGTAGAATTATTAAGAACGTTGAAATAACCTTTTTTGTAATATTATACAATGCCTTTCTGAGAAATTTCAATAAGCATTTGTAATGAATTCAAACTTTCAACCCCTTTTTAACTCTTTTAAGGGATGAATATTTAAAAACGCTTAAATTACTTTTCTTGTATTCTAATAATATGCCTTCATACAAAGACTTCTTAGTCCTGTACTCAAAAAAAGGTTTGATCTCCATACAAACTATCAAATAGGGCTTACAAGTTACAAGGGAAGCTTACAAGTTTCCACACATTTTTTTTTTTCGTGGTTGGGTAGATAATGTGTTTGTGTTCCAAAAATTGGTAATTTCTAGAAAAAGGCTTCGTTTTTGGGACATGGTGTTGTATAACTTTTTAATGTGGAATTTAACAAGCTTTCGTTTCGCTATACACAGTATTCACATTAAACCCAGATATTCCGAGAAAAAAAGAAAAACCAAAAAAGACTTATACTTTTCAAGATGGCGTTTGATCCCCGTGGACCCGAAGCTCCAATTTTATGACACGCAAACAGGGATCCCTGAAATTGTAGGTGTCAAATTTCATTACTGTCACTATTATTTAAACCCCATTTAAGACCTAAAATCTGTTTTTGTAGTCACATTTTTAAGTTTTACACATTTTTCCTCCACTTATTTTAGTAAATTTGTATTGCATAGCACTCGTGTACTAATTATGGATCTACTGATGTCTATTTGATTGAAATCCACTCAATAGTTTAGGCGCTAGAAGTAAAAATATGATTTACTATTCGGCGGCTATTCAAGGCGGCTGTATTAATTTTGTCTGAGTCGTAGCACGGTACGCTTATCACCATGCCTGTCACGTTCTAACAAGTATGTGAGTGCGAAAGTGACGGACTTAGTGATAGGGGAAACCATGCTGCGCGGGCTCTAGATTTAGCGACAGCGTCAGTGACAACGTCATGCTCGCGGCCCGCCAGCGCCGCGCTCACAACCCGCCCGCACCGATCTCTCTAGATAAGCAATTATTACCTAAAATAGTTTTTAATCTAACTGCTCTTTGAATCTGTCAAATGCTCACACATAATAAATTATAACCTTCTGTACGTACTACGTGCTGCCCGCACAGCATGGTTTCCCCTATCACTAAGTCCGTCACTTTCGCACTCACATACTTGTTAGAACGTGACAGGCATGGTGATAAGCGTACCGTGCTATGACTCCACTCTCCAGGTTTGCAGTTTTTTATAAGGAACAACGTACTTAATTATTATTATTTGTACTTAGTACCTACTTACTAATGCCTTTACCCTAAAAACGGAATTCTAAGAAAGGTATTTGATTGCTCAAGTCGCAATGTTAGAATTGCGGAATTTACAAGGGAAAAATTTCTCAAGTTAATAATTTCACAACTTTTACATTGCGAAATAATATAAGCATTGCTAGAAACACAATGTTAACTTTGTTAAAATAGTGATGTTGACTAGTCCTTTGCAAAATTGACAAAAGAATCGTTCATTTCGCTGGCAACATTCGTACGGTTAGGATGCGTGACAAATCGCTAACAACGGAACGTATTTATTTAGTGATTATTATTGTCTTTTCAAACAACGAACCGTTCACGTTGTTAAAAATATAAGGAAATAGTTTCTTTAAAGTTAAGACAGTTATAGGTAAATAGTAAATATAAAGGATGGACGACTTAAGTGTGTTTCTGTTCAACTGTGATTTGATACACCTTTTTGGATCGCTAAACGGTAAGTTATAATTTGTATTTACATAGTTCTAACTAGTTACTATTGTAGTTAATGTAATGTGACTGTCGTTGCTAATCGATATTTGTTTCATCCTAATAAACTATTCGAAGTCGAAGATTTCTTAAATCGAATTTAAAACAATTATTTTTAGGTTATTTTTGAATTGCAATGTTGGACCATTTTTTTTTACACGACTGCCCAAATAAAGCAATGTATTGTTGTAGACATTATAGCTCCATCGAAATGGCCATTTACTTCTTATTTTTCTTGAAATCATGGAAAATACACGTTGCAATGAAATTATGGCACTTTGAAGCCCCATGGACAAATATATCTGCAAAAATATTGCCGGCATTGTTACCGCCATGACAGTGCAGTGTAGTGGGTTAAATTTATGCAATATGCAGTACTTATTATTTATCTCTATGCTTATAGATCAGGGCGCGGATCTCGATTTTTTATTGAACGCAAACGACCATGAGTTGTCGTTATTGGTCCCGGCAGCAGTTCAAAAAGGGAAACTGCGTATGGCGTTAGACCGTGAGAGAGAACGCGTGAGCAGTTTCATTTTTTCGTATACCTACTTGATTCAAAATTTAGATGTTTTCATTACTTTGAATCAATTTTTAACCGACTTCAAAAAAGGAGGAGGTTATCAATTCGACCGTTTTTTTTTTTTTGTATGTATGTTACGTCATAACTGAGGAGTTTGGTTCTGACCGCGGCCGGGGTCGGTTGTGTTCCGGGGGCCCTTTACAATGGCATTCGCAATTGCATCTTGTCGCCAGATGTTGACCGGACCGTGATAGTTTTTACCGACGCGAGCATCTAGATATGCAGTTTACGTTTCTATAGAATATCTGCTTATCTCGAAAAACGTGGGTTGGTTGTATGTGAAAGTGAAACAGTGAGTGGCAATGTTAACAGTGCAATTTACCGGTGAGATTTTTCCATTTCACGTCTTTTAAATAACGGTCCGTTCTTAACAGTGTTTGTAGGTACAACTACATTAGGTATTGTTGGGGTTAAGTTAGTTTAAAAGCAAACGACTTATTAAGCTACAAATTGTACGCTTGAGCCTTCCTCGGGAGTCGCCCTGTTGATGGGTGGGGGCCGCATGGGGGTCCGCTCGGTGGTTTTTAGGGTTCCGTGCCCAAGGGGTGGAAGCAGGGTCCTGTTGCTGGGACTCCGCTGTCCGTCTGTCTGTCGCCGGCCTGTGTCTCGTGAACCGTGATGGCTGGACGGTTGAAGTTTTCACGGATGATGTGTTTCTGTTGCCGCTGCAACAACAAATACTAAAAAGTGCGGAGCCCTCGGTGGGCGGGTCCGGCTCGCACTTGTATGGTGTTTTGAGTTTATCCTGAACGTGCAGGCCGACGGACGCGGGGGAGGGGGCTCAACGAACAAAGAACTTAACGAAACCATCGTATTATTACTGACTGCGAGTGGTCAACGTTACGCTTCAAAATTCCTTTTGCATTGTCTACACGATTTCCTGCATGTGCAGTCAGTGCTACAACATGTGCAGTGACAAAAAAAGGGTATCGCCACTTCACTACGCGGAATTAGAGGACTCTACCACTCAAAATTGATAGCTATGCAATTCAAGTAAGGTGCTATTTGTGTGTTTTTTCGTGGTGCTTTTTTTGTATGATTTGTTTAAATGAGTGTTGTTTAAGTGACAACGTGCCGTCCTCTTGTGCTCGAAGTATGGGCATTTTGGTAGACATAGTTTTTTATAATATAGGAGGCAAGCGAGCGGGGAGAATCGCATGATTGGGAATTGGTGTCAAAACCGCAGAACAATAAACAAGAGGATAAAATGCTACCTAGGACATCCTAAGACGCCCAAAACCTCATCTCTTCGAAGCCGCATAAAATATAGCTACAGAGCTCCATCCCGGCATCCCTCTGAGTGGCTCAAATGGCAGACGACAAAGGCGAATTCATCAAAGCAGCAAGAGAAATATATCAACTGCACGATACCGACAGCGAATCAAACGAAGAAGAACCAACACCTCGAATCGACGAGCAAACGGCATCTCAAGATGATATTGGCCTCGCTTGGCACAAGATGTTACGAAGACCGAAACGAAAACGATGAGAAGCATATCACCAACGCTCTCCCTCGACGACATAACCTACCCCACCTACCTTCCAATATTGGCTTAAGGCTGCATAGCCGGCTGATTATAACTATCCATTTCCCATCCCAGAGCGTGTCACTCCCCATAAAATTACGTCCCCTGGTATGCCGGCTAGTCCGGAGCAGGCATGTTCCTGGCTGGGTGTGGCGTCTCTTGTCTTGTCTTGTCTTGTGTATGTATGTTACGTCATAACTCCGTCATTGGTGAACCGATTTGGAAAATTGTTTTTTTTGTTTGAATGTGTATAGTCCCAAGTTGGTCCCGTTTTTGTCAAAACCCAGTTTTGATGATGGGATCCATGAGGAATCCAGGGAAAAATTCTTGAATCTTATAGGCATACATATAGCGATTTTTGTATTTTCATTAATGAATCTAGTATTCACGTTCAGAAAAACTGACATTTAATGAAGTGGAACTGCTGATGATGATCAAAACGAAACTCTTTAACGATGCATAGTTCACTTTGACGATTTGTCCTCTTCGTTATGTTTACTAAGCCAGTAAGATTTATAAAGAATTTTTTATCAAGGTTAAGTCTGATGATGGAGATACAGCGACTTTTGTATTTTCATCAATAAACTAAGCATTAACAATTAAATAGTGCCATTTGATAAATAAATAAAAATAAATAAAATAATGTGAATGGGCATTATGGTTAAATTAATCACTCCTAATTTTATTTTATAGAGAGGAGTTACAAAAGATCCGAGGGATGTAGATGTACAGCAAGTTATAGCTCCAATTAAAAAGCAAGACTCCTTTGTGATTCCATCAAGTAGCCAAAAATCTAGTACATCCTCTGTTGTTACAACATCAACTGAATTATTGGTAATTATAATAATATTTATCTTTACTCTGTATTTAAGGTGGATCATGTTTTTGTTATGCAGAGGGAGTCAACTGTCTGTTCAATCCCCGGTCAGGGCAAATATTTGTGTGATAAACACGAGTATTTGTTCCTGAGTCTTAGGTGTTTTCTATGTATTAAACTATATAAGTATTTATATCGTCACTAGTACCCATATTACAAGTAGGCCAGGAAATAAATACATTTCACAGAATAATTATATTAAGGTACATTATTATTTTGGGTCAAATTATTTCAACTTATTTTAATACGAATTACTCCGACTAATTTATAATACATTTAATTATAATCATATATTTTTAGGGTTCCGTACCCAAAGGGTAAAAACGGGACCCTATTACTAAGACTCCGCTGTCCGTCTGTCTGTCTGTCACTAGGCTGTATCTCATGAACCGTGATAGCCAGACAGTTGTCATTTTCACAGATGATGTATTTCTGTTGCCGCTATAACAACAAATACTATAAAGTACGGAACCCTCGGTGCTCGAGTCCGACTCGCAATTGGCCGGTTTTTTACTATCCAAAAGATTAAAAGTGTAAGCTATTTCTATCATATGTAGTCAATATGAATGTTTTGTTTTTAAGTCTAAAATAAATAAATAACGTTTAGTTTGGGACTAGGTTGATTTTCTGAATAAGATTGTCTCCAAATATTTATTTTATGTATTTATTTTATGTAAATATTATGATTGTGCCCAAATAGTAAATACCCACATGACGTGACTTCTAGTTCTTTAGTAACTTAGTGCTTACTTGATTTTCAGGAATGGGACATCAATTGTGACGATTTACAGTTTATAGATGCAAGCAAACTCATAGGGGCTATAACTGGCGGAAATCTTAAACAAATTTTAGAGACATCCAGTATTGGGAAACCTCTAATCAATAAAAAGGTATTATCGTCTAGTGACCGAAAGATACTGACGGCCCTTATTGTTGAGGCTGAGGTGCGGAAATTGAAAGAAAACACTGACCCAATACGAAAAGAAACCTGGGATACGTGGACATCAGAAATTATAAAGCTTTTCCCAGGTGAAACAAAGGGGGTATATTATAATCCTTTTCGTCTTGTTGATGGAAAAGCTATCCAGGCCAGTGGCCTGATAGTGAACCGATTAATAACAGTACGCAGAAAATTAAATGCAGAAATCCGCAGCCGCAGCAGAAGTCGTAACAGCAGTAATAGCGACAAGAGCAGCGACAGCAGCGGAGACCAAAACAAGAGAAAAAAATCTGCTGTCAAATCTTCTAATGCACGGGTTAGACCTTTTCCTGACACCTTTCAAACAATAAGTACCAATCAAGACTCTGAAAAAGATACCGTGCAGTGGTTGAAGCACTCTTCTTCACCGAGAGAATTGGTAGAAACAAAATGGAACAGTTGTCTACATGAACGCATGGCTGCACTGCAAGAAGGCGACCATGTTAGTTATTTGAGCATCTTCCCAGCACTGCAATGTCCTTGGGGCTATGAATTGGTGAGTCAATGATAATACTAATCAATCAAGTGTCTTCATGCCAGACTTCATGACATCACCAGGCAGAAGTCATCAATTTGTGTTAAGTTATTTTTATACCCAACTGCAGAAAGGAGGTTAAGTTTTTCAAGCGTATGTATGTATGTATCTTTAATTATTTGGCACGCTCTACTGCCTAAACCATTTAGCGGAGTTTAACATATGAGGTGTCATTACATTTGTCTCAGTTTTGCGAGTAAATCCATACTAATATTATAAATGCGAAAGTGTGTCTATCTGTGGCGGGTGGAGTCGCGGGCTAGTAGATTATATTATTATTATGCAGTCGGGTTATTGATTTTCATTTTAAATACTCATATATACACTAGCAACATTTCTCGTTGTATGATTATGAATGATGATTGATGACTAGCAACATTTTTGATTTTGTGAAAGAGCTTTTAAGCTCTAATTGAATAACAAATGTTTGATTTCTGTTTATTTTCAGCTGGCCAGTGACTTTGACAAAATATACCCTGAAATAGAAGGAAAGTTCGAAGAAAATTTCCCGGTAGTGAAAGGTCGCCTGCTATCATTACTAGATGAGAAGGCTCAACAGCTAACACGACCTGACACTTCTATTCAAACTGTTTTGGATCTTGCAACTTGTAAGTTATATTATCGTTTTTTTGTCAAATAGTGTCTTTATTGCCTCTATATGTAAATACAGTATGTACAGTGAGCTTCGAAATTGCATACACTGTACATACTAGGGTGGCTCTAAAAAACCTTTTGTTTTATTTTGTTACACTCATTTTGCTGAAAAAATATTCCCAATTTTGTAACTTTAACTACAAGAGGATGCGTATTTATTATTTAGATTTTTATTTATGTATCTGTTTACACACCATTTGAATATTTGATTTATAAGTTTTGAAGTAAAAAAAAAAAACAATTTCATTTCTATTTTTTGTAATTTTTCAAAAGGTAGATTTTTTTAAATTCACCTAAAAATTCATAAAAATTTGAAATAAAAATGTTTTTTTACTTAATAACTTATAAATCACATTTTCAAATTATGGGAATAAAAATTGTAGTTGAGATAAAGTTGTGATTGATCAACAAAATAAGGGGGTAGAGCTTGAATTTTTCCCATACACACGTGAACCACCCTGGTACATACGTTTTATTTGTTCAGCCATATAGATTATATAGAAGTAAGTACCTAAGCATAACGTTCAAGTTCTTGCAAGGGGCTCGAGTTTGTTAATATTCTTACTCCCGGAGTAACACAGAATCACACTTGCGAAGAAAAAACTAAATTTTATGCGAAAAAATTCTTAAATACGGTGACATTTCAAACATTCGTCCGCCATATTGTGATTTTTTGCCAAGTTAGGCATCTAAGGCACATACCCATCCGGCATTCAGCCACGATTGAAAATTGAGTAAGAATATTATTTTGAACAGCTATTAAATTAATTAACCGAAATATCTAATTATAAACGTCAGTATTTTAAAAGTAAAACTCATGTATACCTACTTGGTTCATATTAAGTAGTAATAGTAGTAGTTATGACATAATAAAAAAAAAGCTGTAACTCCCTAGAGAGTTACACCTTTTTTTCACAATCCATAACTCCTGCGGGAACAATATAGGCCTTTGTCCTTTAGTACACCTGCATGATATTAGATCTTTTTCGAGCAAGTGTGATGAAAATAACATATTATATACAGGGTAGATTTTTTTAACGACACCTGTAGGCCGAGCACATGATTGACGCGACAGTATCTCGCCGCGAGATAGACTACCCGTCTTTTACTAACTGTATGAATTTAAAGGCGACGGGTAGTCTATGTCGCGGCGAGATACTCTCGCGCCAATCATGTGCTAGCCCGGCTGGAAGTGAAGTAGGTACTATAGATAGAGGAGATGACGAATTTTACTCAATAGAAACTTTACCTTAAGTAACCGTTAACCATACTAAGTATTAATTATTTTTGCAGCGGGGGAGGAACAAGCGAATGTTGCGACTTTTCTGGCAGTTCCCCTGTTGCTGAAACAAATGCACACTGTTCCCGTGAAAGGAGTCAGAAAACCCTGGAACCCGTCTAGATTAGAAGTAAGCAACGCGTTTTTAAGCTTGGTGCCATCTACATCGGACCTTCAAAGCCACTTCAGTGAACGGAAGGCCACATTGCAGGAAAAAAAATTGCCTGTTCTTCCATATTTGGTTGCTGTTGGGGCTTGCTGGCAGGATGTTACGCAGTATGATTTAATAATCTCTGAAGACATCAGGTACACGTTTCCCAGCATTTGTAAAGCTGTTTCAAATACTTTTAAGATTTTATGGGCATTAGACTTACCATATTCAAAAGATTGTGCCCCAGTCTGGATGTTTATCCAAAGAAGTATATATGTAATGAAGAGCAAGTTTGACACTGAAGGCACTCCTATGCTAGATTTGCTTGCTTCTGTTTCTAACAGGCACGATGGTGCTGTGTGCAATATGTAAAAGGTCTTTTGTCCAAATGAAGCAATTTAAAACCCATTTTACATTTTATCATCCAGGTAAATGTTATATTTGTCCAAACATGGATTGTGGGAGAACTTATCAACTCTACAATTCATTTAGGCGTCATTATTTGAAAGAACATTCAGATTCTTCTATGTTACAACAGGCTTCAAGTGTACAGGATTTTGCTATTGGACAAGAGACCTCTCCCGTGAATAATGATCCATTACATAATGTGTGTAGCGCAACCGAGTTTCAAATTAAAGAAAATAATAGTACTATACAGAGTGATAGCAAACACAACACACCGCCGCTAAGCGACAGTTTAGGTCAACTTTTCTCATCCCTGTATAGTAATCCCCATTTGCCGAACAATGTGCTAGATACAGTTTATAGCGGTATTCACAACATGTTCACTATGTCAATCAGACCTCTGTTACCAGTAACTTCTAGCTCTGCCGTAGCAAAACTGACAACCGATCTAGAGATGTTTAGTTCAACTTATAAACGACATCAGTTCTTTGAAAGTAAGGGTACTTTAGTTAATCCTGAGCCTTATACTGTAGGGCGACGATTTGATTACGTAAAAAAAAAAGGTAAAACTTATTACCAAGCAGTAGAGTGCATAGCCCATAAAATACCTATTAGAGATGTGTTGCACAAATTTTTTTCGTTGCCTAACATACTTCATGAGACCATCGATGCTATGAAAAAACTGATGGCTCATGACACGTCAAACAGTATAGAGCATTATATGCATGGTTCATTTTGGAGACAGAAAAATCATGGAGATAAGATAGTCATGCCCATATTTTTGCAAATTGACGATTTCGAGACTTTGAACCCTTTGGGTAGTCATAGTGGTGTGCACAAACTAGGAGCCGCATACATTTCTCTTCCTTGCCTGCCGTACTATTGTGCCTCTCTGTTAGGTAACATATTTTTAGTCTTACTCTATCATTCCACTGACAGAGTGGAATTTGGGAATCGTATAATATTTCAGCCCCTGATTGACCAGTTTAATGATTTATTTAAGCATGGAATAGTTTTTGATTTGCCAGATTTCAAGGGCACAATTTACTTTGAGTTGTCATTAATTTTAGGAGATAATTTAGGCTTGCATAGTGTTTTAGGATTTGTTGAGAGTTTTTCAAGCAATTTTCCTTGCAGAACATGCAAAGTAGAGAAAAAAGTCATGGCTAATCAGGTTTATGAAGATGAATCTCTCTTAAGGACCGAGTCAAATTACCAGGATGATTTAAAAACGAATAATTCATCTCTGACAGGCGTCAAAGAAAAATGTATATGGCTCGACATAGAAAATTTTAATTTATTTTCGCAAATGGGTTTTGATGTAATGCATGACATGCACGAAGGCTGTGCCAAATACGTCATGTGCTCTTTACTTGTGGTTTTTGTAGACAAAATGAAATATCTTACAATTGATATTGTTAATAACAAAATTTCCTCATTTCAATACGGTCCCGATAAAAAAGATAAGCCCGTCACGCTGGCCATGTCCAATTTACGAAAAGGCAATATACGTTTAAATGCTGCCGAAATGAGCACATTTTGCAAGTATTTTGGTGTAATGTTTGGTGATTTCATTCCAAGACATAATAAATATTGGCAACTGTATATTCAATTAATGACTGTTTTAGATTTTATTATGTCACCCCGTTTTGTATCTGAGCAAATAGACTATTTTAAGTATATGATCGCTGACTTTTGCGAAATGTACATCACACTGTTTAACCAGTCTTAAGCCTAAATTTCACAATTTACTGCACTATCATTCGGCAATGTTACGTTTTGGTCCCTTGAGATTTCTGTCTTCAATGCGCTACGAAGCTAAACATCGCTTCAACAAGTTAGCTGCAAAATCAACAAATAACCGAATTAACATGACACTGACAGTAGCTCGAAAGCATCAGTTGATGTTAAATGACATATTCTTGAAAGAAACTATTCGTTCGCCTCTTTCGTTTGGGGGCCAAGCAGAAGTACCAGTTAGTGAATGTAAACAGATTTTAGATCAAATGCAATGGTCAGATATTACAAAATTATATAAAGTGAGTTGGGCGGCAAAGTGTTCCGAGCGCTACCAAGTAAATTCTGTAATAGTTACTGCTATTAATGAAGAAAACATTTATTTTTCCAAAATTGATGACATATATGTTGATGGAGTGTCTAAGATTAGTTTCAAGGCTAAGCCTTTACAAACAATTGGTTTTGATAATCATTACCATGCTTATAATGTACTGGACTCATTACAATCATCACACATATACATTGATCAAGACACCATGCAGTATCCGTTTTTGTGCAACTGTGTAGTCATTGGGCATAACATTAATCTTCCTGAGTATCATATCGTACTCAGTAAACCGATTTAATTAACCCAACTAGAGTAAGATTTAATAATTTGTAGTAATAGTAAGTATGATTACAATTACTTATGCAGGTATAATGCATACCCTAACTCAGTTTAGTAAATTAAGTTCAAAAGGGCCGTGGAACATTACAGTGTTAACAATTCCTATTTTAAACATATTTTTGTTCGTATTTTATTTTACAGGAAGTAATCAAATGTTATATTACGGTAAATATGTAATGATTATTGATGGGAATAGCCCTCATTATGAAAACAGTTTTGTTCATGCAGTGATAATATGCTAATAACCCAAAAAAAAATAAAAAATCTGCGGATATAATTCGTGGTTTGGAAAATCCCCCCCCCTACACCCTCGAGGACTTTTAGTATGTTTATCTGGACACCACAAGGTATAAATAACTATACCAATTTTCAAAACAACACGAATTATTTCTGCTGATTGATATTTTCGGCTTAATTTGACGTGGCTATAAGTTTAGTTTCTATTTAAACGATATGTAACTACAGTTGTGGCCCTAAGCGCCACTTGCACCATCCTACTAACTAATGAGGGGTTAACCGGTTAACCCCTCATTAGTTAGTAGGATGGTGCAAGTGGCGCTAGATTGTTGTGTTAGGAAACACCTTGCATGTAAGTAGTGACCTGATGTATGAATAGCGTTGTCACTATAATATTGACAGTAAGGTACAGAACTGCACGGGGTGGGTCACGTTATACTGTTGTTGGTTATTACCAGTACTTAGGTTAGGTTAGGTTAGGTTAACAGCAGGTAGATATATCGTCGGGTGATAAGCAAAAGTCACTAAGTACCACCACAAGTTCATAGCCATAGTGAACCGTAATATTATGCGAATAAGGTTGATTTTTGTTTAATTATTTTTCAGTAGTTAGTGAGTTTTGCTTGTTACCTGACGGTATGCTAATTATTATTATTTGTTCACATTTAGCGGGTTCGATTCCCGGATCAGCCAGGCGATTTTTCTTAATTATTTGCAATTCGTATTGTTTTGAAATAAAAATGAAAGGAAGCTATTTTTACTTCTACTCGTCAAATATATGGTCATACTTCTAATCCATTCGCATCCATTTAACTTTGAAATAGTAGGTACAGTCAGCTTCAAATAGCCAGCCAAAGTCGCCAAATATGTCGCAACACACCTTTCTTGCCATGGGAATAAGGTTGTGTTTCGATATATTTGGCGAGTTGTCACCAAATATTTGACGAGTGGAAGTAAAAATAGCTTCATTTCTATATTTATTTAAAAACAATACGAACTACATTCAAAGAATTTGAAAAAAGTCGCCTGGCTGATCCGGGAATCGAACCCGCTTTTTTAGTACTTCTAAAGCGGGTTCGATTCCCGGATCCCGCTGACGGTACTTCTGTATAGTGGCTAGAGGGTAAATAGTATTTAAATAGGTATTTTAGTGTTGAATAATAATCACTTTTATATTCGACTCCGTATATTAAAATAACCAGTTAACTGTACAATGGTTCAGGCGGGACTGGCGTCCCGTTGATCCGTTCCTACGGATATGGGTTTTGGCTAATCAGATCAAATCGCGGTGCACGCGCGCTTGAATATGAGCTGACATAGCTTAACTGTTACTATACCGCTAAATGTGAAAAACAAAAAAAACCTTTCAATTTTACTGTACCGATCGAAAGGCTCAATCAAAGGGTTCTTCAAAATAACATAGCATCTTAAATAAATGTATGTAATTAAGCCTTCCGATCGGTACAGTAAATTGCAGGTCTTTCTTTCATTTAGCGGGTTCAATTCCCATTTTCGAAACACCGAGTGTTTGTTTTTGATTTACATATTAGTAAATAGTTGATTTTTCACTGGAAACTTTTAGTTTCCCATTATTATCTACATTATTTGTATTTTAGTGGGCAACATTTTTTTCTATTCTTACGGACCTGCAAACGTTTTTTAATAATAAAAGTTAGTTTTATAAATATTGTTGTATTTTTTCAGGTAGCTATTGTCGTTCGCGACTTTTGGCATTGCTAGTTCTGCAATGTTGAACGTAAACATTGCTATCCCCGCGATATTCCACTGCGGAGCTAGCAACGTCAGCATTGCTATCCCCGCAATATTCCACTGCGGAGCTAGCAACGTCTGAATTGCTATCCCCGCAATATTCCACTGCGGAGCTAGCAACGTCAGCATTGCTATCCCCGCAATATTCCACTGCGGAGCTAGCAACGTCAGCATTGCTATCCCCGCAATATTCCACTGCGGAGCTAGCAACGTTAGCATTGCTATCCCCGCAAAATTCCTCTGCGGAGCTAGCAACGTCAGCATTGCTATCCCCGCAATATTCCTCTGTGGAGCTAGCAATGTCAGCATTGCTATCCCCGCAATATTCCTCTGCGGAGCTAGCAACGTCAGCATTGCTATCCCCGCAATATTCCTCTGCGGAGCTAGCAATGTCAGCATTGCTATCCCCGCAATATTCCTCTGCGGAGCTAGCAATGTCAGCATTGCTATCCCCGCAATATTCCACTGCGGAACTAGCAACGTCAGCATTGCTATCCCCGAAATATTCCTCTGCGGAGCTAGCAACGTCAGCATTGCTATCCCCGCAATATTCCACTGCGGAACTAGCAACGTCAGCATTGCTATCCCCGCAATATTCCACTGCGGAGCTAGCAAAGTCAGTATTGCTATCCCCGCAATATTCCACTGCGGAGCTAGCAACATCAGCATTGCTATCCCCGCAATATTCCTCTGCGGAGCTATCAACGTCAGCATTGCTATCCCCGCAATATTTCACTGCGGAACTAGCAACGTCAACATTGCTGTCCCCGCAATATTCTACTGCGGAACTAGCAGCGTCAGAATTGCTATCCCCGCAACATTCCACTGCGGAGTTAGCAACGTCAGTATTGCTATCCCCGCAATATTCCACTGCGGAGTTAGCAACGTCAGCATTGCTATCCCCGCAATATTCCACTGCGGAACTAGCAACGTCAACATTGCTGTCCCCGCAATATTCTACTGCGGAACTAGCAGCGTCAGAATTGCTATCCCCGCAATATTCCACTGCGGAGCTAGCAAAGTCAGTATTGCTATCCCCGCAATATTCCACTGCGGAGTTAGCAACGTCAGTATTGCTATCCCCGCAATATTCCATTGCGGAGTTAGCAACGTCAGCATTGCTATCCCCGCAATATTACACTGCGGAGCTAGCAACGTCAGCATTGCTATAACCACAATATTACACTGCGGAGCTAGCAACATTAACATTGCTATCCCCGCAATATTATTCTGCTGAGCTAACAATATCAACATTGATGACTTCTCTATTCCGTCTTTCAACTTTGCTAAAACTACGACTTCAAAGTAGTTTATATAACGAAGTTCACTTGATAAAACCACAAAATAAAAATTGCTAAAATAGCTATGTTCGGAATAGGCATCAAAGAAAAATTGTTAAAAACTAAATTTGTTAAATTAACAATGTTCATATTGCAATGTAAAGATTTGCTAAATTAGCAATGTTATAAATCACAACTTTTACTATGTATTATTGTCAACGTTATTTCACAATGTCGACATTGCTGAATATTCACAAAGTTAAAATTGCAAAATAGGAGCAGACAGAGTCAAATTGCGAGAAATGTTACGTTGTGAAATTAGCTATATGATTTTTCACAAAGTTGAAATTGCGAAATAGGAGCCGACAGAGTAAAATTGTGAAAAATTCGACTTTGTGAAATTCGCTATGTGCTTTTTCACAAAGTTAACGCTTTCGCTTTGTCATTTACGCAATTTTTTTTCGCAAAATTAAGCTTGCTGCGCCCGCAATTTGACTCTGTCGGCTCCTATTTAGCAACGTTTTTTTGTTATTTTCACAATAGTTTTCTCTGAGTGTAGGTCACGAAGTGCGTAGTTTATGGTTAGTCAAAAAATTAAAAAGTTAAAAACATTGCAGTCTCGATTTCGGGACTGCAATGTTGCATACAAATTCCATTATTTGTCGAGTTCCAAACTTTTTAAAAGTTGAAGTGGCCATATCAAAATGAAGGCATAGGTCCATTAAACAGCCAAACAGATGATCAGTACTTATTATTATAATGTTGGTACTGCGACTATTTAGCTGTCTCAAATAAGTTGGCGTATTTTCGGCAGAAAAATACACTTCGTTTTTCAATAAAAAAAAGGCGGCAAATGAAAATCTTATCAATTGTTTTTACTTTTTTCTGTGAAAATATATACGTAAAAACGTTGCTTCTGTAAAATATTTCTATTATATTTGTATTTATTGCGCCATTTTAGAGAAAAGCCCAAGGTCGTCCGTTTAAAACGAATCCTCAGCCAGCAGCAAGTAGCTACTTCCGAGCCTCGACAATAATGTACTATTTACAAAAATAAAAGTTTATAAATGTGTGGAACAGGTCGAGCCCGACTCACACTTCGCCCTCGGGGCCTTGGCCCAATTTTTATCAATTTTCTTGTTTGAGCATGACAGATTGTGTTCTTTAATGTTTTTTGGTCCGTGGCCCATTTTTTAAAGATACCTTGCGTTATAAGACTTATAAATTTTAAGATGTGGAGAACCCTAAAGGTGATAGCGTAGTATAGTGTGTGTCTGTGTGTGTGTTACCTGTGTGGTGTAAGGTGGGGTGTAGCGGACTGACGTTGCCGACTCGGACGTAGTATACTGTATACGGCCGCACCGCTTCCCAATAGCGCCGCCATTTTGTACAGCACCAGCTCAATGATCGATAACTTCTTAAATTTGTAACAAACGTAAAGTAGGCCGTGGTTCGTACCTGTGCGGTTGTAAGGTGGGGTGTAGCGGACTGACGTTGCTGACTCGAACATCATAACCGGCCGCCACGCCGCCCAGCAGCGCCGCCATATTGTACAGAACCAGCTCAATAATCGATGGCTTCTTGAATTTGTAACCTGGTGCAGAGAAGTCTATTAATTATAAAATATAAACATTGGGTAACGAAGTAATCTTTATTACATTTGAAAAATAATCGCTTGAAGTGAGAAACTACTTTTCAGAGGCAAAATTTTCATAAATATCAGTGTGAGGGTCACAGTTAAGATCACAATCAACTGTCGCCATAGGCACAACTAACACGAATAGTTCAGTTATCGGTGCTTTGATAAAGTAATAAGAAATATAGAAACCGTGCCCGATGAAGGATGCCACCTTGTGGTATAAATCGAATATTTAAATTTGACATTCATACTTCACACCAATAAGCTACCGCTGAGCGTACTCCCTACAGTTCACAAAACTTGATTTTATCAATTCGCGCTAATAAGCGAAGGGCTTTTGTGCTGCCCCCTACTTTACTACTAAAAGTCTTCTGTTGTTCTCTAAACCGAGAACCAAGTTGTCTTAGTAAATCCAGATATTTCTAGCTAAAAATAGTATAAATAATAAAATAAAATTTACCTTCAGTACTATATAGCGTGGGCATGGGTATCGTGTACCGCGACGACGTACTGAGCGGGTACTCGGGGCCCCACTCCTCGGGGCTGAAGTCTGCGTAAGGAACAAAACAACCTATGTGAATGAAACATAGGCAGTTAGTTACGAGGTGCGGTGGCCGAGTGTACCTGGCGAATAGATGTGGAAACTGGTGGAATTTTACTGTTATAAATTTTCATATGAATTATTAACTATGTGACGTGTTATATTTAATACAGTAAAATTACTAGTTTATTTTAGTTACAATAATAAAACAGACAATAGGTTTCCAAGGTAATCTATTCGTTAGGTTATTGTATAGCAAACTCCTCACGTCTCATGGTATTTTAATAATTATGAGTTGTTATTTTTATGAGTTACATTTCTTATTTGGTTATAGGTAAATATAAAGTTAATTCGAATGAAATATGAAGAGTTTGCGAACAGTGAAATGAAATTATGATAGAAATTATTATAAATAACAAATCATGAAAAACAACTATTTTAAATAACAGCTATTTTAAATTATATTAAATAAATATAACAAAAAAATAACAAGACATATTTAGGAGCTACATGATTCCTAAAAATGTTTCTAGCAAAACAACATGCTCTGAAATATTTCAAATAATTACTACACATGCTAAACAGTTCATTAAGTATAAAAATCAAAAGCAAAGTGTACAAATAAATCATACTTACATGTGCAAATTAAAACTAGCACTTTTGTTTTAAAAAAAAATTACGTTGTCTCTGCCTTCCCGATATTAGAGCCGAAAGAAAAGCGGAAGCGGATTTAGATTTCTTTTTGTTCCCAGCACCAAGTGGTTTATTTTTTTAATCGTTTATTTATACGGCTCATTTTAAACTGTTAAGGGGTTTGTTAGTTCTAAAATATTAGTAAACCCATGTTAAAAAAATACACCAGAATCGATTTCATGGAAAAGGTTTATTTAATATATAAAAAGGATATAAGTAAAGAACCGGATCACCAGAGTTTCACATTGGCAGAGTTCTTTAGATCTGTTACGCTCTGCGGAGATTTTTAACATTCTTTATACATCTGAGCCTCATTTTTTAATACTAGTCCACCACCATTGTAGAAATTACGCATGTTACACGGTCGGCATCGTACAGATTGGTCTATAGATTGGAAGCCCATGCGAAAAATAATTGACTTGGTTGTACCAAGGTACATAAGGTACGGTAAGTAATATTTGTCTTTGTTAAAGTCTGAGAAAAATATCTTTTAATTTTAATTAAAATATTTAAAATCAAAACATATGTCGTAGAAAAATCATCGATAAAGATTTGATTTATATAGTTATTTATAATCTTTGATATCACATTGACTTCCATAATACATAAGGAATTAAAAATTAATTGTAAACATTTGCAAGCGTGCCAGATGTGGTAAAACCAAGCGATAACTATCAATAAGTAAGTACGACGTATACATATATAATTATATCACTTAAGGATATAGCATACACTATGAACTGCTAAGCATGCATAGCACTTAACTTAAACGGCTGAAAGCAAACAAATGCTTACAATTTACAAAAAAAAAAAACAAGTCATACAGCTGGAACATATAAACAATACAAACTTCTAGAAATAAGTATCTCTACTTAACGCACGTAATGTGCCACACAAAATATAAAACCAATAAAACATAAAAAAATTACATTCAATTCCATAATTAAGTCTACTTGAACACTAATATCTTAATAATAGTGTCAAAAATGTCCGCTCCGGAAAAACGAAATTAGTTTTAAAATACTTTTAAATATTAAAAAAATATTATATGAGTCAATTCCTTTCAACAACACTATTTCCGTCACTAATTTCACTGAAAAATAAAATGACTAAAGATAAAATTATAAGTTTCTTTGAACATAAATCAATACAATAAAATATATTCGTCACCGGAACGAACAAGTTTGGAACCTAACGAAATGTTCCCTCTTTATGTCACAATCATAAAACCATAGAGACATTTATTTTGTGACGCAGTTCAATCCTAAACATCCGTTTAAAATGTACCAAACCAATTTGATATCTGTGGTATATAAAAATACATTACATTACTGTATATTAAGTTTTGAAATGAATCATTTCAAAAATAAAATATTGATTTACCATGAGTACCTTTTTTAGACATATTTTACTAACGAAATTGTACTAATATTCCAGAGATTTATTTAGATTTGGTTGATCTAACCTTAGTGTTGTGTTGCTAGATCAAAACCATCGCTCGCATATTGCAAGAACGAAAGAAGAGTTATTGTAGTTTTGATAATCGAAAAAGGTTTGGTATATAACCATGGATAGTTTAGGCGTTTTCGTAAACACAGAAACATACTTACAGGCATAGGGCAGGTTGTCGTGCGAGGCTCCTTTGCAGCGAAGGGAAACAAAGTCATTGTCATACCAACAAACACATAACCAACCGGATATCATAGCATAGACAAGTCACCACTGTATGGAACATAGATATGCAAGTAGTTATAGACACGCCACCGAGCGATCGGGGGTAAGAGAAAGAATATGTTCAATGTCTTTTCTCTTTCACTCGAAAGTTCGGTATTTCGCCATAGCCTTCTTGCTATGATGCCCACATGGTGCTATAACCCGACCATGAAAAAATGCCCGGTCGGTGATAAAGACAAAGAATGGCACTATTTTCTCTTTCCTCTTATAGGAATCGCAATAAGACTATCTTTCTCTATCAAAGAGTGTCAGGCCCGTGGTATGGAACAACACAAATTCAAATTGAATTCAAAAAGTGAACTTGGAGAGTAATTGTAGGAGTCTTCTCATACCCTCTAGCAGTCCAACATACAAGAAATGTTTTTGATAAAAAGATATATTTTTGGTACAAGCTTTTATCGCTGACTGTACTTTTCTTTCCACTGGCAACTAATACTTATCGAGACAATTCTAACAATCCCAAACACAATGAGTTCGCGTTGTTTTGTCCTAGCCACCTCCTGTCTCCATCATCAGATCAACTCCATGTCATCATAAAATCATAATATTGCATTGTCAACCGATTTACATATGTATGCAAAATTTCAGCTCAATCGGAAATCAGGAAGTGGGTCGAATTTAGCGTCCAAGATTTGACCCACACTAACATACATACCTACATACTAACAGGGCAAGTTAAATAAAAGCTTGTAAAATTGGCAGTCATTGAATCAATAGGACGGTGGGAGAGCTAGAGGATATGGATAAGTTAAGATTTTTACTTTTATAACTTTGAAAATCCGATTATGTAAAAACTGGTTGCCCACAATAATGTAATGAGATGTCTATGGAATAACCTTGTTATGTCAAAACAATTCTCTACGGTCACTCAATTTGCTAGATCCAAGGTTGGTAAATCTTAGGGTAGTTTTGATGACGTCACTTAAAAAATATTTATCATTGTTACGTAATGCAATTTTTTATAATTATTTATATTATTTAAAAGTAAAAAAATATAAATAAAAGTGTGCTTATCGTTATGAATTTCCAATATTGTTGGCCAACATTGACGTCACCTAAATTAACCTAAAAAAAAGACTAATCTTGGAAACAATTGCAAAAGACCACAGGGTATTTTGCACAGCCAATTTTTTTTATTTTTTTCTTCTTATTACGGCTGTTACACTGCGATCTTTCGCAATATTTAAATACAACTTGGCAAGAACCTAAACAATCCTCAAAAATATATTTAATTTAAAAGTCTTTTATAATAATCCTAACAAAAATGATAACTACGAATTAAAAATAAATTAACTAACAATGCAATGAGATAAATGCATTCTTGTGATGTCCTCCAGAACTTTTGTACGTAAAATTGTTTGTATATATAATACGGGTAGGATTTTTTTTTACTTAGTTTTGGTACATCACAATGGATACGAAATTGCATTACGTGTTTGTACAGGTTGATACATGTATTAGTGCAGTTGAGCATTTTAATTGATATACCGGGCTGTAACAGATAAATATCGTATAAATCATTAAAAAATAATTGTTCAAATAATTATGGATGGCTGATAAGTGCTATTTCGTGAAAGTATTTCGAAAGTCCTTATGGACATCGTTTTCTAGGTTCTCGGGGGTGCGGATTTCGAAAATTATTACCCTTTTTAGAATCCAAGATGGTGGACATTTATTTTAGGTAAAAGTCGTTATTAGCTATCATTTTCTAGGTTCTGGGGAGGTACGGATTTCGAAAATTATGGCGATTTTTAAACCCAAGATGCCTGACATGTATTTTTTCGTAAAATCGTCATTGGATTCATTGTCTGGGTCGGTACGAAGTTCGCTGGAACCGCTAGTATACTGTTATTGTTAGGTTATTACGATACATGTATCAACTGTTGTAAATAATCAAAAACAGACACTGGTTTTACTTTTAAAACTAAGAAATAAGTCTTTTTTACACTTTTTTATTCACTTAAAAATTAACTAAAATTACTTCAAATCGAAGGAATAGATCTAGCGAATTTATTTACACCTAAAGTCGAATCGTGTCGTTCGGGTCAATTATACTTTTTTTTTTGTAAAAAAAAGGTTATGACTTATGACGGATTAAAATTCTCGTTTGGGATAGAGTTTAATTTTCAATTGTTAATGTAGGAATGTGGTTATTAGTAGAAAATGATATGTCTAAAATATGGCAACATTTTGTACAATATCTTAACTGATTAGCTCCATGCATGTTTTTTTTTTAATTTTTGTAATCATAATTTATATCGTTTGAACACCGGCAAAATAAAAATACTTTTGTAAACCTTCACATTATCTTATTAAAAAATATTAATGTAAAAAAAAATTTGAGCGGTTGAAACGCTCATAATTTTTGGCGCAAAATCGACAGAGCGTAATGACGTCACACGTTGGACGGTCCAACTGACGTTTGCTACTAATGACACTTATGTGAAGTAATCTGTCGAACGCGTGACGTCACGACGTTTCGCTCATTAGCTTTTCGTGGGCAAATTTTTGTATTTTTTATTTGTTATTTTAAGCAATAAATGATAATTTAATAACGGAAATGCATTTGTAACATGATATTACGGTAATAAACATCCGAATAAAAAATATTTCGTTCAAATGTAAATTTCATGCATGAGGCTAATTGGGGATCGTTTTACAATTAAAAAAATATTTTGTGCTTTACGATTGAAAAGGTGACCTAAATATATCTGAAAAAACGCGTAAAAAACTTTATTTTTTGTAATTTCATTGTACTATTTTTTGGTTCAATTTTAATTAAACCTTATCGGTTTTATCGATTTTGAAAAGTTTGAAGCTAAACAAACTAGGTACTATCAAAATATTGAAGGGTTTTTGTTTCGAAAGAGTTCGTTTCGAAAAATTCAGTTTCGATAGACCGAAAAAGGAACTCCATCCCAAACTACTCGTCCCGCAAAAGCTCAGTCGTCTCCGAGCTCAAGTTACTCGAGAGCAAACCGCCAGCCAAACTATGAGACCTGAACCCCTTGAAGAAGGTCTTCTTCACCTCCCCGTGGCTGCCCTTCCGCTTGCCCTGCGGCTTCTGGTCAAAGACCGTATCGTAGTGATGCGGGAGATCGGACGTCGAGGTGAAAATCGGGCAGATGCTGAATTTGGTTCTCGGTTTGGTGTTTTCGTAGAGGAGGTCGTCGTGGCTGCCGGCGCGCTTCTTGAGGTCGATGTTCTTGGGCGTGCGGACCTGGGACTTGGACTTGCGCGGGCGGGTACCTGTGGGCGGCGCGTGCGCGTGCGCGTGCGCGTGCGGCGGCAGGTCGGGCGCGGACGACGAGAAGCGGTGCGAGGGGCGGGGACGCGCCAGCAAGGGCAGCGGCAGGTGGCCGCGCGACTTCTGGTGCACGCTGGACGGGCCCCACGTCTTGCCCTTCACGCCGTCCGCCGGCACTGGAATACGGATAGACGTATTGTTTTTAAAAACAGATGCGCGAGTTGCGAAAAGTTTCCATAAAGTAGAAAAAGTTCTCGGAAAAATCAGGAAGAATTCACAGGAAACAAAGAAAACTTTCATTTTGGGAATACAAAATTTAGATTCCTATATAAACATATGAGATTTATCGGAATTTTCGAAACTTTGAAAACTTTCCACCGGCAAATCAATATTTTTAAGTGACTAAAAGGTCTAATTAAGGTATAACACGAAAACAAATACGCGAACGACCGCTACCAAAACAAAAAACTCATTTAGCTGTTGAACAATTGGCAGTGATATAAGTAGAGCTTCGCGAAGATAGTTCGACATTGTAAATTCTCCATGTACGGGAATAAAAATTTAATACGTATCACAATCTTCCCTATTCAATTAAGATGATGATAATGGAGATGATGATTCCTTCTTATCTAGTCAATGAAGTCGAATAATAAAGACGTCCCAAATACTGTTGCGAGTAACTAGTTACACAGTTAGTGGTATTACACTGTGGATGATGCTGTATTGTGGTATAGATGGTATTGATATGGGAGACGATTGGTATAGATGTGTCGTTGTCGTTTTTAGACTATAAATTATAGTGCTGTGAATAGTTTGCAAATGAATTAGGTATGTAAGAGGCAAAATCTTCAATGTTTGCTTAGTTTATGAAGAATGGGGTTTTGTTCAAAATAATATACTCACGTGCGATAGCTCGCATTATCGCGGGTGATCCCGGCGGGGTGTCCTTGGCGACGGCGACGAGCTGCTTGACGCTGGACTCGTCCTCTGAAGGCCGCACTGTGAGCGTGTGGCGGAAGTCCACGGGAGAGGAGATCGTATCTTTCTTGAGTAGTTTGATCTTGCTGAATTTGCCTGGAAACGAGAAAAAGACAACCGAGTTGTAGTGAGTTTACGATTTTCCACAATTGCGATCCGAATATCAAGTAAGTTCAACTAATCTTGTAATACAATTTCGAACGTGGGCAACTGAACCTTCTACTCCCCACTCTTATACCTCTTTGTCATACTAGGCTATTGTTGCGCGTGTAAATCTCTTCTTGCGGGCTACAACAATGATCTATTAGATCTATAGTTGTCAGATCTATCTCTCTCATTTCCGCCTCATTTTTCTGTCATCCTTCCTTTTCTATCGCAACAGCTGAACATGTGAATTTCACAACCAGACTCCACATACAAAAAACACTCTTACCCTTTCTCTTATCCGGCTTCTCTCATCTCGAGCTCCCTCTCCTGTATGAGGTTCTGCTCGATGTCTCTGTTGGTGTTGGGCTTTTGGCAGTTGCAAACCCTTTCCCTTATTATGTGGCTGTAAACTGACTTACCCTTCCTCTTATTAGGCTGCGGCGGCTGCGTGTGGGACATGTTGCTCGCAACTATAAGAATGTGCAGTTCTCTGGCCGCGAGATCAAACTCTCTCATCTCGAGTTCTCTCTCCTTCTGCGCGAGGTTCTGCTCGATTAGTCTTTGTTGGAGTTGTGCTCGGGAGAGCTCTTCTTCGCGACATCGGAGTTCCTAGAAAAAGGAGAGGATATTAGAACAAAGCAGGGATAGTTTATATAAGGTAAACGTAAGTTAGTCAAATGATTCATTGAGAAAGAAAATGGAATGATTTTTTAATAAGTTTATTGTTACTTAAATATTTTTTTTGAAGTGAGCATATTCGATAGTTTGGTTGCCTTAGTAATATCTTTTGCTGTTTTTATCAGATGATGCAAGGTCAGTTGACTCAAATCATTCCTCATGTCTCTTAATTGACATCATGAATGTAATAAACGGATTAAAAAAAACCGGCCAAGTGCGAGTCGGAGTCGCGCACGAAGGGTTCCGTACCATTACGGAAAAAACAGCAAAAAAATCACGTTTGTTGTATGGGAGCCCCATTTAAATATTTATATTAATCTGTTGTTAGTATTTGTTGTTATAGCGGCAACAGAAATTCATCATCTGTGAAAATTTCAACTGTCTAGCTATCACGGTTCATGAGATACAGCCTAGTGACAGACAGACAGACGGACATAAGGACAGCGGAGTCTTAGTAATAGGGTCCCGTTTTTACCCTTTGGGTACGGAACCCTAATTAAAAAGTTACAATACTACGAGAAAGAATAAAAGCAATATAAGAAGAAGAAATGTTAAAAACGAAGTACAAAAGAGCATTAGTTAACCTAAAAATGAAATATTAGAAAAATGTAAGCTTGAGTCTGATTTAAATTATATAATTGTAATTACATCCAAAAAGATTGCAATGTCACTATTATGATGCGTTTAACAATAGAGGATTGGTAAAAATAACAATAATGCAAATAAAGTTATATGGACTACCATATGTACGAGTACTAACAAACAACAGGTAAATTATAAGTATACAACAAAACATATAGAGAAATATGCTAAAATGTATCACAACAAATACTACTAACCTCCTCTATAGTTTTGCATTCCTATTGCAAGCGTTACAGAGGAAACAGAGCGTTAGGTTAGTACAGATCAATACACATTTTAAATTCGCTTGGTGAAGCATCGAGCATTTGCGATAAGTTAGTGAGATATTGAAATAACTTATCAATAACAAGCCGTGGCAGTAGCTTATTGAAGATACAATTAAATCTGAAATCTATAAATAGGAAAAACATAAATGGCATAGAATATAAAAATGTTGAAGCCTTGAATATATCCTATTAACTACTAGATTCAAAAATATTAAAATTCTGTAGTAGATAACATAATTACCATTCTGATTTATATGAGTTGAGCCAACATTTAAAAATTACAATTGCGATTGTGAGCTTTCTGATGGAAGAATGGTCTGGTTGGTAGGCAAACGATATTGTTCATTACTTCCTGGAATATCACATTAGTCACCATTCCGGGTAGTGTATTATATAATTTAGGTATTTTAACCAATTAATATGCTTTGTTAGTTACACTGAGACTAACTCATTATCCCATGATGCCATCTCTAGGATGCTTCTCGCTCAAAATGTATGATGAAGAAATGATTTGTGAGTAAATAATCTCCAGCATAAGTTGTTGACCTTCTCTTTCCTCCTCAGTTCCCGCAGAACCTCCTCGATCTCGACTCGCCAGTCCTCGTGAAGGCCTCGTGGGGTGCCCGCGTGAATTCTGACTGCCTGATGTGTTCCAGCTGGGTCAGGATCTCGGGGAAGAGCGGACAAGGGCGCGGGCTGAGTTCCACTGAGTAACTTACCTTCTCTTTCCTCCTCAGTTCCCGCATAACCTCCTCGATCTCCACTCGCCAGTCCTCCTGCATGGTGTGGAAAGACTCGTGGGGTGCCCGCGTGAACTCTGTCTGATGTGTTCCAGCTGGGTCAGGATCTCGGGAATCCTATTGACATGCTATAGTAACTTACCTTTTCTTTCCTCCTCAGTTCCCGCAGAACCTCCTCGATCTCGACTCGCCAGTCCTCCTGCATGGTGTGGAAGGATTCGTGGGGTGCTCGCGTGAACTCTGACTGTCTGATGTGCTCTAGTTGGATCAGGATTTCTGGGAACAGTGGCCGCGATCGCGGACTTGAGTCCCAGCATGCTACGAACAAAAAGATAAAACATTACGTAGTACAAATAGGTACTAATCATAACTAAATTCGACGGACTGATCAGACACACAATATATAACAACTATGAAACTTTCCCTACAAAACAATTTTGCAACTTGGTGCAAGCGAATCTTACAAGGTTTTTTAATGGTTTGGCTGTATGACAGAAAGTATGAAACTAGTGAGCAAAAATACAACTAAAACGTTTAACTGGTTATTACAAAATGTTGTTTATAATGTTGCAATAGAATTTAGATATTGTGTAACTAACTAATTATCCTTGAATATATACAGGATATCAATATAGGAACAAAAGTTGCATTTATCCCGATCCCGCTTGCATCACATTTACATTTCCTAAAGGAGGCCTTGAATCGCACTATCAAGCCTTATCAATCTGTACGCCCGCCGCTGCGACGACAACAATCGTAAAATCCGGTCTCACCCACTAAGCGCACTTTATGTTGGTCATTTTGCTTTACTGACATTTTAACATACTAGCACACTATTACTATTACACTACTATACTATGGTATTTTTACTAGTATACTAGCTGAACGAGTCAAAAGCAAAGCGTCTCCGTTTCAAAAAAAATACGTATGTCCGGCTGGTCTCATTTACAGGTAACAATTCTCAACTAATTCTCGTGAAATTTTGTTTTATGAGCAATATTGTTAATTATTATTATATTTTTTTTTTTTCAAAATAGCGGAGCCGTGGAGGTTCTCGAGGTCTACAGCTCACAGAGCCAGTAGTCAATATGAGGTTCATTGCAAAACAGCATACGACGCGCTTTGATTTGACCTCCCTTTGTGACTTGGGGTTTACGTCAACATTGGGAAAATCCAAGTTGGACACACTCGACTAAGGTTGGAGGTCATTATCATTAATACATTCACGGCGCTTATGAATCAAATCAAATGTCAAAGCAACGGCTTACGGCTTCTCCTATGATGCGAATTGCTCCCAAAGCAACGTCCTAGGGGCAGACCAGAGAGCAATCCAAAATATCCAAATGTTATAAGAAACACTAAGGGCTACTTCACTTGCATCATCCCACTAACCCAGGGTTAAACCGTTAATCAAGTGTCAAATTGTACAATCCATATTAACTCCAGGTTAACCCCGGGTTAGTGAATGGTGCAAGTGGCCCTTAGTGAAGTTTATGTCAGATAAAAGCTGTTACTGAGAGAAACTGCGATAGAGTTGTTGTCCCGACGCCTTCCGATCGGTGCAATTGATATCTCCACATTTATCTATATATTTCGACAGTAAATTTACCTTGCATCAGCTTCCGCCACGGCTCAGGGCACGTGCTGGGGATGGGCAGCGTGAGCTTGTTGACGGCGACGCCGTACGCCACGGCCAGCGCGTCGATGCCCTTGTACGGCGTCTCTCCTGTTAGCAGCTCCCAGAGCAACACGCCGTACGACCACACGTCGGACGCGTGCGAGAAGGTGGAGTTCTTTATCACCTGGAAATTTGTGAAGGATTTGGTTAATGTTCATGTGGTAAAATTTAAAAACAACACATGAATGTAATATTACACATATAAAATAAAAATTATTTTACGTTTTAATATTTAAAAAAAAATGAGGCCTGTTGCGGATATCATCATTGGTATTTTTGGGACGAAGCATTTGCTGATTTACATATGTAGCCACCAGACGAAGCGTGCGTTGCGGATTTCTTACATGTAACTAGATTATTTTTTAAGAGTTTCTCAATTTCTGTATCTTCTTTTTTATATAGTGTGCACATTTTCATTGTATTGTGTAAATAAACGGTTTTCTGAGTTTAACGTTTGCATAACGTAATAAATGTGTTTTGCTTCCGATTAATTAACGCATGGTGTATAACATTATACGTGTATGTGTACGTGTATCACGTGTATGCGTCTTGACGACATCCAGATAACGGCATTAGACGCGTCCGTCCACGTCATATTCGTACCGAGAAAGCCATTGCAATGTACGTTATGTGTAAACGTCTAATAATACATTTGGATCAAAGTCAACTTCAATAATTCTAGATATGCAAATGATATCATATGTAATTCTGTGAATTTGCATTTAGTGACTGATGTACAGTAAACGACAGAGATAGACCCTGCATAGAAACTTGTTTGCAAGGTGGTCACTCACAAACGTTGGATGGATTGTGTGAAAGAGGATATGAGAAAAGGAGCGAGTGCTGAGGTGACGAAAGATAGAGGAAGATGGAGGAGAAAAACATGTTGTGCCGACCCCACATAACGTGGGATAAGGGCAGAATGAAGAAGAAGAGGGTCACTTAGTTATCTCTGCAATTTACTGTACAATCTCCTTATTTCATACTTCACTCAACTTCCTATGCAATTTTGATAAGCAAAACGAATGTATCTACCTGCTTACTTGATGATGTTCTGTAAACATCATTATGCTAGTATCCTGGTGTATGGGTACATACCGTAAAATGTGCCTATTTTACTCCCCACTGGCTAATTGTGCTCCAACAGGTTTTATATATGAAAAGTGAAAACTAATTTACTAATTTAAGTGTTACAACATGATAGTAGTGATACTTAAGACAACAATATACCAACATATTAATATATTTCGGTCTGACTCAATGAATGCCTTTTCGTATTAAGTCCGTTTAAGTACATTTTTGTTTGTTTGTGCAATAGGTCTAAATAAATTAATAAATAAATTTTCAGAAAATTTTGGAGCGATTTTACGGTACTTTTTTTTGTTTTTGACACAATTAGTCTTGAATATCCTTGAAACTATGAGCTCCTCTATCTCCTCTCCTAATCGAGTAAACTAATCTCTAAATTCTTAGTCAAGTAATTCAAATAATGAGATTGGTACGACAATGTGCGCGTACGCAATGCGAGAGGCGTCAGCGACTCCCACTAGCTGGTGTGGTGAATAATAATCCCATTTCCGAACAGATCGAAATCTGACAGGGCGGCCGTGAACTAAAACGGGCACGGGCAAATCGAACGTAAACTGACATCAAACCGATATTGGAATCATGTCAGTTAGCTGTCATTCGCACGTTCATTTCGCTTAGACTTGTCCGCACAATTATTAGTGCGAAAGAGACGCCCAGCTAACTGATATGATTATCATTTGAATATCAGTTTGATGTCAGTGTACGTTCCAATTTTATTGGCCCGTGAGAATGACGAGTACAGGTAATTTAGACAACTGAGGGGTCATCCATTAATTACGTCACACGTTTAGGGTAGGGAGGGGGCAAGAAAATGTGACATGTTGTGACAAGGGTCACAAACTTTGTTACGTCACTTTAACTTAATTTAAAACCGAAAATTGTTTTGATTTTTTTTCTTCGCTGTATATACAGTGAACTATTTTTTGCAGTGATAAGCGTTTATAGGTATGCATGTATTTTTTGTTCCTAATCGGTTTCGTGTTATTAAATTTCTAATATTGCTTTTATCAATAAATCTTTATTAAAATAATAACACAGAATTCGAATTTCTGATATCGTTGAAAACAAAATTTCTCAAATGTCTCCAGGTGTTACAAGGAGGGGGGACGGGTCAAAAAATCTTGTGTAATATTTTTTTTTTATACTACGTCGGTGGCAAACAAGCAGAGGAGTTACATGCGCGTTGCCGACCCTAACACTCCTCTCCCTCGAGCTCTGGCAACCTTACTCACCGGCAGGAACACAACACTATTAGTAGGGTCTAGGGCTCCCGGTATCCGTGTTACACGCCGATACGAATACCCGTGTTCTTAAGACCGGCGGTACTAAGAACCCGGTTTACACGGAACCGCCGGGATTCGAAAACGTTTCGAAGGAACGTTCCCAAGAAACGTATCTCAGACACGTATCTCCGTTTACACGGGTACTTAAGACCGTTCCGAACGGGTCCAAATACTCCGAACCAGTTTGAGCCAATGTACAATGGTAACAAGGTCCACTATTATTATGTTGACTTCAGATGAATTCGTTTGTCGTACGATTTTTAAAGTGAAGCTTTTATTCTATCGCCCCAATTTATTAAGTTAAGATTAAAACCGCGATTTTAATACCGTAAATCGAATTAATTTCCGATTTTTTTTAGTTAAATGCCTACAATCCGAAAAAAGTTTCACTTGCATCGTGGTTTCATAAAACCGCACAATTACTTTTTTTTTTTATTGTTTTTAACCGTATTGATAAAACATAGGTACTGAGCCATCTTCCTAATCTTCCTATGTTTAATAGTAGGTATACATAATTTTTATTTTAAACTATTTATATCATTTAATAAAACCGATTGCTTCTAAGCTAATTACAAAATTTTGATATCGATCATAGTTTTTTTTTATAATTACGTAATGGTATAGTATTTTCGTTAATAATAGGTGTGCAGACAGAATACACTATTAATTAAAAATAACAGTTTAATTATTTCGTGGTTATTTTTATCTCGGAACTATTACTGCTTTGCGAAAACAACAAACCTGCCAACGGCGCAAAAAAGTTATTAGTAGGTACACAAAAGCGGGATTATCGAGTAATTTTACCCAAGAACCATAAAAACCCATACTACCTTGGATAACTTGCGATAATATTGCTAATTACATTAAGATAGATCTTTAAATTGGTAATCATTCATAATTCACTTTGGTCACTTTCGCACTAGCGTTCAGGTAATAAACTTAAATGCGCACGTTGCCGACCGGTGGTCCATCCATCCATTGTTTTCCAATATCCTTTTGTTTGTCATCGTCGAAAACATGTAGGTTCCCAAACTATTATCACAAGTGTCACCGCCAATTACAAGCTTTATGTCGTTGTAATAAGGTCAAAACATCTGCACAAGAAAATGTTTTCAATTGTTTTGTAGCTGCACCGCACTAAAAAGCGTTTTACTGTGGTAAGAGGTACCTAAAGTAAAAACAATTAGAATTTATTGAGAAGGTGCAATTTTATCAAGTTGATTTAAAGTGTTTATTAATAACTATAGCGACCCGCCCCGGCTTCGCATGGAGAGTCAAGCATAATAAAATACATTCTGTAACAAGTATTCACTTCGGAAGCCTAATAATACTAAGAGTTCAATGTCCATTTATCTGTCACCACTCACTAGGCTGTATCTCATGAACCGTGATAGCTAGACAGTTGAAATTTTTACAGATGTATTTGTACGGAGCCTTCGGTGGGCGAGTCCGACTCGCACTTGTCTGGTTTTTTTTAGAAGTTAATAATGGGTTAATTATTCTTAAAATATAGACAGACAGCCATGGCGCACTTTTTTGTAGACCAATGAAAAAGAGACAAGTCCACCATACATTGATATCAAATAGATTGGGCAGCGTTTTCGATTAAGCCAGCGTGATTTTTTCTAACTTCATTAGTAAACATCGTCATATTTCTACCAATTTAAACAAAACCTTAACAAAATATACACATAAACATTCCCAAAGAAAAACTTCATTCATAGGTGAGGTCTGGTTATCGCGAACATACAGACAGACATACGGATCCGGCGGGGGACTTTGTTTTATAAGGTTTACCTACATTATATGACAAGAAATACAATTTCATATCATGTTCTTAAATTAAACTTAAAATAAAGAAGCAAGTTAAAATTGTATTTTTTTATAAATGCTTACTTAATGCCAATTTCGAACATTAGTTTGACTTCCTGCCTACATACTGAACTCGATGGTTCTAATATTTTTTTTAAATAGGTACTAGCAGGTTTTTATATTATATTGCTAACCCGCAACGTAAAAAAAAGTAGCTATTTAAAGTGCTATATAAAATACTATACTTTGATAAGAAGCGTGAATACTCTTAATACCTATTGCAAGCAAAAACTACATGCTCAAGAAAGGAGTTTCTAAACCGTTTATTGAATTTCGACTCTATGACCCACGGAACAAGGTTAAATATGACAGAAACTCGTCATGAATCTTTTGTCTATTCATTTGTAGCTGGCGTGCGTTCCTTCGCTACTATCGTCAAGGACGTGTCCGGAGCCACGGATAAATAAGATACGTATCTTCGAATACCCGTTTATCCGTGTACACGGGTCTTAACTACACGTTTCTTAATTAAACGTGTGGAACGGGCCAGAAAACCGTTTACGTATTATTCGGAAACGGGTATTCGAAACGTGTAAACGAAACACGGATTCGACCGCGAGCCCTAGTAGGGTCTAGTGTTATTTGGCTGCGGTTTTCTGCAAGGTGGAGGTAACTCCCCAGTTGGGCTCTGCTCTAGATCTGGAATGACATCCGCTGTCCTGTGCCCTACCACACAAAGCGAGATGTCATTCACAGTGCCCATACCTCTCTTTTGGACGTAGTTTAAGGACATACCCGGGTCCATTATCATGTGTGTTGTGTGTTGGTCATTTATGGATGAACCCTAGACGGTTAAACGTGTTACTGAATCGTAGTGAAAAAGTGTTTGTCACAAATATTTACACTTCATTATCACTAGACTTGTTAGATAAAGTCACGATAGTGATAGATAATCTGTCTCTCCGCACTCGTTGCTCTAAAGTCGAAATCCTAGATGTTACTGTAAAATTCGGTTGGCTTGGTCTTCAAGAGCAAAAAAGTTCTTAATTTAAATCAAGGACCAGCAAAACCTTGTCCAAACACTTAGTTTTTATTGTGTAGCTAATAAATAATAAACAACTACCAGTTACAATGTTGTTGGTACTCTGAGTATGACTACCCAAAATAGCCAAAACGTGTTTTTCAAGTGATATAAATCTACGTTTCCAGTCCTTGATCCCTAATACACGTGGTTTGAGGCCAAAATACTAGTCCATTACAAATTACAAAGTCTAATGACCACAGTCTCACGGTTCAAGCTCTCACCAAGGTTAGCAAAATTATCTACACGTTATCATAGAACGCACGCCTACTGATAATAACTTTTCTACTCGTAGACTTTAATAGTTGAAGACTTCGTATACTTACCAAACTATAATCGCATACTTTTCACTATGGGTTCCTGACTCAACTTTAGTGACTTCATTACGAAACGCTTTAGTGAACTGTAATGAATTTGAGCAATCACGTCTCGCCGCGGTAAAGAGGACAAAACCAAAGGATAGAACTTACAAGACACCAACGAGCTTCTTTTTAATGGAAAAGAAATTTCGAGCCGGTCGTCCACTTTCGTCTTGATTAGATCAGTTGGTTGCAAGAACTAAGACATTAGATGGATAAACAAGACATTAAGCAGGCAAATAATAAATGTCACCTAAATACGATTATTACATCATCCGACTTTATAAGTGGCATGGACATTGACCTTACGGATTTATTACCTATCAATACGCATAGATTATAACTACACTGCTTAACTGGTCGTTATACTTGCTATTCTGACCTCTGTTCCAGAAAGGCCTAAGTGTTAGGACTTTTCTATGACTATAGACCGTTTTGCATTAGAAAGGCGGTATAGTATGAAACATTATTGTGTTTACATCACGTTTGTCGATATTAATAGGTACAATCTCGTGTCGTGTTTGGCTTTATTATCTTAAGCATTGTACAGGTATTTTCATCATAATATTGCAGTCGTTTGTCTCATCTTAATTGGTGTATCAACAAGGTTAAATTAAATACGAATTATACATACACGAATGCACGAAACAATGTTGATATACCAGGAAGTAAATAACATAAAAATAATATAAAGCGTACTAGGATTATCTACTAGATATATCATATTCTGTTTCAAACAGGTATGAGACTTCGACGAGGTGTTTATTTTTATTTCAGAGTCTGCAAATTATCCAATAAGTTATTGTTAAAAAGTTATTTATGATGGTAAGTAATCATTCGTCGTCTTTATTAAGCTAAGTAGGAATTGATTCACTAGAATCACATTGTACTAACACTTTCAGTCTCAGACTTTATCTCTGAATCAGAACAAAGTGAAGTATTCTCAAGGAATTACCAGAACAAGACTCATAAAATTTTACGACCTCGATCGAGACAGTAGCTAAAGAGATAGTAAACTGATATAAGGATCATATAAAAGTCTGTCGGTCAAGCTTAGGTATTTAGTGTTAAAGATTTTCTTGCAAACATCTAAAGATTCTAAAGGATTAGAAGTACCTAGCTTGTGTCATGTCAAACTAAAGTGGTTATAGTTAACAAGTATTGTCCTACTTACCTAAGTCCGCACGAGTGCCTATTTAACATTAGGTATCAGATGTTTAAACTTTTGTCATGGAACTCATGGGATAAGCGATGAAGCGTAAGCATTATCAAGCCAGGAAGCCGAATGTTACTTATTTATCTAAAAGACCGACTCGCTGTGGACTCGCAGCCTAGTGAAAATTTGTTCATCGGCCTTTACCTCGGAAGACATAGAAACTGCCAAAACTCTTCTGTTCTGTTTCTGTAAATATCCGCTGGGATTCTCCCGGATTTAAACCAGATACCTATTAATATAGTATAAAATAAAAAAAATAAAAATACGTTTATTACCAGACACAACTCACTCGCTTCGGAATTTCGAGCGATGTCTTGACAATGAGCTTTTAGAAAATTAATAAAGGTGTATAAAACACGTGTTTAAGTACCAGCCCGAAATCGGTGATTTTGAGTGTCGTGTCTTCTAATTTGCCACCTGATAAGACCACGTCGAAAAAAATACAATAAGAGGGATAGAAGCATACCTCCGGAGGCATCCAGGCGTAGGTCCCCGCGGCAGACATTCTGGTGGTCTTATACACCTCGCGAGCCAATCCGAAGTCTGTGATTTTGAGCGTCTTGTCTTCTAGGTTGTCGTCGGGAAGAATCGCCTCGCTCAGGAGAACTGGAAAGAAGAAATTAAAAATTTATTTAGAAATATAGGATGCCGACGTAGAAACTTAAAAGTAACCGAAACGTTTTAATATTTTTTTTACAAAGTAACAATCATAAAACTGAATGATCTCAATATGTAATAGGTGTTTTAAATCAATAATTGGCAAGAATATATATATTCACGACGTAGGCTTAGCTGTGGGCTGTCGATCGGCTAAATGTGACCTAAACACGTAGGTTTTGGAGGTTATTATCTAGAATAAATTAATGATTTTGGCTATGCAGTTTTGGTGACATGGCCACAACATGTGCACATAGGCGGTGTAAAATAATTGCAAACAGGTGTGGGCTTATAATTGCTAATTATCGCTTAGGCTTAGGTCTCTTGTTGACAAAGTACGCTGCGTCACATTGTACAGGAAGGTAGTATTTCAATAGGATGAGAAGCAGTACGCAGCGTATGGCACCAAAGCCTTAAGAAATTTGGGCAATGGGAGGCGAGTGAGTGATTTAGATAAACCAACGAGCCTTTACCAGATTTACCTACTGTGGAGTCGCTAGTACACTGCCATCAGTGGCATTACATATATATGCCTTCACAAATTGAACTTACGTTTCACCCATTTTTGAAGATTGGTTGAAAGCTCGTGATGCACACCGCGGACGTGTAACATGCAAACACAGCAGTTATGCTCTGGCAGAGTTATTGGTTAATTGAAATTGCCTGTTCTTTTTGTCAGCATGTCAAATGCTTGTAAACGCTGCGGTTACTCTACGGCCATAGATAAGTACTGTTTATATAGTATGTATTAGGTGTATGTATAGTCCGCATGTGAACCACAAAGCGAGGCGTGTTTCCCACCGCGAGCGCGAGCGTGACCGGGGAAACGAGCACCTTTACGATCGCAACACCACGGACAGACTCATTGAAAATTGAGAGCTTGCCTACAGTACACATTATTATACGATTTCAAGATACCTAACATTAAAATTGACATTATATTATTAAAATTACATACATTATAACTAAAATCGAAAACAGGACCATTCTTTATTGTGAGTTTTCGATATTTAGGAAAAATTGCAAGCACCACCGTCACAGACGTACTGAGATTTTTAAATATGGTAAAACCACGCATCATACCGTCGTACATACATAGTGACAGTTAAAATAAAAGATTATCATAACACACCTTGTTATATACCAAAGACGTAAAGATGTGTTCCGATATATTTGGCCACTTTGACGCTATTTGATGCTGACTATACATACCCTCATTCCTATTCCAGTTCAATTTCAACATGCACAAATCTCAACTACCATCATCTCTGTTCGAAAACTTTATTGCGACGACATAAGGTTCACATATGGCCAGTCATTAAGAGAGTTGAATTTTAGTTGACGCGGTGCGCCTACGCATGCGTTACCCTCTACAGTCTACACCCATCGTACTACGAACCGTGTTTTAAATCAGTCTACAAGCTGTTTCAGTTACGCGTATTCATTTGAAGAGGGTTTTCCCGTGCGTTTATGTTTAGTTTCAATTCAATGAATAAGGAATTCTGCTTATCAAAGATCGCGAAAGTATAATTAAAAACTAGTAAAAGCGTCAAACAGTCCTATGCATTGTTATTTTTAGTGCTAGGTACTGATCCTTGGTGGATGTATAGGGAGCTGAGAATCAGAATCAAATGTTTTATTCGTGATAAACTTAAAACTAAATGTTATGAATGAATTTCATCAGAGAAATTATGGCAATTCACTCGCCACTCTCGGAATTCTATTATAGAATCCTTCGCTTCATTTTCAGGATTCAATTGAATACGGCCTCGCCCTAAATATGTTATTTTGCTCCCTTGTGACACAATCTACTATTCTGAGTCATGGCTCGTCCAACAGGTCTCCATCGCCATACAGCGGGGTAACGCTGCTAGTGTTATGGGGACCTTTGGACCCGGCATGGCTCAGAACGGATTTTAGTTTCTAATTTTTTTTTTCATATGACAATCATTATATTATGACTTTTAAAATTTAAGATCTACTATTTGTATCAGTTAAAGAAGATATAAAAAAGATAGATTCGAAGCAATTACTCCTCGAAATCCCAAATAGGAGCTACCTGCTACCTGTTAAAAAGTTATTTAAATATAGTGTGTTTTTGCTCAAAGTCCAAACTCGGGGTTTGTCAGAGAGGTATGGAGCGCAGCATATTAGGTGTGAAACTCGGGGATCGCATCCGGAACACCACGCTGCGCTCTAAAACTCAAATAATAGATGTAGCTCGGAAAGCGGCCAAGTTAAAGTTTGATTGGGCTGCCCGCGCAGCATGGTTTCCCCTATCACTAAGTCCGTGACTTTCGCACTCACATACTTGTTAGAACGTGACAGGCATGGTGATAAGCGTACCGTGCTACGACTCCTGGTCATGTCTGCCGCATGCCGAATGACATGTGGGCCAAAATAACCACAGAGTGGGTGCCCCATGAGTCAAACCGGGGATCCGGCACACCTCGTCGGCGATGGCGGGATAACTTGGACTCCTTTTTGAGCGACTGGCCAGATGTAGCTCAAAACCGGAAGGAGTGGAAGAAGAGGGGGGAGGCCTCTGCCCAGCAGTGGGACACAATAGGCTCGTAATAAATAAATATTTTTGCTCGGTACTGTACTGTAATACTGCTTTGTAAACATGTGTTCTGTTACATTAGCGTGCAATACCTGATTTACAGAGTACACCTCGGAATAGCTTGGACATTTCTTATTCATCGACCAGCGACTACTTCGCTACGTTGTTTTTGTCTTTCAATCAGTGAAGTTTCAGTGGGTCAGGCGATCTAAATAATCTAATACCTACTTATATTAGATCGATTTAGTATTTGTAGTGTAGGTATTTTAATTTGTAATGAAATACCGGCATCATAATCCAAACTAATCCAAAGCCAATAAAAACAATAAAGGAAGTGATTTCCGCATCTATCAAGGCAATTGGCTTAAACTTTACGATGCCTCTACCAGCTGGCATTAAGCCCGTAAACTACCATCTTGATACAGTAAGATTGAGAATACAGTACATTGACTCAACATATGCTGTTTTATACAGACCACTAAGATAAGGTAGTGTAACGAAAGTCTAAAAGTTATGTCATTATTTTTCGGTACACAAAGGAATCAATTAAATGTTTCATAAGTATACTCTGTCGAGCAATTTCCGTTAGTAGAAAAGAGCGGCAAATTTAAAAAATGTAGGCGCGAAGGGTTATCGCCCCATCGAAAAATTCGCGCCTTTTTCTACTGACAAACTTGTTTGACCGGCTATTCCCATAACACCGAAATACATGGTATTCAATGTGCGCTATACCTACTGGCTGGGTGTAGTTTTGTGCAGTAAAGATAAAATATTAAAGTTGCCGTTTATGTAAATTTAGTAGTATATTTAGTCACTGTGTTGCAAAATAGTTGGAAGTTTTGTCGTAAAATCTTAGGGCATGGCACTTTAAAATTTTGCTAAATTAGTACCATGTACCAACAAACTAAGATACTATAACGCTTGCAGCAGTAAAGGACTTTAATATTTAAATTTTCGCATTTTGAACATATATTAAATAATATTTTACGGCTCTATCGCCAACGTCTCTAGTCAGAACAAAGGTATCAAAAAAAATTGCTATAGACCGGATAAATTATGATTTATTTAATACCTTTAAACGAGCAATTCTTGCATATATGTTTATATATAAATATTCACACACACACACACACACACACACACACACACACACACACACACACACACATTATATATAAACAGTCGGCACATATCTAAGCTTCTCGTCAACTGTGGATATTAACAGTTAAACTGCTGTGGCTACGTTACTTGTGTCATTGTGGGTGGATATTATGCGGTTGATCTCCGTGTTTCCTGCTCGGCTCTTTCTAAATACGGCGCCATCGTGGAGAAACATTCAATTAAGGAAAAACAATGTGATTGGATTTCGATTTACGTTGGACCTCTGAACCTGATTGATGTATGGTTTACCTTTTTCCTTCCCTTAAGCTGAGACTGTAACTATTGTTTCTAACTAAAATTTACACTACAGAGAAATTAAATGAAAATGTTCGTAAAGACGTAAACAGATTTGTTTCATCGCTTCTGAGTGCATTTAAGAGTCCCGGGTAAGTTCAGCAAAATTTCACCTTCCCATACAAACGGAGTTTGGTTCTCATTTTAAAAATACGTGTTGGATTGTAATGAAACTTTGCACATACAATGACATGAGGTATATCTAGGTCTGTAATTAGTTTATATAGCTCCAGTTTATAAAACAAACGAAATAGAGAAAAAACAAGTTTTGTATTGAAAAATTTAATTACGCTGTATTTTTTTAACTATGGTATCTGAAACTACATAAACTAATTACAGATATAGATATACCTTATCCTATTGTAAGTACAAAGTTTCAGAGCAAACTAGCTACTTGTTTTTAAATGAGAGTGTAACTTCGTTTGTATGGAGAACCGAGCTTGCCGGGGACCCTTAACTTTTTAAACTCCAAAGATCTGCAGCTTTCATTTCTTAGGTCTGACTTTATGCAACTTAGAATCACTGTGAATGATACGTGACATGAGTTGTCATGTCACTGTCACTGCGTGGTGTAAAATATGACAATCGTCAGTTGTAAATAAAAATAAATAGTTTTGTAAATTGCATGCTCATGATCTAGCTAGAACCCCAAGTAAGTATATTTTATCCACTACGAAATTAATAAGTAATACATAATACAAACATTTAGGTACAAACTGCCAAAATCTTTGGGAATTTCCAAAATCATTTTTAAAGAACTGTCAGAAAACATCAATAGGAAATATAAGCTAGTAAAACCTTGAGGACAAAAACCCCATTGCCACATTATCGGTTAAACCGCATAAATTACGATTCTGCGCACGTTTTAGCGCACAATACGTCATTACGTGTATGCTCCTAGACCAATATTTCGACCGGCAACATGCGCGATCAAAGTGCCGCCCGTTTCAATTGGACTGTGAGGCGTGTGCGCACAATTAGATATTATGTTGCTTATTTCATCGAAGTTAAAATCTTATATGCCTTACCCGCTTAATATATCTTTCACTAAAAAACAAATGTGGATTTTTTCAGAATTTTTAATTACGTTTTAGGGGTCGCTGCCGAATTTTGAAAATTTGGATCCTTCATACAAAAGCTTTTTTTTAAGCGAGACAGTGAGTCGAGGTATATGAAAGCTACTGATTTATTCAATAGCAGGTATAACAAGTCGCACAAGTTGAAATATTAAATTATAAAATAGTCGCGTACAGCGTAGACCAGGAATCGGCAAACCTCAGCAGGGCATATACATATTTAACATATATTGCTATATTCATAAATGCTGTAGTACTGTAAGAAAGTATTTTTAGAAATTCAATCAATATTGGTGAATAGAATAATAAGATTCAAAATATTTGTTCAATGACTGCTACTTTAAGCTGCCTAGATAGATAGTGATAGAAGATTAGGAGTTAAGGTTTTATAAAGAAAGGCTTTCGTTTTTGACATCTAGTGACGATCTGACGATAAAAGACGAAGATAATTTTTGACATTGTGTTTAGTATAACTATCATTACTTTCTGACATTTTATCTCACTGTATTTTTTTATTTTGTTATGATTTGTTTGTTTGTTTTTTTTTTTAATTATTTTACTGAATTATTATTTTTTACAATTTGACGATCTTTTTGTGAGTTCATGTTATTTAGATACATTGTCACATTGTTAAATATCATGTAGTTCCCAATAAGAAATAAATTAATCTAATCTAATCTAAGTAAAGCAAAATTAGCAAAACATTTTTTTATAAAGCATGGCTTTGGCTTTGAAAAATAGACAGTAAAAGTTTTTCACAATTGTATAGTCACTAAAGTTTCTGCCAATACCTTTTAAAAAAAAACTGGGAACTAGAATGGAAAAAATTCTGTCACCATCAAGGTATGTATAGTATACTAATTATAGTTACTGGGTGTGATCGTTGCTATATTTAGTTCGCGGCCGCACCACAAAGCGGTGTGTTTGAAGTTGAAGCTAGCGCCCAAGATATAGTTAACACGCAACGACGCCGTGTGAATGGCTTATCCATATTTATCCACTTAATTAGAGCCTTGAGGTGAGACACTAAGGAGCGCGGCACATAAACTCCATTCATTGGCGTTGTCTTATTTGGTCAACGAAATGGGGTGAAAGCTTATAAGCTTAAAATTGATAGAGTCGTTGAACAAACTGTTTATACTTTATAGTATATTAAGCAACGAAGAAAATGATTATATTTATAATTAATTATTTATTTAACAAAGGAAAATGATTAAATGGGGGACTTATTGCCAAAAGGCATTATCTACCAGTCAACTATTATTGGGTATATTAAATATTATGTTGGTGAAGAAGAGATTCAATAACTTACAAGGAGAATACATTTATCAGTCCAAACCTGTCAGTCGAAAGGCGTAAATCAGTGCACATCGGAAAAATACGATTGAACAAATTCTAAACTAAAAGAAGTTTTTAATATTAGAGGCTACTGTACGGACCTCATATTGAAGAAATCTTTATTAAAAATATATAAGACAATATCTTGAACATTAAGGTCTGCATTCGAGTTTGTGTGCAAGATACCCTGTCGGGTCGTTTAAAGTGCATTCAAAAAGGCCTTCGTCAAATAAGATAAGATCGCAACTATACCCTCTGGCCACAATGAGTGTAAACAAAAAACAATTGGCTCATTATACAGCTCACACGCAGCTTGCTATACTCGGATCGTTTGATTGAAGTTCGCGGTTTGTGTGGCCGCGTGAACTTTACCTTATGGGATTTGAATGATTGAAAAGAAAAAAATAATGAGTATTTCCGTGGAATAAAAATAATTAGAGCCATAAGGGCAAGATGGACAATCGATATATTCAAACCCCACCGAGTCGATCAAAGTGCATCCATAACGGCCTCCGTTTAGTTACATAAGATCACAAGTCACAACTAGCCAATGAATGTAAACAAAAAACAATTGGTTCATTATTCGACTTGCTATATTCAGATATCTTGATTAAAGTTGGCGGTTTGCTTGACTGAACTTTGCTTTATGAGGTGTGAATGGGTTTTCAAAATGGCTACATTGCCTAATTGACCAAAAATTGATCATATTGTTATTATTCATTGATATTGATATTATTGAGAATAATCATATTGTTAGTCGCGATCATCGATTTGGGAAAGTTCATGCGTTAACTTTACGAGTATAATTGTCAATATATTTTTCATATCTTTCTGTGGATCATATCCATTTCGCCGGACACTTTTTCTTACTTTGTCGTACAGGGACACGCAAATAACATAAGTACACATTTCTCTGTCCCTCTCAGCAGAAATTGTCGGGCGAAAAGGTAGAGGTAATAACAATAACCCTAGTGGGGTATCTTCGAAAGCGGGGTAATTTTGAAAATCGCTAATCTCTACTAAACCACAAGTACTTCATACTTCACGTAAATTTCGACACGTTTATCAAGCATTCAGGAATTAGATCGCATTACCATGTCAGCGACAGTAGCGCGTCAAGCCGACGTCCTGTCGCTTTGTGCGCGTCTTGACTGACAGCTGAATCGATCGTTCCGAGCCTCAAATGGCTCATGCACCTACTCAGGGGGCCTACCGCGAAGTTTGGAATTCGGAGGTTTTAATATCCGCCTTTTTCACTCTTTTGTTATATGTATTAATTAATGTCTGAGATGGAGCAAAATAAATTGTAAATAAATCCACGTTTCAATCCTACAATGTAAAATAGATCATATTTACAATGTCGAAATACTTTAACCGTCTTCTGCGTCCGTCAGCAGGTATGTCGTGTCGCGTCGCAAAAAAACAAGTAAGTAAGTATTCGTTTACAGAAATGTATAAAAGCTAGTTTTAGGTCTGCAGAAATTGTCTAGTTTAGACACTTCGACATCCGCTGGAAACGAAGGAAGTGCCTGTGGCCTGGCCCCGTCTCGTAATATTAACTGGGTCAACCTTAAAAATAGTTCCTATTCTAGTGTTTACAATAGCTACAGGTGGGTATTTGTCAGCACAAATTTAATCATACAAAATTTTAAGTTTAAAATTTACAATACAAATACTCTTTATTGCACACCTCAGTAGAAGAAAATAATACAGAAAAAAATATACGAGGTAAACAACTGGCGGTCTTATCGCTAAAAATTGATCTTTTCCAAGCAAAATTATCAATTCAATGCAATGCAAATGAGAAGAAGACCAGTCAGCAATCAAAGTGTGTGTCCATTTTATTTAAATTGTGTACATTTCTCAATATTGTCTTCGGTTACCGCGATAGTTACTCATGAACTGGTGACGGGTCACCCGTTGATCACGAACGCTGTAAAGGGTTCGAAACGTCGGGATGTAGTATAAATTCAATATACGCGATATAATCCGTTTTCATCTAGGAGGAAATAACCAAACGGAGTAGCCAACAGGCTTTCCCCTCTGTCGAAAATAGTCGGCCAATGGTCATAGACAATGTATGACTGTTTATCTGACATGGCTATTTTTACGTTACGTATACATTTGACGTTCCCCTCCCCCGCAAAAATCGGCAGACTTTCTTGTACAGAAAATTACAGACGTGGCGTCTCCGTTTAGTTATATCCTCGTAGGTTTACATAGTTTTATTTCATAACTTATTTCTCGTCACGTCGACTGTTTCGAAATAAAAAAAAAAGCCCTTAACCCTGTGCGTTTTTCTGCTTGTTGTTTAACAATATTAACTTGCATTATTTTGCCTATGAATTTACGTTATTTTGCCTTAAAGAGGAGTCTGATAAAATGTGTCTCATCCTAAAATTCGAATTTAGTAATGTGACTCAGATAGTTAATGTCTATTAGCCCCCTAGACCCAGGACCCCCGGGTCCTAATGACTAATTCAAGATTAGTATATCTTAAATAACTTAAAGTAAGCTATAATATAATAGCTTACTGAGTGTGGTCCGGAAGGGATATCGCGCATTCGTTTGTCTTTTACCGACCGATCGCAGCGTGTAGTCCAATTTGGCCATAAAAATTATCACATAAAAAATCACTAGGTAGACGATGCCTGTCGGTAGCAATAAAGAAACATCTAATGCACCTTGCATTAGGGTTAATTCGAAACCGGGATAATTTTTAAAAGTCACCAATATCTACAAAAAAAAAGTGCTAATTGTTAATTATTTTTATATCTCTCGGGTGTAATTAACATTGTTTTCCGAGTGTTTCATTTAAACATGCAATAAATACAGTAATTTGGAACCTAAAATTGAGTGTGGAACCCCTCACGTCGTACTCTTGGGAGCGCAGTGATTAATCGAGTTAAATATCGTGCACGAGTGACAAAGCGGCCATTTGAGTGTCCTTTGCTCTGTGTGGGACAAATTACGTTTGGAAGGGGATTTGACCAACCACAGGCACGCAGGTACGTGTACAAATGAAGAGTCCAGAAGGCCTACCGCGAAAAATAAAAATCGCATAAGCAAAAGCAATAGAGAGGCAGATAACGAAATTTCGATTTTTTGGGGTAGGCCCACAGTTCACTTAGCGCCACTTGTACCATCCCACTAACACGGAGTTAATCGGTTAAACCTGGAGTTGCCATGGTTACCAGTACAATTTGATACTGGGTTAAGGTTTTTTTTCTTTACTTTGGCTCTTTCTCCCTTAATAGTCATAATTTTGTTTGATGACCTAGTGTTAGTAAATTGGTAACTGTATTTAGTACCCTAAGAGTAGTTTAAGTGTAGTATATTTCCATTACATGTTTTAGTGAGAGCTGTTAAGGGAATAAGTGAATGTCCTTAATGTGTATTTGTAAACTCATCTCCTGCTCACTTATTTCTGTTTGCTTTCCAAATAAATAAATAAATAAATAAAGAGTTTAATGGGTTAAACCCGGGTTAGTGGTGCAAGTGGCACTTAGAAAATTGTGATCGCATTGTCTTGGCAGTATTAAGATAATTCTAAGGAATTTACATTTAGCAATATAAATTGGACGCGTTTGCTTTGTTTTACTTTGGATAATTTAAATATAAAACTGCAAATGAAATACAGAAGATATAAATGGAATGAAGACATTAGTGTATATTCGCTGGTGGTATAACTTTGTCTGTCTGTTACCACTTCACGCTTAAACCGCTGAACCAATTTAGATGAAATTTGGTATGAAGATAGTTTGAAGTCCGAGGAAGGACATAGAATAATTTCTTTTTATATAAGGTAGCTTCAAAATAAAAGCGTAGCAGTAGCAGATAAACGCTTAAATAAGACCAGCTACCAAACAAAAAGAACTGTGTGAAATGGCCCGTTCGCGCTCGCATTCCTCGCAGGAGCCATCGTGATAAATCTGCGGGTTTACCGCATCGCGTCCGGCAACCCGGATTCCTCCCATTCCGATATGCAGGTTAACGCAGTTAATTAACAATCGCGTTCTGGATTCAAGTAGGGTTGCCACATGTCAGGATTATTGCCCTTTATCAGGATTGCGGGGGAATTTGATGTGTCAGAATTTAGGCACCTTGACTAACCACTAGAAGTCAGCTATAAGAGTTTGGAGTTATGCAGAGGAAAGGGAAGGAACCACTAGAAGTCAGCTATAAGAGTTTGGAGTTATGCAGAGGAAAGGGAAGGTTATGCCACAGCCACAGGTTATGTTTCGTGACACTTTATTTTTCACTATGTTCTTTTAATGTATGTCTATTGTTTGTGTGTTTACGAATAAAAAATTATACTCTATTCTATTCCAATGTAAGTATACGTACATCAAAAGGTGGCGAGTTATGGAGCTAGTGGCTCACGAAAGGCTTTAGAATAGGTATGTATTCATTTTGGGTGAAATTACCGTCCAGGAAATGTCAGGATTTTTAGGGTGACGTCCGGACTTTCGTCAAGATTTTCTATTTTTTCATATGTCAACTCTGGTTCAAGGCTGTTTGCAGTGGTTACGCACAAATTCAACGCGCAAGGAAACGTTATGATGGAATGGTAGAACAACAAGTATGTAATTGCGAGATTGAATTGACACGATAGACGATAAAAATGCAACCATAATTTAAGTAGGTTCTGGTAGTTTTATTTATATTATCGTAATTTAAAACAATGCGACAGGTCTTTGTCGACATATGTTATATTAACTTATAGTTTTATCCAAAGATTGTTAAGTATCTGAATCAGGTTAAAGCAAGTCATTAGAATAATGATGATGATGCTCTCTTGACCGATTTCGGCCACAGCGACTGTGTGCTCTGGAGTAGGCAATTTTTAATTCGCGTTATTAGCGTGTAGCTGATCCGCTCTCTGGTGCGCCCTTAGGTGGCTAGTCCAGTAATTTATTGCCTAAAATCCTGTTGTGTCCAACGTTCATCAACATGATATTTGCAGCTATGGTGCAGTTGAAACAGGTGTAACGTATCGATCGGTCAACCTCTTCATGCATTTTACGTTTTAATAATAGGTTGCGGTTAAATGTCAGGGGAACTTTCTAAAGACAATATATCGATATCGATAGTTAGTCATGGTAATAACGATGAACAAGCGTATGGTCTCGTATAAAAAAAACATAGAACCCCCTTTCACTTTTTGATGAGTATGTGAGTTCCTCCCGTCGTTGTGTAGTAATTTATTCATGTCGCGTAAGAACGAAAAAGTAAGAACGAAACACGTATTTTTAAAGACGCGCATATGTTAAGACGTGAAAAAGTTCTTTATCGATAATATCGTTAGACAATAGATTCCTTTATTAACGCCTATGATAGACTTGAATGAAGTTAAAAAATATTGACTGTGATTACATAAACATTAGTATGTTATTCCCACTACTATACATCGGTGGATTTTATAATAATTGGAATAAAAGTTTACGAATTGTCACATACATTGTTGACGATAGTACTCATAAAAGTCATAAATAAAGACGAAAGTGAAGGACCCGCGCGAAATCGCATTTTCATACGAACGTAGTCACCATTTTCGTCCCTGGATTTTTTTTTGTATATCAACCACAGCTATGTCGATACGTTTGATTTTTTTTGGAATTTTTAATTATTATAAGAGTTCATTGGGAGCATTTAAAAATTTGTATGTTATCTGTTTTTCGCACCTAATGTTTACAATAATCAAAAAATCGAAAAAAGTCAAACGTTGGGGCATAGCTATTTATTATACATCAAATTCTGTAAAAATGTTTTCCATAATGTCAATATCCAGAAAGGAAAATGGGGACTACGTTTCTGTGGAGTAGCGGCCGTCCCCTTTCCTCTTAAATCTGTCTAGCCATTAAAAGTGCATGACGCGTGCCAAAGAAATAGGCTTGAATTTAGTTGATCAATTTGAACCTCGGGACTTCTTGACTTAGTTGTGCATCATGATTTAAGAGTGAGGCTCTTATATATGGAGTAGATGCCATTTTTATACGTGTCAAGTGTAATAATATGGGTTTTTTTATGACTTACTCATAAATAAGTATCATAATTCAGGTAAACGTTCACAGGACCGCAACACACCCATCGGACGCATCGCACGCAACGGATTTTAGTATCCTTTGTATGAAAAGTCACACAAGTGCGTCCACTGATCCGTTGCGTATGATGTACGATGCGGACCTGTGGACGTCTAACTTTAATTCGCTAACATGAGCTATGGGACATATTTTTGAGTATGATGTATGGCTTCGTCACACTGCAGGCGGATGCTGGCGGTAGCACTGCAGTGTAAAGGAGCCTTTAGTTGGACGTAGTTCTATACAACTTTCCCTCTTACCCTTTACATAGACGAGGATAAATCGACATTTTCGCCGACAATAAAGAGTAACCGATTCGCCATTTGGCTCTGAGCAAACATTTAGAGAACGATCACCGTGAACTAGAGGTTTACGACTTTTACGAGACATCTGACATCATCCCGAAGTTACATGATCGAATGGGTATGTCGTGTGAGCAATATGGCAAGAGTTTGCTGATCTAATGGTGATAGGTGCGGATAGAACTAGTAAGCGGTGTGGAAAATGGTTCGTAAATACGACCCGAGAACTTTTAGATGAGAATTAAATCTAGATATTGTTACAAACGTTCATTTCTAAACGTAGATTGTGACTAACTTGATCAGGGTCCTTTTTTAAACAGCAACAAATCCATTAAGATGTGATGATGATGATGATGATGATGTAATGCTGTTATCCCTCATTAGGGACATAGGGCTCTCAGACGAATTTTCCATTTGTCGCGATCCTGAGCGGCGACTTCCAGCTTTTTCCAGCCGAGTCCAGTTGAGCCAGCCTCCTTTTCAACTGATCGCCTCCATGTGGTACAGTCACCATCAGATATATCGGAGTGCCCGAGGTGTTCACAATATCTGAACACGCACTCTAACGCCTTGACAATAGAGGCGTGTTCAGATATTTGTGAGAGCCTTGACCGCTCAGATATATCTGATGGCGACTGTACGAGGCCGCCCCGACCATCTACTGCGCGTCACCGCGATAGTCGTTTGCCAGCGGAGACCCTGCTTGGGCAGGTGGTTGTCCGGTCTACGGAGCGCGTGTCCGTTCCATCGCCATTTCCTTACAAGGATTTCCTGGCCTAAGGGTTTCTGGTCAGTCATCTGTGCCATTCAGATGTAACCGGGTAGAAAGCCTTTATTATGCAACTGGGAAATCGCTGATATATTTATGAGGAATGACAAAAGCGTTTATACACAGTATTGTACAGCAGGCGTGTTATAGATGGCTTTAAACACGCGATAAAATAACCGTTATATTCTAACACCGAGGGAGTCACATAGACGGACACCGTTTTATCACGCTGTCACGTAGACAAGAACGACCATCCATCCATTTTAAAGCTTAATAAAGACCCATTCGGCGAATTTATTTTATAAATAATTGTTTTTAATTTATTACGAAACTGCTGACATACGATTGTAATTTAATAATTTTGATTATCACTGTGATTATTCATATACAATTATTCACAATGTAAAAAAAACCGGCCAAGTGCGAGTCGGACTCGCGCACCGAGGTTTTCGTACTTTTTAGTAATTGTTGTTATAGCGGCAACAGAAATACATCATATCACGGTTCATGAGATACAGCCTGGTGACAGACAGACGGTCAGACGGACAGCGGAGTCTTAGTAATAGGGTCCCGTTTTTACTCTTTGGGTACGGAACCCTAAAAACTGACAATCGCTGATAGATAACGGTGGACTGTATAATGAGATGAGATGATAGAAACACGTATTATAAATTAATACTTTTAATAAAATACTAAAACAAGAAAATACGGCACAATATTTATCGTTGACAAGGCAGACTGACAATTAGTACCTGACATAGAAGAAGAATGAAGAGTAATAAGACTAATAAGATTTAAAAAAATAACATGTCGCAATAAAAGGTCGCATGCCAGCCAGTCGCCAACAATCACAATATAAATTCCTAAGAATTTATCATGTGTTATTTTAAGTGCAATTGTATATTGTGAGATAAATAAATCATTAAATCATATCATATCAACATATCCATACAAGGGGCCTAGCCATGATAACAATCATTGATAGCAAACGCCATACGAAACTTAAATAATGTATGGAAATATAGTCACGTGACTTTTGGTGATATTTGTCATCCCAATACATTTTATCTTTTCATTTGGCGGTGGTGTCAAAAAACGACGAAAGATTCATATAGTCGTTGTTGTCCTATGAGCTCAACCATCATATGCTCGCTACATTCGAGACGATATTCAATTCCAATATGATGGTTTCATACTTTTCCCATTCACATTCTAGTAAAAGTTTTAATTAAATTAGCGGATGCGACCTTCAACGGCCCTGGAGTATGGCGGGCATCTCAAATACGAATTCAATCGCATTGGCGGCCGGAGTTAGAGGTTCGGATGCATTGATTACCTAACACTAGACAAAGCACCTGTCACTAATAAAAGAAGAAAGAATATGAAATTATAAAAGAAGATATAACTAAGTACTACGAATTAAAAGAAACTTGGTGAATATATTTTTACTCAGTCTCCCGTTGAACACGAACAATGTAAGGGTTCGAAACATCGGGATTAATTATAGACGATATCATCCGTTAAAAAAAGTAACTGCAAAAGCAACTCTGTCTGTCTGTTACGTCTTACCACTGAACCGAGTTAAATGTCATGACCGCTGACTGGTCCTGCATTCTGCATATTACACAAAATATCTGCCTATTATCGTTAGTTCATGATTCGGAGATATATCACTTAGCTAGGTTCCAATAAGTGCTTGTAAAACAAGTGGTATTGATGCAGACTGTACAGTCGCCATCAGATATATCGGAGCGGCCAACGTGGCCACAATATCTGAACACACAATCTCGCCTTTGTACTTCCATTACTATAATTTATTTTTGTAAACCTGTGTTGTGTACAATAAAGTGATTACTACTACTACTACTACTACTACTACTTGTTCAGATATTTGTGAGCGCCTTGGCCGCTTCGATATATCTGATGGCGACTGTACCAGCAGGGTTTTGAAGTATCAAGACCCTGCTGGTACAGTCTGCATCAATAATAGCGAATGAAACAACGCGACAAAAGTATCTGCAATGCAACCCTGAAATACTGTTCCAAATAGGGATACCTATATCTCTATTATCTCCACAATCCTCATTCAGAAGCATTTATTACTGTCTAATTGTTGTATACATCGTGTATATGTATCTCTTTTTGTTAAAGTATTAAAAAAGCGAGATATTTTGGACACATAGTGTACTCTACTTTTGAAGAAAGAAAGTGGAAAGAAAATACATTTATTTAAGACATGATGCTGTGTTGCATTACCACAGAAAACTGTCGTAAAAACGAAACTAATGATTGAAGCCATTGAAGGTGCTTTCGCGCCGACAAACATTATAATGGGGGATCTAGTAAGAGGAGATCTAGGCGTGGAGTACTCGTGTTGAATAATTCACAAGAAGCGAGGGAAGTAAAGCCAACAGGATATAGATCCGGTTCCTCTTGCATGCACGTTAAAAGGCTAGCTAGAAAAGTGTTTAAACTATGGAAAGTCCAAGTTAATATTATACATTTATATCTTAATTTGTATCTGTTGAAGCACTTAACAAACGAAACAAAATATATCCGATCTAGTCACCATTTCATCACCATACAAACGTAGTGTCGCTATTTTCCTCCTTGGATGTTGTCAAAGCTGCTAACTGTTATAATGATTAAAAATCAAAGGAAGGAGTATAGGTGTGATTAATACATATCAAATTACGTAAAAAAAATCTATAATGTCAATATCCAGAGAGGATAATGAGGACTATGTATTGAGAAGCGGTCGTCCCATTTCGTCTTAATGACGCAAGAAGTACTGTTTTAAGTCGCGAGTAGTTTTAAAATTGAATAATAGTATTATGTACAACAGGGTTCTTAAAATTCTAGGGCCGAAGTTACAAAACGAAACTAAGTTGAGTTTGTAAAGACAGGCCCGAGAATTTTAAGACCTAATTTATGTACCGTTGCATTGCACGCAATATTTTTTCTAAGAGCGGCAAACACCTAAAATTATAAAAAAAAGTCAAAGTAAATAATTGTTTGTAGATCTTTGCCTAGAAGTCAGAATTAAAAAAAAAACAACAGGTGCATAATATTGTATGAATATCCCTAAGAACACTGCTGTATGATCCTTATAACACTGCGCCGCCCAGGGCCCCGCGCGCCGCGCTTTTTATGAAGTTGATTTCGATCTCACTGGCAATCATTTAATCTACAAATAAGTGCTAGAGTAGAAAAACTCCTTTTTTACTAGATTTCAATTTATACATCGTGTGCGGTGGAATGAACCTAAATAATAAATCGTCTTCTTAAGAGCCTATTCACATCACGTTATGAACACGGCGATTTTGCAACACTTGCTGTGAATACAGAGTTGCTTATTATCCTCCTCGCATACAGTATGAGCGTCTGACATCTTTAAGAATTAAGAGGAAAGGGAACGGCCGTTTTTCCATATAAACGTAGTCCCCATTTTCCTCTCTGGAATTCTGGATATTGTATTGACATTATGGAAAATATTTTTACATAATTTGATGCCACAGCTATGCCCCTACGTTTTCCTTTTTTCGATTTTTTGATTATTGTAAAACTTAGGACCGAAAAACAAATTTCATAATAAAAATTAAATGCTCCTAACTCTTATACTAAATAAAATTTCGAAACAAATCTAGCGAGGGTCATAGCTGTGGTATACAACAACTTGTGTACAAAATATTTTCAATATTTGTTAGTTATTTGTATTTCTTTTTCTTCTTTAAAATATCAAAAAATGTTGCATAAATCACCCAATAAGTATTCATTACAATTACAATTATTTATTAATAAAATTACAATTTTACACATAGTAATTACATTACAATACTATTCTAAATTGACATAATTTTTCATATCCTTACATTAAAGTATAAAATTTACAAATATTACAATGCATTCAATGACTATTCATTTATTATGTTTTTTTTTATATATATTTATATACATCTTATTAATATTTATATGTCACTCCCTAAGGCCTTGGCAGAATAACAGCGTTAGAATTTGCCTCGCTTGCAAATTGCAACAATATGCTGAGACAGGGCCTCTTCCCTACTGCACACATTGCTGGACCCGTGTGTAATTTTTATGTTTTTTATGTTTTTAATGTGTAAATAATTTAATTTTTTTTTGTTTTTGTTTTTGCTATTATTTTTATATTCCCTTTTTTAAACATCTTTTTTTCTTTCATTGTATTGTCCTGTGTACGTGTCCTTTATGGAATAAATGTCTTTCTTCTTTCTTCTCAATAATGTTAATAGCCAGAGGAAAATGAGGAGTACGTTTGTATGAAAAGACGACTGTGCGCGGGTCCTCCACTTTGTCCACTCCACTCATATGTACCAGGAATAGGTACGGTCAGCTGCAGAGAAAAGGTGCCACGCTGCATACAAACTTCTATGCAAGGGTGGCACCTTTTCTAAAAGCGTTTTAAAGAAAAGCGATGTCTAGATTCTAAATCTGACACGAGAAACAAATTTAAATTCACAGACTGAAAATGGCTAGTCCATTGTTTTATGGTATATTTTTATGAAGACGGAATATTCAAATTGTCGTTTTTCTAGAAATGTTTACAAATATCATGCAAATAGGCACGTGTCCTTCGTAGCGTGCAATGGCACGATTCTACGAACTCCGCAAATGTTTATCTATTGTTTTTAGGGTTCCGTACCCAAAGGGTAAAAACGGGACCCTCTTACTAAAGGGGCCCACTGACTATCAGTTCGCCGGACGATATCGGCCTGTCAGTTAGAACAAAAATTTGACAGTTCCGAACAACTGACAGGCCTATATCGTCCGGCGGACTGATAGTCAGTGAGCCCCTTAAGACTACGCTGGCCGTCCGTCCGTCTGTCACCAGGCTGTATCTCATGAACCGTGATAGCTAGACAGTTGAAATTTTCACAGATGGTGTATTTCTGTTGCCGCTATAACAACAAATACTAAAAACCGGTCAAGTGCGAGTCAGACTCGCGCACCGAGGGTTCCGTACTTTTTAGTATTTGTTGTTGTAGCGGCAACTGAAATACATCCTCTGTGAAAATTTCAGCTGTCTAGCTATTACGGTTCATGAGATACAGCCTGGTGACAGACAGACAGACAGACGGACGGCGGAGTCTTAGTAATAGGGTCCCGTTTTTACCCTTTGGGTACGAACCCTAAAAAGTACGGAACCCTCGGTGGGCGAGTCCGACTCGCACTTGTCCGGTTTTTTGCCTATTTTTGTATATTTTTCGAGAACGATTGTCTCTGCTCTATACAGGACTAACAGGACAACCGACACCACACGCATATGAATAATGCCTAGAGAATAGAGTGTACAGAGGGTTATGTCATAGTAAATTTTGTAGTCACAGTAAAGTTACTGCCCTCTTTCGACACAGGTTTAATACTAAAAATTAAAAATGAATAAAAATATCAAAAAAATATATATAGGTATAATGTCACCCGTTGACCACGAACGCTGTAAAGAGTTCGAAACGTCGGGATGTATTATAAATTCAATATACGCGATATAATCCGTTTTCATAGTTTTATTTCATGAGTAACTATCGCGGTAACCGAAGACAATATTATATATAATTTATTTGTTAGGAAAACTTACAGCTATAGTAACAAGTTCGGTAATGTAATGACATTCCACAGGAACAGGATATATAGGGATAAATGTTTTTTTTCATCAAACGGTGTCGTCAACCCCATCTACACGAGTATAGGCCATAGGTATGGCGCAATCTATCCGAGCAAAACTTTTCTTGATTTTCTGAGGCACGTTTTTTTCTTAGACTTCTTATCTTATACGGAGTTACTTACATATGTATATCTTTGGTTTAACTGAACTGTTTATTTATGTTTTATAATCTAATTATCAGAAGACCTAGATAGCAAACAACCACGTGGACGACATCTGACCTTTCATGAAAGTCAAGGTGTGAACTTTAGCCGACAAATGTGTTTGACGACGGGTATTTCAAAAGGTTTCAGTAATAATAATGTCAATATCCTAACGAACCCTTCCCTGCAGGTGGTATAATTTAAATTTTGAGTTATTGGAATGATTGCATTTTGTCAATTAAGGCCGATCCATTGGTTCGCCGTTATCACTCTCACATTTCGCAAGAAAGAACGGGAAAGACCATGCGCGACAAGTGTCAATTTAAATCGAATTTTGTCGATTTTTATTTATTTTAAAATCGTTGCCTTACAATATCGAAATTCGAAAGCTGTCAAATTACTATTTAAGTTAAGATTGTATTTTCTTCTTTTTTTTTGTTTATAGTGTCCAATAATAAATAACAGAGTAAAGTTTGATTAAAAGTCCGAGTTAGAGGTTACTTTGGGAATTAATTGTATCGAGCGAAGTTTCATAATTCGTGTATCGGAAGCTATGTTATTAAAGATAATATAATCAGGAACTACTTACATATATTTTTTTACACGTCTACGAATATCAACGTCTCTTAGAAAAATAATGATCATATAAGGAGATTTTTTGCCTTCTGGCTCAGGGAACGGCCTTAAGCTGTATTTTTATGTTCCAGATTCTAAAATGACAGGTTCATTGTTAAATTTTACTACTTAATTTTTCTGTTTTATGACACATCAGTCAAAATATATGGGTAATCAAACAGTTATTTTAGTATTTGATATAGAAAACCAAAGTGGAACAAAATATTTTGTTGAGTGAATCCATCCAGCTAAATAATGGGATTCTGTTTATTTTTTCCCAAATGAAGTGAAACCCAAGGAGTGTAATTCAGCGTAAATACCTCTTTTATCTTCGATTTACATTTCCTTGGATAAAATTCTATCTATTTTATCTTACAGACATAATTGATATACATATTATAATATTAACCGGTGCACTGTCACTCAAATAATGCGACAGATTAATATAGAAAAGAAAGTAATATGAAACGTCACGCGTCCCTTACAGAAAGCCATAGTTATATAACGTATATACTACAATCAAGAATAAACAAGGGTGAGGGTGCATACCTTGGGATATTGTTATCTTAAGGCCGGGCGCGGAACGGATATTTTATGCGGTGAAAGGGTAGATAATATGGTAAACAAGGTGAAATTTTGTTTACAGATAGCCAAAAGGCGTTTAATGAAACGGTGTAAGTTATCGCGGCGGCTACACGCCTCCTGGCCGATTGTGTTTTGTTGGTTGCAAGTGTAGGCGAGTCGAATTCTTGGATGAACCAGTCTTGGGTGGAGTTGGAATTTATGTTTTTACAGCTGTTTTTAACTTTAGTAACCACAATAGAAAATATTAATTTAAGAGATCAAGCTTAGTGATTCAGAAGAAATATTGCACCGATGCTCCGTTTATATTTGTATTGTTGCGTATTGCCCTTCCATTATGGTAATTATTGTAAAATTAAATGCTTGAAAATTCACGCTGTAACTATGGCCTCGAGATCTTAAATAAATCATGTACCGAATGATTCTTGTTTACTGCAAAGTTGGCAACCGAAACGACACTTCTCACTGCAAATTTTGAACAATACTCCCAAGAAAACTCATTTATTTTAGGTTTAAAAAGAGAAAATTAAAACTAACTATTTCAGCCGCTAGTTTAGGAAATGATTATTTAAGAACGTTAACAGTTTTTGAATAGTTAGGTCGTAATGTTGAATGAAAAAGGAAGCATTTTGCAAAATACGCTCGTTTGTAGGAATAAGGACTCTTAATTGACTCGTAGAGAAAGCACCATGGCATTAATTCAAAATAGATTCAATAAATAAATTATTATAACTTACTCAAAACTTAGTTAATAATACAAAACACGAGATCAGCATTCAGCACCAATAAAGCGTAATAAGGATACGAAAAGTCGCCTACGTCCATTGCGATTGGAACATATGTGCTGCAAGTTTTTGGCTGTTTTAAATTGACTGAAACGATGCATTGTGCCACGCTTTCTACAATATCTACATTATACCCGTGGTAATATAAAATCTTTTCTCTTTAGAGCTGTATTTTCAGAATAATGAGGGATTTGCGCGGAGGTTTGGCAAGGTTGCGAGAGAATTAATTCAGAAAAGTTCGGGCACAAAGACCGTTACGGAGGCTGGTTCTGTTTTATCAATGGAGTTGGCAATAGTCCATAGGTTTTTATAGATGGCGCCAGCATAGGTTTTACCTGTTTCTAGTTTTGTTCTATAAGATTTAGCTAGCATCCATGCCATAAAACTCCAAAAACATAACAAGAATTTGACACAATTCGGAAAATTGACAGGTAAAACCTTTGCTGGCGCCATCTGTGAAAAATTTCGACCGGCCAACCCCATTTGAAATGGTTTTCATCTCATACAACCTTGAATGTGTTATCAGACATCTCACGCGCACCAATAGGTGCGAGTGAAATGCCTTATGAGATGATTTCTGATTGCATTAGGCGTTACTGGCGTTAGCGGCTCACGCTGATTAGATAGCCATACACGCACGGATTTGCCCGTCGGATCTGCCTGAAAGATGTGTCTGGCGGACACATCCGTCAATGCGTGGCGAGAAATAGACACAGATTTGTCCGCCGGATACCCGTCCGCTGCCCATCTGTGTCTATTTCTCGCCACACATTGACGGATGTGTCCGCCAGACACATCTTTCAGGCAGATCCGACCGGCAAATCTGTGCGTGTATGGCTAGCTATTGGTGCTCGCGGTCAAGGTCGTATTAAAATAAGAGGAAAACCATATCCAATTATTAAAACATAATCGGTCTCACGGGCCCCTAGGAGAGTTCGCCAAGTTTGTATTTTGCCAATTCTAGACTGCTTATAGCTGCGAAGTTTTTATTGAGAGGGGATATTCCCTCCGTTTTGGCTAGGTAACAATTCTTCTTCATTTGCTATTCTAACATTTTGCGATATGAATATAAAGTGTTATGTAAGTTTAAGATAAGTTGTAAATGAAGATAAAAGGGATTTGATGAGATGGAGATATGAATTAGGAGTAATGGTAAATAAAATACGTAGTAGCATTGCAGTTTGCTTACGATTAGAAAAAATGAAAATAAATGGTTTGCGCAGACGAAATATCTAAAGGTGCATTTTATATTTAAAGGTGTATTAAGATAAATGATATTTTAAATATATGCAAGGAATTTAACGTATATCATATGACTTCATGTACTTCAACCAGCGTGTGTATGAATTGAATTCACTTTTGCAACTCGCTGCACCTACATGTACGGAGCCGGAGGTTTTCTATCTATCGCATATGCATCTAGCGCTGGCATACATGTGGCGCTTACCTATATATATTATGTGCTCCTCCTCCAATATGGTCCCTTTTTCTGGTACCTACACGTCGGAATAACTCGCCTACCCGTCAAAGAGGTACTCTATACGATACATCGTTTCTACTGCATTGAAAGCGCGCTTCATTTATTTGGATTTCAATGCAATGTTTCTATACATTATCTATGAATGAACTTGAATAAAGTCAGCATGGCAAACTCAATTCAGGCAATTTACTCAAGTTTCTTACGTTCGTCATAAAGCACATTTGTGTCGTTTTCAATCAATAGGTACCACATTGTCGCTTACCATAAGGACGAAATTGGATTGTATATTTATACGAATAACCTGTCAGAGCGTCCTTATGGCTAGTGACAATGTGGTACCTTTTGATTAAAAACGACACATTTATTGACTATCATAATTTACGGTTTTGTAGGAAGGATAAAGTTAAAAATAATTCGGTAAAAAAAATGTTATTAAAATAAAGAAAAAACCTTAATTTTATGCTCAAAGTAAAAGTTGCCTCATGTTGCTAAAAGTTCTTTTTAATGGCACTCAAATTTTCAAGGACTTGAAAGTTGGGGACTTTGTAAAAAATAATGGTTTCACCGGGCTCCGGATTATTCTGGATCAAGTTACCCAGGTAAAGTTTATGGATTATTAAAAGCTAAATGAATAAACTATAATGTAAAGGAAAGAAGCTTAAAGGGATAGTTAATAGAAAAAATGAGTCGTGGTAATGAAGAGGTCATATGATATATCTCTTCTATGCTCATTTGCCAACCGCATGCAATAAAAAGGAGTGGCCGACCGAAACCGGATTTTTTTACCGAAACCGAAGGTTCGGTTTTGCTCTAGTTTCGGCCGAAACCGTACCTCCGGCCGTAACGTGATTTTTAGGACCACCTTCACTGGCGTCTTTTAAGCATCGGCGACTAGTCAGCGCTATGGAAAATGCCGTTGCTGAGCGGTTGCGCCGACGCCGACGGTTGGGTCTCTCATGCCGAAGCCGAAACTTCGGTCGGCCGCGGACATCGGTCACTAATGAAAAGTAACAAATAGTCCCAAAACGAGGCATTTTTTACGCGTGACAATGAACGTCCGAAACTCGTTTCCGCAACGTTAGTTATTCAGAGTTCAGACGTCGTTTGTCAACGTCGAGCTCGCGAACCGAACGGTGATGGGGCCTTCCTGTTGTTTCGCCGTTTGAGAAAGTTCGCCCTAATAAACTAATAGGTGTTTGTTGCCCTATATTAAACTGGCGATCAATCCTTGCGTCGTTTTGACTGCGGTTCAGGGAAAACGAAATGACGGATCACCTTGATGTATTATGAAGTAATAATGCGTTTATTTACGTATTGCCAAGCGCAAGGTTAAGGTTATTGTGTAAGGTTGCCAGAGCTCAACGAGGGTGCGGAGCTGCGGAGTGTTTAGGTTTGTGTTAGGGTCGGCAACGCGCATGTAACAGCTCTGGAGGTGCAGGCGTTCATAGGCTACGGAGACTGCCTACCATCTGTCGGGCCGTATGCTTGTTTGCTACCGACGTAATAATAAGTACTGGCACCGAGTGACAAGTACCGGCGGTTCCGCGGCCGGCTACCTGACGCTGCGGGGTTGCGAACTGCATCGCAGCCATAATTGTGTTTTTGGTTTTAGTTTTAAGATATATTTTATCATAATATGTATGCTAGTTTAAAGGTATTTAATTATTTATCTATGGGCCAATAGTTGCCTAAAAATAAAGAATTTCATTTCATCTCAATAAAAAAAAAACACTGGTAACAAAATCTCTCAAAACTTGATAAAAATTTTGAAAACAGCATGGTTGTTTCTTTTTGTGTAACAGTGAGAAAGTGTCCCTAAAGAAAATTTGCTCTTAATGGATTTATTCATATACGCCTGTCAAATTTAACAAACCGTTGATAATCGTTTGTCCCTATCCCTCATTTTGACATTTCTGTTTGTTAGAAAGACAAAACCTAACCAAGGTTTGTAACTTTGTAAGAAGTTTTGTTTTAAGCATTGGAGGGTAAGTCTAAAAGCGGGAAAGAAAATCATCAATCATCAACCAAATTCTTGCTAGCTCTTGAAACACGTTTCCACCATTTCCGGCGCCGAGTGTACCTGGTATAGTCAAATTAGCGAGGAAATAAAGCCATTCTGGCTTTCGTCACACCACTTACGCATGGCTAATGAGCTAGTTACAAGGGGTTTTTGTTTGGTTCGGAAAGCTGTAGGTATGACAAAATTCCTAGACACTATAAAGATGTGTATTTATATCATGTCGATTATCAGTTTGAACTTTCAAGACTGCTGCGTTTTACACGAATTCCAAAGGAAGGGTTATGATATTAGCAGTCTGTCTATTTTTATGGATAAAGCCCGGTTCACATTTGTCTGGCGTGTCGTGTTGTGTTGTGTCGTGGCGCATATCGGTTTCAGACAAATGTGAACAGGGCTTTAGTTTGTATCAAGTGTTCTACCGTAATATCACACTTACTGTGTAGCAGGTTTTGAATAAGGGTCCGTTTTTAAAAACACTAAGAACAATTTCGGGCCAGTTTTTTTATCCAGAATCGGGACTTTAGTCGTCATCGTCAGTGTCAGCTATTGTCAATAGTTTGTGTTAAAGCCCAACAGCTCGGCCACCGTAAGGGAGCGCTAAATGTAATATTTAGAGTGTCGTTTTTATCGTATCGAAGTTTTTTGTCTATTTTGCAACCGTACAGGCGTACTAACTCGAAATTATCACAACTAAACAGCAACACAAAATACCATCGCCCACACTGTTGAAACTGTACATCGGTGAACATGCCTCTTGTAATAATGTCCACGGATGTACAGTTAGGAGTGTTGCTGTGTACATATAATGTATAACACAACATCGCACTTCTCTGCGAAGTACTTACTTACTTAGCCGCCCTTGTCAGAGCTCGTGTCTGTTAAAAATGTACGGCGTACGCACCCAGACGCCAATTAATCTGAGTGGGGCGCGCCAGGTGGCAAGTGTCTTCACATGGATGCGGATCCGCACCCCGTTCCGATGTGCGAGCAGGACAATGATATATAAGAGTATAACGCTGTCCCGCTTACACACCGGAGCGGCGTGTGGATCCGTATCCGTATCAGCGTGATATGCGTTAGCTTTGAGCGAAAACAAAGACTACAATTGACTGTAGGTTTACTTGAGCAAAGGCCTGTACTACTGGCAGTAATGGCCCAGTAGATATAGAAGATCGACAATATTCATACAAAACCACGTGTGTCTTATTGTTGTAGGTAGAATAATTTATGTAGTTTTTAAATTTTAGCTTTGTACGTATGAAAACTGTCAACTTATAACAACTTTTACTTCGGAACGTAAAATTAGACTTACCGCGGTCATAGACACATCGGTACAAAGGATTTAGTAAGATAAAGTTAACGAATTGACATTAAACTAGAAACATTTATTAGAATTACGCACAAAATCCCATTAGCAGAAATAATAAAACATATTTTTTTACAAAATCTGCGGTTAGCAAGCCGGCGCCGGCGACCACCCGCGCTTAATCATAACCTTTAATGCATAATTAGACCTAATGGTACTTTAATGTTAACGGAGATCTGCCGTTTTAGAACTAGAGAGAACACCGAGTGTCTTATACAAGCGGGTTGGTTAGGATAATGTCAGTACGCATTACAATACAGGATTATAATAAATGTGAACATTATTTGATGAGCATAGTCACGCTATATTGCTCTTATTGCAGTAGACGATACATTTTATTAAAGTTAATAAGGGTTTGTGGTGTGCTGGTGTTAAATATCTGGCAGTTAATAATATTATGGTTTCAGTTTCGGCATAAAAATCTTCTTTCGGACGAGGGTCGGTTTCGACTTTCGACCAAAACTAGAGTAAAAATCGGTTTCGGTTTTGGCAATAAATCCGGTTTCGGTCGGATACTACTTAAATACCTACTTATTATTCATAAGTAGTCACTGACAGCCCCATGTGCAGAGCGTGCATGGAAGAAGAAGAAACAACAAAACATATTCTCCTAGACTGTAAACAGGTAGAAGTGTATAGGAGCAAATACCTAGGTAATCCATGCACACTAAAGGAGGCAACTAGCAACCTGAAGACTTTGCTAGGCTTCGTGGAGGAGCTGGGGTGGTTAGAGTAGCGCTACCTCGTTTCACGCAAAATAGGCACATTGGATGTCGATTTGCGGAAAATGCCCAGCATAACTAACTAACTAACTAGGTACTATAAAATTTTAGCCGTCTTATCGTTAGGGCTGTATTAATACGGCCACCAAAATACAAAAATAGAACATTAAATAAATCTAAAGACACAGTTTATTATTCGCTCGTCCTACATCGAAAAGAAGAATATTGTATTAAAAATGTATCATTAAAAGGTTATGGCCATCGTCGTTTACGTAGGCTTGAAGAACCACCATAAAAACTATAGATAACACCAATAGCTTCCGGTCATCACATAATCCAATCGACATATTTATGAATCCATTATGCCATCGTAAATAAACTCGCAGTTAAGTAGGTAACAGATTGTTATTTCAATAGCTTACCAAGAACGTAGAAGTTAGGCGAACCAGTTTTAGAGAGCTCTGCGATTACTTATAATAGGTAGTTAATAAAGGATATTGAAGTCCCGCAGGTAAGAAAAAAAAACCGGCCAAGTGCGAGTCGGACTCGCTCACCGAGGGTTCCGTACTTTTTAGTGTTTGTTGTTATAGCGGCAACAGAAATACATCATCTGTAAAAATTTTAACTGTCTAGCTATCGCGGTTCCTGAGATACAGCCTCGTGACAGACGGACAGCGGAGTCTTAGTAATAGGGTCCCATTTTACCCTTTGCGTACGGAACCCTAATAACAGTAGAGACAACTGCCCGCAGGGGCAATTTCCAGATTCGGCCTTTAATCGCTTTAATGGAATATGTGAAAGCAGGGGATAATATAGGTCCTGGTTCCTGTAACTCCCTAGATTGTCCTTGCCGCCCTGCTACGCTGCCACATGTGTAGCTAATTGGGACAATTCCTATATACACTGATCATTTCGGGGTTGCCACAACACAACACGTGTTTTCAACGGGACGTAAGAAAAGGAGACGATGGTATGACGGTAAGAAATCCCGAAGTTGCCCCGACAGGGTTGTCCATAGTTGCAGCAGGGGCCACCATAGCGAAGATAACAACGGACAATCATACACAACAATCGAAAAGTCAAAATTGTATCTGGCTGGCTGGCTATGCCCTTGGCCAGAGTGCCCTATCGCGAGAAACAAAAAGCTATCGCTAAATTTTGCAAGAGCGATAGGGATTAGGGAGGCAGAGCAGATGACGAAATTTCGATTTTCGTTTTTCGCGGTAGGCCCTCTGGGAGGCTCGCTATATCAACGGAATAACACATTACCAGGCCAGTTTACATTTTGTTATCGTTAACTTTTAAAGCACTAAACAGTGAAACGGTCACGAGTTTTCGTTTATCGAGCCACTAACCGATCGCTTCGGGTGTTTAATGTTTACGTCATAAACTCGTGTGTAACGAGTGATGTTCAGTTTTTACTCTATTCTACTAGACAAAATGTTTTTGTACACATTTTTAGGACAAGGGTACAAAGACGAGCTTTTATTTAAAATTAACCCTTGATAGACAGATGCTACAACTTAACCTTTACTCCCGTTGTGCAAATCCGATGTAACACTCCACGGTGCACTACACTCGGCGACAGACAGAAAGAGGTGGCGGCAAATTGTCCAAGAGAAGCTGCTCCCTAGAAGTGACCACGACCCTCAGTGATGAGGAAACCGATGCAAGGAGGAGGTGCCAATTAATAACGATATTAAATACGACGTAACATAAAGTTCAATTTAAAGTTCTGTATTCATTAATTTACTTGGATTAAAGTTGCTATAATGCTGTTCGAGGTTTTAGTTTATTTGTAGTAAAGATAAAAATAAATATTTCAAAAATAAAAGCCATTTCGGTTAGAACTTGGAAAACGAAAAAAAAATGCAATTTGATAGTCTTCTTACTTACCTACCTACACTTTCTGGCCTACCATTCTTTTGTGTACAACCATTATTCAGCAGTTCTCAGATTTTTACATGTCTGTCCGAAAAAGGAGTGATATTTTCATTAGGTATTTTCAGATTCATGTTTGTAAGTATGTATTTAAGTAAATATGTCAGATTACCGTAAAGCAAAAGTTGCCACTGTAACTACACACTGTGACAACATCCGTACGTGACAAAAGTGACGGACAAATTATCTCGATCGAGCAACTCTGATGCAAATATTATTTGCAATCAGGCGGAAATCCGCCCCTACTGCCGGGAGGCGCTAGTGTGTTTATCGGAAATTATAACGTGTTGTATAAAATAAACAAGATATACAAAACAAAGAAAATAGAATAAACTTTATTAATTCAAACGATACGTAAAATTTTGTTCGGTTCGGTTCGTAGGTGCAAGAATTATTAGGTACCCAAAAACACAATTAGAGGGCACTTGTGTCAATGTCCATGTCCATAGCATTTAGACTCGCTTGACCTGTATCTTTGTATGTATCTTAGGTTGCATGTTAAAAAAGTCAGATTTGCGGCCAAAGTGGCCAAATATACACGAGTTGCGAATTACCTATTCGCACGTGTATCGTACGTTTTACAGTACATATGGCCCTTTAAACTGTCGACATATGCACGAAAAGTGCTCTTTACGCGCTAGTGCAAGAAAGTAGCACTATATGTACTGTAGAGGTAAATTCTATTTCCGATCTATCGCAATAGCGTTAAATCCACAAATCTGATGACTATCTTCCTCGCTACACAAACAATCTCTTTCGCAAGTTGAACCCAGACCCGGTCGGACGGGAAGCGCGTCAACCGGACAGACTGGTCCGGACACGCGACCCTTATCCCGGCTATAGCCTAGGCCCCTGATAAATACCTAGGCTATTTATGAAGTCAGGATTTCTTCAGTAAGAAAACCTGAGTTCCGCTCCGTAGCATAATGTGCTAGAAGTTTAAAACGAGTACACAATATTTGCCTCCGCGGGCATCCAAATTAGAAAATTATCTATTTTTGTGCCTTCCAGAGGGCCTACCATGAACCACGTTCGACGTGTTGCCTCCCTGTCACACTTACGTACGAATTTACAAGTGTGACAGAGAGGAAACACGTCGGACGTCGTGGTTCGCGGTAGGACCTCTGACACTCGAATGATGCAAGATAGAGATGGGCATAGACTTCCTTCGAATTCTAATTTTCGCGGTAGCCATCCTGGGTACCTAGCCACAAGGGACAATCGCTTGCGCGACGATAACGAAACGCTTTGTCTCTATCACTCTTCAATATAAGTGCGACATGACAGTGACAGTTGCGTTTCGTTCGCTACGATTGGCATGTTGGCTACGCACCCTGTACGCCTGAAGAAGGTACGATGAGTATCTATAGGAAAGATCGACATGGACTTTTCTAAGGAGAAACTATTTTTGGTTGGACAAAGTTGTGGAGTGAAGTTCCGATCAAAGCGATGACTATTGATTGCGAAATTTTCAAATAATAAAATTTCTTAATATCGGTAATATTGGTATTAAAACCAAAAATTTAAATCATAATACATAAGATCCTAACTTGATTCGAAAACAAACGGTATGCAAAAACTCAAAAGATCAAAAAATGTAAACACAGTTTACACGTTTCGCCGTTACTCCCGCCAAGTAACGCCATTCTTTCCTCCAACTAAAATAGGAATCAAGCCATTTAAAAAAAAAACTACACGTGTCCAGTGCGCAACAAAAAGTGTCGCGACGATACGTTGACTCCGTTTCCGAGAAACGGTAATGTAACAAGATTGCGTGAGATGAGATCAACGCTCCGTGCGGTGTAAACGTCCTTGCCTAGTCCGTGCTCATGTCAATAGGTATGCTGCGCAGAGTTGTATAAAGATTAGCGCTTTAAGTTCCTGAGCATGTGAACAGATTTTAGCAATTTATCAGCGCATTTATATTGACCAAAAAATACACCACAATACTTTGGAACGAGAGGCATATTCGAAATTTGATGAAATCTATTGAGATTAGTTATAATATGCTGTAGGTGATGATAATGCCATGAGAAGTAACCAAGCTAATTACTTAGTCAGTCCATAAATTAAATTCTTTCACAAAGGAAGGAGTAAAAACCTTTGTGACAGAACTTTAGTTGGCTAAATATACTTAGTCCTAACTCACTAGGAATACCTACGGTGACAAGACATGGACGCTCACTAAGGAGGCTGTGCATAAAATCCGAGTGGCACAGAGAGCCATGAAGCGCGCCTTGCTCGGCATCAAACTTCAAGACCGAGTGAGGAATGCCGAGACGTCATTACCAAACTTAAATGGAGCTGGGCGGGACATGTTGCCAGACAGAGTGATGGCAGGTGGGCCAAAATGTTAACGGAATGGTGGCCGCTTTCAGACGAAAGGAGTGCCTGGCGTCCGTTGGCTCGTTGGGTGGACGACATTCGGAAGACTGCGGGTCACTTCTGGATGAGATGCTCAGGACCGGGATAAGTGGCGTACGCGAGCAGAGGCCTATGCTCAGCAGTGGGCGATAGAAGGCTGATATGATGATGATGATGATGAATAGGAATAAAAGGATGTTAAGGATCATATTTGTGTAATTGTTATTGGGTGTGTGATGTTTTTTTACAATAAAATAATATCTTTCAGTAACAATCATGTAAATACCTACATACTAATAGAGATGCGTTTGTTAGTTCGTCCGGTAAATCAATGAACACATAGGTAATTTATTATTAGTTTATGGGTTTCCATGTGAAAGGGGCTCTTTGTCTGCCCGAAAATAAGCGCAGTCCCGAGGGACACGTATGTCACGAGCTAAAGCTATTTTATGTTACAGTGGATTTTTGCTAAAGGGTCCATTCACGCGTTGTAAGAACAAGAACCAACGTCTTTACACAATAGATTGGCACATAACACACACACTGACTGAAAAAAGTCTGAATACTAATATAAATGCAAACTCCTCTCGAACCCTCTGTATATGTTTGGGTTTCAAAATGACAGCACCAAATCAATGTCAAGTCAATTTGGGTTAATGATATAATATCAATGGTTTGATGACAGCAAAGAAACGTACTACAAGCAAAATACACTTTTATAAAAATTATTTATAAAAAGAAGTTTTGGCAATTACGTTTCTGGTAGTATAATAGAGGGCGGGTTTCAAGACTTTCAAGTAAACGGGCGGCGGAAAAGATTAGCGAGCTTTGTGATTTTATTAATCGTCGCCGCCACAAACGCGCGATAAAACGGGTCGATTAATTTGACGCCGTTGGCTTTACGAGCTAAGGATTTGTTTTAGTGCGGTCAGCGATGACGTTAATCAGCGAAAGTCATTTGCTGACCTGCTAGCGTGAGTTGCGTTATCGCGCGACTCCATACATCTAGCGCGACTTCAAGTATGGACTCGCGATAGAACTTAACTCATTGCTAGCAGGTCTAATGGAGATTTCTTAGGCGAATAGTGTTGTCAGTGGATTATTTTCATCAGGTACTACCGACTTGATGATACGCTGTGTGTGAGTGTGTGTGTGTCTCAGTGTAATTACAACATATTTTGATCATATTCGTCGACTAGGAAAATGAGTTACTACGAATACTAGGTACTAAAGACTGTAAAGTTGTCCCAACATTTTACTCGTAAACATGTAACAAAACAACACGCAGCTATCAATGTGACAGAGGCTATCAAGGAAAGTAGGAAAGTCTCGCGCTCCTGACCACGTTCCCGCCGGTCAATCTTAAGTTGCCTATGCTTGTATATCATACAATATCACAATTAGAGAGTCGATTAAGGGCCAAATTCCGATATCCCTACAGCAGTGTGTGTAGCCGGCTTAAGAAACAAGCACGGCCAGTGCGGGTGCGGTGCCGATTAAGCCTTATATAGTTCCTTATCTTAATTGTGCTCCCGTGCAATAAATCTCTGGTTTCATCTGGCTTTCTTCACAGCTTCATACCGAGGAACTACAGTACACGCATAACCAGCATCGTAAGTGAATGCCACTATAGTATCAAATATAGTATGTCATTATATGGCAATATTCATAAAACTCTGTCAAATGAAACACGCCGTTGATAAGTGTTATCTAGTCCCTATTTGACATTTGTCGTTGTTAGCAAGAAACAAAATGTGCCATTTTCAATCAAAAGGGTACTTATTGTCGGTTGTCAATAAGGCGCTATTTCCATACAGCTTCAATTTGAAGTCAACCTTATTGACAAGCGACAATGTGGTACCTTTTGGTTGAAAATGTTACTAATATACAATGGTTTGCTAAGTTTTATGTATAAGTTTTATGTATTAGGTTTTTTCCGGTTCCGGTGCATGCACTAAACAGTCGTAGTTAGGGATTGCAACTATTCGAAACTTTCAGGTATTAGAATATTACAAAAACATAAGAAAAGGAACGATAATCGGCTTATTATCGTTTTATTCAAAAACTTTTTTCACATATTGCAATAACTAATGATATTTTGCAGAAATCCACTTAACCCTTAAATTAAATAATCATTTATTTTCAGGCATGGCCCATAGAAGTGTTAGTAACAAAAAACTTAAATGCTTGATTTTTCCTTTTTGCCCGAAATTAATATATGTGTCACGTAATGAAGTAATTGATTACCAGTGATTGCGTATAATCGACATATTGGGACGGGTGTCGCCGTGACGGAGTGGGCGGGGTGATGGCGTTAGCCACGAAAGCTAAACACGCCGGTTTGAATCCTGTCTCGGACACTGCTGGGTTTAAGTCACTCTTTATTTAGTTTGTATAAGACATCTATCGCGGTTTAATATTGGGATTACTTCGGTTTTCTCATGATGCTTTCCTTCACCCGATTCACTATACTGGCGATACTTAAACTGCGTTGAAACTATCCAAGTGTCACTAGACACGTCGTTAAGGCGCGGTAGGGCTATAAATTTGTCTCCATTTGGCAGCGACCGAAACAGGCCGCTCTTTTAAGGCAAATTGACATTAACTCGACATCCGCTGAAATAAACTTTAAACAAAGAGGTTCGTTTAAATTTAATTGAGCTTTAGAATGCAAATTGTTGCAATGTAAAAACCTGATTTGAGAGGAATCAAGTCAAAATTTGGACAAAATGTCATGACGGCGATCGAGGACAATGATGCATATTTCTTAATTATTTTTTGTAGTAAATATGTTTTTTTACCAGATTGTTATGGTGGTCATTCGCTTTTGCCGGTCGAGCTGCAACTTACCTGTAAATAAAAGAAAATACATTAGTCATTAGGTTATACCACACTGAAAAAAATTAATTAGCTGAACTCGTTGAGTTATTCAGAAAATAACTAAACTTAAGTAATAAAGAAATGAATTTTGATCAATATCTTACAACTGATTTCGTTGTAACAAACCGACCTGTTGGTTGGTATAACACATAGTTCGCTAGTCTTAATTTTTGGATAAGTTAGTAACAAAATATTTTGTTACTGTTATGCAATCATTGAGTGCATTCGTACATATTTATACCTTCAACACAATCAGTCAATACCTAGTAACTTGTTATTTTAAATTAAAGTGATAGTTACGTCTTCAGAACGTAAAGGAACTTAATTTGAGATTAAGGAGACCTGGAAATACCTAATTCTTGACTTTGACCCATATATTAAATTATACCTTAAAATCCAGATATCAACATTAAAACCACAAGAGCCACATCATGCGAAAGTTTACATCAATAAAAAAAAACGGACATTCTTGACCGTTCCCAATCAAAAATCAACGTTGCCAATAATGCCAATACACATATGGAGACGCGGGAGCGTGCGGGAGCAACTCTCCAAAGTTGAATGGCTAATTGTCTGCATTCATCTCGTACTAACAGCAACACTTTCATTTGACCTTAGATAAACCTTACACATTTGAAATAAGGGTTACCGGTAGTTAACAGTGTTGGCGGGTGGTACAAGTGACCGCTCAGTGCACACCTTATGGGGCACGTTTCGACAGCTCCTTCGGCGTAAACAAGTGAACGCGCAATACATTTGCGACTTTAAATCGAAATTGTTAAGGTCTGTTTTGGTTTTTAAGTAATTCGAATCGGATGTAACCAACGCATTCCGATCGGTTTTCTACTACGGCCTTATGTTCTGGAGTACTGAGTAGCTTTCGCAAGGACTTATCTAGCATGAGGTAAAGGGGCCCACTGACTATCAGTCCGCCGGACGATATCGGCCTGTCAGTTAGAACTAAAATTTGACAGTTGCGAACAACTGACTGGCCGATATCGTCCGGCGGAGTGATAGTCAGTGGGCTCCTTTAGTTGAAATACGACTATTCGAAAGTATACTTATCCCGATGCGTGAGTGTGTTTTGAGTAAAGTTGCATCGGGGTAACTTTGAAAGCATGGTAGTTATGAAAATTGAAAATTCTGTATACTGGTTTTCCAGTAGCGAACGCTTTACTAAGCGGCGACAATATCATTCCAGAACATGGCTTAGTTGGGCAACTGTGCGACCAATTGAGTTCGTCACACGTACTTTAAAGTTTATGGTGCTAGTAATACAAAATACAAATAAGCGTGGAATTTGACCGCAATTCGGCTTAAAGTGCGCTGATAGCTTTATATGGTCGGTTTGTTTAATTAGTTTTAAATGCCAGACCAATAAATATTAAAATACACAAGTTCTGATTACCGTACTGACTCATAGCAAAAAGTTTACCTACATGAAAATTGCGCAAATACGTGGTTCTGGTTTATAGTTACCGCATTTTAAACTGGCAAGCAAGAAAGAAAGGCATACACGTGATTGAAGCAAATCGGGGGCTAAAGTAGGGACCTAATATTTACTTAACTCACAATTGCTAACGCCAATATTGACATTAACGTGTCCTTCAAATGGGGTCAACGTACCTAACTAATCATCAGCTGTTCCCTAATGATACAACACTTACCGAACCGTATCTCTATTCCATCGTCCTAAGGCAGATACGGCTTTTTATTTCGACAGGGACGAACATCGCTCTTAAATCTAAAAAGTCGTATACTGATATACAAATTGTATGTAGATACGACGTTTTAGAACGTAAAGTGGCGTCTGCGCTGACATTTCGCACGCGACGCGGGTGCCGGTCGGCGCATGGCACGAGAGGCCAAGGCTGTAGTACCGTTAGACGCGCGTGGACTTTTGAAATTGTCTCTTTAATTTGAATACTGTTGGAAGGAGACAGGGAGATCATTTCGATTGTTTTTAAAATGCTATAGCGTCTTGTAGACTGCAGACGCTGACATACAGGTAGTGACAGTAGGAGGTATATATATAGAATATTATATGTCGAACAATAATTAAGGCCTGATAATTTCAATTGAAATGAATTACATAGCTATATGTATAAGATACTTAGTTGGTATAAGATTTATGACAACAAGGAACTTTCGGCACTAAATCTGTCGACAGTGCGCCAAAGGAAGGAAAACACTGATTAAATGCCAGAATTCCGTAAAATATTTATACGCGTTCTTGTGTTTCAAATCAGTAATTCAGTATAGTTATTGAATCACTATTTAACCACCGGCAAAAAGAGGGGTGTTATATGTTTGACTCCAATTTCTGTCTGTGTGTCTGTCTGTGGTATCGTAGCTCTCTAACGGATGGACCGATTTCGATGCGGTTTTTTTCACGAAAGCGAATTTCCTTGCGGTGGTTATTAGTCTTATGTTTGATAGAAAACGATCCAGCAGTTTGAAGACTATCAGCTCTTTTCCAAAATGATGTAAGGCATTTTTGGCATAAAATTGATTTATTTGGCATAGGTGTAGGGGGCTACGGTTTATTTTTATTCAATAGTTATTTTACAAGGGTTTAATAAAGTGTTAAACATTAACCCTAGGCATAGCAATGAAGAATAATTACATGTGTAGGTATGTCCTACAAGTTTAAAGGCTCATAGGTTTCGGACGAGTACATAAATAAATAAATAATAACCATAACCTATCGTCTTGTCATTGTACCAAAGATAGATATATTGTACCAACACTACCAACCGGTGTGTACGAGTATATACCAATGCTTGAGAAAACATTAATTAAATAACCAGCAGTAATCGTCCCACTTTTAGGCACGGAACTCCTCTCAAGTACGACAGGTATTGGGTTAGTCCACATTGACCCAAAGCGAGTTAGGGACTTCACCTTGAAATCTTTTCGCAACATGCAGGTTTTCACAGAAAAGCTAAGTGATAATTTGTATAAAAAGATATTCCGTACCTACCTATACTTAGTAAAAATTATATAACTTGGTGGTGTACCGTTTTGCGCGTAGGCAAATTTGCAAGCGTCAAACACAATATTTGCGAACACCGACCGGCCGTTGGCCACTAACGGTCCCAGAAAACGAGAGTCATGGTAACGGCCGCGTTTAAATATAATTGCAGACACAAAAACTATGCAAACTTTCGCGGGACAATACAATTTTAAATGACAGGTTGACAGGTCACGATAAGCCAACGGGAACAATATGGATATTATATGACAAGGGAAAAGGCGAAAAGGGAACAAGAACAAAGGCGAACCCTTTAGTTGGGGGGCTAATATTTGCTGACTGGGTTAACGGGGGCTAGAATGATTATGACGGATTTCTCGGTTGAACTTCAGAATGGCGCAATGTCTTGACAATTTTTTTACAAGCTTTTTATTAACTTGCAATGTACCTATGTGTGTTTGTACGGGTAAAATCTTGCAAGTTAAATTTGACCCACTTCCCGACTCATGTTTAAACGAAAAGCTCAACCGTTTGCCAATTTAAAATAAACCATTATGACTCATTGGACCAAACTACTGATTATAGGCATTAAGAAAGATTTAAATTAACCACATGCAGACTATTAACGAAGTGCTAATGTTTAGCATACAGATTTATATCGCTGTCGAAAAAGGTAGTAAGTTAATATGGAATCTAATAGCATGTACGATGTTATGATATGTAATGTAATATTTGTCAAATGGAAAGCAGCTTCCGTAGTGATTCATTCCCTAAGAAGATGTAAAAGTGTGGATGTGAGTCATTCCGTGATAGTTTCGACGAAACAAATAGTGTATCAACTGTACAGTGTAAAAGTTGTAAAAAAACAGTTGACGTCACGATGAATATAACGGCTAGCTGGCGGCTGATCAAGACCGAAACTGATTAACAGTGAGATAGTAGCAAATCTATGGGATCACCACAAGGAACCAGAGTATAAAGTAGGATTTTTGAACTGTAAGTAGTAGGTACTTACAACACAACTAGAGAACAAATCAAACTACATATTCTAATCAATATTTTTTGAATTGTGTTTTAAAGTAGTCACATTTATATCATATATATGTATTATAAACTGAAACAGATATCGTTACTAAAGATAAAGTGACCAAGGCTCCGGTGGCCTAGGCCAGGTGGTCTAGTGGTCAGGAGTCAGAACGCTACGTAAGCCACGTAAGCTGCAGACGACCTGGTTCGAGTCCGGCCTCGGCCAACGAAGGGCTTGATGGTCACCTTTCTTTAGTACTACGTAATATAAGATCTATTTCAGTTTATATTTATATTCCTTCCCCAAGGACGGAATTTTCGTACAAATAAATGTTTTTCGTTGATAAAATTCTACATTCCAATATTCGGCTGTTAGTTTTATCATATTTCTACATTCTTCTGTTAATTGTAAAAGTAGGTATAGTTTAAATTTTTGAAGCTGACCGTTTAGGACTATAAGAGCTCATAGTTCTAAACGGTCAGCTTAAAAAATTGCAACTATATTATTATTCGAATTTTAAGTTACTTCCCTTCATGGCAACTAATATTGGGACATATATGGGAATACATAATAGATAGCCTGATACAATGTTGTATGAAAATACTGATAAAACGTCAAAAATAATATATACTTGTTACCTTATGCCATGGTTATTAAGTCGAAAATGTGTACACATTTGTCATACATATGGCCATATGGGTCTCAGAAACTGTGACTATTCTATTATTAGAACGGCACGAGTGATTGTAACATACATAACTTATGATAATGACAGCTACAAATGACATATGAAATGATGCAACAATAACAAATCTGTATTCAACATTGTGTTTATGTTTAACACCAATATCAGAAGTTTTTTGTTGACTTCCCGCTTCGCTTAAAAGCTAAGGTCATCATCATCATAACAGCCCTTGTCCCGGTCCTGAGCTAATCTCATCCAGAAGTGACCCGCAATCTTCCGGATGTCGATGTCGTCCACCCAACGAGCCAACGGACGCCAGGGGCTTCTTTCATCCGAAAGCGGCTACCCTTCCGTTAACATTTTAGTCCACCTGCCACCACTCTGCCTAGCAACATGTCCCGCCCAACTCCATTTTAGTTCGGTAATTACGAAACCAACGTCTTGCACCTTGGTGCGGCAACGGATCTCGAAATTCCTTACTCTATCTTGAAGCTTGATACCGAGCATGTGGTGAAGACGGTCTGCAAGCTCTTCCGTCGCTTTTAACTCTGTACACATACTTCACTTACAAAAGGTCGGTAGAGCAGTAGGAGTGAAAGCTCATCCTTTCTGACTATGTCCGAGCGACGTACGAGAGTTCTTGCACTGATAACTTTTGTTTTGTATATGTATACAGTAGAATCCGCATATAATGACATCGAAGGGAAGTGACAAACACGTCTTACTAAGCGGATGTCATATAAAGCATAGTGAATTAAATTCTTATTTTTGTTATATTTTCCAAATTAATCTCAAATACCTTTGTGAGAAATGAGTTTTATTAACCTTTTACCAATTATCAACTTGTCACTGAGAATCAAAACTAAAACAAATTACACACCACGCACGCACCAAACGTCCGCGCAGGGAAAGATGATGGGGGCGACCACGAAAACCAGCCAATGTGTCATTATAACCACACATAATTTCATGAAAATAGCATTTATTAAGCGATTTGTCACTATAAACGAAGTCAATCTTATCCGACTTTGTCACAAAGGATTTTATATGAAAATCAAACTTCGCACAGTAATTACGTCATAGTAAGCGGTTGGTCAGTATAAGCGGAGTCATAATAAACGGATTCCACTGTATATGTTTGCAACAACACGATAAAAACAACGCTAATAGGCTTATAAGTGTCTTCACCCTAAAATCACGATAACCGTAGAAGGCAAGGTTTAATCCAAGAACCGTTAGGTCCCTTTAATTAAAGACAAAGACGGGTCATCACACCTGGTGTGTGGGCGTAGAGGTGACCTGTATGAGTAAGTATATTCGTTCGATTTGTAGCTGGCCCCGAACGGGTAATCATTTGTCTATTGTTAAGTAAAACGGCACGTGCCTCTACCTGCAAAAAAAGGGTCGTGTCGTGTAATTCTCTAATTGGCACCTAAACGCAGCGCTCGAAACTGTGTGGAATGAACTGTCACCCGCGGTATTGCGGACTTCAAACCTTCAATAAAAGAGCGTACTCCCTTCTTAAAGGGCAACACACTCGCGACCCCTCTGGTGTGGCCGAAGTCCATTAGCGACAGTGATTCCTTACCATCATGCGATTCGTCTGCTTATTTGCCTCTTATATCATAAAAATCTAAGAGCCCCCAGCAAGCTCGGCTAAATTTCACCTTCCCAAGTTCCCATACAAACGGAGTTCCGTTCTCATTTTAAAACTACGTGTTGGATTGTAATGAAACTTTGCACATACAATGACATGAGGTATACCTAGGTCTGTAATTAGTTTATATAGCTCCAGTTTATAAAACAAACGAAATAGAGCAAAAACAAGTTTTGTACGAAAAACTTTAATTAGCTGTATTTTTTTAACTATGGTATCTGAAGCAACATAAACTAATTACAGACATATACCTTATCCTATTGTAAGTGCAAAGTTTCAGCGCAAACTAGCTAGTCGTTTTAAAATGAGAGCGGAACTACTTTTGTATCGAGAACCGAATTTGCCGAAGACCCTTAAGCTTTTGTGTCTGAATTTCTGCAGAATATAATAAAAATGTTCGAAAAGTGAGTGTGAAGTTGTGAACGGACAATGAAATGGATTTTGTGCATGTTAATGCGCGGCTCGTTTGACAGAGCCTGCTTGTGTTTGTTTTATCTGATCCGCTTGCACAAGTTCTCGACTTGTACGGTCTAAATATTGCTGCCAGTATTTTAATCCTGCACTTGTGTCAGTGCAAAGTCGTCAGAACACACTGCATATACTTGTAAATGTTTTATGGAAACGCATATAGAATACCGAACGACAGAGATACCGATTGTCAACATCAACGAAGGAGTGCAGTGTGTAACTGTACTGCATAGATTTTATCTACCTATGTCGCTGCCTACAATACATAAATACATTTTATTTTTTTAATTGAAAGACTAGTGAAAGAAAACTGCATTAAGGAAGACGAACTTGCGACTTTCGGAACATCGGTCACTGCCTGTTCCTATGTGTAATTTTTTTTTAATGTCAAACTCTTTTTTAATCAGAAACGCTGGTGGCCTAGCGGTAAGAGCGTGCGACTTTCAATCCGGAGGTCGCGGGTTCAAACCCCCGGCTCTTACCAATGAGTTTTTCGGAACTTATGTACGAAATATCATTTGATATTTATACCAGTCACTTTTCGGTGAACGAAAACATCGTGAGGAAACCGGACTAATCCTAACAAGGCCTAGTTTCCCCCTCTGGGTTGGAAGGTCAGATGGCAATCGCTTTCGTAAAAACTAGTGCCTACGTCAATTCTTAGGATTAGTTGTCAAGCGGACCCCAGGCTCCCATGAGCCGTGGCAAAATGCCGGGATAACGCGAGGAAGATGATGAAACTCTTTTTTAATCTAAGATAAGTATTCAAAAGTGGAGCAGGCGCGGAATGCAATGTTATATGCACTAAAAATGTCCAGTTATATTAAAATATTGCCCATAGGGGTCATATTTTCATCAGTCCTATTTTAACTTGTCATAATACTGTTTATATTTTGGCTGTGTTGAAGGGTTGCACAAGTCTTATTTACCGAAATACAACTATTGACAACCGTTCTCGCTGATTGACAGATGTGGGGCATTCTGCTAAAAACCTCTCATTTACATACGGTTACGCTGGAATGGATTTCAATTAATTAATCCGATTAGGATTACCATTAGGAATTGGGTCGCTAATGATTTTCAATGAATATTCATGCGTGTTAAGTTACATGTGTGTTATTTTGTACTAAGCGACCCGCCGTCTTTTCACGGACGGGTTACCCTTAACAAATTATACACCTAAACCTTCCTCAAGAATCAGTAGTCTTTAGTTTATCGCGAACATACATACACACGGACAGACGCGGCGAGGACTTTGTTTTATAAGTGTACCTATAGATAGCTATTTGATTTGTTGTTGACATATCAATGCGATGGGTCTATTCGGGGCATTGGGGCTGAGGAATTAACGATTTTGGGAAAAAAATCTATACACTCTGATTAAGGCCCGCTTGAGAATTGGCACTATTGGCAGTCGTGTTAAATAGTATTGTCACATGCATGTCTTAGCTATTCAAGGCCTGTGTACACCGGATGCGTATGCGTGACGTGAGGTGTTAGACAGAGAGCGATATATATTTTGGTATCGTTGTCGTGTGTGGTGCTTAGATAAGATTATCGCTCCGTCTGTGACGCCCTTAAAGCTTAATGTTTGCATTCAAAATACTGAATTTTAGCTTAGCAGGCTTGTTGCTTTCTCATCTGATATGTATTGATTTTTAAACATCATAAAGCAGTTGCCGTAAATGGTGTGAATAAATAATCAAATTTCTGGCTCACAAGATGAATGTCCAGCCATAATGTTGAAGACTCGAAACTTTCAGTCCGTGCCCGCGAATATTGATCGTTCATTATAGGTTGTCGATGTTATGGGCAATTTCTCATTACCTGAACGGTATGTTATGAAGAAGTGATCCTTTGAAAAAACAACCTCATGTTCTTGGCAAAAAGATACAAATTGTATTTAAGGTTTTTGGGAATTGTCTTCATATAAAATAATTTTAAGAAATACACGCTATATCATTTTTATCACAATATCGTCAATATATCAAGTTTCAGTGGCCACTGTAATCAAATAGAAAGTAATGATGAGATTTATATAGCGGTTGGGATGACCGCGGCCTGAGGTAGTCAGATCGATTTTTTTGGAAAGTATACGGGGGCTGATTGAAAAGTTTTTTAATCATTCTACTTATGTCACTTTCAACCATTATTATTACAGCTATATATATATATTATGGGACAGCTACATTATATACATATGGTTTTACTAAACCATTTTTAAATTGCACCCTTTTTAAGTTTTATGGTCATTTTTTAGGTTTCAAATCGAAGAAGTAATTTGTAGAATTATTTATTAATTGAAACATCGGGCGATGTCTGTCATCTTCTTTTATATAAATTTGTGTCATAAAATCTAAATTTACATTCAAATAAGTTTTTAACTATTATTCACAAACAAGACGAAATTAGATGGGTTTTTTAAATTCCGTCTGAGTTGTCTGAAATATGACATTACATCTCTCCTGATGGGCTTATAAATTGTTTAAATTACTTCAAATTGAACACATACTTACGCGATAGACCTTTCAGGAATGTTAAGAGGAGTACAAAATTCCTAAATTATATCAAGTAACAAAAATATCTAATGGTTTTCCGTACATTAACGCTTGACTTTCGGACAAAATGCTCAGTATAGTCTCGTTACTTATTAAATCATCAATACATCAATCGTCGGACATTGAGCTACAGCTAATATATAGGTACTGAATGGTATTAAATAATAACTCTTAAGACGTCACAGTTCCAAGAAAAAAACACGACATACTAAGAATGGCGTTATTTTTCCCACGGCCCTTATACTTGGAGTTATTGCTTGGCCGAGTCTTAAGACCACTGTTAGTAAGATTAGAATCTTCTAGCTTTGAGAATAAAGTTGCTATTTGAACGGATTGTTTAGTTGTAAAGCGGCTAACATAAATAATTTCAAGTGGGCGTTGGAAGACTTGGAAGTATTATGCCTAGTAAAGTTATCCATTATTTATTATGGTTTCCTGAATGTTGTTGCCTTGATGAGAGTTGGTTGTCTAATAAGCCGTTAATTTATGCCCAATTCGTTCCTTAGTCTGCTATATGTTGCCGCAATTGCGATTGCACAATGACAAAAATATGTATACATTTTTTCACATACACGGTGATGAAATATACAAGTGCTTTATTATTATGATTAGAAGTAGATTAGAAATAAAGTAACATACTTAACGAAAACTATTTTCTTCTGTAAAAATATTTTGATTCTTAAAAAAGTATCTTCTTGTAAAAAGATTTGAATGAGAGGTATTTTGAAAATTGTAAAAATCTCCTGAACTAGAAGCAATTTCTACTATAGCAAAAAAAAAGTACTTTATATTAAAAGTTACCGGGTGTGGCTTGTAATACGAGCAAAAAATTTAACTGTGGGCTGTACTCATACTGATCAACATTAAATATGTTCAGCGACTTTTAAAAATAACTTGTGCTTTGATTTTTAATACATTAAAGTTTTTTTTAAGACGCAATGTATTGCGAATTTTGTTATGTTTAAAGCGTGACAAGCAACCTCAATGACAATGATAATGGTGTACATTGAAGATAATATTTATTTCGTATGAAAAATAGGAAGTCTAAAAGACTATAATTTTTAAAAGTTATTGAACAAAATTGTCACCGTTTGAGTACAATCTATGTTTTAACCATCCGGTATATTAAGTTAACCTACCTATAACAATCTATAAATCGTCGTAAAACTGAAGAAAATCATTTTCCTAGCAATATGTCCACCCGCATTGTATATTTAAACTATTTAAAGCGAAAACCTTGGCCTGTCGTCATGTCACTCGTGTAAAACCACTCGTGGGTGTTACTGTTATCGCGGGATCTGAAATCTGAACAGCTGCCTTCTCACCCATGAGTACCCTACACTAACCGCAACACAAATATTTTTTTTTTTTTATACCACGTCGGTGGCAATCAAGCATAGGGCCCGCCTGATGGTAAGCAGTTACCGTAGCCTATGAACGCCTGCAACACCAGAGATATTACACGCGCGTTGCCGACCCTTTAAAAACCTGTACACTCCTTTTTTGAAGAACCCCATACTGTAGCCCCTCGGGAAAACCTCGGCAGGGAGCTCATTCCACAGCCGAAGCGTACGCGGGAGGAAATTCCGTGACGTGACGTTTTCAACCAAAAGGTACCACATTGTCGATTGTTGATAAGGTTGATTTCTAATTGAAGCTATATGGAAATAGCGCCTTACTGACAAGCGACAATAAGTACCCTTTTGGTTGAAAATGGCACATATATTAATATTTATTTTTTGAAAGGCTTATATACGTCGGATACGTCATTACCAAACTTAAATGGAGCTGGGCGGGACATGTTGCCAGGCAGTGATGGCAGGTGGGTCAAAGTGTGAACGGAATAATGGCCGCTTTCAAACGAAAGGAGTGCCTGGAGTCCGTTGGCTCGTTGGGTGGACGACATTCGGAAGACTGCGGGTCACTTCTGGATGGGATTGGCTCAGGACCGGGATAAGTGGCGTACTCGAAGAGAGGCCTATGCTCAGCAGTGGGCGATAAAAGGCTGACATGATTATATAAGACATGTAACTGAGTCGTGGTCTTCTCTCTATTTCAAATTCATATCATGTCACGTGGTTTTTTTTACGTTATATACCTAAAATAACAGTCTACAGTTGTATTTATCTTACCTAGTGTCCTAGCCTAGTGACCTAGTCAGTAGTGACCCTGCCTATACGAAGCAGGAGGCCCTTAGATTCGACCCTGGCAAGGGCAATTATACGTGTGTTTATCACAGTTATTTGTTTCTGAATTATAGATGTGTTGATATGTAAATACAGTCTACATTCACTATTTTTATCTATGTCTATTTATTATATTATACAGGGTGGCTAAAAAATAAGTGCATTCGTATTGCCAGGGAGGCTTGGGGATTATACTGAGCAACTTTTACTATGGGGCCAACTCCGAAATCGCGAAAAAAATCCTTTAGAAAATGGACCAGCCAAAATGTATGAAACAGCCAAATTTTTTTCGCGATTTCGGGGTTGGTCCCGTAGTAAAAGTTGCTCAGTATAATCCCAAAACCTCCCTGGCAACGGGAATGCACTTATTGTTTAGCCACCCTGTATATATCGTCGTCTAATATCGACTGTACAATCTTCAGCTTACTGTACTTGGGACTAGGTCGATTTGTGTAAGATTGTGCCATAACATTTATTTATTTATGTATATAGCTTGTCATGTCACTCGTGCAAACTCACTCATGTGTATTAACTATCGCAAGATCTTTTAAAAAGACACGCGTACCGGTCAGAGTACCCAGTGACCCGTGTACACCCTACACTAATTAAGGTAACACGATCACGGTAACACATGTAGAAAAATTGCATAAAATTCCATTAAAGCCTGTATTTTTTAAAGTTTGTATTAATGGATAAATTATACGGTATTTAATTAAAATACCTATTTTTAGACATCCATAGCAAGTTTTAGAACTTGATCGGCCACTTGCAATTCCAAAAGGTTAGGTACAGCAAACATTTCCAACAAGTATACACTGTCCTGACCTGTCCAAAAAACTTTTTTCATAATTTTCACTGCCCTTCATTCTTTAAGATATAAGACAAGAATCGAATTGGCTCTCCTTGGTAGAAAAAGTACATATTCCGACTTCAGAATTCCCACGCAAACAATCCAAGCTACACGAACTCAACCTTATATCATTGTACTTAACATTAAACTTTCGGTTCAGGATTCCACAGTTCCACAGAACAAAGGAAAACCAAGGTGCTCATCAAAACACTACCACGAACTCCAACGCACCTTCCACAGTATTTACTATTTACGTTACTCTCGGATTACCCGAAGAATGGACTGCGTATAAACAGCCTTTTAATAAAGCTAACGTTACAATAACACAAATCGACACATGTCACTATAAAGGTACGAGTTGGAATCCGACAGCAGACGACAGCAGCAGGCGACGTATTGCTGCGACACTACTGAAAATCATCCATTTCACTGCACAAATATTTGTTATTCTATCTGATTTTTTATTGTACTCGCAATTCATTGTTTTTTGTGTTTGTAAATTAATATCTTTTTATTTTATTTACTATAGTTTATATGTATTTCTATGAAATACCATTCATAGTTAGCGATGTGTCGTCGAGCGGCAGACGACACTGTCGCCCGACCGCAGATCAGTAGCGCCTCTCTCACTCAATCGGAATGGCGCTGCCGTTCTGCAGTCGGGTACGAAATCGTAACATAGCGACATGACGCCACAGCGTTAACACGACGATACGTCGTCTGCTGCTGTCATCTGCAGTCGGGTTCCAACTAGTACAGTTGTACCTCACTTAGGTCCTTTTTGAAACGACGTTGTAAGCGGCGCGTGCGGCGATTCGTCTCGTGTCATCGAAGAGGTTTACGTTCGTTCGATTTTTAAACACTTGAGATACTCTTGCACGTTGTATAGTGTGACAATGATTCCTCAATTTACATAGTGTTTGACAAAGGAAATTGTGTAATTGGATTAATGCAATAGTCTTTTCTCATTTTTGTTATGGTTTGTATATTTTGGTGGGACACCGAATGTGCTATGTGATTTTTAGTTTTAAACTATATATTTTGTGTATAGCATATATTACTTTAGATTTCAAAACTCAAACATTTCACAGAGCACATCAGAACTTAGAAAGGAAAATAAATTTCTTATCAACTTAAATGTTAAAAACCAAACTCAAAACTATAAACTGCTACAATAAATAACCTTCCGAAAACTAACAATAAGTGCCATTAAATTCGCTAAAAATCTAAATCTAACCGCGCCGCATTGCAGGGCTGTTATATACGAGGGGAGGTACAAATATACAAATATTCGCGGAATGAAGTATTTGCAAAAAAAAAAAACCTAGCACTCACTTTCGTCGTGCCAAGATGGTCATGTAGGATCTTCAAAATTTTTGTATCTAATACACCAAGTAATGCAGCTAATTGTTTCTTTTTAAGTCGAGCATCTTCTAGTACGAGTTTTTCAACTTTTGACAGTGACTTCAATCGGCCGTCCTGGGCGAGGGCGAGCAAAAAAGGGCAAAAATTTATGCACACCTGGGATGGAGCAAACTCGTATTAGGTACACGCATTTAGGACCAAATGAAGATATTAAAACAATTTCCAGCTTGCTGGGAATTCATTTTTGGAAAAAATCTAATTTAATTGGCCTATATCTGTATTATATTAACATTATTAAAGATATTTAGACACATTTTTTTTAATGCAGAGGTGCAGATTTAGCCGTAGAAGGACTTTATATTAGTCGCGCGGTAAAAAGGTGATTTTAATTTGGACTCTCAAAATGTCTTTGAAGTTCATTTTGGCTTAAATTGAACTGGTATTATTATTCATAATAACAATGCTTACAAACTGTATTTTTAATACCTACTATATAAATTGTAAACATATTTTGGAAGTCATCATTATTGCTGACATAATGACCCACTTTATGTAACTCGTTATTTACGATTTGGTATGCAATTTATGTTCTCAAGACAATGCAAACCTGACTACCAGTACTGTTTGTTGTTTAGTATTGTCCTTTTTTAAGCAAGGTAAAATGAAAAGTCGCCTGTAAAGCTTCGGCATACGGACAATATATGGATTGCCCGCTGATTTCCAATTCGCAAAATCTGAATTGAAAATTATGAGCTACAAAAGTTTTTTTTAATAGTCAAGTTTTAATGTCATATTTTTTCTCTTAATAAGTCTATCAAGAATTTTTATCAAAAAGCACAAACAATTTAATTTCACAAAAAAATTTATCGACAACTCAACTTTTTTTATATCTACGAATAATGAACGTGTTATTGAGTTATTTCCTATCACCACTTTATTCTTTTCCTCGTCAATCATCATTGCCAGATGCTTCTGCTTCTGCTTGCTGACGCTGGTCAGATGACCAACGTCAGCCATAACATTGTATTGTCACAGAGGTTAGAAAGAAAAATGGACATTTTAGCCAATCGGGCATCATGAAAACCCACAAACCATGGCGTGCTAATAACTCATGGGGTGTCACTAATTAAAGTGGCAATAAAATAGTTAACAGGAAAAAATCGCGACTCGCGTGAGTGATTGTCATTTCAAACAGCTGGGCATATTATTATGGGGTGGCCCTTGCAAAAGGGTGTTACTGCTATCGCTTAAAGAGTGCGTGTATATGTATAATGTTATCCAGTTTACTCCCAAGACGGCACTGGTGCAACCTTAACAGACTTCGCACTGGCCACGGTCGCTGTGCTTACTACAGACACCCCTGTGGATGGGTGGAATCCCCGGCTTGCAGTTGTGGCGAGGCTGCACAAACAATCAAATACATAATAGAGGATTGCCCCATAACGCGCTATGCCAATGGACCTCCTGAAGACCTGATCGTCCTTAGCGACGAGGCCACCGAGTGGCTGATTGGACTCAATTTGTATTTATAACTGTTTTCTGTTTATCATACTATGCCATACGATTAAATAAATAAATAAAATGTTATCCAGTATCGGTTGAACCACACCAGATAACTGGTTTGTACGCCCTGGGTGCCACGCTGGTTCAGTAATAGTTATATTCGCTCTTGTTTTACTAGTAATACCCAAATCGTTTTAGAAAAAAATATAGTTTCCACTTAATGACCGTTCCACGCACATGTGACGTAAAGGTACAGCGAATCAGAGACATTTTCAGTGGTAGGATATAAAATTATAGCGATAGCGAGTGTTATAAATATAAAAACGCCCATCGCACTTAAACTATCGTGAGACATATTTCAAAATATTTATATCAGTACGGTTTTTACTCACTATTATTTTTAGTCGCTTTTGGCGACATGTTTCGGATTCTTTGGGAATCCTTCCTCAGGCACGAGTGTCCGCGGCGGTTGTACGTCGTGCACTCACAACCAAATAATAGTGAGTAAAAACCGTACTGATCTAAATATTTTAAAACGCCCATCGTTTGCGTCGTAGCGAACGAAACGGTAATGTCTCTCTACCATTTCCATATTAGTGCGACAGAGAGACATTATAGTAGCTGTAAGATAAGAAGTCAATTTTGACAGTTACGAATTGACCATTATATTTACGAAGCTAAGACCTACCGTTTAGTTAAAATGATTTTTTTGCCGTTTTTGAGCGTTATGGTACGGAACCCTTCGTGCACGACTCCGACTCGCACCTGGCCGGTTTTTTGTGTTTCTTTTTACCTGTGTAAGACATTTTCTAACGGTTGCTATAACAATATAGTAATAGTACTAATAATTATTCTTAAAGCACATATATGCCGCACAGCAATTGCTATAACCTATATATAACATTCCAAATCCAGACATAGAAACACTATCTATTTTATTTCCATCGCACTCTCCCACGGTCTCTCTTCCCGACTTTTATAGCCAGCAGGTTTGATGGAAATCATGGGCATACACCAATGTCCCGCCTTGTGATTTAAGCGCGTCACAGACGGAGCGATAATATACCAAAAGATATCCTATAGCAAAGCATCTTACGATATATTTTACGTGCTATAGTCCCACACACGAAGCTATAATAATATAATAAGTAGCTCGGTATATTACGATATATTTTCGTATATTTCGTCTCTCAAAATTTAGGTGCGAGACAGACAGCGACGAGGTTTATGACGGCAAAAATATGTGGTATTTTCTATAAAAAGGGCCACTATTAACGCCACGCCATTATTAACGATGCTCCGATATAAATACAATGCCGCGCGACGCTGTGCGGCGTAAGCGCTATCACACAATAAGGTCCCTTTTCATAGAAAATGCCCCATATATACTTTGGTGGCGTTGTCGTGTGTGGTGCTTAGCTATACTATAAGATATATTTCGGTATCTTACGGTATATTCATATATTATTATCGCTCCGTCTGTGACAGGCTTTAGCCGTGCCTCGATTTCAGAACGGGTCTGTTGCTACTGATCCGTGGGAAAGTAATTATATTATTGTAAATAGGGTTTCAGTGTCCTAAAGTCGCCATCAGACATATCGGGGCGGCCAAAGTGCTCACAAATATCTGAACACGCCTCTATTGTCAAGGCGCTAGAGTGCGTGTTCAGATATTTTTGAGCATCTCGGCCGCTCCAATATATCTGATGGCGACTGTATCATCGTCTTAACTAAGCCTTATTGTAAAGGAATAAGGTTCACCGATGTGGAGCTAAAGTATTGCTGTTGCCATATATGCAGTAACTAGCGACCCGCCCTAGTTTCGCGCGGCTAGTAAAAGCGTGATTTTTTCCGACATCATTAGCAACCATCGTCATACATCGACCAATTTACACAAAACCTTAACAAATTACACACTTAGACCTTCCTCAAGAATCACTCCACTGATGAGTCGGACTCGCGCACGAAGGGTTCCGTACCATTACGGGAAAAAACAGCAAAAAAATCACGTTTGTTGTATGGGAGCCCCATTTAAATATTTATATTATTCTGTTTTTAGTATTTGTTGTTATAGCGGCAACAGAAATACATCATCTGTGAAAATTTCAACTGTCTAGCTATCACGGTTCATGAGATACAGCCTGGTGACAGACAGACAGACAGACGGACAGACGAAGTCTTAGTAATAGGGTCCCGTTTTTACCCTTTGGGTACGGAACCCTAAAAAACAATGGTTACGTAACGCCTTAATCGAAGCGGCAGTTCAACAGAAACTACCGCGCTACATTTTTGATGCTTATCTAATTATCCTGTCTGATTTATTATTTATTTTCCTTGAATTGTCACAAGTAATGGATGGTATTATTACTATTATTAGACATGATTGATGTCTCCATCGATTTTTCAGATTTTTCCGGACTATAACTTAGAAATTAACCTTTTTGACGCCGTGTCAAACACAAATGCTGTCACTCGGACGCCACGTCACCGATGTTTAAAAACCGAAATTGAACTTTATGCACATGCACGCAGGTCTATGTTGCTCTGTGGTCTATGACCGATTAATCTATCTTTGGCGTTGGACCTGCGGTGCCGATATATCCGTCATTGGCGTCCAAAAGGTTAAACGGCTGTATAATCAAAAACATTGACAAACAAATTAAATTTATTTGATAACTCTGCTTTGTATAAAAATGTATCAGCCGGGTTTTCTATTATCATTATTAGACTATGGTTTTCAAGCATAAAGGTAGGTACAGTCGCCATCAGATATATCGGAGCGGCCGAGGTGCTCAAAAATATCTGAACACGCACTCTTGCGCCCTGACAATAGAGGCGTGTTTAGATATTTGTGAGCACCTCGGCCGCTCCGATATATCTGATGGCGACTGTACATATGTGCAAATGCAGATCGTCCCATGCCATCCGTAATGTTTTGACATATTTAGTAACATTTGCTTTTACATTTAATGGCAAGGATATCCGTCTCTCAACTGTACTTTTGTTGTACCTAATGGTTTTAAAATCTAGACATTTTGTAGAAATCCAGGCACTTAACAATTTAATATTCTCCCTACCTTACTATTACCTGCGTCTCAGATCATAAAATAGCTTATTCCGAGTTACGGTAGAATTTCTCAATAAATTTGCCATTTAGACATAAACATTCGATATAGTATATGGCCGGGAACATTTTCTTAATAAACCTGATTTCTTAATTATACATTTGAGAGAGAAGTAGCAATTTAAGATAAAATCCGCATCCCAAACTAAACGGTACATCGGTAACCCGGCATGTTCGTTCTTGGCATAACATCGCGACTTCATTCACCACAGACATGAAAATAATTAAGACAATCAATCTCCAGAAAAAGTCGCGTCCCTCTTAATTGTTCAAGCACCACCACGTCCCTTGTACAGCGAGGTATCTCAGGTGTACAGGGGTAGCTCAAATACACGCTAACAAAGAATTTTTAGGAATATATTTCTAACATTTCTTTTAGTTACAAAATATCATTAAAAAAACCTGATGCATTCACTTAACTGACACGAATCCCTTTACGCAATGTAGGTTAGAAACAACATTAGACCCTCTTTTTATATTTTTTCCTGAACCAAAAGCAAGGACAATTGAGCGCCGAGGAGGCTTGAACTCGGCTATTTTTGAGCTTAAAATTCTCTAATTTGGATTTGATACACAAACAAACTCGAACGTTTGTTAAAATTGTTAGCAATATGCACAGTAAAAAATCATATTGTCAACGTATTTTTGGGCCACCCTGTAAATTATGTATAACGCATTTCCTTGAACTTTTTAATTATAATAGCAATTAGCAGGGAAAGTGAAACGAAATGTTTTATCCCATTTATGTCAGCATGGTGCCAAGAGTGGCCAGCGTGATGCCATTTACAACTACGTGTGATATTATGAATAAATGAATTAATAAATAATAAATTATTATTTTAAAAGAAAAACAGAAAATCTGGACGTTGTCTGTCTTTAATATGTACTTGTCCCTGATTTCACGCAGGCAGTAATTTGCAGATATTCATTACACAATTATAAAATAACTGTTGTTCGAAAAACAACACGATTATGTCCAAACGAATGACTTGTAATGAAGAATCATAACCCTTTATTGCCCTTACATCTGTATTGAATTTATGTATGTACTACCTACATGTAACTTTTAAAGTCAGGTTGTTTATTTAAATTAGTCGGTTTTCAAAATAATCGATTTAAAAATTAACCTGAGTTGTGTTTATGACTTTCTGTTGTTTATGACCCGCATATACTTATTTGGAAATTTAAGTAATGTAAATGTACAGTCAAGGTATTAACCCTTAAATGCATGATTTTTTCTTTTTGCCCGAAACTAATATATGTATCACATAATTATTTGCTTCTAGGAAAAAATAGTAAAAAATATATAACACCGATTTTCACTGCGGAATCAGTGTTATAAGTTGCATAAGCTAAATCATATTTATGTAAATATATAATTATTAGTAAGAGATATAGGAAAAATCTTACTGCCATCAGAAAGGTACACTATTTGTGATATTCCTATGATAAAGTTTTTAAATATAAAATAATTACAAATCCCGAAAAATCTGCCCAACATCACATACTTAAAATCATCAACTTCCGGGTTTTTCCAAGTTTTCCGACATTTCGTCTTTAAAAAAAGTGTAATTTTTATTAATACTGCGTAAATTTAAGTAAAAATACGGAAAATGGTCTAGTTTTACTATTGAAATATTATACAGGAACAAATAGAATTTGTCTAATTATGCATAAAATTTGATGTTTATGTTGTGTAGGCTATGCACTTAAGGGTTAAATATCAACACGTACAAAGTGCCAAAAATATGTACACAGCCTTAATGTATGAGTAACAAAGTCGTGTATATAAATAGATACATACATTTTTGACGCGTTGCCCCTGTCAATATTTAATACCTTGACATAATAATACTAATAATGCGCCTTGTTCCATGTACGGGAAAGACGGCATATTATTAATGCCATTCTGTCTGAAACGGTACGAAATGTTCTGGTTTATTATTCGGACACTAAACAGAGACAACTCCGGATTGGACGAATAAAATGTTTTATTAGGATATTAAGACTTTCCAAACGATTAAATTATACGACTGCATAATAGTTAACCTGAAATCAGTAAGTTGAAATTAAATTGAGTAGGTAACTTGTGTTTTTTTTTGCTTTTTACTTTTTCAATGGTTTTCGTTTCCACTAATCTCCAAAAATCAGCGTTAATGCTTTTTGAATGCCACGCAAAGGACAATACAAAGGGTTAACCTGCGGTATCTGTGCATCTGAAAGTCAAAGCAATCTGTCTTCAGTCTGTACGATACATTTACGTTCTAATTTGTCTCGGTACAGAAAAAAATAATAGTACTTGATACAGAACGTTCACTCTCTAACAAAACGCGTCTATTACGACAGATATGACCGCTAGGTGGCGCGCAAGGGCGAGCATGCGTCCGTAGCGGCGCGCGGCAATTACTATGGCTAGACACCAAAATTGGTGCGGGCCGCATGTACTTGTAGCGATGCGACGAAATCGCGGAGTGAGCCACGCCTGGTCTCGGTTACTAATAGAACTAGAACGACACCATTATATATTCATTCAATTTGTGACATTCAAAAATCTTCATCTCTGTGATTGTGGATCAGCTTTTCTTTGCAACCTTTTTCATGACGCCCCCATACCTTCATAATCTGGTCAGAAGGCCTACCACGGACATAGAACGTTGAAATTTCGTTATCTCCCTCTTTATCGCACTTGCATATTGGAGCGATAGAGGGCAGTTACTTGTTTATTTTTAACAAAACACATGGGTCATTTTATTAAAAGCTGTACACTTACACTTTTAATTTTATTTGGATAATGTTATGTATTCTTCAAAGAATCACGAGCTCTTTCGATTCTAATAGCAGAAAAGATTTCCGTTTAAGATTTTTGGACACTTTTCTCCTATTCCTATAAGGATCGAATGACCTCATGAATCTCTCGGAGTACATTTTTTAGTTAGCCTAATTTTGTGTACAGTCGCAATCAGATATATCGGAGCAGCCAAGGTGCTCACAAATAGTGCCTCTATTGTCAAGGCGCTAGGTGCGTTTTCAGATTTTTTTGAGCACCTCGGCCGCTCCGATATATCTGATGGCGACTGTACCACTGCTGGGCAAAAGCCTCCCCTCGCTTCCTCCACTCGACCCTTTCGTTTGTAGTTTCCCGCCAATCCGGATAAAATGCGTCCAAGTCGTCCCGCCATCTCCTTTTCGGCCTGCCCGCACCCCGGCCAGCACCAGCTATGGTGTTGGAGTAGAAATAACATAAAAAATTCGAAATTTCAAAAGTAGTGACAGCTGTACTTTCGATGATCGTGGTAAGCGATGAATACTCGGACATCATATCAACTTTTTATAAGTCATTACTGTCATTAGCGCCACAATGTTCTGCAATACACGAAAGCTTACATACCCATATAAAATGGTTGTCGAAAGCCACTCCGCTTTTTTCGAGTGTAATTGACATTGTCGAAATAATAAAACACGGTGGAGCTTGAACTATTCATTTTTACGATAGTTTCAATTAAAAGTTTCGTAATCGTAATTGGTATGAAATGTCGGGCCATTATGAAGGCCTGTCGAGAATTTTAAAGAAGAACCAACTTCAGAGGGCCTACTGCAAATTCCGAGCATCTTTCTCTTTTACTCCAATAAAGGCGTAATTAGAGTGACAGAGATAGTCACTCGAAATTTACGAATTTCGATTTTCGCGGTTATAGCCCGGGGGAGACGAGAAATTGATTTTCTGCTTCACGCGCGATTGTAATTGTTGCCAAAAAAAATTATAAATCCCACATCTCATAGAAAAGGGAACATCACTAACTCATATAGGGTGCATTTTTTTAGGTGATACAAGATACAGACATATTTTTGCGTAAGTTGTGCCCCCACACCCACATTTTTAAATTTGACTATACCTTGCGGGATTTTTGGGCTGTCTCCATTTAGTAATTAAAAAAAATGGGTATAAAAACTAAAGTTCATTGCACACAGAAAGCTTTAGCGTATGCGTCAACGTGGATGCCACGCGGTGTGACGTCTCTTATAACGATTCATACACTACAACAGTGTGACAGCCTTTATTTAACATTTTCTAGCTTCATTAGTTCTCGATATGTAACCCAATTATTCTCAGCAGCCATAAAGCCCGGCACTCACTGCCGTAATTGAATTCCCCTGTAATGAGGGCTCAGAGTTCGCCTTTGTGACTATTCATTAAACATTTAGCATAGTTTAGTTGGAAGTTGGAACACTTGGAATGAGATACGGTTTAACACTGATTAACGTATGTAGAATCAAAGAGCAATCGTAGGGTTAATTAAAATGCCTATGAAGATGGTAAGATGGGTTCAAATCCCGGTACGGGCATTTATTTGTGTGATGAGCGGATATTTGTTCCTGGGTTTGAGGTGTTTTCTATATAAACGACACACGATATCGATATGTACCCACAACACAAGTCACAAGCCTTATTGACATCAAGATGTGGGCTTAGTCAATTTGTGTAAAAGATAAAGAGGCCTGTTGCAGATATCATCATTGGTATTTTTGGGACGAAGCATGTTGCTGATTTGCATTTGTAGCCACCAGACAAAGCCTGCGTTGCGCATTTTTTTTAAAGATTTTGGATATAAATTGATATTTGTGTCTTATAACATTTATTTATTATTTAAAACAATTTACATTTTAATAAACTCGATTTTTTTATTTTGTGTATTTTGAGACAATTGAGAACCGCATCTTAACGGCATTATAAATATAATCTGGCTCCGGCTTACCGATTAATCCTTTCGATGCCACTCAACTGTAGAATACTTCTGAAGTACAGCTGCGCTGTATTTTCTCAAAAATCAGTAAAGCGAATTGTCTTACACTAAAAAATTACCCCTGCACCCCTGCACAAGTTTCTATGCGGGGGAGGGAGAGGAGTTCAGTTAACATCGCAGCTTACTTTAGGTACACTATGTTTAAGACATGAGGGTATTCCATGGAACTACATATTGTGAATCAACAATAATATCAAAGTAATCACAAGGACTAATCACATCAAAACTTGACGCAAGTTGAAAATCTTATACGTCAGCGTATTTTATGCATCTATGTGTTCCGCTTCCGATGCTGTCCGCGATAAAAGACACACCTACGAATGTTTACCCAAGACAATCACCGCACATTTCTGGTGAAAAATTAGCTCTCTCAAGCAAAAAGGTCCCAAGACACTTTCATTTTACTTAGCCGACGTGGAAATTGACGAGTCGGGTGTTCCACTCGCTCACATAGTAGAGGCACAGGGCGGACAAGCTATATATCAAAAATCACTTGCGTTTCTATGTGTGAACGGCACGTCTGTACACGCGTCATGCGTCATAGTGTTAGTAAGTTAATACTATTACTTATTCTGTGGTAAAGGCGAGTCTTCTGTTTATAGTTTAAGATACAACTTGGACGACTGGTTTCTATGTATTTCTATGAAATACCATTCGTAGTCAGCGACACAGTTAGCGACGTGTTGGCGAGCGGCAGACGACACCTTGTCTCCCGACCGCAGATCAGTCGAGCCTGACCCACTCTCACTCGGAACCAACTGCATACGACGCTGCCGTGTCGGGTTCGAAATCGTAACATAGCGACATGACGCCACGACGTCAACGCGGAGTGTTGTCTGATGCTGTCTGCGTTCGGGTTCCAACTTGTACCTGTCACTGTAAAACACTATGAAGTGCCGGCACTTCATTGAGGTGCGGAAACATTTTCTTAGAGATGTCCTAGTTCCTCGATGAGTTTGGCTGACAGATCGGCTCACCTCGACCCGAGAAGCTACTGGAATGACATCCAGTCGGAAGCTTTTACATGATTGGATCGCGAAAAGGGGTTTTCACCCCGTTTACGAGGGAGGAAAAATGTGGTGTTTAAATATGTATCTTTGTTATGTAATGTTATTGTTATTAGGCTTGGTGTAATAAAACAGTAGATTAGGGATATGTAGCAACTGTACTTTGTGATATGGCGAAAAATGCAAACACTGTTATGACGTCAGTACGACGTCGACTGTACCATTAACCATATCAAACGCTTTGTTTTTACCGTGTTTTTATCTGACTGTTTACAAAGGCAGGTTATTAAGCGGAAAGGGGACGGCCGCTTCTCTATACAAACGTAGTCCCCATTTTCCTCTCTGGATGGATATTGTCATTATGGAAAATACCTACTTTTACATAATTTCAATTCCTATGCCCCTTCCTTTGACTTTTTTTAACTATTATATAAATAAGGAGCAAAAAAACAAATTTCACACCGGTACGGTTCCGTACATTACACAATTTTCAACAATGTATTTTTTTACGTGAAACGTGAGTGAAACCAAAAACTTAAGATATTAAGTAATCAAAAACTAAGTAATTAAGTCCGACTCACGCTGACTGCACATTTCTATAGGTTATGATTATCCTGTCATCTATAGGTAAAGAACTATTTTGTGTATTTTTCAAAATTTTAGACCTAGTAGTTTCGGAGATAAAGGGGATGGTCATTTTTTTGGCTATTTTCTTGAATAACTACTAAACTGTTTATCCTGTTATAAAAATATTCTATTATATATTTGAGGTTCTCACAATGAGCTCTTTCATTTGATATATACCACGATTTAGTTTGAAAAACTAATTTTTTTAATTTTCTCATTTACCCCCCAAAAGTGGCCATGTTTAAAATTAATTTGCTTACGTTACATATGTCCGTCTTTGGGTCACAAACTTACATATGTGTCATCAAATTTCAATTTAATTGGTCCAGTAGTTTCGGAGAAAATAGGCTGTGACAGACGGACAGGCAGACGCACGAGTGATCCTGTAAGGGTTCCGTTTTTTTCCTTTTGAGGTACGGAACCCTAAAAAATAGGACTGCCTTCTTGTTTTACCAAGCCAAGACTTGAGAAAATAGGTAAGTATACAGCAAAACAATACACATTTGTAAGTTTTTGCCTCAAACAGCTGCATAATATCGTGTAATACTAGAAACGCTGATAATGCATTTATAATTTACCTGCATTTATGCAGAAATAGGCGTTGCACAAGATGCAGCCCATTTAGAAATCACAATAGGTAGCCTAGATAGAGCACTAGTTGACTAAAGCACTAACTTGTTCAACTAGTTATGGTGTTTAGGTCTTATTACAACAGCTGAATAAAACTACAGTTACAGTGAAATGATTAAACAAGGAAATGACAAAGGGTCGACACAAATATGGAAGTCAATATTTATTTGATTGTTATTGTACTTTTACCTACTTTTTGTTTTGTTGGGTTGAGTGTTTATTGTAATAATTGTGTCAAGGATTTTATTGTACATGTGAATGTTTGCTTAATCGATGCATTAATATTAAAAATGATTCAAATGTTGAATTGTTTTCTCGGCGTCGATAAATTAGTTTTCAACACATTTGCTCATAGCATACAAGTTATTAAACCACTTTTAGGCTCATAATCCTAGGACCTAGATATTAAAACACGCGTGCTTTTTCATTATATTATAGAACTTGTTAGGTAATGAATGATAATCCGACTGACGGTAACTGATTGCTAATAATATGTATGGAAACGGAACCTTCTTAAATTTGTCGAGCTCACTTGTTTGTATCACATGCGAGATCAAATGTCTCTATGGGGCCAGCTATTTATTTTTTATAAATTGTAAGAATTGTATCAAATGGCACCTTATAATAATAATAATTTGTTTTTGTGTATGACAAAAACAAAAACTTTTTGAGTTCCTGATCTCTTGAACATTTTTTTTTCTGTACTACTTAACGTTTACGACGCTCATTTTCTAGTGTTTTAAGGAGGAATCCAAGAATATTTTTTATCACTTACATGATAAAAAGGTTATTTATTAGCATAGCGAATAATACCCACGATGGAATGAATACAAATAAAACTACATGAATATGCCAATAAATATTTTATTGCCTTGAGAATTTTTCACAATAAAACACATAATGAAGCTAGTAAAAAAAAACACATTGTTGTTTCAGACTAGGCCATTTCATCCTTGCAACCATCAAATTAACACTAAGTATAATTTGACAACAAGAATTAGGTTCAATGATGTGGGTGTTCACGAAAGACCAGTTAAAAATAAAGACTAGCATTCTTTGTACAAGGTGCGTATCTATGGTATCTCATAATTGTTGTAGGTGGACAAATGAAGTCTCAGTTGCATATACATTTTCTCAGATAAATAAAAAACCTAGCCTGACAGTGTTAAGCAGATTAAAACACTGCTTGGCCACTTGGACAGGCTCTTAAGGGAATATCTGAGATATTATAGTATAGTCTGCATCTTCTCAAATGATTTTTCGCCAAAGACCCTAATCTGTTAAACAAGAGCCTTTGTTCCTTTTATGCGTGCCCGTGCCCATTGTTGGTGAGCGCGTGGCCATTGTTGGTGAGCGCATGCCGCTCGCTGATACACAATGGTCACAAGCTAATATCAGGTGAACTTTTTGGCTTAGGCTGGCAGAGTAAAGTTCACCTGATAGCTTGATTATACCTAGATGGATAACAACACTACTTAACTGTCTACATTTTTACCAGTGTCTGGTATCTACTAATAAATAACAAAAGCTAATGTGGGTTGAACAATATGCCACAGTATTGCATAAGGACCATAAAAATTCTGCCAATGGATAGATGTTTGACCCCAATTATAATTTTAAGCTTTGATTAATTTGATGATTGAAGGTCAGAGAATTGATGTTTACCAAATATGGATATTATTGGTATTTCTCTATGATAGTTATGGAGGTAGTCTTTATTGATTGATGAATGATTATTTAACTCACTGAGGAAATGGAAAAGGTGAGTGTTTATAATTATGAGCTTGAGCACATTCTGCAGCATAAATAGTTTAAAGAAAAGATTAATCTTAGTGTAGGAGCAACATGGGCAAATCAAGTATTTAAGTAAGCACAGCCATGCTTTTCAATATAAATATAATTTTTCCCTTATTGTACCCAATTTTGATGAGCAAATAAGTCTGAACACTTAGGTTTAGGCTTTGTCCATTTGTATAATTCATTTCTCAATTAATTATTAAATTTCACACCACTTAAAAATACCACAAGCGAACTAAAAGTTGGAAGATATTCAATGTATTCATCTCACAATCCAGCCAGGCAATGCTCCTAGCATCTTTACCAATGATAGCAATATTTGGATATGTATATATTTTTTTTAACCTCACCTCATGTTCAAATTAAGAGAAAGTGCAACATTTGTATTAGGTTGATTTTACCAGATTAAAATGTGACGTTTTCAACCAAAAGGTACCACATTGTCGCTTGTTGATAAGGTTGATTTCAAATTAAAGCTATATGGAAATAGTGCCTTATTGACAACCGACAATAAGTACCCTTTTGATTGATAATGGCACAAATAACATGTTAATTAAACTTTTAGCTGCCACACTCTCAGGTTAAGGGACACATCCACCGACCTGCTGGGTAGATATTGTAAACAAGGCCTGCCAAGGATTTACACAGGCGCCTATTATTAGGACGGCAGAAAATCGTGAAGTCAAGCCAGGAACAAGGGACACCCAGGTTTACCCAGATTTGTCCCAATGATATACATGGGACATATGATAAATATGTACAGGGTTCCAATAAAACCAGACATTTCTTGTGTCATTGCTACAAGCAATTTGCAAAGCTTTCCATGTCTCCTACTGTTATGATGATGCCGCCCCCTTTGCAAGACCAACCAGGGGATCACAATTGTCAGCAAAAAAACAATACTGGGTTAAAGTCCAAGAGTAAAAAAAAACACAAAACAAAAAATAAAAAAAATAAAAAAAATAAAAAGTAAAGTAAAGGACCAACGAATGTAATAAATTCATTTGTCACTTCACACACTCAATTTGCCAATTGGCATTGGCAAGATAAAGTCAAATGTTTTGACATATTTACATCATTGATAAATTCCTATCATTGGTGTTATCTGAGGAATGCGGGGGCTTCCTGAGCCTTGATAGATAAATTGTTTTAGCCTTCTAATCAGGGTTGTTCTGTAGGTATTTAAATGTCTTTTCAAGGATAAATAAAGTTATAGCAAACAAATTAACTTTACAGTACATATGGTGCTACTTTCTCGCACTAGTGCGTAAGAGAGCACTTTTCGTGCACATGTCAAAAGTTTAAAGGGCCATATGTACTGTAAAACGTTGTACTATACACGTGCGAATAGGTAATTTGCAACTCGTGTCGATTTAAAACACTCCCTGCGGTCGTGTTTTAATTTATCGCCACTCGTTTCGAATTTTCTCCTTTCCGCACTTGTATCGTAAATAACTATTTATCTACAGAATAACATTGAAATGATATGTTTCCCTTTTCCAATAAGAAGCAATTGTATATGCACACAACATATTACAGCATCTCTGTTTATTGGCATAGCCAACTGTGACTTTACTAATGAGATGAAAAGTTGTAATCAAAAGTTGGGTCCTAAAACATACACTACAGTTTTCTATCATAATAATTATCTAGTTAGGCTGGGGCTTTAAGAGCCTCGGGGTCGACTAGCCAGTTATTTAAACCAGCTAAATAGCTTCAAAAACAATAAATAATAAACCCACTTACCATTAGAGCTTTTGAGATCTCGATGTATAAGTGATATAGGTGCATCCACATGCAGATACGCCATCCCGCGGGCCACCTGAATGGCCCAGTCCACCAGGATGCCCGGCCGGATCTTCCTGCCGGACAACACTCGGTTCAGCGAGCCCCCGCGCGCGTACTCCATCACTAAACACAAGTTGGGCTCCTCCAAACACACACCCTGCAACGACACTATATTCTCGTGCTGCAACATCCAGAACAACTTCGCCTCCTGCAGCACACTCTCCTTAATAACCTCAATGTCCTCGTTCGCGTCCTGGCGCGCCGCTTTGACCGCCACCACTTCATCGTTCCAATAGCCTCGATAAACCTTCCCGAAACCACCGACCCCTATCACTTCTTCCAGTTTCAGCTCCGAGAACGACACTTGCGGCGGATCTACATCCCCTATGACCGATGTCACCGCCAGAGGATCCTCCTCGGTCACATACTGAGCTGGGAAGATGCCTATTCGGTCTCCGATTTTCCCCGTCCACCACCCGTCGTCTCCCGAGATGTTGGGGTCTTTGGACAGGACCTCGACGATCTCGCCGCGGCGGAGGGTCAGCTCGTCCCCGCCCTGCGCCTGGTACTCGAAGACGGCGGTGAACAGAGACAGCGACGGGCGTGCTTCCTCGGCCGCCATAGCCGCGCGGCCCGCCGGCGGCATCAGCCCGGCGCGCCCATCGCCCGCGCCCGCGCTCACGCGCCCCGACACGGCTGCGGCTCGCGCCCACCCCGGCACATAACGCACGCACGACGCCACAAAACAACGACGCGTTTGGTTATGATCACGGTATTATTCCGCCATCTTTGTTTCCCACATTGATCATGGCGGTTCAAACGACGATGGTATTGAGGTTTACACTTGTTTTAAGCACACGCGGCGAATATATTCGGAGTCACTGAACACTTAAACTTCGCTGCTACGGTGTTAATAATTTTCCATTCATCTATCACGTTATCAGATAGACAAAATGACAACCTTACCACAGCGAAGTCAGTGACAAACTGAACTGACGTTTTATCGTCAATGTTGCTATAACAAGATTTACTTTTTCCACACTAGGCAATAAAATGCACATCTATGTAATTGAAAAGTCTATGTTTTTAAATGAACAGTCAATTATTTTAGAACGACCATAATATTTAAATACCTATCTTAAATTGCAGCAGTAAATAAACAAATTTTTAAGTTCTAGGTAGTTAGGTTTTTGTGATAAAACAGTGTTGCTAGTTTAAGTTTACAAACACCTTAAAATCAAAGTTTGCCAAAGTAATCATACTCGAAACCGGGGGTCTACCGCGAAAATCGAAATTTGCAAATTGCGGGGATCTTTCTCTTTTACTCTCATTAAGACGTAATTAGAGTGACAGAGAAAAATGCCCGCAATTGACGAACTTCGATTTTCGCTGTTATAGCCCTGGAATTCAAGACCAAAAAAACCACGACAGATACGTCACTGTCAAAACTGTCAATGTCAGTTATGTCACTGTCAAGTAAATATTTCATGGACCCTCTTTAGCGAGGTGTAGACTAGCAAGAACTTGCATGCAATTTACGTTACATTGCCGACTACTAAGGCACAGAATAAGTAATAGTATTATCATACAGAATGGCCACGCACCGCCCCGTCCCGACTCGAATTACCTCGCCCCGCGACACCAGATTGCTGGCTTTTCGCCGGCCGCTCAGTTCGGTTAGCGACGCGGTCACGCGATGACGGAATGTTCAAAATGCCGATGTATTGTGCGCTGTATGGGTGCCTATCAAATTGGAGAACTAAAGAAGTTTTTTTTAATATGTACGTGTAGTGTACCTAACATGTAGGTACCTATATAATACATCAAATAACGCGTTTTCTACAATCACATTCATTTAAACTACAATTTGTCGATAACCCAAATGTACGTCAATATAACAAAGTGTAAAAGGTGTGATAATATTTCTACCTAGTACCTACCTACCGATTTCAACAACCTGTTCGTTGAACTTGTAATTGTTAGCTAACATTCAACTACCTATAGGTGTTATTCATTCGTAAAATTTTTGTTTTTTGTTACACTTTTATCATATCTAAAAAAAATATAATATCTATATATCTTCTTCTTCTTTTCCTGTTACCCCCTGCTGGGGTGTAGGGCTCGAATCTTGTTTTTCCATTGACTACGGTCTTGGGCAGTTTGGGTAACCTCCTCCCACCCCATCCCCAATACACCCAGTCACCCAGCTCTTGCTCCACAGAACGACGCCAAGTGGATTTAGGGCGACCATGTTTCCGCTTAAAATATCTATATATAATCGTTTAAATTAATAAAAACAATAATGCAAATACCTATTTATAATAATTCCGCTTTCAAAGTAGATACAGTCTCAGAATAATAACTAAAGCAAGCTTATTCTGAGGATACAGTTGAGTGTAAGATTATAAACCGACCAAGGGCCAATTGCTCGGTGAACGGTAGATTGCCCATACAATTTCGTTTGTTTACGTTTCGGTCGGGTTATCCTGCGTGTGCACGGCCGGCCGCGGCCCGCTAGTGTCACTTTGGCAGGCCTCGAGAATGTTCGGCTCCGCCTGTACCGTATGTCAGCGCCGCACGAGGGCTGTGTGTGTTGTATTTGAAACTTTAATAGTGTTTGATGTTGTTACTTCTTGGAAAAAGATAAATTAATTAAATGTTACACTTCTAGTTTTCAATTAAGAGCATTGTCCTGCAAATTACAACATGTACATTTCTTTCACATTTTGTGCAAATAATCCGAGGAACTCAAACCATGATTGGAAATATGAACGCTGCGTTGTATTCTCATAAATATGACGGGCATAAATGGGAAGAATAGAACCGCGTAATGTAAATTTTGCGAACTTAAAAATGGTTTCTTTAATTAAGGAATAAAAATATTTCTATTCCTTAGTTAGATATTTACATTACGAGTATTATGACAACGCTCCGTGAACTCAAAAACATCTAAGTGGCAGCCCTAAGCAGCTTACGCACACAAAGACGCGTGTACAAACGTGCCGTTCACACATAAACGCAAGCGAGTTTTGATGTATGGCATGTCCGCCCTGTGACTAAGGTAAACTGCATTCAAAAGTTTGATCAGATACCGCAATGTAACGTAAATTGCATGCGAGTTCTTGCTAGTTTAAACCTCGCTAAACATACTTATTGCAAATCATAATGTAATGATTGTCATATTATCATTAGTCATAATTCTGAAACCGTTAACTTTTCAGGATTTTCCTAAGGTTATCCTATGGATAGGTTAGGTTAGGTTTGTTTTATGGCAATACTGAAAAGTTACGCGTTTCTGAGAAAAACCAAATTATGACAAACAAAAATGTGGACAAACAATACATTATGACTTAAAACTTTATGGGAAACAATAGAGACCCCTCTTATTTATATTGATAGGCCATCATTAATAAAAAAAATTGGCCAAGTGCGAGTCGGACTCAGATACCGCGTAGATAAAATTTCGATTTTTTTATAAGCTGGAGCCATATAAAATAATCACAGCCATATATATACCCACAATCCAACACGTAGTTTTAAAATGAGAATGAAACTCCGTTTGTATGGGAAGGTGAAATTCGGTCGAGCTTTCTGCGGACTATTAATATCCAAATATTTCTGTTTGGTTGGCAGTTGATACGGTTGTATAAAATGAAGATAAAACTTTAAAAATGACACATGATTTTATTCGTATTAAATTTAAATGTTGTATCACATTCCATTTATCCCACTTATTACATATTCAATATAAAACAAACACATTAGTTTTAACTTTTAAATATGAAAACCGGCTAAGTGCGAGTCGGACTCGCGCACGAAGGGTTCCGTACCATTACGCAAAAAACTGCAAAAAAATCACGTTTGTTGTATGGTAGCCCCACTTAATGATGTATTTAATTCTGTTTTTAGTATTTTTTGTTATAGCGGCAACAGAAATACATTATCATCTGTGAAAATATCAACTGTCTAGCTATCAGGGTTCATGAAATACAGTCCGGTGAAAGACGGGCGGACGGACAGACGGACGGACAACAAAGTCTTAGTAATAGGGTCCCGTTTTTACCCTTTGGGTACGGAACCCTGACGAATTTAAAACGAAAAATTTATTACGGATGTAAAATTTACCCACTTTTTGTATTTTTTTTCTGGCCTGGCAGCATTTTATTATAGTGCAAAAAGAAATTCATAGATGGCGCTAAAGCTTAAAAAATGATACAAAACAACTAACTTCATGGTCATTGTGACTCCATCTAGGCTACGTATTTGGAACTTATGTCCTCAAATAAGTGAATGAACATTAATGTAATAAACTATGTGGATGTATGTTGTTTTTCATACATATACGATATGTAGGTGTTTTTTAAATTTTTCTGTTGTGATAAAAAAGTTAAATACAACTCGAAAATTTAAAATTACTTCATTCATTATCATTGTTTAATGTATTGCGTTATTTCGGCCCCTTCAGCATGAGGTCCCATGGTGTAATGGTTAGCACTCTGGACTTTGAATCCAGCGATCCGAGTTCAAATCTCGGTGGGACCTTGATTAACCACTTTTTTTTGTTATTTTTTTTGCATCCATGATCATCGTTATTTCAGCGTTTAAAATTATTGTTTCACCTCATCTCAGAAATGTTACCGCGAGCACATGGAATAGTGAATGGCGGCGTATCTGTGGGAGTTAAGGGATGCTGGGAAGGGAGCATTATTGATCGTGCGAAAATGGGATGGACGTATCCATTCGCGCCGAGCACCCAGTCCGCGGACGTGGGACCGTCGTCTCAACCTCAAAAACACGCTTTTAGGCTTTTAACGTTAGTTTAATAAACCGAAATACCACAGAACGGTCCCCTTTGGAGCGTTCGCGACTCAAAAACCAAATGTTAACACTGCGCGAGTTTGAATAACCCAAAAAACCGAAACACCAACTAGAAAACCAGCATGACCAGTGATCTCAAGTATCTTTGACCAAAAATCTCGTCAATACGCTTAAATATCAATAATTAGACACCGATGGCTTGGATAGTGATAGGAAATCATGTGTTTTGAGTGCCTGTAGGGTCGGACGATAAAGTGACATGGCTGAAGTATTCTCGCCTGGATAAGTGAGAAATGTGTTCTAGCAAAATGTGCGGGATAAATTCATTTTCTAAACGTAAATTCTGTTTAAAATGGTGCTGGAGGAAGCGTTGGCCCAGGCTGGCGCCGCGTGAACGTTCCTTATAAAACTAGTTTACTTATAATTAAAAAAATAACCTCAAGATGAATTCGTTTAATGCACCGACGACCCAAATAAGCGCGATAGACAAAATGACAACAGTAAAATCTAAATCGGTGGACCTGGAGGGATATGTTATTATTGTGGCTCAAACCAAAGATAACAAAGTCAAGCTCTACGGTAAGTTGTTTTAGCCGGTCGAAAAACACTAGTTTCCTTGTTCGTTAAGATCGAGTCCGCACTCCGCAGCAAGCTCGGCCGAAATTCACCTTCCAATACAAACGGAATTTTGGTTCTCATTTTAAAACTACGTGTTGGATTGTAATGAAACTTTGCTTTCAATGACATGAGGTATATCTATGACTGTTATTAGTTTATACAGCTCCAGCTTATAAAACAAACGAAATAGAGCAAAAACAAATTTTGTATGAAAAATTTCGATGTATTTTCTACTATGTTATCTGAAGCTACATAAATTAATTACAGGCATAGATATACCTTATCCTATTGTAAGTACAAAGTTTCAAATTCAAATTCAAATTCAAAATGTTTTATTTGCAAATATAGGTAGTACATACAGTGATGGTAATCTTACAATAAGTGGTGTCTCTATATTTGACCATCAGGCAGGTTTCAGAGCGGTTGTCCCTGTTCCTTTAACAGTTTCTAACTCGTGGTAGTCGAGTAATGTTTTACTCGTATATAGAATTGTAACATAGTACCTATTAATATCCCCAAAATTCGTCTATTTAAATCATTTACTTCGGGGTACACCACACCTACACGTTATAGTACAGGAATGGAAAATTATCTAACGATGGAAATTAATTTAGTATATAAATTATAATGTAGTAGCTTATAAATTATAATGCTTATACTCTATTCTAAGAATTATCTAACGATGGGACCTATGCCAGCGGTAGTTTCCTTATATTAAAAAAAAAAAATTCACGGATCAGACGGAACAGACGGATCATTATGAGGCCGGCAACCCCTTACTTCACGGCCTCTGTAGTAATGTACAGGGAGCACTAAGTAGCAATGCAGGTCATTTCCTTACGGCTTCTGAACCTATCTGAGAGTACTTACGATATCTGTGTACCTATAGATAAAGTACTGTATGTGTGATTCTATTATGAAACTCGCTACCGCTCGTTTCAAAAAACCACACTCATGTTTTGGGGCCTCTCATTATGTATGAGTTGCATAAACTACTATAAATAGAGCCCAACCAAAGAGTATAATAGGAACTGCCCCTCAGAATAATAACTAAAACATAGAAGCCGGGCAAAAATAAGAGCTTGGTAAAAAGTATCGTATTCACAACACGCTATTACTTTTTGTCTATGAGTGAGTGAGACAACAATCCGCAAGTTCTTTCGTTTTTGACAGTATTGTCATAAGATGAACTGAGGAAAATGTCAAATGGTGGTTTTTGGTGGTCTTTTAATCTAGCCAAATAAAAATATACATAGAGAGTATAGTAGTTATAGACATGAAACCGAGCGACCAGGGGCAAGAGAAAAACCTATTCATGTATTGACAGGTTAATGTACGGCAGCATAATCCTTTTTCTCTTTCACTCTTATAAATTTCGGTATTTCGCCATCGCCTCCTACCTATGCTGCCATAACCCGACCATGAAAAAAAACCCGGTCGGTGATAAGGACAAAGCATGGCACTATTTTCTCTTTCCTCTTATAGGAATCGCAATAAGACTATCTTTCTCTATCAAAGAGTGTCAGGCCCTTGGGATATTACGTACCAAAGAGTAATGTAAGTATAATAGGTAAAAGACAAAACCTCTGAAAATGAAAAGGTGAAAAAAAATTGTTATTGCTGTCAGTCAACATGTCATTCGTTGTTGGTATTTCTTGAATTCTTATTCTTAATGAAGAACTAAAAATAAATAAAGGTAAAGACATTCGTATGTTAGATATCCACCTTAAAAGTATTCCAAGATATTATAGTTTACTTACTTTTGCTACGTAGGAAGTGCTTCTTGTTTAGTACTTAGATATTCGCCATTTTCAAAATTTCCCCACTTTCGAAGTTACCTCAATGCACCTTTCCATTAATTATATACCGTACTCATCCAAACCATATTTTGTCCCAGGATCCCCGTCCGCCGGCAACATGGACAACCTCGAGCTCGCCGACGAAATCATGGACGTGAACGAGACGCGACTGGACGAGATGAACCACACGGAAGTCATCGGACACATTCATGAGGTAATTACCCGAAGCAGGGTAGGTTTACCCGAAATAGGGTAGTTTACCCCATTTGGCTGCATCATAGACAATCGCCGACGAAATCATGGACGTGGACGAGACGAACCACATAATAAGTTATCGGATCGGACACATCCATGAGGTAATTACCCGAAACCAATCATCGAAATTAGAAATCAGCATCAGCAACCCGGGGGCCGGAAACCGGTATTTGCTCCATACAAAAATACCGGTATTATTACGTTCTTTTTCGTTCTTTTGTTTATAATTTCATTTTTAATGGGGCGTTTTAATACTGCAAAATTGTTTCCTAAATACATGATGTTCCAACGTAATGAGCATAAAAAAATTCAAAATATTGGGCTGCTTCGGGGTTTTTAAAAAATACCGGTTCCGAGCCCTGACAGCAACTGCTCCCAGTGTTATGGTAAAGCTTGTCAACCTAAACTTACTCCAAAAGGATACCTATAAATCTTTAAATTTATTTTGAACTTGTAATAAATCTGATATTATTTAATCCGATTTGGGTCAACTGGTGTGCAACATTTATCACGATTTACGACCGATGTCACCAACTTAACCACATGCACGCGATCGGTAATTTATCTGTTTTATGGTTTAGAACTACTAGGGTAATTATTTAAACAAAAAAGAGAAATTTATTTATGCACTTTTAACTATTATTTATCCTGTTTTGAGATTAACTTCTTGGTCGTAGACATACACAGGGTCTCAGGGTAATTTTTGCCATGGTGAAGTGTAAATAGTAGATTGTGTCACAAGGGTGCAAAATGACATAGTTACGGCGTGGGGGTACGTGAGTCCTGAGCGTAGTGAGGGATTAAAATGTTAACGCCCAAATCGAAATAATTTTACAACCATGTCACACACATGCTTTTCACATCACCCATGAGGTAAATAAAATATCGTAGTGATAAAACAGATTTATTTACATTTTCTAAAATAGCTGAATTTATCAAATTTAACTAGAAGCAATAAATGAAAATAACAATGGTTGTGCATTTATTTTTATGTTAATATTTTATACTGGAAGTAAACTGTCCTTGTATAGAAAAGTGCTACTTTGATCCCTTCTAGCAGGGAACAAAATTGTCACTTTGACCCCTCATAGTATTTTATTTTATTTTATACTTTATTGCAACCATGGTTTTCATCAATATACAATTGTTATAAATAAAGTTACAGTATCTCTAGTAGGGAAGAAAAAGCCCTTTTTCAAATCAGAATCAGAATCAGAATAGCCATTTATTAAATTGACACATGCTTATCGTATGTACATTGTTTCATTATTTACATTAATTGCTTATTATTTATTTAACGAATTAATTCAAATTTGAAATGGCCTCTCCTTCAGGGAGAAGAAGGAATTTTTCAAATAAGTACTGTGAAATAAGAATTTCCTATGGGATAACAAGTTTAAACATGTTTTGATATTGAATACAAATATGTTGTTGCAGTGCATCTCGTCCTGTCTCATCAAACTCCGAGTGAAGCGACGTAGCGAAACCAAACTATGTAAGTTTTTTTAATACTTATACTTAGATATTTACTCTGTAGGTACCTATAATAATAATAATAATATATTATTAAATCATTTTACGGTTTAGACTCACTTGTTTTAGTCACTCGCGCGACATGTTTCGGAGAGCCTAGGTCTCCTTTCTCAAGCACTAATAGTGCGAGCAGCGTTCACGACGACCGTGTATTGCGTACTGTACGCAATACACGGTCGTTAGTATGTCTCACAACAGTTTAAATTCGAATAATAATATAGATTAAAATGAGTATTAACTATGATTTTGTATGGGTAGGCGCGAATTCGTCGATTGACACCCCATCTTCCTGTCGGATCGTCGTACCTGTGGTCGTATTGTCACATTACTGCGCGTTTTTAGGGTTCCGTACCAAAAAGGTAAAAAGTAACTGTCCTGGTACTGTCCAAGCAGAAATCAACTGGATACTGTTCAAGCTAACTCTGCACATACTTTGCAAGCGACAGGGTGTGGACGGGTCATAATAAATGACAAATTACTGTGAAAATATCAAATGTGTGTGTATTTTTTGCCTGAAACCATACACAGGAAATCCTAGTTCAGGCATTTGTAAATCACTTTTCTCTAATAACTAATAACAATTTATTTAAGAACAACCACTGTACGATACTTTTTAAATAAAATATTTGGATTTGTATGGTGGCACTAGTTTCCATGCTTTGTGGTTGCAAAGTTACTGCAGAGATAGTTTAGAGAGATCTATCACTTGAATATCTATGAAATAAAACTATGAAAACGGATTATATCGGTGACGGGTGTCACCCGTTGACCACGAACGCTGTAAAGGGTTCGAAACGCCGGGATGTATTATAAATTCAATATACGCGATATCATCCGTTTTCATAGTTTTATTTCATGAGTAACTACCGCGGTAACCGAAGACAATATTACTTGAATATCTAATTGTCTAACTTTAATTATTTTAATCACCGTAATAACTACACAGATAATATCAAACTATTATGGCAATTAAAACTTATTTTAAACCGAGTTTGTTTCAAATACGCCAATCCTGGACTCGCTCCAAATACTCCGCTCTGACATTTATTGCTCATTGCTTTTCAGTAGGCGCTCAGCCGCAATTTGGGGATTATTAAATTAAGCCCCTAATAACGTTATTACATGACATACAATATCGATAAACATTCATTCCCATTCCATTCCCCTGTCGTAAATTTCATGCTGTTGTTGAAACTGTCTGCTGTTCTCTTTAAACGTGGGTTGGAGTTTTATTACAGAACTTTTACCACATTTGCCAAATATTCCTATGGATTTAAAAATAGTTATTTGTTATAGTTATTAAGATACTCTGTAACTAACAAACTATGGATCAGCTCGGTCTGAAATAAATGATTTATTATTATTTATTATTATTATACAAGGGTGCAAAGTTGTATTTTACCCGCGAGTGTGGAATTGAAACACGAGAAGTAAAATACATTTGCACCCGTGTGTAACACAAAACTTTTCCCCTCACTATAGCGAGGAAAGTGCAACATCCATAGGCTTTAGATCATCTTCATCAACTGGAATCACTCATTTTTTACGCTATTATAACAAAAAACTCTCGAAATTCTGTACTTTTACGTGAGAAGTTTTAAAGCAAAATTTTTGTTGTCAATGTTGACATTTCTGACGTATGAAATGTCAATGATGCGTTTTGCAATTGCATCGACTTAACTTGTGCGTTCAGAATTATATTTAACATAATTATTAAAAAACAAACGTTTATTATGGAATTTAAAGGTTTATGACTTAAGATCATTAAATAAAGCTAAATCTGGTATTTTTTATTAGATTTTCAAATCATTTATCTAATGATAATTAATATCGAACGAACCATTATTATGGGCGTTTTACGTTTTGTTATCTGTCAAGCTACTTAAACACGCTCCATCCAAGGTCAAATTACTTTCCCCACTAGTGGATAAAATGCGTTTTTCCCCGCTTGTTTTAAAGGATAAAAGACGGCTTTCCGAGCTAGTGAGGGGAAAAAGATATTTTAACGATCGGTTAGAATAGAATAGAATAAAATATATTTTATATTTTTTTATATATTTTAGCCTGACTCTCTAACTAAAAGATGCAACATTCCTTTACTGTTATCTTTCTTGATACGTAACAGTAAAGTAATTTTCTTGTTAACTTTTGCAGTTTGTTGCAAATTAAAGTTATAAACAAAGTTACGGCATTATGGACATTATGGTGTAGCTTGTTCCTGACGGTCTTGGATGATTCGAAGCAAAGCAAAGCAGGAGTAGGCTGTTTTCATTATCTGAAAATAAATAAAATTAGTTTTTTTTTTAAATTTCTTTTTTGATACATAGGCTTTTATCGATGACTGTATTACTTTTCTTTCAACAGGTAACAAATACTCATCGAGACAATTCTAACAAACCACACTTCTTCTAACACCTAACTTCACAATTCTAACACCTAAATTTAAACCACCTTTTTTAATGTTCAATTTTGCTAGATCACTCTTGCATCTAGGGTTGCCACCTATACTATAATATATAGTATCGTACTATATTTTAGTCACTTGTACTATATATTATACAAAAACAATATAGTACGAAAATACTATATTTTCATCACTCAAGAATGGGGTATACAAATGTCACCGATATCGCATCGTATGCGACTTGGATTTTTAATTCGCCTCAAATTGGTGCCTTTTTTTAAATTTCCCAGTAAATACTATATTTTTTCAATATTTTGACAAAATTACTATATGTGTATAGAAAAAAGGTGGCAACCCTACTTGCATCAGCCTCCATACCATAACCACCACGAAACCCTTGTAACCAAAACTATCTATCCTTTATACTTAATCTTATTTATTTTTTATTTTTATTGCAAATGTTTTGTATGTTTTAATTATGGATCAATGTTATCTGGATTAAATGATTACTACTAAAACCCTTGGAAGAATTATATCAGTTAACTTCAACACGAAGCCTATTTATTTGAGTCGTCGAGACCTGCACGGCGGCGGTTACATGACATGTACTTGTGTGACTCGTGTCAGAAGTCAGAAGCCAAGTCTCATAATTAGAGTCCCTGCGCAATTAAATTCGTTGTTTTTTTTTGTTTGTACTTACCTGTATGTAAACTGCCAATGAGAGAGGAAATATCTTGAGTCCAGTGATGACAACAGGGTTCTTGGCTCTCTCCATCAAGAGCTTGATGCTGCTTTTGTAGCGCTTGGAACGCGGCAGCCATTCGCTTTTGTACGCTGCCGTTGTCAACGCTTCACTCTGCACACGCATGGACAAAAAATAACTTAATAATTTATTAGGGTTCCGTACCCAAAGGGTAAAAACGGAACTCTATTACTAAGACTCCGCTGTCCGTCTGTCCGTCTGTCTGTCTGTCACCAGGCTGTATCTCATGAACCGCGATAGCTAGACACTTGAAATTTTCACGGATGATGTATTTCTGTTGCAGCTATAACAACATGTACTAAAAAGTACGGAACCCTCGGTGCGCGAGTCCGACTCGCACTTGGCCGGTTTTTTATTTACACGCACGCATTTTTATCGTATTTATGCTCTTGGGCCATGTATTTAGCGTGTTAGTATAGACGAGGTCCAAGATTTTCTTCTGACACGTGCTACTTTTGTCCCTGGCCGACGGGACAGAATATCAACAAGAAATAGATCCACCACCCACTTACCTCGTAGGTCAGCTGGGTCCCAAGCCAGGCCGGGACGAAGATCTGCAGGTTCATCGCCATAAAGTAGCCAACCATGAACATTTGTGTCTCAAGGGATGAAGGCTTTAACATGGAATTATACGATGAAATAAATACTTTCAAAATAAATACAATGAATACTTAAATATTGAAGCGCATTGAATATTAGCTATAAAGTAAGTAGGATATATATAAAGGGGCCCACTGACTATCAGTTAGCCAGACGATGTCGGCCTGTCAGTTAGAACAAAAATTTGACAGTTTCGAACAACTGACAGGCCGATATCGTCCGGCGGACTGATAGTCAGTGAGCCCCTTTAAGTATAGTAAAGGTCGGTTGCACCAAACCGTCTGTCACCGTTTTACCGTTCGCTAAACTTTATTGTATGGAAAGTTTCATAGTTCTCTGCTGCTTGACGTTAATCAGTCTGTTAATTGTGGTTGGTGCAACTGGCCCTTTGTCAAGATCAGTAAAGACGCATCAATGTCTATGAAAATTTCCGTACAAACGCTCATTTTGAACCCCCGACGACGCAAAAAGTGGGGTGTTATATGTAAATGTTTGACGCCAATGTCTGTCTGTCTGTATGTCTGTGGCATCGTAGCTCTCTAATGGATAGGCCGATTTCGATGCGGTTTTTTACGTGAAAGCGAGTTTTCCTGCGGTGGCTATGTTCCATAGAAATCGGTCCAGCAGTTTAAAGAGTTTTGCAAAATTTGTAAGGCATTTTTGTCATAAACTGGATTTTATTGGCATAAACATCCGAGCGGCACAGGATCGGTCGGAGTGGCGAGCCTTGGGGGAGGCCTATGTCCAGCAGTGGACGTCTATCGGCTGACATGATGATGATGATGAAACATCTGTACTGTATTTAAGCAACTTAATCACACAATGACGCATGCCGCGTGTACAGACGTGTGCGCCCTGTGGTATAGTATAGCTCTACAGTTTACAAATAGGGGTAGGTATAGCTCTACTGTTTACAAAATAGAGTTAGGTCTAAGCTGTACAGTTTGCGTTCAAAAGTACATATCTGCTACATTGTTTTACATTACACGATTAAAGTTGTATACCTATGAAATGGTACATATTTTGAGTAATTTTTAGGGTTTCGTACCCAAAGGGTAAAAACGGGAGCCTTTCACTATGACTCCACTGTCCGTCTGTCAGTCGGTCTGTCTGTCTGTCACCAGGTTGTATCTCATAAACCGTGATAGCTAGACAGTTGGAATTTTCACAGATGATGTATTTCTGTTGCCGCTATAACAACAAATACTAAAAAGTACGGAACCCTCGGTGGGCGAGTCCGACTAGCACTTGTCCGGTTTTTTGGTTACTACAGTCTGACCAAGCTAACTGGCGGAGTTTGGAACTATCATCATTAATGTCAATTTTATTTACAATGTCACTGCCACACTTGTTTCTGTTAAAGTCGGTGCAGAGTTAGCTTATATTAGACGGATGCTGACTGTATGTATACAAATAATTGTGACGTTTTCAACCAAAAGGTACCACATTGTCGCTTGTCGATAAGGTTGATTTAGAATTGAAGCTATATGGAAATAGCGCCTTATTGCCAACCGACAATAAGTACCCTTTTGGTTGAAAATAGCACAATTATTGCACTTACCAGAAGTAAACCGCACATGATGACGCATATGATGCCGGACCCGATCCCGTACTGAACGAACATCGTTCCGCCGATCACAGCCTGAAATCTGTCGCAGTACCTGAAAAGTACGGTTACTTTTCTTTATCTACGCACATATCGTTAGTGCTGTAAAATGCGTTCAGAAACTGTAGGAAATGACCAGCATTATTACAACCAATTTTGCTACTGAGAACTTCCTTATCTAGTAGGGAAAAATCTGTACTTTAATGTTATTACATTATAGATTTTTGTGGTTATGAGTTTGAACTTGGAACAGCTGTCGGAACTCCAGTGGGTCTCTATTTTAGTATCCAAAGATTCAATATTTTTTTTTAAATATAAACCGCACGACATTTGATCTCGAGTGACATGAGAATAGGGACTTCATTCGTTTGTCTATAATTAAAAAAAAAAAACATTCGTGTTGACGGAGGATCGAATTGCCGCCATTACTGTTGTCATTTGTTTGTTGGTTTTTTGCCGTTACGATAGTAGAATTGTAAAAAGTTGTTTGTAATTTAGGTACAGTAAGTACGTACGTAGTTGAAAATACAAGAAGTTTGCTTCTGTATTTGTTCAATTTTATTTTTTATTGCATTATTTTAATATCTATAGTCTATAGATATTTTACAGGAAGCACTAGTAGCAATGCAGGTAATTTCCCTACGGCTTCTAAACCCATCTTAAGAGTACTTATGATATGTGTGTAGATAAAGTAGTGTATGCAACTGTACATAATTAGGCCTTAAAACACTCGTGTGATTATATTATGAAACTCGCTGACGCTCGTTTCATAAAACCACACTTGTGTTTTAAGGCCTCTCATTATGTATCAGTTGCATAAACTACTATTATGTAATCAGAAAATCAGAGTTACGCTATCAAAATATTTTCTATGTAATAAAAGAAAGATGGCTATTCGGGTTAACCTTCAGCTACAGATGATTCAAGTTGCGGAAAGTTTCCAAAAAGTTGGCAAAGTTCTCGGAAATTTTAGGAACGTTTTCACAGGAAATTAACGAAACTTTAATTTTTTAACTGGCAAAATTCCATCCCCATACGAGAACACGTGAAGTGTCTGTTATTTTTCCATGTGGAATTATCGCAATTTGGGAATATTTACGACGGCACATCAGTACTACCCGTTGGCTACAATTTGGCCGTTACCCCCCGGCCCACTTCCCTGCATCACCCCCTCTGACGCCTTATCCACTCCGCTACCGCAGCTATACAACATACAACTACTTTTATCCTTACATTTAAGAGTCCCCGGCAAGCTCGGTTCTCCGTACAAACGTAGTTACGCTCTTATTTTAAAGCGACTAGTAGCTAGATTGCTCTGAAACTTTGTACTTACAATGGGATAAGGTATATCTAGGTCTGTAATTAGTGTATGTAGCTTCAGATATCATAGTAAAAAAATTACAGCGAATTTAAGTTTTTAATACAAAACTTGTTTTTGCTCTATTTCGTTTGTTTTATATACTAAAGTTATATAAACTAATTACAAACCTAGCCATACCTCATGTCATTGTATGTGCAAAGTTTCATTACAATTCAACACGTAGTTTTAAAATGAGTACGAAACTACGTTTGTATGGGAAGATGAAATTCGGCCGCGCTTGCCGGGGGTGGCACAGAATAACTAATAGCCGGGGGCTCTTAATATAATTACAAAAAATATTAAATAAAATGAGCATTAAAAAATAAAGTACGAAATTTTTTGTCGACAGTATTAGTAATTATACCTGTGAATTGTGACGTTATCATGTAACTGCCGGCTTTCCGTACCAGTTTCAGCTATTCAAACAGAACACTTAACCTGCATATAATAAAATATGTCCCATAGCTCTTATGTCAGCGAATAAAGAACTATGGGACACATTTTTGAGTCAGTAATGCACCCATATTTTTACACTTGTACAGAAATCGAAATTGTCCATTTCCAAAATAAAAGTTTCCTTTGTTTCCTGTAAATTTTGCCTGAAATTTCCGAGAACTTGTCAGATATTTTTGCTCGCTTTGTTGCAGATCTTACGGGTTTGTCCGTCTGTCTGTCTGTGGCATCGTAGCTCTTAAACGGATGGATCGATTTCGATGCGGTTTTTTTTACGTGAAGTAACCTTAGGCCAGGATTACACTCGTAAGTTTTACTTACGTAAGTAGGGACAAAGCTATTTGCTAGAATGAGATAACGATATTCATATCTCATTCTGTAGTATAGCTGTGTCCCTACTTACGTAAGTAAAACTTACGAGTGTAATCCTGGCCTTACGTAAGTAGAGACAAAGCTATTTGCTAGAATGAGATAACGATATTCATATCTCATTCTGTAGTATAGCTGTGTCCCTACTTACGTAAGTAAAACTTACGAGTGTAATCCTGGCCTTACGTAAGTAGAGACAAAGCTATTTGCTAGAATGAGATAACGATATTCATATCTCATTCTGTAGTATAGCTGTGTCCCTACTTACGTAAGTAAAACTTACGAGTGTAATCCTGGCCTTACGGTAGTTCTTAGCTTGTTAGCTATGTTTTATAAAAAATGGCAGCTTGAAGAGTATCAGCCGTTTTCCAAAATAATGTAAGGGATGTATTATAAATTCAATATGTATACGCGATATAATCCGTTTTCATAGTTTTATTTCATGAGTAACTATCGCGGTAACCGAAGACAATATGATGTAATCGAATTTAAACTGTTGTGAGACATACCATAGAGTGGTAATACTAGAGCGGTACTGTCATAGTAAATTTTGTAACCCCAGTAAATTCACTGCCATCTGTCGACACACTAAAACTAAAAATAAATATTTATAAAAATACGATAAAATGTATTTAAATATGGATAAATGATTTTTTTTATTTGCATTAATTATTTTTATGATTTTGACCCATGTTCTTTCACTGATATGCGTTAAAATTGTTAAATAACAAACGAATCCGTCAACGCCATCTATACGACAGTAAGCCAAAGCTAGTAGCGCCCTCTGAACGAGAATCAAATTTTCTTGATTTTCGAGGCACGTTTTTTCCTTAGACTGTATTCATATATTACGGAGTTATATCTAATTTTACATGTCGCGCGAGTGACTAAAACGAGTGAGTCTAAACCGTAAAATGATTTAATATGATGTAAGGCATTTTTGGTATAACGCGTATCGGGTTTTTACATTTTTAATTTTAAAGTTTATCGGCCTTCTCCATTACATGATAAAAACTGTTTTGCAAAACTAAATAATTTCATTCATTCGGGAGTAATTAACGTGGAAAGTGATTGAAAGTTTAATATTAAATATCTGACCCTAAATCTATTCAATCAAATGAAGTAGAAATACATACTTACTCTAAAAGCAACTCGTAATGATTCAAAATTTTACGCAGTTTGTATTGTGGTTTAAGGTCCATTATTATTGATAGGCCGCCAATAGATTTTTCCATTTTCAAATTTTCCAAATCGTGGCACAGCACCTTCACTTGACCTATGGCCAAGGTCATAAAACCCGCTATCAAAGTATCAATATTGACATTATACATCATGTGACCATACATGAAGAGGGATTGGTAAATAAATATTGAAGTAAAATAATCATCCCTCGTTTGGTCCGAGAGAAAATAATATTTGCAAATGGGTAAATCCAGCGTGTTCCCAAAAATCCAAAACCCGAAAACGGGAAATAGTACTTGTGAGAAATAAGTGAAATTCGACAGCAAGGTGTTTAACAATAAGTATTTCTTGTAATAGTCGTTGTGTTTCATAACAATTTCCCTGCCAATTTCATCGTTCCCTTTGAATTCTTCGCAGTCAAGCATTTTGAAAATGGAGGCGATTTTTTTTCTTTTAAAAAGTATCATAGACAGTTTGCCGCCCACTGCTATTTCGGTAAACGTGAAAATGATTTCTCGTATGAGCGTCTCGATTCGTCGCGGGGTGTGATAGAGGTTTAAAGTCAAAAGGGCATTGTAGGCTACGTAGCTGATGATAAGAAAGGGGAAAGAAAATAATTTATAATATTTTTCGGGTATTTTTCCAGGCCACAGACCGAAGACAGTCCAGCAGAATCGGTTCTGCTTGAAACTGTCGGATTGCTTGAAACCGTCGGAACTATCTGACTGCTTGATTTTGTTAGATTTGTTGAAACTGGGCGTCGGCTTAGAACTGCCAGATAGCTTGGACGCCATGATGAGGAATAAAGGAAAAGGGTTGTACTTCGACATTTTCAGGAATTATATCGTTTACATAAAGGCGTTTACATATTGGAACTTTTGTGGGATGCTTTAGCAATACTGAGCATATAATACCTATATAAGAACTTAAGAACGTCGGTTTTTTATCATCTGTCACGTTCTAACAAGTATGCAAGTGCGAAAGTGACGCATGACATGACAAGTGATAAAAATGCTGAAACTGAACTGATCATATAAAAATAAAAGGTCCAGTTACTTTTATGTTATAACTTTGAAATGTATGTACTTACTTTTAATAACGAAAGCCCGCCTCGGCCATGGGTGACTTGGTTACTTTTTCCTTGCTATGATATCTAATTCAGTTTTATTTTAATGACGAATAAATATGAATATTTATAGACAGTACGAGTGGCACTTTATTTTTATGTGGTTGTAAAAACTAACTGGCTTGTAGTTGTAAAATAAAATGACCAACAGTCTGCAACGCGCCCGTAGTTCATAATTCTGAAATGCATGAATTTTGGAACAAAAAACATCAACGCGTTTCATTTTGACAGTTGATTTCTTTTAAACTAAAATATGTTCATAATTATACCACAGAATAAATAATAGTACTAGGTACAGAAGATTCACTCTCTAACAAAACGCGTCTATTACGACGGATATGACCGCAAGGTGGCGCAAGCGCGAACAGGCGTCAGTTCCGTAGCTGTGCGTGGCAATTACTATGGCTAGACCCCAGAATTGGGGGCGGCCGCATGTACTTGTAGCGGCGTGACGAAATCGCGGAGTGAGTCACGCCTGATTATACTTACAATGTAACGGAGAACAAGCAACAGTGCCCCTAGTGTAAGTGCCCCAAGTGTGACGTACGCGTTGGCGTTAAGTGTCATTTTGTATGGGATTTTGAGTTTTAAAATCCACCGCACTGACATGCAGCGGGTGCGAATACAACGACGTTTCTTTCTGCGACAAGCTTTAGTTTGTGTCTTCCGGGCTACATCGTGGCAATTACTCTCTCCTCATTATATTTATACAAAGCGATAAAGTAAACGTAAATTCATAAATTTCTAAATTTCGATTTTAAAAATTCAATTTTGTATGATGTTATTTTTATGACAGTTATCAAGTGTGATCACACCTTTACGTGTGACACTATAATTTAATCGAAGGTGTTATTTTTTCAAAGCGACGTAACGGCAAAAAAAAAGATACTTTATTAGTCATTACTCGTAATGATATACTGTACTGTAGCATTTCATTCATTGTGTAATTAGGGCATTTTAAAATTGTTTTAAGCGATTTTCTTTGACCTTCCGCTTCGTCACACATTTCTTTTTATTTATCTGACTGACACAAAAGACAGACATTTTTTATTTAAAGTTATCCCTACTAATATTATAAATGCGAAAGTAACTGTACATCTGTCTGTGTTACTTTTTCACGCTTTAAGCGCTAAACGATTTAGATGAAATTTGGTATGGAGGTAATTTGAGGACCGGGGAAGGACATAGCTTTATTAAATGTAGAGCTCCACAAAATTTTTTTTTGTTTTTTTTTTAAATAAAAAAAATATTTTTGAAAATTAAGGTGAAAAAGGGGTTGAAGGTTTTACTTTCATGCGAATGAAGTAATTTAAAAACGCCATACGGGTGGGGCCTATAATAACCTAAGCAAAAAATTAAACTGCTGCCTGTAGGATTCCTCAGATTGACCAACATTTGTTCAGCGACTTTTAAAAATAACTTTATTTTTATTTTTAGTGCACTTTAAAGTTTATTTTAAGCTAATATTGCGAATTTGGTGACGTTTAAAGCGTGAGGCCCATCCGTCGTGACCGCTACTCACTCAGGCACTGTTAGTGCTTGAAAATGGAGACCTAGGCTCTCCGAAACATGTCGCGCGAGTGACTAAAAACACGTGAGTGAAACCGCTAAGTTACTTAGTTAAGTGAGAAGCAACGTCAATTACAACGATGATGGCGTATAATTAAAGATAATAATATTAATAATTGGCTGGAAACGACACAAGTAATCGGCCATATTCGGCCTTTCCCTAGTCCTTACACCCTGGCGGGTGCTGCCTCTGCGTGCGTCCAATGACACGGGCAAGGGCATCATGTGTCAAAAGGGCCTCTACGTGTTGGATTCGGCTCCGCGCACGTCTCCCAAAGATCCGGAAAACCATTGTTCCGGGATGGGAAAGACGTATTAATAATTATAGTATTTAGTTTGTATGAAAAATAGAAAATCTAGACTTCATAATTTTTAAGTTACTGAACAAAAGTGTCATCGTTTCAGGAATACAATCTATGTTTTAATTATTTGCTCGTGTTAGATCCCACCCGGTATAAACATGCATAAAATTTTATACGAACTGATTTTCAAACATTGCACCCTATTCATACGTCTTTCGCTTCCAATTTCCAAAGTTTCCCAGTTTTGCGGAGTTTCCAGGATAGAATTCCAATTCCCGAACTTTAAAGAACGAATTCAAAGATGCCCTAATTTCGGAGCCTTTCTAGAAAGTAAAACTACATTTTACAAACCTATTCAGTTTCCTTGCCGCTCTTTGCAAATAACAGGATTATGAAGTAAGTCCGAATGCCTTTGACATTACCAACTTAATTCTTCACTTGTCAAAACCCAATCTAACTTTTAAGCTAACAACATAAGAGCTAAATTCGAATGTGAAGGAGTTTAACGACAGCAGTGGTGCCGCGTCAGTATTTGTACGTTACTTCACGTCCGCCTTTGCGCCTTCAAAATAGCGTATGTAGCTCGATGCGACAGAGTTCTAAAGTCGTTGAGTAACGGCGTTATTGGAACCCTGTAGCTGTAAATTGAGGTTGTAGTGCAGCCCGTTCGCGTGTATTAGCGCGCTGGCTACGTATTCGCTCGGACATGACAGCCTTTGAGGTTATATTAAAACGGTGTTGCCATAATTGGAAATCTCCCGCGGATTGGGGACATTTTGAGAGGCATTTTCATTTTTGACAGCATAGATTGGGAAATGGAAATTGGGGAGTTTGAAGCAAATTAAGTTCCTTTTTCATTTTGCCGTTGAAGTTTTACACCTTGTATGGTTAAAATCTTACTTTGTTTCTTTTTGTAATTCGCCTATTTTACTGGGCTTTTCCATAGCGGTTCAAGGGCCAATTTGTCAAAAATAGGCATGATTAGATAAATGTATGGTTAGGGTGTCCAATATTACGTATAGTCTGCATCTTCTCAAATGATTTTTACGTCTAAGACGGTAATCTTTTAAACAAAAGCCATTGTTTCTTTTATGCGAGCGGTTGGCCATTGTGTACCATTGTTAGACACAATGCCACGCGCCGTGGCACGCGCTCGGAGATAATGGCACACAATGGCCGACCGTTCTAAAAAAGAAACAATGGCTTTTGTTTAACAGATTAGGGTCTTATACATAAAAATAATTTGAGAAGATTTATACTATAACAGGGGGTAATTAAGGCATCGTACCATCGTTCTTATCTTACAATTCACTTTCCATTTATAATGCTTACTGCCAATACATATATAAGAGCCACCAATGATCAGAGGGCCTACCGCGAACACCGTAGTTCGCAAATTGCGGGCATCTTCCTCTTTTACTCCAATTAAGGCGTAATAAGAGTGACAGGGAAAGATGCTAACAATTTGCGAAATTTGGTGTTCGCGGTAGACCCTCAGTTAAGCGTGTTGCTGTTAGTATAATCGTTTAAACAGTTGATTGACAAAATATAAACCTTATTAAAAGGGACTAAGGGCTATTATTGGTCAGTGGAATGAGGGGCGATAAATATAGCCTATTGGGTCAGTGATGTCGATTTATTTTAGACTTAGGTAATCGTGTCACGGTGTCAGTTAGGGTGAGGGTGGGAATTTATTCTGAGGGAACTGTGTGGCTACCACCAGTTTGGCACTGACATAAACGCTATCGAGAACGTAACTTACTTTTTATGCATCTCGCTCGTACTCGCATATTCGTGCGAGCGAGATGTATAGAAAGTAAATTACGTAGACGTTAGCGTATATGTCAGTTTTGACACTGTCAGTGACTCATGGTACGGGTACAGGTTGATATTTTAGTACCTATAAAGTAAATTTAAAAGCATTTTGGAATATGGATTTTTGGGAAGAGCGGATAACTTAAAAAACGATGCAAACTTTAAACCACAGAATAAGTAATAGTATTATCACACTAAACGGAATGCAGTATGAGTTGTAATGTAAAAAATTTCTTCTTCACTGCTATGTCTGTGCTATGTGTTGGTTTTATTTATTTATTTAAACTTTATTGCACATAAAATTATAAGTACAAATGGCGGAGTTAATGCCATAAGGCATTCTCTACCAGTCAACCACTGGGCTAAAAAGAGATGGTTGTTAGGTGCAGGATTAATACTCGAAAAATTAAAACGATAATCGCTACGCTAATCGGTTTTAAGTCCCGAGTCAATTGAGTCTTTTTAAACGCAACTCAAAAGAACTCTTCATTGGCCAGTTGGCCACATCATCTGTTGTAGATGCTTGTTGCGGCGCTTGAGGGTTCATGGGGTCCCGCATCGTCGTTGATGGCTATAAAGTCCTATCACAACGCGACATTTCTTGCCACATCGATCGAACACAAAACGCGAGTCCGCAGGTGGTAGAGCACGACGAAGACTTTTCCGCTTAAGGTTCTCCAGCCCGTCATCATCGTGCCTTGATGTTCCGACTTTAATGTCGTGACGCCATTCCGGTCTCGTTTCAGATAATTCGAGTTTACTCTACTATTTTTCGTTAACCCGCTCACCCGCTCCGTGCACCCGCGCCATTTAGCGGACGCCCTAAACCAACACTAGTGGCGCATAGCAACGCTATAGTAGTCATATCCAAACATTATTATTTTAAATTATTTAAATAGCCTTTTGTAGCACACAATTGTTAAAAATATCTTAAAATACTTACCACGAACGCTGTAAAGAGTTCGAAACGTCGGGATGTATTATAAATTCAATATACGCGATATAATCCGTTTTCATAGTTTTATTTCATGAGTAACTATCGCGGTAACCGAAGACAATATTAAAATACTTTACCAATTCCAATAAGAATCTTATTAGAAACGTAAGTTTATTTAAAACATACGCTTCAATGACAACATTGACGTCATCAAACAAAAAAATGGAACATTAACAACAGTCATGGCAACCCGCAAAACCGAGAGAGAGGGAAACAGGTTTCAGAACAGTCGCCGCCGTACGACTGTGCAGTGTTTTTAAATTCCGTCGAACATATTTAGGCAACAAAACCCGTGTTTTGCTGCCCAAAATCAGTGTTTAAACGATCAATTTTGCTTCTAAGTTTATTAGTAGTGTGTTCAGTGTATAAGTGTAGTTCTGTGAGCGTATATTGAGTGGTCATTTTCTGTGAAAGGTGAGTGAACTGTGGCGTCCAAGGATGCCCTTCTGAGTGGTGTTGTGAAAAATGCCGGTTTTTTAATGCTTTCTTTTTTTAAAGCGCATTGGCATTGACATGCCGTTTTATTGGGTAATTGGACTATCAAATTGCCAATTGGATTGCACAACGATTTAGGTCGTTAATGCTATAATATCATCAAATATTGCTGAACGTGAGAAACTGCGTACGCTCACCTACTAAAACTAGTTCGAATCTTTAAAACAAAACTTACGATTATGTAAGTTACAGTATTTTCAATAAAGTAAAGATCTATTGAATGTGTACGATGTGTAAAGTTTAAGAAAATTTCGTGCTTCGAATTTGACAGCTAAATGAGATGGCGCTGTGCGGCTCTGTAAATTATAAGGTAAAGACTGTCAACTGTTGACGTTTGACAGTTCAGTGACGACGAAACATATGGCGAACACAGTACAGATGGCTGTTTCGGCTGTCAAACTAGGGGGGCCATGTTTTTTTCTTAGACTTTACTTCTCTATAACAATAATTATTAGGTAGGTAACTATTTGATTTAAGCGTATAATACGTATGACAGTCATTACATAAGCCTTGTAAGAAATGCATATACTTGTGACCCAGGTGGCCGAATGGCTCAGGCACCTGCCGCGATAGCAGAGAACGCTGATTCGATTCCTGCCTTGGGCACTGGAGACCTTGGCCATTTATGATATTACCAAAGAGTGTATAGAGGGTTATTGTCATAGTAAATTTTGTAGTCACAGTAAATTTACTGCCATCTATTGACACAGGATTAAAACTAAAAATGAAAATACCGCTACTCACTCAGGCACTGTTAGTGCTTGAAAATGGAGACCTAGGCTCTCCGAAACATGTCGCGCGAGTGACTAAAAACACGTGAGTGAAACCGCTAAGTTAGTTAAGTTAATATGTCTCACGATAGTTTAAATTCGATTAAAAATGAAAATGTTTAAAAATATCAAAAAATTTAATATTATATGGATAAATGATCTTTTATTTTTATTTATTTATGAATTTAATTTTTAGTATTTTTTAAAATATTTATTTAAAAATATTTATATATTTATTTTATTATATATTTATGCCACTGACGTGCACGACGAACAACCGCCGCGGACACTCGTGCCTGAGGATGGATTCCCAAAGAATCCGAAACATGTCGCCAAAAGCGACTAAAAATAATAGTGAGTAAAAACCGTACTGATAAATATTTTGAAATATGTCTCACGATAGTGAAGACGTGCGACGTGAGACGAAGTGCGAATATTTATTTAATTTTTAGAACGGCATATGACTTTGACCCTTGTTCTTTCACTGATATGGTGTTAAAATTGTTTAATATCAAACGGTGACGCCATTTACAAGAGTACTTATGGGCCAAAGGTATGGCGATGGCGTGGCGCCGTTGCATCTATTTGAGCATAATTTTATTTTTATTTTTGAAGTAAGTTTTTTCCTTAGAATACTTAATCTTTGATTTTAAGCTAATTTTGCGGTTTCACTTACGTGTTTTTAGTCACTCGCGCGACATGTTTCGGAGAGCCTAGGTCTCCATTTTCAACCACTAACAGTGCCTGAGTGAGTAGCGTTCACGACGGGCGGGCGTGGGCGGGGTCTCACGTACGCAATTAAATTCAATTATATCTTTGATATATGTATCTATATTACTTAGTCCTACAGTTTGTATTATTCCACAGACCAATTCCTATAGAAAAGAATCGCTTCTAATTTTATGAGTCTATCTCGTTAGGTATAACTGGCGATAAAAACTGAATCCGTCAGACCAGTTCGCCTTGGGCCCGAGCGTCGGCAAAACCATTACATAATTATAACCGCATCATAACTTAGATCCACAGACTATGGATGTCAGTACGGTGATACCTGGGCTATAACCGCGAAAATCGAAGTGCGCAAATTGCGGGCATCTTTCTCTGTTAATCTTCACGCCTTCATTGGAGTAAAAGAGAAAGATCCCCGCAATTTGCGAATTTCGGTTTTCGCGGTAGGCCCCCTGTAGCACCCCACGGTCCTTATATTTGAGTCGCTTAACTTCAAACTCGGGTAAATCCATCTGTCAGATTATGCCATTTTGGTATTAAGAAAAGATAATAGGGTAGATATTTGCTGAGAGGGTCGAATGGATTTAACAGAGTTTGAAGTCAAGCGACACATATTTAATTTGTACTAGCTCCAATGAACTTATCATTATTATATTATGGAACAGAGTTACTATTATTTTGTTTCGTTCTAACTAATAAAAAACAATTTTCGAATACCATTGATACAATGCCGACTGCCTATTTGTTTTATGGTTGTAAATTGCTTGGAGATAGGTGCTATTAGACAATTCTGCACTTCAAGTGCAAGCGGAGCACAACTAAATAGCAGTTGGAACAATGTTTTCAGCACTAAAAATAAAAATAATACACGTGATTTAAAATTATGGAGGACTAAAGTCTTATCCCAATTTTCAATTTACCTCAACGCACCTTACCACAAAACATTATGGTGCCGTACAGCCCCGTCTAGTTCAGATGTCAAACTCGACGGCACGATTTTTTCTCAGAGAATCAATGAATGTTTAGTTGTCTTCAATGTTCCGCTCGGCGCGATATTGGCGCGATAGATCGTGTTGTTAGTTGTTAGTGCGATAGTCACTCAAAACAGCTGTAATTATTTTAACTACTTAGTAAACATTGTTACCCAGTTATTAGGTATACTTACTAATGTTAGGTGTCAAGTCACGCAAGCAAGTTTTCTGACTCATCCTCTAGTCATAGATCATAGCTCAATAAGGTAGTTGACGCATGTTGAATTTTATAACTAAATCTAGTTAAATAGATAGAAAATGAGCAATTTATCACAATAAATTGGAAACTTAAAAAATATATGAGATAAATAAAAAAATACAAGTTTCGAAAAAATAAAACTTTTTTAAAAACTGAAATAGGTAAAAAATAACGGTACCATTCGATTCCTTACATTTCATTTAAAAAAATATTGTACTGCAACAATATACATAAACGCAACATTTCACCGACAAAATCGCAATTTTCTTGTTTTCCATTTCCATACATCGAAACGGCTTCTAACTCTTCTAAGCAAAGCGGCTTCTAAGCAAAGTGACACAGTGACGTCACGATGTGTTGCCATTTGTGTTCGAGCGTATGCTCAGTAAAGTGGCGATGCCAGACTTTGACCATCATTTGTGACTTTTCTATTGCTTTAAGACAATGGGTCCTATACAGACATTAGATCCTCAAAACAACTGCATTCGCGCGCGCTGCGCTCGTGTGTGTATATCACTTTCGCACAAGTATGTATGTAAGTTCAACCGAGATTGACGCATGCCACGATATGCTATGCAATCCGCAGATCTTCAAAGTTGCCATTCAACAAGTCAAAAAGAACATGCGGGGTGTATAAAGAAACACTCTATTTAATTTAACCATCAACACTCAGTATCAGCTATACCTTGACGTCTTGTCCCGAGTCCCGAGATACCACATTCTTCATTTTCACTACAGTGGAAAACCTGACACAAACACCCAGCCAAGCACATACATAAATGTTAGACTTTAGACTGCTAAAATCATAAGTTCATAACCTTTCCTTTTGGCTTTGAAGTCAGGTCAATGTGGAGAAGATAGTCTATAAGGGAAGATGGTCTACAAGCTCTTCGTTGCTTTCTACTCTTGTGTTTGTACATAAAGTTACTCCACTCTCCACTCACAGAAGGTCGGTAGAGTAGGAGTTTCTGACTGTGTCTGAGCGACGTAGGTATACAATTTTTTTTTATGATGAATAGGCAGGCGTTTGACCACGATCCCACCTGATAGTAAGTGATGATGCGGTTTACGGTGGAGCACGCTTACCTATGAAATACCTTGCCTTGAAGGGCCCCAGATTGTACTCATGCGGAAACACAGACTCGGACAGGGCGTTCCACTCCTTGGCAGTTCGCATAAGAAATGTGGAAGCAAAACGCTTCGTGCGTATTTCTGGAGTTCCTACCATGAAGCGATGCCGGCGTGCCATTTGTCTTGTAGTTAGTTACAAATACGGTAGTTATTGTCCTATGACGATCTCTGCAATCCCATAATCCTTCCTATTGGCTTTGATGTAGTCTTGTAAAAAAGATGTCCAAATTAGATACAAGGAAGGTTGCATACACGTTTTAATTAAGTACTAGTCGGCAGGCATTTAAATGCAGCACATGCAATGGAATGCAATCAAGATATTCAAGATATAGTGATAATTTAACAGTGCGCAAAGCCCACTGGTGCGTTCTTGCAATAATTCCTGGCGTGTCTAATGACGCCATTTATATCTAATGGCGCAAATTGAGGAGCTGTTTACGTTATCTTCGTGACCTGGTAAACCAAGGGCTTTTTCATTAAATGATTGATTAAATCTTGTTGAATACGGCACTGATTATGATAGATCAACTTCACTGAATAACCTGCTGGTTTCTCAATAGCTAGACGAAGCTGTTCGAACCCCTGGTGTAAATTACATTCGATACCGTGATGTGCGTTGGCGTTATGTCTATTTTTGTATGGGATTTCGAACAGCGCGCCAAGTGGGACGTTTTGGAAACTCCATTTTTTTATAATTTTAGAATTAACAGTTTAAAAGTTATTCAAGAAAATAGCCAAAAAATTACCATTCGCCCTTTATCTCCAGAACTACTGGGTCTAAAGTTTTGAAAAAAATACACAAAATTGTTCTTTACTTAGAGATGACAGGAAAATCTATTAGAAATGTGCAGTCAAGCGTGAGTCGGACTTAATTACTTCGCAAAAACGGGCTTACGAAGTGGGCCAGTTCGTTGGTGCTCAAATCGCATTTGTGCACATGTTTGTTGGTGCGCATGTTCGCTCGGCATAACATGAACGGGGCCCTATCTTTACTTTTGAAATCTTTGTTTTTTTCGTGCAGTGCAAAACGAGGACTACGTTTGACATTATTATGACATAACCATAGTTACGCCTATTGATCAATGTGAAAATCAACTTTAAAGACAAAACTTAACTTAACAGTAATTTAGTCTAATTCTCTCTTTACATGTAATGTGTCAGTCTGTACCGTTCATAACTTGCAAACTGGTTCTACCACACCCACTAATCTAATAAGAACTATAACTTCTGAACAATAAGGTTCAATTTACTGTGTTCATTTTGTAATAAAGATGCAACGTCATATTATGAAGGCGTGGTTGTAGTTGTAATATGCATCTTATTGCTTATGACTTTAGGTATGAAATTGTCCATTTGCATATGGGAATAATCAGAGGTAACCATTGATGTGGTGCTGAATTATAATTGTATTTACATACAATAACTTATCTACATGAATCATAGATATATGATGAAATTATTATAGCATTCAGAATGATGTCTTTCAAAGTTATAAGTAGTTATATTTGTTATTAAAATTTGCAAATTTTATGAGGAAAATAATACTGGGTCTAATTAAGTCCATAAAGTAGCCAGCTCATTTGACTTTTATCCAAAGATATAATATATGTAACTCCGTATAAGTTAAGTAAGTCTGAGGAAAAAACGTACCTCGGAAAATCAAGAAAAATTTGTGCTCGAAAAGATGGCGCCATACCTTTGGCCTATAATCGTGTAGATGGCGTTGGCGACACCGTTTGATATTTTACAACTAACACATATCAGTGAAAGAACATGGGTCAGTGCTATTGGCGTTCTAAAAAAAATAAAAAATCATGTATAATATATGCATATACATATTTTGATATTTTTATTCATTTTAATTTTCCACAATAACAATTACATCACATACAAATTACATTTAAAATACAATAACTAATCTTAAATTAAAATAAAACTAAAACCTTATAAAATAAATTACAACTAAATTAGAACTAACTAAAAACGTCCCCCAGATCTGATCCCTGCGGAAGGGTGCCCATAATGCTGGCTACATTCCCCCGCTGAATGGCAATTCCGATCCTTTGGCCAAGGAATGAGCCAGCTCTAGGATCTCTGGTGGTGTCTAGGAGCATCTTCTTCAAATTTTTAAATAACTTAGTACCTCCTGACCCCAAGGTCCCAGAGTCTCCACCGCAAACGCCGCAAATAAGTGATTGCTCGATAGTTTTAATTCCGTGTCGAAAGATGGCAGTAAATTTATTTACTGTGACTACAAAATTTACTATGACAATAACCCTCTATTGTCTTTGCTTAAACTAAACATTATATATGTAGGTTATTTTTTTGGTTACAACGAGAAGTACAGTATGAATCTTCTCAAATGATTTTTACCCTAGTCTGTTAAACAAAAGCCAGTTTCTTTATTGTGAGCGGTCGCTCATTGTGTGTGTGTGTGTTTAAAAAGCAGCTGTATCGTGGTGGTTTTAAGGTTCAAATCTAAGTCCATGTAACATGTTTTGGTAATATAGGATTATCGACCACCGCAATGTAGGCAAGCGCTCATATTATTACATAGATTTGAACTTTAAAACCACCACGATACAGCCGCTATTTAAACGACATTGTTTCTTTGGCACGCGCTCAGACGCAATGGCCGACCGCTCGCACAAAAGAAACAATGGCATTTGTTTAACAGATTAGGGTCTTTGGCGTAAAAATCATTTGAGAAGATTCAAACTATACAAATACTCCATTTATATAAGGTCGGTAGAGCAGGATTGATCTCTTCCTTCTTATAAATAAGACTGTGTCTGAACGATGAAGTATACAAATACAGGTTCATGCCCTATGACGGTCTTACGTGTCTTACTCTTACCAAAGAGGATATAATAAGATAGAACGGTACTTTCATAGTAAATTTTATAACCACAGAAAATTCACTGCCATCTATCGATACACTTTAAAACTAAAAATGAAGATTTATAAAAATATAATATAAAATATTTAAATATGGATAAATGATTTTTTATTTGCATTAATTATTTTTATATGATTTGACCCATGTCCTTTCACTGATATGCGTTAAAATTGTTAAATAACAAACGAAACCGTCAACGCCCTCTATACGAGAGTAGGCCAAAGGTAGTGGCGCCATCTGATCGAGAATCAAATTTTCGTCATTTTCGAGGCACGTTTTTTCCTTAGACTGTATCCATCTATTATGGAGTTATATCTATCTTTGGTCTTACCTACAATTTTCTTTAAATGCCGGTCTTCCGCACATTGTCCTTATAAGACTAGTTGTCGCCTCTGTATCGCCCGGTGTATGTTATCGATTATAACAACGTCTCTAGAAGAATGACAGCGCGAGAAATTCGGTAAAATGTTATGACCCATAAAATAGGTCATAAAATATTCGGAGCAAACTGGTTACCTTCTGAGGGGAGTTTGGTTCTGACCGCGGCCGGGGTCGGTTGTGTTCCCGGGGCTATTTACAATGGCATTCGCAATTGCATCTTGTCACCAGATGTTGACCGGACCGTGATAGTTTTTACCGACGCGAGCATCTAGATATGCAGTATACGTTTCTATAGAATATCTGCTTATCTCGTAACACGTGGGTTGGTTGTATGTGAAAGTGAAACAGTGAGTGGCAATGTTAACAGTGCAATTTACCGGTGAGATTTTTCCATTTTACGTCTTTTAAATAACGGTCCGTTCTTAACAGTGTTTGTATGTAGGTACAACTACATTCGGTGTTGTTGGGGTTTTTAGGGTTCCGTGCCGCTGTCCGTCTGTCCGTCTGTCTGTCGCCGGCCTGTGTCTCGTAAACCGTGATGGCTGGACGGTTGAAGTTTTCACGGATGATGTGTTTCTGTTGCCTGCAACAACAGATACTAAAAAGTACGGAGCCCTCGGTTGGCGGGTCCGGCTCGCGATTGTCCGGTTTTTTGAGTTTATCCCGAACGTGCAGGCTGACAGACGCGGGGGGCAGGGGGGGGGAGGGGGCTCAACGAATTGCATTGTCTACACGATTCACTGCTGCAACATGTGGAGTGACAAAAAAAGGGTATCGCCACTACGCGGAATTAGAGGACTCTACCACTCAAATTTGATAGCTATGCAATCCAAGTGAGGTGCTATTTGTGTGTTTCTTTGTGGTGCTATTTCTTTATGAATTGTTTAAATGAGTGTTGTTTAAGTGACAACGTGCCGTCCTCTTGTGCTTGAAGTATGGGCATCTTGGTAGACTTAGTTTTTTATAAAGGAGGCAAGCGAGCGGGGAGAATTGCATGATTGGGAATTAATGTCAGAACGGCAGAACAATAACCAAGAGGATAAAATGCTACCTAGGACATCCTAAGACGCCCAAAACCTCATCTCTTAGAAGCCGCATAAGATATAGCTAAAGAGCTCCATCCCGGCATCCCTCTGAGTGGCTCAACATGGCAGACGACAAAGGCGAATTCATCAAAGCAGCAAGAGAAATATATCAACTGGACGAAACCGACAGCGAATCAGAAGAAGAAGAACCAACACCTCGAATCGACGAGCAAACTTTATCTCAAGATGATATTGGCCTCGCTTGGCACAAGATGTTATGAAGACCGAAACGAAAACGACGAGAAGCATATTATCACCAACGCTCTCCCTCGACGACATAACCTACCCCACCTATCTTCCAATATTGGCTTAAGGCTGCATAGCCGGCTGATTATAACTATCCCTTTCCCATCCCAGAGCGTGTCACTCCCCATAAAATTACGTCCCCTGGTATGCCGGCTAGTCCGGAGCAGGCATGTTCCTGGCTGGGTGTGGCGTCTCTTGTCTTGTCTTGTCTTGTCTTGTCAAACTGGTTACCTTCTGAGGGTGTCAAAGTTTCCGTGGCGGAGTAATGTAAGAATTGATTTTGGACAGATTTGGATGAATTACGAAGTGAAGACCTACCGTTTAATTAATAAGTGAAAAAAGATATACCTACAGTTTTTTTCGGATTAGCTGTTATAAATTTGAAGTTACTTACCGATATAATATTTCCGTTAATGTTTAATATTTTAAGATATATCCTGCAAGCTGCAATTGGGCCAAATCCGGATGTAATGCAGTTCAATTGAGCACAAATAATTCGCATTTGGTGAATTTCTTCTTCAATTCTCGATTTCCTAACGTTTGAATGCTCTACTTGAAAATGCAAAGGAAGTTATTAATGTTCTTCTGAATAAAATGCAATGGAAATAGCATTTTTGAAGTGCAAAGCCGTCGCTGACGCCACTTTATGTCATAATAAAAAGACTTCTCGCCTTTTGTACGTTTGTATTTCTTTTGTGCAATAAAGATTAAATAAATAAATGACTTCGGAGTTGTTATAATTTTATTTACAAAGAGAGTTTTTTCTTAATTTATTGATGTTTGTCTGGCAACATCGCAATCGGAAATACAATAGGAAATATTACTGCAATGTTCTGCCGCTAGAGTGCAGCACTAGTGCACATCCTAACCCATGATGGCCATGATGTAACTTATATACATACTATGAATTTAACAGTTATTTGACAAGTTTTCATTATGACATTGATGCATCAAGGCGGTTTGTTTACAGGTGGCCTACCGCGAAATTTTGTTATCTGCCTCTCTGTCGATCGAATATGGCAAAAACCGAACTATTGATTTTCGTGTTTCGCTGTAGGCCCTGTGATTGTGCTAGTGACGCCTTCTAAGTAGAGTTTTGCGTAATATTCCCTACATTTGCACAGTTAAACAAAAAATCGCAATAAATTACATTATAATTTTGAAACTAGACCAAATAAATCCATTAGTCTCTAAGTCATAAGGCCGGCAACGCACTTACAACCCCTCTGGTGTTGCGGGTGTCCATGGGCGGCGGTAATCGCTTTCCATCAGGTGATCCGTCTGCTCGTTTGCCTCCTATTTCATAAAAAAAAAAAAAAAAAAAGTTGATTGTAGTCTATTTGTACCTATATTTAGAATTAATTAAGTTTTTATACTTAGCTTGAGGTTTAATTATTAATTATATTACATAATTAAATAGATCTGAATATATTATTATGTAGGTAGGTAAGTAAATACTAGGATTTTATGTACTCTATCTGAAAACACGAACCTTTACGATTAAAACCGAGAGGTCCCAAGTGTCATAGTGGAAATAATGGTACTGTAGTTATATAATATATACATAGAAAACATCCACACAATTTTTGAAGTACAACTTCTTACGTGCGACGCGACGTTTTACTTCAATCGCGCGTAAAGATTACATGCACACTTTTTTTATTGATTCACCTGTAATTATTGCGGTAACCTTGGATGCGATGCTGTCTGGCTGGCTGCTGGCTTTAGATACTAGGTATTACTTAGATAAATTATGTAGGTACAGCAAGGTCTGTCTACTTAGTATTCCTGCAGCGGCGGGACGCTTGCAATGAGTGACGAAACATTCTCATTACAGGCTTATTGCCGAACGCTTTTCATATTTATTAGTTGCTTTCAATGGAATGTTCTAGATTTAGCACTACGACACAGAATAAGTAATATTTCATATAGAATGGGCACGCACCAGCCAGTCCCAATGGAATTAAATTGCTAATTGTTGTTATGTTTTCTGAAATATTTTTCTCACTGCACCTGAATTCACTGTTCGTTACCGAATAATTTTATGATTTATGAATAAAATAAATTAAAAGGAAAGGGGACGGCCGTTTCTCCATACAAACGTAGTCACCATTTTCCTCTCTGGATATTGACATTATGGAAAATACTTTTACATAATTGGATGTATATTAACCATAGCTATGCCCCTACGTTTGACGTTTTTAGATTTTTTGATAATGGTAAAAATTAGGAGCGAAAAACAGATTTCATATATATACAAATGTTTAAATGTTCCTAACTCTTATACTTAAAAATTAAAAATTCGAATAAAATCAAACGTACGGGCATAGTTGTGGTTAATGTGCAACAAATTGTGTCAAAATATTTTCAATTATATTAATATCCACTAATACATCCTTATAAATAAATGGGGGTATTTTTTGACCAGATTTGTAACTGCTGTAAAGTCGGGTTTTTTAAGTTAATTTCTTTGAGGGTTAGTCAGAAAGCTAGAGAAAAAATCTGAATAGCTGGATATTAATTGAATTATCTTGGAAACCATTTAGTTTGACCCCTGGTGTATATCTTATTTGTTGCAAATTAACTCTATAGTATTTAGCTCCTCGTACTAATGCCTCAAACTTTACAAATCAGCCTCTTCTTTGAAATTCAAAGGATTAGGGATTGGCTCTCGTAAAATATAAGATCGAATTCTGTGCACAGACTTAGCTGGTCTAAACTTTATACTCTCAATCCGTCTAGCACACAGGGCCCAACGGTTCATTTCTGCTCAATAATTTCATGCGCATACCGCAAGCGTAAGCTTGTATAAGACAGCCATTGTCAAGGAAGTCCATTGTCATCCTACGGCAACCATAACCAATTCTAAAACCAACGTTCAATTCGCTATCAAACTCATACATTGAATGGAGAGGCGTCATAAATGCGCAAGTATGACTCAGCGCGTGTTCATCATGTGATTTGCCGTGGTTATGAACTGCTGTCCACTGTAAATTGACCTCACGTTAATAAAAGTTCATTTGTAAAAGTTGATAAAAATCCAGACATCATTCTAAAAATCCTGTCATTTCCTGGACGGTCATTTTTCCAAAAATCCCCGAAAATGAAGTACCTTAACGTAGAAGACCTATCGCTATACATGAAATATGTTTCGTTGAGGTGTTCCGTTTGGTCTTTATCAGCAGTTACACTTCATTAAATGTCACTTTTTTAGTCTTAAAGTGTTTGTTTATTTAAGGTATAACATACATTACAGGGTTTTTATAAATAATTTGATAGAAAAACAGAAGGCTAAAATAAAGCTAACTAAAAACTATTTGTTGATGAAAATACAAAAATCACTAAGTAAATTGTATGCCTATAAGATTTGAGGAGTACCTCATGGATCTCATTAAAACTGGATTTTGATAAAAAGTGGACTAATCTGTTAGTATACCCTTTCAAACTTTTTTTTATCGGTTGAGAAATGACGGGATCTGAGGAAAAAATCATACTTACAACCAAATTGACCCTCCTCTATTTGAAATTTGAAGTCGGTTAAAATAAGGAGGTTCTACAAGATTAAAGCCAACGAGGGGTTAAACGTTTGACTATTTTGACTTTCGAGTGTCATATTCGTACAAGAGTATACATAGGCACATGTAGACCCTAATGGAAAGTTAAAGATTTACTGGTTCAAGTACAGCAAAAGTGAATACCTAGTTTAGTGAATCGAACGCGCGCCGAGCACGTGGATCGAATACAGATTGCGCAGGCGCACCGATGGCGATGCTGATGTAGATAGCCTGAGTTGATGCATAGATCATACAGGTTTTGTGACGACGATTAAGATAATAACATATATAAGTACGCTGCTATTGTATGTTGTATAGTCGAGTTCAATGTCTTTACGAGCCAACGCTCCAAAAATATATTTAAATTACAATTACTTACATAAATAATTACACTGGTATACGTTTCTCTTCACTGTTTGTCGGGCGAGTAAATAGGAATCTCATTTGCTGGTCTTTGGTAACCTCTGCTGGGTACTTTAGCTGGTCTAACAGCTAACTAACATTAAGCATTGGGGAAGTGGGAATCTTAGAAGAAGCTTTATCAGAACACGTTAGCGGGTTAGCACCTAATGAGGCGTAATATATTCATTTCGTGCAGTTGACTTGTTGCCGTTAGCTAGCGCCAACATGCGTAAGTGTCAGACCTCCATATCAATGAAACACTAATGGGAGCTACTTATCGAACTTACTTCGAAACAACCTGAAACTTCTGTGCTTCTGAAGTATGGTTGGAGCGAATCAATCTGAGGTCGTACCTATGTCACTCTTCGTAAACAATCTCTAACTAGAACTGTGGTGGTGGAATAAGACTATTTCCAGCATCACAATACTCATAATCATGCTCATTTATTAATAATATTATTACATATTACACGTTAAAAATTTAATTACATAAGACAGATTACATTATTTTATAGTTTTGGGTAGTGTAGGTACAAATATGTCAATTAATTTTACAATTATGAGCTTTATCATATTAATTAGTATTGTTACATTAAAATTATTTTTGGATGTCAATTAAATTATATATTGTAGAAGTCATTCAGGCTGTAAAAGGCATGGGAATATCTTATTATTTAGTCGACTTGAGGAGTTAGTTAATAATAATTGATTATAAATAAGAATTAGAAAACTGTTGAATTATTTTGTGGCGGAATTGTTGGCTAAACTATTTTTTTAATGTACATATTTTCTCCCTACCATAATCTCATTCCACATAAAATATCCGACTTGGTCCGACCACTTATTCGATTGGATTTTTCATTGGAATATAGGCAAACCAACTTTTAGACTGACACTGTCCACAACATTTAAACTTCAATCGAAAATGTTGCTTATAAATTATATATTACTTTTGTCTTTTTATTATGTTATATTTACGTTAAAACCAGCACAAAAATTTTGACATTATATTAAATTATAATCGTTTCTTGGTAGCTCGAGCGACATTTTTGATAACGCCAGAGATGTGAAAAGTGTCGGTCCAAAAGTTGATTCGCCCATATATAAATGTATATTAAATGTAATATCGAATTTTTGTTCTGAAATAAATTATTATTTGAATTTGAATAAAAACTGTTTCTTACAATGTATTTTCTTCCGCAGTATCGGACATCGGACTCAGTAACATCCAGGATGCGTTCCTCATCGCGGTCGAGGAGCAGGCGGCGCAGCGCCTCCAGCGACTGTCGGCCCTCAAGCGGATCACCCCGGTGGACATGTCCAAGCTGTCTGTAGAGGTGAGGACATGTTGTAGTCATCGCGGTGAGGAGCAGGCGGCGAAGCGCCACCAGCGGCTGTCAGCCCTTTACAAATCCCCCCGATGGACATGTTCAAGCTGTCTGTAGAGATGAGGACATGTTGACATGTTGTAGTCATCGCGGTGAGGAGCAGGTGGCGCAGCGCCTTCAGCGGCTGTCGGCCCTCAAGCACATAACAAGAAGTAATTTCTGTTTCTAGATGTAACTAACTGATGGGTCCTCATATCGCGACATACGCGGCAAAATGATAAAATCACTTCAACGTGAACCCTCATCCCAGCTCACAGAGCCGACTAGTTTTTTATTTGTCACTTTCATACGATTAATTATACCAGTTTTGACGATGCGTTTTTAGCACATACATATTTGCGCTCTAGTTATCACACTTTCTCCGCTATGGATGTTGACACATGTTGGATTTTAGAACGTGTTCTACATACTGAGGTATACAATATAGTCTGTTTTTTAGCTTTCCGTACCCAAAGGGTAAAAACGGGTCCCTATTCCTAAGACTTAGAACCCCTCTGGTGTTGCGGGTGTCCATGGGCGGTGGTAATCGCTTACCATCAGGTGATCTGTCTCCTCGTTTGCCTCCTAGGTAAAAAATCATAAAAAAAGACCACTGCCCGTCTATCTGTCACCAGGCTGTAATCTCATGAGCCGTGATAGCTAATAGACTGTTGAAAATTTCACAGATGATGTATTTCTGTTGCCGCTATAACAACAAATAAATACATACATATACATTCTTTGCAAATAAATACTTACTTACTTACTAAATACTAAAAAGTACGGAAACCTCGGTGGGCGAATCCGACTCGCACTTGTCCGGTCTTTAACTATGAAGTACTTGACCATAGAAATGTGCTTCCTTTGCTCAGCAGTCGGACACAATATGACATTTAAAACTTTCGCGTTTTGAACACATATTAAATCACATTTACAACGACGTCAGTTAGCCGCGACCACGACCGGTGAAACCTGTGTCGAAACGTCGGTAAATAAAGGTAACAAAATAAATTCACGTTAGACCAGATTGTAAAGGACACAATATGCTCGCAATATAATTAGTGTTGGTTAAGCTCTAGTTAGAGTTTGAGACTCGGTTTATCAAACTCTTATAGGTCGAAACTGGAGTTCTCTTCAATTCAACTTGTTAGAGACCCAAGTCTGTTATAAAGACTGAGTCCTATTTAGACGACTCAAATTTTTTAACCAAAAAATGCAAAGATAAATTGTCTTCGTGTAAAATGTTAGGTATGCTATAAACTAAAAGAGATGTCATATATTAAAGAAAAAGTGAGTGAAGTGAGGTTAGGTACGCCATATAATAACGCTTATTTTCTTTACTGCTAGTAGTATTTAGATGAAGTCCTTTTGAGTTGCGCTTGACAAGACTAAATAAAGGGATCGACTCGGGACTAAAAGACTCGGAAGTTTTTTTAGCACAGTCTCGTAAAAAACGAGTTTAGTTCTTCAAATTTAGACTCAAAAGACTCGATTTCCTACCAATACAAAATAAAATACAGTCAAAAGCAGAAATATATAACGTGAATACAGGTCGTCATTTCGATTAAAGTCACATTGATCGCACATCACACGATTGTTCACTAAACGTCCGCTGTTTATCTAAAAGGAACAATACATAAACGTTCCGTCCTATTGTGTCCGCTTCCCATGCCGAGATTTACATGTCGGTTCCGATTCAATACATAACACACATGTGTAAAACAGGCGTGTTCTGATTTTAATAACAGGTTATGAATTTGATCTGGAGGTAGTTAAGGGTCTGAGCTGCCAATGTCAAAAGTGACGTTTTTGGTTGAAGAAATGTCACTTTTGACACTGGCAGATCAGATCCATAACAAATCCAGGTCTAATTAAAGGAAAAAAAGAAAGAAAATACATTTATTTAACGCCACAACATAGTACATAAAATAGAAAGGCATGCAGACAAAAAAAACATTTGGACGCTAAAAATCCCCCCTCAGCATAATGCCGCGGCAAACCGTGGCGCTGGTAAATTCGTACCCTGTTAATAAAATCAGAATACGACTGTAAGTTATTATCTAATTTCTCTGGATATTAGCATTACTGAATATAGTTTGTCACAATTGATCTATATCAACTACAGCTATGTCTGTTCGTTTTTTTTTTTAGATTTTTTGATTATTGTAAAAGTTAGGAGCACTTAAAAGTTTGTATTAAAATTGTTTATCGCTCCTAATTCTTATATTAATAAAAAAATCGAAAAATTTCAATAGCTATGCCTAATATACATCAAATTATACAACAATATTTTCCATAATGTCAATATCCAAAGATGAAAATGGGGACCACGTTTGTACGGAGAAGCGGCCGCCCCCTTTCCTCTTAAAAACCTCTCAAATCTAATTCGATTCAAGGACGCATAATCTTAACCCAAATTCATCTCCATTCATAAGCAAACCCGATAAGCGATTGGGTAAAAGTCAATTTAAGGTCCGTTTCTTCTATATACTTGCCCTCTACTCGGACCATTACGAAACCCGGACGGTATTAGCAATAAATAACTTATTTTAAATGGGGTCATATTTTTATGGGCCACGGACACGGTAAAGCACTTATATGAGACGTTTTATATTTTATATGGTGAGCAACAGTTGGGTTTGGCTTAGACTTTTGGTGTGTTACTCGGCTCCCAGGTAGCATTTATACGTCATTGTGACGTCCGTTACGTCATTATTACGTGTAAATAACGTCATTATAACGTCGCTGACGTCACTTTGCTGCCTGGGCTATTAAATGTAAGGAATGAACGAATATCTTAAATTCGAAACGTTAAATATATTATGGATAAATAATAGTTATGTTCTATAATTGAGAACGCTGGTGGCCTATGAGAGCGCTGGTGACCTAGCGGCACAGAATAAGTAATAGTATATGATGCTAGCGGTAAGAGCGTGCGACTTGCAATCCGGAGGTCGCGGGTGCAAACCCCGGCTCGTACCAATGAGTATTTCGGAACTTATGTACGAAATATCATTTGATATTTACTAGTCGCTTTTCGGTGAGGAAAAGATCGTGAGGAAACCGGACTAATCCCAACAAGGCCTAGTTTCCCCTCTGGGTTGAAAGGTCAGATGGCAGTCGCTTTCGTAAAAACTAGTGCCTACGCCAATTCTTGCGATTAGTTGCCAAGCGGACCCCAGGCTCCCATTAGCAGTGGCAAAATGGCGGGACAACGCGAGGAAGATGATGATGAGTTATGTTCTATAATTATATTACATATAGTAGTATCATAGAGTAACTTATACTAGAGCGGTACTGTCATAGTAAATTTTGTAACCCCAGTAAATTCACTGCCATCTGTCGACACACTTTAAAACTAAAAATGAAGATTTATAAAAATACGATAAAATGTATTTAAATATAGATACATGATTTTTTTATTTGCATTAATTATTTTTATGATTTTGACCCATGTTCTGTCACTGATATGCGTTAAAATTGTTAAATAACAAACGAAACCGTCAACGCCATCTATACGACAGTTGGCCAAAACTAGTAGCGCCCTCTGAACGAGAATCAAATTTTCTTGATTTTCGAGGCACGTTTTTTCCTTAGAATCTTTGGTAGTAGTAAGACACTTTATTGTACAAAAACAAACATAAAACAGGAAAAAACACACACATATCACTGAAAGTCCCTTCTCCATAAATATACCCTGTCCGCCGCTATGAATATTACCCATCCACCACCACCACCACCACCACCATTCCGCGCTAGGTATTTAAAAAAAGTAGTGATGGGTCACTAAAAGATATTGATATTGAGATATGTTGATTGGCTTAAATAAAATTCTACTATATGTCAAACCTGTTGCGCGACATTACAATATTTGACGTTGTCAAACATGCCAACATGCGTGCAGTAAGTACAACATTGCAGTTGTCGCTCGCGGCACAATTCACGTGGGGTTATTTTTGAGCTATAGCCTCCTAAGGCCGAGCCATACTAATGAAAAATCCAAAATTAACAATTAATTATTTCATGTTAACAATTATTGTTTTGTACAATAAAGTGATTTACTACTACTACTAAAATTAACCACTGAATATTGTCTTCGGTTACCGCGATAGTTACTCAGTCACGGGTGACACCCGTTGACCACGAACGCTGTAAAGAGTTCGAAACGTCGGGATGTATTATAAATTCAATATACGCGATATAATCCGTTTTCATAGTTTTATTTCTTAACCACTGAAATTTGAACCTGTAGTGTAGGAAATAGAGTTGATTTTTCGTTGTTTGAAAATGTAACGAAACAGTGTAAAGCGAGAGCGACTGTTCCCGAAACTACGTAGTGGGCGCCAGGGCGCCACTACCACAATCTGAGGGTCTATCATGAAACAAGAAAATTTCTTTATCTAACATCTCTGTCATTCTTGCATATTCGAGCGATAAAGAGGCAGATAGCGTATTTCGGATTCGCGTTTCCCGTTAGGTCCTCTAAACAAACCGCCTTGATGCAGCAATGTCATATTTTATTATCTCTGAAAACTTGTCAAAAAACTGTTAAAGGTACAGTATGTATGTATAAGTTACTCTATGATTTACTAAACAGGCTAGTCCTGCACTCTGGTGGCAGAACATTGCAGTAATATCCCCTATATTGAATATGATTTAAATTTCATTGAACTGAAGAAGTACTATAGGTAGGACCCTGGGCATTAGCAGGCTAGTTGAGTCAGACTTCTTTGGTTATTCTAGTTCGTTTTTAATTGCTTAGTACAGTAAGTACCTACGAGTACACTTCCAGCAATGTAAACATGCTTTCACATATTTTACACCTGCCATGGTCCTCCAGCGAGCCATAATCTCGTTATCCGAAGTATAATCACTTCAACAGTCTCGTGTTTCAGTCTCCCATTCCTTAATTAAAGTATCTTATTGCGATATTACGACATACAATTAGGTCCCGGCCGGCAACGTAATCTTAATCGGGTTTTAACGGCCGCTATTATATAGTGCAGTAAAGGCGTTTTGTGCCCCTTGCCCCTTGAGATAACCAAGTTCCTATTTTGTAACCGTTATACGCAAAACATTAATTTCTTCTAGGAAATCAAATGTTTTGCTAGGTTTCTAGCAGCTTTAAAATACAGGTAAGTGTTTATTTTTTGTAGCCGTTACTCGGGTTAGCTGCTAAAGATACCTATCCTAAAAGTAATCAGCCGGCCTAGCCAAGGTGACAATCGCTATCGCTACGACAACGAAACGCTTTGTGTCTCTATCACTCTTCCATATTAGTGCTACAGTGACAGTTGGGTTTCGATCGCTACAGAGCATAAGGGATTGGCATGTTGGCTATTACGCGGCCAATTCCTTTTTCATTTCTCATGCTCTGAAAGAGGGTCATTGTTGTTCTAAAAGGTGTGCAGAAAATGATACGTGTCTGCACTAGAGCATTTTACGTTCGAAGTACGAATTTTTAATTTTTTTACGATAAGCAATTTAAATTAGAGTTTAACTGGATTTGTTATACAATTTCCATTCTGATATTTGACTGTACATTCCATAAATAACGATACTTTTGTCTGAATTGTTAATTGAAAGTACTCTCAAGAAATACTATAAAAATGTAAGTATACTTAGTCATGTTTTAAAAAAAACATGCATTTTACTTTCCTTGTATTCGAAATGAAAAGTAGAGTGTTTAACTCGGGTGAAAGGCATCATTTCTGTCTAGAACTATTGGCGCTCTCACAACTGTCTTGGACATAATCCCAATAATTGGCGACACTTACAGGTCAGCCTACTTTAACACCTTCGTTGCGGCACGATTAGTATAGTGTAACTCGTTATTAAGGATACTTTGCATACGGCAGTGAACTTATTTAAGTTAACTCAGTAAGTCTGGCACATAATAGAATTATCAGATATTCGTTTTTGCTCATGTGACTGTAATCTTGTCAGCTTCGACACAAATCACCCATGACATACAAATGCATACTTGGTCTCCCGCGGTTATTGCGGGACCCCAGGAAATTCTGTATTGTACTGTCTGTTTTATGCGCAATAAACTTATTTTTATCTTTATCTTATCTTATCAATTGACCTAATTGTGCTGTGTCATACTAAGTATACGACGAGAATCAAATATCGTTTTCTTTTATTTCCAGTTGAATCGCCGAAAACGAACGCAGCCCGAGAACCGGCAAGAGCTGAACGGCTACATAGGCAACTCCACCGTCTACGTCACCTCTATCAACGAGGAGGGAGCCATTGAGACCAAACCCACCATCTCATCCCCCAAGTCAATCCCCAGATCCCTCCAGGCCAAACCCACCCCCATCATCGCCAACGGAATAGACAAAAAAGAACCTATCAAAGAAGTCGTCGAAGTTAAAGTGGAACCGGAGAAACATGAGAAGGACATTAGTGAGAAAAGTTTGAAAATTAAAGTGGATAGTGTTGATAGTGAAGTGAATAGTGAGAAGGATCCTTACAGTGTCGCCAGGGAGCACCTCAGTAACGGGAGGTGCGAGAAGCTGATAGGGGAGCCTGATTATAAGATCAGGGCGTCGGCTATTGTGGAGAATAATAAGCTTGGACCAGGGGAGAAAGGGTGAGTGATAGTTATAGATCGGCTGTGCAAGTTGTTTCCAAAAAGTTAAAAATTCAGGAAAATTTCACAGAAAACAAAGAAAAAGTTTCCGAGGGCGCGACTTCAGTAGTGATAGTTTATTTGGCTCTTTCACTTGACCAACTCGTTCATAATATATGACGTTCCCAATACAGCAGCTATCGCTAAGGCTTAGGTCTCCTAGAGATTAAGTGCTCATCCTGAAGCACTCCCGAAGGTTTTGCGTTTGCCTTTTTGTCACGGTGTCCATATGTATCTTTCCCACTATTGTCGACATTAGAAGTTCATCATACTTGTTCTGTTCTTTTCACTCAACAAAATAATCGACACAGTCAGACTTAGAATCTGCATCGAGTCATCGACAGACATTTTCATGGCTACGATAGCTTTAGCGTTTAAGGCTTAAATCCCCTTTTCTTTACATGCGTGATATTTTTATCAACACAAAATAAAGCATTCAAATAGTTTTATTCCGCGGTTCAAATTGTGAATGGCTGAAATCACCGTTATCGCCACTTACATAATTTGGTCACACATAAACTATTGCAAAATTATTACCCGCCTCTCCGAGAGATTACTCGCTTTCAGACATATTTTTTTTTTAGTTTTATGTCTTTGGATTAGTCACACTAGTGTTCCGCTTGAGGCGTCGCGTTTTGAAAGTTACTTTACGTAAAAATAATACCAAAGGGTCATACGGAAACCGTATAAGTTGAATCAACGGTGGACAAAAATAGTAGTCCGTTGGCCGCTTAGAAGTCATTTTTGAACGTAAAAATTACCTCTCTCACTCTTTTTGCCTAGCCACATCCCATTTGGCTCTCCTTGTCAATCTTCGTCATACTCTTCGGTTCTGAGTCAATCAATCAATCAATCTTTTTAATGTGTTTTACACATGTCAAATAATAACAATACAAATAAAAAATACACAACTTACACTCATCATCATTTAACACTAAATTAAATAACAAAACCACATAATATGTCAATAATACTATGGGAATCATTTACCGTGAAAAATGCCGTCTATTAGAAAACGCTTTCAACTTTTTAACATTTTTAGCTCGTAAGAAGCCGCCTCTTTTATTTCACGGCTCAGGCTGTTTTTAATTTTTTATGCCAGGTCGTCATTAACTAGTTTAGGTATAGTCTAAAAAACCGGCAAAGTGCGAGTCGGACTCGCGCACGAAGGGTTCCGTACCATTACGGAAAAAACAGCAAAAAAAATCACGTTTGTTGTATGGGAGCCCCATTTAAATATTTATATTATTCTGTTTTTAGTATTTGTTATTATAGCGGCAACAGAAATACATCATCTGTGAAAATTTCAACTGTCTAGCTATTACGGTTCATGAGATACAGCCTGGTGACAGACGGACAGACGGACGGACAGACGGACAGCGGAGTCTTAGTAATAGGGTCCCATTTTTACCCTTTGGGTACGGAACCCTAAAAAGGAAATCCTGTTGATTTCATATGGTTACTCGTACAAATAGAACCATGTCAATTTCAACGACTTTAAAGTCTTGGTTCAGTAGATTGTGCCTCATATAAGTGGTCCATATCCATAGCAAGTATTTGGAAGACGGACGTGTGCGTAGGCGTGTGATTCTCGATAGGAAAATGAACTACAGTGGAACCTCAATAGCACGAATCTGAAGGGAAACGCCAAAAAGTCCGTGTTAACGAGTTTTACTCTTATAGAGGGTACGGTCTTATTATTTCCTTCGAGTTACAGAAATTTGTTGATAAATAATTTCGAGATATAGAGGTGATATAAGAACACGTCTATTTTTCGAGTTATAGAGGTCATATTTCAGTTTTGAGTTATGGAGGTTAACTTTGTACTGGATAGCTCATAGCTGTGAAGGGAATCGTTGGTTACTTCGTCTTAATAAGGTTAAATATTTCGAGTTATGGAGGTTTTGGGCTTTGAAGGGAAGGGAATAGCATTTTATATCAAGATTCGAGTTAGCGAGGTTCCACTGTATTACTAAGCATTATGGCCGTATCTCGCATCGCTTTACGGAGGAATGTGCCGGCTGGCCTTCGGAGGCGAACGAACTAGGAAACCCGGCTCGACGCTTATTATGTTAACCATAATTTTATAGTAAAAGTACAGAGGAGGAATCTTTATATTTGACGATCGACATACGTATAGCATTAGTTAAATTAGTATCTATAAGCTAAACTACAATATTACTTTAGGAACAAATGAAGTTATATTTATCAAACTTCTCATCACGATATGCCAAGTGTCATTTTCTTCAACCCTCACGCTCACTTCTCAATAAACTTGGCAGCGCCGTGGCAAAGAAATGAATCGTTTTACAGCCGCTTTGCGAGCAAAAAAAAATCAAATTTTAAGATGGCAGCACCATCTCTTACGCCATATCGTAATCTTGCAAGGAATTCTAATATGAATATTAGGTGTAAGCACGTACTGCTCGCCCTTAAAGTTGGTAGAAGCCGCCCAGTCTTTCTAAGATGGCATAATAGTCGAGAAACTGGGACGGGTACTGGCGTGACGGGGCGGCACAGTTCGAATAGGGCCTCCTCCAATAAAGTGCTTAGTCACTTTTTCTCTAGTATATGACTTCTATTACAAGCTTTTATTTAACTTGCAATGTACCTATGTAATGATGTATGTAATATCTATGTAACATGTTTGTAAGAGTCAAATCTTGCCAGTTAAATTTGACCCACTTTTCTGTTTCCGACGAAGCTGAAAATTTGCATACATATTAGGTCGGGTGACAATACAATATTATGGTACCATCGAGCTGATCTGATAAAATAACGCAACCTAATTGTGTTTGGGGTTTTTAGAATTGTCTCGATGAGTATTAGTTGTCTGTTGAAAGAAAAGTACAGTCAGCGATAAAAACTTGTACTTAGCAAAAATTAAATTTTTGCTAAAAACTTAATAATAATAATAAGCCCGCAGGGCAGCTTGTGGCGAGCTGTTGGGGAGTGACGACCCCACGGACCCGAGTGCTCCAGAGAGTCGGTCAGGGTCTCCGTCTCCGGTGTGTCTTCGTCGGTCGGAGTAGACCCCAAGGGGACCCGTAGGACTCTCAGCTCTGGCTTGCCTTCATTGGCCGTCCAGAGGGGAGTCGTAAGAGCTATATGCTCCAAGGATGGAAGTGTTAAAGGGCATAACGCCGCGAGTAACTTCGGAGAAAGCGCAGCACACCTCTCGACACCCCTGAGCCGCCCACGCCGGTGTTGCGCCTGGCCGTCTTTACGATGGCGCATCAGGTGCCCATCTAACGAGTGGCGAGTCACCGCCTGCCTCGATAGCACTGTATAGCACAATGTTATGGCAGGTGTCCGAAACTCTTAGCAATAGCCCAGTCTTATATTCCACCCAAATTTAAGCCATAGACCAGGACTCTTTCCACTTTTCTATAATAGCTCCCAATGCCTGCTGAAACCGGTTTACGGGTATCTATTTATGTACCCGTGACGTTCCAGCAGGCGTTCTACATGACATCAAAACTCTCCAAACGGCCTCTACGTGTTGGATCTATATCCCCACGCACGCCTTATAAATGACCGGGCCTGAAAACCCGAGAGTTTATAACGGAGATACAAATAATAATAATAATAAAATGCTTTATTGTGCACACTACATGAAAAAAAAAGATACAGACATTGAGAAAAGATATAAATTGGTAGGTAACAACAGGCGGACTTATCGCTAAACAGCGATCTCTTCCAGCCAACCTTCAGATAGAGAGATGGCGAACGAAACTTATTACAGATTATAACTACAATATTGTAGCCCTAAAATAATTGGCAAATTCAAGGGCGCGCTACTTTCCTACTAAACTAGGTGCCCACATAGGTGCCATTGGCTCTCATGTATTTTCAGTAGTAATACTTGTGTATATTATGTATATTACATTCCTGTAATACTCTATAAGTATATTTATAATATATCAGTCAACGAGAACATGGAAAATGAAAACCTATTTGTTATTGTTATGATAAATTGAATATTCTCCCTTTCTAAATTTAAATATTCTTTTTTAAGATGTCTACTGAAATAATTTGTTAATTCCATAGGTGGGAGGTAGTAAAGCCTTACAAAAATATAACTAAGTACTCCTCCTACCTACACGTTCTTCCTACCATACTTTCAAAGCTTTTAATTTAATAACTTACAGACTTGAAAGAAAAAAAAATACAATACCTAAATTCTCATTTAATATTTACTACGCTAACTTTATTTATAACCTAAACTGACGCTGTTCTAAAATCAATACTCCAACCCAGGTTCTCCAAGTATCTAATTGAGAGGTAAAGTCTGAAAAAAACGTGCGCCTTAGTTTGACATCCAAAACATATGGCGTTGTAGTGCGCCATATGTTTTACGGTCACTGAATTGTCAAACGTCAACTTTTGACAATCAGACTCAGTTACCGCAAAATGTATGGAGCTGTACAGCGCCATCTCATTTACCTGCCAAATTCGAAACAAGAAATTGTCTTAGATTTTACGCATCTTACTCAATCAATGTATCTTTGCTTTTTCTATCGGAGACTGACAAGCCAATTCGAACGTAGAAATATAATACAGGAAATATAATTCCAATGGATTTGGATTCCAAATGGGTCAGTATGGAATGGAGAAGTCAGAAACTATGAGAGATAGCGAAATCTGTTCTTAGGAACCATGGCGTCGATTTTACATTTAATAATAATAACATTCAAACTTTTTTAACTCATACATAACCGGGAATCGAATCTGGTTAATATTCCTTATGTAATCGCGTGTAGTATTTGTTTGTATAATTAATCCTGAAATTTGAATAAAAAATTAGAAAAAATTGAATGCCATCATCGTCTTCCTCGCGTTGTCCCGGCATTTTGCCTCGGCTCATGGGAGCTTGGGGTCCGCTTGGCAACCATTCCCAAGAATAGACGTGGGCACTAGTTTTTACGAAAGCGACTGCCATCTGTCATTTATATAATCAATCAATCTGTGTACAAACAAATTGCACAAATTGCAATTCTTACACAGATTGTAACCGCAACACGAGCCTTCTTGAGCTTAAGTCCCACAGTAAGCTCAAGAAGGCTTGTGTTGCGGGTATTCAGACAACAATATATATAATATAACAAATACATAGAAAAAAACACCCAAGACTCAGGAACAAATATCTGTGCTCATCACACAAATATATGCCCTTACCGGGATTGGAACCCAGGACCATCGGCATCACAGGCAGGGTTACTACCCACTAGAAAGTTACTTGACTAGTATTTTTTTATACAATTTTGGTGTTTGACGATCCTTTTGTGAATTCTTATTATTAAGTTTGACATATCTATAATAATTCAATGTTTTTAAGAATAGGTAATAATAACTGTATCAATAAATTGCTCTGATATTTAGATTAAGGTAATATATAATATTGACAATTTAAAAGTGCTTGTTGCTAGAGGCCTATTTGAATAAAGAATATATTGACTATTGACTATTGACTAGGCCAGCCAGACCAGTCGTCAATTTGTGAGCACCTTGGCCGCTCCGATATATCTGATGCCGAATGTATTTGCCATAACACGTAGATATAATTCCATGGTTTTGGTATGTCATGGTTATCCATATGGCAGCTAATTAATATTTGAACAACACGCTCGGTACGTGCTAATTACGAAATGTATGGACGACCTGATAATCTCATTGTTCTGAACATCTGTATTTGAATTGAGTACGCTTTCGGATCCATGTTGGATTTGACTAACTAGTTTGAATATACAAGTTTGTGTGTGTAATAGGGTAAATTACACTATTTTATAATGTCACAAAACTTCATTTTATGTTAGCATGTCGCGAATTTCGGGTCGGAGTTTTTCAATTTTATCCAAAGGCAGCAGAGGTTAATATTCATAAAATTGGGGCATATGAAAGTATGCCAATATAATACGTATACAATTACATAGCTCAGACACATCATCGCAAAATAAGCATTTTAATGTCGTGTATTTAGAGTTTTTTATTAATTTCTAAATAATACTTATTCACTGTCGCAACACTCGCACTTGTGGGTACAAATGTCCAAAAGTATGTGCCTTTTATATTTGTTTTTGCGATGAGTTAGTATTATAATCTTCGATTTCTCGACGACTGCCATCTATTTATAATATTCATTTTAATGTTTTAAATGCTATACTTCACCGTTGGTCACATTGTCATCTGATGACATGTCGAGCGAGTGATTAAAGCATTTAAAACACCGTAAAATTAGTTTAATACCCTGTATAACTTGATATTTCTCAATTAGGACACGTTTCCCGTGATAATCATTAGTATCATTACGTTTAATGAAATTACCAATCTTCGACTTGCTTCGGCGGAAGCTGGACCGCAATTAGCACCATTTAAGCTCATAATAATAATAAAAAACCTCATAGTAAGAACTGGCTGCAAATATTGCGATTGCAGATTTTGATATCTGCATCTTAAGGGGCCCACAGACTATCAGTCCGCCGGACGATATCGGCCTGTCAGTTGTTCGGAGCTGTCAAATTTTTGTTCTAACTGACAGGTCGATATCGTCCGGCGGACTGATAGTCAGTGGGCCCCTTTAGGTATTTTCTAGGCGGTGGTGGTTTCTCTCAGAAGGTAGCTAGCTGAGTTTTATTAAGGGCTATATCCATTTTATAAGTATACCATTCTTGCTTACCTACTTAACGTACGTCGCTCTAGTTGACCGTAATATTTTTTCACCAATCGGTGCATAAGTATGTCGGTATTTTAAGACTAAGATTCCAAGATCGTCAGTGTATTTTTATCCCTTTGAATTTTTGGAGTGACTGAAATTGCACCTCACAATATTGAAACCTGAGAATTCCTTTATTTTCGGTCTGGGTCAGTAAATATCAAAAGGCTGCAGCAATATTTTTACAATCGAGGGCGCTGCCTGACCGGTAGCAGTCGGCGAGAAGCGAATAGTAATGTACGATTTTTTTTTTGCTTTTCTTTGAGAAAAAAATCTTGCTGTGTGAACTGTCAGTAATCTACGGTGTCGAATATGTATACATATATAGATCAGTACGGTTTCACTCACTATTACTTTTAGTCGCTTTTGGCGCGGGCAGTGCACTAGACACTCGTGCCTGAGGAAGGATTCCCAAAGAATCCGGAACATGTCGCCAAAAGCGACTAAAAATAATAGTGAGTGAAACCGTACTAATCTAAATATTTTGAAATATGTCTCACGATAGTTTAAGTTTGATTATGTATACATATATTTAGAAACAGTGATATAGTTAGGTATACTCGTACCTATACGTATGTGTAAGTTTCATGCCCTCGTCTTTGTACTCAAGCACAAATTCAAATCGAGTTTTGAACTCTTATAGTAATAAAAGAATGTTCGAAATTCAATAACACGAGAATTGCCTTGCGTCTGATGAGGATAGAATAACGGGCTCCAAACGCCAAACTACCCCCCGCCAGCCTGCTAATTTGGCGTGCGAAAAGTGACAAATTCCATACAATTCGGCCAGCGTAAACGTCCTCACTCCTCAGGGGTCTCCAAAATTTTGACTTCTGTATCACTTTTTCACAGTGCCAATTATGAGATCCTTAATACGGGGTATTACTGCAATGTTCTGCCACCAGAGTGCAGCACTAGCCCGTTAAGTAAATCATAGAGTAACTTATACATACTGTGCTTTTAACAGGCTTTTGACAAGTTTTCAGAGATAATAAAATATGAGATTGATGCATAAAGGCGGCTTTGTTTACAGAGAACCTACCGGGAAACGCGAATCCAAAATATCGCTATCTGCCTCTTTATCGCTCGAAGACAGAGTGAAGTGACAGAGATGTCAGCTAACGAAATTTAGATTTTCTTGTTTTGCGATAGACCCTCAGATCGTGGTAGTGGCACTGGCACCCTTGTGCAGAATTTCGCTTAATATTCCCTATTGTTACTGGCACAAGTTAAGGTATCAAATTCTTTTACTGTACCTGAAATTATGTCCAGATGCTAGAGACAGACACTCTGTATAATCGAATAAACTGTCGTCGTGGGTGTCGTTAACATTAAACTAATACTTATGTACCTATATTACGATAACTCACAAGTCTCACAACTTGTCACTTATATCGTCTATATCATCACCTATCTTTCGCAATCTCATCAGCGTTTGATTAGCAACTAGGGATTCTACGTAACATATTCCATATTTGGTGGTTAATTCCTTTTTTTTTTTATTAATAATTTAAATTTATTTATAAAGAAAATCTTAAAAAAATAATATTTAGTTACATGTAAAAAAACCGCAACGCAGGCTTCGTCAGGTGGCCACAAATGCAAATCAGCAACATGCTTCGTCCTTGTCACTTGCGCGACATGTATCGACGGCCCTAGAATAATCGCCTCCTCGCTGCGGGTCTGACAGCTGTCCGTGATTCTTCCTTTTTGCAAGCTCGCAGCCGAGATGAAAAATAGCCGATTGGCCAGCCAAAATGTCCAAGCCAAGTTTTAATATTGCCAAGGGTCAAAAGCAATACATTTAAGTTTCAATCATCCCTGACTTGTGTAGGCTGATATGATTGATTATGTTTTTGCAGTTTCGATCTTTTTATTAGGAGCATGACCGTCTTAAGCTCGTCACAGACGGAGCGATAATATACCGAGACCGACAGATACCGTAAGATACCGGCAGATAGAGTATAGCTAAGCACCACATACGGCAACGATACCAAAATATATATAGCTCTGTCTAGCACCCACAATGCATTGTGAGAGAGACGAGATCCCAAAATATATCGTAAAATTCCGAGCTATATTAACATCTTAAGATATTTTAAGATACCTTGCTAAGATATCGTAAGATACCAAAATATATATTATAGTAGACTTATATTGACCGGGATATAGACCGTGATTACCTTTTGTATTATTTGTGAGCTATATACAAAAGGTAATCACGGTCTATATCCCGGTCAATATAAGTCTAGTGAAACTAACCGTGAATCATTCAAAACTCTATATATTATAGTTTCGTGTGTGGTCTCTGTCAAATAGTACGTAAAAGATATCGTGAGATTTGGTATAAGATATAGATATCTTACGATATATTATCGCTCCGTCTGTGACGGGCTTTAGTTGTCGATGTGTATCTTATTGCTTTTATTTATGTTTGTACAGCTTCTGTAGACTTCTGGAGTACTTAATTCCAGAACTTTTTCGTTTTATTAATGTCAAAATAGGTAATAGTTATTTGTTTTACAAGGAGGCAAAGTTGCTGTTTAAAGGTTGAGCATTGCAAGGGTTTCAAGACGAATGTTTAACAAATTAACGTTGCTATCGAGTGAAACACAATTTTTTTTACAACAACAACGTGAGAAAAACTGCTAACTGTAAATAATTACAAATCAAATCCAAATAAACGCTGTTAAAAACTTAAAGCCAACATGAGGTAACAATTCAAAATTAAAATCAACTGACTGCTACTTTTGTGGATACAATGCAACTCTTTGAATGAATAAAGATAGCTTTTAAGAGCTGCTGTGGCGCATAAAAACATTTTCCCCTACTCATCTCATATGTGTCTCATCCATGTATATGTATGTATGTATCCGTAATTACACGTATGTCGTCGCGCTGTGAACGGATAGCCCCAATTACCACGTAAGAGCACTCATTGCACAGTATCGATAAATTGCACGCTTGAGATTATAGTGTCCGGTGAGTGGTCTTATCCTTGATGGCTTCCAGTTTTTGACAGGTCTGTGATAAGTACGGCTATGGTGTTATTATAGTTAATTAAGGGCCCCAAAACTGGAAAGATACCTACAAATCACAGCAGAATAAATTATACCTAAGTACCTCAAAAAGTCAAAAAATATACACAGTCGTATTAAAAAAAATGCCTTGTGTGATCATAAAGTGCTCATTCCTTGATATTTTCATAATTTTTACTGCTGTCATAAAGCGCTTATTCCTTGATATTTTCATAATTTTTACTGCTGTCATAATTTTTTCAATTTGGTTGTGTTTTCTCTGTATTTTAAAATAAAGAAAAAAATCAGGTAATTACCTACTTATTTACAGACAATGGTTTGTTGCGTGAGTTGTTAAAATTAACTGTCTTATTTTTTTATAATACCACAATGAAAGATTCTGCATTGCGGTGAAATTAAGAAAATTGTGTCATTATCATTTCTTTTCTGCAACCTACATGTTTTATCGATTATTGCAGTTGTGGAAGCGACACGCCATGACCCTCTCAACTTTTTCATTAGCCGCGCAATTAATGGACGTTCTCGACTTCTGTGTTCTGTGGGAAACGGCCTTAGCCTTGCGTACGCGCAAAGCAAAGTTAGCTCATTAGCTCAGTAGTGCGCCGGCGTTTGACAGACAGTGACACTTGTCGGCGTCACCTGTGCCCTGCGCCCGCGCCGGTGCGCCCCTCTACCTGCGCGAGACCCGTTCTCCCTCCTCCCCCGCTATCCCATTATTCAGAATTTTTCAAACATACCTGCCGCCGGACGTCACTGGAACGTGTTTCTGTGTTTCAAAATTCCTGTGTAATCAGATACGTGCTGTGCTATGTGTGTGATAGTGTTAGTGTAAAGGATGCATTACAAGCAACTGTTCAGGTAATGTAGACGTGACTGCGTATAGTTTGCACAACTGGGTATAATGTTTTGTGTGTGATTCTGTTTGTAGGTTCTGTGCTTCTGTGTGAACGCTCTCTAACATTATTATTGTTATTTACTACCTTCACGGCGGTTAATAAGTAGTTAAATGTTTTGAAGGAAGATATTAGTTAGGAAAATATTTGTTTTGAATGCTCCTACCTACCTACATTATAGGTAGGTACTTATAACTATTGTTATCTTGTAACTTTAATAACATCTGTGTTTACCACTTTATTGACCTCTCGCTTGAGTAGGGAACTATGATAGCACCCATGAGGCTGACATGTTCACCTAGTGTCCAAAGCCTCCATAAAAACCAGATAAAAAAAAAAAAAACTTTAATAACAAAACTTCCGTGAGACACAGACATATTAAATATATTAATAACGGGTCACACGTATTTTAATATATTTTATATTTAATATTATCTTGTAACTAGTAAAATACATAATATATCAGTATGGATTACCTTTTAAAAGTAACTAATTGTACCCAAACATTTAAAAAATGCTGTTATCCGTCATACATTCTGTTATTTCTGTTTTCGTATATGTACTTAGGTTTAGATGTTTATAAATATGACTATAGTCATCAACAATACAACATTAAAAGTAACTAAGGAGGTAGCTAGGTAGGTAATTAATAAAACATTGTTTTATATTGTGTTAGTAAGCAAAGATAATGTTCGTTACTTACCTCAAAAGTTAATTGACTAGATTGATTTGAAAATTCGTATTGACGGATAAAATTATAGTATAAGTACCTTCTAAACAACTAAGTATGTCTTTATGTAAGTATTATCAATTATCATACAAATAACGCACCTTGTACAAAATACTACGAGTAAATTCAATTTTGGCTTCGAGAAGTGAAGACACCGGGCCGGGCAGCGTATTTACAAAGGCTATACTGATATGGTTCAGATGCGAACTGAACTAGATTAGCTTTTGTTTGGACAAAACTTAACAAAACCCTAATCTATTATAGTATAGAAATTTACTGAAATCGTATAGACTTTATTAACTAAATTCATACGGATATTGTTACTACAAATGCTAGTCTGTTGCGATCTAAAATTTGAATAATATTTTAGTAACGACTCCGATTGTATTAAATAAATTACCGTTTATGCAAATTACTTAATTATGCCTGAGATTTTTTTTTCTTTTAGAATTATTTCAGTTGATAGGTACGAGTAACCAAAATTTCGTAACCAGAGTGGAACCGTTTGGTAAATAAGTTTTGTAACTGGCTACAAAATGGGAATCCAAAATTACATTAAATCAATAGGTAGGTAGGTTAGGTTCGTTAGGTAGCTTCGAATGCCCGAAGGGCAAACCGCCCAGAAATAGGAGCCCCGCGAAGCGGGGCTCCGTCTAGTTACGTTGTGAAGTCATTTTTTTTTTTATGAAACAGTCCAACGAACTCCAGCTAACTAGACGGAGCCCCGCTACGCGGGGCTCCTATTTCTGGGCGGTTTGCCCTTCGGGCATTTAAAGCTACCTAACGAACCTAACCTACCTACTGATTTAGTGTAATTTTAGATTCCCATTTTGTAGACAGTTACAAAACATTTGCCAACCGTGGCTAGGAATCGGTAATTCAAAAGCCCTATTTTGTAACCAGTTACATCCCGGGATTTATTTTTCCCGTTTCGAAGCCGGTTACCAATTTTAAGTTACCAAACGGTACTTAAGGGTACTCGTACTTCTTATTAGGTTTTGTGAGAGCAAAATGTTTGAATATTTGAGTAAATAAGTATTATTAAAATTTAGATATCATATTCAAACGATACTGACGTTACTAAACTCGACTAGGTTTTGTCGTGAATAATATTCGAAAATATGTAAGCAAAAAGCTAATCCATTTGAGTGACTACTTTTTACCGAAACGGTATAGATATTGTTAACTAATATGCATAAACAAAAACTCCCCGATTTTATTCTGAGGCGTGACTGAAATAGTTTAGCTTTTGTAAATACGCGGCCGGGCACTTTGGCGAAGAATTTCTATTGTTCCTAACGACTCGAAATAGTCAATATATGGTTAATGGCTTGTTCACTTGTTACAGTAATGGGCTCTCACCAACATGTGTCACTCATTCGGAACCCGTTTTCCCCGTGCTGGTCGGTGGGAATTCTGTACTCTTGTTTGAATGGTCGTGTTATATTGGAGTGAAAATACACTTCCTGCCAGCTACCGTCCCGTGTTTCTCATGATCTTACTTGGCTTTGCTATAAATTTAAGTTCACCGACCTGTTTCTGTTAAAGCTATATAATCCTGGACGTATTCTTCTCGCACAGTCCGCACAGATTGCTATTCTTTTTACTCACCTTTTATATTCCGTTAATTATCTGACTAGGTGATACCTACTAGTTTCAAATGAAAATGATGGTACCTATTTGAAACTAGGAAAATGTAGGCTAATGAGGCGAACTTATCGCATTAGTCGCATTCATTACGTTTAATCTTTAAGCATCTTTCCATTATGAGGTAAGTACCTTAAGGTTGTCTTCTTCTCAAAATAGTTTTTTCTCCACACCAGCTGGTAAAGGCGCTCTCTTGGTTGTTCAAAAACTGATAAGAAAGATTAATTCACATGTGAGACAAAGTAATCAAATGCAAATTTTGAGTTGTTTTCTTATTTTTGCTGATAGAATTGACTTTTAAATGATGATTTTGATTAATAAACATTTAATAACATTCATTTTAAATAGTTTTGCTTTGATTTTGTTTGATATTTTACAGTTAGTATTTTCCTTGTGTTGGTGTGGTGAAAATTTTTGTCTTTCACTCGGTGGCAAAATTTGTTTAACCCTCGTGCCTTGAAACCCTCGCAACGCTCAAGATTCCATTTATCGAACCACTCGCTACGCTCTTGGTTCAATGTTGGAATCTTTCGCTGGTTCGGGTATCAATATTAGCACGAGAGGTTAAACAACATCTTTGCCCCCTTGTAAAACAAATAACTATTATCGTTGGCGAATTATTGCTGTCTTCCTGTTATCCAACGTCTTAGCATCGCTTGGTGTCAGATTGACATTGCATTGTTTCTAAAATTCTCAAGAAACTTCGAAGATTGACGTCACCAAGGTTCTTACAAGCGCAGTTGACAATGGCAATTCTTGGAGGACGTCAGGGCACCAACTGTTTTTGTCAGAACAACCTTTACGTTTAACTTTGCTTCTCAAATTGGATACGAAAGTGGTCAAAAGTATGGTCCGTTGGCATCAGTAGCTGGATAAAATAAAACCTTAATATTGTCTTCGAAGAAAGAAAAGAAAAAGAAGAAGAATAGAAAAAAGGAGAGGCAGAGGAAGACCGAGACGTGCGTTTTTGGACCAAGCCAAGGAGGAAATCAACGTAATGACGTATCAGGAGCTCAAAATAGTGGCAGAAAGAAGAACGGAGTGGCGGTTACACCACCGACAAGAGCGAGGCTCTTAAGAGTTATGATGATGATTGTCTTCGGTTGCCGCACCCGTCACCCGTCAAAGTTGACCACGAACGCTGTAAAGGGTTCGAAATGTCGGGATGTATTATAAATTCAATACACGCGATATAATCCGTTTTCATTGTTTTATTTTAAAATAAAACTTTTTTAATTGACGATTTTCGTAACTGTATCTCTACGATCTTGGTATATTTCGTCACCAAGAGTCTTTTGGGAATCCGGATAATCCCTCGCCATTCCTTTCTCAATGACTACTTTTCTTGTGTACGAGTGCAACTATAGCAGCACATCTCTTAATTTGATCAGTCTATCTCACGGGTGGTCCGGCTGCAAGCTCTGATGATCTCGACCTTTAATGCACCTTATTCAATTTCATCTAATACGCAAGGTAAGACGAAAAAATATTCATATCTAGTGTCTTTTAATCTGACCTAACCATCCCTGCTATCCGTTGGTTGGAAGTTGAAAATTACTTAATAATGCATTACTGGACATTTCCACCTATCGCTTACGAAAGTGGCTCTTGTGAAAATGCTATGTCTGGCAGGAAGTAAATTTTTGGCCCGATGGTATTCCATAGCTTGGCTTAATATGTCAAACCATAACTCGGCTTTTCAGCGTTCATATTATAACGTTTAAAATAGGTAAGCGATTAAGTTGTAAGTGACAATTTAGTGAAATGCTTCTGCATAGTGGAATTTTGCCTCCTATTACCCACTGCTGAGAGTGCTGAGCATATTATCTAGGCGGCCTAGGCCTCCCTTCGTGCATGTACGCCACTTATCTCGGTCCTGGGCTAGCGTCTCATCCAGAAATGTCCCGCAATCTTCCAAATGTCGTCCTCCCAACAAGCTAACGGACGCCAGGGCCGTAACCGCGAAAATAGAAGTTCGAGGACAACCATCTATGTCACTCTAATTACGCCTTAATTGGAGTAAAAGACAAAGATGCCCGAAATTTGCGAACTACGGTGTTCGCGGTAGGTCTGCTGCCTTTCATCCAAAAGCGGCCACCAAGTAGAAAAAAGTGGCAGATTACAAAAGATAAACTTTACTTAGCGCCACTTGCACCATCCCACTAACCCGGAGTTAAGCCGTTAAACCGTTAACCCAGTGTCCAATTGTACTAATAACCATGGTAACTCCAGGTTTAAACGGTTAACCCCGGGTTAGTGGAATGGTGCAAGTGGCCTAAAGGGTCTAGCTAGGATGTTATCTTTATATCCTATGGGATAGGATGATAGCAAAAGGGATTGTTATGTTATGATTAGGCTTGTTGGAATCTTCGAGAAATAGGCGTAGGCTTTGACATTTTACAGGACGTAGGAGGATTTAGTTAACCTTTAAGAAATGGCATGAATCCAGGCATTTTGGAACGTTAATTATGAATACTTAGGTATATGTTATTCTGTGACTGAATTTCGTCTTGTTGATTTTGCTGTGACATTTGAGTTTTGTTTTAGTAGGAGTCATTATATATGTATTTGTTATTGAGTCTAACATTTAAAACTTTCGCGTTTTGAACACATTAAATAACATTTAAAATCGGGTCTATCGCGAATTTATTTTGTTACCTTCATTTATCCGACGTTTCGACACAGGTTTCACTGGTCGTGGTCGCGGCTAACTGATGTCCCAAAAAAAAAAAATCGCGATATACCCGATTTTAAATGTTTTTTTTTTTTTATGAAATAGGAGGCAAACGAGCAGACGGATCACCTGATGGTAAGCGATTACCGCCGCCCATGGACACCCGCAACACCAGAGGGGTTGTAAGTGCGTTGCCGGCCTTTAAGATGGGAGTACGTTCTTTTTTTGAAGGTTTGAAGGTCATATCGGTCCGGAAATACCGCAGGCGACAGTTCATTCCACAGTTTAGCTGTGCGAGGCAGGAAGTTTCTAGAGAAACGCACAGTTGAGGACTGCCAACCATCTAAGTGGTGAGGATGGTGGTAATGTTGTCTATTTAATATGTTATTGAGTCATTGGATAGGACTAATGCAGATTTGGGTATTTCATAGACAGACAATATTTATGAGATTTATAATAAAAATATTGGATGTCTTGGGCTTGGGTATTCCCTCATATTCGATATCTATATGTTATATCACTATAGGTGCTGAAATTACTTTTGACCTTGAATTCCATAGTTACGTAAATAAATAATTAATGTAAATATGTAATTACATAGTTTAGTTTTGGTTTAAAATATCAAACTTGAAAATATTAATATGTAGCACCAACATCTGAATATCCAGCTTTTTCAGTAGTTAATATAGTGCTAGTGCTATAGTGGTGGTAGACACGCTAATAAATTAATGTGTAATAAGACACTTAAACACACACCTATAATGACGAATACAGAAACATTAAAACATAAAAAAGTATGAAACTTTCCCATGCTGTAGTAACGTGAGGCCAGTTCCACACGATCGCCCGCAGCCAGATACCGTAATTAGAACCCGTGTGCACACGCCTTAAGCATGGGAAGCTAACTGAGATTCACTTCAAATAAAACTGAACCTTATCTTGTTACTCATTAGATTGAAATTCTTAAATACAAGATCAGTCCGACCGTTGGGAATGGTGGTAAGGTTTATCTCAAATGAAATAGGAGCTTAAGTGTTTTTTTGTAAGGTTTAATTTGCTTTGAATTAAATCTGTTATTATATATCTGTTACTGTATTACTTTTTTTACGCGAGTTAGTCTTTGTGAGTATGTTTTGTTTGAACCAATACTGAGATGCACGACTTGTTTTTGTAGTTAAATAGAAGGTTGAGGAAACTAAAGATTTATAAGGAAAGGAAAATGCCTTCTCATGATTTTGAATGGAATTACGTAAATTGGTTCATTAAAACTGTACTACTACCATTAAGTGCTACTGCATGATGTATTTTATTATAAAACGTATTTAAATCGATTGAACTATTATTACTAACGTATAGAAACGGCACAGAAAACCAGTATTTTTGCGCCATGAGTTGCTGCCGTTTTGGCATCAAACCATAGAAGCGGAGCGTGAATCTCGCGACCTAAACGCGTAAGCGCCATGATTTTTTTCGGCCCTTACGACGTTTTTTGTCGCGTAGTACAGGTTGTGATTGCGACAATTTGTTTGGTATGTCGTCTATATACTTATATATACTACTACTACTACTTATATGTACTTGATGTACTGCCTTCGTAATAATCAACATTTGAGTACATTCCATTTCCATTCCACGTCGTTCACAATTAACAACAGACACGACAATGCCTTTAGCAGTATAATTTATAAACCATTAACCAACTAATTGTTTAATGTAAACATGTCTTCAATAATGACAAGTATGTGATCCACTCATATCCGTCGAACCGACGAAATTTTCACAACAACCGGCGGTACAATGGCAATTTGTATCAAAACCTGCATTGTTTCAATCCTTGTCGTATTCTTCAAAACCATCTACAACTCTGACAAGTGAAATTGAATCTTATACCAATAAATTACAGTAGTAATTCCAGTGTAAAAAGTTGCCGCTTGTGCTGTGTGTCGACGCAAGCGTAGACACAATAGGGGATATTCTGTATTCTACCGACGCCCAAGATTCCAAGATTTCGAGTTAATATTCGAGAATGGTCCTGGATTATATGATCCTCGGTTTTTGGGTTTGAGAGATGCGTCGGTGGATGTTGTTTCTGTTTAATTAACTCGCGTTTTACATGAAAATATTTATAAGAATATTAAGAATAGGTTAGTTAATAGGTTAACGGCGGATTATGTTTTGCTATCGACAGTATCGAACTATCGACACAGTAGAAAAAATATTTCGGATTAAGAACCTATATTTGGAATTATAACTTTACGCAATATTAATAACCTTTAGATTTCATTTATTCCTTCAAGATCTTGTAACAAACTAGATAATAGGTAATTTAAGACAGGTACTTACCTACTTTTTTGTTCATATATCTTAAAAACAATGTTGGGTATTTGTAAATTTAGGTAACTACATATTTTTTGGTTACTAGTATTACTAGTGAACAATATTCTATTTCTCATTTACCTAAACAGACTCGTATGCCGACATCTTTCCCATCCACAATACTAGAGACACCTACTTATGAGCCTCAAACCCCATAACTGTTTAAAATGTTCCCATTCGAAACTTCCCAAGTTCACATTACCACCATGCTAAGTAAAAAAGCAGATAGTCCACACGTCTCTAGCCTGTTATTTAATCTTGGAAGACCAGTAACTTCAGACCTTGGAATTGATTATGATTTTACGTAAGTGAAAACCACCTTAAAACTGGTTCGTCTAATTTTGACAAGCGTCAAGTTCCACAGTGTAACATATGACTTTTTGTATTGGGACGAAAACACGGGCGTGTTAAGTGTTTTTTTCTGAACTCTCGTTCGTATGATTTAAGTAAACACTTAGACTCTCGACTGGATACTTTCACGTGGCGTCAACTAGACGAAATACTTGTTATCTGCCTTTTAAACGAATAGTAAAAAAAACTTTAAATTAGTGCTGGGCTGTTTGCTAATGGCAAAAAAATATGTACTTGTGTCTTCTCTGCAGTTCGCTTAGGTAAAAACATCGGTATCCGTTGACATCCCTGGACACAAGGCAAATTAGCCATAAATATAATTGATTTTTATTGAAAGTGCATTTTGGTAACTTCGAAATCAGGATAATCTTGAAAAAGGAAAAAATCTATAAAACCAGAAACACTTCATACTTTAGCAACGCTTACCAAGGCATCTTGCGTCCTGCTGAGAGTATTAGAAATGGATTCTAATTTAGTAGATAAGTATTTGCCAGTTTCAAAATTACCCCGCTTTCGAATTTACTCCAATGCATCTTACCTCCATAATTGGATTGATAAATATGTCAAACTAAGCAATATCACTTGTTCTATCCTAAAGTAAATAAATATGTCAAGAATGTAAGGAATGTACAAATTTTTGTAATTCGTAAATAGACAAAGTAGCAGCAAATACGTGACTGCCTATGATTTAAAAACATTTTAACGGCCACAGAAAATGTCATTAGTTCCACTTCTAGTAACAAACGATTAAATGGCCCAATAAAACAACCTCAAATGAAACAAAAAATCAGACCCATGTGTTAATCGCAACTCACGACGATAAGACTGTCGCCGATTAATGCCAGACGTCGCTTTATGGTCATTCTCTATGGTCGTAAGTATCTTGACCGTTGTGGGACAGTGCGTCCACACCGAGGAAATTAATCTGCTATCTCATTCTAACAGTAGACAGCTATAGTCTGGCAAATAGTGTCCGACCGAAACACAGTTTACAGAAACCTAAACTGAAGGTTCGATTTTGCTCTAGTTTCGGCCGAAACCGAATCTTAGGCAGAAACATGATTGTTATGCCGAAACCTGCTAAACATTTAAACCGAAATTTCGGCTGGACAGTACCTAAAAGTTAGTTTCTGTGCGGCGTGCGGCCGAAAGGTTCCGTTTGTCATTCGAGAAACGCGCGTAACTATGGGGAAATCCACCCTCGCGCCTAATAGGTATGTACATTTTTTTTATTATGCCCCCTTTTCCTACTGACAACTTGGTTAACTTAGTACACAAAAAAATGTTATCTGTTTTTTTTTACTCAGAAACTATATGACAGTTCGACTATAGTTGCTTTAATATCCAAATTATTTACTCTACCTCAATCTACAAAATCCATTTGCAGATTTACCAATGAAATTGTCACTACAAAATCTATCTGGGTATAGTTGATTTGCCAATGGAATTATCATTTTAATGTTAGGAATATAAAACGTTAATTTTCTCAGTGTGGACGCACTATTACGATACACCGTCGAGTCTATGGTACGTGAATGACATCTATAATCATAGAGTAAAAGTTTAATTTTATTACCTATCTTCTAAGCATACGAAATTATGTGTTGTTCACTGAGCGTAAATATGCGATTAAGGAAGCTTGGTTTCTTCGTACTTTCCTTAGGCTAAAGGATAAACGTTGAAATATTTTCCCATAATTAGCTAGTAGCGACCGCGTCCGTGTGTCTTAACTGTATTTATTAGATAAAAAGCGACGGGTAACAGCGTATGCAGACATTACCATTATGTTATGATTACTAATAGTTAAAGGTGGGTATTATGTACTACATGATCTCTAGTCCTAATCCATTGCTTCGTTGAAATCCAAACGTTGTTTTAAATTCTTGTTTAACGGCTTAACCTACCGACCACTAATGATTAAACAAGTTACATTTCTTGTCTTAGCCGTTTTAATACTAAGTACTTGAAGTTAAACGCTATCTTCAGATAATATAAACTAACTAACTACCTAGTCCGCCTAGTCTAGTAGTTAGCGACCGTTTTCTCAAAGTTTTCCGCAACTATCTAGCGATTCGCGGAACTGATTTTGAGAAGTGAAACCATACACCTACTTTTACTTTTGTTACAATAGCGAAGATGGTTTGTTTTAGCTTTGTTTAATTTTACCGTGATTTTAAGAGTGTTTCGTAACATGTGTGAATTCGACACTGATCATCTGTAAATTTTATTGCTAGAAATGACCTCACGGTACTTTACGACCCCTGTTCCGTTACTTGGGGGTCGTCTTTTACCAGGTCGGTATCATCTTCCTGGCGTTGTACCGGCATTTTGCCACGGCTCATGGGAGCCTGGTATCCGCTTGGCAACTAATCCCAAGAATTGGCGTAGGCTAGAGTTTTTACGAAAGCGACTGCCATCTGACCTTTCAACCCAGAGAGTAAGTTAGGCCTTATTGGGATTAGTCCGGTTTCCTCACGATGTCGGTATATCCTAGCCTAGTTATCTATTCTTCATTGTTTTATAAAAATAAGAACCGATAATATTATCCCGAATATTTTTTTATATCTTAATCAACAGTTTCTCTTTACCACATTGTGCTTTTATTGTGCATTTCTCTAAGTAATTGTTAATAATGGGTATTTTATCGTTGACTAACTGCAGTTTAAGTAGACAGCATGTGTCACGCGTTAAACTACCTAGTTTTCGGTCTCGATTCACTTAAAGCATGCTAAATTAGGAGAAAGTCTATATTCCTCCTACAATTAGACGTACTTCTTATCCATACTATCCATACTTAATATTATAAATGCGAAAGTCTGTCTGTCTGTCGGTCTGTCTGTGTGTTCCCTCTTCACGCTTAAACTACTGGACCAATTATGTTGAAATTTGGTATACATATACTGTAAGTTTGTGACCCAAAGATAGACATGTAACGTAAACAAATAAAATTTAAACATGGGTACCACTTTTGGGGGGTAAATAAGAAAATTCAAAAATAAAGTTTTTCAAACTATATCGTGTTACATATCAAATGGAAGAGTTATTGTCAGTATCTCAAATATGTTTTTTTTTATAATTTTAGGATAAGCAGTTTAGAAATTATTCAAGAAAATAGGCAAAAAATTACCATTCCCCCCCTTTATCTCCGAAACTGCTGGGTCTGAAAATTTGAAAAAAATACACAAAATAGTTCTTCACCCATAGATGACAGGAAAACCTATTAGAAATGTGCAGTCAAGCGTGAGTCGGACTTAATTTCCATGTTTTTCATCCAACCCTTACTAGTTTTTTAAAGACAATTCATTCACTTTTTACATAAAAAAATGCATTGTTAAAAATTGTGTAATGTATATACGGAACCCTTGGAACGCGAGTCCGACTCGCACTTGGCCGGCTTTTTATTTATATAAATGTCCTCAAGACAATTCACATAAAATACTGTATTCCCTTACTTCTTATCTCTAGGTAATTCAAATAAAACACGTGCTTCACAAACTATTTTCCGTAACACAAAAGCATTGTTTATTTACAATAATGACAGCAACATTATTTCGTTTGGGTAAAAAATGGGGAAGCCGCTCTGGGATTCACGGTACGTTACGTCATCTACCATTCGATTTACCTGGATTGTAAACTACTTATAATATAAAAGGCCTATCCGAACCACATCCCATTCAAAAATGAACTCTAAAGTAAGGTACAAAGTTACTAACTTGAATGATAGTAAAGTCTTCTTATGACTTATAAGTGCGAGGCGCATTTTTTTGGCTTCGATTAGCGTGGTATGCGATGCATCGTGTCTTTCTTTTCGTGTTTGGATGCTTGTTTTTTGCTCTTACTCTTTCTGGCGAATCCGTGAGAATTTATATTTTAGGAAGTGACGTAAGCTAGGCTTATTACGTATTATTAAAACTAACGTTCGAGTTGGAAATTAAGTACCTATCTAGAAAAACTGCCACAAACATGCAAACAACGTAATTCCGGATAACATCAGAATGTCGGTTAGTTACAATAATTACCCGTCATATCATTGTTCCACTTTTAAAACATTATGACAATAAATCCAAATCACGATGGCTGACTTCTGGCCGAAGGGTATTGTGTTTCGGAGGTTATGGATCAAACTGCCGAATCCGATTAAAGAGCAGTTGATTTAATGGAGCCATGCCGTCCTGGCGGCCTAGCCAAGGTGACAATCGCTTGCGCTTCGCCATCGAATCGTTTTTTTTTATCACTTCCATATCAGTGTGACAGTGACAGTTGCGTTTCGATCGCTATTGGCATCTTGTCTACGGGGCCTGTTTCTCAAATAGTGTTTATAGTTTGTCAAGGGACTGCCTCATTTCAAACATAGACAGAGAGAATCATACTATCTTTGTCTTACACTAGTACTAGCACCCAAAAGAAAAGGATGAGTATCGTTTTTTTTGTTCCTATTTACTGACAAGATTTGCTTGACCAACTATAGTTTTGTTCCTGTTTAATATTTTAGTTGCCCGGTTTATAATAAGCCTTTAGTTTTTAGGGTTCCGTACCTAAAGGGTAAAAACGGAACCCTATTACTAAGACTCCACTGTCCGTCTGTCTGTCACCAGGCTGTATCTCATGATTCATGAACCGTGATAGCTAGACAGCTGAAATTTTTATAGATGATGTATTTCTGTTGCCGCTATAACAACAAATAGGTACTAAAACAGAATAAAATAAATATACAACAAACGTGATTTTTGCGTAATGGTACGGAACCCTTCATGCGCGAGTCCGACTCGCACTTGGCCGGTTTTATTTTATGAAATATATTATGCATATATGTAACTTTTATTTATGTAATATATTATGCATATATGTAAATGTAGCATTATAGCATAAGGCCCTGTTAGGGATGTAACGCCACATATTATTACGTGGTTTGTTGACTGGATCAAAATTTAAATAAATAAAAAGCATTAAGATATTTCATAAATAACTGAGCAAAGTCACTCATGTAACGCGTATATTAACTCCCTGAAGAATGCCCCGGAATCCCCGGCTGCAAGTTTAATGGGAATTTTCTAGTAGGCGGCCCTTATTTATGACGCGACGCAACGCTCCGCATACTGAGCGTGTTATACGCTATTTGTAGATATTTTTGAAGCATTATCACATAATTATGGACAGTAGGGTTAAGCTACCTTGGCATTGGCTTGGCAAGTGACTGTGTGGAAGCTCCATAAATTACAAATTCCTACGAAAAAAATATTTTACATATACTGCCACTGCTGGTGCAGAGTTAGCTAAGACGGATTATTATATTAATTTTTAGTACTTTTTAAACGTCAAATAAAATGGCACCCGTCAAATCAGGGCAGTCGGACCAAGCTAACTCTGCATGGCACGTTCAATGAAAAGTGTGGAATTTTCATAATGTAAATCATCCGTCCAAATAAGTGTTGTGTTCCTGTCGGTAAGGTTGCCAGAGCTCAACGAGGTGCATGGAGTGTTAGGGTCGGCAACGCGCATGTAACTCCTCTGGAGTTGCAGGCTAACATAGGCTACGGAGACTGCTTAACATCAGGCGGGCCGTATGCTTGTTTTTTTTTTTTTTTAAATACCACGTCGGTGGCAATCAAGCATACGGCCCGCCTGATGGTAAGCAGTTACCGTAGCCTATGGACGCCTGCAACACCGGAGATATTACACGCGCGTTGCCGACCCTAACACTCCTCTCCCTCGTTGAGCTCTGGCAACCTTACTTTCTGGCAGAAACACAAAACTATGGTGTGTTTGCCACCGACTTCGTATAAAAAAATTACTGTGTTAATAATCACATCTGACGTACTGTGCCCTGTGTTACTTAGACCAGGTAGATTAGGCCGCACTTACTATGAACATGGACCTCTTATCGGTCGACGGCTTCAGAGATTATTAACGAATTAGTCACCGTTAATACGGAATTACCAAGTCTCCTCGTAGTCTGAATAAGCTAGTAATAAGTTTTTAAATAAAACACAACTTAGGGAAAATGCTTATTTTTACTCCATAATCATTCTAATGACAGATGACATAAAATCGAGCGGTAACAGTGACAACCAGTATGTTGCCATGTATATAATAGAATATATCGCAGCTAGACCTTGATTAAATTGGAATAACTTAATCGGTTTATAGCTTTATACTATTAGTTACTACTTACTATAAGTTACATAACAAGTACCAATACAATAATGTCGAATCTTACATACAGTACCGGCCAATAATATATCACCATGTTTTTACGGTATATTTTTTTTTATATTTGTGAGTGACTTCCACCTCACTGCTTTAGGTAGTCAAGTGGTATTCCTTTGTACGGGAGATGAGAAGAATTGGTCTCATGTAATTGTTTTTCATTGTGTGTTTTTTTAATGAATAGTCAACTTAATTTTTTTTACTAGAGGTTTTTTTGTAATATGCTGTGTAATCTACTATATCTCCTATTTTAATTCACAGTATTTCATTGCAGTATTCATCATATATTTGTATAAAATGACTATATATTTGTAAAAAAAAATGACGAAGCCTGTCGCGGATATCATCATTGGTATTTTTGGGACGAAGCATGTTGCTGATTTGCATTTGTAGCCACCTGACGAAGCCTGCGTTGCGGATTTTTTTACATGTAACTACCTATATTATTTTTTAGGATTTTCTCAAATTCTGTATTTTATTTTTAATGTATTGTGCAAATTAAATACATATTTTAATTTAAATTAAAATGACTAGTAAAATATGCAAACTACAAACTAACCTATATTGTTTACTCTATCTATACAAGCTCATACAAAAACACTCAAAGGTGATATATGGCCGGTACTGTAAAGCCAGGATTACACTTGTAAGTTTTACTTACGTAAGTAGGGACACAGCTATACTACAGAATATGAATATCGTTATCTCATTCTAGCAAATAGCTTTGTCCCTACTTACGTAAGTAAAACTTACAAGTGTAATCCTGGCCTATGAATGTCGTTTGAACCTAAGGGCCATTTCGACGGTGCGAGAACTCGCATTGTAAGTTTCATTACATTTCGGTATTTGATCGGTCGGCTGTTGGATCAGTTGGATGTATAGTTTGAATCTTCTCAAATTCAATGCCAATGGCCGCGCGCGCAAACACAATGGCCACGCGCTCACACAAAAGAAACAATGGCTTTTGATTAACAGATTAAGGTCATTGGCGTAAAAATCATTTAATTAAGAAGATTCAAACTTATAACCTCCCCTCAATAGTTTGTAAACTGATTTATAATTAAATTCCAATAATCTAACCTCACTTTTTCTCTTTTCCGTATGTTTTAGGAAACTAAACAAAGCTAAAAGGATACATCTATATTTATTTGAAATGCTAGAGTATGCAAAAGGGAAATTTGAGTTTACTTCTTTACATATTTTCCATTATTACGAAAGAAAAAGGATCTGAGTGAGGTTAGTTTTTTGGAATTTAATTACAAATCAGAGTATATAAACAGCCTTAGAATGTAGTTTTAGTACATTTGCCCCTTACATTACCTAATACCCTATACAATGTATTTAATGTCAACTAATGTTACAGCCGTTTGTTTATACAAGCCAATCATTCAATTGGTTTTAGCAACGCCTAACGGCCGTTCGCAACGTTGTTATTAAAAACAAAGTTAATAACAAAAGTGCCGGTAGAATGGTGTTATTGGTGTTATCTTTTTAAATAAACACGTGTGCTCGCTCACTTGATTGTTTGGAACTACCATTGTGCAGTTTTATTGGCTTGGCGTTTTGTAACGTTAATATAATAAATATTGATTTTAAGTAAAAGATACACATACACAAACTGATATTGCTTATTATACTCTTTATTGGCACCTCACACAGAAAACAAAAATATAAAATAAACAAAATAAGATAGAATTCGTCGATTATGGACGATATGATTCTATGAAAAACGAAAATATAATTTTAATGATTGCAGTGTTTTCCTACGATTCGATAGGTCTACGATTTATCTCAGGCGGTTTGTAAAATATTGCTTCTTGCAGCCAAGCCACCAGTACGTAGCTGCTAACCCTTATAACTTTTACCAACCGCCTTAGTTAAGAAAGAGGCCGGTGTCGATTTTGGAGCAAAAATGTAAAATTGATAGATTTAGTCGTTGAAATTATACACGTTTTGTTACGTAATATCTAAATAACAAGTATTGGTTTCTATTAGCACGTCTTCTCATCTTGACTTTTAATAATGAGGTCGCGAGCGTGCGTCACCGGTAATATATGTAGAGAAGGGGCAGTTTTTAAAAATTCATCAAAAAATTATGGTGGTAAATTATACAAATTGATGTATAAGAATAGTTTCAGCAAATGTTGTAGATTATTTAAGTATCAAAATTACGTTGAAATTAAGTCGATTTTCAGAGAAATTGTCACTTGTTTTGAAGTAATTTCTGGAGAAAATTGAATTCGTTTAACTTCATCTGATAAAGGTCAAGTACTGAATATGTGTAATACAAGTTTACCATTTTTAGCAGTCCAAACTTTACGAAATTTACAAATAAGAGCGACAAAATCAGTGCTTTACGTGCGTTTACATAAACGTCCATCAGAAAAAAAAACATTACTAATTTAGTGAGTCTGTTTTCAGAAAATTGATCTGATAAAAGGCAAGATAAGAAGAAGTGCTAATAGAAACCAGTACTTGGTAAAAAGGTAAAAAAAGATGTACAATTTTGTGAAATCTATCAATTTTACATTTTTGCGACTAAAATCGACACCGGCCTCTTAAATGGTATCATAAGCTAACTATACCCATAAACTAGCTCTATGATAACTACCCAAGCTGTTTCAAGTACATAACAAAAAACTTAGCAGTTTATTATCATGTCGCTGATTTCCACACACAATATTGTTGACCTACATATATTTTTTGTAGACCGCATATAGAAAACGAACAAGTGTGAATATTTCCGACTAAAACCACTTATTATCCTTCGCAATTTTGTAAATTAAATAATATCTAGTAATACAACACTCATGTTGACTTGATCGAACAATAATATTTACTTGTAACTTGTAACCAAGTAAACATGTGACGAAATTGAGAATGGTAAACATTGCCTTGCATTTTCGCGGTCAAAGTCTACTCGACAAACACAGGTTATATTGTTATTTACTAGGTTCTTGTTGATAAAGATATTGCTGACTTGTAAGTTAGGTTAGGTGCGGTCAAGTAAATATGTGGTGTTACGCACATAGGTAAACAAGTTGAAAGAAAATTTAATAGCTACGACAGCGTCTGCTTACAGAAATATTACACTGTGATGCTGTGATGGATATTTTCGAAAAACGGCCAAATATATCGGAACAGATCCTTATGTCTATGGTAACATACCCTATGGTGTGTTACGATCAGACCCCGTTGTCAGTGGTGAAATTTTAATGAAATGCCGGCATAGCATGCATAGGGTTAGCAGTAGCACTGACTCCTCCACCGTGCGGATTTCGCAAGCTATTGGGTAAAAGTACGCATGTGGGGTAATCGTTCGTATTAAGAAAATTTTTCACCATTTATAACGGGGTCTGGTTACGATATATTTGGCCACTTTGGTTATAATTATAACTATATGTTTGATACTGACTTTAGTAGTAATCTTCCTCAAATACCACAAAAATGACAGTAATTCATGTGTTTCGTTCTTTCTTTGACAGGCAGAAGCCTATTCAGTAATTGTTTGATACTGATTGTACCTACTTTAGTTGGATTAATCTTTCTCAGAGACCACAAAAATGACAGTAATTCGTGTGTTTTGTTCTTTCTTTGACAGGCAGAAGCCTATTCAGTAACTGTTTGATACTGACTGTACCTACTTTAGTTGGATTAATCTTTCTCAGAGACCACAAAAATGACAGTAATTCGTGTGTTACTGATTGTACCTACTTTAGTTGGATTAATCTTTCTCAGAGACCACAAAAAATGACAGTAATTCGTGTGTTTTGTTCTTTATTTGACAGGCAGAAGCCTATTCAGTAACTGTTTGATACTGACTGTACCTACTTTAGTTGGATTAATCTTTCTCAGAGACCACAAAAATGACAGTAATTCGTGTGTTTTGTTTTTTCTTTGACAGGCAGAAGCCTATTCAGTAACTGTTTGATACTGACTGTACCTACTTTAGTTGGATTAATCTTTCTCAGAGACCACAAAAATGACAGTAATTAGTTGGTTTTGTTCTTTCTTTGACAGGCAGAAGCCTATTTAGTAAATCTACTTGAAGACCTTAGGGAAGGCGGGGGCACTAGGGGAGACGAAGTTTTCTTATCGGCATTATGAGGTCGCGAGGTGCTAGATAATTCATTGTTATTAATAGCTGGATAAAAATATACATGCCTCCAATACGCTCGTTAAAAAAATCGAGTCTTGAGATTATAAAGGTACCTATTAGTAGGCGTAATCTGCTGATGATTATTAAGCTTAGAAGTAAATAAAAAGTGGAAAAATTCACTTTTTTTATACTACGTCGTTGGCAAACAAGCATACGGCCCGCCTGATGTCTCGGGCGATATTCGAACTCGCGATACTGGATCACTAGCCCATGCTCTGACAACTAAGCTACCGACATTCGAGGAAGGCTATCGCTGTGAATTTATCCACTTTTAAATTTATAGCTTAATAGCAGTTCGCAGATATTTCTGCTTGATACAAAATTAATTTAGCTACATTTACATAGAGATAAATCAACTAAGCAACATACATCGCATTAAGGAATGTTATCGCCTCATCTCTACGGTCTGCGGTCTAAAACCTAACTCGTTCTCGAACAATGTCCACGCCTTTCACACTTTCTCCCGTTTATTACCATTTTTAGGGTTCCGTACCCGAAATGCCAACGGGACCCAATTAGTAAGCCTTCTCTGCCTGCCTGTCTATATGTGCTTCCGCCTGACGCGCGATCTGGATCCGAAAATCCATAATAGGGGGACAATTAAAATGTTCCCAGAGTGTAAGGGAGTAAAGAAGGGACTCAATAATATACTATATTTTTCACATCACCAATTCGAAACAGGGATTTTTCTTCCCTGCTAGGAGTGATCAAAGAGGCACTTTTCTTCCCTGCTAGGAGGGATCAAAGTAACACTTTTCTGTTCTAGGACACTATTTAAAAAAAAATTATGCATTATTTTTTTAGCTTAAATAATATTTTTAAACATTATAATTACCTCATAGGTGATGTGAAAAGCAATATGTGTCACATGATAGCAAAATTATTTCCATCTTGGGCGTAACACACTTGAATCCATAGACCTAGCATTACATAGACCAGCTATACGCGTGCGCCCGTAAGGGATAGACATAGATGACGTCATAAACGTGGGGATACCATATTGGTAAAAATTACCCCAATATTTGATATCACGTTGGGGCGATTACCCTGGAGGCAAAGTTAGCTTGTTTGACGGTATTGTTAAATAAAATGTCAATGGGCCGTTCTTTTTAGGCGTATAAACAATGAAATACCTCCTATAATTCGCGCAGGTGGTACAAAACTAAACATGTTTAGTAAATAAAACGTAAAATAAAATGTATTATGGGTTTTAATTTAAAGAAATCACAAATCGCAATCACACCAATTAATGTACACCACATTTAATCTTAACAACATTTGTTTATTTATTTTTTGGAATTAGAAGTACGAAAAAACTTCGAGGTCAAAATTACCCATAAAATTATGATATTTTCATCTGGTATCCCTAACATGATTGTTATGCAGCTAAAAAAAGAAGAAGTTTAAAAATGGCTGACCTCAGACTCTTACCTACCTACGTAATTTGGGCGGATAATTTTACAAATAATGTTTTGTTAATTTGCGTAAATAATTGCGATATTTTTATTGAAATCGTTTGATTCTACATTGCTTTGAGTGTAACGTAGTTTTACGATGTTATTCTCACATATTGCGTTAAGAGAAAGGTGTAAAATACCGTACTTACGTGTGAAAGGTTATGATCTCATATTTTTGCTCAGAGCGGCTATTACAGCCGATTACAGAACAATTCACCAGTATTTTATCAAAGTTCAAGCATTCAAAACGCTAACCATCACTATATTTCATAAGAGAAAAAACAATTTCATACAAAACAACGATAATTAAACAAGCAACGAACAAACATGACATGTCACGTACTTATTTGTTTGCCACAACCTCGGTTGTGGCAGCGGTGGAAAAGTGAAACTATGACAAGGACAAACAATAACAGCGCTTTCTCTGCTACTCCTACTGAAAGATACATAAGACTATCCCGTTCGGTCATTTTCCCCCACTCCTCATGACCGATCCAGTTATACTAGATTCATGCTTGAATCCCTCACTACGCTCAGGATTCTACCTTAGAATCCTTCGCTTCGTTTAGGATTCAATTGTACGCCCTCGCCGTAAATATGTCATTTTGCTCCCTTGTGACACTATCTACTATTGCTGTTATATATGTATGATCATAGTCAAGTTATAGTGCACGAGATTATAATTTAAGGTATATTCCATTAGGTACTAGGTACCTATTTTCTAGTTTAAAATAACATGTTTTTTTTTGCCTAGATTTGTTTTTATAATTTGTATGGTTTTGGTTATCATTGTTGACATAACATAATTTTATGTTTGCATGCCAAATTATAAGAAATATCGATGATCATACTCGTATCAATCATATGTCGGGGTCGAGCAAAAAGTCCCACTTTGTCGCTTGCCATACGCTTTAACAGGTTATTCGTATAAAGATACAGGCTAATCTCGTCATGGTAAGCGACAAAGTCAACCTTTGTCTAGACTTGGACACATATTATATTAAACTCATATAGATTGACTTAAACTAATTTAAACTGTAGTTTATTATAGACAAAACAAGCTTGAGTCGGAGTTCGGACTTAATAAAAAATTGTGAGACCTACGGAACTCAACGCTCGCTAATCCGACTCACACTTGGCTGTTTTCTTATTCAATTAGCGTATATTAATAATGTAATTATATATTCTAATCGTAGCAGCTACATTAAAACGAAACGAGGGATTCTTGAATAGTTAGTAGGGTATTTATCTTATCCGTTACTTATGTTATTATCATCCTGGACATCTTAATAAATACAACATACAACTATACATATATGGCATTACACATTTACATAGATAGACAGGTAAATATTCTATTAATAGTGTCAAAATTGAATTTTCTATTGTGCAGGACTCTTGTAGGACTTAATACCTACGCGAATATTATACCTTTTGCCCACGACTTCTTTCGCGTGGAATTAGTAATTTAGGTAGCTTATTTTTATCCAATATGCTTTTTTATTGATTCCCCATACAATCTTCCTTATTTGAGGGACAACTATAACGCCTAGATAATGCGTACCTCATATGGTAATCATTCTATGGGAGCATATATGCTTACATCAATTATCTGGCGATATATCAATTATCTTACTTCCACCCCGCTTTTAACCCTCTTAAGAGATGATTTTCGGAATAAAAACTATCCTATGTCCTTCCCCGGGACTCAAACTATCTCTATACCACATTTCAACTAAATCGGTTCAGTGGTTTAAGCGTGAAGAGGTAACAAACAGACAGACAGAAACACTAGATACACTCGCATTTTTTTATAATATGTATTAGTATGGAAGTATGGATTTCTACTCTTGAGAAGAACTTCTCGTTTTTACCATAAACATAGGTATAATTAAGCATATTATTTTATTATGCATGTAGAAGTTTTACTTCGCTCAAAAGTTACGTTTCTTTATTGTTTTTTTCCTCTCAGTGCACCCACCTTGACGCTTTTCTGTTTAGCCCTATGGTTGACTGGTAGAGAATGCCTATAATGGCATTAAGTCCGCCTGTTGTACTCTTTTTATGTGCAATAAAGATTAAAATAAATAAATAAATAAACCGTTTGAGCTAAACATTCATATAGCCGACTATCGCAATCTCATCTGACATAAAACTAATGCCATACAGCCGCCATTATTCCGTTTCCATACACTATAGGATTTTTCCCACGGCTAACCTTATTGCTTCTTGTGTGATGTTGAAAAGTTAACAAATTTGAACCTTACTCCATTATAATAAGGCATAACATGTATACATATTTTTGACGTCGACTGCAAACTTAAATGCAATCCAAACACGCGGTTATGGACTCTAAATATAACGCAGTAAGGTTATATTAAGTGTGTTAAGTTGTTGTAAGATTTGCTGAATCATCATCATCAACTTTGGCCGATTACTGGAAACGCCTTTAAAGGAATGGCGGCAATTGTTAGTTTGGACTAATTACTTGTAACGGTTTTCTTACATCTTCTATTGTTATCGTGTTCTGTTGAACGTTTATTTATTTTAAGGTTAATTATTCCTAATTATTCTTTTACTAAAAATTTTTGCTATTATCTAGTTGTACATTACTTTTATCTGTGCCTCTGTTATTTTTTTCGGATAGTAACAAGATCGTATTCTTCTAATATCTGAAGGTGTCATACGTCATTCAGTTAATACGTACATAACTTATACAAAGGTACCTACATAATACTACATATACCTACACATGATTGGTCGTTATACTAACTAAATCAACGTTAGTACTAATTCAAAATACAGCTAATTTATAGGTATAATAGATCCGCTGTCCAATTAGAGTCGATCTGTTTACTTAATATTGTAATTTTAAGTTGGTATTGCAATAATCCATGACTGCATGGTGACACCATGTTATCAGATTCTATTGTCACGTTAGGTAAATATTGAAGATCATTGTCTTTGATAACGGCAGATAGATTTGTCGCGAGATATATGGCAATTATTATAAATGAAAGTTAGCTGAATTTTTTTTGCCGGGTACCACAATCACCAAGCATTCTGTTCTTATTCCTAGCCACAACAACTAAAGCTCCATTTAGAATCCTTGCCTAAAAGAATTCACGGCTTACTAGTAAACAATTTTTTGGTATGATTCTAAACTTTCTCTCCATAAAACAAGAAATTTTCAGTGCCCATTAAGAGCTCGACAAACTTGCCCACCGGCGATAACTCACGCGCGGCCGACAATGCGGCAGTTTCGGCCCGGAGCAGCAATACAGCAGTTTCCCGGCAGAGACATTCATAATAACGCGCAGTTGTAATTAACCCCTTCATTACACAGAACGCTCGGGGAGGGGGCGCGAGTGAGGGCGGAACGAAAACTAAAAAAAAAAAAAGAGTTTCTAAACGCTGCCTTTCCAGTGAGGCGGAGATGAGAGGAGACGTGCAGGAATTAACCAATAGCATTGCTTGTAATCCACGTCTCTTCCCCGCTCTGTTAGATTACAATACAATTAACATACAAATACAATGCTAATGTTGTTTCCAGGACGTCTCCTTTCAGCATCTCCGCTCATCTCTGCCTTAGCCTAATGCATCCAACCTAGACTGATATTGCAATTGACTGCTTTGTCAACAGGCGTCAACTATCAAACATTAGCTAAGGATACACGTAACAAATGTACGATCATTCGTTTAGTAGATGTTTCTGGCAGACAAATCTGTCAATGTATGATGGATTGATGGGAATCAAACGCAAACTTGTCTGCCGGTCATCTATACCGTACCAAACGATAGGAGCAGCTTAAAGAAACAATCATTATTAAGAGTATCTATATTATGTTCATAATCTGTCTTAATTTTTTTATCGGTTTAGGCAGGCTCAACGAAAAGATCCGCCTACACCTTAGCTTCATTTAGGTTATCAAAATGCCTAACTACAATCGCTTCCGGTACCTCCCTCACTCCGCCCCCGCCCCTCAATATACTTATATTAATTGCCCTCTAGTTATCCACGATTTGGAGAAAATTTGGGTTCTTCCTAAGCTTAAAGGTCTGCCTCCGCTTTTAGGCTGCCTGATGTTCACTGAAGCCGAGCGGGGCAGAGATGTGGGGAATTGTCATTGGTTGTAAATGTTGTAATCCTGTGGAGCGGAGATTACCCCATATCTCTGCTCCTAAATGAGTCCACAGTCATTAATGAATGAATGAATGAATAATATTTATTTCAGATTAATAAAAATCCATATTCTTGTTAGTACACATATGTGGAAACGTTGGTTAGTAAACAGTTTAAAAAAATTACAGTAGATGAAAAAAAAAGCCTCAAAAGTTAATTAAGCCTCAAGAGCCCATGTAATTTTTCTGCTCCTGCTAAGGTTTCCACTCCCGCCTCCGCTCTCACAGGGCCCACGCTCACTAAATGTCCCTCCAGAGCCCGTGTCTAATGGGGCGCGCATTTGTCTGAGTGCCGCTTGATTAGTGTGAGTGTACACTTGCAACTATACCGTGATTTAATTGCACGGGTCCTAGAACGCTCCCCTGAGGGACGCTATAAATGTCCTTGTACTTGGCTAGTTAAATGCATCAGTTGTGTGTTGTGTGCTTCAATTGTGTCTTACACAAGGTAGCTATTATCAAAGTCATTTGGGGGAGAAGACTGTAATCGATTATAATTATGATCTAGCTTGGATTTATCAAAAGCATTCGATATGAATTTGACCAAGCTATGGCCCAATCGAACTCATTCAAACTTGTTTTTTAAAGTTAACAATTCGCTACTCATAAATAAGATAACATTCTAGCGCGTTTTCACTGTTAGTCAGTCTAGGTTGTGAAACAGCTGAGGTTCTGCAACGGATACAGCAATTAAACCTGTCATGTGATGTTTGTGTCTTATAACAATACGCTGAAGGTTCAAATTGCTGCGATGAGCTGAGAAGTGAAATTATAAATGGCATTTAGATGACGTTTCATTGTTGCTAACTTAGCCAAGATATGTGTGGTTGGATATTTTGATTTATTTAGACCTGCAGTTGGAGATGCTCCAGAAAAAAGTCGGTACTTAGCGTGAAAAATCTTCTTTAAACACTGAACAACGTCACCTATAACCTATAAGTAAACCTTGTCTTATTTTTTATTGGGAAGCAATTCACTTGATAGCTTCAACCAAATAATTATCTTCACCTCTTCAGTTATCAATATCAAAGGAGAGCCCTGCAATACAAATCTTACCTAAGAAAGAAAGAAAAATATTTTTTTGCCTCAACTAAAAATATAAATTAGAATTAAATTTTACACACGTAAGCTTAACCTAGACAAGGAAAACGACTACGTGAAATGAACTGTCAACATTTCGTACCTTGTCACAGTGACAATAATATGAATTCCATGGCGGCTTTCATATTGATTATCTATCACTGTGATGTGTACTTTGGCACAATGTAGCACAAAAATCAAATCCCTTGACTGTATCTATAGGTATGAATACCTATACAAATACATGTTGAATGTCCGATCAATACAAGAATAGCCATTTAAGTTTAACGCTCTATTGCATTTTGTATGTCATATCATTTGTATTAAATTTATTAGTATTGTGATTAATAAACACCGACACGTATAGTGCAATTAATTGTCCAATTAGTTTTAATTGCTCGGAGCAAATTATTGATAGTTTATTGGAATTGCTGGCACTACACGCTGTATTTAAAATGCCGAGGTTGATGATGTTGTATTCTTTATTGTTCTTAACCTATTTTCATTTCTATGTATATATATATATATATATAACAAAAAAATAATTAAAAATATATTTATTTCCCAACACAAAAAACAATGACTTGCGAGTACAATAATAAAATCAGATATAATAACAAATATTTGTGTAGTAAAATGGATGAGACTCCGCGAGACCGCTGATTTTCAGTCCCCAACCAAAAACAGCTAAGTTATTAAATAAATAAATAAATATGTTTACTTATAAGCGTCAATCATTATAAAGATCACAGAAGAGGAGATCACTTGTTATTGCTACTTACTGTACTATTGCACTTTATTTGATACAAAACTATCGGCACATTTCGCATGCTTTATTAATAATTATTACGGCCTTAATATCAGTATCGATTATTGCGTGCAGTTAACCGCAGTATCCATACAAATATTCGTTGCGCTATCTTTCACCAGTACGGAAAAATTAACGTTAAACCACTTCGGTTATTCAATTATGAGTTCTACTCCTTTCTAATACGCTATACGTTATCAAAGGCCTAATCCTAGTAAATCACATTAGTTGGTACGCTAATGGTGCCTCCATTTTGTTTTATCAGTCGAGCTGTTATCTAGCAATTAGTCAGCCCGCAACATACCTGCCAGTGTGTCGTTTGATACGCCCACTTTTAAAAATAAAACAGTCCAATTTCAAAATTTGTTAAAAAAAGTGAAGAACATGCTATAAACGTATAAAGTTTGTTAGTGGCCAGTGTTTTTAAAAGGTATTTTTTAGTGCAGTGTAAAGTGTTAGTGTTTATCTATGTTGAAAAAGGTGTTTTTCTGTGAAATTTTCACAAACAATGTCGAGGATGCTGAAAGGTATTTGTTTTAAAAGTAGCTAGGTCGTTTGAAGCTCTATCTGAGAGTATTATTTCCGTTATAGCATAATCCCGTTGCTACATAACTACTACCTATCTAATTTTGTTGGTTTTGTTGATAAGTATTGCGACATTAAATTCACAATGTTCTTTAGGTTATATGTTTATACAAGGTGGCATTCTCGTTGCCAGGGAGGTTTTGGGATTATGGAAATCGCGAAAAAAAATTTGGCTGTTTCATACATTTTGGCTGGTTCATTTTCTATGGAAGGGTAAAAAAAATTTCGCGATTTCGTGGTTGGTCCCATTGTAAAAGTTGCTCAGTATAATCCCAAAACCTCCATGGCAACAGGAATGCACTTATTTTTTAGCCACCCTGTATATGTATGTGTATAATGTTTATATATTAAGTCTTGTACCTTGAATTTAAACCACTTCCCGATGTCTGATTGAGTTGATATTTAGGGCACTTCTTGATAATGTTAACATAGAACTGATCTGATGATGAAATCGCAAGGCACTCAAGGCACTTTTCGATGGAAAAACCACGGAAAAACACAAACACACTGAGCTCATTAGAAAAGTCTCGAGGAGTAAATTGTTTGGCTTCTTGCGATCCGGTTAGTTAATGTAGTTGTATGCCTGTTTACTTGGATAAGCCGTCTAAAACTACACTTTTCTATTTAGTAAAAACGAGTAATATTGAGTAAAAATTATATTGGAGGCAAGTATCCAAATTAATTTTGTATTAAGCAGAAACGATACCGAAACGATTAGAAATAAATGAAAAGTGGAAAAACTCGTCCTAAAAAATAAAATTAAGTGACTTAAATTCTTTAACTTGATGTTTCCAACATTACACAACAACACACTCTATTGAGAACTGATACACCTTATCCGTTTACAATAACGTTTAAAATTGGCCAACTAACTATGCCAACGATTGCATTGCAAATAGGGTTGTCATACGATAATAAATAATATTGACAATATTTAGTCGTGCGAGGACACTGCGAGGACGTCACCCTAAAAATCCTGATATTTCTTGGACGCAAATTTCTCCAAAATTTACGTATTACCCACCCTCCCTTAACTCGTATAGCTACAGCACAACCTTCCCTTTCCTCTGCCCAACTCGAAACTTTTAGCTAGCTTCTAGTGGTTAGTTTAGGTTTCTAAAAAACCCTGACACTCGCCAAGTCCACCGCAATCGTGACAAAGGATCAAAAATCCTAAATCAGGGGAAAACCTGACTACTGGCAACCCTAACGATGGCACAGTCAGTGGGGGGACACTCCTTTCTCGGCTTCGTTCGGCGCAGCATTGCTCCTAACAATTAAGTATTAGGGTTGACACAATGCGGCGTGCACGACCACAGATAAGATAATGACTTGAATTTTTGACAACCCTAATTAGCCAAAAGGGATAGTGCCATACATTAGAAAGGGACAGCGTGATTCGTCCCTGAATCGCTGTCAAACTTCGGTTTTGTAGGAAGTGTCATTTCTGTACGGTAGTACTATTATTTATTCTGTGGCACAGTCGCAAAGCAGCAAAAAGCAACGTAAACAAACATGACTCTTTAATTTTAACGAGCGACAACAGGTATTCTGCCTAAAAACGTTTGATTCGAGAAATACCGGAAACGTGCTCGGCACCGTGACGGTCGCGAGACGGGTAGATAGTGCTGTCTTTGTCGTGTCAGCTGATTCCTTTGATTGGGACCTTTGGGCGTCCGCTAGCTAGCGCGGTTGCACGGAGCGGGTGAGCGGGTTAGCGAATATGATGAGCAACGCTACGGCGCGGACGAGTGCGACGGATTTTACTACAATAGTGAATAGAATCAGGCGTTACTTTGCGGAAATCCATATTAATTAATACCAAAATATTGCTTAGCTAATCCGCGAAAAGAACGTGCTAGTCAAGTCAACAAAACCGTCAACAACAGACCGTCAACATCTCCTGAGGATGCCTCCAACAGTTCTGTACATAAACTTGCATCTCGGCTAGCTATTTTCCTTGGTAATTGGTTACATTTTATAGTATTGCAACCGGCAGCTTTCTGTGGTTATCATAGAGAAAGCCATGCGGGCGATTATGCGTGGTTACACTCTCCAAATTGCCACCATTGTCAGTGCATTGTCACCGGTGGCTTTATTTACCATATCATTGTACCACGCTTTTATTGGCAAAACTAGGGCTTAATTTAATGACTGGTCTGAATATGGCGCCCAGGGGCCTAAAAAAGGTCTTCCATTTCATTCTATTATGAATATTTATTTTAAAAAATAGTAATTGCATTTGTCTCGGCAAGTTTTGGTGGCTATAGGTTATGTGCAGGCATCTTAAACTGCGAGCGAAAGGGTTTTCATACGTCTAACTGGTTTTGTCATACGTCATTTAAATGGATTTCGCTCGCAGTTTACGATGCCTGGTTATGTGAAAGGCAGTATTTTACTATTAGACTCAAAAAATTCAAGTCCTACTATTAAGTCGAATTAACAACTTTTTCAATGGTGCTAATGCGAAAAATATCAGCTGTTTCAATCAACCTTCCATGTATTCCATGAAACAGCAGTTTCTTTCCGCTATTTTAAAGTAGAACCCATTGCAGGCGTGAATCACTCCGCGCCGCGCGGCCAGCACTAGATCTGGTGTCGCAATAAAATATGTACTTATTAAGCAAGTAAATACTGCATCGCAGATAAGTACATATATATAATATGTCCAAACGGCTACGGTTCGGCACGTTTCGGTATCCCTATTTAATTTATATAGGTGATTTGTTATACAGTGAACCTTCTGTACCTATGTAGTACTAATTTTTACCCGGAGAGTTTCACAGTATTAATGGAACTGGCTCACAGAGGTACAAGACCGAGAACGGTGGAAGAGGTTGGAGGAGGCCTATACTCGGACGGGGTCCTAAAGTCTTAACACTTTCATCATCATCATAACTCTTAAGAGCCTGGCTCTTGTCGTTGTGTCTTGTCATTAATAACATCCAAGCACAATAACAAAATAGATCCTATAAAAATCAGAAATACAGTCATTGAGCAAGTAAAAAGTTTTAAGTACTTAGGAAGCATTATAACATGCAACTCCAGATGCACTTCGGATATTGTCACACGCATAGCCATGGCTAAGAAAGCTTTCAACACCAAAAAACACCTATTTAAAGCAAAGATATCTCGAAACATTAGAAAGCGATTTATCAAGACCTACGTCTGGAGTATAGCGTTATATGGTAGCGAGACGTGGACATTAACCCAGCGTGATAGAGACAGACTAAGCGCTTTTGAAATGTGGACATGGAGAAGAATGGAAGGTATAAGCTGGAAGGAGAGGAAAACGAATGCAGAAGTGTTGGACTTGGTAGGTGAGAAGCGATCTCTGCTGAGAATGATTGAAAACAGAAGGGGAAACATGTTGGGGCACCTGATACGTCACGATACTTACATAAAGTCTATAATAGAAGGAAGAATAGAAAAAAGCAGAGGCAGAGGAAGACCGAGACGTGCGTTTTTGGACCAAGCCAAAGAGAAAATCAACGTAGTGACGTATCAGGAGCTCAAAACAGCGGCAGAAAGAAGAACGGAGTGGCGGTTACACCACCGACAAGAGCCAGGCTTAACACTTTATTGATTATAAAAAAAAATGTATTTAGTTAAGAAATATGTCGTATAAGTGGTTACGGAATAAAAAGGCTTTTTATTTTTATGTTATTTATTTATTATGGAACTCCTATACTAACTACTGTCACACATGTTACAGTAGGGCGCTTCACGGGTTAATTATGTGATATCAAATTGACAACCTACGATGGTTTATGCCACGAGCAAATTATACTCGTAAAGCTATATCCAACTGTGTCCTGTGGTTTAAAGTTTTAGGAACGGAAATGCCCAGAAAGGATTAAAGCAGGGGTCGGCAACAGGCGAACCTCTCACTTGCGGCCCGCGAGCCTCCCTGTGGCTATTTTGTATGTAATTTTGACAAACGGCAATACCTGATAAAGTCATAAATATTAGCAAAGTACGGCCCCCGTCAATTTCGTTAATTACTATGTGGCCCTTGGCTGCTAAAAGGTTGCCGACCCCCGATTAAAGTATGACATTTTGTATGAATGAGCGTTGTCTGTAAAAAACAAAGTGAATAGATTTCGCCATTCTCATGTGGGCGTATTAATAATGAATCAACCATTACACTCTGATCTGTCAAAGACAATCCTCTTTACAAGCTGACGGTCTAGACAGTTTGAACGATCGAGTACTAATAGAAACTCTTTGATCATCGGTGTACCTTATGTCCTTAAAATAAGGTTTAAAACAGTCTTTGACAGTTGACGGTACGTGACGAGAAGAACAATTTCAAACGCAACGGTTTTCGCACGTTCAAGACTGTTTTTTTATTTATTTAATTTAGCCGATGGAATTTGCGCTGCGTAGTTTTGTCTCTTGTTTGCGTTTTAATTATGCTTAATTCATTGTTTTTGGACGTGTTGTGTTGTGAGTAAGGTGCGTTGGGGTAAGATTGAAAGGGTTTTTGATGCGGGGTAAGATGAAAAGTCGCCCGTAATACGGCATACGGACGATTTTTTGTCTTAAACTCATGAAAAACCCTTTCAATCTTACCCCAACGCACTTTACTGTTTCTATACTAATAGTTTAATAGGGATGATGACACGTGTTGAATTTTATAACAAAATCTAGCAAAATAGATAGCAAATGAGCAATGTAATATGTACATACTAAAACAATATATGGAAATGATTAAAAAATACAGGACTTGAAAGTTTCAAAATGTAAGTTTTTTTAAGTTTCAAAAAGGTAATAAGTAAGTAAATGGTACCATTCGATTCCTTACATTTGATCCAAAAAAAAAGAAAAGATTGAAAATCGCAATTTTCTAGTTTTCCATACTAAGATGGGTTCTCTAAGGTCGTTTCGTTAGGAGCGATTCGCGAGTGAAGTACGACTGTCGGACTTTGACTATCATATCTGACTTTTGTATGGGTCCCATATAGACATTTGATCCTAAAAACAAACCATCGACTAATAATATTAATAAAAAATTGTCATCAAGCCTATTAGTTTAACAGGTAATTGGAAAAAGGAGTAGGTAATTAAATGTCGAATGTCGGACAAGTTCTCATTATCCTGCGGACATTGTTGTAGTTTTTAAAATTAAATTGACAAGTCGCCAAATTATTTGGTGCGCAGAAATGTTTTTCAGAATATTTTCCATACCTTTACTCAACCTTCCTGGTTTTATACGATGATTTATTTAAAAAATGCTTAAAACAAAGATGATTAAAATGAAGCACGTACCTACCTATAGGTAATCAAAATATTTTTTTTTGTCCATGAAAACATCCTCAAGGAACTAATATTCTATATTTTCACTAACTAATATAAAACAAAACAAATACTAGTTTTTAATAACGCAGGCTGGGCTACAAAGTAAAACCAATATCGGGTACGACGTCTACTAAAAATAGATCTTATTCCCTGAAGTTAAGGTTTCTTTTAGATTGTAGTAAAGGCTTTAGTTGGGAATCAAATCACGTACGGAGCTAGTGAATGGCGCGCCTTAGCGATGAAATGTTATATAATAATAGATTTGCTGTTTGCGAAGGATTTTGTACGTTGACGACCACGGACCACGATTTGTTTGAAGGAATGTGAGAATTTCAATAAATATGCATAAATGAATGAATATTATAGGACATTTTACACAAATTGACTAAATAATATAGGCATTTATTTGTATAAAATGTCTGTGGTGTACATTTTCTACCTACGTCTTTTGGCTCATATAATTATGATACATGCATGCCTAAAATGCATTGCATAAATTAATTTACAACATGTTTATAGTTTTACCGAGTTCAACGCGAATTGCATTTCCACGTAATGTTGGCTAACATGCAAACACAAATAAATTAACCTCAAAGGTAACGTAACGTAACGTGCTAACCAATTAACTGCCTGTGTTTTTAAAACACTTGCAATAACAGAACGCAAATGCAGTAAATGCACAGATACAGCAAATGAGGGCTATCGTTTTTTTGCTCGCCAGTTGGCGCCTCTGTTGATGGTGGTCCAAAAGACTATAGAAAAGCTGTCAGTCATTGAAGTGACAAGTGACATTTGACATTTCGAACTATGGAAAAGACCACCATCTACACTAGCGCCCCTAGCGGCGAATTCATACGCGTTAGCCCTCATTGGTCGAAATTCTTTTCGTTGTCTATGTCTTGTTTCTGACCACTCTGTCGCGCTTCTATTTTTGTCTCTTAACAAATAAATAAAAAAAGTTGTATTTTTGTATCTTATCTATCTAGCTGTAGATTTATAATTCTCTTGAGAAAAATTCAAAACTAAATTTCACCCCATACAAAAAGCTCCACTCCATTACATTTTTTGGGGACAAAAACAAGATAAGGAAATTTTTTTTGAGCAAAATGTATTTGGCAAGCCATTGGCGTCAGTAGAAAAAGGCGGCAAAAAAAAGGTATGTGCAAAGGGTTGTCCTCCCATAGAAAATTTGAATTTCGCGCCTTTTTCTACTGACACAGCGAGTTTACCAGAGTATGTCAGAATACATGCTCAATTTCATAACACTACATGTCAATTAACCTTGCAAACTTTAACTTTATTTGACAGAATACAATGTCGATTTTCCAATAATGCAATTTAGCAAAAGACGTCCAAGTCAATACTCAATAAATTCAATTTTGTTCAGTGAACTAAATCTACAGTATATTTGCCCTATCTATCTAATGACTATACATAGATAGGTTATGTTCATACATAAGGAGCAAAAAAATACTTCCATATTTACTGTCCGCGCGGGAACTCCGTGCACGGCTGAGGAATGTTAGGAATGTTGGGCGTCATGACACAGTGGTGTCATTTTGTACGTACGGGCGCGGCGCACACCCTCCCACTTCCTTGACCTCAAAGAAATCTGTTATTTTTGAAATTTCGTCTTCGGTTACCGCGATAGTTACTCATGAAATAAAACTATGAAAATGGATTATAATCGTGTGTATTGAATTTATAATACATCCCGACGTTTCGAACCCTTTACAGCTTTCGTGGTCAACGGGTGACTGAGGAAAAACTACAAATACCTGATGCGTATATTGTATTATAAATTACATAATACGCGATATAATCCGTTTTCAGTTTTATTTTTGATTAATTTTCGCATTCCGTTCATCTTTGTCATAATCGGTGTAAAACATAAGCTTGTCTCTTTCTCTTTCGATATGTGGGAGCTCGTAAGCACGTGCACATTTCTCGCTTGCCTAGGCGCGACTAAAGGCAACTAAAGGTAACTTGTAAGTACAAATTGTACAAAAAGCTTTAATTTTGGAACGCCTATAACCTTTATTTTCAAGTGCCTGACACTCTTTTGATAGAGAAAGATAGTGTTATTGCGATTCCTATAAGAGGAAAGAGAAAATAGTGCCATGCTTTGTCTTTATCACCGACCGGGTGGCATCATAAGGAGGCGATTGCGAAATACCGAAATTTATAAGAGTGAAAGATAAAAACCCTATGCTGCCCAAATTTTATATGAATATTCTTTCTCTTACCCCCGGTCGCTCGGTGGCGCGTCTATAACTACTTGTATATACACTATGTCTATGTTTATTTTTAGTCAGGGTTAGGAAACTAGAGCGTTCGGGCATTCCCAGCTCCGTTCAGCTCAGCATTGCTCCGAGCAATTATTAGGGTTGGTACAACTTGACGTCCCTTTGCGTGCACAACCACAGACAAGATAAATACTTGAATTTTGACAAACCTAATTAGCCGACAGGGATAGTGTCATACGTTAGAAAGGTACAGCATGATTCGTCCCTGAACCGCTGTCAAACTTTTGTAGGAAGTCATAATGTCATAGAAGTTTGGCGTTTAAAATAACACTTGCACTGCGTGTGCTATCCAAAATTGTTGCAGACTTTTCTTCGTTCAACTCTACCTATTCTGTGCTTTAGTTAGAATTATAATATCATTGTTATATACTGGATAGTACAGTATATTAGCCCTATCTACCTATGTTTGCCGCCATTTTTCCGGTTACAGATGACACACATTCTCCTCCATAGACATCATATCTTCTAGCGCCGGACATGTCCCGCACAAAGGCTGACAGCCTGACATGGGGAAGTCTATAGTCTGTGCTTCCGTGCTTATTGATAGTCATGTTGCTGTGTGGCTATAATAGGAAATAAGATAGGAATAAGATAGGAGTGCCTACGGAAACGATAGAAATAGACAGAAGTGTTGCTATAATGTTAAGGTATAATTTATGGTAATAAATTATATGTAAATGTGAGTTCATATTTACCGAGATTATTTATCGAAATTGTATAAATATTTTATTTTCTTATTGAGAATTTAACAAAGTTGCAACATTGTAGCAAACTTTGAAGCATTTTAAATATTTTTTTTATTTGGTAATCAATGTATTTTGTGAGAATGACAATTAATTTTTCAAGTATGATGTTGTGCAATGCGCTTATGGACGTCAAATAAAGCTACGCTCTAACTCTACACCTCTGACCCGAGTAGATATTCCTATATTGTAGGAGAGGGATTTAAATCCCTCCTAAATTGTAGGAGGGATTCCCAATGAGAATGAAGCTTACGATTTCGGGTTTGCCCCCATAGTAAAAGTTGTTCAGAACTTGCAACTTTCTTACCTATTCAGCTCGTAAATTGTTGCTTAAAGTTGAATAATCACCTTAATTATATACCCTATACATTATCCTTATTTTTAACAGTATGTAGAAGCTACTGTAGGTATCTTATCTTATCTTATAGTTTCGGGGGCCCTTACGGATACACTTCGACCCATAGGGATCTTTTGTGCAGTTACCCCCTAGGAAAGATAGCTACTGTAGGTAAAAATAGACCAGTTTAGTATCCGGTTGTTTCCCACCTAAAGCTAAAATAGGTATGCATTTAATTCGTTTTTCTAGCAGGAAATGTTTTCATTCGTTCCATTCACCCGGAACAATTGAATGGGAACAAATCCATCGATAGTTCATAAATTTGCGGTTTGCGGACCGCTTAACCACTTTTCATTTGTTCAACGCGATCGTACGAACGTTTTTGAATTTAAAAATTGGAATTGGAATTAGCCGTTGTTATAGAGATTTACTTAGTACGAGTAGGTAACTTAGTAGCCGTTGTTACTGACTGAAAAATGATTGTTAAAGTTTAGTCTAAAATCATTGTACTTACGTAAAACAGCTTCTTAAAATAAATATACGATTAGGTATGTATATAGTTCGCGATATCCAGTAAAGGCATCCTGATATAAAAATATTGTTTTTATCAAGGTTTGTTACCAGTAGGTATAACTAAATAAAAATCAAAATATCTCCCTGCATTCGCGATATTTATTTTCTATTCTGAAATGGTTTAATTTTAGGTAAGGACCCTGACTTATCAAATTAGCAACATAAAATCCAAAAATATACATTAACAACCGAGATAGGTACCGAATTTGAATATCGGTTATCTACTTTTGTTTGAAAATATTACCGGTATTCAATGCTTGGTTCAAATTTAACTTCTTAACCATTAATTTATAAAATAAAGCTGCTTTTCTGATTGAATAAACACAAGCAATAATCAGTCATAGTTATATTTAACGATCATTCACAAATACACAACGATTACGAAGTCGTAAAATAACTATTGAATGAGTATTAACTTTCTATGACTTTCACGGAGTCACCGTCTGTCATGTCGTGCCTTGCCGATACAAACTGTATGTACATATAGTTCCCAAAGTCTTAGATAATCGCTTTATATGACATTTACATTTATACTTGCCACGGCCCGCGACTACGATACAATACAAATCCTCTTTATTGCACAACCTCAAAATAAGTGCCATTTTCATCCAAAAGGGTACTTATTGTCACTTGTCAGTAAGGCGATATTACAAATACAAATACAAATAGTTTATTTCCAGAAACATTAGAGCATTTACAGTTTATACTGACCCCCACACTAGGCAAAGCCTGTCCCGTGAGGGAAATCATATGATTTACTTAAAGATATACATAAGCGGCTATAGCAACCATGTAGAACAGAAAATTAACAGAATATTTCCATATAGATTCAGTTAGAAATCTACCTTATCGACAAGCGACAATGTGGTACCTTTTGGTTGAAAACGTCACATAATTTACAAGGAAACACACATAATACATAGACATTTATCTATACTTATAATAAAGCGGAAGAGGGTCGAAAGTCTGTACATGGAAGATATTCGAAAAAAAATTGGCTGGGGATACTTAGAATCGATAACAGAACACATTCCAACAGTTTTTAGAATTTTTGTCTGTTTATCTGTTTGTCTGTTTATCTGTTTGTCTGTTTATTTGACCGCGCTACAAATGAAAACGGCTGAACGGATTTTGATGCAAACTTTACTAATCTGTCGAAAAAATCCACGGCCAGGTTATAGGCTATAAAAATTTGAGAAATTTTACCCCTAAGGGGGTTAAAAAGGGGGATGAAAGTTTGTATGGAGTTCAAGATTTATTTTAAGCTAGCAATTTGAAACTTCGTAAGAAGATATATTATTGAAATACAAGAAAACTAATTTCAGCGTTTTTGAAAATTCATCCCATAAGGAGGTGAAATAGAGGTTGAAAGTTTGTATGGAGTTCAATTTTTTTTTTGAGTGCGTTACTTGAAACTTTGTATAATGGGCATATTATTATAATACAGGAAAAGTAATTTTAGCGTTTTCAAGAATTCGTCACCTAACAGGGTTAAAAGGGGGTTGAAAGTTTGAATCCATTACAAATGCTTTGAAACTTCTTAGAAATGTATGATAGACGATTACAAAAAAACTAATTTTGACGTTTTTGGAAATTTAACCCCTCAGGGGGTTGAAAAGGGGATGAAAGTTTGTCTTGGGGTGCAAATTTTATTTTAAGTCAGGAACTTAAAACTTTGCAAAACGTTAATTATATTAAAAAGCAAGAAATTTTTTTTCAGCGTTTTTAAAAATTCATCCCCCATGGAAAAAGGGGTTAAAAACTTTATCTTGATAACTATATTATTTTAGCTACTAGGCCAAGTTAGGTATCGTTTTTGTATAAATCGGGTATGCCGAATTCATTTATGATATCAAAATGACACCATTCCCGAGTGAAAACACAAAAAAAATGAAAAAAACTTTTTTTAATTTCTCTTTACGCTTAAACCGCTAAACCGATTTAGATAAAATTTGGTATAGAGATAGTTTGAGTCCCGTGGAAGAACATAGGGTAGTTTTTATCCAAAAAATGGAGACTGCGTTTGCATGGAGAAGCGGCCGTGCCCTTTCCTCTTAATAATGGTCACGAATTTTTCAGTAAATGTCAAACGATTTGGGACTTATACGCGTTACCATGCCTTCCCGAAAAAAATCGAATCTTTCGCGAAAGTCTCGCAATGCATTGCGGCCACAAGGGGCACGGTCTCAGGAGTCTAAGAAAAACCACGGTGAGAGACTCAGTGGCGCTAGCCAGGCAGGTCGCTTCGCTTTCGGCTGAAACGGCAAGCCAGCGCGAGTCTCGATTGTGATCCCAAATACATCGTACGCAATACATATATAGGCGCAGATCCTGACGGAGTGTGGCGCCGGAGAAGCCGTGTTCATCAGCCGTGAGCAACTTCCCGTTCCGCTTTAAGCGCCTACAGGTCCCCGTGAGCGCCTGCTTCGCTATGACTATCAACAAGTCGTAGGGGCAGACGCTACGCAGTTGCATTTCCCACTCCGAAAACAACAAAAAAAGGGGCAGACACTGCCCGCCGCCGGCGTCATGCTTAGACTGATTTCACTGGAGGACCGATTTGGATGACATGATTTTGATGGGAACACCCAAATATTCCGAAATACGTTTTTTCGATTTTTATAACCACGACTTTCATAATCCCGATTATTTATAAGTCCGAAATATCAAAATTACGATTTTTAAAAACACGGAATAAAATCACGAATGTGCTATTTCCGAAAACTTTAAATCCGATTGTCACTTGACAGAAAGCTTAAAGTTCCGATTTTACACTTTTCCGAAAATATTTTTTTTCCGAATTCCTAAATTCCGAAAAATCATTGTCCGATCGGAAATAAAATAATTCGGTATTCAGAAATTCGGTTTTTTAAGATTGGAAAAATGAAGTCCGTGATATTCAAATGAAGACTCACGTTTTAGTAATTATTACGGGTACCTGTCGTGCCGCGTCATGGCATTCGGCATAAAATATTTTTGGCATAAAAATTCGGCATAAATAAATTAGACAGAACTGCGAACCGGAACTGTTGCTAGAAGTGGGTTAGGTTAGGTTAGAACTGCGGACCCCCAAGAAAACAAACTGTTGCTAGAAGTGGGTTAGGTTAGGTTAGAATTGCGACCCCCAAGAAAACGAACTGTTGCCAGAAAAGTGGGTTAGGTTAGGTTAGAACTGCGACCCCCAAGAAAACGAACTGTTGCCAAAAAAGTGGAAATTTAAAAATTGGGATATTTAAAATAGGAATCGGATAAGGGCAATTCCGAATTCGTGATTTTGAAAATCGTAAATGTTAAATTCGGTGTTTGCCACCATCGAAATTGTTATAGTCGAAATTATGTAGTTCGGAATTTACAAAATTCGGCTTTTTGGGTTTTCGGAAATATAAATCTTCGTGATTTCCATCATTCGTAATTATGACAGTCGGAATTTTGATGGGTCGAGCATTTAAAAATCGGAATGATAAAATTCGACATTCTAAAATTCGGAATAATATTTTTTCGGAAATATGTAGTGTACCCGATTTGGATAGGTACAGTCAAGGACGTAAAAATACAAAAATGGTACTGTATCGTTCGATATACACCTACTACTCTATGCCGTTTAAATCACGTCAAAAATTTGAATAAGGGCAACAAAAACCTTTTGGAGTGTAATTTTATTTAGTGGTAGCAAAGAGGATGTAATATTATAGAGCGGTACTGTCATAGTAAATTTTGTAACCACACTGCCATCTATCGACACACTTTAAAACTAAAAATGAAGATTTATTAAAATACGATAAAATGTATTTAAATATGGATAAACGATCTTTTTTATTTGCATTAATTATTTTTATTTTTTTGACCCATGTTCTTTCACTGATATGCGTTAAAATTGTTAAATAATAACAAACGAAACCGTTAACGCCCTCTATACGAGAGTAGGCAAAAGGTAGTAGCGACATCTGATCGAGAATCAAATTTTCGTGATTTTCGAGGCACGTTTTTTCCTTAGACTGTATCCATCTATTACGGAGTTATATCTATCTTTGGTGGTAGGTACCTAATTGTAAAATATTTTATCTGGACTACAGTCCTCTAGCGTATCCATTTGTCAACTTTACTTTAAGTTCCGTCTCCCGGGGACAGGGAGATAAATTAGGGGTGAATTAGCCGCTTACTGACACAGACCGAATTCCACGCAGGCGAAGCCGCGGGCACAGCTAGTTCATAATATTTTAAATAATACATATCAAGCATTATTCAGCTCGGATATAACATTAAAATTCAATAAAATATGAGGATTAAATAAAAAGAGAGGTAAACAAAAGGCGACTTTGTGCGTAGAAATTGTTAATACCTATTAACTATTAACCCCAAATGCATCCCCTAATGTATTGAATTTAAACATTTCTTAGAGCTCTATAACATTTGAAGAATATAAGTGCTTTTAATATGCGTAAGCGTGCTATGTCACTATTTTATATATTTTGCATATATATTGCATGCATTTTACCAGTGTCTGAACTCTTCAAATGTTCTTCTGATTATCTGAATTGATAAATCCCTAAAAAGTCTGCTATAAATAAATATAATTGGTATAAATAGTCAAATTTCATTAAATGCAATATTTAAACTTACAATCTAAGAATTTATTTTTCGTTGTTAATAATGCGTAATAACAGTGGCAGCAAATCAAGAAGGTGGAAGATTATTAAACTTTTTTCTCGGAGAAGGCATGATTTGTAATCATAGTTATTCTCTTGCAGATTCAGTGTCCACATTTATAAAGAATGCAAACCTATATATGGACATTTGACGCCATCGCTAGAACTGGTGCCTAACGAGGCATTTTTATATTAGTGAATAACATAATAATAACGTTTTATATTATATTTTCTAATTAAAAAACCACAAAAGAGGAAAATAAATCATGACTGTCCATAACTGGTTAAAGAAATTGTCTGCAATCTTTGGAAGTTGCCCAAAACCGTTTGAGTTGTTATTAGATCGCGTAACGAAGTCTTGTCAACCCTAGAGCTGGCTTACAATAATTGTATTGGGCCGGCGACTCACGAGACCCTTAATCCACCTTAGACGATGGAAACTTTGTGTAGGGTTGCTAACTTCATGCAGATGATAAAGACATTTTTTGTAATCGCAAGCGTTAAGCTTGTAGCTTGTAATAAAAGTGGAAGTCCCTTTCTAACAAAAGCTGTCAAAAAGTGACATTCGCTTGCATTACAAGTTACAAGCTTTTGATAAACGGGCCCTAGGTAGATTGGTGTAAAATTGCACTGTAAATATTAATTTATTTTCATTACGATCTGGATCAGTTTCATATAATAGGAATATATTAAATATATGAATAACGAGTCACTCACGTATTTTAAGTCGAAAAACGCTCGACATGTTAATAGGAATATGTAAACCTTCAAGAAAAGAGCGTATTCCCATCTTAAAGGCCGGCAACGCACTTACAACCCCTCTGGTGTTGCGGGTGTCCATGGGCGGCGGTAATCGCTTTCCATCAGGTGATCCGTCTGCTCGTTTGCCTCCTATTTCATAAAAAAAAAAAAAAAAAAAAAAACGATGGCAATCGGAATTGAATCTAAATTTAATTACCTACGATATGCACTATACACATAATGCAATGAAATTCAATTTTAGTACATCACTCTGGTATGTAATGGGCGCGTATATGCAGGTCGGGCAAATCAATACGTTTTCAATTAATTGCGATACGAGTATATATCAAATTTACATTTTCGGATGGCACACGTTTGACGCATGATAATTGAAGTTGGTTGTATATTCGACGGACTTCCGGTTCGAGCGTCATTTTGATTAATTGCTTTGTTTTTTGCTCATTAATATTCAAAGACATAGTATAGTAGTTATAGACATGAAACCGAGCGACCAGGGGTAAGAGAAACACTTATTCATGTATTGACAGGTTAATGTATGACAGCATAATCCTTTTTCTCTTTCACTCTTATAAATTTCGGTATTTCGCCATCGCCTCCTACCTATGCTGCCTTAACCCGACCATGAAAAAAAAAACCGGTCGGTGATAAGGACAAAGCATGACACTATTTTCTCTTTCCTCTTATAGGAATCGCAATAAGATTATCTTTCTCTATCAAAGAGTGTCAGGCCCTTTTTAATATTGTTTAAAGTGTAATATCGATAGCTTATACAGTAAACTAATATGGTAGTGTGTAAATGGAGAATTAATCTTGAAGCGCGTTTAACCACCATTTTGGAGTCAACGGCCGGTAGTCCACGTGCTTCTTGTAAAGTCCAGCTATCGCTTTACAAGAGCTAATAAAATCACCGTATACTGTATTTTACTAACCGTACACTTTTAGTCGTATTTAAAGCTCCTAAGGCCTTGATACTGGCGAAATAGTCCCACTGGACTGAAGCCATAATTTAAAAAAAATGAATGAATTAATGTATATTCAACGTCAAAGATATATTAAGTATGAAGATAGGTACATAAGGTACATAATTTGGCTTATTACGAAGAGGTTTGGTGGAAAAGTGTGAACATATCTTTGACGTCTACTTACAGCTTTTTAACTGTCCACTTACGCACTTTTGGTTAGTAATTGTATTAAAAATTGTTCCATTCTCAAGAACATTCAAAGGTTTGTATAGGAATCATTCTAGCTTGAGAATTTGAAGAAACAATAGCCCATAGTAATCGAAAAGCTTTTTCCAAAATGGCACAAATCTATTACTACCTATAGGTAGAGTGTAGAGCCAGACCAACTCTGCATGTCATTTGAAATAACAAAGTGTGGTAATGTCATTATTAATGTCAAAGTTCTATGAAAATACGACTTCACTTCAATTGAAATCGGTGCAAAGTTAGCTTAGACGGGCTCGGGACGGGGGACGGGCTTTGTAAAAAACATGCATTCATTTGTTTCGAACACAAACGTGCACTCAGAGAAAACTATTGTGAAAATAACAAAAAAACGTTGCTAAATAGGAGCCGACAGAGTCAAATTGCGGGCGCAGCAAGCTTAATTTTGCGAAAAAAAATTGCGTAAATGACAAAGCGAAAGCGTTAACTTTGTGAAAAAGCACATAGCGAATTTCACAAAGTCGAATTTTTCACAATTTTACTCTGTCGGCTCCTATTTCGCAATTTCAACTTTGTGAAAAATCATATAGCTAATTTCACAACGTAACATTTCTCGCAATTTGACTCTGTCTGCTCCTATTTTGCAATTTTAACTTTGTGAATATTCAGCAATGTCGACATTGTGAAGTAACGTTGACAATAATACATAGTAAAAGTTGTGATTTATAACATTGCTAATTTAGCAAATCTTTACATTGCAATATGAACATTGTTAATTTAACAAATTTAGTTTTTAACAATTTTTCTTTGATGCCTATTCCGAACATAGCTATTTTAGCAATTTTTATTTTGTGGTTTTATCAAGTGAACTTCGTTATATAAACTACTTTGAAGTCGTAGTTTTAGCAAAGTTGAAAGACGGAATAGAGAAGTCATCAATGTTGATATTGTTAGCTCAGCAGAATAATATTGCGGGGATAGCAATGTTAATGTTGCTAGCTCCGCAGTGTAATATTGTGGTTATAGCAATGCTGACGTTGCTAGCTCCGCAGTGTAATATTGCGGGGATAGCAATGCTGACGTTGCTAACTCCGCAATGGAATATTGCGGGGATAGCAATACTGACGTTGCTAACTCCGCAGTGGAATATTGCGGGGATAGCAATACTGACTTTGCTAGCTCCGCAGTGGAATATTGCGGGGATAGCAATGTTGACGTTGCTAGCTCCGCAGTGTAATATTGTGGTTATAGCAATGCTGACGTTGCTAGCTCCGCAGTGTAATATTGCGGGGATAGCAATGCTGACGTTGCTAACTCCGCAATGGAATATTGCGGGGATAGCAATACTGACGTTGCTAACTCCGCAGTGGAATATTGCGGGGATAGCAATACTGACTTTGCTAGCTCCGCAGTGGAATATTGCGGGGACAGCAATGTTGACGTTGCTAGTTCCGCAGTGGAATATTGCGGGGATAGCAATGCTGACGTTGCTAGCTCCGCAGAGGAATATTTCGGGGATAGCAATGCTGACGTTGCTAGTTCCGCAGTGGAATATTGCGGGGATAGCAATGCTGACATTGCTAGCTCCGCAGAGGAATATTGCGGGGATAGCAATGCTGACATTGCTAGCTCCGCAGAGGAATATTGCGGGGATAGCAATGCTGACGTTGCTAGCTCCGCAGAGGAATATTGCGGGGATAGCAATGCTGACATTGCTAGCTCCACAGAGGAATATTGCGGGGATAGCAATGCTGACGTTGCTAGCTCCGCAGAGGAATTTTGCGGGGATAGCAATGCTAACGTTGCTAGCTCCGCAGTGGAATATTGCGGGGATAGCAATGCTGACGTTGCTAGCTCCGCAGTGGAATATTGCGGGGATAGCAATGCTGACGTTGCTAGCTCCGCAGTGGAATATTGCGGGGATAGCAATTCAGACGTTGCTAGCTCCGCAGTGGAATATTGCGGGGATAGCAATGCTGACGTTGCTAGCTCCGCAGTGGAATATCGCGGGGATAGCAATGTTTACGTTCAACATTGCAGAACTAGCAATGCCAAAAGTCGCGAACGACAATAGCTACCTGAAAAAATACAACAATATTTATAAAACTAACTTTTATTATTAAAAAACGTTTGCAGGTCCGTAAGAATAGAAAAAAATGTTGCCCACTAAAATACAAATAATGTAGATAATAATGGGAAACTAAAAGTTTCCAGTGAAAAATCAACTATTTACTAATATGTAAATCAAAAACAAACACTCGGTGTTTCGAAAATGGGAATTGAACCCGCTAAATGAAAGAAAGACCTGCAATTTACTGTACCGATCGGAAGGCTTAATTACATACATTTATTTAAGATGCTATGTTATTTTGAAGAACCCTTTGATTGAGCCTTTCGATCGGTACAGTAAAATTGAAAGGTTTTTTTTGTTTTTCACATTTAGCGGTATAGTAACAGTTAAGCTATGTCAGCTCATATTCAAGCGCGCGTGCACCGCGATTTGATCTGATTAGCCAAAACCCATATCCGTAGGAACGGATCAACGGGACGCCAGTCCCGCCTGAACCATTGTACAGTTAACTGGTTATTTTAATATACGGAGTCGAATATAAAAGTGATTATTATTCAACACTAAAATACCTATTTAAATACTATTTACCCTCTAGCCACTATACAGAAGTACCGTCAGCGGGATCCGGGAATCGAACCCGCTTTAGAAGTACTAAAAAAGCGGGTTCGATTCCCGGATCAGCCAGGCGACTTTTTTCAAATTCTTTGAATGTAGTTCGTATTGTTTTTAAATAAATATAGAAATGAAGCTATTTTTACTTCCACTCGTCAAATATTTGGTGACAACTCGCCAAATATATCGAAACACAACCTTATTCCCATGGCAAGAAAGGTGTGTTGCGACATATTTGGCGACTTTGGCTGGCTATTTGAAGCTGACTGTACCTACTATTTCAAAGTTAAATGGATGCGAATGGATTAGAAGTATGACCATATATTTGACGAGTAGAAGTAAAAATAGCTTCCTTTCATTTTTATTTCAAAACAATACGAATTGCAAATAATTAAGAAAAATCGCCTGGCTGATCCGGGAATCGAACCCGCTAAATGTGAACAAATAATAATAATTAGCATACCGTCAGGTAACAAGCAAAACTCACTAACTACTGAAAAATAATTAAACAAAAATCAACCTTATTCGCATAATATTACGGTTCACTATGGCTATGAACTTGTGGTGGTACTTAGTGACTTTTGCTTATCACCCGACGATATATCTACCTGCTGTTAACCTAACCTAACCTAACCTAAGTACTGGTAATAACCAACAACAGTATAACGTGACCCACCCCGTGCAGTTCTGTACCTTACTGTCAATATTATAGTGACAACGCTATTCATACATCAGGTCACTACTTACATGCAAGGTGTTTCCTAACACAACAATCTAGCGCCACTTGCACCATCCTACTAACTAATGAGGGGTTAACCGGTTAACCCCTCATTAGTTAGTAGGATGGTGCAAGTGGCGCTTAGGGCCACAACTGTAGTTACATATCGTTTAAATAGAAACTAAACTTATAGCCACGTCAAATTAAGCCGAAAATATCAATCAGCAGAAATAATTCGTGTTGTTTTGAAAATTGGTATAGTTATTTATACCTTGTGGTGTCCAGATAAACATACTAAAAGTCCTCGAGGGTGTAGGGGGGGGGATTTTCCAAACCACGAATTATATCCGCAGATTTTTTATTTTTTTTTGGGTTATTAGCATATTATCACTGCATGAACAAAACTGTTTTCATAATGAGGGCTATTCCCATCAATAATCATTACATATTTACCGTAATATAACATTTGATTACTTCCTGTAAAATAAAATACGAACAAAAATATGTTTAAAATAGGAATTGTTAACACTGTAATGTTCCACGGCCCTTTTGAACTTAATTTACTAAACTGAGTTAGGGTATGCATTATACCTGCATAAGTAATTGTAATCATACTTACTATTACTACAAATTATTAAATCTTACTCTAGTTGGGTTAATTAAATCGGTTTACTGAGTACGATATGATACTCAGGAAGATTAATGTTATGCCCAATGACTACACAGTTGCACAAAAACGGATACTGCATGGTGTCTTGATCAATGTATATGTGTGATGATTGTAATGAGTCCAGTACATTATAAGCATGGTAATGATTATCAAAACCAATTGTTTGTAAAGGCTTAGCCTTGAAACTAATCTTAGACACTCCATCAACATATATGTCATCAATTTTGGAAAAATAAATGTTTTCTTCATTAATAGCAGTAACTATTACAGAATTTACTTGGTAGCGCTCGGAACACTTTGCCGCCCAACTCACTTTATATAATTTTGTAATATCTGACCATTGCATTTGATCTAAAATCTGTTTACATTCACTAACTGGTACTTCTGCTTGGCCCCCAAACGAAAGAGGCGAACGAATAGTTTCTTTCAAGAATATGTCATTTAACATCAACTGATGCTTTCGAGCTACTGTCAGTGTCATGTTAATTCGGTTATTTGTTGATTTTGCAGCTAACTTGTTGAAGCGATGTTTAGCTTCGTAGCGCATTGAAGACAGAAATCTCAAGGGACCAAAACGTAACATTGCCGAATGATAGTGCAGTAAATTGTGAAATTTAGGCTTAAGACTTTGGTTAAACAGTGTGATGTACATTTCGCAAAAGTCAGCGATCATATACTTAAAATAGTCTATTTGCTCAGATACAAAACGGGGTGACATAATAAAATCTAAAACAGTCATTAATTGAATATACAGTTGCCAATATTTATTATGTCTTGGAATGAAATCACCAAACATTACACCAAAATACTTGCAAAATGTGCTCATTTCGGCAGCATTTAAACGTATATTGCCTTTTCGTAAATTGGACATGGCCAGCGTGACGGGCTTATCTTTTTTATCGGGACCGTATTGAAATGAGGAAATTTTGTTATTAACAATATCAATTGTAAGATATTTCATTTTGTCTACAAAAACCACAAGTAAAGAGCACATGACGTATTTGGCACAGCCTTCGTGCATGTCATGCATTACATCAAAACCCATTTGCGAAAATAAATTAAAATTTTCTATGTCGAGCCATATACATTTTTCTTTGACGCCTGTCAGAGATGAATTATTCGTTTTTAAATCATCCTGGTAATTTGACTCGGTCCTTAAGAGAGATTCATCTTCATAAACCTGATTAGCCATGACTTTTTTCTCTACTTTGCATGTTCTGCAAGGAAAATTGCTTGAAAAACTCTCAACAAATCCTAAAACACTATGCAAGCCTAAATTATCTCCTAAAATTAATGACAACTCAAAGTAAATTGTGCCCTTGAAATCTGGCAAATCAAAAACTATTCCATGCTTAAATAAATCATTAAACTGGTCAATCAGGGGCTGAAATATTATACGATTCCCAAATTCCACTCTGTCAGTGGAATGATAGAGTAAGACTAAAAATATGTTACCTAACAGAGAGGCACAATAGTACGGCAGGCAAGGAAGAGAAATGTATGCGGCTCCTAGTTTGTGCACACCACTATGACTACCCAAAGGGTTCAAAGTCTCGAAATCGTCAATTTGCAAAAATATGGGCATGACTATCTTATCTCCATGATTTTTCTGTCTCCAAAATGAACCATGCATATAATGCTCTATACTGTTTGACGTGTCATGAGCCATCAGTTTTTTCATAGCATCGATGGTCTCATGAAGTATGTTAGGCAACGAAAAAAATTTGTGCAACACATCTCTAATAGGTATTTTATGGGCTATGCACTCTACTGCTTGGTAATAAGTTTTACCTTTTTTTTTTACGTAATCAAATCGTCGCCCTACAGTATAAGGCTCAGGATTAACTAAAGTACCCTTACTTTCAAAGAACTGATGTCGTTTATAAGTTGAACTAAACATCTCTAGATCGGTTGTCAGTTTTGCTACGGCAGAGCTAGAAGTTACTGGTAACAGAGGTCTGATTGACATAGTGAACATGTTGTGAATACCGCTATAAACTGTATCTAGCACATTGTTCGGCAAATGGGGATTACTATACAGGGATGAGAAAAGTTGACCTAAACTGTCGCTTAGCGGCGGTGTGTTGTGTTTGCTATCACTCTGTATAGTACTATTATTTTCTTTAATTTGAAACTCGGTTGCGCTACACACATTATGTAATGGATCATTATTCACGGGAGAGGTCTCTTGTCCAATAGCAAAATCCTGTACACTTGAAGCCTGTTGTAACATAGAAGAATCTGAATGTTCTTTCAAATAATGACGCCTAAATGAATTGTAGAGTTGATAAGTTCTCCCACAATCCATGTTTGGACAAATATAACATTTACCTGGATGATAAAATGTAAAATGGGTTTTAAATTGCTTCATTTGGACAAAAGACCTTTTACATATTGCACACAGCACCATCGTGCCTGTTAGAAACAGAAGCAAGCAAATCTAGCATAGGAGTGCCTTCAGTGTCAAACTTGCTCTTCATTACATATATACTTCTTTGGATAAACATCCAGACTGGGGCACAATCTTTTGAATATGGTAAGTCTAATGCCCATAGAATCTTAAAAGTATTTGAAACAGCTTTACAAATGCTGGGAAACGTGTACCTGATGTCTTCAGAGATTATTAAATCATACTGCGTAACATCCTGCCAGCAAGCCCCAACAGCAACCAAATATGGAAGAACAGGCAATTTTTTTTCCTGCAATGTGGCCTTCCGTTCACTGAAGTGGCTTTGAAGGTCCGATGTAGATGGCACCAAGCTTAAAAACGCGTTGCTTACTTCTAATCTAGACGGGTTCCAGGGTTTTCTGACTCCTTTCACGGGAACAGTGTGCATTTGTTTCAGCAACAGGGGAACTGCCAGAAAAGTCGCAACATTCGCTTGTTCCTCCCCCGCTGCAAAAATAATTAATACTTAGTATGGTTAACGGTTACTTAAGGTAAAGTTTCTATTGAGTAAAATTCGTCATCTCCTCTATCTATAGTACCTACTTCACTTCCAGCCGGGCTAGCACATGATTGGCGCGAGAGTATCTCGCCGCGACATAGACTACCCGTCGCCTTTAAATTCATACAGTTAGTAAAAGACGGGTAGTCTATCTCGCGGCGAGATACTGTCGCGTCAATCATGTGCTCGGCCTACAGGTGTCGTTAAAAAAATCTACCCTGTATATAATATGTTATTTTCATCACACTTGCTCGAAAAAGATCTAATATCATGCAGGTGTACTAAAGGACAAAGGCCTATATTGTTCCCGCAGGAGTTATGGATTGTGAAAAAAAGGTGTAACTCTCTAGGGAGTTACAGCTTTTTTTTTATTATGTCATAACTACTACTATTACTACTTAATATGAACCAAGTAGGTATACATGAGTTTTACTTTTAAAATACTGACGTTTATAATTAGATATTTCGGTTAATTAATTTAATAGCTGTTCAAAATAATATTCTTACTCAATTTTCAATCGTGGCTGAATGCCGGATGGGTATGTGCCTTAGATGCCTAACTTGGCAAAAAATCACAATATGGCGGACGAATGTTTGAAATGTCACCGTATTTAAGAATTTTTTCGCATAAAATTTAGTTTTTTCTTCGCAAGTGTGATTCTGTGTTACTCCGGGAGTAAGAATATTAACAAACTCGAGCCCCTTGCAAGAACTTGAACGTTATGCTTAGGTACTTACTTCTATATAATCTATATGGCTGAACAAATAAAACGTATGTACCAGGGTGGTTCACGTGTGTATGGGAAAAATTCAAGCTCTACCCCCTTATTTTGTTGATCAATCACAACTTTATCTCAACTACAATTTTTATTCCCATAATTTGAAAATGTGATTTATAAGTTATTAAGTAAAAAAACATTTTTATTTCAAATTTTTATGAATTTTTAGGTGAATTTAAAAAAATCTACCTTTTGAAAAATTACAAAAAATAGAAATGAAATTGTTTTTTTTTTTTACTTCAAAACTTATAAATCAAATATTCAAATGGTGTGTAAACAGATACATAAATAAAAATCTAAATAATAAATACGCATCCTCTTGTAGTTAAAGTTACAAAATTGGGAATATTTTTTCAGCAAAATGAGTGTAACAAAATAAAACAAAAGGTTTTTTAGAGCCACCCTAGTATGTACAGTGTATGCAATTTCGAAGCTCACTGTACATACTGTATTTACATATAGAGGCAATAAAGACACTATTTGACAAAAAAACGATAATATAACTTACAAGTTGCAAGATCCAAAACAGTTTGAATAGAAGTGTCAGGTCGTGTTAGCTGTTGAGCCTTCTCATCTAGTAATGATAGCAGGCGACCTTTCACTACCGGGAAATTTTCTTCGAACTTTCCTTCTATTTCAGGGTATATTTTGTCAAAGTCACTGGCCAGCTGAAAATAAACAGAAATCAAACATTTGTTATTCAATTAGAGCTTAAAAGCTCTTTCACAAAATCAAAAATGTTGCTAGTCATCAATCATCATTCATAATCATACAACGAGAAATGTTGCTAGTGTATATATGAGTATTTAAAATGAAAATCAATAACCCGACTGCATAATAATAATATAATCTACTAGCCCGCGACTCCACCCGCCACAGATAGACACACTTTCGCATTTATAATATTAGTATGGATTTACTCGCAAAACTGAGACAAATGTAATGACACCTCATATGTTAAACTCCGCTAAATGGTTTAGGCAGTAGAGCGTGCCAAATAATTAAAGATACATACATACATACGCTTGAAAAACTTAACCTCCTTTCTGCAGTTGGGTATAAAAATAACTTAACACAAATTGATGACTTCTGCCTGGTGATGTCATGAAGTCTGGCATGAAGACACTTGATTGATTAGTATTATCATTGACTCACCAATTCATAGCCCCAAGGACATTGCAGTGCTGGGAAGATGCTCAAATAACTAACATGGTCGCCTTCTTGCAGTGCAGCCATGCGTTCATGTAGACAACTGTTCCATTTTGTTTCTACCAATTCTCTCGGTGAAGAAGAGTGCTTCAACCACTGCACGGTATCTTTTTCAGAGTCTTGATTGGTACTTATTGTTTGAAAGGTGTCAGGAAAAGGTCTAACCCGTGCATTAGAAGATTTGACAGCAGATTTTTTTCTCTTGTTTTGGTCTCCGCTGCTGTCGCTGCTCTTGTCGCTATTACTGCTGTTACGACTTCTGCTGCGGCTGCGGATTTCTGCATTTAATTTTCTGCGTACTGTTATTAATCGGTTCACTATCAGGCCACTGGCCTGGATAGCTTTTCCATCAACAAGACGAAAAGGATTATAATATACCCCCTTTGTTTCACCTGGGAAAAGCTTTATAATTTCTGATGTCCACGTATCCCAGGTTTCTTTTCGTATTGGGTCAGTGTTTTCTTTCAATTTCCGCACCTCAGCCTCAACAATAAGGGCCGTCAGTATCTTTCGGTCACTAGACGATAATACCTTTTTATTGATTAGAGGTTTCCCAATACTGGATGTCTCTAAAATTTGTTTAAGATTTCCGCCAGTTATAGCCCCTATGAGTTTGCTTGCATCTATAAACTGTAAATCGTCACAATTGATGTCCCATTCCTGAAAATCAAGTAAGCACTAAGTTACTAAAGAACTAGAAGTCACGTCATGTGGGTATTTACTATTTGGGCACAATCATAATATTTACATAAAATAAATACATAAAATAAATATTTGGAGACAATCTTATTCAGAAAATCAACCTAGTCCCAAACTAAACGTTATTTATTTATTTTAGACTTAAAAACAAAACATTCATATTGACTACATATGATAGAAATAGCTTACACTTTTAATCTTTTGGATAGTAAAAAACCGGCCAATTGCGAGTCGGACTCGAGCACCGAGGGTTCCGTACTTTATAGTATTTGTTGTTATAGCGGCAACAGAAATACATCATCTGTGAAAATGACAACTGTCTGGCTATCACGGTTCATGAGATACAGCCTAGTGACAGACAGACAGACGGACAGCGGAGTCTTAGTAATAGGGTCCCGTTTTTACCCTTTGGGTACGGAACCCTAAAAATATATGATTATAATTAAATGTATTATAAATTAGTCGGAGTAATTCGTATTAAAATAAGTTGAAATAATTTGACCCAAAATAATAATGTACCTTAATATAATTATTCTGTGAAATGTATTTATTTCCTGGCCTACTTGTAATATGGGTACTAGTGACGATATAAATACTTATATAGTTTAATACATAGAAAACACCTAAGACTCAGGAACAAATACTCGTGTTTATCACACAAATATTTGCCCTGACCGGGGATTGAACAGACAGTTGACTCCCTCTGCATAACAAAAACATGATCCACCTTAAATACAGAGTAAAGATAAATATTATTATAATTACCAATAATTCAGTTGATGTTGTAACAACAGAGGATGTACTAGATTTTTGGCTACTTGATGGAATCACAAAGGAGTCTTGCTTTTTAATTGGAGCTATAACTTGCTGTACATCTACATCCCTCGGATCTTTTGTAACTCCTCTCTATAAAATAAAATTAGGAGTGATTAATTTAACCATAATGCCCATTCACATTATTTTATTTATTTTTATTTATTTATCAAATGGCACTATTTAATTGTTAATGCTTAGTTTATTGATGAAAATACAAAAGTCGCTGTATCTCCATCATCAGACTTAACCTTGATAAAAAATTCTTTATAAATCTTACTGGCTTAGTAAACATAACGAAGAGGACAAATCGTCAAAGTGAACTATGCATCGTTAAAGAGTTTCGTTTTGATCATCATCAGCAGTTCCACTTCATTAAATGTCAGTTTTTCTGAACGTGAATACTAGATTCATTAATGAAAATACAAAAATCGCTATATGTATGCCTATAAGATTCAAGAATTTTTCCCTGGATTCCTCATGGATCCCATCATCAAAACTGGGTTTTGACAAAAACGGGACCAACTTGGGACTATACACATTCAAACAAAAAAAACAATTTTCCAAATCGGTTCACCAATGACGGAGTTATGACGTAACATACATACAAAAAAAAAAACGGTCGAATTGATAACCTCCTCCTTTTTTGAAGTCGGTTAAAAATTGATTCAAAGTAATGAAAACATCTAAATTTTGAATCAAGTAGGTATACGAAAAAATGAAACTGCTCACGCGTTCTCTCTCACGGTCTAACGCCATACGCAGTTTCCCTTTTTGAACTGCTGCCGGGACCAATAACGACAACTCATGGTCGTTTGCGTTCAATAAAAAATCGAGATCCGCGCCCTGATCTATAAGCATAGAGATAAATAATAAGTACTGCATATTGCATAAATTTAACCCACTACACTGCACTGTCATGGCGGTAACAATGCCGGCAATATTTTTGCAGATATATTTGTCCATGGGGCTTCAAAGTGCCATAATTTCATTGCAACGTGTATTTTCCATGATTTCAAGAAAAATAAGAAGTAAATGGCCATTTCGATGGAGCTATAATGTCTACAACAATACATTGCTTTATTTGGGCAGTCGTGTAAAAAAAAATGGTCCAACATTGCAATTCAAAAATAACCTAAAAATAATTGTTTTAAATTCGATTTAAGAAATCTTCGACTTCGAATAGTTTATTAGGATGAAACAAATATCGATTAGCAACGACAGTCACATTACATTAACTACAATAGTAACTAGTTAGAACTATGTAAATACAAATTATAACTTACCGTTTAGCGATCCAAAAAGGTGTATCAAATCACAGTTGAACAGAAACACACTTAAGTCGTCCATCCTTTATATTTACTATTTACCTATAACTGTCTTAACTTTAAAGAAACTATTTCCTTATATTTTTAACAACGTGAACGGTTCGTTGTTTGAAAAGACAATAATAATCACTAAATAAATACGTTCCGTTGTTAGCGATTTGTCACGCATCCTAACCGTACGAATGTTGCCAGCGAAATGAACGATTCTTTTGTCAATTTTGCAAAGGACTAGTCAACATCACTATTTTAACAAAGTTAACATTGTGTTTCTAGCAATGCTTATATTATTTCGCAATGTAAAAGTTGTGAAATTATTAACTTGAGAAATTTTTCCCTTGTAAATTCCGCAATTCTAACATTGCGACTTGAGCAATCAAATACCTTTCTTAGAATTCCGTTTTTAGGGTAAAGGCATTAGTAAGTAGGTACTAAGTACAAATAATAATAATTAAGTACGTTGTTCCTTATAAAAAACTGCAAACCTGGAGAGTGGAGTCATAGCACGGTACGCTTATCACCATGCCTGTCACGTTCTAACAAGTATGTGAGTGCGAAAGTGACGGACTTAGTGATAGGGGAAACCATGCTGTGCGGGCAGCACGTAGTACGTACAGAAGGTTATAATTTATTATGTGTGAGCATTTGACAGATTCAAAGAGCAGTTAGATTAAAAACTATTTTAGGTAATAATTGCTTATCTAGAGAGATCGGTGCGGGCGGGTTGTGAGCGCGGCGCTGGCGGGCCGCGAGCATGACGTTGTCACTGACGCTGTCGCTAAATCTAGAGCCCGCGCAGCATGGTTTCCCCTATCACTAAGTCCGTCACTTTCGCACTCACATACTTGTTAGAACGTGACAGGCATGGTGATAAGCGTACCGTGCTACGACTCAGACAAAATTAATACAGCCGCCTTGAATAGCCGCCGAATAGTAAATCATATTTTTACTTCTAGCGCCTAAACTATTGAGTGGATTTCAATCAAATAGACATCAGTAGATCCATAATTAGTACACGAGTGCTATGCAATACAAATTTACTAAAATAAGTGGAGGAAAAATGTGTAAAACTTAAAAATGTGACTACAAAAACAGATTTTAGGTCTTAAATGGGGTTTAAATAATAGTGACAGTAATGAAATTTGACACCTACAATTTCAGGGATCCCTGTTTGCGTGTCATAAAATTGGAGCTTCGGGTCCACGGGGATCAAACGCCATCTTGAAAAGTATAAGTCTTTTTTGGTTTTTCTTTTTTTCTCGGAATATCTGGGTTTAATGTGAATACTGTGTATAGCGAAACGAAAGCTTGTTAAATTCCACATTAAAAAGTTATACAACACCATGTCCCAAAAACGAAGCCTTTTTCTAGAAATTACCAATTTTTGGAACACAAACACATTATCTACCCAACCACGAAAAAAAAAAATGTGTGGAAACTTGTAAGCTTCCCTTGTAACTTGTAAGCCCTATTTGATAGTTTGTATGGAGATCAAACCTTTTTTTGAGTACAGGACTAAGAAGTCTTTGTATGAAGGCATATTATTAGAATACAAGAAAAGTAATTTAAGCGTTTTTAAATATTCATCCCTTAAAAGAGTTAAAAAGGGGTTGAAAGTTTGAATTCATTACAAATGCTTATTGAAATTTCTCAGAAAGGCATTGTATAATATTACAAAAAAGGTTATTTCAACGTTCTTAATAATTCTACCCTTAAGGGTGTTAAAAAGGGGATGTATATAAGTTTATATGTAGTACAAGTTTTCGTTTTAGCTAGGAACATGAAACTTGGTAAAAGGGCATTATATTAAAATAGACGAAAACTGATTGCACCGTGTTTGAAAAGTTTGTATTAATAAAGTTTGCAGTGGGAGCGAACATTTTTTTTAAATAGTGGACTTGAAAATCTGAGTGTTGAGAGGGTTTATATCGCGAACAATTTTTTTCAGCTAGGGGCTTGAAACTTTGTACTTTGTGAAAGACAAATTTCATGCGCTGTATAATTATTAACAAATGATTTACCGTCCCTACTGATATCTTTTGCTGCATAATGTTCTATGCTCATTTAAAATATATAACCACCAACATACAAATCCACGCGTACGAAGTCGCGGGCAACAGCTAGTATATTTAATATGTCTTAACCGTTTCAACGCCAAGCAGCGAAGTAATTCGACGTGACTCAGACCAGACGCCAAGCAATAAACCAAATGTATGGTTTTCTAATAGGAGCAAATGTCGTGGCGTCAGTGGTACGACTTTCCGCTGACGTGATTTTCCGTCTTTGGCGGTGAAAAGGTTAAAACAAAAACCTATTATTGGATTATTTACCCTTGTAACACCTGCAAACATTGTAAATCAACTTAAAATTTGTAGTTAAGAGTTCTCTTTTGTGATTTTGACAAAGGCTCTCTCAAAGTTGCTAAAATCACAAGGTATTAATCAATGTGGTTGTGAACACTGTCAACCTCCAAACTTTAGCCGTGTAGATTCCGCAGAGTTCTATTTTGTTATTTTGACAAAAGCTCTTGAAGTTGCTAATATCACAAAGTAAAAAACAATGTGGCGGCCAACATTGCGAACCGCACAAAACTTAACTGTGAAGATTTCGCAGAGTTATTCTTTGTTATTTTGACAAAGGTCCTCAAAGTTGCTAACATTACAAGGTTTAAATCAATGTGGTTGTGAACACTGTCAACCCTCAAACTTTATCCGTGTAGATTCCGCAGAGTTCTATTTTGTTATTTTGACAAAGGCGCTTAAAATTGGTAATGTCACAAAGTAAAAAACAATGTGGCGGCCAACATTGCGAACCGCACAAAACTTAACTGTGAAAATTTCGCAGAGTTATTCTTTGTTATTTTGACAAAGGTCCTCAAAGTTGCTAACATTACAAGGTTTAAATCAATGTGGTTGTGAACACTGTCAACCCCCAAACTTTAGCCGTGTAGATTCAGCAGAGTTCTATTTTGTTATTTTGGCAAAGGCTCTTGAAGTTGCTAATGTCTCAAAGTAAAAAACAATGTCGCGGCCAACATTGCGAACCGCACAAAACTTAACTGTGAAGATTTCACAGAGTTATTCTTTGTTATTTTGACAAGGGTCCTCAAAGTTGCTAACATTACAAGGTTTAAATCAATGTGGTTGTGAACACTGTCAACCCTCAAACTTTATCCGTGTAGATTCCGCAGAGTTCTATTTTGTTATTTTGACAAAGGCGCTTAAAATTGGTAATGTCACAAAGTAAAAAACAATGTGGCGGCCAACATTGCGAACCGCACAAAACTTAACTGTGAAAATTTCGCAGAGTTATTCTTTGTTATTTTGACAAAGGTCCTCAAAGTTGCTAACATTACAAGGTTTAAATCAATGTGGTTGTGAACACTGTCAACCCCCAAACTTTAGCCGTGTAGATTCAGCAGAGTTCTATTTTGTTATTTTGGCAAAGGCTCTTGAAGTTGCTAATGTCTCAAAGTAAAAAACAATGTCGCGGCCAACATTGCGAACCGCACAAAACTTAACTGTGAAGATTTCACAGAGTTATTCTTTGTTATTTTGACAAGGGTCCTCAAAGTTGCTAACATTACAAGGTTTAAATCAATGTGGTTGTGAACACTGTCAACCCTCAAACTTTATCCGTGTAGATTCCGCAGAGTTCTATTTTGTTATTTTGACAAAGGCGCTTAAAATTGGCAATGTCACAAAGTAAAAAACAATGTGGCGGCCAACATTGCGAATAGCACAAAACTTAACTGTGAAAATTTCGCAGAGTTATTCTTTGTTATTTTGACAAAGGTCCTCAAAGTTGCTAACATTACAAGGTTTAAATCAATGTGGTTGTGAACACTGTCAACCCCCAAACTTTAGCCGTGTAGATTCAGCAGAGTTCTATTTTGTTATTTTGGCAAAGGCTCTTGAAGTTGCTAATGTCACAAAGTAAAAAACAATGTCGCGGCCAACATTGCGAACCGCACAAAACTTAACTGTGAAGATTTCACAGAGTTATTCTTTGTTATTTTGACAAGGGTCCTCAAAGTTGCTAACATTACAAGGTTTAAATCAATGTGGTTGTGAACACTGTCAACCCCCAAACTTTAGCCGTGTAGATTCCGCAGAGTTCTATTTTGTTATATTGACAAAGGCTCTTGAAATTGGTAATGTCACAAAGTAAAAAACAATGTGGCGGCCAACATTGCGAACCTCACAAAACTTTACTGTGAAGATTTCGCAGAGTTATTCTTTGTTATTTTGACAAAGGTCCTCAAATTTGCTAACATCACAAGGTATAAATCAATGTGGTTGTGAACACTGTCAACCCCCAAACTTTAGCCGTGTAGATTCCGCAGAGTTCTGTTTTGTTATTTTGACAAAGGCTCTTGAAGCTGCTATTGTCACAAAGTAAAAAACAATGTGTCGGCGAACATTGCGAACCGCACAAACTTTAACTGTGAAGATTTCGCAGAGTTATCTTTTGTTATTTTGACAAAGGTCCTCAAAGTTGCTAAAACCACAACTCACAAATCACACGTTGTGCAATGAGCAAAGCCAAACTATGTTAAATTCGCATTTTTAACTATGCTATTATGACAAGGCATCGAAAAATTGATAGTTTAACAACATTTTTATTGTTAGTTTCGCAATAATTGCGTTTCGCAAAAAAAAAGTTGCTGCGCTAGCAAAGGCTAGGTTGTCAATGTCCCAAAGTAGTTTTGTGTTTTTATCAATAATTCGTTCGCAACGTAAAACTGCAGCCTTGTCTCCGGATTTTTCTCTGAGTGTGGGTAAAACAAGCCGTAAAGCGGGGGTGTCCACACGTCCCCCAACCTGTTGGAAAGTCCCGTGTCCCGCTGACTCGCGCCCCGTGGTCACACTAGTAGCGTTATTTTTATTTGCGCTGAAATTGGGAATATTCCCCTTTTGGGTCGTGGTGAAAATTAGGAGCGGAGAGCGGTTGGATTAGTGTCATTACTGTCATACATATTTAGAAATAGAAATACTTTTTATTCGTAAACACAAACACCAAATATACAATTTACATACAAGAAAAACGTAGAAAGCCTCAGATCAGCATATTGCTGGCGACTTACAGTAATGTCATAGACAATCTCAATCTGTACTCAGCTATTTGGATCAGACTGTAGCTAGGAGTAGGATGAATGCTCAGATAAGCTGATTATGTAATGTCATTTAATTAGGAAAATAGTTTGAATAATACTGAGTAAACCCATTTGTTGTCGCCACTTGGCACATACAGGCAAATATATATATTTAGAGCAACAATCATGACAGTAGTTTTACATTCTACCATTATTTATTAGTCATATTTATAAGATTATTTTCAGTAGGTAGCGCATCCATTACAATCGCCATCAGAAATACTTAAAACACGTAAATATTGTACGTTTACGTTAAAAAAATTACAATCGCTGATGCCTATAACTTGGACCACAATATATGTCTCGCCCCAGGAAGTCTCCCGACGATTATTGGCTATACTGCTTACACCAAATGGTATATACGAGTCGGATATTCACGGCAGTTCCGCCATTTTATTGGGAAACAAGTACAGGGTTCCGTAATCATCTGTTTGTTTAACAATGCTCCCTTTATACGCGTTTATTTCGTTCACGGGATTGGGAAAATGGTGTATTTGAATAAGTGCGAATGGTATTGTTATTACTAGTTTTGGTAGCACATAACAGCGACTGAAAATTCCAATGAGTTTGCGTGGTATTGGATGTGTTAGTACTACACTGGAAATTAAAATACCTATAAAAGACCTATATAATGTATCAAGTGATATCTGGCAGAATTTCATGAAATGCTCATAGAACATGATCATTTCTTGAAATGCCATTTTAGAATTGATCACTTCATGATATTATTAGGTTTGGTTAGGTTTGACGTTTTCATCATTTGGCCAACCGATCATTTCATGAGAATGTTTATATGAATATTTACGAAATTTAAGTTTTTATTGGGTGGCTATGATGATTTGACGTTATTTGTTTGATAAATAGCAATGTCCAATTGTCCACTATCTCCACCGCTTATGCTTTAAGATCTAGGCCGGTTATGATGGATTTTGTCGAACAAGAATGTTTTATATAGGTACTCGTATTTCTATCATTGGCGCTTTTGCCTTTCTCCTCCCTAGTCCACAGCCGGGCTTATTGGCTGGCTATGCTGGACTTCCGCTATTTGTTTGACAAACAAAGATATGAAATAAAACTATGAAAACGGATTATATCGCGTATATTGAATTTATAATACATCCCGACGTTTCGAACTCTTTACAGCGTTCGTGGTCAACGGGTGACGGGGGGCGTGATAGTGATAGTTTTATTTCATGAGTAACTATCGCGGTAACCGAAGACAATATTAAACAAAGATATCTCAAAACCCGCTATCGCTTCCGCTTATACCTTACTCCGCCCTAGTCCCAAGACTCCCAAGCTATTGGCCGGCTGTAGCACCATTTGTTTGACAATACTCTCTCATTGGATGGGCGTTAGCTATTCTTTATTCAAATGCGCACGAGGCTTGCTCGATCTAATCGAATTAGTTCTAATTTTCTGCGTTTAATTTTGCATTGCAATTATTTCACGTAATATTGTATGGTGTTAAAGCAACATATTCTGTAGAAGATTTTTAGCAAGTTTAATACTACACTACCGCTCAAAAGTATTTAGGCACCCGCAATTTTCACCATACAATTGTATACAAAAATTATTTTCAAAATCATACTTTTCGATCGCAGGCAAATGACTCTTACATGTTGGATTGAATTTTTATTTAGGCAAATAGATAGAGAATCAAATTGTTGCCAAAGACATCCTTTAAAATTTCGAGTTTACTTTATGCAACGATTTAAAAAACCCTTATGTACTAGTTCATACAAAATAAAAAAGATTGTGTAGTGGAAAACGATGTATGGATATTGTTACGCTTGCCATTTGGTAAATAGGCAATGTACACGAATATTCTGCACATCATTTTGAAGCTCGATATGTCTGTTAAATTGACATTAGGTCTTTCGCAGCGATGTGGTTTGTATAGTTGTATGTTAAAATAGTTGAAGTTATGAATTCATAATGTAATAGAAAAATATTTTTTTATATAATTCGACTAAGATAATATACACGACCGACCGCTCTAAAGGCATTTTAAGATATATTAAATAAATGAGTATGGATAAGGTTACATTTATGGCAAATCTCGACTACATAGCTTGCTATTAGTCTTACCATGCGACAAAAACTCCGATGCCTACTAATAAAGTGATATTTGTGATATAATCTGCCTTTCTTTTGAATTCTAGTCTTCAAACAAATTAAATAGTTTTTGATGGTGGTTATTGTATGGAGGTTGATGAAAGAGTGATCTTGATCTGGCATAATTTGACAGTAAAAAGGTGGTTTTTTAGGTCCCTCTAATTGGCCGCGATACAAAATATGGAGAGCGCTTCTATTGGTATTGGTTAGAAAAGCCTCCGAATACTAACCGAGCCCGACGGCTGCGTTTAGCTACAGCATAAGGACTATTTTTATACAGTAATAAGTTGCATTCGCAACAAATTATAAACTGAAATGCAGCTGTGTGCAATATAATAGCAGTCAATAGGAAAATGAAAATTAGGGGAAAACTATAACTTTAGATTAATTATATTGGATCTTTGTTTATAATTCTTCTGGATTACTTGATATTGTTTCAAAATTAACTGTATCCTTTACTTAAATAATATTGGAAGTATTAAAAAAAATTATGAAAATTGTTTTTTTTGTACTACCTCGCGGAAATTGTTATAAAAACGTAAGAACCCACGAAAAAAATACAATTTTGTACTATAATTGTAATTTATTCCAATTAAAGTTTTAAAGCCTGATGATCACGCGCCATGTTGCGAAATTTCACTGATACTAATTTTTTCATACTATACTGAACTGTCACCCTATACATGAGAATAAACAGCGCCCTCCTGACAATGATCATATATTACTGGTCAAGCTTTACGTCTAAACTCACTAAACTCATGTCATCCAGAAAAAAATATTTTTTTCTATAAGACGATCTTCGTCTCAGAGTGTACTAGTCCATCATTCGGACTGTTTTGTTGATTTTTACCCAAATACTTGTTTGCTTAAGGCTCTAAGCGATAGTGCCGCTCATGAGAAACCTGAGGCTATGCTGATTATCTGGCAGAAGTACAGGACCTCGAACAAATATCAGTTTTTCTATTTTTCAAAAATTTAAGAAGTTAAAACGCCCTAATGATGACCCAATATATATGAGATCCCACTTGACCCCTCACACCTGTTTACAAGACGATAAGAAAGGAAACGTCTACCTGCGCGCGCGCACGGACGCGTGACGTCACGCTAGCTGCGGCTTATGTAACGGCTTTTATAATTTCAAATCACTTTTTTTATTCCAGTTACGGCGGTGCATTGTTTCATACTGAGGTTATTCGCCAAGTTTACTTGATTCTTTGAAAATATACCAGTACTTTGAATTCGGATTACGAATATGGTAGGGTAGGTAACAGTGGCTCAGTCGCCCCATTATCGCCTCTATCATGTTGGAATTAGGTTGAGTGAGCCACTGTACCCGGCTATTTTTTTCCGAGCCACTGTTTCCTACCCTACCCTCCTTAGTCCAGTCATTTTAGCAGTTTTGAATTTGGAACCTTCTTTTATTCCATTATCCACATCTATTTATCGTTTAGTTTTAGTTTAGTTGTAGCTTAGTTTTAAGTCTAAGGTTCCCACTCAAAATCAGCGTCATGGCTTGCCGTGACATTATGCTGAGTGGGGATCCTGTTTAGCATCTAGTTTGTGATGTGTTATTTTAAAATATTGTCCAATGTTTTTACATGTTTTTAAATGTCATCAAAAATTAAAATCACAATGATTAACTGCAACAAAACGTATTATCTTCATAATGTTCTCCTTTGGCTTACGCTAACGTTTTTTTTTAATTATCATCAATATGCACATTAAAGATTTTGTTAACATATTTTTGGGCCACCCTGTATAGGGATCAAGGTATACTGGGTGACGTAGAAAACGAGTTGACGAATAACACAGCTCACCGTGCGGTTCATTAGTATTAGTGTATATATAAAACTTTCGCGTTTTGAACACATATTAAAATCAGGTCTATCGCGAATTTAGACACAGGTTTCACTGGTCGTGGCCGCGGCTAACTGACGTCCCAAAACAGAGAAAAACAGCACAGACCAAAACAACACACACACACACACACACACACCCACACACACACACACACACACACACACACACACACACACACACACACACACACACACACACACACACACACACACACACACACACACACACACAGAAGAAAACAGAGCAAAATGTCAAAACAGAGATCTGTGTGACTACCCGACGAAAAGTGTATTCGCGTGTGTAAATGTCGGTAAATAAAGGTAACAAAATAAATTCGCGATAGACCCGATTGTAAATGTGATTTAATAAGTGTTAGGCCAGGATTACACTTGTAAGTTTTACTTACGTAAGTAGGGACAAAGCTATTTGCTAGAATGAGATAACGATATTCATATCTCATTCTGTAGTATAGCTGTGTCCCTACTTACGTAAGTAAAACTTACAAGTGTAATCCTGGCCTTAGTGTAATGTATTTGATTTTTTTAAATCTCACAGTAAGCTCAAAAAGGCTCGTATCGTGGGTATATACAAAGGTGTATATTATATACAATTGTACATAATGTATATGTGGGACCTGACTAAAAACGTCTGTCCTATATAAAGTCTGAAGGGGCCCACTGAATATCAGTCCGCCGGACGATATCGGCCTGTCAGTTGGAATAAAATTTGACAGTTCCGAACAACTGACAGGCCGATATCGTCCGGCGGACTGATAGTCAGTGGGCCCCTTTACATGTACAGTTCCGGCCAATAATATATCACCTTCATGTTTTTACGGTTTACCTTTTTTTTATATTTGTGAGTGACTTCCATCTCACTGCTTTAGGTCTAGTAGTATTCCTTTGTACGGGCGATGAGAAAAATTGGTCTCATGTACTGGTTTTTTCATAGAGGTTTTTTTAATGTATTGTCAATTTCATTTTTTTACTAGAGGTTTTTTAGTAATATGCTGAGTATCCTATTGTAATTCACAGTATTTCATTGCAATATTCATCATACATTTGTATAAAATGACTAGTAAAATATGCAATCTACAAACTAACCTATATTGTTTACTCTATACAAGCTCGTACAAAAACACTCAAAGGTGATATATTATTGGCCGGTACTGTACCTAAATTAGACCCGTACTCCAAAAGCCGTAGTAGCATTTGTCAGGTTTCCTGCTTGTAGGTGTCAGATGTTATCAGCTTTTCTATATTTTACTACAGTGTACTAGGGTGCTGTGTTGTTCGATTGTTAATTTTACGTTATAGTCTAGAACACGGAATATACTGTCTGCTTCCTTCTGTTTATAACTTTAAGATATTTGAACATTTGATAGAATCGGTAGTGGTCATTAATTTTATAACAAACCGATGTTTTTAATTAAACTAATTATGATTTTTCTCTGGTCATAATTTTACTTTTCTTAATTTTAAGTTCTTTATTTTAACTTTTATTAGTCAGTTTAAATTTGACTGAGACCCAGAAGCGAGACACGCTATACCTATTACCTATAGGTAGCGTTGCTATACATAGGTATACTAAGCTACTTAAGCTACTTTAGTGCTTTAGTCATACCTACCTTAAATTATTTTACTCTTACCTGGGAACAAATGTTTTACGTGTAATAAATAATTGACTAATTGACACGTTTGACTTACGCTTGCGTGAATTACAAAATAGTTTATATTTAATTTATACGCTAGTAGATACTAACCTACTACTAATTTGTTTCTAAGCCATACAAATAAGTTAAACTTACCTCAAACAAATGTTTAACGTGCAACATACATGTTTCAGACCGCGGCGCCGCTCGGGCTCGAGCATCGTGGTGCTGGGCGCCGAGGACGAGAAGCGACCGCCGCCGGATGACGACAAAGACATGCTTACTATGCTGTCCCTCTCCGCAGACACCGGTTAGTATACACCCTGTACATACTTTGTATACATCACTCTCTATACATCCTGTATACACTTTGTATACCCTCTGTATCCACTCTGTATACACCCTGTATACACCCTGTATACACCCTGTATACACCCTGTATACACTTTGTATACACTTTGTATACACAATGTATACCCTCTGTATCCACTCTGTATACACCATTAAAAACCTACCTACAAAAAATTATAACCACCACGCAAGGTTTTTTTGGTATAATTCTTTATTATGTGAACCGATTTCAACAATTTTTATTTTATTTGAAAGAAGGTATTTTCAGTGTAATCTAATGTACTTATAGTAAAATTAGTAAACACCCGCAAAGGAGTTTAAATTGCAAATAAAAATAGAAAATGTTTTTTGCTAATTAAAAAAAAAGTCATCCAAATATAAGTGTGATTGTATTTGTCCTGTAATATTTATGATAATGTTATATAAAAATTCGATAATTTTTTGTTGATAAACTTCGGAGATAAGGGGGGAAATGGTATTTTTTCCACATTTTCCTCCAAAAATCATTTTTTTTCACTACGAAACAAAATCAAACTTTTTTTTGGAATGGTCAATTTGCGCTCTTTCAAATGGTTTAGTACATACTTTCAAACAAGTGTGTACTTCTTTGAAAATAAATTAATAATATAAATTTTGTAACTTTTTGGTACGGAACCCTAAAAAGTCATCCTGATACATAATATTATATCAAATTACCCATAGAAAAAAACATAACCGGGACAAAATGCGGTTAGGGAAAAAATCTACCGATGAAAAATACGCTCGAAGCACATATCTAACAAACCATTTGAAAGGTAAACAATGGGGTTGGCCGGTCGAAATAATTAGCAGATGGCGCCAGCATAGCTTGCCCCGTCCATCCCTAGAATTGTGTCAAACTTTTGTTTTTTTAATGCCCTGGATGCCAGCCCTTTAAGCCAAATCTCATAGAAAAAGGGGCAAGCTATGATGGCGCCATCTCTGCAAACCTTTGACAGTTGCCAACCCCATTACAGTATACAGTGTGGAAAAAAATAATGGGCCCTGGAGGGAAAGTGCCTTAAAACCTTAAGTTAGCTTATTTTACTTAAAACGACATTCTTTTTTTTTTAAATAAACAAAACTGGCGTGGCATTCAAGGAGTTAAGAAAAGGCAGCAGACACTGTCTTCTAATATTACAAAATCAGTTCTCGAAAAACAATTCAGTTATATTTTTTTGTGCGTTAAACTAATCATTACCTTGGCTGACCTTACCGAAACAATGGGACAAAAAATTCGGCAGTCGCTTCGTGAGAGGACCTTTCATGCTACACCATTTGCCTAAAGTTTTTTGTATGACGACATTAACTAGTAGTTAGTCTTATCAAAAAAAAATCTTGTAATCAATCCTACTACTAATTTATTTTGTAATGATCTAATTACTTGAAATTGGATTGTACATATGATTAGGGTATTTTAGTTATTCATTGTCCGTGTAGATTTACTCGGTTGCTTAGATTGCTGACAGTATACAGCTAATATTGTCTTCGGTTACCGCGATAGATACTCATGAAATAAAACTATGAAAACGGATTATATCGCGTATATTGAATTTATAATACATCCCGACGTTTCGAACCCTTTACAGCGTTCGTCATCGTCACCACCACGAACGCTGTAAAGGGTTCGAAACGTCGGGATATATTATAAATTCAATATACGCGATATAATCCGTTTTCATAGTTTTATTTCATGAGTATACAGCTAATTACAAAAATGAAAAATTTAATGAAAACTGAATTGGTAACGAGCTAATCGATTTTCTGATGAGCACAGTTATACTACTATTATTAGTATCCTAACACGCATGCTCAACAGTCACACCTGTAACAACTAATTCATGAATTTCTGTGAACATATTGACAGCTCTCGTTTCAGCTCCAAGGAATTGAACTGCATCATTCAAATATGTAGGGCAGGGGTCGCCAAACCACGGCTCGCAAGCCGATTGCACTGTAAAAAAACATTTGGCGCTCTTTGAGATTCCTAAAACTGGTGATTTCTATTGCGGTTGGTTCTGCTTCTTAAAGTTTGTCGACTCCTAGCCTAGCAGCGACTAGCCTACAAATTCTAGCTCTCCTAAATCGACCTATAATATCCCAAATAGTCCACGACTGGCAATACTGCCAAGTCCTCCTAAACCATACATATTGTCAGTTCTCGCAGCTCCCACGAATCGACCTCAACACGTAACACGTATGCTCGAAGGGGCGGGGCGTGGCTTGCCGGTTCACTGGGCGCATTGTGCGCTAATTGTGCCACCGGTTGGGAGCGGTGTTCAGATTCCAAGAATCTGACATTGATGAATGTTTACTTTCCGTCCGCGACTTCATCCGCGTAGAAGTAGTTATAACCTGTCAAACTCCCCTGTCTCATCTCATTCCATCTCTGTCCATTCCATTCCATTCCATTCCATTTTCACCCGCTGCGGCATAACAAGTTTTCTAACAGAATATGTAATAGACGTCCTTCCCAGGTTGTGCCAATGTTGGTTTTCGTGATTGTGGAACAAACATTCACATTTAAAAGTTTCCCAAAGTGCTTTTGAATAAATAATGTTTTAAACTTTTAAAGACAAGAGCAGAAATAGATGTTGTAAATCTTTCTCGCGCTTATGTTAGTAGGAGCGAGATGCATAGAGACTTTAGAACATTATCAGATCTGTAAAGTCTGAAATCTGAATGCCCCGTCGGGTCATTTCTCAGGCCATTTGTCGCCACGAGCCGGTGCTCCCGATAAGCGGGGAACATTAATCATCGCTTGTAAATTTCGGAAACGAAATTAATGTTAATAAATGTTAATGGTTGTTGAGCCCTGATAGATTGATGCGGATTTATTTGCTAATATTTTGGGGATTTATCAAAGATAAGTTGAAAGCGAAAAAATTTCGGCGCGTATGTTGTTTATTTAAAATGTCAAGATAAATAGAATATTGAGGCATCAGTAATTATCGTATATTTCCAGTTAAAATTACGGGCCTCAAGACACAAAGATGAGGCTTTAAACCTCAAGTTTATACTAAACGATAGCTCGTATTCATAGACTTAGCTCATGTAATTAGAGAATAAATCAAATTATGTATGTATAAGGTTCGATTCCGGCCTCGGCCAACGGAGGGCTTGGTCACTTTTTCTTTTGTATATGACATCTATTTCAAGTAACGTATAAGTTGAATAGCTATTGCTCTAGTGCGATGAACTTCTGCCCCACACTCCACTGTCTTAACAGTTAACTTAAAGTGTTCAAAACGCGAAAGTTTTAAAGCAAAACGAAAACACATTTACAATCGGGTCTATCGCAAATTTATTTTGTAACTTTTATTTACCGACGTTTAGACACAGGTTTCACTGGTCGGAACAAAATAAATTCGCGATAGACCCGATTGTAAATGTGATTTAATATTTTATATATAGTTTAAAAACGTGCTTGATTGAGTTACCAAAAAAAAAACCGGCGAATTTTCACATTTATAATATAACTTGAAATAACATTATCCGATATTAATTCCAGGTCCTCATCGTGAGATGGCGGTGGACGTTCCGGACAGCTTCATCGCGCGCAACAAGACGCCGCCCCGCTACCCGCCGCCGCGCCCGCCGCAGGTACGCCTGCGCCCCTCCAGGGACGACGAGACTCTTCTCCTCTCCTCCGGCTCCGGAACAAGCTTCGGCAGCAAGCACTCCGTCCTACAGAGCGCTGTAGACTCCGGACCTAGCTCCGACGGATCCAGCTACAAAAACAACAGCACCATGGAACTATTATCAGGACCGCAGAGTTCCGAAGGATCCGGAACTAGCTTTGGAAGCAAAAAATCAAAAGGCTCATCAGAAACAGCCAAATGCGACTTGCTATCCGACAGAGGATCAGTAGCATCGAACACTACACACACTTTAAGCGACCATAAGATCCAACTTCTCATTTCTAATGGCGACGATTCTTTGCTAGATTGTAGAGAAGGCGTCTCATACTCGGCGCGGACGGAGTCTGTGCTCATACGTGAAGCGGTCTACGCGTCTTACAAACTCCCGCCTGGCTTCGACACAACGCCAGTCCTTCTCGGGAGGGAGGTGGCGGTGGATGTCCCGGATTCGTTTGTCCAGATTGTGAAAACCACCCCGAAATATCCGGGTACCGTGGACAGAATGAGCTTGCAGGTAACAGGCACTCCACGCATTGTCATTGGTGGTTGGTATCATGGGATTGGAACTGATGTAACTGTTAATTATGCACATGCCTATGCGTGCAGATAAATGGGATACACAGACTTTAAAATAAAAGTCACTCCAGTGGACAATAGTTAAGAGCTTGTGTACAGTCAAGGGCATAAATATATATACAATCCCAAAGTTTCACAAATATGTGTACAAGAATTCATTCATTCCGACACCTTAGACAATAAAGTCGTGTTCACATATTTTTGAGCCATTGGTCTGGATCGATATTTTTGCATTCGACTGTACATGTAACTTCGCATGTCTAAAGGAGAGGAGTAAAACTAAATAATGTGTATGTATGACCCATAAAGAAATAACTAATTGCTATTGTGAAAGCTATTCAAAAAAATTATTATTGTTACGCTGCCTTAATTTAACCTTTCATATATGTGTGGTCGTTAAAAATCATTCTCGAAAGAGCAGAAAAAAACGTTATCGAAAAAAATGCAATAGTAGATTGTTAACCAAGGGATGAAAGGCACCCATTTCTGCCAAGGTATTTTGGCGCTCGAACGCAGTGAGGGCGCCAATAGTCCGAGGCAGAAATGATGCCTTTCACCCGAGTTAAACACTCTACTTTTAATTTCGAATACGAGAAAAGTAAAATACATGTTTTTTTATAGTATTTCTTGTTGAGGGTACTTTCAATTAACAATTCAGGCAAAAGTATCGTTATTTATGGAATGGAGAGTCAAATATCAGAATGAAAATTGTATAACAACTCCATTTAAACTCAAATTTCAATTGCTTATCGTAAAAAAAATAAAAAAATTGTACCAACGTAAAATGCTCTAGTGCAGACACGTATCATTTTCTGCACACATTTAAGAACAACAATGCTTTCAGAGCATGAGAAATGAAAAATAGATGACAAATAATGCTGACCGAATAAGAGGTAATGAATTCCACTGATACAGATAAGAGGTAATGAATTCCACTGTAATAATGTTATTCATGTATTGGATGATGATAGAATATACCGTAAATTGAATGCTTGGCAACTAGCCACAGAATTGGCTTGTTGCAAGATATTGCATTAAACTTTTAAATACGGTTAAAGCATAGTAATGTTATCTATTCGTCAATATGCGGTGATTGAGACCTTTTACTACGAAGAGTGATAGATAAATTATTCAGGCTTTTTACTTTAAATTTACTTTTTAAATAGAGTAAAACTCATTAGGACTGTTTTGAATGATATCATGATACTCTTCAACATTATTGTTTATTTCACAACTGTTTTTCATAAGTATACAGCTTGGGTACACCGACACATTTACGTGGAATTTTAAAATATTAAATTACAAAGGAAACTTATAAATACAAATTACAAATTGTCGGAATTAAGTTTTAATTCATTATTACATTCATCAACAAATAAATTATGGCAACACATGATTTGGGCAGTAGTGTGGTCTCGGTATAGGGACTAAATTATGATTCTTTTTGAAAGGCAATATGTGAAAATTAACAATTATATCAGTTCTAAAGGTAATATGGATGGGTTTGGTAAGGTATATTGTAAATAATCAGGGAGGTATTACTAACTTTGGCTAATAACACATAGATTACTTACGTCATAACTGTCATAAGTCATAACTGAATATCTAACATATAATAGGAAAGGGCCGTTTATTAAATTATCATTAAGATATTTTAATTGTGCGATCGAGTTCTATATGACAGATGTATAATTAAAATTTCTTACAATAACAGTATCTATGTATATCTATTTCATTTGCATTTTACACACATACTAGGTACTACACAACTTACGCAATTTAATTATTTCGTCAGTCATTTTGATGACAAAAAATCTTTTTTTTTTTCATAGAAAATAATTAAGAATTTCAGATAACAATTAAGGGTTTGTGACGGTATTGTAAAAAAATTATCTCGAGTCTAGTACTTAGAGCATTTTGTGGTTATTACACTACATTATGGTAAGTCTACAGAATAGGGTGTCCCGTATTTTACAATTTTCAGAAATTAATAACGCATAGCCTATATTTAGAGTATTTTGGGAACGGGTTCCTGATACAGGAACGATCTGAGTCTTTTTTCGGGGCGATTTCGGGTGGTATCAATATCATAATATCAATATATTTAAGGTTAGATGGGGTTAGCCTTTCAAGTAGCATACGTCTTTTAGACTTGAAGGAATTTCGATTTTATTTTAATTCATCAAAATCATTCTTCAAGGGTTAGAATACCACTGGGGCAAGACTAACACTTATATTAGGGTATTCTCATACTGTTTCTCTTGTCCCGAGTAAAGTAAACTATGTTTTTCTTACCCCACATGAACTTAGTAGAGTAATTGACACCCTACTACAGTACTTTGCTCAAAGTCCTTTTGCAGTTAATTCAATATACTTAACGAGCAAGCAGAGCGAGGTTATTTACGTTTGTGGGAAGTGCAAATTGCTTAAGCAAACAAAAAGTTAACTACAGTAACACCTACTGGTATATAGGTATCCGCAAACTATGGCTTGAGGATGACTTACGTAAGACCGGGCGTTAATTTTCTATGGCAGGTGACAGGTGATCACGTAATGCTTTCTATACAAAAAGAAAAACGCTGGAATCTACGGCCCGGACCCGGCCGAGTCTAACGTCGTCCTTTAGTCGTATACACTTAGCCAAAAGAATTTGACTTGAATAATAAGTATATTATGTTATTCTATTTCTACTGACCATAAAACTACATCATATTTACTTAACATAACTTGGATCGTTTTCATCATCATCAGTCGATTTCGGCCACAGCGACTGCGTTTTACCACTGAGAGCGTCCCTGGTGCGCTCTCAGGTGACTGACATAGGCAATATTTGCAGCACCCCTCCGAAATAATTGTAACGTATGGCCACAGGTGGTCTGGCCTTTAGCTCGTCGCGCTTAGCGTCGAGTTCTGTGCGCCGCCTAGCTTCAAACTGACGCATCTGCGTCTGCACAATATGCTTCCAATATGGATCCAATATGGATCGTTTTAAATAGAAAGTGAATAGACATCTTTTAGGTAAGCAAGCTCTATCCTAGACTGCATCGGCACACCATCAGGTGAGATTGCGGTGAAATGCTTCTTCCAATAAAAAAAAATAATTAATGACAGTATGACTATACATAGATCATACTTAAATCACTAGTACAGTCCACTGTTGCACCTTGCCACAGTGACAATTAATATGAGAATCATTCTGCCACTGTGACATCTTGACAAGCAAGGTATGTATTAAAGCTCTCGCTTTTATTGTAACTTGTTCGTAAAATTAAACCATAAATAAACTGAGTATTTGACTAAACGGTATTTCTAATGACGCATCCGTCTTAGTTTGATTTATTTAGAGTAGTAACTCTAAACTAAAACGCTCTAGTTTGTCATACCTAAAACTGCACAATGATTAAATAGACCGTCAATCGATCACTCTCATCTCACGATTGACGTCACTGTCACGAAATTAATTAAGAATTCATTGAATCATCGTCATTGTCATTAATCATGCTTGACTGCACAGCTCTCTGTCCGCGGCGTGATGATATTTGTCATTACTAATGACAGTTTACATTTTTATGTCAAAGTTGGCGTGGCTCCAATTTTGCTATCTTGACAATTGTTGCTTAACTATTATCATTATCAACCTTCGTATTTCTGCATATATTCAAATATAATTCTAACGGGTCTATCGCGAATTTATTCTGTTACCTTTGTTTCTTTATTTTATGATTTTATTATCAGACTAGCTTTTGCCCGCGACTTCGTCTGCGTGGACTTAGTAACCCCAGCTAGAGTAAGAATAGCGCCTGGAGTAAATCTAATAACAATTATTCAATTTGAGCATATTATGCACACAAATTAGCAGACACTTCATTAATTATCTCAATTCCACCCCGCTTTTTACTTTCTTAAGGGATGATTTTCGGGATAAAAACTATCCTATGTCCTTCTCAGGGACTCAACCTATCTCTATGCCAAATTTCATCTAAATCGATTCAGCGGTTTAAGCGTGAAGAGGGAACACACAGACAGACAGACAGACTTTCGCATTTATAATATTAGTATGGATATCCGTGACCACGACCAGTGTAACTTGCGTCGAAACGTCGAAAATAAAAGCAACAAAATAAATTTTAATATGTTTAAAAGGCGGAATGTGTTCAAATGTCAAGGTGGCAAAGCAGAGGATTCACAAATCGAGAATCAACTTTGTCAAAATTGTATTCGCCGTTTTTGCGTAATTTATTTTTAACTATTTGGGAAAATATATTTTACTAACCCAGGACTCTATGTATATCCCTGGTAAAACAAAAACTTATGGTACTTATGTCTTAAGTACTAACGGAATATTTTTTTCAGGTGTATAATGAGGGTTTTATCTATATGTGCATGGTATTTTATTAAGATAAAATTATTCTATCCGCTTTATACGAATGTGCAAGATACTGTTAAATTATAAGGGGGAAAGCATGTTACAGCGTACTACGTAGGCGAACAACACCCGAACGCGAAGTGAAGCGATGCGGCGCGGGGTGAATCAATCCTTTGATATTGATACGTATGGAAGTATTCTACGTGGTGATCTCGTAGCGAACGCGAACGCCGTGGGCCCGTCGCGCCGCGCCGCGCCGCTTCGCTTCGCTTCGGCGTTCGCGAGTTGTTCGCTTACGTAAGACGCTGCGTAAAGGAATAAAAAGTACACTTACGAGTAATAATAACTGACCAATTAATCCAAATGAGCCATTTTTGTTCCTCGGTAGGTGTATGTATAGCTAGGCACCAATGCTATGTTTAAATAGTAGGTATTCCTTAATATTAGTGTCTAACTATACTCTATAAGATTAATTTAATAAGTATTGATTAGTTTAATAAGTTGTCACCGTAAATTCACGAATTAGCAGTCTAGTCTCTTCTGTATTTTTATTTATTACTTTACTGTCTACCAGTCAGGTTTTAAATTGAAGAGACCAATATGGAAGTATATTATCTACTATTAGTACCTACATTTTATTTTACATGTCATAAAAAAAAACTGCGAAGATAGTTTGACAAGCGTTATTTACTAAAGTCGTCGTCAATAGAACTTGCAAACAATGGAAACAAATATGACAGATTTTGTAAGCGTTTGACACATAACCTAACATTTTTACAAAGGTTATCTTCGCTGAAATATTAATAATTAACATTTAATTTAACTAAAAATTTATATAAATAAAATATTTAAGTATATAAACTGTTAAAAAGGTCATGGTTGTCGTTTTAAAGAGCGAGATTACGAAGTAATGAAGGTAAAACGGTTTTTTTACATTGTTTGCAAGTTCTATTGACGGCGACTTTATTATTGCAATTTAGCATCGTGAATCTCTCTTTATAACCTGTTATTAAATTCAGAAAATTTTACGTTTCCAAGGTATAATAGCACCTTGGAAACGTAAAATTTCATTTGGCCTGACCGCTTTACAGGCACAAAAGTAGTATGGAGTAGGTGAGGGACTGCTCATTACGAGTAGATAGGAAATAGTAGGTATCTAACTATCTAAAGTTCATTTGTTTCTTGCGTAAAAAATATGTTAGTATTTTATATTTAAAAAACCGGCCAAGTGCGAGTCGGACTCGCCCACCGAGGGTTCCGTACTTTCTAGTATTTGTTGTTATAGCGGCAACAGAAATACATTATCTGTGAAAATTTCAACTGTCTAGCTATCACGGTTCATGAGATACAGCATAGAGTAACTTATACTAGAGCGGTACTGTCATAGTAAATTTTGTAACCCCAGTAAATTCACTGCCATCTGTCGACACACTTTAAAACTACGATAAAATGTATTTCAATATAGATAAATGATTTTTTTTATTTGCATTAATTATTTTTATGATGTTGACCGATGTTCTTTCACTGATATGCGTTAAAATTGTTAAATAACAAACGAAACCGTCAACGCCATCTATACGACTGTAGGCCAAAACTAGTAGCGCCCTCTGAACGAGAATCAAATTTTCTTGATTTTCGAGGCACGTTTTTTCCTTAGACTGTATCCATTTATTACGGAGTTATATCTATCTTTGGATACAGCCTGGTGACAGACAGACAGACGGACAGACAGACAGCGGAGTCTTAGTAATGGGGTCCCGTTTTTACTCTTTGGGTACGGAACCCTAAAGAGTAAGGATAAAAGCATCTAATTAAGTAACAGGATATTTATCATGGCACATTTAAAAGTTTTAGGCAAATCCATTCCTATCCGGTTTTTGGGATTATGCAAAACGGCTTCAGAGTTTGGTGACAAATATTTGAATCTTAATTTAAAATCAAGTAACGCACCTTGATATTATCATAATCTTAAAGTAAAAATATTTACAATATTTTGTAAGCGTGTTTAAATAAAAGATGGTAATTGTTCATTTGAATAAGAATAAGAATAAGTTTATTGTTTACCGTGTCAAACCGGACGACCGGTTTGGCCTAGTGGGTAGTGACCCTGCCTGTGAAGCCGATGGTCCTGGGTTCGAATCCCGGTAAGGGCATTTATTTGTGTGATGAGCACACATATTTGTTCCTGAGTCATGGGTGTTTTCTATGTATTTAAGTATTTATATATATCGTTGTCTGAGTACCCATAACACAAGCCTCCTTAGGCTTACCGTGGGACTTAGTCAATCTGTGTAAGAATGTTTCTATAATATTTATTTATTTATTTATATTATATTATCAAACATGAGGATGTTGACGTTATAATTATAACATGTCATCTTCTTTAGTACATTTTCTGTATTTCTGGTTTTATAATTAAGAGAATACAAAATACAATGAAGATGAGTTACAAGGTTCCTTTAAAAATGTTTAGGTACCTTACATTTTTTTGAAATCTTAGGTCTTAGACTTCAATTTTATCTAGATGATGAAAATACGTTTTCTACATTAGTGACCTAGGTGTATTCCAACTATATATTAGTCTGCGTCTTCTCAAATGACTTTTTCGCCTAAGACGGTAATCTGTTAAACAAAAGCCATTGTTCCTTTTGTGCGAGCGGTCGCCCATTGTGTACCATTGAGTCTGAGCTTATGCTACGGCGCGTGCTATTGTGAGAATATAATGATACCCCACACTTTGTTCTGTTAAAGTCGGTCCAAAGTTAGCTTACTAGCCACTTGCACTATTAACCCAGTGTCACTTGTAACCATGGTAACTCTAAGTTTAACTGGTTAACCCCGGGTTAGTGGGATGGAGTAAGTGGCGCTTACAGTTTATAATTTTGATTTCTAAGGGCCACTTTCTCCATTCACAAATCCGGGGTTAAACGGTAAAACCTGGAGTTTACCATGGTTAACAGTACAATTTGACACGGGGTTAACGGTTTAACCGGTTAACCCCGGGTTATTGAACGGTACAAGTGGCCCTTAGAGGAACTCTAGCGTTCAAGGGTGGTATTCCACTTGTGCAAGATCTTTGTCCAATTTGTATTGCGTCTCACACTTCATGAAGCAAAATGTGAGACGCAAATACACATTGTACAGTCGCCATCAGATATATCTGAGCGGTCAAGGCTCTCACAAATATCTGAACACGCCGCTATTGTCAAGGCGTTAGAGTGCGTGTTTAGATATTGTGAACACCTCGGGCGCTCCGATATATCTGATGGCGACTGTACCAAGATTTTGGACAAATATAATATCACCCTAAGGCTAATTAATCTTTAGATAAATGGACAATTACTTTTATCTTTTCCCTATTTATTCTTTATCTAACTAGTAGCTTTATCTTACTCACCCGTAAAAGGTAAAACTCCAATAATTTATTGAAATGAAACGTATACTATCTTCAAAGTATTCTCCTTTGTATTTTATACACAACCGTAATTTTATACACACGATAAAAATAACTTTTTCAACGTATTTCTTTTTAAATTTTGAGTCGTGAATGTGAGGGCGGCCGGTTGCTGTTTGTTTAATAATTATAGTTAGTCAAACCAAATTGTCAGTAAATAAGAACAAAAAACTACTAATCCTTTTATTTTGGGTCCTAGTACTAGTTAAGACAAAGATAGTATGATTCTCTGTCTATGTTTGAAATGAGACAGTCCTTTGACAAACTGTAAAAGCTATATTTTGTGCCTGTATTATGGTGATTATTATAATTTTGGTATTTTACTAACATTAACTGTACACTCAATGTTAATTTATTAATAAGATTTGAGACATGGTTTTGCTAAAAACATGCTTATAAAGGTAACATTCAGATGGTGACTACTGTTAATACATTCAGCAAATCCTTTAGCTTAGCACCCCTGCATACACATTTGTATGCTAATAAATGAAGTCCTGATTTAAACTTTCACGATTTTTACTCATTATTATTTACAACGACGGGACTTAATCGCGTAAAATAAGTTTTAAGTCCCGTCGTTGTAAATAATAATGAATAAATGAAGTTTTGCTCACTATATTCCTGCTGCCATGCCAAGATGGCAAAGGTATATCGACAAATGCCAAACGAATAGACAAATCGGGATGACAAATGCTACGAAAAATCACATGAACGATTGTCCTCTGTCCCCGAGAATAAATTGATTAAGCGATGATTTCGTTGCCGCATTACGCTGCGTATTACGTAAGCGAACAACTCGCGAACGCGAAGCGTAGCGGCGCGGCGGGTCCAAGGCGTTTGCGTTCGCAACGAGATCGCCCACGTAGGACACTTCTATAGGTATTAAAGGATTGATTCACACGCCGCGCCGCATCGCTTCGCGTGTTGTTCGACTACGTAGTACGCTGCGTTACTGTTGTGATTAGAACGTTTTCTCCGTCACTAATTTTGTAATTGTAATAAGCACAGACAGTCGCCAACTGGATGTCACCTCGGGTTAACTGAAACTTAGCTATGTTAGATCTTGGCAATAGGGGATATTACTGCAATGTCCTGCCACCAGAGTGCAGCACTAGTCTTTTTAGTAAACCATAGAGTCACATATACATACTACCTTTAACAGGTTTTTGAAAAGTTTTTAGAGATAATATAAAATATGACATTGATGCATCAAGGCGGTTTGTTTACAGAGGATCTACCGGGAAACGCGAATCCGAAATTTTGCTGTGCCTCTTTATCGCTCGAATATGCAAGTGACAGAGATGTTAGATAACAAAATTTCAATTTCCTTGGCTCTCGATAGACATGCGATAGACCCTCAGATTGTGGTAGTGGCGCCCCCTAGAATTTCACGTAATATTCCCTATTGATAATCCCATCTTGCAGCTGGTAACGTAAAATGTCATATAGGCGTAGCTTAAGCCTTTTCCAGGCATAGTACGATTCATCGACTACATACGTGTCAATTTCATTTCAACCTTAACAATCCTGCTATTTATGGTTCAAATTAGATTGGTCTTTCGGGAAATGTGACTTTTCTTCAAATTAATTACCAAAACAACTGAACAAGTTTGGGAACAAATCAAATTATTTTATTAAATATTTTGATTTGTGTTTTTTAAGTAGTCACACTACTATATATAAATTAAAAACTGTAATAGATGTCATATATAAAAGAAAAACTAGAAAAAGTGATGAAGCCCTCCAGTGGTGAAGGCCGGATTCGGATAAGGGGTTCATGGCGTTAGCCGCGATAGCTAAAGACGCCGGTTCAAATCCGGCCTTTATTACCACTGGAGGGCTTCGTCACTTTTTCTTTAATATATGACATCTATTACAGTTTTTGCCAAAACTATTTGGAATATATTTGGACTTGTTGGGAAAACCTTCTAATTAGAACAACCTGGAAAAGGTTTAAACGCTTACTGAACGGCCCTTGAGTTTGCCAACGTCGACCGGACGCTTGCTATAGTATGCATCTTCTCAAATGATTTTTACGCTTAAGACGGTAATCTGTTAAACAAAAGCCATTGTCTCTTTTGTGCGAGCGGTCGGCGTTGTCCCATTGTGTGTTGGCGCGTGCCACGGCGCGTGCGGCGCTCACACACAATGGCCGACCGCTCGCATAAAAGAGACAATGGCTTTTGTTTTACAGCTTAAGCGTAAAGATCATTTGAGAAGATGCAGATTATACTCATTGCATTTCTGTTTCTGTGAAGCCTTTAGCGTTATGTGTAAAAAGTTTAATACCTTCAGCACGATAAGAATTTTGAAGTACAGTCAACATCAAAACAGCTAATTATTTAGGCATCTTACTGGTCACGAAAACATCTATAATGTAAGCAAAAGTTAATATTTCGGTAGAACGGCAAAGGATTAAAATGGTTAAACATTAGTATAAAAGGAGGATAGGATTAAAGGATTATGTTTCTGATGACGGCTGCACAGATAATAAGTTGGATTAAAATAAGTAACTTGGATATGCCATTCAAAATACAACCTTACACCACTCACTCACAGTACATTTTCCCGCAGCAGGTGAACGGCACCGCGAAGACAGCCGCCCCCGCCATCCCCCCGCGGGAGGCGCCTCGCGACGCACCCCCTCGGCCGCCTGCACATGATGTCACTAAAGAGCAGATGGAGTCAATCAAGAAATATCAGGTTAGTGGAGCTTGGACATTAAATACTCTGGAAAAAATGTAGCCGAACAATTAGGTCAGAGGGTCTACCGCGAAATACGAAAATCGAAATACTCTTGAATATTCGAGCGTTAGAGGCAGCGCTAGATAACGAAATTTCGTTTTTCGTGTTTCGCTGTGGGCCCGAACGCAGCGTACTACGTAGGCGAACGACACGCGAACGCGAAGAGAAGCGATGCGGCGCGGGGTGAATCAATCCTTTAATACCTATAGAAGTCTACGTGGGCGATCTCGTTGCGAATGCCAACCCGAACACCGCGCCGCGCCGCTTCGCTTTGCGTTCGCGAGTTGTTCGCTTACGTAAGACGCAGTGTCAGAAAGCACAGGTACATAATATGTCATGACCAGATCATAGAGTTCATAATTTCATGATGTGGCAACCATTTTCATGAAATTATTACGATCTGGAGCCCGTTTATCAAAAGCTTGTAGCTTATAATACAAGTGGAAGTCCTTTTCTAACAAAAGCTGTCAAAAAGTTACTTCCACTTGTATTACAAGCAACAAGCTTTTCATAAACGCCCCTGTAATCTGGCCTGTGATCTGGCCTCGCCCTCGACACATACAGATCACGCAAATTAGTAAGCCGATTTGTCGATAGATGGCGCTGTTCACATACTTTTTATACTTCTAATCAAAAATCTTTTGTATTTATAGTTGCATAAAATAACCAAAAGTTTGTACAGATCGTTACGCGAGTTAAATGAACTCGCATGTGACCAGTTTTTTAAAATACAATCCAACATTTAAACTTTTTAATCTGAATCATCAACTTGAACTAGATTCTTGGTCTAGATTTGTGTTGACGCAAGTTACTTTGTCAGATTTTTTGCGTTAGAGTCTCGTCTATTTTCAAGTACCTACGTGAACTTAAAGATCAAGGAGACAGAAAAAGTTTGCAGTAAAAAAGATTAACAGATAATCTGTTAGGTCTTGAAAGCGGTGGTGGCCGTGTACAAATTTTGGTTCGTACCAGTGAATTTTTCGTAACTTATGTACATTCCGTACTTCATTATTTGATATTTACCACTAGCTTTTCGGTCAAGGAAAACATCGTGAGGAAACCTGCATAGTTGGTGTATGTGTAGTCACCAACCCGCATTGGGCCAGCGTGAGCCCGTGGGGACTATAGCCTAAACCCTTTCGTGCATTAGAGTAGGCCCGTACCCAGCAGTTATATAAGCTAACTTATTTTTAGGGTTCCGTAAATCCGTAAAGGGTAAAAACGGGACCCAATTACTAAGTAAATAAATAAATCGCCTGGCTGTATCTCATTTAACCGTGACAGATTTAACTGGTACTGTCATAGTAAATTTTGTAACCACAGTAAATTCACTGCCATCTATCCGCACACTAAAACTAAAAATGAAGATTTATAAAAATACGATAAAATGTATTTAAGTATGTATGTCCAGATTCAGTGCAGTGTAACCGATGTTTTCTGTTACCTATGTTAACTGTTGTAGACTTGGCCGGCATATCACAAAAACATCAAAAACATTCACAAGACGGCACGTAGTCATAGAACGCCCAGACGTTTTTTTCCCACAGACAGAACGTGATATCCAACGAGTATGAAATCTGCTTCGGAATATAAAAACACGACGTTGAAAACTCTTATCTCACTTCAATTCGGTTCCTGCAAAAGCTACTTTAACTTTGACATTATAAGGTCTACTCTACTATTGTAATAGATAAAAGGGTGAAAAACAGTTGACATGCGTAAAGTTTAGAGACGGTCACGAGTCATGAATGATATCGATTTGAGATTTTGAAGAATCAGGAAATAAAGAGTGCGATTTGATAACACGGTTCTTAAAAGCGTCACGAGAGCTTGTTCAGGGCTTACAAAAAGATTTCGTCACTACTTTGAAAAAAAACAACGCCTATCTTGTTCTGTCAATCAAAAGAAAAATGTAACTATGTATGGGTGTATACAGAGTTACGGCGTTTCAACTGAGTAGCAGTGTGACGATTTTTTTTTCAAAATAGTGATGATTTGTCGCTTTGATATTTGTCAAAGGTGTATGTGAAGACCCCAACCTGCTTTGTATTTAGCTCTCTTAATTCAATAAAGGGTCCCATTCCTCCGGACGATATCGTCCTGTCATTTGTTCGGGACTGTCAAATTTTTGTTCTAACTGACAGGCTGATATCGTCCGGCGGACTGATAATCAGTGGGCACCTTAAGGTTTCGAAAGTATTACTAGTTATCTTTGCGGATTTGACGACCGGTCTGGTCTAGTGGGTAGTGACCCTGCCTGTAAAGCCGATGGTCCTGGGTTCGAATCTCGGTTATTTGTGTGATGAGCACAGATATTTGTTCCTGAGTCATGGGTGTTTTCTATGTGTTCAAACAACGGCCATCATATTCAGTTTTGTTAAAATTTCTCAGTAAATTGTATTTACCCGGTTTCCGAGATACAGGCTGCGCCTAGTTTGGGGCCGATGGATATGAGCTTAATTGTAAAATCAATTTTTTTTGTTAAGTTCAATCTGTAATGTCAATTTGTAAAATATTTGGTAATTAACGATTTGTATTTGTTATAATATATATCGTTGTCTGAGTACCCATAACACAAGCCTCCTTGGGCTTACCGTGGGACTTAGTCAATCTGTGTAGGAATGTCCTTATAAATATTTATTTATTTATTTTTATTTATTTATTCAGGCCCTCGTTGTACAAAACATTTATTTTTTATTTTATGTTTATTTTATTTATTAAATAGAGCAACTATTTTTACAGGTAAATCCTAATACAATAGTGCCTTAAATGAACCTTATTACATACGCGTCTAGGTACCGTTTTGAATGTTCTGATTCAGACTGCACCAGTATTGCAGCGCTACATTACTGCCGACTGCATTACTGCCAAAAATGTCAAAATCAAAGTTGCCCGGATTATTGATGTTTGCGGCAGCAATAAATAAATAAATAAATAAATATTATAGGGACATTCTTACACAAATTGACTAAGTCCCACGGTAAGCCCAAGAAGGCTTGTGTTACAACGATATATATAATACTTATACAAATACTTAAATACATAGAAAACATCCATGACTCAGGAAAAAATATCTGTGCTTATCACACAAATAAATGCCCTTACCGGGATTCGAACCCAGGACCATCGGCTTCACAGGCAGGGTCACTACCCACTAGGCAAGACCGGTCGGACCAATACATCACCTTTGCACGATTTACACGTGTCAGTTAACGTAATTTATTGTCAGTGAGATGTCAAAGGTTCAAATACCATTTGACCTTTCCTCCCAAGCAGCCTTTCCTTTCCCACTCAGGATACGGTTCTAATATCATTTCCGATTTCCGACCGTTCGTAGCTTTTTCATACCCTGTATATCCTTTTGGTTATGCATTTTAAACTCTATACTGAAGATGAGAAGGTTGAAAGTCGCTCGTGGCTGTCTAAAAGCTGAAAGCGTATTGTGAATTTAGTGATCGATTGAGGCATCTATCATAGACATCATAGTTCATTCATAGTGTTTCGAAAAATGAAGCATAGATTATACGAGGTGTAACGAAAATAGTTGAGATCTGTTTAAGGGCATATTCGGTATTGTGAGGAAAAAGTAGAAGTTTTTTTTTAACGCGATTTTTTTTTTCCTTTGTATGGATGGAGGGTTGGCCGACTTGGACGACCTGCCCATTATAGAAAAAAAAATACTTTTTCCTAATCAGAACTCCACATTAAAAGTGACATTTATTCAACCCAAAGAGAATAATAATAGATGATAGAGGGTTACTGTCATAGTAAATTTTGTAGTCACAGTAAATTTACTGCGATCTATTTTGACACACGATTAAAACTAAAAATTTAAATGTATAAAAATACCAAAATATGTAAATATGGATAAATTATTTTTTTGTTTGTATTTATTATTTATATATGATTTTGACCCATGTTTTTCATTGATGTGTTAAAATTTGTTAAATAACAAACGAAACCGTCAACGCCATCTAGCCGAGAATAGGCCAAAAGTTGGTATTGGTGGTAGCGCCATCTATGCGAGAACAAATTTTTCTTGATTTCCGAGGCACGTTTATTCCTTTATTCATCTTATACGGAGTTACATACGGGTCTTTGCTTCAACCAAAAAACCACACTGACAGGTCGGTATCGTACCGCTATGACTTCTTATAAGCATTGTTCAAATCGGCCCGTATAATTAACTGCGGTGACTGTACGCAGTAAATTCCAATTAGGCGCCTGCTACACCGACGGCGCAATCTCACCGTATACATTGTGGTTTATTCATTAACACGAGAATAAAAACACCCGGAAAACACAGATCGTGGTGATTTTGGGTTCTTTCAACTCAGAATCACTAGAATATTCAATTCTGATGATATAAAAAATGTCCCAATTTGTATGGAAATTGTACGTTCCATTACGTCACGCACATGCAAGTGAAAAAAAAATCACACTAAAACGTGACGTAATGGAATTGACATTTTGGGACATCTTTTTTTAATGGCAGGATGGAGAATGCTGTCGATTCTGAGTAAAATAAGCCCAAGAATGACCAGATTTGAAAGAATCAGGGGTAAATATTTATTTTAGAAAACGCCCTGCTAACTTTATACCAACTTGAATAGAACAAAGTAAAGGAGTGTCATTCTAAACGTCTTATTTTCCATAGAAATTTAACATTAATGAAGACGTTGACACACTGTCACTGCACATGCCATGCAATGACAGTGTGTCAACGTCTAGTTAAAGGGGCCCACTGACTATCAGTCCGCCGGACGATATCGGCCTGTCAGTTAAAACAAAAATTTTACAGTTCCGAACCAATGACAGGCCGATATCGTCCGGCGGACTGATAGTCAGTGGGCCCCTTAAGTTAAAGTTAGCTTGGTCCGACTCTAAGCGCCACTTGCACCATCCCACTAACCCGGTGTTAACCGGTTAAACCTGGAGTTACCATGGTTACCAGTATAATTTGTCACTGGGTTAACGGTTTAACCGGTTAACACCGGGTTAGTGGGATGGTGCAAGTGGCGCTAAGTGATTATTCAATTATTTTCCAATGCAATCCTCCATGTGTCAATTTTTATCGTATTTCCGTTCGATCCGCTCGAGCGCGGTATTTGATTCGCTCATCTTTTCAATCCTTCACTTGATAGCTGTCTTCTTTTTCGTTACTTTAAGAGCGTATAAGGTGTGTTAGGGTTATTCGAAAGGTTATTGGGTGCGTTCGTGATCGATTCGAAAGCCACAACTCATGATATTTTCCTTTAATCTGATGGCATTATTGTTTGATTTAATGAACGCTTTTATGAACATAATATTCAAAAATGTAAACAGGCTTTGGAAACTAAGTTCTTGCGTTTAAAAATATGACTGTCTGTGTAGGCCTGTCTGTCCCGCACACTCCGCTGGCTCCACAGAAAACCAGCGCCGTTGACCACGCTAGTCGTGCCAGCTGCATTGCTGAGTGGATACCATTTCGGCTTCACATCTCTATTTCTATTGTTTTGTTTATCTTTGTCTTGTATTTGCTATATATATGTGTTGTATTGATGTGTTGTCTGAATAAATGATTTCTATTCTATTCTATTCTGTTCTATTCTATTCTATTCTATTCTATTCTATTGGTAGATGTGCATTTGGAAAAAACACATAAAATAACAGATGCCACGGAGTACAGCTCGCATACAGCGACCGGAGCGAGCGGCAGCGAAAGATCAGATAAATGGCGTCTAGAATAATGTTGCTAGTGTGCCCGTGGCGCTTAATTTAAATTTCAAAATTCTGAAATTACCTCGTTTACTGAATAATCCTAGCACACCTCAAAACCTCTTTACGGTTTTCCTTGGTCCCATTTCTTGCGTCGCATTACATTGAGATTGTGACACGTGTACCTACAGCCTATATAGGACTTAGGTACTACTGCTGAGTCTGTTTATATTTATATGATTTTTACTGACTTCTATTGGAAAAATGGAATAGCATTCAGTTCTGGGGCTTCATTTCGTTTCTACTTTCTATCATTGTTCAACTGGCACTATTTCAATTTCTTTTTTAACTTTCAAATTCTCACTCTAACTTAACTACCTATATAGTTTGTCAAAAGACTGTCTCATTTCAAACATAGACAGAGATAATCATACTATATTTGCCTTACACTAGTACTAGCACCCAAAAGAAAAGGATGAGTATAGTTTTTTTTGTTCCTATTTACTGACAAGATTTGCTTGACCAACTATATATTGGTTGGATTCTAAGAACGAATTACATAATTATACGTAATGAATGAATAGCATAAAATACCGGTAGGTAGATAACTTTGCAAAGATTTTATATTAGGTACCTATATTTAAGACATGGTACTTACTTCATTAACTTTAACTTTATGTGGTAATGGTAATGTTTTGAGAGGAAATTTCAGCAACGATTCGGGCGCCACTTCGCAAAATACGAGACCGTATAACAGCATTTAAAAAAAAACGTAAGCAAAATCTAAAATTATGCCACTTTTGCGACACGACGTCGCAACCGGCGTGAGATGATTTATGTTTATAATATCCTGCATATAAAGAAGCGAATATATTTATCCCGTAAACAGGAAAGGATAACCGAAAGAACGCTCCTGCAAATCCTATTGTCTCCTATAAAATCCTCGAAAAGATCCCGCATGCCTAATTGGCTACTCGTTTTCTGGTAATGTTGGACCCTTTTGTGTTTCTCCTGTCAAAAACAGATAAACAACTTTGATTTTTACGCGCAAGGGACCTCGCCGAATGGAGTTCGCTAACTAAATTTCACGCTTAGTTGTGTTAGGGGAAAAAGTTATTTCGCGACGCGACTTGCTGCTCCGAAAATGAGAAATTACACCACTGACTGGTATCCGGAATATTGATGATCGGATTTAAACCGATCGAAACCCATTACGGGGAATGATATCGGAAAATTCTAACGAAAAATTCTCGTTTCCAACACATTCGAAGCGGCAGCAAGCTAAATTAATAACAAAGTTGAAGGGTGTTGAGGTAGAATGCGTAACGATACAAACGGTAATTCCGAATAAAAGCGTAAATTTAAAGTTTAAAAATGGACAGGAAGAGCAAACAAAGCCAAACAATAGGCCAACGGTCAGTGGAATGTTGTAGGTACTACGTTAGTACACTTAGCAATAAAGCGGCTCGGTTTAAAACTGGGAAAAATTTAACAAAACCGGCGTATTTTGACGCAAAAAAACGAAAAGCAACTGGCGATTTGCTTTAAATTGGTGTGCGAGAGCAACAAAACTGGGCGTTTTTTTACACAAATACTGTACAAACAGCAACATTCGATATTTTAACTAAAGAAAAGAGTTTTCCGTTCACGAACAAAAAATACATATATACAGGCCCTAACGTGTCTTGTTTAATGTAATCATGTAATGTAGGAATTGTATTTATATATCTGTTATTAGTCCCACTGTGTCAGTATGAACCACCTACGTTCATCGTAGACCCTTGTACTCTTTTGTAACCTGACACTAAAAGTTTTCTCCCTGGAACCAACCCGACCCGCTGTGTTGTGTCTCACGTTTCCTTATCTACAGCAACGTCCATTCCATACACCCACGCAGTCAATAGCCTCCTGTTAATTAGGCCTCCAGGCCCGTGGGGACGCCCAAGTTTTGCTGTCCGGATTATTTGTTTATACTCTGTTTACCGCGTAAACATGCGGGCAACGACATAAACACTGTCCCCGATCATGCCTTTGATTTATGAGATGTTCGAGTTAAGAAAATTGCTTATAAAAATAATTTGTTTAGCTAACTAGGGAACAATCAAATTCTTCGCACTTAAACTATCGTGAGACATATTTCAAAATATTTATCAGTACGGTTTTTACTCACTATTAACACATCCGAAACATGTCGCCAAAAGCGACTAAATAATAGTTAATCAAATTCTTAATACAAGCTTTTTATTAACTTGCAATGTACGTGTCAAATCTTCCAAGTTAAATTTGATCCACTTCCCAACTTCCAATGAAGCTGAAAATTTGCATACTTACGTAAGTCGGGTGACAATGCAATATTATGGTACCATCTAGCTGATCTGATGATGCAGACAGGAGGTGGCCATAGGAACTCTGTGATAAAACAACGAAACCTACTTGTGTTTGGGGTTTTTAGAATTGTTTCGATACGTATTGGTTGCCTGTGGAAAGAAAATAACAGTCAGCTATAAAAGCTTGTATCAAAAATGTAATTTTTGCCAAAAACTTATGAAATATTGTTTGATTTGTGTTTTTTTTTAAGTAGTCACACTACTCAGTTTATAATTTGTTAACTTTTTGAGTTACATTATAATCGTAGGTACAGTAATATAGTAATATGGGTAAACCCTGGTAAATGAGGTGTCATGTGACTGGTTTATTTGTAACCGCAAGAATAGCCGGCTTTGTGACATCACCCAGACAATGGGCGCAGCTGGTACTAAAACCGTATATGGCGGCTTAAAGTTTGCTTTTAAGCAGGTCTCGCGGTTTAACCATAACAGGCAGTGTATGTGCCCCTTTTGAGATTACTAGATTCTGTATCTAGCAAAATATGTGACGTTTTCAACCAAAAGGTACCACATTGTCGCTTGTTGATAAGGTTGATTTCTAATTGAAGCTATATGGAAATAGCGCCTTACTGACAAGCGACAATTAGTACCCTTTTGTTTTTTTTTATTTTTTTTATAAAATACAGAGTATTCTTATAATAATCATAGCCCCGCAAAACTCAATAAAGAGTTTGACTGTGGGGTCATCAATCTCTAGTTACATATGTACTTAACTTAATTTTATAGTAGTGCAATTACCACAAAATATTGAGGTAGTGTATTTTTAACATAGATTTAAATTTAGACTTCTGAAAATGGCACATATATCAAAGTTGAAGGATTGAGTGAAATCGTTCAAGTAGAAAACTATGATCTTTACTGAAAGATGGTTTAACGTATTTTTAACACACTTGCTCAAAACGACGTTTTTATTCCACCTATTTTTGCCTCATAATCCTAGATATTAAACACGCGTGCTCTTTCAGTGTATTATTCCACTAGTGCTTTTTCATTATATTATCCGACTGAGTTAAGAAGCTCGCGGCCGGGGCGAGCGAGGGCCGGCCAGCAGTACAGGTATGACAGATGAAACACACAATACTAACTGTTTTAACTATTAAAATTTGATTAATATGAAAGTTTCTTTTTTTCTCGCAAGTGTGTTGAAAAACGTTGTATGAAACGCGTGTGCATTGGTCATTACACACATCGGCTTTCTTATTGCGCGCTCGCTTACAGCTCGCGCGCACAATATCGCCTCGTGTGTAGTGACCAACTTAGCACACTTGTATCATAATGTACTAATAAAGTAGTGTTAGGTAACCGTTTTTATGCTACATTCGTTGATTCAGTCAAACGATATTATAAAAACCTTGTTTCTTTCAGCTTACTAAATTAGAATTTCCACTTAGTAGCCTCGATTTATAACTTTGTCGGTGTTAAGAGGGCACTCGGTTGGAAATAAGATTTTCTCAAGTTTTTGCAAAATTTTAATATCTACCTACTTCTTCGTCGGTGTAGTCGAAGTTAGTTTTAGATATAGGTCATATAGGTACTTTACATATTAATAGCTACACTTGTATGTTAAGAAACTTATCGCGAAGCTAGGTAACGCGCGGAATCCTAAAAATGCAAGCCGTGTAATGAGATTGAGCTAAAATGGCTGAACGCCGTACATCTAGTTTAGCCATTTGACAAGGCGACAATCGCAAACGCACAAGTGAACCGCATTATGTCTGCACAAATGCATTCCAAATACGAACTTTAGAACGGTCGTTTTCATTCCGCTTTTGAAATATTTTCTTTTGTGATATCTCTTTTGTTTGTGATAACAAATCGTGATGTGTGAACGCCGTTACAACTTTGACGAATGGTTTAAATTTTGCTTGGCCCATATCGTGGTCAGGTTACTGTCATTTATTTCGCAGTGTTTTGTTTTTGTTACTAACATTGTTATGTTGAATTAATGTTTAGTCAATAACGGAAAAACAATTTATTTACACTACGAGTACAATTTTTTTTTCAAGTCAATGTTGCGTAACATTCTACATTGTATGTATATGGAATGTTTTTATGATATTTTGTATCCGCACAACAGTTAAATTGCATTATGAGTTGTTTGTACGGCTTAATTTACGTAATTGTGTACGAATGATACAATTGAGCTTCAAATTTTAAATAAATTTTCCGACGTCCTTTAATTATTTCCTTTATTATACTTAGGTACCTACATGTAAATCAGTTCTGGTGTAAAATTATCAGCATTGCTAAGAGGATGTGTTTTTTAAATATTTGCCTGTTAGAAGCAGAAAACAAAATTCCATACAAATGTTTTAAAGCTCCCAACTTTTATAATAATAAAAAATCTAATAAAATCAAGCAAAGCTACGTCAAATTAAGCCGAAAATGGGCGATCTGCGGAAATAATTCGTGTAGTTTTGAAAATTGGTACAGTTATACCTTGTGGTGTCCAGATGAACATACTAAAAAAGAGTAAAATAAATATAACCTAATTTGTAAAAAAAATTTTGTAGAAGCTTTGGTTCGAAGTAATTATAATGCTATTCGCACAGATATTCGAGATACGAGCAAAAATCTGCAAAAAATATACCTTAACCCACCCCCCCCTACACCCTTAGCTCACCGCCCACCCCCGAGGACTTTTAGTATGTTCATCTGGACACCGCAAGGTACAACTATACCAATTTTCAAAACTACACGAATTATTTCCGCAGTTTTTTTTAATTTTCTTGGGTTAGTAGCATCGTTAACAGTAAACAGAACATGAATGTTTTGTTTTTCATTCTCTATACATATATGACCTCGTAATGTTAAGTAAAAAGCCTACCATTTAACTGAGCCTCATACGACATGGGAAAAGCTCATTACGAGGAACCAGTCTATTGTACCCTTTTCTTACATATCAGAAAATATTTTCTTAAAATTGCGTAGACAGAATGACAAATGGGTATAACACCCGGTATAGCGAGTATCGGTTTTACATACTAAACTTTTGCTCATTTTATTATCTTTTTATAACAATTTTTAGCAACTAAACATAGTATCAGACCTAGATATGTGTATGTTAAGTATAGTTGGTCAAGCAAATCTTGTCAGTAGAAAAAGGCGGCAAATTTAAAAAATGTAGGCGCGAAGGGATGTCGTCCCATAGAAAATTTGAATTTCGCGCTTTTTTCTACTGACAAGATTTGCTTGACCAACTATATATGTTCATGCTAATTTTTATAAATTTTAATCATGTCCATCAGTTGTATGGGAATGGTTTTGGCGGCGGGTTCGTGTGACTGTTAATTTTTGCATTGTTTTTTTTTACAAATACCACAGAATAACTAATAGTACTACCGTCAAATACGCCTAGTTTTAACCTAGATAGACCCAAAAAATAGGAAATGATTCATTTTTATTTAGATAAATGTGTAACTTATATTTTATCTGTATATTTGCCTTCAAATCTGTATATCTGTCCTCATAACTCATTTGTGGTTCTTATTATACAAACAATATAAAAAAAATACAATTTTTAATGTGTTTTTGTTTCTTTTCAGGTACGTTACCCTTTCATAAACAAATTACTACTGTGTAATATACACAAAAAATCCAGATTATTAAATATCTATCAAAGGTAAGATTATATATAATGTATTCGTATCACATGTCATCAGAATTAAGAAAGGAAAAAAATAATTATGAATGCATGTCAAGTAGCCTAGGTACTATTTTACCCGGCCTCATACGACATGAAAGAAACTCATTAGGTACGACCCGTACGAGCAACAGGAGAATGATTCTGATTTGACTATTTGATATGATTTTCATTTTGTTTTGATGAGAACTTGAGTCAGCGTGCGCCGCTGCGCCAATCAGCGTGGTGAACCGCTAACGTTGATTCGTGCTTAACTGCTTACGCAATAAATAAATATTTGGGGACAACCTTACACAGCCCCAAACTAAGCAAAGCTTGTACTATTAGTACTAGGTAACGATACATACATATATACTTAAGATACATAACTCAAGAACAAATATTCATGATAAACAAACAAATAAAAGCCCTTACCGGGATTCGAACCCGGGACCTCCTGCTTTAGTAGTAGGCGGGGTCATGCCATTAAAATTATTATTTTTTTAATTTTTTTTATCACTGCACAGCAATTTTCTAAAATAATTATATTTATGTTCCTCTCCAAACTGCGATTGCAGTTTGCTGGCAAGAGAATGGAGGAGTCCTCTCATAAGGCTCGCATTTATTAGTTCACGTGGGATAGCTGATGATGTGATGACATGACTCAAGGTCATATCAAAATAAGATCAAAACCTTATCAAATTGTTTAAAAAAATCGGCCTCCAGTCTGTCGCCCTTTTCTTTCTTTACATGTCTAATTAAAAAACACGAGCCAATTATATGGATTAGGGTTCATAAAGCTTTGCGAATTTTCTTAATACTGTGTAGAAAGAATCATAAATAATGAGAATCGAGCTATGTATCGTGGAACAATAGAAAAGTAGCATCGAGGTGTAAGGACTTGCTGATTGAAACAACGACACATATTGGAAGTGTTCTTTATTCATGAAGCGCTATCTTATTCTAACATTATTGTTTTCCTATATGTCTATCCTTATTACTCTTAAGTTGCTATTACATATCGATTATGAGTATTATGGTTCGACCTGGACATCGACTTTGCCCTTACAGAGGTTTACCTCCCATTTGTTTTCGTAATAAATACTGATTGAATAATCAAAACATTTGTTCATGATAACGACAATTGTGTACAGACATACATTACATACCTACAAATGAAAACACTGTAGCTCCAGACATTGACACATTTAATGCATGTTCGCTTAATCATGAAATATCGGATATACCGTTCAACATCTGTTGCTACATATCCAGATTAGGTTACTTTAGGTCGAGTCCAAATCACTGGTCACAATCAATTGACTACACCAAACTTTCCAAAATAACGTAATTAAAAATTAGTAAGTAAAATTTCGAAAACTTTGCATAGTTTTGTATGGGAATCAAAATTCTCCGTATATAATTACATAATTGGCATAGTTAATTTTCATTTTTTTTACATAATAAGTAATTAAACACTGCATATGGCCTTGTTGTAACACGGGCATTGTATAACTCAAGCAAACAATAGAAAACTATGAGTATGGATACCTACTATGAACTATGATACATATATCAATATCATTTCGAACATCGATCGTCCGAAATTGTACTTGCGTTTAGTATCAAAAGATGTATAAACTCATACTAAACACTAATCAACTTAATTTAAGCTCCGGAATGGACCGTGAACGGAGATTTTAAAAAACACAGTGTAGGTATACTGTTTACCTGTACTTATATTGAATTTTAAATACTCGTTTTTGTCACATTTTCTTTACTTTTCGGTATTACACAGCCTCTTTACAGCTCCACATATCCGGAAGCCCCAAATATTTCACCACAGAGCTCTCAAGCATCACAAAAAGACCTTTTTACACATTTCCCTTTTGCATCTTTTAATCTTCCTCAAAGCTCACAACACTCTTTGTTTACTTTTGATATTAAATGTGAACGAAAATACATAGGAACTCTCATTAATTTTCAACTATAAAGATATGCGGTATTTTCGCTCTGCATTCATCAATTTGGGAATTTGGATATTTTAAAAGCGTTGCGCGCATTCCGGTGCCCGAATGGATTTCAATTAACGCTCTTGTGTAAGTTAAGTTTCATGTATTTTTTAACAGCCGTTGAAATGTTCGTAAACGGAATAAGTAATTTTAAAACAATGTTGAATCTGGAACTGAATCTAGTTTTAGCTTTAAACATTGTAGTAGGTTAATGGGGAATTAAAAGTATGCTCTTTAAAATATAGTTTAATATCGTACGGCTTACTTGAGGATTCTGTAGTCCGCTCGGCAACATAATCTCAAGAATTAGACCTGTACCAATAACTTCTGAGGTTATAAGAATATTAATGTTGCTTATTTTTTATATATAGTTTCCAGACCATATACTAAACCTAAAAATAATATTTTGTGTCATCCTAGGTATTTGCTTAGGTAGAAATTTAGGTATTTCTTTTTTCAATCAGCATTCTGTAAAAAAAATATTCGAGACGAAATTCTTTGTTTCCCTGTAAAGGCAAAGTGGCTTCCGACGTACACACGCATTTTGTGTCATTTTCATCCACGGGTATAATGGCATTTAATAAATACCTAATATTGATCCTAAAACGCCTAAAAAAATATTAGAGTCGGTAAGCGAAGTGTTGTACTTTACAGAACATTGTTATATGTTATTCAAACAAATCTGTGTCAAATTCATCCACCGCTTTTATTTAAAAAAAATTTTTTTCTAATTAACACCCTGTATCTGCCACAAAAAAAAATTCATGTTATTAAGTTTACGTCTACAATATTATAATACCACATTGAGACATCATTCATAATTTGGGTCATTTTGATCCACGGTTTTTTTACTATCTGGCAAAATAAAACTCAATTGAGCAAGAAGGGCGTGCGCGGGGAAGGGTACCTACGCGGGTGGGGTACTTATTATACTTGCCGCAATATCAGCTGGCGACTGAGATCTTAATACTATCTCCTTTACCCTTGTTAAGACCAACCAAGAGATGGCATTATGAGCTGTCTCGCCACTTAGTTTTGCGATACAGTGTATTTATTTCATTCGGAGGCATAATTACATTGTCTTATCAATCTTACCGTAGTAGGTATATAAATATAATTAAAAATAAACTGTAGGCTGCACTCCTCATACTGACCAACATTTGTGACGTTCCTAATCAAAAGGTACCACTTTCTCTGACAGGTTATTTGTATAAAGATATAATCAAATTTCGTCTTTATGGTAAACGACAAAGTGGTACCTACCTTTTGATTGAGAATGTTACAACAGCGACTTAAAAATTACTTTTGTTTCGATTTTTAGTAGACTTCTTAAGTTTATTTTAAGACGCAATTTATTGTGATTTTTGTTATGTTTAAGCGTGGCAAGCAACATTAATTACATTGATGATGATGTTCATTAAATACAATATTTTTTCATACTATACTGAACTGTCACCCTATACATGAGAATGAACAGCGCCCTCTTGACAATGATCATATATTACTGGTCAGGCTTTAATATGTGTCATAATTTAATAAAGTCCCCTTTGTGGATTCTAAGTTTCCGAGTTACAGCAGTTTAGTGAAAGCGTTTTTTTTTTAAATATAAATTAAGGGTTGAATAAAGAGGAAAGAAAATTTGATTATTTTTGCGCTACGACGCACGGTTTAGGAGATACAGCCCTATAAAGTTTTTTTTATTGTTTTTTTCTTTTTTACATTGTGTTTTTTGTATATTACTTTGGGGTTTCATAAAGGGGAACGAAAATTTAATTATTTTTGCGCTACGACGCATGGTTTAGGAGATCAAGCCCTATAAAAAAAAACCTTTTTTTTTTGCGTTTTTTTTTTTGTATAAATTAATGGTTACATAAAGGGGACCGAAAAGTTGATTATTTTTGCGCTACGACGCACGGTTTAGGAGATACAGCCCTATATAGATTTTTTCTTTTTCTTTTTTACGTTTCTAAATCTTAATTAAGGGCTTCTTAAGGGGAACGAAAATTTGATTATTTTTCGCTACCATGCACGGTTTAGGAGATACATCCCTAAAGTTTTTTTTGTTGTTTTTTTTTCTTTTTTTTGTCATTGCCTTTTTTGTTATTACTTTGGGGTTTCTTAAAAGGGAACGAAAATTTTATTATTTTTGCGCTACGACGCACGGTTTAGGAGATACAGCCCTAAAATGATTTTTTTCTCTTTTTCTTTTTTGCGTTTTTAAATCTTAATTAGGGGCTTCTTAAAGGGGAACGGATATTGATTATTTTTGCGCTACGATGCACGGTTTAGGAGATACAGCCCTATAATGTTTTTTTTTTTTTAATTTTGCGTTTTTTTTTAATATAAGTTATGGGTTGCATAAAGGGGAAAGAAAATTTTATTATTTTTGCGCTACGACGCATGGTTTAGGAGATACAGCCCTATAAAGATTTTTTTTTTAAATTTTGCGTTTTTTTTAAATATAAATTATGGGTTGCATAAAGGGGAACGAAAATGTTATTGTTTTTGCGGTACCACGCACGGTTTAGGAGATACAGCTCTATAAAGTTTTTTTTCCTGGTTTTTTTTTGTTTTTTTTAAAGTATTAATTACGGGTTTCTGAAAGGGGTTTTTTAAATTATTTTTGCGCTACGACGCATGGTTTAAGAGATACAGCCCTATAAAGATTTTTTTATTGTTTTTTTTTTCTTTTTTTCTTTTTACATTGTGTTTTTTGTATATTACTTTGGGGTTTCATAAAGGGGAACGAAAATTTTATTATTTTTGCGGTACCACGCACGGTTTAGGAGATACAGCTCTATAAAGTTTATTTTTCTGGTTTTTTTTTGGTTTTTTTTTTAAGTATTAATTACGGGTTTCTTAAAGGGGTTTTTTAAATTATTTTTGCGCTACGACGCATGGTTTAAGAGATACAGCCCTATAATGTTTTTTTTTTTAAATTTTGCGTTTTTTTTTTAAATATAAATTATGGGTTGCATAAAGGGGAACGAAAATTTTATTATTTTTGCGCCACCACGTACGGTTTAGGAGATACAGCTCTATAAAGTTTTTTTTCCTGTTTTTTTTTTAAAGTTTTAATTAAGGGTTTCTTAAAGGGGAACGAAAATTTGATTATTTTTGTGCTACGATGCACGGTTTAGGAGATGCAGCCCTATAAAGATTTTTTTTGTTGTTTTTTTTTCATTGTGTTTTTTGTATATTATTTTGGGGTTCCGTAAAGGGGAACGAAAATTTTGTTCTTTTTGCGCTACCACGCACGGTTTAGGAGATATAGCTCTATAAAGATTTTTTCCTGTTTTTTTTGTTTTTTTTTTAAGTATTAATGAAGGGATCCTTAAAGGGGAACGAAAAATTGATTATTTTTGCGCTACGATGCACGATTTAGGATATGCAGCCCTATAAAGTTTTTTTTTTTGTTTTTTTTTCATTGTGTTTTTTTGTATATTACTTTGGGGTTCCGTAAAGGGGAACGAAAATTTTATTATTTTTGCGCTACGACGCACGGTTTAGGAGATACAGCCCTAAAATGTTTTTTTTCCACTTTTTCTTTTTTGCATTTTTCAATCTTAATTAGGGGTTTCTTAAAGGGATTTTTTTAATTATTTTTGCGCTACGATGCACGGTGTAGGAGATACAGCCCTATAAAGTTTTTTTGTTATTTTTTTTCTTTTTTTTCATTGTGTTTTTAGTATATTACTTTGGGGCTTCATAATGGGGAACGAAATTTTTATTATTTTTGCGCCACCACGCACGGTTTAGGAGATATTATATCTATATATATATAGCTATAATAGCTCTATAAAGTTTTTTTCCTGGTTTTTTTAAAAGTTTTAATTAAGGATTTCTTAAGGGGAACGAAAATTTGATTATTTTTGTGCTACGATGCACGGTTTAGGAGATGCAGCCCTATAAAGATTTTTTCTTTTTTTTTCTTTTTTGCGTTTTTAAATCTTAATTAGGAGCTTCTTAAAGGGGAGCGAAAATTTGATTATTTTTGCGCTACGATGCACGATATAGGAGATACAGCTAATACAGCCTTATAAAGATTTTGTTTCTTTTTTTTTTCATTGTATTTTTCATGTATTACTTTTGGGTTACATAAAGGGGAACGAAAATTTTATTATTTTTGCGCTACGACGCATGGTTTAGGAGATACAGTGCTATATATTTTTTTACAATGCATGTGCTCGAAAAGTGCGTTTCCTACGGAGCCATATCGTGCGGAAAGTACTGCTTTTCCGCACTAGTGCTTTTTGTTTTCAATTTTTTTTTACAGTACATATGGTGCTACTTTCTCGCACTAGTGCATATGTCGAAAGTTTAAAGGGCCATATGTACTGTAAAACGTACGATACACGTGCGAATAGGTAATTCGCAACTCGTGTCGATTTAAAACACTCCTTTTAATAATTAAACTTATTTGCCATGACATGTTTTTTTATTTACTCGCACAATGCATAGTAAAACATTGTATGATACACGTGCGTAAAGATGATTTCCGCACTTGTTGCATAAATAGCAATTTTTTTTATCAAAGAATGAAAGAAAGTCACGGTATTAATAACCAAATTTTACTTTAGTGGTACCTTTTCCCTATCACTGTCACAAATGTATGTGGCGTTCACGTAAACGCGATATTTTTAAGATTTCCCTGCGCAATGTTGCCAGCTCGCTCGCAAATCAAACATGTACTTACAGTTCTTTTGCATAATGGTGACATTGTACAATATCTATGAGTTTTAAATAGGTAAAAGATAATTCGACGCATTCTTTGCTTGCTTGTTGCTTGTTGTTGTGTTGTTTGCGTAACTTCTTTGAATAAGTTGCGTTAATTTGGCGCACAGGCGAAGTAAACATGCTTTGCGTACGGCAAGGTCACGCCGCGGCCCCACCCTGCACGGCCTCCGTTGCCCATTCAGACCGCCCGCTAGCTTCGTTTGAACGCAAATAATATTTTTGTAATATTTGTTTATGCAGTGGATGCAAGTGACACAAATTCATACATCTTATTTATCCCGCATTTCAAATTAATAAGATGTAAACTCTAATATCTTTAATATTCTTTTGTAACGGTGACAGCCTGTTACAACAAAATCATCAAATATCTTATGAAGCTATTCCTTAATAAGACACAAAATCATTTAATGGACCTATTTAAACGATTAAATTCGACCTAAGTAATTTTTTTTAACTCGATTTTTTTTTTGTGTCATTTAGAATATTATGACATAGTATCAGATTGCAGTGGACGTAATTGACACAAACTATGTTTTCACACTAAAAACACTATCCTAAATGCAACACAGTTACATGTTTTCTCTCGAATATTTTTTTCTCCAAGATAATTCAAAATAAAAAATAATTACCACAAAATAACAAATTACTAGAAAAGCAAATTATATATATGACACAAAACAAAATGTAAGATTTACATCTTAACAAAGTATTCATAAGCGAAAACAGAATTGACTTTAATATTTTTATAACCTAGGGGTCAAAATATAGCCAGCGGTACAGGTCTAAATTGGCATACTAGCGGATTGGAGATATAATATATTGCTATAATTTTGGGTATGGGTATTCAGTATTCACTCATGTAGAGTAAAAATTACGATTCAATTACAGATGAAGGATTGTTAATACAGGCCATTAGCTTATCGTTTCTGAAAATAATGTGGAAATAGATAAAATATATATAGGAGGTATGTGTGTTTGTTTTAAAGTTTAAACCATCCACAGGGAAGAAAATCCTTGGTAGAAACTACACACCAGTTCCTTTCTTTTTAATTAACATCCGTATGTCATAAAAGAGGTAACTTCGTTAAAAACTGCATCGTGTGTTTTCTCACATGGAAATTTCAATCAAAAAGTAAAACTGGCGCATTTTTCGATTGTCAATAAAATCGAACGGCTCCCGTGAGCACGGAGCGGTCGTTAAGGCCGTTCCCTGAGCCAGAAGGCGAAAAATCTCTGTATATGATCATGTTTTTCTAAGAGGTGTTGATATTCGTAGACGTGGAAAAAATATATGTAATTCTTGACTATATTATCTTTAATAACATAGCTTCCGATACACGAATTATGACACTTCGCTCGATACAATTAATTCCCAAAGTAACCTCTAACTCGGACTTTTAATCCGACTTTACTCAGTTATTTATTTACGAATTTCGATATTGTAAGGCAACGTTTTTAAAATAAATAAAAATCGACAAAATTCGATCAAAATTGACACTTGGCGCGCATGATCTTTCCCGTTCTTTCTCACGAAATGTGACAGTGACAGCGGCAAACCGATGGAACGGCCTTAAGGGCCGATACAGACGGACTGCAACCCGACTGCAATTTGTATGTGAAATGCATGGCGACTGCATGTCAACTGCAACGTCGGCGTGCAGTTCACATACAAGTTGCAGTCGGGTTGCAGTCCGCCTGTACCGGCCCTAACACGGTCTTGGATGTCGATCCGTTTGCCGCCCCAGTGTACGAGCGGGATGTCGCAATATACGTATACAGCTGTGTCTCCCTTACACACCGGAGCCACGTGTGAGTCTGCATTTTTGTGATGACCGTATAACGCTTCGTGACGCGATAGAGTGCTCCAATGCCGCCAAGGATATCATTTGGCCTATTTCCCTATGCAAGGGAAGGGCATGGCTGGTCTCAAACTATCTCCATACAGTCCATATCAAATTTTATCTAATTCGGTTCAGCGATTTAAGCGTGAAGAGGTAACAGACATTAATATTATTAGGGATTACTAATAGGTATTATAAATGCGATAGTAACTAATATAAAGATAAGGATAATACTCGATGTTAGTTACAATATATTGAACTGACTGAAAACCCCTCGTTTTCTGATTTCGCCGCTCTCCTGAAGTGCTTGAGCGATCTCTGCCGATTTGGCGCGTCCATTGCGGCATCAGCACTTCAGCAAGCAAAAACTAAATTGAAGAAGCCCTTGAACTCTCGTTTTTAGGGTTCCGTAGTCAACTACCCTTATAGTTTCGCCATGTCCGTCTGTCTGTCCGTCCGGGACTTTGCCCCGTGATCGTTAGTTTAGTGCTAGAAAGCTGCTATTTGGCATGGATACATTAATGAATCATGGCAACATAATGATCAAATAAAAATGACGAGAAAAAACGTTGGGGTTCCTTCCCGTGTATAAATACCTACGTGACTCTCTTATGGATCTTCATATAAGATTGTTTAATTTTGACGTGATAACGTATCGATGAACACCGGTAGCATGCACGAAAAAGTGTCACGTTGTGGACAGATCTCCATGTTAACGTTCTCCATGGTAATGTGACAAAATTCTATCTATATATAAAACAAATGTAAAAAGTACAAAGATCAATAACAAGTAGGTATCAATAATTCTTTAATAATTCAATTCGTTTCATAAATAAAAGTGAACCTATTACAAACCCCCCTCCCCCGGCACCAGGGTTACGGCCGGGGACTTTTGATATGTTTACCTCCTAACTAGTCCAAACAAATTGACGGAGTCAAAAATTGTATTCCTAGCATTTCCCTCTATACCTTCTTATTGCTTGGCCTATATGGGTATGAGTTTGGTAAATAATTTTACATATTAAGTATACGTAGTTCTCTGCGATCTCTTATTTTAGAGGTGTTCCCGGGGGAAATACCGGTGGACGTGTTCTTTGCAAAAGGCTAATATTATTTAGGGTCAGACGAGGACATTATTTATGAGCTGTGACAGGAATATGTGCGGCACAATTCTTCATTAGAAATTTAGTAAAGTTAGACCATGATAAGTCTGCAACGATTTTAATAGCACATGCAGTGCAAGTGTTATTTATACGTCATAATTTCATAGAAGTTAGACTTAAAATAACACTGCGTGTGCTTGTGCTATCAAAATCGTTGCAGGCTTATCTTGGTCCAACTACCAGTGTTATGGAGCATAATAACAATGATGAAACTATGCAATCTTGAATTTAGCAAGTTTTAGTATTAATCTCAAAATATCTACTATAGATGAAAGGTCTTTCGTTTGTTATCACTTAGGATTTCCATTTATAGAGATGTGCCACACACAGTACGTATATCTATGGGCATGTAGAATAATTTATAACTAGTTTAAAAGTATAAACTTCTTGAAAATTGTAGGAATGCACCCTTGAATTTGATGCAGCGTAACATAGTGACGTCTCCTGTACGCCCAGTCGCAAAAGCGCATTCATAATGTATCCATGCAATCTTGCAGTTCGGTCTATTCATATTCATATTCTTTATTGTCATAGATGCGTTCTTTACATTATTATATTACTATATACTGCGTACCTGCGCACAGTTTCAGAATTCGTCAAGATTTTTCGAAAAACATCAAGTTAAAATGAAGCTGCTATAAAGCATATTAGACTGTTTTGTGAAATCGATTTTTAAGGATCATTCTGAGCAAACTTCGCATCTTTAAACTTGTCTGTTATATGAAGTCATCATCATCATCATCATGTCAGCCGATAGACGTCCACTGCTGAACATAGGCCTCCCCCAAGGCTCGCCACTCCGACCGATCCTGTGCCCACCACGACCACCGAATTCCCGCGACCTTCACCAGGTCGTCGCTCCATCTTGTTGGAGGCCTACCGGCAGTTCGTCTTCCGGTACGCGGACGCCACTCCAGAACCTTCCGGCCCCACCGGCCATCAGTTATATGAAGTATCCTGACTGAATGTTTCTAGTCATCTTTTTGCGTTTTTTTTTTCGAGAATAATTGTTTCTGCTTTATACGGCACAACCGCGGTTTGCACTCAAGATTTTTGACCATACGCGCACATATAAAAGGTTAAATCACTATCGATCCCCTAATATTCTAGTATTAGGGTTCCGTACCCAAAGGGTGAAAACGGGACCCTATTATTAAGACTCCGCTGTCCGTCTGTCCGTCCGTCTGTCCGTCTGTCTGTCTGTCACCAGGCTGTATCTCGTGATCTGTGATAGCTAGACAGCTGAAATTTTCACAGATGATGTATTTCTACACACTAATACTAAAAACAGAATAAAATAGAGATTTAAGTGGGGCTCCCATACAACAAACGTGATTTTTGACCCAAGTTAAGCAACGTCGGGCGGGGTCAGTACTTGGATGGGTGACCGTTTTTATAGTTAATGGTACGGAACCCTTCGTGTGTGAGTCCGACTCGCACTTGGCCGGTTTTTATATTTTGATAAATGTTTTCATTTACCTGTGCTTATATTTAGGCAACTCGCCCAGCTATCAAAGGTAACTGTTGACACAGGCCCGAACTTGAAAGGGAATACAAGTAGCTATAAAGGTGCTAACCTTTAGATTCAGTTACAAAGCCTAAAAGCCTTCACACGTGCGAGATAAAAACGAGTTGTCTTTTAGAAAGAACGAAAAATCCGTTAAATCCGATAGAATATTCACGAAATACACGTTGGAAATGCCTCGCTTGGCGTAAGCTTCGGTGTTTTTGAGATTGCAGAAGTCGGATTTTCGAATATGTACTGGAATATGTACCTATATAGTATACCTATATTAGCTGAGCCCCTAATCAGATTTGAAAATTTTAGGTATAGTCTGTCAAGTCAAGCCATTTCCGTCATTAGAAAAAGCGGCAAATTAAAAAAATGTAGGCGCGAAGGGTTATCGTCCCATAGAAACCTCCAAAACTGAAATCGTAAAGAAATTTTGGGAACCAAATGAAAAATAAATTATCTCTGTCTGACCGTTTTGATTTTTGCGTTTATTGTTGTACGGCGCATTTATTTGGGCGTTTTTAGCGCTGTTTGAAGTAACCTAGATCTTATAAAAACAAGAATACCTATCGAAAAAGCAAAACGTACAGACATGTACTGGTAATATTTAACTCATATAAAAAAAATACTCTTCTAGGGCCAAAATCCTGAGAGAAAAATGTCGGGATCGTTTGTCTGGAAAAATGATTACTAATGTATCCAATGTATCCATGTTTGCGCGTTTGAATCTTTGGATGTTTGTTGCGCATATTCGCAATAAATTCAGAATTGATTGAGATGAAGATAATTTGTCAACTGACATATGATATACAATACAGAATTCAACCTCTAGAATGATAAAGTCTTGAATACCTGATCCTCAGCTAATATTCATGTAATTTGGCTAGAAAGTGGTTTATATTAGATTTGTTCAATTTTTAAGTCTCAAGTATGTTTGTGTCGCGAGGAGGTTTGGAGCGTACTAAGTTGTTTTTTTGCGGTCAAGTCAAAGTCAGAGGGTATGCGAATGAGCAACATTCCATCCCGATATTTAATGCCTCCTCTACACTATCGGCGATGATCGTTGATAGTATCATCGTCAATCACCGGCAAGATCATCGTGCAAGCATCCACATGATCGCCTGTACAACGCAACCACCCGGCGGTTCCCAAAAAACCGACAACTCACGGGAGTCACGGGTCGCACTCGCAGGCGATCATTGGCTATGATAAAGCCCTAAAGCTTTTGCTTGGCTCCAGCTTGGCAGCTGCCGTAATGTCACTAGGATTGAATTAACTGCACCAAAAACAAAACACTCAAATGTTGGACTACTAAACGGTAATCCTGTGCCATGACGTTATCCTATTCCATTTTCATTCACGGAAAATCAACGCCGTTTTTAAATTAAATCAATACGTCCTCTTTCTAAAAATATCTACCGAAAATCATATCAATCACAATAAGAATTCGTACTTCAATGTTTTGTTTGTGAACTTTGTGAAGTCTGAAAGTTTTAATTAATTAAATTTGTAAATATTTGCTCTTGAGCTACATCGGCGTAGAAGGAAAATAACTTTAAAAATTCGTGTTTGACCAGTCGTGTCGACGTCATTGCCGACCCAGTGGCAGTATGCCGCGTTCCTTCGCCTCGGAGCGACGTGCGCGCGGTTGGTACCGAGAATTTGCCGCCAATTTGAATGCGTCTAGTGTGTTCTGTTTTTGAATTTGTGCTGCGTTTTGTTTTTACTTTTGGCTGTTGTTGATTGATTTAGCTGTTTTGTTTGTGAAAAATTTGTGTTTGCAAAACAAGTGTTCTGTCAACGTTTGAGTGGTTTGTTACATGCTTACAGTAAAGTGGCATTCATATTTATATAATACAAAATCATAATTATTTCTGTTTATCAAAATCGTTTCGTTTAAATATCATTAGTTCCGGCTCGAAGCATCTAAATATACAAACATTTGGTAAGAGGTTGTGATAAAAGATAAGAGAAAAATATTCTATCTGAAATTATATTGTCTTGTAGAGACTACCAAAACCTTCTCAAAAGCTCTATACACTGCTTTTGTATTGTGTTTTTTTTTTTTTTACAATATTAAAAAGGTGTGATCATTTAACCTAATATTTTTGACTTATGACTTAAAAACTAATAATCGTACCGTATAAAATGTAGTATTTCATTGACATTATTGTGACGAATCTCTTTGTTTTAACACGTCACTTGTAGTTTGAGAATGCGTGACTGTTATTTTGTTTATGAAAATACTAGCTGTTGCCCGCGAATTCGTACGCGTGGATTTGTATGTTGGTGGTTATATATTTTACATGAGCATAGAACATTATGCAGCAAAAGATATCAGTAGGGACGGTTAATCATTTGTTAATAATTATACAACGCATGAAATTTGTCTTTCACAAACTACGAAGTTTCAAGCCCCTAACCGATAATAATTGTTCTCGATATAATCCATCTCAACCCTTTCAGAAGATTTTCAAGTACACTATTTAAAAAAAAATGTTCGCAATCTTTTCAAATACGGTGAAATCAGTTTTCGTCTATTTTAATAACTATAATCACTAATGCACTTTTACCTAGTTTCAAGTTCCTAGCTTAAATATAAACTTGTACCACATACCTATAAACTTACATCCCCTTTTTAACCCCCTTGGGGGTTGAATTTTTAAGAACGTTTAAAAAACTTTTTTTTGCAATCTTATACAATGCCTTTCTAAGAAGTTTCAAAGCATTTGTAATGGATTGAAACTTTCAACCCCCTTTTAACCCTGTTAGGGGATGAATTTTTAAAAACGCTGAAATTACTTTTCCTGTATTATAATAATATGTCCACATACAGTTTAAAGTTTCGCACTTAAAAAATGTTTGATGTTTATACAAACTTTCAACCCCTTTTTCACCACCTTAAGGGATGAATTTTATTAAATGACACCAATAAATAAACATGTTCTTCAAGTAAACATGCAAGTAAAAACAGCATCTAACGAGTTAAAATATATCTAAGAACCATATAGATAGACAAGAATTGATTTAAAAAAAACCGTGATCAAATCGGTTTATCCGTTTGAGAGGTACTTACAATGCCACAGACGAATGAGTATGATTTATATGAAGCGCCTATTCCCATCTATGACCAGCGGGGACAAATGGGAATACACCAGCACAGCTATACATCTTAAACTGATCACAACCCTCTTTTTACGTCAGTGTTAGTCAAGGGTTAGTCAAAAACTTTATCATTTCTACACTGACTGAATAACTAAACTTGGCAAAATTGCTTGGATTACCTTTGACTCCGTAAATAAAATGAATGCAAAATGTTTAACTTCGCTAAGCGAGAAACCCATCATTACATTTACATTGTATACCTTATCGGTATTCGATATTCATAAAGGCGTAGTGGCGTAGATAGGAAATCAGCTTGCGCCCCTGTTAGAAAAGTCTTCCGGAAATTGGCGCGAAATGCAATGAATCGTTTTCTGATGTTCAATATTTTGTATTTGAAGTATAGCTAACAGTTATGATGATGTTTTCTTGTTAAAGTGACGAGCTTTTGAATCAGAAAACAAATTTAATAATAAACCCATCTTCTTCTTTTGGTGCCATGCCCATCTAATGGGCGTCGGCGGTCAGCATGGCATTCAGCTTCCTGGTCTTTGCTAATCTCTTGAGAGTGGCTGCGTCTTTTGTAAGTGTCCAGTCCTTAATGTTATCAAACATGTTAATAAACCCATAAAACAGGAAAATGTATATAAAGATTCCGTATCTGATGGTAATACTTAACCAGAAAATTGTCCTCTACTTGGAAATCTTTCGGAACAAGAATATGTTTATAAAGTTACTATACGATTTCCTTATCCATTGCCAAATTGATTTCGCAAGTTTCTCAACTACTTTAGTTGAGACCATTAATTTAAATCTAACTGCCTTGTTTTAAATGAATAATAACCAATTCGAAGAAGATCCTTTTCTTTGGAAAAAGATTTTATTTAGTCAGGGTCGTCAACAATGAGGGCTATCGTTTTTTTGCTCACCAGTTGGCGCCTCTGTTGATGGTGGTCCAAAAGGCTAAAAAACAGCTGTCAGTCATTGAAGTGACAAGTGACATTTGACATTTCGAACTATGGAAAAGACCACCATCTACACTAGCGCCTCTAGCGGCGAATTCATACGCGTTAGCCCTCATTTCTGTTACAAAAAAAACAAAACGCGAAATGATTACTTCACATTGAATTGAAGATCGTGACCTTTTTTGGGGTGGAGTGGAATGGAAGAGGATGGTCAGACTAGGCTGGGAGGGTATTTTAATGTTTTGTTAATTAGACTAAGTTAGTACTTTAGTAGAGTACTGTGGAGTCTTTAGCTCAATTTAGTGACAAATATCTTATCCTTGTAGTTCGATTTTTTTCCTGACCGAAAATTATTTTCCTGTAATTCCCTTTTCTCGTGCCTGTAATTTTTAAAGTTTACATCAGTAGTATAATAACTAAAATACACCAATTATGACATTTTCATAGTCCATATTTATTATAATAATATGCATTTATGCTAACGAGGCAACAATAGATTGTTTTCAAGTATCGTATTTCCTAATGAACCATAGACGGTTTATTTTCGCGCCAACCCTCGTCAGTGGGGCCCCGAAACATCGTCCCAGTGTGACCATTATACTCCGAAACGGCCCTAGGCGAAAATATCCCTGATTTATTTATGTCCTTGGATTACTTGTATTGCGGGAAGGTTTAGTTATAAGTGGGGGACTGGGGGTTTTCATTGAGTTTAATATGAGCTTGTGATTGTTTTAATTGATAAATGTTGATTGAATTACAGTTGAAAATTGAACCTTCTTATTAACCGGGATTCAAGCAATTTGCTTTAGAACTCGTAGGTACACCTTGTTTTAATATTCCGGGTATTTACCCGTTTTGTAAATTGAGGCAACTAAACTGTGATTTCACAGTTTCGTTGCCTCAATTTACAAAACGATGGTGGTTGGAAATTGGCTAATAAAATTGAACTAAACATTGGTATCAATACAAAAACCCATTTTAATTAAAAATACAACGGACACAATACAAGTGGTACGGAATTTTTATTAAAGATTCAAAATTCCGTACCACTACGCAAAAAATGTCAAAAAAATAACGTTGTATGAGAGCCCCACTTAAATATTTATTTATAAACGGATAAAACGGGACCCTATTACTAAGACGCTGTCCGTCCGTCTGTCATCAGGCTGTATCTCATGAACCGTGATAGCTAGACAGTTAAAATATTCACAGCTATGATGTATTTCTGTTGCCGCTATAACAACAAATACTAAAAAGTACGGAAGCCTCGGTGGACGAGTCCGACTCGCACTTGTCCGATTTTTAATATATACATATGGCATCTAGTGTTATTGTTGTGTTATATTCTGCTGTTAAAACTATGCTAAGCCTTCCATTTTGCATTTGACCTCCTTTATGTGTAGTAACAACAAAAGGTCACGCTTTGCTTATATTGTGAGCTTTAAATGCCACTTAGCTTAAATGGATGTAAGTAATTAAAATTTTCTCACGAAATTCTGATAGAATTTGTGCATGTTCGGACATTCGTATCGAAAATAGACTTCTGGATTTTAGCAATTTTTTCACCTTCCCATACAAACGGAGTTTCGTTCTCATTTTAAAACTACGTGTGTGATTGTAATGAAACTTTGCATATACAATGACATGAGGTATATCTATGTCTGTAATTAGTTTATATAGCTCCGGTTTATAAAACAAACGAAATAGAACAAAAACAAATTTTGTATAAATAACTTAAATTCGCTGTATTTTTTTTTACTATGTTATCTGAAGCATATACTAATTACTGACCTAGATAAACCTTATCCAATTGTAAGTACAAAGTTTAAGTTAAGAGCAATCTAGCTAGTCGTTTTAAAATGAGAGCGGAACTAACGTTTGTATGGAGAACCGAGCTTGCCGGGGACTCTTAATATGATGACTCCTGATCGCCGTTTTCTAAACTCCCTAAAAATTTTGTCCTCTTAAAATAAAGTAAAAAAAAACCGGACAAGTGCAAGAGGGACTCGCCCACCGAGCGTTCCGTACTTTTTAGTATTTGTTGTTATAGCGGCAATAGAAATAGATAATCTGTGAAAATTTCAACTGTCTAGCTAGCTATCACGGTTCATGGTACAGCCTGGTGACAGACAAACGGACAGCGGAGTCTTATTAACTCCCGGGTCCCATTTTTACCCTTTGGGTACGGAACCCTAAAAACTGAAACGTGACTCGCTTTAGCGACATGAATAAAGTCTGGACAAAGCACAATTTTAGCGTAAATTTCCTCACGCTAAAAATGGCGAAGATAAATTTGAGAAGCTTAATGTAATTCAACTAACTTAACACTTTAATGGCAATGAACCCGGTAGGCAAGTTCATTTTATATAAGAGCAGTGTAGCTTGGTGTCGAGTGTTAGTTTAGTTAACTTCCTTACATAAACTGAAAGAAATATCATACACTAAAGAAAAAGTGACCAAGTCCACCGGTGGCCAAGGCGGGAATCGAACCCGCGTTTTCACACAAGTCAAAATATTTCATAAAAATAATTTGATTTGTTCCCTAGTTACTTATTTAACTTAATGAAGCATGGTAATAGAAGTTTGAATTTAGCAGAATTTTATGTCCAAAATTCTGACAGCTTACGCAAAATGATCCTCCGCACCGTTACTTGTGACTACTAATTTATATTAATTTTTAGGGTATTGTAGAATATTCCGGACATCAAAATGGGCTTGACATTTGCTTAAGGAGTATTATTATATCTTGATGCATTCATACGTTTTATATACTTAGTAAATATTTACCAAAATATCGACACTAATTCAGTAATACGAGTAAACTATTACTTCATGGGTACTGACTTCATCAAATACATCTGAGAGAACAATGCGTCCACAAACATTTGAACACAGCTCTATTGACAATAGTTTTGATACTCCGCTCGTTACATCGTATTTGGTAGCGACTAAATCCACTCAAACAGATAAAGTTTGCTTAAGCTGGTACTAAAATGGAATAAATACATTCCCTTATACAAATTAGAGAAATAAAATGCTCCTTGGGAACATTTCTGCCGAATTGGGAGTCAATCGAGTTACTCAAGTACCGCCACCCACGCATAAGTTAATCATTGGGTGACATTTTTTCCAACATTTTCTTTTGAACTCTCAGCGTTTTTGGTGTCAGTAGTCATTATTTCAGTCTTTACTTAATGTGGGTCTTCGTTTAACCTTTGTTGCTGCTAATGCGTGTATATTTTTCTTTCATGTTTTGGTTCTTTAAATATTTTCATCTTTTTTGTGTTTAAAACCTTTACATCGTTATTTCTTTGGTTAATTATACTTTGTCAACTCAGTTTAATGTAATGTTCTTCTTAGCAATAAAATAGTCAATAGCATTAGAAGGAAACTACTATATGACTAATAATTAAATTTTCCTGTTACCTCATGAAAACTCCAAAATTAAACGTTAAACCAGTTATTACCATTACATTTGTAATTCTTAATTATTTATCTGAAACTTTATTAACTGTATTACCACCGCCGTTAAAAAAATGCGAAAAATTACCAAACTTTCTAAAGATAATATCACTTCTCGCACTTAAACTATCGTGAGACATATTTCAAAATATTTATCAGTACGGTTTTTACTCACTATTATTTTTAGTCGCTTTTGGCGACATGTTTCGGATTCTTTGGGAATCCATCCTCAGGCACGAGTGTCCGCGGCGGTTGTTCGTCGTGCACTGCCCGCGCCGCCCGCCTCGTAAATAATAGTGAGTAAAAACCGTACTGATAAATAATATCACTTAGCCAAATACTTGTAAAATTTAACCGCTTTTACTGCCGCAGTGTCATATGACCAGTAAAGAGGGGGAGGGGGATATCTGAGACGGTGGGGATGATCCGAAGTTACGTAATGGCAGATGTCCTCATTTCTCGGACAGAAATATCCGTCCTCGTAGTGTTGCGGTCTAAGTGAAGGGTGCATGGCGGCTTACATACTAAGACTTGCACATGCACAAACTTCCGCATATTTACCTATCGCTCAGATTCGAGATATTTCTGTAACCATGGTTGTACTCCACTGTTATAAACTCCTTTTGTGGTGAACGTTTAGGTATTTATATTTTGTATAACAGTTGTTGTTACAATAGGTGTTTAGTAAACTACTATAGGATTTATAGGAGTGTATCTGTTGGTACCACATACGGCACATACCTCAATGGCTTTGGGGATAATATCTCATAGTATTAAACTTGATCTTACAGAATGCCTTGTCAGCCGATTGAAATGCAAAGCCATGTACAACATCTCTGGGATCAAAGTTGGACAGCAAATTAGGATAACCATTTAAAGAATCATAATTTCATACCTTGCACCCAACACGTACTTATAAGGTTCAAGTAAAACCTCGTTCTCTGACGTCTCTGCTTGAATGCGCATTTTAAACAACAACACCGTTCGACATCATACCATAGAGTAACTTATACTAGAGCGGTACTGTCATAGTAAATTTTGTAACCCCAGTAAATTCACTGCCATCTGTCGACACACTTTAAAACTAAAAATGAAGATTTATAAAAATACGATAAAATGTATTTAAATATGAATAAATGATTTTTTTTATTTGCATTAATTATTTTTATGATTTTGACCCATGTTCTTTCACTGATATGCGTTAAAATTGTTAAATAACAAACGAAACCGTCAACGCCATCTATACGACAGTTGGCCAAAGCTAGTAGCGCCCTCTGAACGAGAATCAAATTTTCTTGATTTTCGAGGCTCGTTTTTTCCTTAGACTGTTGTGTTCTATTACGGAGTTATATCTATCTTTGATCATACAAATACAAACATTACAAACTATCTAATTGCCCACTTTAACCGTCAATAGTTCAATACTGTGTAGAGGGACGTGACGCATATGGCAACTAACCTGCAGAAATCTGTATTAAGTATATCTATACCGTTGAATTTAAAGCTAATATAGTCTGTCAAGCCATTACCGTCAGTAGAAAAGAGCGACAAATTTAAAATGTATTTGTATAGAAAATTTGAATTTCGCGCCTTTTTCTGCTGACAAAAAGTTGATTTGATCGGCTATTAATTTTCAAACGTAATCATGCCAAGTATGGGCTACTTATTAGCTTTATCAGAAGTACTAAAAAGATACGTAGCGTCACATACCCGACACTTTTCTAGAATGCCCCCTGTGTAATTTTCCGGGGTCTTTTTAGAAAATTTTCCTAGCTCTTATTTCATTTCATGATCTCGCATGACTTCCTTAACATAACGTTTAGGCTCTTGGCAGTATTCCACAGTTTTGTCCGTCGGATTCTTGCCATGTTTTCGGAAGAAATGAGCAATGCCGGGATTTGTTGGGTTCGTTGTGCATTTGGGCTTGTTACAATAGTTTGTTGGCCCTTAAAAACAAACTATATTGGCAAAATATGCTTATTGTGAAGGAACCCACAATTATTTATGAATTAATACTTTATTTAGAATAACTTGGTGATGGTTAGTGATGGCCGAAGACTCTTCGCCGAAGAGCGAGATTTAACGAACGGCCCGGGTCCGGGCCTGGACAACCGACAATTCGTTTTCTATGACAGGTGACGGGTGATCACGTGATGCTCTAAAGTATCTGTCACAGTCATATCGTTTATCTTTTTGCTTAGCTATTAAATAATGGTAGATGGCTTTTAACCCGTTTTGATCCTTTTACTTTTAATGCTGACTTTATTTAGTTGATCGTTAAAATCCAATAAATAAAATCGTATAGCCCTTTTGATGGCCATAAACATTAAACTGACACTTTTACGTTATCAATCATTAGGTTGCGTTTTTACCAGAGTCGTGCGAGGATCCATTGCAAGGGATGTGTTTGTTTAGTTAGAACCAATACAATCAGTTCATTTGTTTTCTCCGCTCAGCGTGTAGTGATTCTCTTGGGTCTTAAGAGGCCGGTGTCGATTTTAGTCGCAAAAATGTAAAATTGATAGATTTAGTCGGTGAAATTGTACACCTTTTGTTACCTAATTGAAATAACAAGTACTGGTTTATATTAGCACGTCTTCTTATCTTAGCTTTTATCAGATCAATTTTTTGAAAACAGGCTCACTAAATTAGTAATGTTGGCTTTTCTGATGGACGCTTTGGTAAACGCGCGTAAAGCACTGATTTTGTCGCTCTAATTTGTAAATTTCGTAAAGTTTGGACGGCTAAACAGGGTAATTTTATATTACACATATCCTGTACTTGACGTTTATCAGACTACATTTTTATTATTATGACTTTGAAGTAGTGTAAATGAAAGTTAGACGAAATCAATTTTCTCCAGAAATATCTTCAAAACAAGTGACAATTTCTCTGAACATCGACTTAATTTCAACATAATTTTGATACTTAAACAATCTACATTTGCTGAAACTATTCCTATACATCAATTTGTATAATTTACCACCATAAATTTTTGATGAATTTTTAAAAACTACCCCTTCTTTTCATATATTACCGGTGACGCACGCTTGCGACCTGATTATTAAAAGGCAAGATGAGAAGACGTGCTAATAGAAACCAATACTTGTTATTTAGATATTACGTAGCAAAACGTGTATAATTTCATCGACTAAATCTATCAATTTTAAATTTTTGCTCCAAAATCGACTACGGCCCCTTAACAACTGACAACAAACGCAGCCTAGTGTAAGGCCTTAGTGGACGCTCGAATTAGGCGTGCAGCGGGGCCGGGCGTGCGGCGTGCTTGTTAAACAAATGTAAATGTATAGGAGTGGCCTCCGTGCACGCTGCTCACATCACTTGTGAGCCCGACGCCACGCTTCACGCCCCGCCGAACGCTCCGCTTCGAGCGTTACACTAATACAGGTACTTAACGAAAGGGAAAGTCGTAGATCTCCCTTAAAACGCGATACGCTAATTTATCTAAAATAGGCTCTATATTCAGTGAGCTGTGAGGGTTCCGCGGCTATTTGCGGCCAACCTGCGCCTTCCAGACGATTTATCGCATCTTCCTGGATAGACCATTGCCCTATTTACTTTTACAGTCTCCTTTAAGAGGATAGTGGACGGCCGCTTCTCGATACAAACGTAATCCTCATTTTCTTCCCTGGATATTGATGTTATGGAAAATATTTTTAATTTTTTACATAATTTATTGCATATAACTCATAACTATGCTCCTTCGTTTGACTTTTTTAGATTTTTAGGGTTCCGTACCTCAAAAGGAAAAAACGGAACCCTTATAGGATCACTCGTGCGTCTGTCTGTCTGTCCGTCTGTCACAACCTCTTTTCTCCGAAACTACTGGACCAATTAAGCTGAAATTTGCTACACATATGTAAGTTTGTAACCCAAAGACGGACATGTAACGTAAATAAATTAATTTTAAACATGGGGGCCACTTTTGGGGGGTAAATGAGAAAATAAAAAATAAAAAAATTCAAACTATATCGTGTTATATATCAAATGTGAGCTCATTGTGAGAATCTCAAATATATATTTTTTTATAATTTTAGGATAAACAATTTAGAAGTTATTCAAGAAAATAGGCAAAAAATGACCATTCCCCCCTTTATCTCCGAAACTACTGGTTCTAAAATTTTGAAAAAAATACACAAAGTAGATCTTTACCTATAGATTACAAGAAATCCTATTAGAAATTGCAGTCAAGCGTGAGTCGGACTTAATTACTTAGTTTTTGATCCGACCCAAACCGGGTTTTTTAAAGACATTTCACTCACGTTTCACATAAAAAATACATTGTTTAAATTGTGTAATGTACGGACTTGGAACGCGAGTCCGACTCGCACTTGGCCGGTTTTTTGATTATTACGACAGTTAGGAGCGAAAAACAAATTACATAAAAGATTTTCAAATGCTCCTTAATCTTGAATCTTAGTGTAGAAATATTTTCAATAGTTAATATCCAGGAAGGAAAATGGGAAATACGTTTGTATGGAGATTGGAGAAGCAGCCATCCCCTTTCCTCTTAAAGCAGTTTATGGTGGCGAGTGCGTGGGCTACATTTGAAAGTCTGCGTAATTTGGTTTACGATGTTTGTTTCGACTTCTGCCCCTGGTCGGTGTTGCCCTGTTTTTTGTAAAAGCCTACGTCAACTGTCTGTTTTATTGACTGATTTAGGCTAGGTGTAGAACTGACACACTTATCACACGTACGCAATCAGTGCGGCAGCAATCAGTGGCGGATTTGTAGTGTTTGCCGCCCTAGGCCCCGCAGGCCCTGTAGTAAGTAACTCATGGCAGAATGTTCGCGATTCCATGACGTCTCCCATACGGCAATGCGGGTAAAGCCGATGTGGGTTTAGTGGGTAGGACGTCTCCCCCTTTTCTCGCTAAGAGAAAGGAAAGGGAGATGGGAGTCCCACATAACCCCGACGCCTCTTTAGGTCACAGGGGGTATGCGTAACAGCATTACCACATCGTAAAAAAAAGGCCCTGTAGTAAGTATTATCCGCCCCTTTCTCAGCAACCATCATCATCATATAGGTAGACTGTGCCTACTTGGCCTAAAGGCAAATCCGCCACTGTATGCAATGCATTATGAAATCTGAACCCTGAAATTTGTATGCTCAAAAACATACTTGTACGTGGGAATTGGGATAAGTGTGTCCCTGCCTTTAGTCGCACCAAGCTAACTCTGTATGCATGTTATGTCATCAGATTTCTATGAAAGTGTGCCGTTTATAATGACATTCCCTCACTCTGTTCTATTCGAGTCGTACATAGTTAGCTTTGATAATTAACGGGTCAAGTACTTTCCGGAAAATAGGCGTCTTTCTTCTCGTTTTAATAGATTTTAATTTTAATAAATTATCATGAAATACTAGGGTCTGTGACTAGGGTTCCGTGCCCAAAGGGTAAAAACGGGACCCCATTACTAAGACTCCTCTGTCCGTCTGTCTGTCTGTCGGTCTATCTGTTAAAAAAGTATTAAAAACATATATATATATATATAAATTAACCATTCCATTCAGTTTCCTTAAATGTATGAGCAAAGATAGATATAACTCCGCAATAGATGGATACAGTCTAAGGAAAAAACGTGCCTCGAAAATGACGAAAATTTGATTCTCGATTAGATGTCGCTACTACCTTTGGCCTACTCTCGTATAGAGGGCGTTGACGGTTTCGTTTGTTATTTAACAATTTTAACGCATATCAGTTTAAGAACATGGGTCAAAATCATAAAAATAATTAATACAAATAAAAAAAAACATTTATCCATATTTAAATACATTTTATCGTATTTTTATAAATGTTCATTTTTAGTTTTAAAGTGTGTCGATAGATGGCAGTAGATTTACTGTGGTTACAAAATTTACTATGACAGTACCGCTCTATAATATTATATCCTCTTTGGTATGAGCCATACCCCGAAGTAAACGGAGTTATAAAAAATAACATCATGTATAAGGACGCAGCCAGAAAATTAGGCTTTTATGTCAATTTACATTATTAGTAATGTCCACAAGAGAAATGCATAAAAGGTTTTCACGCTAAAAACTTTTCGAGCCTAACCATACTGCAACCAAACTTATTTCGAAAAAAAAAATTGTGTTGTGTTGCTTTTCGTTTGTTTAGATGCCTTTTCAAGCTAGATTTTGGCATTAAATAAATGTCATTTGAAATATAGACATGTACAGTCGCCATCAGATAATCGGAGCGGCCAAGGTGCTTACAAATATCTGAGCACGCCTCTATTGTCAAGGCGTTAGAGTGGGTGTTCAGATATTTTTGAGCACCTCGACCGCTCCGATATATCTGATGGCGACTGTAGTGTAGACTGTACCTATTTCCACTTTAGCAACTCGCGTTCAAATTTATTCTGAACATTGTAAGTAGATGGAAAATGAATTACCAAGTTCTCCTTTGCCTCATTAATACCCTTTTCCAATTGGGAACACCAAAGCTATTTCTCCACGTGTATTTAATACATCGCTATTTGCACGGGTATTGCCTACGGGTCATCCTAAACTGCCCATATTTTATCATTTCATTCATGCGAAATGAAACTGTTCTCCTTTGAGATATTTCGTCGAAATTAAATCCGATATTGGAATTTAAAAAGCAAATGCCTCGCCTTATCATTTACTCTTCATGATGTTATGTTAATGACAGTACATTTGACTCGGAGATTTATAAAATTTAATCCCGACTGACTTAATGCTTGAATGTAACGGCTATCAGCTGAAATTGCAGGATTTGCCTGACTTCGTATAATATTGGAATTTGGCTCACTCAATTGCCGAACCAAATGAGTTCAATTTAATATCCGCTCTGGTTTTATGTCAAGAAATGTGGGTGAATGTTTACTTTGTGTTACATGTAATAGAAATAATCTGGTTTTGAACACATTTAGAACTGTAAGCAGCAATAATTGATATTGAAAAAGAGGAGGATGTTACGTCTTTACAAAAAAAAGGGCTCGAAGTACTCTCTGGTCACTGACATAGTTTTTGAAATAACTTGAGATAAATAGCTTGGTTTTGACATAGGTATATTTACTACCCTTGACATCTCAATTTGTTCCTCTAGGTGCTAATTTTTTTTTAAATTTCCGATGTCACAATATAACATCGCTACCTTTCACAAAATTGAGCTTATGTTGTAATGGCTCGGTTTATTTGGATGGGTGTTTTATAGCGTTCTTGATCTTGTTTTTTGTGCAATGAAATAACTAATGACAGAAAGTACTTTAACGTTTGAAAATTCCGTACAGAAAGTGAAGAACAGACTCTAAATTATGAAGAGCCTCGTCACTCAGAATGTAGATGCGCCAAACTTTTGTTTGATTTAGAGTTATGCATATTGATCGCTACCTCGAAGATTGCGTCGCTGTCAAGTGTAGCTCATCTGGGATTTCATAATTTTTAATAATCAGCATAAAAAAACCGTGTGGTGCATTACGAGGCATCAAGTACAAATTGGTCAATAGAAGAGTTAATTCCTTCGCTCGGGCCCTCGGCCAGCGAGTGGGCGGACCGGTTCCACGCGACCTAGTCCCGATACACAACCTATTCACGGAGACCTACATGCGGTGCCCTTTGCTGACTCTAGAGAAAAATGGGCTAGGGGAAATTGAACCTTAAGGTAATGTGCTAACATGTGCCTATAACAACTATCCCGTTTCAGTACTTATGAAACTAGGATGATACCATAAAAATCTCATTAAAAACGTAACACCCAATGTGACCGGTTTGTTCGTTTAGGTAGTCCGTATTCGTCTCTACACACCCAACGATTGCGTCATAATTTGTTTTTAATAAATTGCTTCGATAAGTTTTTTCCTAAAAAATAATGGATTGAAGAAAACAAAAATAAAGTAGCCCATTGTGAAAATAATTGTTAGTTATAACAAACATACGAAGCACTCATAAAACTTTCTCTTGTTTACAAAACCTGTATATTTGACTTAACTCACGCATAAGTGACTGATCCCTAAACAAATACAGCCACGCGCCGTCGAACTTCGAACCGTGAAATCTTATTAATCTACCACTTTATCCGTGTTTACTTACAGTACTTACGTATTTATAAGGGGTTAGGTTATGCCTGGTAATAAATAGTTGGGTTAAATCCTGTGCTGGGAGAGTTTACTGTATACGTAGATAACAGAACAGAGACGTTCTTGATTTAAAGAGAAAGCAGCACGAAGCATATATTCGACGCCGAACTGAGGAAGCTTACCTGAACGGATCTAAAAGGACATAAATATGTAATTCATCCGTTCCCTTTGAAATAACTGGTGTTCATTGATCAATGTAATCGGGATTAATTATGTAAGTACCTCCTAAATTCCGATGTCCTTTTAAAAGCTTAAAATTGTTATTTACTTTATTAAATGTTAGTACATAATAATTGACAACGTCAGTTAGGCTATCAGTTTCTGCGACCTAAGTCATGGTTTATTTATAGAATTAAATATAATATATTTACCTACTTATACTTCAGTCATAAATCGGCCTCATGCAGTAATGACCGCGTTTGTATGGAAGACGCGAGCTGCGCGTGCGACGTCCGTGTTCGCTTCCGTCCCCTACAACCCTTCCATTTGAAAACGTCCTATATCCAGTCTATCGGAAATTTCAAATCAAAACAGCATATGTGCAGTACATTACTGTGCCGCTTAAGATATTTGTTGTGAAGGCAGTTAAGCGCGTGCCCACATGTACCGTGATAATTGAAAAGTAGTATAAATGCTCGTCGATCCAATGTTTTTGGTACTTTTTTGACCTAGCGATGTAAATGCGAGCAACCACAGTGCGTCCAAGAAAAAATTTGAAGTGATTTGTAAGTACCCAAATACAATTCAATTATTCAATTTAATAATAAATAAAAAATACAGCTTTCTTTGTGCCTTTGAACAGATCTGTTGTTGTTATTCTGAACCGCTTTTGTTTAAAATACAATGCTTTTATCTTTAGTTTATACTTGACAGATAGTTTTTATGCATTTTGTAATCTACTTTGTTCCAATTAATAATAATAAAGTCTTCTAATATTACAAGCAAAATGCGATTGACCGGCGTGTTATAAATATAGACTTTATTTTGTTTACAACTGCGTAAGATTAAGTTTTCTAGATGAAATGTTGAATGAAAGTTAAAAAAATCCCATACCGAGGTTGCTCGCATCAAATATGCTGAACGGCCAATAGATATTCCGTAAAATAAATTGCGAAAATATTCTCAAATATGTTCTCCTAGGAAATAGTATATGGTTGTATATCGCGTACTGTCATTATTTAAGCTTGGCGTGTGTATATCCGACTTCTCCGAGATACGTTGGTCTTTTGTGTACACTTTGCGGTTGCAGTGTATATGGAGGATTTATTTTGTTTATTTCTTGGTAGAAACTAGAAATTTACATATAGTGAATAGTTGTAAATTTATAGTACAAACTAGCTTTATGTAAAGTTCATAAAATTAAAATATAGCAGCTACTCTCTAGGTATATGTTTATATGAAGAAATATGGGCAATAAAAAGAGGAAGTAAGATTCTATTGTCTTTTGTTCTGTTATAGGTAATATATATGTGATTCATTTTTTTTTTCAGTGAAAAAGTTAAATTATGATTCATAGATAAACACGCAATAAGTAATTCAAATTATCGGTGATTGATACTTAATTTATGATACTTAAGTTTTTCGTAATTTACTTAGCAACGGTGGTTTGTGTTCTAAAAAAATAAACAGAATAATCTAAATCAGGGATTTAAATTATATTCGCACAAAAAAATTGTGCAGAAAATGGTGCCAAAGCGAATCATATAGGTACTGTCGTTTGTTTTCGTATTTTTTTTACATCAGGAATACGAGAACATAACTAACAGAATTATTATTTCTAAACACTCTTCACAAAACGAACGTTTTTAAGTGTTCCGGAATTTTCCTAGATTTCCAATAAAGAACTAATTCAAGCAAACTTTCAAACTAAAAATAGCTCTGGTCCTATTCATAACTTCGAGAGGACTGGAATTGTGCGCAACTGCCCTTATCTCTCCAGTACTAGTTCCGGTGGGTAGGAAGGGGACAGCAGAAATTAGATTGTCTCTGTCACCACGGCCACGTTCCGTTTCCGGTTGCAATGGTTCGTTATTGAATAGGGAATAAAGTAACTTTTACTCGGTGTTGCATTGTTCACTTTGCCGTTGTTATTTGTAACTAACATTTCTAACCATTTGTTTATGATGTTCAATAATGTTTCTATTGAAAGATCAGGTATGATATTTATTACAATAGGTGTGATGTTACGAATGTTTGCTACAGAAATCTTTTGTTTGTTTATGATGTTATGCCTAAGGTGAAATAGATATTATCAGTATTAATGACATTAACTTCTAAATAATGACGTGACTTTTACTATTAAACTTCCGTAAGACAGTCTAAGTGATATAAAATTGGAATAGAAATATGCTTACTCATAGTCATACAAATTTGCATCAAATTTAATAAATTAAACTTTAAGCGCAATACTCTCTTAATCAAAAAAATGGATGGATATTATTGTTGTGACACATGACTCATTGAAAACAACGGCATTCTTATTGGCAATACAAAAGCATACAACAAAACATATGAACAATAATAGAATCAGTATTCATGTTCCAGTAGTTTCGTTTATGATCCATACTAATATTATAAATGCGAAAGTGTGTCTGTCTGTTACCTCTTCACGCTTAAACCGCTGAACCGATTTAGTTGAAATTTGGTATAGAGATAGTTTGAGTACCGGGGAAGGACATAGGGTAGTTTTTATCCCAGAAGTCATCCGCCAGAATTCAGCTAGAAGGGGGTGAAAAGGGGGGGGGGGGTGGAAGTTCGTATGGGGAATCGATAAAAAGTATATTGGATAAAAAAAAAGCTACCCAAATTACCAACTTCACGCAGACGAAGTCGCGGGCAAATGCTAGATAAACATATCCTTCAATCAGAACTCCCCATTTCCTCAAAGCTTCTCGCACTTACTTCAAACTTCATCAATAAACATTGACCAATCACTATTACTGACGGTCCATCAATCAATGCTGTCAGTACGAGGAAAAATTATCACGATTGTCTATTAAGCGTCGGAAAATGTGGTGTTTTCTACTATACCATTATGTGTCGGGCTACATAAAATACTCTACACCCGTCTCTATTGTTTCCCATATAGTTTTGAGTCATTAATGTCATAATATATTGTTTGTCCGCATTTTCGTTAGTCATAATTTGGTTTAAAGGGGCCCACTGACTATCAGTCCGCCGGACGATATCGGCCTGTCAGTTGTTCAGAACTGTCAAATTTTTGTTCTAACTGACAGGCCGATATCGTCCGGCGGACTGATAGTCAGTGGGCTCCTTTAGTAATAGGGTCCCGTTTTTACCCTTTGGGTATTGAACCCTAAAAATATAAGAGAAAAGGTGTACGAATTGTTGAAATTGTCCTGTTCGACCTGTGCCCACTAGTATAAATTTCATTCGATAGCGTGACGTATACGTTAAGTCTCATTTTGTATAGGATTTTGAACAGCGTGCCAAGCGGAACGTTTAGGGAACATTAACAAAAACATTTCTATATGTATATATATCTAGATTTTTCCGGGTTATTTCTGCGAAGCTAGATTTAGCGGAAGAGATGGGGCATAAACTCGAGTCGTCCCATAAAAACGTATGACGAACATAACGCACATTTGCTCCACCGGCTCTACTGTACAGTGAAATCATTATCAGTCACTTGACTTGGTTCGAGTGTCTCTAAAAATAGGCAACGTAAGCTACCGTAAAATGTGCCTCCATTACTCCAAAATTCGAAATTTAATTAAAGTTATTAATAGTATAATAGACTATAATTCATTATTTCATAGAGTAACTTATACTAGAGCGGTACTGTCATAGTAAATTTCGTAACCCCAGTAAATTCACTGCCATCTGTCGACACACTTTAAAACTAAAAAAAAATATTTATAAAAATACGATAAAATGTATTTAAATATGGATAAATGATTTTTTTATTTGCATTAATTATTTTTATATGATTTTGACCCATGTTCTTTCACTGGTATGCGTTAAAATTATAAATAACAAACGAAACAGTCAACGCCCTCTATACGAGTGTAGGCCAAAACTAGTGGCGCCATCTGATCGAGAATCAAATTTTCGTGATTTTCGAGGCACGTTTTTTTCTTAGACTGTATCCATCTATTACGGAGTTATATCTATCTTTGATTATTTTAATTTTGTATGTGGCTATTTTTTCACTTTGTAGTTTTTCCTCAGTCACCCGCTGACCACGAACGCTGTAAAGGGTTCGAAACGTCGGGATGTATTATAAATTTAATATACGCGATATAAACCGTTTTCATAGTTTTATATTTCATTAGTAACTATCGCGGTAACCGAAGACAATATCATATCCTCTAAAGTTTGTCATGATGTCATCGACTCATCGTAACATCATTATGTCAAGGTAGACCAGCTTATTTAGTAATTACCAATGTAAAAATGTAATAAATAAAAATAATGATTCCAATTTATTTGCATTGTAAATCACGACAGTGTTTATAATAGGAATCGAACATTGCTTTACTTATGACTTTACATTAAAAGAATATATCAAGGAAACATCTAGGGCGTTTAAAAAATCGCTGTACTTTTGCTTCGTTCGCGGCTTGTTCAGAGATAAAGTGCTGTCAGTGACAGGTCTGTGGCTGGTCCCGGTTGGTATAAAAACGTATTTTATTTAAAGTGACTATAGTTTTCGTGTGCGATATGGGCGGTGATGTGGTCGAGGCCGGATTTGATGCTAATCTCAATGCTACTAGGCGTAGGGCGTTATTATGTTACGAATTTACGATTATAAGTACGTTAGCAGAAAATACTTTAATCATTGGTTTTCAACCAAGGTACCAAGTTGCGGCATTTTTAACTGTTGCGGAATCTATTAGCGATAAAACTAGAATCTTAATATGAATTAAAATTACAAGAAATATACAACTTTAGAATATCGAAAATTGCATAAATGTGCGTAGCATGTATGTATACAGGGTCAGATATCCCACCCTAATAGGGAACATTACGCAAAACTCTACTTAGAGGGCATCACTAGCACAATCACAGGGCCTACCGCGAAACAGGAATATCTAAAGTTCGGTTTCTGCCTCTCTGTCACTCTTGTATATTCGATCAATAAAGAGGCAGATAACAAAATTTTGATTTTCGCGTTTCGCGGTAGGCCTTGTGATTGTGCTAGTGACGCTCTCTAAGTTATATTTGCGTAATGTCATAGTGAAAACTTGTCAAAAAACTGTTTAAGGCATATAGTATGTATATGTGACTCTATGGTTTAGCGTGTGCACGAGTGCTGCACTCTGGCAGCAGAACATCGCAGTAATTAATACTCCCTATTGTCCTGCAATCAACTTGCTGCATAATGCCGATTTTACACAGGGGCAGAATAGTGAGTAGTGAGGCAGAATAGTAGGGCCGAACAATTAGCAAAGAAAGACAGTTGAAGTTGAAACGTAGGTCAGTCAACTAGTACAGATTCCAACCCACGGCCACGCTTTCCGCAATAATATTTTGTACCTAGCGCGCAACGCGCAACTATAAGCCTGTGCCACATATTGCAGGTTGCTAAATTTTTCATGTCCGTTTTAAAGCACGTCTTCTCCCTCTAAAGCGGAATAAACCCGGTTTAAGAATAAACCCGGTTGAAGAATAAACGGGCAGTTAAAACGTGGGTGTGGGTAGTTAACGAGCGCTTCTCCACACAAACATAGACCCCATTTTCCTCTCTGGATATTAACATTATAGAAAATATTTATTTTTACACAATTCGATGACCCAATAACCATAGCCATGCCCCTTAATTTGACTTTTTTTGGTTATTTAATCATCATAAGAAAGAAGAAGAAGAAGAAGCGATAAAAATTGCGAAAATATTTTTTGACACCTTACTCTTCCAGTTGTGGTTGATATACATCACAGGAGATTGTGTAAAAATATTTTGTATAATATTAATATCCAAAGCGGAAAATGGTGACATTTGTATGGAGATGCGGCCATTCATTCCTCTTAATAATAAACGGACAGTTAACTGAGTAAAAACTCTTAACTGTTGTGCTTCCTCCGAAAACAACTTTGCGTTTATATGTCTTTGGGGGTAACGATAGGTACTGATATACAGAAAGTTGGCGGCTGAAGAATTATTTATGGAGGCGTTGAATTATTCAAGGAAGAGAATTGAAAGGTACTTTAATTCGTTCATTTATTTTTCGTTAGAATTTGGGCGTAGACTAAAAATAAGTTCATAAATGTATTTTATCGTTAGAATGTAAATATATTGTATATGATAGGTGCACGAATCATTACTGGTTAATAGATATTTTACCTTTTTAAACAGGAGTAACGTTTTATTCCGATAACCTGTGAAAATCTCGCAACTACCTTATATGCTGGCGCTGGTCAGTCATTGTCATTCAATAGTCTTTGCTATAATTTGAATAAACGAATTATATCAAAACATTAATGGTTGTTTAAAAGTTGGCATAACATCATCCCCGTACAAAATTTGTTTGTTCTAAATAGGGAACAAATCAAATTATTTTATGTTTTTTTATTTGTGTTTTTTAAGTAGTCACACTACTATATATAAATTATAAACTTAAATAGATAACATACACTAAAGAAAAAGTGACCAAGTCCACCGGTCCGGTGGCCGAGGCGGGAAACCCCCTGCCTCCCGCTCCCCGCCTCGGCCACCGGTGGACTTGGTCACTTTTTCTTTAGTGTATGGTATCTATCTATTTCAGTTTGTTCTTTGTTCGTTGTGGATGACAAGGCCTCCGAAATGACGTTTTTTCGATTTTCCACTTGCGGGTAACTTGTCCCGCAAGACTCACATTTGTTTCGACGTAGTGTAACGGACTGTGGTGGTTTCAAACTAGTTTTGTCGTAACACTTCGCTTGTGTTCAGTTCTTGGGTTATAGAACTGGAGCTCTAGGTTAAGCTAGTAATGCTAGTACTATTGACTTACTTAACTTAGTTACTTTGAGGGTTGACAGACCAATAGGCTCAGAAAGTGTCGTTGTTGTACGAGTTAAGCCGTAGATATTTTGCGGTGGTATGACGTCATTAAAAATAATTCTAAACGATGGTAGGTATGTGATGAATTTCAATTAATGTTAAAGTTACATTTTTGGTGTTTTTTGTGATGAATTTCAATGAATGTTAAAGTTACATTTTTGGTGGTTTTTTGTGATGAATTTCAATGAATGTTAAAGTTACATTTTGCGTGGTTTTTTGTGATGAATTTCAATGAATGTTAAAGTTACATTTTTGGTGGATTTTTGTGATGAATTTCAATGAATGTTAAAGTTACATTTTTCGTGGTTTTTTGTGATGAATTTCAATGAATGTTAAAGTTACATTTTTTGTGGTTTTTTGTTATGAATTTCAATGAATGTTAAAGTTACATTTTTGGTGGTTTTTTGTGATGAATTTAATTGAATGTTAAAGTTACATTTTTGGTGGTTTTTAAGCAGTAACGTATTCTTTTAGATCGATACAGCGGCCGTTAATACGAGCGTAGATGAAACGGATCCAGTTCTCATTTAGCGAAATTGTTACGTTATATTGTTTAATGTCAGATATAGTAATTTATTACTGTCTGGCACATATGTATGATACATAAATCAACATTTTGACAGCTGGTCGGGCACATCTAAAAATGACAATCCTAGAAATTTGTATTCTTTTAGATTAGATGTAGATGAAACAAAAGTCTTCATAGGTAATGAATGATAAAGAAGACATTTTAACAATTACTGAGGTAAAATTGTAAACCATTAGAGCTAAGCTTATAACATCAATTATTGTAAACTACGAGTGTTTTATAATACACATAATTTGTCTGCAACGGTCTTAATTAAGTTCTTTTATTCTATTTCAAATTAGTGCTTAAAGTGTCTTGTGTCGGAATAAATGAAATGTTCCTTTTAATGGACATTAAATTTGAAAATGAGCAACGCCTTCGGTTTAGCCATTCAATAGATATATAATGAATTTTTAACCTTATAGGTATGCTCAAGTTGCCAACTTGAAATTCTCTATTTTTCCCTCAGAAAATTGCAATTGCAACGTCATCATTCTAATGGTACTGGTTCGTCGTTGCTGACCAAAAACGAAAGAAATTGCAACATGCAATCTCTTAGTGTCGTGTTGATTTTAGGTGCTATTTCTGAAGTAATAAATGATACGTAGTTATGGCAATCCGATTTAACTTTAACTGCGTGGGTATCTATTGTCCTTTTAATAGTCGAGCTTAATTATTATTACAGGTAAATTTTTTAAACTTTACTAGCCTAAAGACGAACAGTTCACCTTAATTGCTACTGTTCCTTAATCGCGTATAATTAATGTTTTATACTGTATGTATTAAAATAGTATAAGTTTACAAATGAAATAACTTCACAGTATAGGTATAATATCGGTTTAGTTTCGAAGGTTCTCTTAAGGGGCCCACTGACTATCACAGTCCGCCGGACGCTATCGGCCTGTCAGATAGAACAAAATTTTTACAGATCCGAACAACTGATTAGTCGGAGAAGAAACAAAATTTCGTGATAGTCAAAGTGCCCTTATTCTCGTACCGTCCGGATTATAGCGATCACCGGATAAGCGAAGTTCTACTGTGAATCCTACCAATCGTGTTACTTTTACTATGTACAGTCAGCAAAACTATTCGCTTAGCACCTCTACACACAAATATGTATGATGTATGCTGTGTATGGGGTGCTAAGCTAATAGTTTAGTAGTAGTAGTAGTAAGAAACTCTTTATTGTACAAATATACACATTAAAAATTACATGGTACAAATAATAAGATGTACAAAGGCGAACTTATCCCTTTGAGGGATCTCTTCCAGTTAACCTTTGAGTAGATGAGAGGAGAAAGTGAAAAGAGGGTGACAAATGTAGCAAAATGTACAACAAGGTACCAGAAAGATAAAGGATATAAATACATACAAAATTAATAGGATAAACATATAATATATTACACAAAAAGGAATGGGGAAAATACACTAAAAATTGGAAAGAAGTAGAAAAATATAAAGCAACATACAATACAAATATAGGCACATTAGTCAATCAGATAACCACAGCTTTTTTAACCTCTCCTTGAACGACGCAAGCGATTGCGCCTGTCTGAGCGAAATTGGCAGCTCATTCCACAGCTTCACTGAACGCACTGCGAAGGACTTGTTGTATCCACGAGATTTGTGAGAGGGGATGGCAAGTGATAAATTCGCGCTAGTACGGAGACGGTGGCCACTGCCTTCAGCCAGAAATTGAAATTTTTGAGAGAGGTATACAGGAGAAGAAGGTGTAAAAAGAACATTGAAGAGAAGAGAAAGAGTGTGAAGATCTCTGCGGCGGCGGATTGGAAGCCAATTGAGTTTATGACGGTAGTAAGATACATGATCGTACTTCCGTAGGCCGAAAATGAATCTTATACAGACATTCTGTAAGCGCTCTAACTTGTCCAAGAGTTCTTCTGTCATGTCAAGATTCACAGCGTCGCTGTAGTCGAGTAAAGGCAGTAACAGAGAGCGAGCGAGCATGGCTTTGGTGTCAAGTGGAAAAAAAGTTCTGCAGGCGCCTTAAAGAATGGAGCGATCCAAACAGCTTTCTGCTTAATTCAGTGACATGAGGCGCCCAGGAAAGTGTCTGATCCATGTAGTTTAGCTGACTGTAAGTACCTACTTACATTCAGAAATCCAAAAATCCTATAAACATCGTAACGAAAGTGGCACGGTTTGTTTGTAACCAGCGGAGCGGAGAAGAGATAGGGATTATAACAAATGCTATTTGTTGATTCCCGCACGTCTCCTTTCATCTCCACCTCAGTGAAAATGCAGCCTGATGCGGATCCCCGCAGCGCTCCCTTGTGCGACCGAGACGGCGCATTGCACGTATATATCGTTGTTCCGCTCGCACACCGGAGCGGCGTGCGGATTCGCAATGAAATGAAGACCAGCTTTTGACGGCAAAAGGATTAACAGTTTCAAAGTCCCGGAATTCTTCTAGTAAAACTTTAACAATGCGGTAAAGGTGCGGGGCGCGCGAAGCATACCGCTCGGAAACTATTCCGGCTATTTAGTGCTCCAAGGGGCTTGGGATGACAAACTGTTTAAGACACTGCGCAATTTACTTAAGTGTTGCTCTTAACGGGCCACCGGTGGCGTTATTCGTTTTAATCTGTCATTTTGACTTGCGCAGCGTACTACGTAGGCGAACAACACGCGAACGCGAAGCGAAGCGATGCGGCGCGGGGTGAATGGTTGCGTTCACATTTGTTGGTGAGCGCAAGCCACTCGCTGTTACACAATAGTCACGCGCTCACCAACAATGGGCACGCGCACGCATAAAAGGAACAAAGGCTTTTGTTAAAAAGATTAGGGTCTTTGGCGAAAAAATCATTTGAGAAGATGCAGACTATACAGTCAGTGTTAATTATCCACTCGCCAATTTGATAGTTACGAGGCTAGTGGAGCACCGCTTCTCTATAATTATAAACGTAGTCCTCATTTTCCTTTCTGGATACGGACATTATAGAAAATATTTCTCATAATTTAAAGTAAATTGACCATGGCTATACCCCTTCGTTTGATTTTTTTGATTAAAATTTGTATGGACGCAACAAAAGTATTATTTAACCTTTTCGACGGCACTGACGCATATATCCGCACCGTAGGTCCAACGCCAAAGACGGATTAATCCGTCACAGACCACAGAGCAACATACACAGGTGCATATGCATAGTCACAGAATAAGTAATAAGTACTACCGTACAGAAAGGACACTTCCTACAAACCCGAAGTTTGACAGCGATTCAGGGTCGAATCATGCTGTCCCTTTCTAATGTATGGCATCTATCCCTTTCGGCTATTTAGGGTTGTCAAAATTCAATTCATTATCTTATCTGTGGTCGTGCACGCTAAGGGACGTCAAGTTGTGCCAACCCTGGAGATCTCTTCCTTGAGATATATGTATACTGTACGCTTAAACTTCATCTACATTTCATCATACACGTAAGTACCTATACATTTGAGTAACTCACCTAATTAACTTATTAATTAAAACAGCATCAACTATGACTCAGCAAATGTTTGTTTGCAGTTTTGCACTAAAATTGTAAACAATGAAAAGAAAATGAATTCACATATTATTGTATTTATGTATGGGAAATTAAAAACGAAAGTAGTTTCACTTCATATTACGTGACGTAACAAATAAAATTTACTTATAAACTTTACACCACTAAATATTATGATTTTCTTATTGAAAATGTACATTTGCCATGTATGTAATTTCAGTAACTAATTGCCCAGATTGTAGAACAATAGGTACCCGTACAATATGAGCTTGCCATTCTTAAATGCGGCGTTACCCAGAAACGATACTCACCTAACGTATTAATTTACGTAAGTTTGAAATAGCTACGAAAACCTCTTTGATCTCTAATAATAACTTATAGCTAACACTGTTAAAACCTATACATATTATTATAAATGCGTGACGTAACTCTCTGGTTGGTAGATCGGTAGCTGTGTTTGCTGTTTTTGCGCAAATATAAGACAGATCCTGACTGACATGATTATATTCAAAAGTAATTTAGTCCTTGGCAGACACAAGATATATTAAAAGTTAAGTCTGTCATAAACTTTAAGAATTCTACCTTCATGCATAACTATTTGCGAAAATTAGCACATATAATCTAATACGCCCCTGCAAACTGCATCAACAAACCCAGTATATATAGATTTATCGTCGTCACAGCACATCAGGCGTTACAATATCTGGCGTGGCAAACTCGAGATTACTCTCTGATAACGCTACTAGTTACACCGCATTTTTTACATCACTAGCACGCGTTCCATTTTCGAAAATACAACGGCGGGAATATGGTGACAGTGTTTTTTTTAATCGTGCATCATGACTAAGGTTTTTGAGAGTTTGAACGTGTTCCTCCTAGAGCCATCGAAGTGCTGCATTACTGTTGATAGATTAAAGCAATTTTGTCTATGCCGTAACAGGAATGAGGTAATTTTCTTCTTAAATCAGTTATGACAAAGGAAACTGTATCGTTGTAGATAATCAAATTCTGAAACATTGTTGAAATGATTTCAAACTGTGTCGTTATACTGAAAGTAGGTATCGCTTCTCCTCTTGATTGTATTATCTTTCTTTGTTTCAATTCAGTTCTGAATTCAATATTGAGGAAATAGTAAACAGTGTTTGCAATTGTATATTTGATGCGTCCAAAAGCGTTAAAGATGATAATAAAATGAATTCTAGTTTTCAATAAACTGTTCAAACAAAGTGTTATTTTGCAGTTTTTAATAGGAAAAGTGTGATATAACTGCGAACGGATATTTTTCACGGAATAGTTGAAGTAAACACAAAACAGGATTATAATGATATAATTTAATGTAAGGATTTAACATTGGTTTAATCGAAAATCGCTTCTGTAAGCAAACAATATTAGGACATCATTTTCATTAGGTACTACTCTTTCTTGAGATACTGTCCGAACCGAACATCTGTCTTCGTTCATAGACTTTTAAGTTTATATATAAAGTTAGGGGTTCAGCATTGACATCTGTCAATTGAGTATGGTTTCTTGTTAAAGTGGGTGTAAAAACAATTGCCGCTCGCATTCCTCTGGACCCGCGCAGCTGACAGCGTGACAGATGAACAGCTGTCACTGTTATCATACTGTAACTGGTTTAGACTTTAGGCTGGTTCTTGTCAAACAAAAACGTAAAATTAACCGCTTTCAATATTTAAATTATATTTGTAATAAACACAAGTCTCAGTGATAAAGACATATGAATTAAAAATAAAATATTGTTGATTTGATAGGTACGACGACGAAAATCAATTTCTGCAACAAAGACGCTGTACCTTTCCAACTTTTTAGTGTTTTTTTATTTTAAATAATTAAATACATATATATGAACATATTTTGCTGTAGGTACTTGGTTTGACTACACCTTGGAACCGTCTACCACCTGCAACATTCCACTAACCCGGGGTTAACTGGTAAAACCTGGAGTTATCATGGTTACCAGTAAAATTTGACGCTGGGTTAATGGTTTACCTGCTTAACCTCGGGTTAGTGGGATAGTGAAAGTGGGCCTAAAGTTACCAATTCTCTGTGGTATCCTAATAATTGCGAGTACAGAATATGTTTTAAGATAGGTACTTCCTTCAAAAGACCTTTAAATTTTCTCCGACACATTCGATCAGGTACAAACTAACTTATCTGAATTTACCAATGTAATACTTATCGAAATAGCAATAAGGTCGGATTTAGTACAGCAGGGAGAAATGCACAAGCACTCGATAAAACTGATAAGAGTTATCGCAGAATCGAATGATAACGGACCGAAGATTAACCGATATCTAGAGATTCCTCTTACGCTTCGAACGCAAACTTGTTCTACTTTTACCGTTTACTTTAAGTCAACTGGTAAATTCATAAAGCTATAGCTAGCAAAAAGAAAAACCGCAGCACAGATTAATAAATAGTTACTACGTAACAGATACATCATTCCCATACAAAAGCGAAAATACCTACGCTATAATAGCCTACAAAATCTTAATAATAATACCTGCTGCTCAGGACGAGAAGAAATGTACCATAAGTATGCGCACAAAGAGTCGAGACTGCGTTTGCTCGCCGTGCGAGTCACGTGCCAACGCGTCATCGTAAGAATGCGCTAGGGTTGTAAGTAGGTAATGTAGGTATATACCTATGATGATTATTGTAATAAAACGAATGTTGCGAATCAACCTTTTTTTTTTATTAGTCAATCAAATATGTTTTAGTTTTATATAATGATTTATAATTCTTTCCCCTCTCGGAATTCTCTGTTAGGTATTAAATTGTATCGTTGAAAATATCGTAAATCGCGTAAATAATTTTAATAAATAATCATTTTACACCCATCTACTGCACAATAATTACGTGGTTTCGGCATTTCAAAGCGTAAGCGCGGGAAACGTGCGGTGCAGTGCGGTGCAAGCGCTCAGGCGGGCGTTCGGCGGCCCTCTGTCGGTTGTATCGTCGACGATACGCCGAGCGGTAGGCATGTAGCGCGTGGCCTTGAGCGAGTGACGGAGGCCTGACCGCAGCCAAATAACACTAGGCTCTACTCATAGTGTTGTGTTCCTGCCGGTGAGTAAGGTTGCCATAGCTCAGTGAGGGTGCGGAGTGTTAGGGTCGGCAACGCGCATGTAACACCTCTGGAGTTGCAGGCGTCCATAGGCTACGGAGACTGCTTAACATCAGGCGGGCCGTATATTTGTTTGCCACCGAAGTATGTACTCCGCACCCTCGTTGAGCTCTGGAAACCTTTCTCACCGGCAGGAACACAACACTATGAGTAGGGTCTAGTGTTATTTGGCTGCGGTTTTTTGTAAGGTGGAGGTACTTCGCCAGTTGGGCTCTGCTCTAGATCTGGTATGACATCCGCTGTGTCGTGCCCTACCACACAAAGCGAGATGACATTCACAGTGCCCATACCTCTCTTTTCGACGTATTTTAAAGGCATACCCGCGTCCAGGAAGTAGTTTAAGGACATACCCGGGTCCAAATGCTATAATATTTGATGCTTATGGCGGCGCTTCCACACTCTGTCGTTTGCCAAGTCGGAACAAAGTTAGCTTATTCGAACTCTAGCTTTCTAAGGCATCATTGTGTTCCTTAGACTGGCTCAGACGGTTCGCGAATTTCGCGTTCGCCTCACTTTCGCGCTAAAAATTTTTAATCTTTTCTTTAAGAACTACAACTTGTTACTTGTTCTTTCCTACACTTAGTTTAGCTCAAAAAGTTCAGCTTAGCTAAAGTTCTATTTATATAGTTACAAACTCTCAGTTTTAATTCCAAACCCGTCCATTCATGAACCCCTACTCATAACTGTAATTTGCAAAAAAGCGTCCACTCCCAGGAAATGAAGTCCTCGTCAGATTCTCTTTTTATTTTTTAATTAGACTTGCCAGGCGGGCTGGAATTGGACTCTAATTTAGTCTGTGGTTAAGTTTTCTTTTTAAATATGACACGGCGGGACCATCATTTAGTTTAAATTGAACAGATGTAGGTACATAGATATAAATCTGTCTGTGGCATAGTAGCTCCAAAGTGCGTGAACTAATGGGAGTATGTTTTCTCTTAAGAATTCCTGTTACACCCGCGATGGATCTTATGCAGGTTTTGATTCACTGGATGGCAATGTTATTATTTTGCCGGGGGTTTTAAGTTTAGATCTTATGGCTGACTTTCTGCTGAGGCGAACATGAGCGGAGATGAGAGGAGACGTGCGGGAATCAACCGATAGCGATGGTTGTAATCCTCATTTCTTCTCTGCTTCTCTGGATAACAACCAATGGTATTGGTTGATTCCCGCACGGCTCCTCAGTATCTCTGCTCATCTCCGCTACAGTGAAAAGGCAGTCTAAGACCTATATTCTTCTAGATACAGCTGTTAAATTACCCATATTCATTGCTCTCCAGTCTCCCCCAAAACGGTTACTTCATAAAACAATACTAGTTTTACAATTGTCGTAAAAGTTTTACCTGGCAACAGCTCAGCTTTAGCAGGCGGAAAGGAGCGCGCAGTTTTAAAATGTTTTCTTGAACACGGTTTTACTTACCTTAAAACGACCTATATTTATCTTGTAGTAATTACATTCCTAATTAGACCCTCAAGAAGCTCATAAATATATGTCTGGTTCATATTAAAGATACCTACTCAACGGATAACAAAATAGAATCTTTCATCGTTCGATTTTTACCTTCTCCGTCGGTTTCTAGCGATACGAGGTATTGTTAATTTAATCTAGCTATGCATTCGAACTACCTTTGATTTTACCACAGTGTAAGGACACAAACCGTAACATATCTCTGGCCGAGTAGGCATACACGTTATGTCTAATCCGACGTTAGATTAAAGTCGTATCAGCGCTCTTTCAATTAGCATTTTTGTCATGGTACGAATTAAAAAAATTTCATGGTCGTAAATTTTCTTATTAGCTTTTCTTCGTGTTACGTTTTGTCATATAGTGTGATTAATGATCGACTATATTTTAAATAACTAGACCATCGTAAACAAGATTTTAATGAATAAATATGTAATATGCATATGTAAGCTGAAATTGACTTAATTCAATTCGTTTATTATAGTAGTTTATGTGACTGCTACATAAAGGCATTAAAATACAAGGTGTTTATGAAACGAATGAAACGAGTTTCATAATAGGATCACACGAGTATTTTAATGACTTATTATGTACATTACATACACTGCTTTATCTACATCCATATCATAAACTTCAACAAAACAAAGTAATTTTATACTTACAAATTAATCAAAAGATAAACAAAACGTCAAATGGCGGTAAATGAAAACTTTTTTCATGCATCCGTAGTTTTTTAGGGTTCCGTACCCAAAGGGTAAAAACGGGACCCAATTACTAAGACTCCGCTGTCCGTCTGTCTGTCACCAGGCTGTATCTCATGAACCGTCATAGCTAGACAAATGAAATTTTCACAGATGATGTATTTCTGTTGCCGCTATAACAACAAATACTAAAACGTACGAAACCCTCGGTGCGCGAGTCCGAATCGCACTTGGCCTGTTTTTTTAAATTGAGAGACAAACTAGAATCGGGGTCGACTGCCATATCGTTCGATATCAAGTAACATATGCGAGATACGTCAAAATTGTTTGCGACTGACATTTCATTTCGAATAAAACGTCATCTCGACTGATATTAGAATAGAGGTCAAATCAAATTCCTTTGTTTCTCAGATGTTCTTTAATGTAATTAAAAGTAAAATTTAAAATATAAATAAGGGTTTTTATTATTTTCCAAAAATATTTTTTGACTGGGGTCCGTGGAATTGTCCGTAACTGCAATAATTTTTAGAAACCCTAGGTTAGACGGACTACTCTTTACATACGTACCTACTCTGGTTAGCCTCAGGTTAGACGGACTAGTCTACTCTCTACAAACGTACAGTCGAAGGCAAAAATACCGATCCAGTCAATTGGCTCAAAAATATGTGAACACGACTTTATTGTCTAAGGTGTAAGAGCGTACACATATTTTTGAAACTTTGGGAATGTATATATATTTATGCCCTTGACTGTACTCTAGTTAGCCTAGGTTGAAGTATAAAACACGAAAGAACTCCCGTCTGACCCAGTTCTGGCGTACTTTACGAGCTCCTCTCGATTAAATCAATCGTATACCGTTCGTGAGCGATGTAAAACACACGGGTTTTATGTTTTTGTATTTACCTTTATGTGTGTGCTTTGTGTTCACTGTTAGCGCATTTATTGATACCTTCATAACATTTAGGTATCATCAATTAATTTTTAACAAGCAGAAACGTCTGCGATCGATGCTATTAAGCTTAGAATAAATTTAAAAAAATAATTTAGAATGGGTAGCACATCGTAACTGGTGAATTTCCAATATAACTTGGAACTCCGGTGGCCGTTTAAGAAGTGTAACACTCTTACGGTAGATGTCGCTAGGGTCCCCTAGACCCATATAGTGGGAAGATTTGCTGACTATGGATGAGGTCTTGGTGGCTCAGTTGGCAGAGCGCTGGAGTCCAGAGGCCGTGAGTTCAAGTCTCACCCAAGGCAGTAATTTTTCCACTTTTAAATTTAGGTATCATATTAAATTACTTAGATTACGTTCTTATTCTAAAATGACAAGCTGAAATAACATGAAATTTGGCATGAACATTTAAGTAACATACATATATTATACATAGTCACTACGCAGAGTATAAACGGCGGTGGTTAAAATTTCACCCTGTATAGGTATACCTAAATATATGGGCATTTTCACTTAAAAGTGTACCATTTACTTTCTTTCGGAAATCCATCAACTTTTGGGTTATTTTTACTCAGAATCACGAGGACTATCGATTTGAAAAGAAGAAAAAAATATGTTCCACAAAAGTGTCGGTTTTGTAACGCATTTTCACATACATTTTGTATGGACCGTTACAAAACTGACACCCAAAATTTGTATGAAAAACTGGGGACAATTTTTTTTTTGTCTCATTCATAAGTACTCATGATTCTGAATCTAAATAACCCAAAATTTGATGGTTTTTTGAAAAAAAGTAAATGGTATCATTTTTTCCGAAAACCCCAAAATATATATTTTGATATTTTCATTTTTAGTTTTAAACCTGTGTCGATAGATGGCAGTAAATTTAATGTGACCACAAAATACAGTAACCCTATTATCCTATATATATTCTGGTTTTACCTTACCGTCATCTATTTTTTCTTTTAATTTAAGCTATTAAATAAATCTTTGTAATTACCATGTATGCTGTGGAAATGAATAAAGTGTTCTATCTATCTTCTTTAACTAACCTTGTGTGTTCACAAGTATACCAACAACTATTAACCATATATGAACCTTAACCTTTCGTTACAAGGCTCACAATTGTCAGTTACCTGTGTGATGTTACCTCCGATCATTTATATGCGTACTGTCAGATGCTACTGGCGACCTTCGGTATTGTAAGAAATACAGTACTGTGTGTAGTGCAAATAAAACACTTGCGTGTATGTAGATTACTTCACACTTTCAATATTCTATTATATAAACACTTTATAGGTACTTAGTTTCTTAATACATCATACTACCACGTGGAGCATTTTGTCGGCCATTGTAACAATTATCCTTAATCTATTAGAAATAACAGGAAGTTAATAGTTTATTAGTCAAATAAATGTATCCGTTTTCTTAGTAATCGTCTAAGGAATCAACACTAATTGAGATACGTTCTTATTCTCAATATTGATTTGACTTTGTGATGAATTTATTTTGCTATTGATATTTGATTATGACTTTTATGTATTGACATTTGTATAAATAGTTACGATCATTATATAAATTCGTATACCTACTAAGATTAGCTTAAAATAATGTCAAATTAATGACATTTTCAACTAAAAGGTACCACATTGTCGGTTGTCAATAAGGTTGATTTTAAATTGTAGCTTAATGGAAATAGCGCCTTATTGACAACCGACAATAAGTACGCTTTTGGTTGAAAATAGCACATATAATGTAATATTATGAAATAAATAAATCTAAATCTATTGTAATTTAACATGCTCATATAAATTATAATTGTAGAGGTTTAAATACTTACATCCATTGAACATACCTGCTCTTATATTTATCTGTGTTTTATATAAATGAATAGAGAGGCGATTTGCAACTGTATCTTCTTTTAACCCGTTACAATTAAGTTTGTGTTACTTATTTAATTTTGTGGATACCGTTATGTATATAAATTTCCATAAACTAATGAAATAAAATTATGAAAACGGATTGTATCGCGTATATTGAATTTATAATACATTCCGACGTTTCGAACCCTTTACAGCGTTCGTGGTCAACGGGTGACTGAGGAAAAATTACAAAGTAACTATCGCGGTAACCGAAGACAATATTATTTCCATAAACTAACTTATTAATGCATTTTGGTATTCGCTGCGACCAATTAAAAGGCGACACTCAATTTACAGTACCATTATTTCACACGTTAATTCGTATCCAATCAGCAACCCAATATTTGTACAACCTTAATACTGGGTGTATTTTTTTATGTCATACAAGATATATTTACACAATTGTACTCATTTCTCTACTATAGCAGCAACTATGAAATCACACAAAAAAATCTGGGTTCCTTCGTGTCGATTGTCAAATTGATCTTCTTTAATATGGGCCACCATTTTTTTTGAGATTTCAGGGTTGCTTTCATAACAAAAGTTGCTCATAATAATAGGTATACACAGTCGCGTGTATAATATCTTATATCACATAAACAATTGGACCTAATCATCAGCGGGGAAATGCCGCCAGCATCCATTGCATTGTACCAAACAATCAAGGGCCTATTTTAGATTTAAGCTAGTTATTAATTTCGTTTACGTAGTACTACTGTATATATCTTGTATGTAAATAAATTTGTGAATATTGGACCTTGAATTATTGAGAAAATACCACTTGACATAAAAATTGTCAGAAGTGCGTTTGGTAGCCCAGCGGTGAGACGGGCGACTTCTAATGCGGAGGTCACGGGTTCGAACCCCGGCTCTTGAATACCGATAAGTTTTTCAGAACAGTCTAACATTTGATAAAAAAACTGTTATTTTTAATATGGTAATTGTCGATTTAGTGACAAACACTAAATCGTCAAATACCAGTATCTCATAATATAAACGATATTGATAAACCCAGTACGTGACTAAAACGCAATATTTAAAATCTTATACTTACACGTGTCTTTTAACTCGATCGACAACAGTCAAACATAACTAAAAAAAACCTCCAAAACAGTGAGAGTGCAATGAAACGAGTGTTACGAAATTACAAGATGGCGCCACATACTGGATAAACCATTAGCGGCGGATCTATAGATCGTGATCCATAGATCATGGTGTCGTCATCGCCGCGCGCGCAGGCGCGCTCGCAACATGACGTCGACCCAGAAAGAATAAAAGCCTACTCTGTGAGTATTTGTGCTGTTAGCAATTGTTTGTATATTTTTATGCAGCTTATGAATGAAAATGGAACAACTTTCTATAGGTTGTTATGAGTTTTTGCATAATGCAGTATGAAAGTTTGTTTCTAAATTTAACTGGGTTATGAACTGGACTAATGAAAGCAAACTGTGCCATAAATAGAGCAATAATATGAACCATTTTGGTGTGCAATTCACGGGATTTGTTTTAATTTTAATGCTGGCGTTATACAAACGCTAGCAGCCATAAATTATGTAGATAAATTGCTTGTTTTGCTTGCATTTAACGTGTCCGAGCTTTATCCAATCATATGAAAATTGTATTTAAACGCTTTAAATTTTGGAAATGAATTTATAACATTGCATGTTGACCAATATGGCAGTGACATCGGTGTAGCCTTAAATATATGAAGCGCTGGTGGCCTACGGTAAGAGCATGCGACTTTCAATCCAGAGGTCGCGGGTTCAAACCCCGGCTCGTACCAATGAATTTTTCGGAACGTACGAAATATCATTTGATATTTACCAGTCGCTTTTCGGTGAAGGAAAACATCGTGATGAAACCGGACTAATCCCAACAAGGCCTAGTTTCCCCTCTGGGTTGGAAGGTCAGAGAAGGCAGTCGCTTTCGTAATACCTAACTAGCGCCTAAGCCGATTCTCGGGATTAGTTGCCAAGCGGACCCCAGGCTCCCATGAGCCGTGGAAAAATGCCGGGATAACGCGAGGAAGACCGGTGTAGCCTTAAAATTATGGTTCCTGATGGAAACAACTGCAACAGGACAAAATGACAAATTAGGACTCGGTTTTAAACAAGTGCGAGTCTAACTCGCCCACCGAGGGTTCCGTACTTTTTAGTATTTGTTGTTATAGCGGCAACAGAAATACATCATCTGTGAAAATTTCCACTGTCTAGCTATCACGGTTCATGAAATACAACCTGGTGACAAACAGACGGACAGTGGAGTCTTAATAGGGTCCCGTTTTTACCAGTGATTCCATAAGTTTTCAGTGAAAAACAATTTTTAAAATATCACGTCCATTTGGAATTAAGTTGTCCAGTTGTTTTTATATCGAGCTAATTAAAATTACACGCATGTCGTCTCCGAACTTTCCATTTCTAATCTAACCAATTTGACATTACTTTCCGTTTCGTCATGGTCACTGACCGATCGATCCTTGAATGTCTAGCAAGCCAATGTCAATATTATTGACAAAGATTAGGGCAGCCGGGCTAGCACATGATTGGCGCGAGAGTATCTCGCCACGACATAGACTACCCAGTACCCGTCCCCCTTTAATTCATACAGTTAGTAAAAGACGGGTAGTCTATCTCGCGGCGAGATACTGTCGCGTCAATCATGTGCTCGGCCTACTGAAGTATTAAAAGTTTGTTAAAATTTTCTTGATATTTCATACTCATATGGCAAAGCATTAGGTACATTATTCATAGCATCCTTGGTACAATGCCTCAAGGGCCTATTTTAAATTTAAGCTAGCTATTAATTTAGTTTAGTAGTATCACGGAAAATTACTCTATATTATATACTAGCTCCTGCTCGCGAAAAGGACTGTGTGGAATGATGATGACATGTCCTTTCTCGGGACCAAAACTATCTCCATAACAAATTTTGTCCAAATCGGTTCCGCTGTTTAAGCGTGAAGATACGGATTATCTGTATTATATTTTTGAACTGATTTTTCTACAAGGTGTATTACGGGAATTACAAAATTCACCCGTGATCCATCATATCAGACTAGATTTTCATTACAAACCTTAACCAATGTTAAGTTAATTAGTAGGTACTTAGGTAATTAAAAAGTTTTCTAGTACCTAAGTACTTTTAACCGTACTTGAAGCTTTTCCTTTACAATTACCTATAGTATGGATGCCAGAAGAGGGGCCGGACCCGGCAGGCCCAGACGGAGATGGTGGGACGACCTAGACACCTCTCTCAACAACTGGCCGGAGGAGGCACTATATCGGGAGTCGTGAAAGACAAGGGGAGAGGCCTTTGCCCAGCAGTGGGACACCATAATAGGCTAGTAAAAAAAATGGACTATGTAACTGGATCTCTTTTCATGTAAAAACAATGCTTTTGTCCAGCTTTAGACTAATGGATCATAAAGTTAAGTGGATAGACAATATATTAAGGTTCAAATCGCATCACATCTAGAAAAATAATCCGGTTTGCCTGTGTTATATAAGTTTGGCTGGAATTATGGACCTTTTAATGGGTGATTTGGATGGTTATTAGAGTTAAGCCTTACAAGGCAGAGGGGAATATATTCATACCGTGATTTTGGACATTATTTCAATGTCGTAGAGTTTAATTTGGTGTAATTTCAGACTCACTTATACTGTTTAAGGGATAAAGGCCAATATTCAGGCTATAATGAAAGCGCGAATTTTATATTTAATTAATTACATGTCGTTTTATGCTCATTACTCATGTAGCATTAAAATTGCCTATTCAAATTGCCTAGTCGTGAGAATCCTCATGATTCATAATCATAAAGTTTGTAATTAATTTTTGTACTTGAAAAGGCCAGGTAAAAACAAAGTTTTCACTTATATTTCATACTTGATACGCGACGTAAATGGATAAAGTTTTTTACTTTTTTTCCGCAATCAGAGCGAAATTATAACTTTTTCTAATTTTACCATTTATGACGAATTCACGGTTTGGTTATACCTGCTATAGTATTGTCTGTATGTCTGTTACCTATTTAAATAGCTCAACCAATTTATGTACAGTCGCCATCAGATATATCGGAGCGGCCAAGGTGCTCACAAACGCCTCTATTGTCAAGGCGTTAAAGTTCGTGTTAAGATATTTTTGAGCACCCTTATCTGATGGCGACTGTAGATGAAATTTGGTATATTACAGATAGTTTGAAGCCCGGGAAGTACATAGGATAGTTTGTATCAATCATCATTATTCATTATCAGCCCACGCAGACGAAGTCACTGCCACAAGCTTGTAGCCATATCTCTGATACCCTCTATAAATCTAAAAAAAACCGGCCAAGTGCGAGTCGGACTCGCCCACCGTAGGGTTTCGTACTTTTTAATATTTGTTATTATATCGGCAACAGAAATACATCATCTGAAAATTTCAACTGTCTAGCTATCACGGTTCATGAGATACAGCCTGGTGACAGACAGACAGACGGACAGACTGATAGCGGAGTCTTAGTAATAGGGTCCCGTTTTTACCCTTTGGGTACGGAACCCTAATGACCGTTAGTAGACAATAATGATAGACCTTACGTGTTTACAATAAAGTTTGAATTGTCTGTTAACTGTTTGGACAACGGCAGGTAATGTATCTTTAGGTATTTAAAAGAATGTAAACAAACCATAATTAAGTATTTTATTGGGCAAGAAAATTCTTGAAGTCAATTAATTTAACTCGATGTGCCAGAATTTAACAGAAGTTTTACTACGTTAAATTACTTAGTCGACGTAACAACGAAGCTGCTGTAATCGTGCTATTTTGTTAAGGCCGTTCCATCGGTTTGCCACTGTCTTTGTCACATTTCGCAAGAAAGAACGGGAAAGAACATACGCGCCAAGTGTCAATTTTGATCGAATTTTGTCGGTTTTTATTTATTTTAATAACGTTACCTTACAATATCGAAATTCTAAAGCTATGAAATTACTATTTATGTTAAGATTGTTCTTTCTTCTTTTTTTGTTTATAGTATCACATAATAAATAACCGAGTAAAGTAGGATTAAAAGTCCGAGTTAGAAGTTAGTTTGGGAATTAATTGTATCGAGCGAAGTGTCATAATTCGTGTATCGGAAGCTATGTTGTTAAAGATAATATAGTCAAGAACTACATATATTTTTTCCACGTCTACGAATATCAACGCCTCTTAGAAAAACATGATCATATAAGGAGATTTTTCGCCTTCTGGCTCAGGGAACCGCCTTAATAGGATTATATCGGGATGATTTTAGTTTAGTAATATTTGCTATTACTTCGCCCTAGTAAAGAACCTAAAACAAGATCGAATATTTAGCCATTTGAGGGTTGATGAAAACATTACACGAATAAATTAAATAAGTTAAAGCCAGAACGATGAGGAACAGATCCAGGCAGTTCTCTATTTGGTTGGTTAACTGATAAATGTCCTTAACCCGGGTATTGTCCTTAAACTACGTCCAAAAGAGAGGTATGGGCACTGTGAATGACATCTCGCTTTGTGTGGTAGGGCACAGGACAGCGGATGTCATTCCCGATCTAGAGCAGAGCCCAACTGGGGAGGTACCTCCACCTTACAGAAAACCGCAGCCAAATAACACTAGACCCTACTAATAGTGTTGTGTTCCTGCCGGTGAGTAAGGTTGCCAGAGCAGAGCTCGAGGGAGAGGAGTGTTAGGGTCGGCAACGCGCATGTAACTCCTCTGGAGTTGCAGGCGTACATACTACGGATACTGCTTAACATCAGGCGGGCCGTATGCTTGTTTGCCACCGACGTAGTATAAAAAAAAAAAGTTGCTAGTACCCGAAAATGTAAACACATTCTTTACATTAATTTAACTACCTAAAGATACAGACTATTTGTATGTTAGAATTTTCACACGGTAACATGATGACATTGATGACCTACCGCTAATCTAAACATGTGCATGTGTATGACAATTATGTCATAATTCATAATCATGACGGAACTAGTTAAATTGCAAATTATTTAACAAAATCAATCTGCTGATTATGAATACCTACGAATAAATTGTGCTCATCAGCAATTTACACTCCTCGCAAAATATAGGTATAAAGTCGCGCTATATTATAATTATATTGACACTAGCTTCTTCCCGCGACTTCGCCTGCTTGGGATGATGGTGACTGATGAAAACTATCCTATGACCTTGCTCGGGCCTCAAACTATATCTACACTAAATTTCATCAGAATCCGTTCAGCAGTTTAAGCGATAAGAAGGAACAGACAGAAAGACAGACAGCATTTAGAGTTACTTCCGCATTTATAATTTAGTAGGAATTATATTGACATACAAGTTATTGAAGGCAGGGCCTTCCAATTTGTAGCTTATATAAAAAGACTTTTTGCAAATTGAAACGGGTGTAGTCGTGAGCGAAGTCTATAAATAATAATTACAGATTGTTTACCACCCTATTTTTACCAAAACGGACTTGACATAAATAAAGGGTATACATGGAAAGAACATGTCTAGTCACTTTAGTAACATTTTGAGTAATTGCGGTTTTAAAATTTGGAACCATTTCAAAATGTATGGTAATTCTGTGACCAGGTCTTTTTAAACTAAAAGTTGTGTTACATATATTATACAGTGGTAGCAAAAGATATAACTAATAGTTCATTAAGAGCTTTACATTTTGAAATGAAAATCTCATTTTCCGAAAAAAGTGTCTAGACATGTTCTTTCCGTGTACCCTTCAAATATACTTGTTTATTAATATAAATACTTGTTTTATTAGGTAAGGGAGATCAGTCACAATTGAAATTTTTCTTTGAAGCTTATAAGAATTCCTAAGTATGTTGTAAACAGACAATAGTAAAATTCCTCGCCATCGACTGTTTCTTTCACCTGTTTCACACAGTTGTTGAACAATATACTTAGCAGTGAATAATGGATTGTCTTCTAACTAACTGGCTTATTGAAACATTACCATTACGTGATCCGGGTGGGGCCTGAGAGTGAACGATATCGTGCAGACAGATCTGATGATCTACCAGAGCGGTTCACAATTATTTTTATATCACACTTGCTCTTAAAAGGTGTTTTTACACGTAGGCGGTGCGGTCCGTAAATCCTAAATTAAGCCTAGGGCTGTAATGTGTAATGTACGTCCCAAATCAGGCTAAAGTTTAATCTTTTCCCCTTTTGATCAGAGGAATTACATTCTTCTTAATACCAATCGAAACTCGGATAATGTATGAATATAAACAACTAGCTTTTGCCCGCGACTTCGTCTGCGTGGAATTAATAATTTGGGTATCTTAATTCTTAAATAAATCTGCTTTTTAATCCATCCTTTTTTTACCCCCAAATTGGTTCACACTATACATTTCCACCCCATTTTTTACACCCTTAAGAGATGATTTCGGGGATAAAAGTTATTCTATATCCTTTCCCACAGCTCAAACTATCCCCATACCAAGTTTCATCTAAATCGGTTCAGCGGTTATTGATTCCCCATACAAATTTCCACCCCTTTTTCACCCCCTTGAGGGGTGAGTTCTGGGATAAAAAGTATCCTATGTCCTTTCCCGGGACTCAAACTATCTGTATACCAAATTTCAACTAAATTGGTTCAGCGGTTTAAGCGTGAAGAGGTAACACACAGACAGACAGACAGACAGACTTTCGCATTTATAATATTAGTATGGATTAAACACGTGACTTTTTGTAGCATCTGTCATACCGTGGTGTAATAACCTCGTATATCTATTTATTATATAACGTAGTAAGTACCTACAACACAAGCCTCATTGATCTTTGATATGATTTGATATTTATTTATTTATAAAAAATGCCAGTCTATAGGTATGCAAGCCTTTCGATGACACGAGCATTATATGCCCCGCGTTAGCCGCGCCGTGCTAATTCTTATGTTGTTGCGCAAACATATTACAACATTACAACATCCGTTAACACATCGGCTGTCGATCCACGGCACAGGCTTTGCCAAAGCCTCCTTTGAGTCTGAAGTTGAAGAATAGCTCGTTTTTACGTGACTCGGCGCTTAAAAAATTCTGAGTCTTATGTCCTGAGTCGGCAGACCTCGTCGGCGATGGCGGGATAACTTGGACTCCTTTTTGAGAGGCTGGCCAGACAGAGACGAGTGAAAAAAGAGGGGGGAGGCCTTTGCCCAGCAGTGGGACACAGTAGGCTCTGCATAATAATTAATAATAATGTCCTGAGTCGAGTCCTTTGTTGAGTTTTTTTTTAAGAGCAACTCATAGGGACCCGAACATCCAAATAACGACCGTCAATAATTTTATATGTTTCTCCTAAATTACAGAAAATAAATTAGGCGTTATTGTATGATTTGTGTACCTAATCCACAAATTTTACATAAAGACAATGCATTTCGAAATTGTTTGTAAATAAACCGGCCAAGTGCGAGTCGGACTCGCGCACGAAGGGTTCCGTACCATTACGAAAAAAACAGCAAAAAAATCACGTTTGTTGTATGGGAGCCCCATTTAAATATTTATATTATTCTGTTTTTAGTATTTGTTGTTATAGCGGCAACAAAAATACATCATCTGTGAAAATTTCAACTGTCTAGCTATCACGGTTCATGAAATACAGCCTGGTGACAGACAGGCAGAGCGAAGTCTTATTAATAGGGTCCCGTTTTTACCCTTTGGGTACGGAACCCTAAAAAAAACGAGTTCTTTGAAAAGCTGTAGCTTCTAAGCTGAAATAAATGTCATATACTAAGAAAAAGTGACCAAGGAGCCAAAATAAATGTTATATACTAAGAAAAAGTGACTAAGGCCTCCAGAGCCCCAGGCTGGAATGGATTTATATATTAGTGTTTCTACTTGAAATAAAAACAAATTAAAATATTTTCTGAAAATAATTTAATTTGTTCTAATACTTCTAATAAATTTTCTAAGCATTTTTGACGTCTGTCAAACGAAAAAAACTCATATACCTCTCCTGAAAAAAATACGACTGTACGAGAAAGCGGTTACCATTATTTGATATGCTAGTATAGTGCATTGCGCGGGTAAATGTAGTCATAGTTATAATGACCTATGAATTGCACCTTCTCATACAAACGTTGTTCCGCTCTCATTTTAAAACTACGTGATGGATTGTAATGAAACTTTGTACATGCAATGACATGAGGTATATCTAGGTCTGAAATAAATTAGTTTATATAAGCTCCAGTTTATAAAACAAACGAAATATAGCAAAAACAAGTTTTGTATGAGAAACTTAAATTCGCTTTTTTTATATGGTTTCTAAAGCTTCATAAACTAATTACAGACATAGATAGATATACCTTATCCTATTGTAAGTACAAAGTTTCAGAGCAATCTAGCTAGTCGTTTTAAAATGAGAATGGAACTACGTTTGTATGGAGAACCGAGCTTGCCGTAGACCCTTAACAATATTTCGTACCCTTTAGCTTAAATTTGGTACTCCTCGAGCCGTTAGAACGTGATGGAAACCTCCGCTCGTAAGCTAATAACGCATGCTGTGTTGAAGTTAGCTCACTCTGGAGTACGTACGCCGTACGTGTGGTTTTCAAACTTCTTGCATTTTGCAAACTAGAACAACACGTTAGTAGTTAGGACAAGTTTGTCTGGAGAATACGAACTTATGCGCAACAAGGTCCTAAAATACTAAATTAATATAGTAATATACAGACATATATATATAGTTAAAGAGATAGAAAGATTACCGTGTCCGTTTGCCTTTTTGAGACGCCTGGCCAACAAAAAGAGCGTATGTTATAAGGGTTTTTTTGTTGAACATAAAATTACGTAAATAAATCTTGGTAACAGTTTACAATACAACAATTCACCTAGCCTCAAAAAAAGAAAAATAATTAAATCTAACTATGTACCCTTTTTAAATAAAATACACTTATTCACATTATCGCAAAATAAAGGGCTCGCCTCATTTAAATGGGGTACGGGCAACATATGATTATGTGCATGTATAATGTGCAGTCACAGACGCAATTCTTTTTAACTCTATTCCAATTAAATAAGGTTGAAAATGGCTTAGTGTTTGTGAATTGGGAATGTTTTGTATTCCCCGCGTCTGATATGACGTCATGTTACTATGACTACCGTCGTGTGTACCCGGTAAACAAAAGACGAAAGACGGTGTACGTCATTAAAGCCGGTATGATATGATCGATAGCGGGGTTGCGAAATACGACGCCCGGGGCCGATTTTTGAATTTCTAGCGCTCGATTTTGTGTATCTCCCTTCAATATATCCACTACTAGTAGGCATTTAAATTCTACTTATGTTTTTAGTATTTGTTGTTATAGCGGCAACAGAAATAGATCATCTGTGAAATGTCTTGCTATCACGGGTCGTGAGATACAGCCTGGTGACAGACGGACAGAGAGACAGACAGACAGACAGACAGACAGCGGAGTCTTAGTAATGGGTCCCCCTTTTCTCCCTTTGGGTACGGAAACCTAAAAATGACTCATGCTCATTTCATGACCATGTCGACTCTGCAGTTGACCCTAAACTAAATATCTTAAGTCTTTTAACCGTCCTCTACATTCTCTACCACTTAAATAAATACTACTTTTTTCATTTGGAACAGTGGGTCAGTCCTATTAGTTTACTTCCAAGGACTGGGCCCTTTAATGCAATTACTGAACGCAATTTACTGCATTTGTACTATTACGCAAAATTACGTGATACTAGACTGGTTTTATAGAGCAGGTAGATTACGAAAACTAGAATAAGGTGCAGTCGAGGTTAGAGATATTTATGAATGATAATAAATTTAAACAATACGTGTTGATGACGTTCGTGTAGTATCAAATTATGAATTGTCTTTCGTTCTGCTCATCTTACTGAGCAGTTGAAAGTGTTACTCCCCCTTAAACACGCGAACGCGAAGCGAAGCGATGCGGTGAAGGAAAAAACGGAACCCTTATAGGATCACTCTTGCGTCTGTGTGTCTGCCCGTCTGTCACAGCCTATTTTCTCCGAAACTACTGGAACAATTAAGTTGAATATTGGTACACATATTATGTAAGTTTGTGATCCGAAGACGGACATGTAACGTAAACAAATGATTGTAGGTATATATGTATAATCCCAAAACCTCCCTGGCAACGGGAATGCACTTATTTTTTAGCCACCGTGTATATAACACTTATAAGCGTTCTTGGCGCTACGACTTCTTATGACGCTTTTAAGGGTTCTTGGCATTCAAAGGGTTAAAATCAGGTTATCAAGGTTAGACTCGATTAGGGTTTGCTTCAATAATGCAGTTCTAATAATAGAAATGCTTGCGTTGTCAGACCGCGGAGCCTCGTCACGGGCATGGTTCAGTTAATTGACATACGCATCCGGAAATACCGGACCCATTAGTGGTCCATCGATCACTTCCGGTTTATGTATATTGTATAAATCTTCGTATGCTTTTATGCTGGATTAGGTATGATAGAATGTTTGTACGCAACAACACTATTGAAGCCTACAAAATTGTTTTATGTTTTGTGGCAAGCTGTGTAATGTGTTTTAATGTCCCGAAATACTAAAATGACCAATGGCCAATTTACTATTTAATTATTCTGTTTTTGTACCAATCATGCCTACTAAAATAACAGATCGAACCGACAAATTAGTGCAATTGAATTTATTTATAGATCCTAATTTAACGGCTGATAATAATTAAAAAGCAATTGCGATTATAATATAACAACAAAATAATAGTTACAAAATAGAGATGGACTTGCGTTCATTTATCAAGCACTTAAATGCACAAATCATTAGCAATTTCAATTGTTGTTGCTATACTTTTGTTTTCGAAAATGGACATCGTCTTCAAATAAATACACTCGAAGCGTCTTTCGACTTTATTTTATGGTTCGTAGCGAAGGATATCTCAATAATTTGTACCCAATTTTGACATTATTTTATTGGAACGTTAGTGTTTCTTTTCAGCACCTGCGGCTGTCTATAGTATTTTTCAAGATCGATGGGTAGGATGACAGGTGCCATCTCCATACCATTTATAACCTGAAAACGCCAAATCTCGCAAAATTGTAATGCAATTACACCTGTCAGCATACCCGTCGAGTTTTTACGAGTATTCTATCGCAAATTATTTTGATTACTAAATAAAAGCCAATTTTTTGGTTCAAGCTATACAACAATCGACTAAACCTTATTTCTTCTTTCCAGGAACAACTCCGACAACGCAAAGAAGCGGAGGAACGCGCAGCGGCTCAGAACGAGTTCCTACGCACCTCGCTCCGCGGGTCCAACAAGCTCCAGGCGCTGGAGTCCACGCCCAGCGGTGGGACCGCCTTCGTCAACGATGCCTACGACCCGTATGATGATGAGCTGGACGGCGAGTCTACGCTTTACAATATTGTTGGTGAGTTCTGTTCAAACGAAGCTGCCAATGATAATGATTATGATCTGGAACAAGAACAAGCTCCAGGCCCTGGAGTCCACGTCCAGCGGTAGGACCGCCTTCGTCAACGATGCCTACGACTCCTACGATGACGAGCTGGACGGTGAGTCTACGCTTTACAATATTGTTGGTGAGTTCTGTTCAAACGAAGCTGCCAATGATAATGATTATGATCTGACAAGCTCCAGGCCCTGGAGTCCACGTCCAGCGGTAGGACCGCCTTCGTCAACGATGCCTACGACTCCTACGATGACGAGCTGGACGGCGAGTCTACGCTTTACAATATTGTTGGTGAGTTCTGTTCAAAACGAAGATGCCAATGATAATGATTATGATCTGGAACAAGAACAAGCTCCAGGCCCTGGAGTCCACGTCCAGCGGTAGGACCGCCTTCGTCAACGATGCCTACGACTCCTACGATGACGAGCTGGACGGCGAGTCTACGCTTTACAATATTGTTGGTGAGTTCTGTTCAAACGAAGCTGCCAATGATAATGATTATGATCTGGAACAAGAACAAGCTCCAGGCCCTTGAGTCCACGTCCAGCGGTAGGACCGCCTTCGTCAACGATGCCTACGACTCCTACGATGACGAGCTGGACGGCGAGTCTACGCTTTACAATATTGTTGGTGAGTTCTGTTCAAAACGGAGATGCCAATGATGATGATTATGGTGTAGAACAAGAACAAGCTCCAGGCCCTGGAGTCCACGTCCAGCGGTAGGACCGCCTTCGTCAACGATGCCTACGACTCCTACGATGACGAGCTGGACGGCGAGTCTACGCTTTACAATATTGTTGGTGAGTTCTGTTCAAAACGAAGATGCCAATGATAATGATTATGATCTGGAACAAGAACAAGCTCCAGGCCCTGGAGTCCACGTCCAGCGGTAGGACCGCCTTCGTCAACGATGCCTACGACTCCTACGATGACGAGCTGAACGGCGAGTCTACGCTTTACAATATTGTTGGTGAGTTCTGTTCAAAACTGAGATGCCAATGATGATGATTATGGTGTAGAACAAGAACAAGCTCCAGGCCCTGAAGTCTACGACCAGCGGTGGGACCGCCTTCGTCAACGATGCCTACGACCCGTATGATGATGAGCTGAATGGCGAGTCGACGCTTTACAATACTCTTGGTGAGTTCTGTTCAAATTAAGCTGCCAATAAACCATAAACTTAAAGAGTATCTTCGTATTCCGCAATAAACATACTACAATTTTAGCTGAATAATTTACAGCATATAGACACATTAAATTATGCAACTATTGACCCATATGTGAATTATCCACATGAGTAGTTGTCAAAGGCTGTCTAACGCCTAGACCGCTGGTCTGTTTAGAACGAAAACAATATTCGTAGTAGGTTTACACTTTCAGATCACTGACCAGTCCACTTACATGATGCAATTTCGTATCGAGCTTGAAAACTATATTTAGCCTCGTCCCACCGTCCGCTGGTCCCTTAATATATTAATTATTCATCCTTGCCTCAAGACGATTATAAATATACCGCAAAATTGACGTTGTTCCAACTTACCTCGGTTTCCCCTACCTATATTTTTTTCTATATTATTCTCACGGAGACGAAATCAAATAATGAATCAGTTTCTAACGTGCAATAAGCATTTATAGTTTTTTCATACTTTATCTTTGCTTGCAATTTTCTTCGTAATAAACAATAAAGCTGAATATTCCATAATGAAATAATATGAATAACTTACCGTTATTTTCTCAACTTCATTTAAATAACAATGTATATCAATAATAAGGATAGTCATAATATTAGAAACCTTATTATCTTATGTTAATTTCGCAGTGTAGGCCGTGCAAACCGTGCAATCCGGACAGAACGGACATCAAACATGATTCACGTGATCAAAATTGTTTTCCCACAACTTTCAAACCTTGAACTGTTAATGATGATATAATACGCCTATGCCATTTACGGAGGGTTAGTAAACTTGTTCCATCGTAAAATAACGTAGACCAAATGCGATTTTGTTTTATAATTAGATTCATATTGTTTTGTGTGTTAATGCATTTCCATATTTATCTGGGTTGGCATATGGTATCGCTATCATTGTAAATATGGTCACGACTCGATTGTCATTTGTTTGTCACGACTTTAAGGCGTTAATTAGGTTAATACTTCAATGTTCGTTGTAAATTAATCTGTACCTGTTTTGTTACTGCACACTTGAATTTGTAATCACGGCGACAATTTCTTAGCTCCAAAGACATTAATGTTGTTGGGCCTAATACACTACCCTGTGGTACGCCAAATAAAATAGAATATTTTATTACGCTAACTTCTGTATAGTCATTCTAGAATAACTAATATTCCAATTCGTATTAAGAAGTTTCACGGATGCCATAATGCCATAAAACGTTATTTTCCTGACCAACACGAGGCTGGAGGCTATATCGAATTATCGAAGGTTTTCGTCAAATCCAAGAATCAACATGTAACATTTTTTTCTTTGTTAAGATGACTAACGAATCTAACGATATCTGGTAAAATCAATACTTAGTCAACCTTACATCCTCGTGACTGACGCATTTTTCCTGTTGACTAAGGGCACATCAAATAACTGTGTATTTTTGACAAGTAACACTATAGGTATATACCCTTTGTTAGATGTTTACAAGATATAATTAGGTTATTTATTTTATTGGTCATTCCTTTATTCAGGTAAACAATATCTAAATTTACACAGACATAAAAATAAAAATTAGATTATTAAGTTAAATTGCCTTAATCTGAAGATGGTTAGAAGTTCTTGTTTTAACGAGGCCAATTAATATATCCCGTCGTGCGAATATGTGACTTATTTAGACTCTGGACTAATGGGGGCATGTTTCCTAGAATCCATGATTCTAACATTTATTCAATTATGTATTCCAGCAACGTATGCAATGATGTATTTTATGTAATTACTGTTTAAATTCTGATATTGAATTTTCTGTTTTATTCATGGAATACTTATAATCCTTCTATTATAATATCCACAAAAACAGTCTTTTTTTGTTGCAAAACACAGAAAAATACTTACGGGAAACAACAGTCACAAAATAGAGATAATAATTTATTGAATTACAAAAATTTTCCAATGGTAACAGACGTACATTAGTGGTATGCGTAGTTAGAAGATATACCTGAAATACCTTATCTGCTATCAATCGTAAGTCAAATTGAAAACTTGCGTTACCTTATTAATAATATCGTTCACAAATCAGTCTTCAACAATCTAAATTTTATTACCTCTTTATTCCAGATTACCAAGAAGTATCATCAGCTCTCACTCGCATCCAAAAGGCGCTCGGGGCAGCCGGGGAGTCGGCGCTGGCGGCGCGGGTGGCGGGCGCGGCCAGCGCACTGCTATGTCCCGAGCTGCGTACTGCGTTAGGCACGAGGACCGCTGTGCTGACGGCATCGAGGCATGAGCGGCCCGGGCTAGCGCCGCCGGTTACACATAGGGCCACGGAGCGTCTAAAAGAAGTAAGTCCATGAGTCAAGTACGGTTAGCTGCAAAATTGCATTGGCACTATGAATTCATTCATAGTGTTCATGCAATATTGCGGCTGGGTGTACAGTACAACAATCCGTGTGCAGGTTCTGCTAGAAAGTCTCTGCCGTGAACTAAAGATGTCCCGTAACATTTATAGTACTTGAGGCTTTGATCTCTGGATGATGTCGTAGGTACGTTACTTTCAACGTCAGAGAGAATGTAGAGGTTGTAGGTAGGACAGCAATATTGCTTAAGAAACGGCGGCTTCACACGGCGTAGGACAATCGGAGACCAAGGCCCAAAAAAACAGTTATTGAGGCGGCTTTTCTATCTGACGGCTTTAAACAACACTTTCAGCTGCCCTGATGTTTTGTTGTTGTTTCATTTCAGTGTATGGACGTAGTAGGCGCTCATACAACTACCGGCGGAGTGGCGGCAGCGCTCTGTGCCGAACTTCTAGCTGCACTGGGAGGTCTAGAGCTAGAATCGCTTCTACAAGCACATGACCAAGCTGCAGCGCTGTTGGACCCCGCTAGCTTCACGAGGAAGAGAAATAAGGTAAGACAATGAGCTGAAGTATCAATTTCATATGATCCTCTTCTTTGATTCTCCACTGGGAAGCTTGGAAGCAGAGTAGCTTCTACAGTCGCAAGACCAGGTCGCAGCGCTGTTGGAACCTGCTAGCTTCACGAGGAAGAGAACTAATGGAAACGCAGGCTATGAAAAGAAAGAAAAAGTTGAATTAATAAATAATTATTATTATTATGTTATTTGCTAATTGATAGCAAAATGTGTATTCATGTGTTAATAATATAAAACTGTATATGTACCTTTGTAAATTTGACGTGTTAAATGTGTATTTTATCAATAAACCATTGAATTGAATTGAATTGTTGAAAGCCTCGCAGAGGTTCTGCATTTTGATCAGGTCTTAATTGCATAATGGAGTTAGGTCTCGACTTTTTTTAGGTATATTTCTTTTCCCAAACACCATTAGCAAGAACATTTCCCACCGATTATTTAACACGCTAAACCAGCCATTCACCTGTGTGGATGCCGAACACCCACAAAGGTAAACAAGTACTGAAATGCCTACACCTAGAATTTTCAAGAAACTTATGATGTGTTTATATTGTCCGCAGACTGGCAACAATCTGAATCACAAAGACGAGAAAGCTTTAACTGCGCCCGACGACCCCGGCGAGCACATCAAAATCATCAAAATAGAAAAGACTAATGAACCACTTGGTAAGTTATTTTTTAATACCTACACCTACCTGGGGGCCTAGCCAAGTGACAGTGACAATCGTTGATAGAAAACACCAATTGAATGTGAAATAATGTATGGAAATGATAACGTTAGTTGGATCTGTCATTCGAATACATTTCTTCTTTTTGATCGACGTTTTTGTCGATGTACGAGTACGGTTGTCATCTTGTCTATGCCCACAGTACCTACCCACTCTATAAGCCCTTTCAGGATAGGTATATTATGTACTAATTAAAAAATTATTAATTTATTTAAAATGACGCGAAATTCAAATTTTTACAAGTAGCTTAATGGTCTTATTTAACAAGTTTAACGTTTTTTTCAAGTTGCGTTCGTTTTTGTGTTTAATGTCGATGTTTTATGTTGGATCACGTTATGCTACTTGGATTATCGTTGCAATATTTAAAAAAAAATGTACTAATCAAACAATATATAAACGTTGATTCTAGGTGCTACAGTGAGAAATGAAGGAGAAGCGGTCATTATCGGTAGGATAGTGCGCGGCGGCGCGGCCGAGAAGTCAGGGTTATTGCACGAGGGAGACGAGGTAAGAAACACTATAGCTTATAATGATGATGATGGACAGGAGGACGATTCATGTGATGACGTTGACAAACGCGAAGGTGATGATGGAATGAAATAAATGATACCTACAGTTTATGATGGATGATGAAGAATAGGCTGAAGATGACGGTGCCAAAGGCAATGTTGCAGTAAAAAAAAAATACAGTTTATGATGATGATGACGATGACGATTATGATGACGACGGTGCTAATAATGGTTAGGAATAGGAAGGTAATAAATAAGGTTGAAATGATAATGATTATGCTGAAGATGATATTAAATATAAATTTAAATGTCATAGAATAAGTTCTAAAGAAAAATTACAATATTAGTAGGATCCATCCATTTTTATATACTGTATTCTTAGCAATTAAGTTTCCATAAATAAATGAATAATGATGATTTTTGATCTTTTCCAGCTTTTAGAAGTAAATGGCGTGGCCATGCGCGGCAAGTCGGTCCACGAAGTGTGTCAAGTGCTGGGCGCGCTGTCGGGCACGCTGGCCGTGGTGGTGGCGGCGCGCACGCCGTGCACGGGCGCGGGCGCGGGCGTGCACGTGCGCGCGCCCGCCGCGCCGCGCGTGCTGCACGTGCGCGCGCACTTCGACTACGACCCCGAGGACGACGTCTACATACCGTGCAGGGAGCTAGGTGAGCTGCTCCTTGTTTCAACTGTTTTTAATAAGGAAGCTGTTATATGGAAAAGGAGAGGCAAAATATTGGGACACCTGATAAGGCCCGACAGCTTTTTCTTTAAAATTCTTGAAGGCAGGATGGAAAACACGAGAAGCAGAGGAACGCCTAGAATTACATATTTCAGCCAGGTGAAAAGAATGCATCTTGTGAAGGAAATCGAAAGACTAGCCCGACTAGACTAGACTATGGACAGAAGGATTGGCGTCCACCGACAAGAGCAGAGCTCTTTAAGTAATGATGATGATGAAACTGTCAATATAACTGTTTTTAGTACCTACTTGTATGGGATAAAAAATATTTCTCAATGAGACCGTCATCAATACCCCGATATATCATATAGCCCGGTTTTACTGAGATAGAAAACGGAAAGTCCATAATTTTAGTCTATCTTAGGTACTCGTAAATTTTTACCCGTAGGGTGGGGTGAGGTGCGCTTCATATGGTGATTAAACCACCGGTAAAATTCTATCCTTTTATCGTCAGCATCTAACCAGCGATCTTTTACAGGTATCAGCTTCCAAAAAGGCGACGTTTTGCACGTGATCAGCAGAGAAGACCCGAACTGGTGGCAGGCATTCCGAGAGGGCGAGGAGGACCAGACGCTCGCCGGCCTCATTCCTAGCCAGGCCTTCCAACACCAGTTAGTATTCCTTGTAACTTCTTCCCCATGTTTGGAGTATCGATTTCCTACATAGTTTCTTAAGTGTCATTGAGCCGCGTTGATCTTGAAGTGAACGGAATCAAAACGGGCAACGCTTTACCGATTAACACATTCAGTGTCATCGCGAGATACGCGCCACGAGCGGAGCCGATAACATGGGGAAACCCGCTGTTCGCAGTCGAACTGATCTTTGCCATTCGACGCCAGCACCACATCTCAAAAGCCTTCCTATCACGTTGCCTCATTGTCCACGTTTCGCTTCCGTACAGTGCTATGCTCCAGATGTACACTTTTATGAGCCTTTTGCGTATATTGTCTGATATCCGGGCTTTAAATAGGCACTTCTTTGTGTTAAAAGCTTTTTTAGCCATCGCTATTCTAGTATCTTGTGTACATCTGGAGTCACTAGTAATTACTACTACCACAAAAACTATCCAGCTAAAGCCAAAGCGGCTAAAGTTGGCTTTGGATGTGTTTTGGTACTTTTCTCGTCACATGAGTTAATTGAACACCGCCAACATGTGTAATTCCAGACGGGAGTCGATGAAGCTGACGCTGGCGGGCGAGGTGGCGGCGCGCGACAAGCCGCGCAAGGGCGGCACGCTGCTGTGCGCCAAGAAACCGCCGCGCAAGAAGAAAGGGAAGAAGGCCACCAGCGAGGCCGGCTACCCGCTCTACTCCACCTCCGCCGGCGAAGGTGAGGGTGAGACCGTTGTTCATATTACTCTTGTTTGGATTGTGTGCCGCGCAAGAAGAAAGGGAAGAAGGCCACCAGCGAGGCCGGCTACCCGCTCTACTCCACCTCCGCCGGCGAAGGTGAGGGTGAGACCGTTGTTCATATTACTCTTGTTTGTATTGTGTGCCGCGCAAGAAGAAAGGGAAGAAGGCCACCAGCGAGGCCGGCTACCCGCTCTACTCCACCTCCGCCGGCGAAGGTGAGGGTGAGACCGTTGTTCATATTACTCTTGTTTGGATTGTGTGCCGCGCAAGAAGAAAGGGAAGAAGGCCACCAGCGAGGCCGGCTACCCGCTCTACTCCACCTCCGCCGGCGAAGGTGAGGGTGAGACCGTTGTTCATATTACTCTTGTTTGGATTGTGTGCCGCGCAAGAAGAAAGGGAAGAAGGCCACCAGCGAGGCCGGCTACCCGCTCTACTCCACCTCCGCCGGCGAAGGTGAGGGTGAGACCGTTGTTCATATTACTCTTGTTTGGATTGTGTGCCGCGCAAGAAGAAAGGGAAGAAGGCCACCAGCGAGGCCGGCTACCCGCTCTACTCCACCTCCGCCGGCGAAGGTGAGGGTGAGACCGTTGTTCATATTACTCTTGTTTGGATTGTGTGCCGCGCAAGAAGAAAGGGAAGAAGGCCACCAGCGAGGCCGGCTACCCGCTCTACTCCACCTCCGCCGGCGAAGGTGAGGGTGAGACCGTTGTTCATATTACTCTTGTTTGGATTGTGTGCCGCGCAAGAAGAAAGGGAAGAAGGCCACCAGCGAGGCCGGCTACCCGCTCTACTCCACCTCCGCCGGCGAAGGTGAGGGTGAGACCGTTGTTCATATTACTCTTGTTTGGATTGTGTGCCGCGCAAGAAGAAAGGGAAGAAGGCCACCAGCGAGGCCGGCTACCCGCTCTACTCCACCTCCGCCGGCGAAGGTGAGGGTGAGACCGTTGTTCATATTACTCTTGTTTGGATTGTGTGCCGCGCAAGAAGAAAGGGAAGAAGGCCACCAGCGCGGCCGGCTACCCGCTCTACTCCACCTCCGCCGGCGAAGGTGAGGGTGAGACCGTTGTTCATATTACTCTTGTTTGGATTGTGTGCCGCGCAAGAAGAAAGGGAAGAAGGCCACCAGCGCGGCCGGCTACCCGCTCTACTCCACCTCCGCCGGCGAAGGTGAGGGTGAGACCGTTGTTCATATTACTCTTGTTTGGATTGTGTGCCGCGCAAGAAGAAAGGGAAGAAGGCCACCAGCGAGGCCGGCTACCCGCTCTACTCCACCTCCGCCGGCGAAGGTGAGGGTGAGACCGTTGTTCATATTACTCTTGTTTGGATTGTGTGCCGCGCAAGAAGAAAGGGAAGAAGGCCACCAGCGAGGCCGGCTACCCGCTCTACTCCACCTCCGCCGGCGAAGGTGAGGGTGAGACCGTTGTTCATATTACTCTTGTTTGGATTGTGTGCCGCGCAAGAAGAAAGGGAAGAAGGCCACCAGCGAGGCCGGCTACCCGCTCTACTCCACCTCCGCCGGCGAAGGTGAGGGTGAGACCGTTGTTCATATTACTCTTGTTTGGATTGTGTGCCGCGCAAGAAGAAAGGGAAGAAGGCCACCAGCGAGGCCGGCTACCCGCTCTACTCCACCTCCGCCGGCGAAGGTGAGGGTGAGACCGTTGTTCATATTACTGTTGTCTGGATTGTGTTTATCTTCTTCTTCTTGGTCTGTCTCTCATTACCTCATTACTGAGGATCGCGATCGTGAGATCGTGAGGTGATCGTGAGGTTTTGCAGCTCCTGTGATTTGTCTCCATCGGTCTCGATCTCCCGTAGGCCTCACCGCTTGATGGAGTTTGCCCGAGGTGGCCTTTTTAACTTGGTCGGACCATCTAGTTAGTGGGGGGGGCCCTGTGGGGGGGGGGGGGATTGTGTTTATATGTCTGTTATAAAATGCTCTGTGAATGCATGACTCGCCTGACTCGTCTGCCGAAGGCTGAGTGGATGTATAAAGCTTCTGGAGGGAACAGAGATGCAGATTTTGTTGGGTATGACTGGAGATGGAGCTAAACATTTGTTTTATCCGACTACTATAACTGCAAAAAATATACAGGGTGGCTAAAAATAAGTGCATTCCCGTTGCCAGGGTTACTATGGAACAAACCACGAAATCGCGAGAAATTACCCTCCCATGGAAAATGGACCAGCCAAAATTTATGAAACAGCCAAATATTTTTTTTGGCGATTTCGGAGTTGGTCCCATAATATAAGTTGCTCAGTATAATCCCAAAACCTCCCTGGCAACGGGAATGCACTTAGTTTTTAGCCATCCTGTACATGGGTGTGTCTAAATTACCGAGCTAATTTTGATAATAATAAAGTCAATCGATTTGTCTTTATTCCTTGGTTAATAACCAATGTTTGCAAACATTTTATTTGTCTGGGTCTGAAGTCTTGCAACCTTCGCCATCAGAATAGTCTTGTCAAAGTCAACCTCGTGCTTTGTTTTTTCTGTACACAACTGTCCGTATTTCTGTTTTGTTTAATTGTTATACCTGACTTATACTTATACCTATACTTAAACCTTCTTCCAGATTACGAACAAGAAGAGATCCTAACATACGAAGAAGTGGCACTGTACTACCCGCGCGCGTCACACAAGAGGCCTATAGTGCTGATCGGGCCTCCTAACATCGGCCGGCACGAGCTTAGACAGAGACTGATGGAAGACAGCGAGAGATTCGCAGCTGCCGTACCACGTAAGTGTCCCATTATAACTGGGAGAGATTCTGAGGTACGAGATTTATTTGCTTGACAGATATTCACGTTTGTTGTTGTCCTCCTTATTCAGCTGTCCACAAACAGCATGCAAACAATTCAATTGCAATTGCAGAAATATTGAAATGCCTACTTATAACACTTAAACCTAATAAAATAGTCCATGCCTATATACAAGGATGTCCAATAATCATTTATCTCCTTTCTATCTCTCTTATCTTTGTCAGTTGGTTTCTTACGAAACTGCGATATTCCAGACACTTCGCGGCCGCGGAAGGACCACGAAGTACCCGGGCAGGACTACCACTTCATCTCGCGCACGCAGTTCGAGGCCGACATACTGAACAGGAAGTTCGTCGAGCACGGGGAGTACGAGAAGGCTTATTATGGTAACAAACACATTATAACATTCTCTAAGCTTCTTAAGATTGCATAGGTAAACCTTTAAAATGACCTCATTTTGATCGATTTGACTAGTGCCGACGTGATCGTGTCGCCAAAAACTTTAGGTCTTTTTTAGTCGTGAATACCTGAAGACATCAGTTAAAATCTTGCCTTGGTCCCTTATTCTGCATTATATGACATTATTTCAGTTTACGATGCTCAACCCACAAACTTTCTTTCATTTTCTTTCTGGCTAGAAGAGCCAGTACCTACTGTTGTTTTCGAGCAGTATGTAAAGCCTGAGTAATATATGATCACGCGCCATAATGCGGAATTTCACTGGAACAAATTTTTTCATACTAAACTGAACTGTCACCCTATACATGAGAATAACAACGCCCTCTTGACAATGATCATATATTACTGGTCAGGCTTTACCCACGTTACGTCTAGTGCTGTAAGTGCTTTACTATTTTTTAGGGTTCCGTACCCAAAGGGTAAAAACGGGACCCTATTACTAAGACTCCGCTCTCTGTCTATCACCAGGCTGTATCTCATGAACCGTGATAGCCAGATAGTTGAAATTTTCACAGATGACGTATTTCTGTTGCCGCTATAACAACAAATACTAAAAAGTACGTAACCCTCGGTGGGCGAGTCCGACTCGCACTTGTCCGGTTTTTTATTCTTTCACTACAAGAAAAGCAACGGCTTCCTAAACTGCCGACTGATATTACGCTCTGTCACCACCTAATCAAGTTTTCCAATATTCCAGGCACATCCCTAGAAGCGATCCGCGAAGTAGTGAACTCGGGGAAGATCTGCGTGCTGAACCTGCACCCGCAGTCGCTCAAGATCCTGCGCACGTCGGACCTCAAGCCCTACACCGTGTTCGTGGCGCCGCCCAGCTTGGAGAAGCTGAGGCAGAAGAAGATTAGGAACGGAGAGGCTTTTAAGGTATATTTTTGTTTGAATAACCTAGGAAAGTTACGAAAGAGTACCGTCAACCGGGGTGAATAGGGATGGCTCGGATATGAATAGGGACAAAACTTTAAATGTGATTTTCTTGACAATTTTTTAAATAATACCCACAAAAATAGTCGAAAATAGTATCGTACGAAATCTACAATTATTTCAGATCGAATGATAAAATTCGCGTAAGTATTTTTTAAGAAATTGTCAGGAAATCGCATTCAAAGTTTTGTCCCTATTCACCCCAGCCATCCCTATTCACCCCGAATGACGGTACTTCGTCTTTTGATTTTGAGAGGTAGTGTTTTCAAACTTCTTTAAGACCCCCGAATAATTGATGCGCAACATCTATTATGGCTCCACTACACGATGGCCCAACGTAGGCCAATCTAAGGGACGCATTTATACGTTTGAGGGAGCAAGTGATATTGCTATTTCATAGCTGCGTCCCTTAGATTGGCCTACGTGTCAAGCTTCGCCATCAAGTGTTCACTATCTCTATCATTCTACAGGAGGATGAGCTGAAAGAGATAATAGCGACAGCGCGAGACATGGAGCTCCGCTGGGGCCACCTGTTCGACATGATCATCATCAACAACGACACGCAGCGCGCCTACCAGCAGCTGCTCAACGAGGTCAACAGCCTGGAGCGCGAGCCGCAGTGGGTGCCGGCGCACTGGCTCAAGCCCACCTAGCGCAGCGCCCGTCCCGCTCGCGCCGGCCACACTCGCAGCGACGCCGAGCGAGATGGCGCGATCGACGCGTTCCGATTCATCCTGCTAGGTATCATAAAGCGAATGGTTTTACATTTGCTCGTCTCCTTCCACGATTCGTGGAGTCGGCTGGTCGGGCGGGAGTGTAATTATAAAGTAGAAGTAGGCAGTAGGGTCCGCGCCCGTCCGGACTGTCCGTGTCCGGAGCGGAGATACTCCCCCGCGTGATTGTTTTATGTTTTCTATCGTCGTGTTTTCGTTCGTGAGTCGTGACGGTTTGGTGGTTTCGATTTTGGACAGTTCGGTTCGATTGTTTTTAATGTCGTGTGTAGAATAAGGTGCGATGCTTATGAATGAGTAGAAGTTGTATAAAATGTACGAGAGAAATAGAGTCATATTTATTATCAGTAATGATAGTTGACCACGTTTCGGTAGTCGATAGTCTCCATTTCATAATTTACTGGGCAATAATATTCATTATCGTCGGATTAGGTTAAGTTTGCACAATACGTGATGTATAAATAAGGGATTTGTCATACGTGACGCGGTTTCTTTTGGATATTAACAAAATATACTGCCTTACTGAATAAAAAGTTATGTGATTTTAATATCGTACGGAATTTTGGGCGTCATACTGTTAGAAATAGGTAGGTTATTATAATAAATCATGCGAGTTTAATTTAAACTTTTTTCTTAGCCAGTGGTGGATTAAGGTGACCATTCGCTGGATAGAAATTGTATAAACCTAAAAATAAAAACTATGTTTAAAACTATAACAAAAAAAAAGATTGTTTCTGAAATAGACTGTCGAATAGATCACCTTAATTTTACACCACTGTCTTTCATCTGTTTTAGAAAATGAACACATTCAAATATGTAAGTCATATTAAAGCGTATAGGTACTAAAACACAAAAAAACACTTCAATCAATCTACAAATCTCATGGCAACAATATCTACTTATTAGCAAGTCTACCTTGGTACTTCGCTTCGAAAACTGATAGTTTTAATTTCGTCAAGTACCTATACTTACTTACCAATGAGATATAAGGTACTTACCAACATCAACCTACATTAAATGTACCAAAGTATATGATTTTTTCAAAAGCGAACCTCATATAGGTATTACCTAACCTATTTATTACCGAATTTAAAAACTTCGCTCGACATTTCTGGCAATGTGTCCATATTAAGTATATTCCTGGCTTACACGATAAGGGCGAAACATTGTATAGGTATACTACTCTTCAATATGACTTACTTTTTTTTCAATGTAGTTAAATTTAACTGCGGGTATTAAGTCGATAACTCACTTCGGTAGGTGAAAATAAGAGAGAAACCTTTTGCTGTAAGAGTTTATTGTTTAAAGCAGGGCGTGTAGTTTACGAGTACTCACTTGAAACAATAATTCCTTCCATCTGGCGTAGCCAAAATAAATAGTTGGCGTGCCGATATACCTTTTTACGGGCCTCATTTTATAAACTTACACGTTTTTACCAGTCGAAACTGGCTACACTGGACAAAAAGCCTCTCGTGATTCGTCAAGTGGGTGTCTATTGTTTCAATGTTGCCAGTTTTGAATTAATTCGTAACTGTAAACGTTACAAAATAATACTTTGGCAATGCTTGAACATTTTTATAAATATTAAAGTCATAGTGAATAAATAGGATGCACGCTGTCAATAAAACTGATGAAATCGTCTTATATCCCCTATAAATGGATAAATAAAAGCGTGTGAATTAAGACTATTATGGCGCTATAGCGTATCGAAAACAACACGTCATGCTCTAGGTACCTGTACTATTGGAGCCTCAATGTATTTCAACCATTGCGCTGCCAAAGTCTAAGAACCAGTCTTGCACCCGTTACCTTGGCGTGACAGTGACGTTTTTATTTAAGAAGTAAAGCGTTCAAAAGGTTAAAAGGTCGCCTATAAGAAGTATAAGTAAAATAAAGTCACGATTAAAAAAAAATGAATAGACATATTGAGAAACCAAGCTGTTATGAACTATTCTTTAATAATTTGTCAACGTTATTTGCGATGATTTTCTATGTAATGAAGTATCTACTTAATAACTTGATGTTAGCCTAACGAAAGACATTATTCCAAAAAGAAATTGATTCTGTCATAAAAATCAGCTGGTAACTTTCATTTCAATTACGGCACCATCTTAAATTCTTGATCGGAAAGAACCTTTCATTACATGCACAGATATACCCTATATAGGTAACACAAAAACTATTTTCCACATTTTCCACGTTTTCGTATAAAAGTGAATGTAAAAGTTACCAGTTGATGATTTCATAGATCTAGAAACAATTATTATTTGTATTTTCTGTGGGGGATACGATGTGTTGTATAGCTACATTTTTTAAGTTTGATCATTGAAATGTCAGTAGCAATTATTAGGATTTTTTTACTTATCAAATATCCGTCATAGTACCTAAATCTATTGAATGATTCATTCTGTAATCGTATGTTGAAAACGTTGCGCGTAAAATAAAAGGTTAAAAAAAACTAATAATACTAGTGGCTAGACAATATCTGTTGCAATGACGTTTTCAGTAGTTATCGTTATCGTGTATTTACATGACAGTCACGTTCCGAAGTAACATGAACTGTCATTATGACTGACAGTGTCTATTCCCTTAAGAGCCCTCCACACTCGTGCGCGAATTGCGGCGCGAAGCCGCGAACGAGAGTGTGGTCTTGTTCGCTAATCAGCGAAATCGACTCCACACTCGCGATCGCGACTTCGCGCCGCGTAGTCTGGAGCGGGCTTTAGGCTTGCTCAGACAAGTCTTGAAAAACAATAAATGAATCGGAATTAATTATATATAATTATTAATACCGCTAAAATGACACTAAGATTATACAATACAATACCTATTTCTCTATTGCCAAATTATACTTTAGATCTTAAATAGGATTTTTGAAAAAACTCTCCAGTAGTCTATTGTGGGTCTTCTCTTAAAGAAATGAATTGGTGGTAGGAAAATTTAAAAAGTCTTTAAAAAAAAACAATAAATATACCGAACACTGCTGTTAGTGAGTAGAAAAGCAATAATTTGTATCCGTATAACCGATGCCTACTGTACAACGACATATCTGATTTTTATAGTGTCTATTTCAAATAATAATAAAAGTATGTTTAATGGCACTGTTTTTAGAAGTGATAAAACCAGGGACCGTATGAAAGTTTTATTTTTCTTGCGTCTTAAGAGCATTTTCACATTGTCCGATCCCAAATCGGATGTCGGAAGGAAGTAAAATGTAACATATATGTGTCTCTGTATTTATTTATGCATTTAATGAATCATTATTAGTAAAAAACGATAAAAAACAGCGCGGACTTAATGCCAATGGCACTCTCTTGCAGCTATCGCCTTCCGGCATCCGATATCGGAAAGGGGCTTCCGATAAATTCAGCCATGTCGGAGCCTCCCGTCAGCTGTCGGACCGATAATATTTGTTTGTGTGCGTATGTGTAGGCATAACGCTTGTTGTAGTGTGCGTGACCGCTTAAGACGGCGCCCGGGCGCGCCCCCGCGGCCTGACTACGCGGATGTCGAATCCAACATCCGATTCCGATAACGGATCAAACAATGTGAAAACGCTCTAAAGATTAAAAAAAAAAAAGTAATTCGGGACTGCACTTATGGTCGGCGCCGGCAAATTGCGAGCCGTTAAATAAATAAAATAAATAAAATAAGCCTTTATTGCTGTTTAACACAATAATAATATGTTTTAAGTGGGTACCTTTACACTATATTTCTTTAATACTACACTGCGAGCCGTTATCTGATACTCAATTTATCGGCGGATAAAATAGAAAATTATTTATGCTCTATTCTTCCGTTACAATCAAATTCTTCACAATTAAGTATAGGTACAAAAAACTTGTAAAGTCAAGTACCTGTCAAGTACTACAAGTCTAAGTGTTCATAATTTTAAAACTAACACGTGACTTAATCGCGTACAAACTTACGTTTATTTATGGCCTGACGTTTCGAACGTGACGTTACGTTCGTGGTCACAGGCAGACGTTGGTGGTTCAGTTTTGGAACCAAACACTAAAAACAAATGGTCCCACAACTGAAACTTCTAAAAATAGTGCCGTGCTTAACGTTATTGATTCCTTTTAGGCTCGTTTACCTCTTTACAAAATACTAGGGTAGTTGCGTTACTGAGTTTATCGCTTGACCGATTCAGAAGTTTTTAACATTTATAGTCGTACATATACATCACTATTTTAGATGGCGTGAATAAATGCAATACTTAAACTTTACGACACAATATTCTAAATGTCCGGTAATAAATGAAATAAATTAGGTATAAACTTGGAATTATTTTCATTACAATATATCTTGTAGATAGATTGTACGTTCCAAATAACTTAGTGCCAAATATTAGGCCGAAATAGGGTCGTTTCATTTTTATAGTAATCACAATTGAATACGTTCATTTATATTTGTATAGCTTGTTTTACCATTACCATTCCACGTTATGCTGATTTTGAGATCGTGTCATATCATATGTTTTATTGTTCGACATAACATATTCATAACTTTGTATTAGTTTTTAAGTTTTGTGTCATTTTGACGAGTCATTTGATTTGTATGGCGTGTGCTTCTAAGATAGATAGAAACCGCTCTTCGCCTGTTGCCTCTATCTTTAATCAATTATTTTTCCTTAAGTTGTATATTTTACTGAGGTGTGCCAATAAAGAGTATTCTGTCTATCTATCTACCTACAAATTAGAAGTCCAAATCCAGGTTTTTAATTGGTAACTCAGCAATATGTAAATAAGCAAAGAGGCAAGGCTGAATTACAAGTTCTTCTTTACTCAAGTGCTCAATATACCCCATACCTACGATGGGTATTCGGGGACCAATTCATCTTAAGCTGCAGTATAGAAGAAGTTTTCTTGCAAGCTCCACCGCCTTAGATACTGGGCCCATAATACCCCGTGTAATAGGCACTTTATAATCTGGCCAGCCGTTGCTGTCAATAAAAAAAGTGTGTAATTTTAACGCGCGATTGAAGTAAAACTTCTTTGATGTTTATCGCTATGTTGGCACTTTGACGTGTGTCCTATTGTGCGTGTGTCACTACTGAGCGTTACTTCCGTCAGAAAACAAACTGAGTTACGTACCCTCTAGTCGCGCCTAAAGAAGTTTTACTTCAAAAAGACAAATTCAAAAAACTCAGTGTTTGATTGTCGACTTCCCATGTAATTATTTCTTGAATTTGTTTAGCTGGCCAGACTATAATTGTACCTAATCTGCGTTCTACCAATTTTAAACTCATTTATTTGCACTGAAAACATTTTGATGACTCGTTTTGGTAACACTAATGCTATTGGATTATATGAGGTAACCTGCAGGGGTGCTAAGTACTTATTAGACCATCAATATATCCCGAGTTACTGTATTTGAAGTATTGGCGCGGTGCATGCCTCAACTGTCATTAAATATTAGGTATTACAGGCTGTTACTTTACGAACTTACTATATATCCAGGTTTTGTCATGCATCCGGTCAATAAAACGTGGGTTTGTCAGTTCATTGTATTGATATTATCTAATTTATAAATAGTTCTGTAAATAATTTATTAACAACTGAATAAATGATAAATAAATATTATAAATAACATGTTAATAGAGAACAATTTACTGTAAATAATAGAATATTAAATTTAATATCAGATATAACACTGGTTTTATTTGGTACCCTATTACTATTATGTATTATTTCATAATAACCTTTCTGGGCCTGCACACCTTTCACTAGTAAGCAAAGAGGATATAATAAGCACGAATTAATAAACTAGTGGATGTGAAATGACTCCTATTTAGTATGAAAACCAGTGTCGCTAAACTCACACATTCATAGCCACGTTAAAATACGTCACACACTTACAAAATTGCTCTGATTCGTAGCAACTTTCCATACCAAAAGGTTATTACCGGTGGACATTTCTCGAACGAATATGAACTGTAGGCTACATGAGTGACGGTTTAAAATATAATGTCAAAGCTATATGACATACGACTCTTTCATTATCTCATTCATCTCACAAAAGCTCGCTCAACGTTCACCTAATACAACTACTCAACACCAGATGGCGTTATTTTATATAATTTTAAAAATCACTTACTTATTACAGGCGAGAAAAGGGCTAAAAAACCAGTATAAGTAAGGTCTAATTACGCATGGTTTGTTACGGATCTCACGGTCACGTTACACTGGTGTTTTCGAGATCTCTACACGCCTGCGAGTAACTAACCGTTGGAACTTCTTTCCATTCGACGATATAGGGAGGGGACAGTGTAATCGGAGTGTTTTATCGATATTTGTGTGTTCAGTTAGGTATTGATATTTCATTACCGTATGTTTTAACACATTTAGATGATACTTTATTTATGATTATAATATAGGTAGTGATAATCGTCATTGTATGAAAAATAATATGTAGTAAAGTACAACAAATATCTAACTAGAAATTTGTTTCTTATTAATTGACCAACTAGGTTGTTAATGTGAATATTAAATATATCTTAAAGTCAAACAGATAAAATCATAGTTCTTTAAAGGTCTATTAACTCGGTATTGCATTGCTGTTATTTTGTAACCACAAATCTGCAATTACTTACATATAGGTAAGTATTCGTCTTTAACAATATATTTACTTGTAGCAGCATTTAAGGCTAATCTAGACGGGACAACCTGATTAAATTGTCAAATAATTGTATGGTGTGAAAGCATACATGAAACTGGCTCATCGATCCCACTTGATTTGATTGTAAGATTGTGACCTATCAAATCAGGAAGGGGGGCGGCAAAATTCCAATATTTGACGCTAGTTTGCGTGGTATGGAACACTTTTTATTAATTTAGTGAGCCCGAATGTCACTAATAATTACTAAATTAGTAACTAAGTTTTAGGCGTGTGGACGCTAGATGAGATGTATGGCAATTTTATCCCCAGAAATCTTTCTCTAAGAAATGCTCCGAGCAAATTGTGCTATATTTTTGCGGAAACTAATTTTCTTGCCCAGTAGCATTGATCCATTTATTTTTAATATCGGCATCTTGTGGGAACCTACAATAATTAATAATAAAGAAATAGAAAATATAAATCGTTTATTCATGGCACATTGCATGCATTGTACGCATAAGTACATTAAGTACCTAGTCTAATTATTTAACGATGAAAATATGATGGGTGTAAAAAACAAAAACGTATGTAAAGGAATACGAAGGTTTGAAAGGTTGCCATGAAATGACGCCGACTTAACTTAGTGCTTGATGACCAGAGCTGCCATATTTACTTAGACATTGATTATCCCAAATAATAATTAGAAACGTGTCTAAAATAATAATTTATTACCGAACCAAACATCAAACTTGAAATATCGTAACTTTAACTTTATCGATATAAATATCGACATTGCGCAGCATCTGAGTAGCGAAGTTATTTGACATTTAGGATAGCGAATATTCCAGATAAACGTAAAGAATAGTGACAAAGGATTGTGAACTCTAAGTTCTAACTGATAAAATATAGATTTACTTAACGAACATTCGTAAATAATGCAAAATAAACAGATTTTTCGTATTTATCGGATTATATTTAAATAAATAACCACCGGTGATAGGAAATACCTCCACGTGAAAGATTTTTTAAACCGCTGTGATTTCTGCAGCTTAATACTGCACAATACGGCATTTTAAATTTAATTATCAATTTTTGTTAGACGAGCGTACGTACGACGTGAATGTCATTCGAGCATGAAGTTTACACAACAACTGAGCATAGTCTGTGCATAAAGTAAGTCGGTCGCTACTAACTGTCGGATAGACGGGAACGCCCACTTGCCATCTCCATTCTACTCCGTGATAATAAGATAGAGTGGTACTGTCATAGTAAATTTTGTAACCGCTTTAAATTCACTGCCATCTATCGACATACTTTAAAACTAAAAATGAAGATTTATAAAAATACGTTAAAATGTATTTAAATATGGATAAATGTTTTTTTTATTTGCATTAATTATTTTTATATGATTTTGACCCATGTTCTTTCACTGATATGCGTTAAAATTATAAATAACAAACGAAACCGTCAACGCCGAGATCGAGCATCAAATTTTCGTGATTTTCGAGGCACGTTTTTTCCTTAGACTGTATCCATCTATTACGGAGTTATATCTATCTTTGCTAGTAAGTATTACGAAATGAACGTCGTTACGTAAATATTGATGCAAAAACATCTGGATCCGCAATAATACTGATAGTATCACTTTAAAGTAAGTATTGTATGCAATATGCAATATTCGCAACGAGGCGGGAGTCATTTTGATGACGTCATTCCGCTGAAGTATATGGCCGGCGCCGCTGTCTCCCGGCAGTTTTGGAGACCCAACCCAACTACATACTAAAAGTTGGTAGCTGTTTCCGGATCTGAACTATTCGACCGTTTCCCATACGGCAGAGTACTAAGGAAGCCGGGCAATCCAGGCATGGCTCTTTTGTGGCATTGTGGTAGGTTGAGAGAGCTACGGCCAAATGCTACGCCACATGAAAGGGAGCCGCCAGCTTCGCATTTAAAATATGCGGGGTGGCAAAAAAATAAGTGCATTCCCGTTGCCAGGGAGGTTTTGGGATTAAACTGAGCAACTTTTACTATGGGACCAACCACGCCATCGCGAAAAAAAACCCATATAAAATGGACCAGCCAAAATGTACCTATATAAAACAGCCAAATTTTTTTTCGCGACTTCGGGGTTGGTCCCATAGTTAAAGTTGCTCAGTATAATGCCAAAACCTCCTGGCAACGGGAATGCACTTATTTTTTAGCCACCCTGTATAGTACGCTTGGATAGGGGATAGTGGATCGAAAATGGGATTTTCACAAGCAACAAAGTTTAAAAAGGGATATTACAAGTTAAACATGTGTCATATTCTGTTCTGTATCTCTGTCTGGCATCTTTAGCTCTCAAATCCATACGGATGTCTGAAGGGGCCCACTGATTATCAGACTATCAGTCCGTCGGACGATTTCAGCATTTCGGACTACATTAGTAATATAGTCTATTGGCGAGTATTACGTGTCCGAACAACAATTTAGATAGAGTAGATTAGTCAGTGTACATTAGTCGAGTGGATCCATTTTATTCTATTTTTTCTGTCGAGTGAGCCTCCCCCACCACTTACTAATCTACCCGACTAAATTCTTGGTGTTCAGACACCTTTAGTAACTAAAATATACTCGCTACTCGACTAAATTTTGCAGTCTGCAGAGCGAACGGTTTTTGGTCAATTGATCCTCAGAGTTGATCGATTTTGGTAACCGAAATATCGCCACTCGACTAAATTAAAAGTAGTCCGAAGTGTCCGAACTAGGCTTTAGAACAAAAATTTGACAGTTCCGAACAACTGAGAGGCCGATATGGTCCGGCCGGCGGACTGTAATTAGTAGGCCCCTTTAGTCTTGACTCATCAACTCGCTAGATGGTGCCGGTATTTATAGAGCGTTGCGTTGGTTGCCTTTTATAAAGCTAGACTTTGCTGCTTAACGCGACTTCTAGTCTGGAAACCCAATTTGTCAGTAATTAGGCGGCGCCACCATACAGTAAATAAGACCAAAAAAAAGTTATACTCATCCTTTTCTTTTGAATGCTAGTACTAGTGTAAGACAAAGATAGTATGATTCTCTCTGTCTAGTTTTCTGTTCTTATTTACTGACAATTTGGTTTGACCAACTATAACTGTCACATTTTGACGTAAAATGCTTAAACATGGCAACAATTTAGTATGGAATTTTTTAGTTCCATTTATGGATGGTATAGAAAGGATCGCAATCTCTTATGGCAGAATTGTTGTAAAAGTGATCGCGTTAAGCTTTAAATAATAGTTCCTAATCTCTCCGGTGGCGCTAGTTAGGCTCTGGGACATGAGTATAACATGAACCATATAAGGCAACAAATAACCCGACCAAATTACGTAGGTTGTTTTTGGTAGTATTTCGGTGTATGGTGGCGCCGCCTAATTACTGTTTTTTGATGGACACTTTTCATACATAGAGATTTGGCTCCTTTATACAGTCTCCATGAGTTGGTCAAGCAAATCTTGTCAGTAGAAAAAGGCGCGAAATTAAAATTTTGTATGGGAGGATAACCCAAGGATAACCCTTTGCGCCTACATTTTTTAAATTTTCTACTGACGAGAGTGACAAGATTAGCTTGACCAACTATATATTTAATTTCCAATTTTGTCGCACTATAAACACGAAAATGATTTTGTCACTGGCAACACCTTGTTATCTAAAAAAAAAAAAAAAATTGACAGTTTGTCATTGACTTGACAGACTGACAGTTGGCAATTTGGCATCTAAAGGGAGCGAAAACAGCCAAATCACAGAAAAATCTGGCCTACTTTTTGAAAAAAACTTTTTACTGCGCGTGACCACATTTTGAACTCGTGCAAAATGCCCTCAATGAAAGTGGAAGGTGACAGTGACGGGGATGGTGATTTGTCTGGTGGTGAAACTGAGAGGTCCGGCGGATCCTCCCGGGGTCCCGACAGGGACTCCAGTGCTGAAGAGGCAGACGAGCCTGATTCCGATGACTCCTCCGAGATGGATGAAAGCGAGTGCGAGCGCCGGAGAAACGAGTGCCTGGACAATTTAGGTTGGTATTTTTAGGTTATGTTTACTAACAACTGATTGTGTTTAGAACATAAACAGTTGTGTTTTTCATAGATTATTAAAGCTTTCGCGAATAAAAGATACATTTTATACTAGCGTGATGCTTGTTTTAGGATCTTGGTTAATTATGTGCCATAATATAATTTTAGATACATATTAATAGAGTTTTTTTGATGTATTTGACCAGCCCTATTTCTTTATATGGCAAATTTCTTTACATTTGGCAAACACTACATTTGTTAAAATTTACATTCTTATTCTACAGTCCTTTGGTTAAATAAAAGTAACTATTTCCTCTTTTATATAAATTGATCGACTTTCCTCTAGTATTACAACGCAGTGCTATATTTGTCTACCGTTTTTCATCAATTCTCATCTACTCAATAAATCCCTTAAAAGGATAAGTTCGCCTTTGTACTGCCTATTCTGTCCCATATTTGTGTTCTGTGTTTTGTACAATAAAGAGTTTATACATACTATTGATGATGATGATGATGATGTATGCCTGTTATCCCTCATTAGGGACATAGAGCTCGCAGAAGAATCCTCCATTTGTCACGATCTTGAGCGGCTACTTCCAGCTCTTTCCAGTCGAGTCCAGTTGAGCCAGCCTCTTTCTCAACTGATCGCCTCCATGTAGTACACGGCCTCCCCGACCGACCGATACATACTATTGAATCTGTTAAAATAGTATTTTCTTTCACATAAATATAAGATTTGTTAAGCAAATAAGGATATATTAAGCAATGCCTTAGAAGGGAAGAAAGAGTTTTCGTTAATCCTAGGAAAATTAATACACAGTGAAACCTACTTTCAAAGACTCCGAAGGGACTATGCAAAAAACAAGTTTTAGGCGGAAAAGCATATTAATGTGAAAAACTTAATGAATGTAAGGGACAATGTAAATCATGGGAAATTGTATTAAACGTGAGGATATTAAGTGATATCTACTGTATATTACCAAAGATAGATATAACTCGGTAATAGATGGATACAGTCTAAGGATAAAACGTGCCTCGAAAATCAAGAAAAATTGATTCTCGTTCAGAGGGTGCTACTAGTTCTGGCCTACAGTCGTATAGATGGCGTTGACGGTTTCGTTTGTTATTTAACAATTTTAACGCATATCAGTGAAAGAACATGGGTCAAAATCATAAAAATAATTAATGCAAATAAAAAAAATCATTTATCTATATTTAAATACATTCTATCGTATTTTTATAAATCTTCATTTTTAGTTTCAAAGTGTGTCGACAGATGGCAGTGAATTTACTGGGGTTACAAAATTTACTATGACAGTACCGCTCTAGTATAAGTTACTCTATGATATTACCTTATATCATCATCATTTGCTTGCCCTTGTCCCATTCACTTGGGGTTGGTGCAGCATGTCATTTTCTTCCATACCTCTCTGTCACCTGTCATCTCATCATTCACTTGCGTTCTCTTCATATCATCTCTCTCGGTTTTCCTCTCCTCGTACCTCGCTCCACATTCATTCTTAATACCTTTCTCGTCACATGACTTTCATCCCTCCGCATAACATGCCCGCACCACGCTAGGCGATTTGCTATATAAATCTGTATAAGATGAATAAAGTCTAAGGAAAAAACGTGCCTCGCAAATCAAGAAAATTTGGTTCTCGCACAGATGGCGCTACCACCAATACCAACCTTTGGCCTATTCTCTTTAAGTAAAATGAGCTAATTTAAGGTTTTAAGGTACTTTCTCCAGCGCCCATAATTTTTTTCCACACTGTAGACTGTGGTGATGGTCCTACCTTAAGCGAAGTCTGCTGCTATATCTTGCTAACAAAAAATTAACTGCTAAAATTTTCTGTTATGTATAGACAATGGGGTTAGGTTTTGACATTTTGTGTACAAAGTGGGGTAGTTGTGAAAAGTCAGTCTGTCAACGCGAACCTGACCCATGCCTGTTCCTGGACCCCTAAAACTGTGAGTTATATTAGTGGCGACGAGGATGGGATTCTAATCCATACTTCCATAGTATAACTCTTGTGCCATACGTTGTTTTTGAGTTGTTGGAATTTTTAGTTTATTTTAATTAATCAAATGTGCCATTTTCAATCAAAAGGGTATTTATTGTCGGTTGTCAATAAGGCGCTATTTCCATATAGCTTTAATTTGAAATCAACCTTATTGACAAGCGACAATGTGGTACCACTTGGTTGAAAATGTCACAATTTTTAAATTTAAATGACGTAATCGGTCGGCAACCGGGGGGTTACCACTCCAAGGGCTGGTATAGCATTAACTAAAATTGACAACCCGTTTAGCTCAGCGGGTATTGGAGGCAGTAATCCAGTTAAGGAAGCTAATGGTCCTGGGTTCGAATCCCAGCGAGGGAATTTCTACTAACTCATCTGGACTAAGTTGGTACGTTATCATTATTTCATGCATCACAGTAGGACCTATGTACTCGCATTTATAAATAATATAAGACAGAACGAAAGTTGGTACTTTTGCTGGGTTTATGTGCATATAACAATGACATATCTCAATCATTTTTTGACAAAATAATCTTTTTTTTTTTACAGCATACACTTTCTTTAATTGTCACTAATAATTTTTGACCAAATTCCCTTAAACTCGCGTTTTGAACACATATTTAATTATACGAACGGCCACAGCTGGTGCAACTCAGCTGAAACGTCGGAATTTTAGGTAAAAACAATGAAATTTAATCGCGGTAGACTCGTTCGTATAATTAAATACAAATTTCCTTTCTAAACGCGATTTTTAGCGTAAAGCAACGTATCGTGTTTTATATTGCGCTCGACTTGTACAGTCGCCATCAGATATATCGGAGCGGTCAAGGCGCTCACAAATATCTGAACACGCCTCTATTATAAAGGCGTTAGAGTGCGTGTTCAGATATTGTGAACACCTTGGCCGCTCCGATATATCTGATGGCGACTGTACCCCAATGATCGCGCTCTCTCCATCTTTTACCTTATAACTTACCACATGTTCTAACAATTTCAGCAAACCTCGAGCGTCAGTTCACCGTGCTACGCGAGCAGTTGTACTCGGAGCGCATGAAGCATGTGGAGTACCAGCTCACCGAGGTCAGGGGCGGGCGCTCGCAGGAGTACCTCGGGCCTCTGCGGCGTCTGCAGGACAACATGAGAGTCAGGTACTTTACAGAGACCATAAAAGGCCCGTTAAGACAACTGGCAGCTCCTACTCGATGCTACGAGAGCAGATGTACTCAGAGCGCATGAAACATGTAGAGTACCAGCTCACCGAGGTCAGGGGTGGGCGCTCGCAGGAGTACCTTGGGCCTTCGCAGCGTCTGCAGGACAACATGAGAAAATATATAAAGAGGCCCTTTGGGCCAGTGACTTCAGCTCCTCGATACTACGCAAGTAGTTGTACTCGGACCGCATGAAACATGTAAACAGCACATTTTTTTCATTTATTTCACAATGTTCCACCTTTGCTAAGCAGATGAAACTTGTATTCTAAGTATGTTCATAAGTTGTTGGTTCATATTTAGAAAAAAATCGGCCAAGTGCGAGTGGGACTCGCGTACGAAGGTTTCCGTACCATAACGCAAAAAACGGCAAAAAAATCGCGTTTGTTTGTATGGGAGCCCCACTTAAATATTTATTTTATTCTGTTTTTAGTATTTGTTGCTATTAGCGGCAACAGAAATACATCATCTGTGAAAATTTCAACTGTCTAGCTATCACGGTTCGTGAGACACACGGCCTGGTGACAGACGGACGGACAGCGGAGTCTTAGTAATAGGGTTTTACCCTTTGGGTACGGAACCCTAAAAAACGATACGAATTTTCAAAAACTCCGCTGGCTGAACATACTGCACCTTAGGTTTGTAGTTTCCCACCAATTTGGATAAAATGCGTCCAAGTCGTCCCGCCATCTCCTTTTCGGTCTGCCTGCACCCCGCCCAGGACCATCTATGGTGTTCCGTGGGGCCCACTCGGTAACCATTTTGGCCCACCATTCAGGGTGCATGCGGCAGACATGCCCAGCCCAGTCCCACTTAAACTTAGCGGTCTTGACACCTACTTCTACAACTCGAGTTTTGCAGCGCAGTTCCGTGTTTCTGATTCTATCAGTTCTGCGATCACCTAGTATACTGCGCTCCATCGCTCGCTGGCAAACCTTGAGTTTCTTCTTTAACGCCTCAGTTAATGACCATGTTTGAGCTCTATAGGCACAGAATAAATCACTTGCGTTTCTATGTGTGAACGGCACGTCTGTACACGCGGCATGCGTCATTGTGTGAGTAAGTTGCTTAAAAACAGTACTGAGCGGTCGGCAAAAGGTCGTCAATCTGCTGTCGCAAGGCGAGGTCATTCTAGTCGGGGCAGGGCGGTGCGTGGCCGTTCTGTACGATAATACTATATTTCTTATTCTGTGCCGCATTAGATGATATACGTGTATGAACAACGCCATTAATCATATTTTTCTTGCAGGATCGAGGTAGCGGGCATCCTGAAGCAGATGCGTATAGAAAACATCAAACACAAGTACGAGGCGGAGGAGCAGGCGGCCCAGCAGCATTTTAAGGTAAGATCACGGTCTTTAGAACAGGCCTCTTAAACCGTTTTATTTATCAAACAGTTTTGGTTCATACCAGAGGTTCCCAATTTTTTTTCTCGTAGATCACTCAAAGGTTTACGGTTTTCGGTTCACCTCCTGCTGTTACATTTCTAATATATTCCCAACTCCAATTTTTTTCACGCCAATGTGGACCCCCGTCTGGTCTCCACTGTGGACCACTTTGGGAACCTCTGGTTCATACGCTTTAATGGACGGTGGATATAACGTGATGGACGGTTTGGTTGGTGTAGCTGACTCTTACGGCCTAAGTATTTGTTTCGAAGTGTTTAAACTATATGTGGCTCCATTACTAAACCTTTTTATCCAAAAAACTATGAAAATTTCGATAAAACTACAGTGGACCATTTATTACACGAATCTCAAGAAGAACTCCAAGGAAATCGTGTTAAGAGATTTCCTCTAGGGTATCGCGTTAGAGAGGTCAAATTAATGTAGAGGCATACAGGTAAAACCAATAAAAATCGTGTTATTTCAGAAGCAATTTGATGCCCACCAATGCTTTTATATTTTGGAAATACAGAAGTCAAATTGAGTTATGGAAACTGTACCGAACATCCTATCTGTGTAGCGCATCGTTGATTACTTTGATTTAATTAGGTAATATTTTGAGGAGCCTAAGAAGAATAATTAGAAATTCGAGTTATCGAGGTTCCACTGTATTATTTATGTAACCTTTATCAAATAAAACTATGAAAACGGATTATATCGCGTATATTGAATTTATAATACATCCCGACGTTTCGAACCCTTTACAGCGTTCGTGGTCAACGGGTGACTGAGGAAAAATTACAAAGTGCAAAAATACCCACACTAAAATAATGAACAATCATAGACTACAAACTTTAAGGCTGGTTGTACATGCAAAATCGGTTCATAAGGCTAGTAGTAGTAGTGGTTGTAGATTTTGCATGTACAACCAGCCTTAAAGTTTGTAGTCTATGATTGTTCATTATTTTAGTATGTGGGTATTTTTGCACTTTGTAATTTTTCCTCAGTCACCCGTTGACCACGAACGCTGTAAAGGGTTCGAAACGTCGGGATGTATTATAAATTCAATATACGCAATATAATCCGTTTTCATAGTTTTATTTCATGAGTAACTATCGCGGTAACCGAAGATAACCATCACTTATCGTCTGTGCCTTGCCCTTAAGTATAGTCTCGGGTTCGTTACTTTAAATCACAGGGACAATCAATTCATAAAATATTATATTAGGTTGGTATTACATCTGTCCAATTTATTTGTCCAATGTGTATATACGTTATATGTAAAATAAGTTGCATGCATTTAGAAGCAGTAAACTTCAAGAGAAACATCCGAGAATCCTTATTTAAGTTTTCCTTCCTATTTCTTCCTATATTTATACACCTAGTTCCTCCTTAAATTTGAATTTCATGCAATGTTGAAAGATAAAGATAAAAGACATTTATTCGTGACGATCACAACACAAGTACAGTAGGAGTTGGATGTACGGTCATCATTCATAATATTAAATATATTAATAACGGGTCCCGTTATTAATATATTTAATATGTCTGTGTTTATCGGAAGTTTTGTTATTAAAATCATTCATAATAGCGTATAAATAAAACAACGCGCCAAAAGTATCAGCCACCATCAAGTTTTACAAATAGAAATACATATCGTCACTATACTTACTCAACCTCATATCTGCAACAATCATTTGATGGAAATGTCGCTTTTCTTTCATTCGGAATACGGGTGTTTTTGTCATCAAATGAGTTTTGCAGATACGGGGTTGAGTAAGTATAGCGGCGATATAGGGAGTGTGTATGACTTATAGAGGGCAGCGAAGCCGTCAGATATTTGGCGCGAGGCGTAAATGTGAAGTTTATGCTTCCGATGTAGCCCACAAGATGGCAGAACGTATTATGCACAAGAAAACGTACGAGACCGGTATATGGTAGCAATTGCTTTGGCAATGTACATGTTTATGTTTCCGATTCAGACCACAAGATGGCTCCAACGCGCACGGTCCCTATATCTACAGTTCACGTTTAAATTGGCGTTAAATCGAATCCAACTTCTATATAAAATGTTTGAAAAATCACAATTATATCAAGTTAGAACATCATTTACGACCGGGCAATGTTACACAGGCGATAAAGTAATTATTTTATTATTAATGTGGCGATACATGTATTGTCTCACCAGCTGTTTGTGTATACAGGGTGGCTAAAAAATAAATGCATTCCCGTTGCCAGGGAGGTTTTGGGATTATACTGAGCAACTTTTACTATGGGACCAACCCCGAAATAGTGAAAAAAAAAATTTACCCACCCATAGAAACTGGACCAGCGAAAATGTACGAAACAACCAAATTTTTTTTCGCGACTTCGGGGTTGCTCAGTATAATCAAAGAGGATATAATAAGATAGAGCGGTACTGTCACAGTAAATTTTGTAACCACTGTAAATTCACTGCCATCTATCGACATACTTTAAAACTAAAAATGAAGATTTATAAAAATACGTTAAAATGTATTTAAATATGGATAAATGATTTTTTTATTTGCATTAATTATTTTTATATGATTTTACCCATGTTCTTTCACTGATATGCGTTAAAATTATAAATAACAAACGAAACCGTCAACGCCCTCTGTACGACGACGGCAACCTCCTTGGCAACGGGAATGCACTTATTTTTTAGCCACCCTGTATATATCGTTGTCTGAGTACCCACAACACAAGCCTTCTTGAGCTTACCGTGGGACTCAGTCAATTTGTATAAGAATGTATATCATATTTATTTATTTATATTATGTATTTATAAATAATTATAAACTCCTATTGCTTGCTTTTCAACTCTCCACGTCCTCTATCCGAATTTCCCACTTTCCCTCGCCCTTTTCAGATCGGCGAGTCGTCAAAAAGGTAAGTGATTTTTTTTCTTAATTTTAAGACATTTACAAAGTTATGTTTATTATGGTTCCGTACCCGAAGGGTAAAGACGGGACCCTATTACTAAGACTCCGCTATCCGTTTGTCTGTCACCAGGCTGTATCTCATGAAACGTGTTAGGTAGACAGTTGAAATTTTCACAAATGATGACGCCTGATGATTTCTGTTGCCGCTATAACAACAAATACCAAAAACAGAATAAAATTAATATTTTAGTGGGGCTCTCATACAACGTGTTTTTTTTTTACGTTTTTTGCGTAATGGTATGGAACCCTTCGTGCGCGAGTCCGACTCGCACTTGGCCGGTTTTTCCTAATGGAACATCTTGTAGGTATAAATCAATCTTATAATATTTTACAATAGATGTTTTTAAAGGTGATTTTAATTCATAATTTTATATAAGTATTCTCCAATATGAGTAAAGGAAGATTGAACTGTATTGAATTTTGTTTTGTTTTGCGTGTCATCGATTAGATTATATAGACTCATTGTGTTTGCAAGCCGTATAAAATATTTATCGCCTCATTTTCCTTGTAAGCTTGTAACCCGAAACCCCAATTCGCTCGACCTCAATACTGTCAATAATGACCTGGCAATGTCAATATCGCAATCTTGACCGAGTGCTACGGGCTACGGGCTACGCGGCCTACGGCGTAGCAACCTAGGCCTAAACCCATCTAGTTACAATGGTTACCGCGCGCTAGCTAGCGCTGCACGTAGTACCGCGGCGCGCCGATAGATGGCGCTAGTGGTATCCAAATGTTGATCTAACCTAGTTTATCGGATGTTATCTCAACTTTTTTGCTAAATATTTGCGATTGATATGATTTGAAGTTTGTGTATAAATATATTGCATTCTAATGTAAGTTTTAACTTATCTGCATGTAGTTTTTTACGTGTCGTATTAAATATTTGTGTTATTGATATGACCTTTTACTTTACCGTTCTCGCGGCCTTGTCGTGGCAATTCTAAGTTTTCTGTTCGTCAATTGTTTAGACAATATGTTTTATTTTACTGCTAACTTCGTATATGTTTGGTTATTTTTATCGAACAAAGTATTATCTGTTAGAGAAGTGACAAAGAGGCCTTGTTTTAAACATAGTTGGCCGATGAATGTGTTATCGTTGGCTACCTGCCACGAGTCAAAGTCTGCGCAACTCAATATAGGCCTCGAGTACTGTCGACCGCAATTAAATATTTCAACATAGGTACTAACAATATGCATAATATAGGTACCTATTAAAAAGTGTATTGCACAAAAAAGATACATACAATTTCAAGTGGGTTCCACTTACACTTTCTCGACACGTGTACCTTACACGTGTCGAGAAAGTGTAAAAATATTGTCATTGTGTCATGTTCATAGTAGAGATGGGCCGAATATGGACTTTGCCGAATACGAATATTCTAAACTAAATTCTAAAACTTGTCTAAAAGTCTACTCAAGTGTTATCGATGTCGTTAGCACGCAATATCATCCTTGAAGTAAACAATATAAAATAAAAGTGTTAGTTCCTTTATTATGTTTTGCAAACCTCTTTGTTTTGTTCTTATTGCAACCGTCTGATCAGATCGGGGAAATCCTGAAGAAAGGCCAGGTCAAGAGCACCCTAAACCGGCGAGCGTGTATGAGGAATGTTATGAAAGTGAAGGAAGCGAAAGAGGTATGTCAGGATCGTAGCAAGTGGAAATCCGTGGTCTCTGCCTACCCCTCTGGGAAATAGGCGTGATTATATGTATGTGTATGTATGTATGTATGCAACAGTTAATATATATATATATATAAATCAAACAAACAAAGAATTATTTATTTATTTAAACTTTATTCCACATAAAAAGTGTACAACAGGCGGACTTAATGCCATTATAGGCATTCTCTACCAGTCAACCATAGGGCTAAACAGAAAAGCACTATGAACAATTATGAAATAAAATATGAATGATGAATATAAAATATAAATAAATATATATGGAAATATGATGAATTATGATTATTAGAGACGAATTATATACTTAATACGTATAAAACTTATGTTTAATAGATACTCGATTTTGTGAAAAAATTTAAAAATAAAAATAAAGAAAATGCCAAATCAAAATCAAAGAAAACATTTATTTGGCAATCAAAGCAAACCCTACCTACCTACCTATTGTATTAAATACTACTAGTAGTAGTAGTAGTAGTAGTAAATCACTGTATTGTCATCATCATCATCATCATCATCATGTCATCCGATAGACGTCCACTGCTGGACATAGGCCTCCCCCAAGGCTCGCCACTCCGACCGATCCTGTGCCGCTCGCAACCACCGAATTCCCGCGACCTTCACCAGGTCGTCGCTCCATCTCGTTGGAGGCCTAGCGGCAGTTCGTCTTCCGGTACGCGAACGCCACTCCAGAACCTTCCGGCCCCACCGGCCATCAGTTCTGCGAGCAATGTGCCCCGCCCACTGCCACTTAAGGTTTGCAATTCTGCGAGCTATGTGATCTCAGCAGAGTATCTGAACGAGTTGGTCTGAAAATGAACATGGCCTCATAAGAAGGCTCAAGGTCACGTAAAGGGCAATGGAGAGAGCTATGCTCGGGGTTTCTCTGCGTGATAAAGTCAGAAATGATGATATCCGCAGTAGAACTAGGGTCACCGACACTGTATTGTACAAAAAAAATGTTAATTCATATAAATTTAGGTACAAAGGCGAGCTTATCCCTATAAGCTAACACTAACACTAACACAACACAAGACTAATACTAACACTAGATTAAGACTGCTTGTATTACTAATACTCTATGGATGCATTTGTTTGTCCGAAATAAAGAAATTTAATTTTATTTATTTATTTATTTAAAAGTAAATCAAAATCAGTAATTTAAGTTCACACATAGATAGATAGATTTTGTTTGAATCAAAGCTTATTCTAATTATTAGCAGATAAGAGTTTTGAATGATTATCTGTCATATTTAATCCATATCGTTTCTAGACCTAATATTTGATGTATCTTATAGTTCGAATCGGGCCGAATATTTGAGGGTAAAGACATTACTATTACCAAAGGGTAAAGACATTACTATTACTAAGACTCCGCTGTCCGTCTGTCTGTCTGTCAGCAGGCAGTAGGTATCTCATGAACCGTGATAGCTAGACAGATGAAATTTTCACAGATGATATATTTCTGTTGCCGCTATAAAAGCAAATACTAAAAAAAGTACGGAACCCTCGGTGGGTAAGTCCGACTCGCACTTGTCCGGTTTTTTAAATCTAAACTTGAACGCCGCGGTAGTAAAGTCTGCATCTTCTCAAATGATTTTTACGCCTAAGACGGTAATCTGTTAAACAAAGGCCATTGTTCCTTTTTAGTGAGCGGTCAGCCATTGTGTGCCATTGTGTCTGACAATGGCACGCGCCGTAGCACGCGCTCAGATATTCTCATGTCAGGCAAGCGGTTGTAAACAGCGGGTCCTAAATAATAAATAAATACATATGTCGTTCTGACTTCACGAGTCTGTGCATTTCGGCGACTAAATAGTCTGTTGTGGTGTTCGTTGCTGCGGAGATTATAATTGATATTGGTACCCTTTCGCTTAAATGTTTCGAGGTTCGTTCGTGTAAATACCGCTACCTGGTTTATAAATAAGCAAGGCTGGGGTAAGATCTCGAGGTTACGAAAAAGGGGTCGTGCCGGAGCATCAGGCATGCCGGCCATCGCGCGGACCGCACGCTTTTGCATTACGAAAGCACGGTTCCAGCTTTAGGCATTATCTTAAGAGTCCCCGGCAAGCTCAGCCGAATTGTACCTTGTTGGATTGTAATTAAACTTTGCACATACAATGACATGAGGTATATCTAGGTCTGAAATTAGTTTATATAGCTCCAGTTTATAAAACAAACTAAATAGAGCAAAAACAAGTTTTGTATGAAAAACTTAAATTCGCTCTATTTTTTTAACTATGGTATCTGAAGCTACATAAACTAATTACAAACATAGATGTATCTAGACGTATATTGACCGGGATATAGACCGTGATTACCTTTTGTATTATACGGGAGCAATACTCACAAATAATACAAAAGCAAATCACGGTCTATATCCCGGTCAATATAAGTATAGGTACCTTATCCTATTGTAAGTACAAAGTTTCAGAGCAATCTAGCTATTCGTTTTAAAATGAGAGCAGAACTACGTTTGTATGGAGAACCGAGAGCGAGAAACCCTTAACAAATTTGCCTTGTTTTGTGTAAACTCTTAAGGGGCCCACTGACTATCAGTCCGCCGGACGATATCGGCCTGTCAGTTAGAACAAAAATTTGACAGTTCCGAACAACTGACAGGCCGATATCGTCCGGCGGACTGATAGTCAGTGGGCTCCTTTAAGTAATGACGTCAGTTTTACGTCCCGCTATGTCGTTTACAAAAGCGTCATGTCACAGAAAACCGTAGGATGTGCTCGATAAAAACCCACGGAATAACGCAAATGATAACGTTATTTTATCTTCTTAACATAATATATGCAGTGAAGGGACGTCATACATACACAGGCAATTCTAACGTACCTACACTGACATCAGAATTATATTTGAATCATAATATTTAGCTGTTGTGCGTCTCGCCCGCGCGAATACGATTGCTAAGTCAATAAGGGTCGTAATAGATGATTTTACTTTATGCTCTAGAACATAACAAGCAACTTTATGTCGTCTACGCACGACAAGTCGAACTTTACAAGCATGAGAAGTGAAAATAAATATTTATATTACGCGCGCGAGTCCGATTCGCACTTGGCCGGTTTTTTTATAAGTGCACCCCTTAAAAATATTCAGAGGGACGGACGGACGGATTCAATTCTTTTTATTTCGCTAAATATTATTCTTGCTTGAACCTCACCGCGCAAATAATAAATTCGTATCTTATTTTACGCTTTCCTAATACGTTTAAGTTTCCGTATACGTGGGTGTAATATAATAAACAACTGTTAGAAGCCTACATTTTTTAATGACCTTGAATAGTCCTTGGCCCACAAAAGACTTCAACGCCGCTCTCTTCCGCCGTTTGTTTTATTCTAGCCTTCCTTTGCGGTATGAATTTAAACTTTAAATATCAGTACCCGTACCATGAATCACTCGTCTACGTGATTTACTTTCTATACATCTCGCTCGCACTAATATGTAAGTACGAGCGAGATGCATAGAAAGTAAGTTACGTTCTCGATAGCGTTTATGTCAGTGTCAAACTGTACCCGTACCGTGAGTCACTGACAGTGTCAAAACTGACATATACGCTATCGTCTACATGATCTACTTTCTATACATCATGCTCGCACTAATATGTGAGTACGACCGAGATGCATAGGAAAGTAAGTTACGTTCTCGATAGCGATTATGTCAGTGTCAAACTGTACCAGTACCATGCGTCACTGACAATGTCAAAACTGACATACGCTAACGGCTACGTAACTTTCTATGCATCGCGCTCGCACTAATATGCGAGTACGACTGAGACAGAGATGGGCATTAATCGATTAATCTTTTAGTTAACTAATCAATCGATTAAAAATATCAATCGTCATTTTTTATTGCGATTAATTTAGTTGCGATTAAATTAGTTGTGAGAATGTTCGACTAACAACTAATTAGTTTTAGTTTCAATCGACTAAATTTCACGATTAAATCTATATTAAAACTACGTAGTCGCCCGTTTTTGCATTTTTATCTTGCAATATGTAACTACAAGTACGTATGTATGTAACATACGGAGGTACTCGTATGTTGTAACTATGTTAGTTTGGGTAGAATTTTGCGACTTATTTTGAAGCAGATATCTTCATCCGATTGAGCTAAAATTATGTATACACGTTTAATTTGAAATGCTTGAATGACAATGCAAATAATGCCATAATATTATTATAACGATATATTGGTAATAACGACAAATAGCGAAAAACTGCATTGTTTACAAATCGCAAACATTAAAGTAGGTTGGTGCATTATTAATACTATGAATTATACGATACTGAGTAAATCTTAGACATAGAAACTATCAATATTTTGCTGTCTCTGACAATAGTAAAACTCTTTTGAGTGTCACGCGGTGACAAAACAATGGGATAATCCTACTTACCCGGAAGTTGTTTATTGCATTTTGGTGCAAGTGCCGACGCATCTTCTAAAAATAACACGTTCTATTGAATGACACATACTTTAGTAGCAAAATAATAGTGAGAACAGATCTCACTCCTTAGAAACGGTCAAAATTGTTATAATGGTGATGAAGGAAAGACGAACAAACTGACTTATATAATTTATTCTTATAATATATTTGTGGAGCTCAGTCTCAACACTTGTACAGCGACGCCATCTTGGGTAGAAGAGAGAGTTGCCATAGATAACACTAAATGTCAAACTAAACTAGTGATGTTATTACCAACCTAACATCCCTTTCCTTAAGTTTATATTATAATTACATTGATGACCAGTCTCTTATTTAACTCATCTTTACAACATGTTATGTTAAAGTCTTTCAGTTACCTAAGTATTAACAATTAAATAATCTTCACATTTAAACATGACAGTCTGTTCCTTTAACTGGTCTCTATGGTCATTACTAAAATCAATGTATTTATGTTTATAGTTAACAATAAAATATTCTACAAATTATGATACAGTCTTTTCATTAACTGGTCTTTACAGTTACACAATTTAGTTTACATTTTATGAAATAGCTTAATTGCAAAACTACATTTACATTCAGTTGACTTAATTAAATTATATTATATCTAAATTTCCGTTATATAACGCTTTGGAGGTTTAACAATACGTCCTGATCTCGTCACTCTGTGATCAGTTATTACTGGTGCTGGAGTACCCGTCTCCTGTCTTGCCTCTGCCACTTCCATACTTCTTTCCCTTCGTGGTGAGCAAGATCGCATGGGAGACGATTGTGTCAAGTCACTATTCAAGATACTATAGTTATGAATAAGATGAATCCTATTTCTTACATAAGTTACATCATTACTAGTTTTTATCACATATGACCTATTATTACTTAACCGTTTAACAATTACAGCCTTTTCCCAAGTACTGTGTGGATTTTTCTTATAATAAACCTGGTCTCCTGGATACAAAATGGACATTGATTTAGCATTCCTATTATAATATCTAGACATATCTTCATTATTTTTAACAGCTGATTGTTTGTATTCCTTAAATGTCACAGCTTTAGGTCTGAGTTTGTTAAAGTTTACTGGTATCTTACTTCTTAATTTTCTAGACATTAATAACTCAGCCGGTGATAACATATGATTTTTAGCTGTATTTCTATACTGTAATAATGCTAAGTAAGGATCTGATCCATCTTCCTTACATTTTCTGAACATATTTTTTAAAATTTTCACAGCACTTTCAATTTGGCCATTAGAGTTTGAATGATAAGGAGCTGTTACTATATGTTCTATGTCCCATTCATATAGAAATGATTTAAATTCTGATGACTGAAAGGGAGGACCACCATCTGACACTAATGTCATAGGTATCCCATGTCTGGCAAATATTGACTTTAAATTTATTATGACATTTTGAGCCGTACTATTATTTTTTAACAATGCTGTCTCTATGTACTTTGAGTAATAATCAGTTACTACAATGTAGGTTAAGTTATCAAAGTGCATTAGATCAATGCCAACTCTTTGCCAAGGATATTTGCTAATTTCATAGTTTTTTAAGGGTTCCTTTTGATTACATGGCTTGAACTTGGCACAGGTGTCACATTGTTCCACTACATTTTTTATATCAGCAGACATGTTAGACCAATATAATGAATCTCTAGCTAATCTTAGACACTTATTTATCCCTTGATGACCTTCATGCAATTTATTTAATATTTCTTTTTGCATGGACTTTGGAACAATTAAATTTGACCCTTTGAACAATAAATCTCCTATGACATGAATTTCACCCTGCATGTTCCAATATGGCTTCACTAATAAATTGATTTTATCTTTACTACTTGGCCAACCTTCAAAATAATATTTTTTTAACAATTGAAGGGTTTCGTCATCAATGGTTGCCTGTTTTAATTTATTTTTGTATTCTTGACTGATCGCTAAATTTGACTCGACTAAATTGACATGGTAAGACATATCAGATTCATTTTCTGGAATAAAATGGTCTTTCATAGCTGCTCTAGACAAAGTATCAGATATATACATTTCTTTGCCAGGTATGTGAATAACTTCTAAATCATACTTCTGTAAAGTTAGCATCATACGCTGCAGTCTTGCTGGTACCTCATGCAAAGGCTTTTTAAACAGATAAACCAATGGTTTATGATCCGTGTGCACAATGACTTTACGTCCATAGACATATTGATTGAATTTACAACATCCGAACTGAATTGCAAATAGCTCTTTTTCAATTTGTGCAAAATTTTCTTGTGACTTAGTTAGTGTTTTTGAACTGTATGCAATTGGCTTATTATTCTGTAAAATTACAGCACCTATCGCTGACTTTGACGAGTCTACTGATAGAATCAGTGGCAAATTTACATCATAGTGTGCTAAAACTGGCGTGTTACATATTATTTCCTTTAATTCACAATATTCTTTTTCATAGTTACTGTCCCACTGCCAGGGCACGTCTTTTTTTAACAAAGTTCTCATGAGAGTGGTCTTTGCTGACAAATTATCAATGAAACATCCTACAAAATTTACCATCCCGAGAAATCTTTGTAATTCTTTAAGATTACTGGGACTTTGCATCTCTTTGATCGCCTTGACTCTTTCTTGACTGACTTTGACACCATCTCGGTTAAAAATATATCCTAAAAATTCTACCTCCGACACTCCAAATTTGCATTTCGACTTATTTAATTTTAAATTGACTTGTCTAGCCCTATCTAGCACTTTTTTAAGTCGTTGATTATGAATCTCTGGGGTCTCACCATAAACTAAAAAATCATCTACAAAAATGAGAACGCCCTCTATGTCACCAAATAACTCATTAATGACTCTATAAAAAATCTCTGTTGATGCATTTATGCCAAAAGGTAATCTAAGATATTTATATCTACCAAAGGGAGTTTGGAATGTGCAAAGTTCAGAACTCTCCTCATCAAGTTTCAAAGACCAAAAACCTGAGAACGCATCCAGATGTGAAAAACAAGTAGCACCTTTCAATTGCGACCTAATTTCATCAATATTTTTTAATGGATAATGTTCTCTCATAATATTTTTATTCAAATTTCTAGGATCTAGACATATTCTAAGCTGACCTGTTGACTTGACGGTGACTACTACAGAGTTGACCCATGCCGTTGGCTTGGTGACTTTTTCAATGACTTTCATGCTCTCCATGCGATCCAGCTCATCCCGTAGGTCCTTCAGTAGCGCAAATGGTACCTTCCTCGGAGGATCAATGCATGGCACAGCATCAGACTTCAGTTTCAGATGGCAGACAGGAGGTAGACACCCCAGACCCTGAAAAACATCATTATATTGTGTAAGAATTTGACAATTATTTTTTTCTATTACTTCCTCAGTTAGCTGATAAACACGTTTGACTATACCAATTCGATCACATGTATCTAGACCTAAAATGGTTTCACCATTTACAGTTGTCACTGCAAAGGTTATTTTCTCTACTCTGTTATTGAAATGACATTCCAATTCTGTTTCCCCTATTATTGGAAGTTCACACCTATATGCCTTAGCAGTAAGAGTGGTTTCAACTATATTGTTGAGCCCTAAAGTTTTGTAAGTTTGTAACGACATCAAATCAAGCTCGGCCCCAGTGTCTAAAAGGCAATTTATATCTCGACCATTGACATTGACATTTAAGTACCAAGACTTTTTATTTCTGTTTTTGTTCTGTACTTGCCCCACAAATAACCTCTCAGCGCAGTAAGCATTATCATCATCGAGGTTTTCTAGCTCTAATTGTCTTACATTTTTATTTTTAAAACAAAATTTTGCAAAGTGACCATAAGAGTTACATGACCTGCATTGTACGTTGACTGCTGGACACTTGAAGCGATGCACCTGTCCACAGCGCGTGCATGTAGACTGCTGACCTCTCTGCCATGGCCTCGACGGAGCTGACTGGGTGTAGTGTGGTCGACCCGATGACTGATATTCTGATGTTGACTGATTTCTTGATGCTGACTGACTTCTTGACGGTGACTGACTTGACGTTGAGTATCTTGACTTTGATCTGTGATGACTGTTACTGCGGTTGTTGCTTCTGCCCCTCAGTTGCAACACATTCTGTGTGCCGGTGCTCTCCTGTACTATTCTGTCCGAATCTTGTTGAGCCGCAATGACAGCTTTTGCAAGCTCACGCATCCTAGCATATGACAAATTGGGCTCTTGTAACAACCTTTGTCGAACATGTGACAGCTCAGAACTCATGTTTGCAATAAAAATATCCCTGATAAGAGACTCTCTCAGCTCTTTAAATTCACAATCTTTGCTCTTGTTCTCTAAATCAGTTAGGAAATCATCGATGTTTTCAGATTTACTCTGCTTCCGTGTGAAAAACATATAACGTGTCATGGTAAGATTTTTTTGAGGTTCAAAATGAGTGTCAAATTTCTTTTTGATTTCCTTTAATTGGCATTTGTCGAAGTCTACGTTGAAAGAATTAAAGATTTCCAAACCTTTAACGCCCATGGAGTGCAGCATGATTGCAATTTTTCTTTTGTCGTCCGCCTTGTCAAGTCCCGATGCCAATAAATATATGTCAAACCGCTGCCACCACCTCTTCCATTCTTCCGCATTATTATTTGTGGTGTCCGACGAGATCATGAGCTTCGGTAAAGATGTACCAAGTCCATGCGACTTGATTCCGACATCTTCACTTCCCTCCGCCATTTCCGTTGTTGGAGGTGCAAGTTCGGCGCGTGTGACTTTTTCTTGTTTCCGTTTGACTTCTGTCTGATCTTCTGAGTCACTCATCACGACACTTCTGACACCATGTTATAATGGTGATGAAGGAAAGACGAACAAACTGACTTATATAATTTATTCTTATAATATATTTGTGGAGCTCAGTCTCAACACTTGTACAGCGACGCCATCTTGGGTAGAAGAGAGAGTTGCCATAGATAACACTAAATGTCAAACTAAACTAGTGATGTTATTACCAACCTAACAAAAATATCGTAAGTAATACATGACTATTTTATTTTTAAACATCCGTTAAGATGTCCTAATCAGTCAGTCAATCCATACCCAGGTACATGCCGAGGTATTCTATTCAATTTGCTTCTAACATTAGTCGCGAGAAAATAGTCTAACTAATTAGTCGATTACAAAATTTAGTTGTCCGAAATCAATCGGCAACTAATTTAGTTGCAACTAAATTAGTTGCACTCTATACAACTAAGATTGATCAATCGTCGTTTTCAATCGTCAGTCGCAATTAATTCTTGTAATTTTAATCGTTAATCGTTAGTCGATTACATTTTGCCCATCTCTGGACCGAGATGCATAGGAAAGTAAGTTACGTTCTCGATAGCGATTATGTCAGTGTCAAACTGTACCCGTACCATGCGTCACTGACAATGTCAAAACTGACATACGCTAACGGCTTCGTAATTTACTTTCTATACATCGCGCTCGCACTAATATGCGAGTACGAGCGAGATGCATAGGAAAGTAAGTTACGTTCTCGATAGCGTTTATGTCAGTGTCAAACTGTACCCGTACCATGTGTCACTGACAGTGCCAAAACTGACATACGCTATCGGCTTCGTAATTTACTTTCTATACATCGCGCTCGCACTAATATGCGAGTACGAGCGAGATGTATTCATCGGAAAGTAAGTTACGTTCTCGATAGCGTTTATGTCAGTGTCAAACTGAGTCATGCTCAATTTATTTTCATTTTTTTTAATGAGATTGTCTTCATGTATAATTGACTAGCGACCCGCCCCGGCTTTGCACGGGTGCAATGCTGATGTTAATAAATCCAGTTGACATATAAACCTTCCTCTTGAATCACTCTATCTATTAAAAAAACCCCATCAAAATCCGTTGCGTAGTTTTAAAGATCTAAGCTTACATAGGGACAGACATCCATCCAGACAGCAGGAAGCGACTTTGTTTTATACTATGTAGTGATGTGTAAGATATAAAAACATTCATACAATGTACGCGTGTATGAAGCGCTGAGCGGTGAGTGCTGTCGCTTCGTGTCTGTTTCTTCAAATTTATACTAAAAAGACTTCCGAGAGACTTCCTACCAACAATATATCTAACGGCGCGATTTGGGAAATGAATTAGATTCACTAGATATGAAATGGTAAATATATGTGACGTCCCACGGGTAAAGGTACCTTATGGCGGTTAGTAATAGTGTATCTAACAGCGTGCAGCGTGGCGATGGGCGGCATTCCTATGCCGCTATATAACGGTTTACGCCAGAACTAACTGCCGCCACTTGGCACCACAAAGTTCACTCGTATTGTCAAGGAATTTGATTTATGTACCATTTCTTAACCTGTCACTGTGACCGTCTATATGAAATCTCTCATTAATGTCACTGTGGTATAACGTGGCGTAGACATCAAATTTCATATTTCATACACTATTATATTGATGTATTTTAAATGCGGAAGTAACTGCCTTTCTGTCTGTTACCTCTAAAACCGCCGCTGAACCCTAAGCCCGTCACAGACGGAGGGATAATATACCGACAGATACCATAAAATACCGGCAGATATCGAAGAGTATAGCTAAGCACCACAAACGACAACGATACCAAAATATATCGTAATATACCGAGCTATATAGTCCTCCTCATCGTTTTCGATTACGGCGACCCTAAACATTATGGACGTTGTCTAGCGTGAGCCTTAATGTGGCTGGCCAGGCCGAACTTGCTCTTAAATATTTTTTTTATTTAAATAGTTAGTGTCAGTTGCACCATCCGCACTTGACAGACTGATCAACGTCACCTGGCGCGCCGCGACGGTTTACTATGAAACTTTCCATACAATAAAATTTAGCGAACTCTTTAACGATGATAAACAGTTTGGTGCAACCGTCCCTTACTTTATCTTAAGATATCTTAAGATGCCTTGCTATAAGATATCGGACGATAACAAAATATATATTATAGCACTAGTTGTAGGTAAAGATTTCAAGGTGACAGATACTTTTGGCACATTGTTTCACCCGCTTCTATTGATGCTCTACAGCTTCAAAAAAAAAGTTAAGAATCTCTGATTCTGTAATCTTCTAGTCTTATGAAATGAAGTACACTACCGCTCATAACTATTTAGGCAATCGTAATTTTTTCCATACAAATGTATACAAAATCGACTTTTAGAATTATACCGCTAAGTCGCAGTCGGGTAACAGCTTTTTGTGCAGTTTACTTTTTTAATTTAACAGACATATCGAGCTTCAAAATGATGTGCAGAATATTCGTGTACATTGCCTATTTACCAAATGGCAAGCGTAAAAAAGTCCATAAATCGTTTTCCAGTACAAAATCGTTTTATTTTATATGAACTAGTATATAAGGGTTTTTAAATCGTTGCATAAACTCGAAATTTTAAAGGATTGGCAACAATTTGAGGCTCAATATATTTACCTAAATAATAATTCAATCTAACATGTAAGAGAGTCATTTGCCTGCGATCGAACAGTATGATTTTGAAAATAACTTTTGTATACAATTGTAAATATGGTGAAAATTGCGGGTGCCTAAATACTTTTGAGCGGTAGTGTATACGATCGTGATGCACGGGCGAATGACAACAAAATGCCATCAAAATACCATCAATTTGCAAGTAAGACCCGGCCAGTTATGTATTTACTTACGTAGCGACAGCCCTCGTCCGAGAGCGTGAAGCCCCACGCTACAAAATCAATAATGCCTAACTTAGTTATGTACTTACTGCTTTTAATGTGATACAAGGGCGTCACGGCTCTCGCTGGGAGCCCAAATGGAAGACATGGGCAGTGATTGTTAGAGTAAAATGTGCCTACTTCGCTCCAAAATCTGCTCCGAAAATCGAATTTTAAAATGAACATATTGTGCTATGTTGATACCCTACGGCCGTTTACACAAACTGAGATTCGCAAGCAGGGGCCTGTTTATGAAAAGCTTGTAGCTTGTAATACAAGTGGAAGTCCCTTTCTAACAGAAGCTGTCAAAAAGGGACTTCCACTTGTATTACAAGTTACAAGCTTTTTAGAAACGGGCCCCAGTTATATATGCCTATTTAATGTAGACCTTCACTACTATAGGTATGGTGTTGTAACACTTAAATGAGGTTGTGATATAGTGCTTATACAGTATGGCTAAAAAATAAGTGCATTCCTGTTGCCAGGGAGGTTTTGGGTTTTGGGACTTTTACTATGGGACCAACCCCGAAATCGCGAAATAAATTTTGGCTGTTTCATACATTTTGGCTGGTCCATTTTCTATGGGAGGGTAAATTTTTTTCGCGATTTCGTGGTTGGTCCCGTAGTAAAACTTGCTCAGTATAATCTCAAAACCTCCCTGGCAACTGGAATGCACTTATTTTTTTAGCCGCCCTGTATAAAAATTATCCAGCGGCGAGAAGAATAGGCACATTTTACGGTACCATGTTATTACTGATTTTATTTCAATTTTCTTATTTCTTTATTTCAATTTCAATTTAATTGTTCAAATCTTATTATAAACTGTAATAGATGTCATATAATAAAGAAATAGTCTTATTAAGATGGCATATAGTCGAGAAATTCGGACGGGTACCGCCGTGGCGGGGTGGCCTAGGGGTTCATGGCGTTAGCCGCGATAGCTAAAGACGCCAGTTCGAATCCGGCCTTCACCACTGGAGGGCTTCGTCACTTTTTCTTTATTATATGACATCTATTACAGTTTATAATTTATATATAATATACCTATAGTAGTGTGACTACTTAAATAACACAAATCAAAAATATTTAAGAAAAATAATTTGATTTGTTCCCAAACATTGAGTGTTAAAATCTTATGTTATTTTCATAGTTATTTGACATGAAATTGTAAATGTCATGACCTCATGACCTTTCAAGATCATGTTTGAATGCCGCTTATCTGTAAGAATGAAAATCTTCTTCTTTGTCCTACCCTTATCCCAGTTTATCTGGGGTCGGACCTTCTCGTACATTTGCGCCAAAGAATTCTATTTCGGGTTGTCTGTGGGTTAATGTTCTGCTTCTGGACCTCTCTTTGCACGTTAGACCACCATGTAGAAGGTGGCCTGCCTTCGGCTGTTCTGGGAGATTTAGGACCCATTTTATGGGATGAGTTTCTTCACGCCTCATTAAGTCAGTAAGAATGAAAATCATCCAGCTTGTTTTTTTAAGATCTTAAGGAGATTTATTAGATCAGAGAATTAGTAGATACTTCTGACGCGTGTAATCTGCTACTTTTGATATGCCGATGTTATTTTATGAATTCTATAGTAATTTGAACTGTATTTTTTAAATAATTTAATGCATGTTAATTATGCTTAAGATTTAATGTTTTGAAAAGATATGTCTCGCCGAGTTTCTTGCCGGTCCCATATTGGGAGAATCCAATCTCCAATTTAAGAGGGAGGGGGGAGGGGAGGGAGGGAGGGATTTCAATATTCTCGGCTCAGAGGTGTAGGTATAGTCGGCTTTATTTGACGGTCATAAGCGCATTGTAATATGCCTACTTGAAAAATAAACTATCTTTATTCCCAGCGCGTCCCACTCGCACTCATATACGCGATAGGGATGCACTGATATTAATAAAAAAGGTATCGATACATACAAGTTTATCTGGTATATAATATAGATGAGCTATATGTTATGAATTCTAAGCGAGGCAAGGCGAGAATCTGAAGTCTGTAACTTTTAATTGGATTACTTCCTAGACTGCTTTATTGAGTTTCCCCTGTATTCTTAGTCTCGTCAAGTGATGTCTTGCTACAAAATGAAATTTCTTCTGATCCGTAAAATTTAGACAAACCTTCAAGCAAAATCGCGTTTTGCTCACTGAGTGAGACAAAATGACATTCAAGTTACCTTTATATTAGAATGTCATTTCAACGTGCGGAGCCTATACAAGTTCGAAATACTTGGATTCTATTCCCTCTGTCCCTTTCACGCCATTAGCAAAAAGAAAGAGACAAAAAAGTTCAAACATCATTCGACGGAATATTAACGGTTTAATATAGAATAGACCCCTGAAATAAGTCAGAACGCATTGTTCCAAAACACACGCGTATGAATTTGTAATAATTAATTAATAAAAAAAAGTTTATAATTTGATAAAAACACTATTTTACTTATTTTATTGTAAAATTAAAATAATGAACTTAAAAAAATACACGGATTATTAGTTATTCATAATTCTACTTTTAATAATCTCTACTATAGTTGATAAATAGTCGCTGTCCGCAATTCGGACCGTCTCTTACAGTTTTTTTTTCCAAAAAAAAGTTGTCGATGGAATTGTCAATTAACGTTCGTTATTTCCATATTATTTCATTGAAGTTTCTTTCGTTTCGTTATTGTATTTTATGGCGGTAATCAAACTTAATCGTTAGAATACCTTATGAAAACATGGGTGAAGAAGGATTACATTTTTTCCGGTTGTATTTTTCCTACCAAATATGTTTTTACTGCTAAGGTGAAAAATCTTGTGCACTACACGAGATCAAAGTTATTTACATCTCGTGCGCTTTAGAGTCCCTTGCTACGCTCAAGATTCAAAATTAGATATATATCTGTTATAGAATCTTTCGCTTGCACGGGACTCAAAATAAGCTCTCGAAGAAATATTAACCTTTGCTCTCTTGTTGTACAAATAACTATTGTTGACATTCGCCCGTGCGACGCTCGCGCTAATACATGTACGGACAAGAACAAGCGAAATACACGCTCGAATTGTAACTAAATAACATCATTTAGATATCAAAGTGTACGTTCGAATCGGCCTCCGGCACGAATATATTTCCTTGGGGGTCCCTTTGTTTGACATAATTATTGAAAGTCATAATGTAATGATTGTCATATTATCATTAGTCATAATTCTGAAACCGTTAACTTTTCAGGATTTTCCTCGACTTATCCTATTGATATTTTTGTTAGATTAGGTTAGGTTTGTTTTGTGGCAATCCTGAAAAGTTACGCGTATCTGAGAAAAACCAAATTATGACTAATGATAATATGACAATCATTACATTATGACTTTCAATTATTATGTCAAACAATAGAGACCCTATTTTCTTACATATTTCCTAAATGTACTGAAATTGTCTCATATGTATACTAAAAGGGTATCCAATCCTCTCATAACCCATTGGGGAATCGTAAAAGGGGATTAAGTCAGTCCTTTCGAAATATTTAACGGGCGGGAAGGCTCGCAAAAAACCGTTTTTTCCATACCAGCTTTTCGGACTAGCTTGCATAAAAAAGAGAATTGCAAAATAAAATAAATAAAATTAGAGCCGAAGACATTTAGGAAAATTTCCCGTGTTCGTTCAGGAAATCTTTTAGATTTGAACATCTCTGTAAGGGTCCAGCGTGAAAATCAGGCTATAAGAGGAAAGAGGACAGCCGCTTCTCCATACAAACGCAATCCCCATTTTCCTGTCGCCCATAACCGCCTTTCAGTTATTTATAAATACAGTAGCGGCCAATAATCAATCATATTTTTTCAGGTTTGCATAATATTTTTGGTAATTTCTCATAAACGGCTAGCGATTTCGATGAAATTTACAATATAGGGGCATATGAAAACGACTATTCTATCAAACTAGGTTATTTTAAAAATAATTAGTTTGTCCGATTTACGTATTAAATTGTAAAGTACTGATTTGATTTAATTTTCAAACCAGAGGCTAACGAGAGCGAAAAATCGATCCATCTAGGTTTTATTGTTGGTAAAATTCGCTTCAAATACCCCAAACCCACAAAACCCCCAAGCGGTATTAAACCTTTAAGTCTAAGGAGAGACTTCGCCTCCTTTGTGTGTGTTCTACCGCTTGTGCAATGGGCTGTGCTCTGAAGAATTGTTTGACATGATGCCAACGGCCGCTTTCTATCATCGCACTGCTCGCCATCGGCAGGGTGTTTATCCTCACACCCTAGCACCTAAATGGTCGCGTACTGTGCGGTTTAAGAGGAATTTCCTCCCGCGGACGCTTCGGCTGTGGAATGAGCTCCCTGCCGAGGTTTTCCCGAGGGGCACAGTATGGGGTTCTTCAAAAAAGGAGTGTACAGGTTTTTAAAGGGTCGGCAACGCGCGTGTAATATCTCTGGTGTTGCAGGCGTCCATAGGCTACGGTAACTGCTTACCATAAGGCGGGCCGTATGCTTGATTGCCACCGACGTGTTATAAAAAAAAGAAAAGAAATTCAATCATTATAAAATACATACGGGAGTTTGAAGGGGCAGACCTCGGCGGACTTTCTCTGATCAGATCGGGGAAATCCTGAAGAAAGGCCAGGTCAAGAGCACCCTAAACCGGCGAGCGTGTATGAGGAATGTCATGAAAGTGAAGGAAGCGAAAGAGGTATGTCAGGATCGTAGCAAGTGGAAATCCGTGGTCTCTGCCTACCCCTCCGGGAAATAGGCGTGATTATATGTATGTATGTATAAAATACATTAATTGGTGTGTGTGAAATTCCCAATCCGCATTGTGCTAACGTGGCTGCCTACGAGTATATTGCCACGAGTATATATGGTCGTGATAATGATACAATCATTGTTAACAATGATATGAAGTCTAATTTCACGAATTTTCGAATGAATGCCTGCAAAAAAAGTAGCAATATTATAGATTTTTTGTCGCTACTGTACTTTATTCTCGATAGTATTCTTAATTGGCCTGGGCATATCTCGTTATAAGTAAAGTTATTTAGTTACTTAAAATATTTCCATCATAAACATTTCATTTGTGTCGAAAAACTAGTAACTATTTAACCTAACGAGATGATATTAGTATGATAAATCCAATCGCTTCAAAACGCGTGAAAATCTTGCACGTTTAAATTTAACGCATTCATTGCATCTATACCCATAAAATTCCTCCCGATATAAACATCCATCTATGGCATCCATTAACTACGCACATAGTTAAATGCGCCTTTATTGCACCAAATATAAGAACCATTAAATTGTCCCAAAATTTCCCCAGCACACCCATACTTATAAATAGCTACCCTGTCTGAGAGGGTGCCAAACCCTACAGTATTCCGTACCAGAAGGTCATAAGCATAGGACTCTCAAACACACATAAGACCTTTTATTTTGCTGTGAGTTCTAGCTGGGGTAGCATTTTTTAGACGGGGTGACATGCTGTATTTTGGAAGTGCAACCTTTGCTGTGAATCTGTGTTTATTGTTTGGATTGTTTGATTTTGTATAAGTTTAGGTACAGACGGTTGCATGGTGTTGGCGACTGGCTGGATGCGAACTCTTTTATACATATTTGTTAAATATTTATACTTTTCTTGTGTTTCATGTCATTCTGTCAGTCTGTCTTTGACACCGTAAAAATATTGAGCTGTACTTTCTAGTTGATAATATAACTAAAATAATTAACTTATAACACGTGTTTCTATCATCTCATCTCATTATACAGTCCACCGTTAGCTATCATCCGGGATATTTGGAATCGTGAGAATTAAAACCGTAAACCGAGTCAATAGATTTCTAGATACTTTTATTTATTGCTTTCATGTTGTAGTCTTACAATATAATATAGTTAACGGAACAACGTGATACTAAAGGTACCTATTGCAAATTTATATTTGCAATGGTTGAAACTGAAATTAGTTTTTCGCAACAAGCAAAATTGGTTTTTGCTGCGAGTGCTGATTTTGTTTTTAACACGATCCATCCAGCCACGTTTTTTTGAGCATAACATATAAATAAAGAAGAATATGTCATATATCAACTGATTTATGAATTTTCTGTTTTGTACGCGGCCCAAGGGGTATTCAAGTTCTTTTCATGACGTTAATATGTACCTATTGAGCAACATCTGCACCAAAAAGTTTATTGTTTTATGTATATAATCTAAACTAAATTGACGACCGGTCTGGCCTAGTGGGTAGTGACCCTGCCTGTGAAGCCGATGGTCCTGGGTTCGAATCCCGGTAAGGGCATTTATTTGTGTGATGAGCACAGATACTTGTTCCTGAGTCATGGATGTTTTCTATGTATTTAAGTATTTGTATAAGTATTATATATATATCGTTGTCTGAGTACCCACAACACAAGCCTTCTTGAGCTTACCGTGGGACTTAGTCAATTTGTGTAAGAATATCCCTATAATATTTATATTTATTTATTTAAATGGAACATTTCCTTTAAAAGGAATAGATTACATAAATAGGCGCATTGCCCTTAAGGGCTCTGTCTGTCACTCAAGTTTCTAAAACATTTAAGTGACATTATGAGAGTTACCTATCAAAATACGTAAACATATAGGTGTGTAGAAATACCACGGCCAATAAGTACCTACCTGGGTATACATATATCTTAAGATTATTATATCTTAAAAATCTCTTCTTCTGTTGACATCTTCTGCCTATGAATCCGATGGTCCTTTGTTCGAATTCCGAAAAAGGCAATTATTTGTGCGATGAGCACAGATTGTTCCCGAGTCATGATTTTCTATTTATTTATTATATATGTCGTCTGAATAACCGCAACATAAGCCATCTTGAGCTTACTGTCGGGATTAAACAATTCGTGTAGGAATTTCCTATAAATATTTATTTATTTACTTATTAAAAATAAATAATCAATTACAATACAAAAGACATGTAGGCAGTCTCATTTCTATATAGTTAATAATACATTAAATGACAAAACCAAATTATGTAACCGTGCTTTACATATATACAAGAAAACATCGATAGATACATACGAGTACATAATACCAACAGTGTTTCGCTGCATGTCGCGCACAATGCGCGCGCGCAGGAAGTGACGTCACACGAATGGCGGGAGTCAACGACACCGCTGCTGTCCAAACACGACTCGCTTATCATGAGTAGCGATTTATACCAGCCACTTTTATAATTTTATTAAATTTGGGGACTTTAAGTTAAACAGCTAAAAGGAAAACTACATTAGTACATCTACCTATTTTTGTAGGAAAGTTATTATTCATCCTAAGAGTTCATCCATTAATTACGTCACACGAATTTCGAGGTTTTTTGACCCCTCCCCCTCGTTCTTGGTCACATTTGGCAAACCCCTCCCGCCCTGGTGTGACGTCACATTTTTTCAATGAAATCGGCAAATCAAATAGTATTATTAAATTTATTAATATTTTAACAAAATATTTTTGACAAAAGAAATAATAGTAATTTTATAACCCATAACAGATTAGGAACGAAAATTAAACGATTGCAAACGATTATAGTTCCAAAAACTTGTTATTTAACTGTACAACGAATAAAATAATTTAAAGTGACGTCACAAAGTGTGTGACTCCCCCTACCCCTTGTCACAACATGTCACATTTTCTGGACCCCCTCACCCCTAAACGTGTGATGTAATTAATGGATGATCCCTTAAGAGGATAGTGGACGCCCGCTTCTCCATACAACCATCTCCCAGTTTCCTCCCTGGATATTAACTTTATGAAAAATATTTTTATACATAATATTGTCTTCGGTTACCGCGATAGTTACTCATGAAATAAAACTATGAAAACGGATTATATCGCGTATATTGAATTTATAATACATCCCGACGTTTCGAACCCTTTACAGCGTTCGTGGTCAACGGAGTGGAGTCACCCGTTGACCACGAACGCTGTAAAGGGTTCGAAACGTCGGAATGTATTATAAATTCAATATACGCGATATAATCCGTTTTCATAGTTTTATTTTTACACAATTTATTATAGTATATTAAGCATAGCAGCATAGCAATGCCCCTTCGTTTGACTGTTTTAGATTTTTTCTTTATTATAATAAGAATTAGGACCGAAATCAACTTCCATTCTTATTATTCTCTTTGGTAAAAGTATAGGTATTTCAAGATATACATCTAATCAGTTATCGTATCTCCTGAATACAGCTTTTCGTGTTTTTTCAGTTACTTACCTCAAAACCTTTTTACCTTCCTCTTTGGCACTCATGAAATGAAGGGTACACGGAAAGAACATGTCTAATCATTTTAGTAACATTTTGAGTAATCGCGGTTTTAAAATTTCGAACCATGTCAAAATGTATGGTAATTCCGTGACCAGGTCTTTTTTAACTAAAAAAAAGTTGTGTTAAGTACATATATTATACAGTGGTAGCAAAAAATATATAACGAATAGTTCATTAAGATTTTGCAATAAAAATCTCATTTTCCGAAAAAAGTGACGAGACATGTTCTTTCCGTGTACCCTTCAAATGTTCATAAATGTGTGATGTTCTTTGTAATCTGACAGTTATTTTGAACCCAATACCAAGAAAATGCTATTGGAAACTTTGAGGGAAAACCCTGATATTGCAAACGCAACAAGATTTTCTCAGTTGGAACTAATATATTGCAACAAAGCTTTGGAAATGCATTTTAGTTCGCGTGTTTCGATAAATTTCCCTTTTCGCGTGGCTACGGCTTGGTTGGTCTTACATCAGTTACATTCTTAATTACACATTGAGTGGGACCCGTAAATAGAAATGGGAACATTTCCCTTGCCCTTTTAAGGGTCCCGGGCAAGCTCGGTTGTACAAACGTTGTTACGCTCTCTTTTTAGAACTAGTATCTAGTTTGCTCTGAAACTTTGTGCTTACAATAGGATAAGGTATATATATCTCTGTAATTAGTTTATGTAGCTTCACATATATACCATAGTTAAAAAATACAGCGAATTTAAGTTTTTCATACAAAACTTCTTATTGCTCTATTTCATTTGTTTTTAGGGTTCCGTACCTCAAAACGAAAAAACGGAACCCTTGTATGATCACTCGTGCGTCTGTCTGTCTGTCTGTCACATCGTATTTTCTCCGAAACTACTGGACCAATTAAGTTGAAATTTGGTATACCTACATATGTAAGTTTGTGACCCAAAGACGGACATGTAACGTAAACAAATGAATTTTAAACATGGGGGCCACTTTTGGGGGGTAAATGAGAAAACTAAAAAATAAAGTTTTTCAAACTATATCGTGTTACATATAAAATGAAAGAGCTCATTGTGAGAATTTCAAATATATTTTTTTTATTTTTAGAAGGCATTCAAGAAAATAGTTAAAAAAATTACCGGGGGGGGGGGGGTACCCCCTTTATCTCCGAAACTACTGCGTCAAAAATTTTGAAAAAAATACACAAAGAAATATCATTTTGTCCAATATACGCGGAAATGTTCGCCTTGGCTTACTGTAGCAAAAGTACGGGAACATCAAACTACGAGTAAAACAAATTCAAATCAATTTTTATACTTACTGTTGTAGGGTTGTAGCGGACGGGAAGTTGTATGAAAATTAATTTAGTACTTTACTGTTTTTACAAGCTTTTATTTAGTGCCTGTTTTTTAATAACACATTTTGATTATGAAAACCGGAGTCGAACTCGCCCACTGAGGGTTCCGTACAAATTTAATTTTTAGTATTTGTTGTTCTAGCGGCAAATAGCGGTATTTCTGTAAATACATCTCTCTCTTCTTCTTCCTCGAATTTTCCCGGCATTTTTGTCACGGCTCATGGGAGCCTGGGGTCCACTTTGACATCATCGGTGAAAATTTCAACTGTCTAGCTATCACGGTTCATGAGATACAACCTGGTGACAGACAGACGGACAGTGGAGTCTTAGTAATAGGGTCCAGTTTTTACCCTTTAACAAGTCTAGAAAGGAGGAGTAGCAAACGGAACTCCTCAATGGCAAAACACAAACACAATACACCTTAAAGTAAAAACATACAATTTTTAGGTGCATTGTGTTTGTGTGACATGCAAATGAAGAGAAGTACAGTCGATAATAAAAGTGTGCATATTTTTTTAACTAGTAACGTTATTACCGCATAAAAACAAAATTCAACTAAAAAAATGCTTGCTTAAGAGATAGAATGGAAGCATTTGAAATGTAGTGCTGGAGGCGAATGGAAGGCATTAGTTGGAGAGACAGGATAACGAATAAGGATGTGCTAAGAAGAGTGAGTGGAAGAAGAGCTATTCTGAACACTATTGCCAAAGATAGATATAACTCCGTAATAGATGGATACAGGCCTAAGGAAAAAACGTGCCTCGAAAATCAAGAAAATTTGATTCTCGTTCAGAGGGCGCTACTAGCTTTGGCCTACTGTCGTATAGATGGCGTTGACGGTTTCGTTTGTTATTTAACAATTTTAACGCATATCAGTGAAAGAACATGGGTCAAAATCATAAAAATAATTAATGCAAATAAAAAAAATCATTTATCCATATTTAAATACATTTTATCGTATTTTTATAAATATTTATTTTTAGTTTTAAAGTGTGTCGACAGATGGCAGTAAATTTACTGGGGTTACAAAATTTACTATGACAGTACCGCTCTAGTATAAGTTACTCTATGCTATTGCAAATAGACGCGGGAAAATGATTGGACACTTAATACGACACGACTACTTCTTTAAAACTATCCTGGAGGGGCGGATAGGAAGGAAGCGGGGTAGAGGAAATCCCAGACGCAGCTTTTTAGATCAAGTGAAAGAAAAAGTAGGGGTCGTGTCGTATCAAAAAATCAAAGAGCTGGCGCAGGATAGGGAAAGCTGGAAGATACTCCACCGACAAGAGAATAACTCTTAAGTTAATGATGATGATGATTACTCGTATAGTTGTGCCGCTCTCGAAAATATTCTCGCACGAGAACGAAAATGTTTCTTTTAAGTAAAATGAGCTAATTTTAAGGTTTTAAGGCACTTTCCCTCCAGGGCCCATTCATTTTTCCGCACTGTATAGACTTTCGTACTCAGGAAAATGTTGTTGTGATGGCTTCCCTTTTGCACACTTCAATTATCTTTAAGAGGCTGTCAATACCTAAAGCGCGCACACTGTCTACTTGTATCGGAGTAAATAAGATATCACTGCCGCTGTTAGTAGGCCTGGGCAGGGGAATAATAAGAAAACTAAAAACGGCCAAGTGCGAGTCGGAATCGCGTTCCAAGCGTTCCGTACATTACACAATTTTTAATGTATTTTTTATGTGGAACGCGAGTTTTAACTGAGTTGACAAACGTTATTTTTTAAAAATTCGTAGGGGTCGGATCAAAAATTAAATAATCAAGTCCGACTCACGCTTGACTGCACATTTCTAATTGGTTTTTCTATGATCTATTGGTAAAGAACTATTTTGTGTATTTTTTTCAAAATTTTAGACCCAGTAGTTTCGGAGATAAAGGAGGAGGGGGAAGAACATTTTTTGGCTATTTTCTTAAATAACTTCTAAACTATTTATTTTCGTTATAAACTATATATTTGAGATTCTCACAACAAGCTCCTTCATTTGATAAGTCCCACGATATAGTTTAAAAAACTTTACTTATTAATGTTCTCATTTACCCCCCAAAAGTGGCCCCCATGTTTAAAATTTATTTGTTTACGTTACATGTTGGTCGTTGGGTCACAAATTTACATATGTGTACCAAGTTTCAACTTAATTGGTCCAGTAGTTTCGGAGAAAATAGGCTGTGACAGATGGCCAGACAGACAGACGCACGATTGATCCTATAAGGAGTATAAGGGTTCCGTTTTTTCCTTTTGAGGTATGGAACACTAAAAATGTGGATTATTTGTGTGAAATTTACTCGTTAGCGGTTTAAGTATAAATGTTTTGAAATTGTGATTTTTATTGCAAACCCATAAGTCAAAAAAATTAAGACGTAGAACCGAAGACGTAGATTTTCTGTCGAGCCGATTTCGTTCAATCATGTATCAAGTACGGCCACGGCCTTTGAAATATAATTAATATTAAGCACATCTTTTTTATTTATTTACTAAAACAAATAGTTTTTCTTAAAAACTGCTTAAGTAACATCAATTTCAAGGACATTGGGTGTTGACAGCCCCTTTATGCGTAAGCGTCATCCTAGATCTATGGGTGAAACAGGGGCCAGGAGGGCGCCACTGTTGCCCGCTTACCTCAACAAAGAAAAAGCTTTATCTGAAACGCCCAGCGTGAGTTCGTCGACCCCCCGGCCACTGAACCACTCGTACTCATTCTGTAACGTTCGTGATGTAGGTACTCGCGTTACATTAATTAATTAATTGATTACTGTTATACATAATGTAACTCTAGCCTTATTATGCGCATATTGGCTATGTAAATATTCAGTATACTACTTTTGGCGTAAAATGTGCGAATATGTCTCGAGAATCGAGGAAAAAAGTTTGACCATTTGACCACCAGGCTGTATCTCATGAACCGTGATAACTAGACAGTTGAAATTTTCACAGATGATGTATTTCTGTTGCCGCTATAACAACAAATACTAAAAAGTACGGAACCCTCGGTGGGCGAGTCCGACTCGCACTTGGCCGGTTTTTTTAATATTATTTGTATTGTTTTCTGTAATGAGGTGTGCAATAAAGAGTATTTGTATTGTATTGTATTGTTAATTCAGATATTCGGTCTGTCTGTTACTCCTCCACGCTTAAACCGCTGAACCGATTTAGACGAATAGTTTGAAGCCAGGGACAGGACATAGGATAGGTTTTATCAGTCATCCTCATTATTCCGCATAGAAAATGTCGCGGGCAGTAGTTTTAAACTACAAACCTAATATAATTCTTTAAACTCTCGCGTTTTGTATACATAATTAATGTCATTACCGGGTCCAACGCGATTAAATTTCATCATTTTACCTTTACCTTGTTTCCGAAGTTTCAGCTAGGTTGCACTAATTCAATCTTTAGGTAATATGGCTCCATCGATACTGTCGATGATTTCGCCAACGTCAAACGTCAACGTCAAAGTTGCAACGCCACGTAGGATCGAATTAATATTTCTCGATGAAAACATAACTTCAGCCAGTGTAGGGTAAACAATAAAATTATGGGTCTCTAGGGCTCTAGCCAGAGACGGTTAGAGGTAGAAATACCAAATGCTCATAGAGCACGACGTTGTTCGGTAGTTGTATTATGAGCTCTCAATACCAATAGCTAAATTTTACAAAGAGCACGTGAATTACCGGCTGTTGACTCCAAAATGGAGGTTAAACACGCTTTGAGATTAATTCTCCATTCACTGCACACTATCTACCCGTTTCTATAAACATACAAACATAACATTTATAAATATCGGGTAGTTTAGCGTTGTTTACCAATATCTCGATTAACATTTTGCTGGGACGTCAGTCTTCCGTGACCACATAGTGCAACCTAGCTGAAACGTCGGAAACAAGGTAAAATAATGAAATTTAATCGCGTTAGACCCGGTAATGACATTAATTATACATACCAAAGAGGATATTATAAGATAGAGCGATACTGTCATAGTAAATTTTGTAACCACTGTAAATTCACTGCCATCTATCGACATACTTTAAAACTAAAAATGAAGATTTAATAAAAATACGTTAGAATGTATTTAAATATGGATAAATGATTTTTTTATTTGCATTAATTATTTTTATATGATTTTGACCCATGTTCTCTCACTGATATGCGTTAAAATTATAAATAACAAACGAAACCGTCATCGCCCCCTATACGAGAGTAGGCCAAAACTAGTGGCGCCATCTGATCGAGAATCAAATTTTCGTGATTTTCGAGGCACGTTTTTTCCTTAGACTGTATCCATCTATTACGGAGTTATATCTATATTTGTACATACCTAATATCGAGGCCATTCGAGGCTGTAGTTTTCGCAAATTCGCACCTAGACTGGCATGGCACGGTGTCAATCTAACTGCGACTCTGGCTTTGTGCCAAGTCGTAGGGTACAAACGTGTCATAGCGTATGACGCGGTTTTATTGCGTCGCTTTAAATAAAGTACGTCATTAGTCGGAAACTGCTCATGCTTATAGATAGTGCCTGGTCATCTAGGCATATAGGCGATTTAATTGTGTCATAGTCAATATGATCTCTTATTATAGAAATATTAGCTATTGCTATTTCAGTCAGTCACGGTTTAAAAAGTAATGTGGTTGAATGAAGTAGCATGACAAATACGAACGTTTCCGAGAAAATACGATGGAAAACAATTATGCGCTACATCTGTAACTCTTCACTGTCATAGTTTTGTTGTCCTAAATTAAAAGTGTGGCCACTTTTCGTTGCCAGACTTGGAAAGTTGCAAAATCTGAATATGTAATGACGACGACGATTGGCTTCCGATGTTGTCAATACAATACCAACCGACCGACGTAACTTTTAACACGATGAACTTTCAAACATGTTTCGGTTTATGGCATCTTTTGATGTGCCAAATGAGGTAGGAAAATACAGCCAGAGTAACTTTCACATACTTTGACGTGTGCATTACAATTATACTTCGTTTATTTTTGGTTTAGAGAAAAAAAATATGTCGAATTCGCCCACATTTCTTTAATTGTTTCAGTTAGGAAATTCTTCACCGATAATCGCAAGCAATGTGCGTAACACTGCGGGATCTGGCATATTGCATTCGTTGCACCTGCTTAAAGGACAATTGGCTAAAATCGCATGCGTTTTATTGCAATATCTGTAGAGGGCTTTATATCACTATGTTGTATGTTGAGATGGTTTGGACGTGCAAAGAATAAGTGAAATAAGGCTAACAAAGAGAGTGTAATTGAGTGTATAAGGGAGAGGTAGAAACGGGAGTTGGAAGGGGTAGACCTCGGCGGACTTTCTCTGATCAGATCGGGGAATTCCTGAAGAAAGGCCAGGTCAAGAGCACCCTAAACCGGCGAGCGTGTATGAGGAATGTTATGAAAGTCAAAGAAGAGAAAGAGGTATGTCAGGATTGTAGCAAGTGGAAATCCATGATCTCTGCCTACCCCTCCAGGAAATAGGCGTGATTATATATATGTACCTATGCCTTTATATCAGGGAAGTATTAAGATAAGTCAAACGAATTAGATAGGTACGAGTCCAATCAGCATATTAGCTTACACCCCTATGTACTCAGGTTTTCATCACTTTTGCATTTGAATAATGTTTTTTTTTGCGTTAGTTGAATTAAATTGAAGTTCTAGAATGTCAAATGCCAAACAAGTACCTTTTGTAGAACTTGTAAAGATAAGTTTCCTTAAAAATAAACGTGTCAACATTTATTAAGGCACTTACTAAAATATTCGATATTGTTCGTACATATTTAATATGATTCGATTGCTTTCGTGTGTACTGTATGAATAATATCATAAATCTAAACCTATTTGAAAAACACACAGTAGCGCTTAGTTCAATTTCGTTTAACGTAGTTACGCTCTCATTTTAAAACGAGTAGCTACTTTGCTCTGAAACTTTGTACTTACAATAGGATAAGGTATATCTATGTCTGTAATTAGTTTATGTAGCTTCAGATACAAAAGTTTAAAAAAACAGCGAATTTAAGTTTTTCATACAAAACTTGTTTGTTCATTTGTTTTATAAACTGGAGCTATATAAACTACCTAGATATACCTCATGTCATTGTATGCGCAAAGTTTTAATCCGTAGTTTTAAAATGAGAACGAAACTCCGTTTGTATGGGAAGGTGAAATTCGGCCGAGCTTGCCGGGGACTTAATAAGTGGACTTGTTTCGATATTGTAATCTAATCCACAACGAGTTATTAAAGCATGTTTGCATTTGTCGCGTCCTCAATCTGTGTCACCGTAACTATATATGTTTACGAAACAATCGTTACCTAACATTTGTTCAGGATTGACTACGAAACAGCATTTTCTGGGGATTTTTTATAGTATGTGGAGATTTCATGTTATTTCTACTCAAAATCATCACAAGCCCTTTCATTCCTGATAAGAGAAAAAGTGTCTTAAGATTTTTATTTCTTTTCCGTAACCATTTTTCATAGAATGACGGCAACAGAATGGAACTACGAAAAATCTGTGAACATTTTTGGGCAGTTCTTCTAATTAGGATCGAAAGATCTCGTGATTCTGAGTAGAAATAACCAAAAACTACCCAAATCTAATTAAAAAACCGACCAAGTGCGAGTCGGACTAGCGCATGAAGGGTTCCGTACCATTACGGAAAAAAACAGCAAAAAAATCACGTTTGTTGTATGGGAGCCCCATTTAAATATTTATATTATTCTGTTTTTAGTATTTGTTGTTATAGCGGCAACAGAAATACATCATCTGTGAAAATTTCAACTGTCTAGCTATCACGGTTCATGAGATACAGCCTGGTGACAGACAGACAGACGGACAGCGGAGTCTTAGTAATAGGGTCCCGTTTTTACCCTTTGGGTACGGAACCCTAAAAAGTGTACTGTAGAAAATAGCCCAACCACCAACCAACAAACGTCTATTTTAAAAGCGGACCCTAATCGGCGACATGATATATGAAGAGCTGGACACAATTAAATGTTTCTATAAATAACCACGCGCTCGGGCTTACTGCCTTGTCGCGTTCGTCAACTTAGCAAACAGATGGCGCTAGTAGTCGCGAAAATTTATCAGCTATCTACTTTTCAGGTTACATATGTCTTGCTTTAAATATTACTTATGTTTTATTCAGTTTTTAACCTGATTAAAATATATTTGAAAAAGAACATGTTTAATATACATATTTCTATAATTAGAATCTGTTTTATAGATTTAATAGGTACTACGTCTACGTATTTGTCGTTTTAAAACGTAACCTTATCTTATCGTAATATTCCGTATGTAGATAATTTACTATATATCACGTTTTTATTGGTACATGCATCGTATTAACGACCGTATTGCGCAGTTCTTTATTAAGATTGATTACATAATTAGGTGGCTTACGTACGTTTGTAATAAGTATATAAACGTAGTAACAGATTTTTGCGTTAATTATTGAATTGTGAATGATAACCTTCAATCGACTTCTATTGCCAAAGGTTATCTTTTCAATGTCGCCCGTCACCTATAGATTCTCTTACAATAGTCAACTAAGCTAACATATAAAAAAATATAAACCCATTTTTAAAAGGCTTAAAATTTTAATAATCCGAACGTTCATTCATCATTCACGGCTGCTATTAAAAAGAGGTTTCTAAATCCATCAAAAGGAATAACAAAATGGCTGCCGCGTAGCTCTGAAAGCATCCGTCTACGGGCACGACCGTCTCGCTTGCACTGCCGCGCTACGCCGTAGAGTGAGAGGGAGGGAGAAGTACCCCGTGGGGCCTCGTGTCAAGGTGACGTACCCTCTCACGCACACATCGGTGAGGTGCGCTCGCGCACGAGGTTGTTCCAATTTGCGAATCGTTTTATTTGCGATGCGCTCGGCCGCTTTCGGGCTAATTCGATTTATTAATCGACTTTCATGACTATCTTGCTTGGATATGGTTAAGTTATTATTCTGTTTACAAGCCATTTGGGGGATTAAAGAGGCCAAATACTGTACTAAACTAAGTCGAAAAATGGATTACTTAATTATTTTACTACTCGATAAAAATTAAAGTACTTATTTGACTTTCCTTGTATCTTTGGCATTGATTAAATTAAAGCAGTTTAAGATAGTTTTGTAAATTGATGGGGTCAGAAGAGCAGGTCATTCCTTCAATTAATTAATTTGAATTGGCTCCTTAATCATTACGTGCTCCAGGCATACTATGGTAAATGAAATTCGTTAGGTAGGTAAGGTTCTTGATTTCTAAATAAGTAGGTACAGTCGCCATCAGATATATCGGAGCGGCCGAGGTGCTCACAAATATCTAGACACGCCTCTATTGTCAAGACGTTAAGTGCGTGTTCAGATATTTTTGAGCACCTCGGCCGCTCCGATATATCTGATGGCGACTGTACATAATACGAAACCATGTGGGAGTTCATATTTCGTGCGATAGCCATAATTTATGTTTGGTAAAGTGTCAACACTATACAGTACATAAATGAAGGACACGATTTTTTTAAATTAAATCATACCAGATACTTCGTAAAACTAAAGGTCTGTATTCTCGCATCACTTAAATCGATATAAACTTTCTCGTAAATAATAATTGTATTCGGTACGACAATGTCTCTTCCGTGCACGTGTAACTAAATGTGTACCTATGCAGCTATCAGTAATATGAGGCACTTAAGAAATGATTTAATATGAGTAGGGGATATTACTGTAATGTTCTGCCACCAGAGTGCAGCACTAGCCTTTTTAGTAAACCATAGAGTAACCAACTTATACATACTGTATTTAACAAGTTTTTGACAAGTTTTCAAAGATAATAAAATATGACATTTATGCATCAAAGCGGCTTGTTTACAGAGGATCTACCGGGAAAAGCGAATCCCTATCTGCCTCTTTATCGCTCGAATATGCAAGAGTGACAGAGATGTTAGATAACGAAATTTCGAATTTCTTGTTTCGCGTAATATTCCCTATTGATGCAAAGGTGTGACTAACCATCCCGTATAAACAAGAAGCTATCGTAATGATTCTTTAATTTGTTCCGCTCTGTCAAAGATAAAGGTCAATGAATAGATTAAAATCAAATTATATAACTTTTGTTAACGTATGATATCTTATTCATCTTGGCTTTTGTTTTATTTCAAACTATAAACGGTCAACTTTTGGCTGCAGATTTTCTTATAACTATTGAAATAGCATACATAGCCCTATCATTCACCTATATAGCTAATATTGTTTATAAAATGATTATTTCTGTATAGGTATTTGTGGAAGAAATCTTAAGTACATTTTTATAAAAACTGATGACATTTCGTGAATGTAAAAATACTAAGTAGTGATAAACTGAAATGACATATGTCATATACTAAGAAAAAGTGACCAAGGCCTCCAGTGCCCAAAGCTGGAATCGAACCAGCATCCTCTGCTATCGCGGCAGGTGCCTGAGCCATTCGGCCACCTGGGTCACAGCGACTTAGGTCGAATTTTTCCAAGTATATGCATTTGCATTTCTTACTGAAGGCTTATGTACAAATACCCTGGTACTATTTATATGGCGAAAAAAAATACAGTTTAAATCTTCTATTTGAATAAAATGTGCTCTTTGGGTTTTGCACTACGTTAGTACGTAAACCAGATAGAAAAAAAAAATAGGCAAAACTACCACTAGGCCTGAATTACAGCCTAATACTTACTTTACAATATTTACTTATTTAAATAGTATAATATGTATTAATAAAAGTCAAAAGATTTGATAATCAAGTTACAAAATTAAAAACTTATAGTTTACACTTATAGTCCAGTTAGAAACATATAATATTTCAGCACATTTTCGTATTTTAAATCAAGTGTTTTTTTTTTTTATGAAATAGGAGGCAAACGAGCAGACGGATCACCTAATGGTAAGCGATCACCGCCGCCCATGGACACCCGCAACACCAGAGGGGTTGTAAGTGCGTTGCCGGCCTTTAAGATGGGAATACGCTCTTTTCTTGAAGGTTTGAAGGTCATATCGGTCCGGAAATACCGCAGGCGACAGTTCATTCCACAGTTTAGCTGTGCGAGGCAGGAAGTTTAATTATATTAGTTTAATTATTTTAATTATATTAGTATCCCTTCCATGTAACACTGGATGAATACGTAGCGTCCATGAATATTTATAAAGCTATCAGGAAAATGAGACTTGCTTCCTCTTACCACGTTAGTTGTAAAGCCGGAATATTAGAAACTTTCCTGTTGTTAATGTGCATAAACTATATACCGTAAAATGGGGTGAGTAGGAGCAAAACTTACATTCAAACCTCGATAACGTTTTATTTTTACATATGCAAACTGAATGGTGTGTATAATAAGTGTTCCGGACGTTTGTATTTTAGTTTTTATTTTATTTTGGGTAATTCCATTTCATAACTTTGACGATAAACAGGAAACCCCACCTCACCCCGTAGTCCCTCGTAATTAGGGTGAGATGGGTTGTCATACAAAGGTAATTTTGGAAGATTGTTGGATCGTTTTTTTAAATTATATTACGAGTAGAGTATTATGAGTATTTATTTTAAATTGGAATACATTATTTTTGTAGCAGTAGCCTTAAAATCCCATCTCACCCCCCTTTCATCCCTTCTCTCCCCATTCATAACCCAACTCTCCCCGCGAACCCTACTCACCCCATTTTACGGTATTACAGATGTAGCGCATAATTATTTTCCATCGTATTTTCACGGAAATTTAAGAACTTTTCTTGCTATTTCAGTCAGTCTCGGTACAAAAAGTACTGAGGTTGACTGAAGTAGCATGACAAATACGAACGTTTCCGAGAAAATACGATGGAAACCAATTATTCACTACATCTAACTACCTATCCTCATTTACATCGCATGCAGGTTTGAAATCTTTTGGCGATAATTTCTTGGAAAAGTTTGTCCATCATGATTACATCGCACGAAACGGCTTATCGGCTTATAAAAACCGGCCAAGTGCGAGTCGGACTCGCGCACGGAGGTTTCGCGCACGCAAAAAACGGCAAAAAAATCACGTTTGTTGTATGGGAGCCCCACTTAAATATACTGTTTTTAGTATTTGTTGTTATAGCGGCAACAGAAATGCATCATCTGTGAAAATTTCAACCTATTTGTAATATAGGCCTTGTTGACTAAATCAAAGTTTGAATAAATAAATAAAATAATAGCCTTACCATATTCATATTTTCAAAGAGGTAAATCTTAGGTCTTAGGTTTCATTAACAATGGATTCCTTTATTTATGCTTTAAATAGGTAGGTAATGATCTTAAATTCAAAAAAGGAAATTACGAATTTAACTACAGACAGCCTAATCTACACTCTAATAGATTGTACTCGTTGCGCTGAAAAAAACTTCCTAGTTTTTAAGTCCCGAGTCAAGTCCTTTATTGAGTATTTTTAAGCGCGACTCTTAAGGACTCGAGCTTCGGAATAAAGACTACGTCAAAAAATTTGTTGGTTTTTTAAAATAAATAAAATAAAATAAAACTTGTTTTATTGCCAATACCAGAAAAAATAAAAAAAATGCACAAAAGACAAAACAAAATACACAATACAGTTAAATTTCACAAAAACATTATAGAATACATGCACAAAAAGGAAAAAAAGAAAAAAAAAATAACAGTAAACTACATCTAGGTCTGTCTGTGGTATAGGCAATGGGTACCAATCTCAGCTTTTTCCTAGATATATGTGGATATAGGATTATCTAAATACTAGCAGTAACTTAAGCGTTATTGTATATTGTATGGTGATAGCATGAATTTTACATGAAGACAATGTATTTGGAATTAGGAAAAAATGAGTTCTCTAAATGGAATGCCCTTGTTTTTCAGACTCATATAATTATTATGAAATATGATATAAATGATTATAATTTATGAACTTGTTAGAGACCGGAGTCTCTTGTAGGAAATTGGGTTTTTTTCAAACAACTGTCCAAAAAAAACATGCAGGACTTAAAACTATGTTAGATACAATTAATTATTACTTAAGGCGGTTCCCTGAGCCAGAAGGCGAAAAATCTCATTATATGATCATGTTTTTCTAAGAGGCGTTGATATTCGTAGACGTGGAAAAAATATATGTAGTTCTTGACTATATTATCTTTAACAACATAGCTTCCGATACACGAATTATGAAACTTCGGTCGATACAATTAATTCCCAAAGTAACCTCTAACTCTGACTTTTAATCCTACTTTACTCGGTTATTTATTATATGATACTATAAACAAAAAAAGAAGAAAAAACAATCTTAACATAAATAGTAATTTCATAGCTTTAGAATTTCGATATTGTAAGGTAACGTTTTTAAAATAAATAAAAACCGACAAAATTACTACTCTTACTAGATATCTACATTACATACGTAGCTAGGGAACGATGCAGGTTCGACCAGTGCTGCATATAGCGACTATCGCTAGCTTTAATAAAATTCAAAATGCATTATTATCATGTAAAATGCATGTCTTAGGTATACTATACAATAGCGCTAATCTAGTCGAACAATTTTCTTTACTGCTAGTATTCAGATAAAACCCACAAAATTGTTAATGAATTTAAAGTTAACAATTGTTAATTTGGATAAAGTCTCAATTCGGAAGCTCTAGTCCTTTTGAGTTGCGCTTAAAAAGACTCAAAAAAGGACTCGACCCGGGACTTAAAAGACTCGGAGGTTTTTAAGCGCAGTCTCGTAAAAACGAATTGAGTTCTTCAAGTTTATACTCAAAAGACTCGAGCTCTACCAACACTAATTATAGTACCATACGTGAGTATGGTACCTTTTCTCGTATTTACATTTCCAACAATTCCCTACATACAAGGATAAGTCGACATATGTCATTTCAGTCGCTCATGCCTTCCACGACTTGGGTGTGAAGATGACAGAACACTGTAAGACATTGATAAACATGGTTTAATTTGAATGTGGTTAGATTTAATTCAGTTTGTGGCGGTTTAGCATGCTACTCACGCGCGGAGATGCTGAGAATTAACTCTAATTTACGGCAGAGACGGGGATTGAATTGAGTAGCTTCATATGTAGGGTAAAAGGCGGGAACAGTGGCTCAACACAAACTGTGGCTCAGTCATCCAAATATCGCTATAGGGTAGACCGAGGCGAATCGGATCACAGGGCGAATTGGAAAACGATGAAAAATCCGTTGTTATTTAAAATATTGTATTGATTTGAACACATTAAAATTGCACCGTGCGTCTCTTCTCTTTGGCTTGCGACTCCAGTCATAAGAAATATTTTAAATATGAATAGATTTTTAGTCTGTTCCGATTCGCCCTGTGACCCAATTCGCCTCGGTCTACTATACACTGTAGCACCCTTACGTGTTAATAACCATTGCTCGTCCAATTGAATTTGTTCGATTACTGAATGTTTTTGCTGTAGGGAAGCTAATATCCTCTATTCCTCTATCATGTTGGAATTAGGTTGAGTGAGCCACTGTACCCGGCTATTTTACCACACACACTTCTATGTCTGGTAATAACGCTGGTACAGTCAGCATCAATAGTAGCGGATCAGATTACGCATCAAAAGTATCTACCATTGTCTAATAACGTAACATAAAAGTGATATGTATCAATATGAACAACATTTAGACTGTTAAATATATTAATAACGTATTTTAAGTCGAAAAACGCTCGACGCTCGTTTTTTCTACTTAAAATACGTGAGTGACCCGTTATTAATATATTTAATATGTCTGTGTCTCACGGAAGTTTTGTTATTAAAATTTAGACTATTACCTACAAAAACTTTTTCACCTCACTATTATAGCGAGGAAAGTGCAACATCCACAGGCGTTAGATCATCTTCATCACTGGAATCACTCATTTTTTACGATATTACAACAAAAAACTCTGGAAATTCTGTATTTTTAAGTGAGAAGCTTTTAAGTAAAAATTTTGTTGACAATGTTGACATTTCTGACGTATGAAATGTCAATGATGCGTTTTGAAATTGCATCGACTCAACTTGTGCGTTCAGAATTATATTTAACATCATTATTAAAAAACAATCGTTTCTTATGGAATTTTAAGGTTTATGATTATGACATAAAATCATTAAATAAAGCTAAATTTAGTATTTTTTATTAGATTCTCAAACCATTTATTTAATGATAATTAATATCGAGCGAACCATTATTATGAGCGTTTTACGTTTTGTTATCTGTCAAGCTACTTAAACACGCTCCATCCAAGGTCAAATTACTTTCCCCGCTAGTGGATAAAACGCGTTTTTCCCCGCTTGTTTTAAAGGATAAAAGTCGGCTTTCCGAGCTAGTGAGGGGAAAAAACTTTTTCACATCACCTATTCGAAAAGGGAACTCTTTCCTGCTAGGAGGGATCAAAGTGGCACTTTTCTGTTCAAGGACATTTTGTTGCCAGTATGAAATATTGACACAAAGACATATGAAATTAGTATGCATATAATCGATTACAATTTATTTATAATCGATCACTTGCATACTTAAATAATATTTTGTTGTAATTGTAAACAATAAATGTAATTAGCGTATTTTAAATAAATAATAGCATATTTGAATTAAGTAAATTAATTAATTAGCGTAATATTTACAAAGAAACGTAAAAAAGAGTTGTTTAATAATTTAATTTTTAAAAAGTTTTGTACAAATATTTTACAAAGCATAATTATGCGGTTCTGTATTGTGTATAAATTTATAAATATTTAGTGTAAATCAATTACTTTATAATAACAAATAAGTGATATCAGTCTTCATAGTGTTCTTCCGAAGATTTGGTTCAAAGTGGTAACCGCTAATTTGTTACCAGAAAAATCTACAAAGATAATGTACTTGATTTTCATTGTATCATTTTAAGTGTTTGCTGCTGTCTTTGAAAAGATATTAGGTACATAATTATGAGCTGTAGGTATTTTAATTTGTCAGTACAGTCACGTCTGAAAATATCGATACGGACAAAGTGCCAAAAGTATGTACCTACCTATACTAAGGTCGTGTATACATATTTTCCCCTCACTAGCTCGGAAAGTTGTCTTTTATCCTTTAAAACAAGCGGGGAAAAACGCATTTTATCCACTAGTGGGGAAAGTAATTTGACCTTGGATGGAGCATGTTTAAGTAGCTTGACAGACAACAAAACGTAAAACGCTCATAATAATGATTCGTTTAATATTAATTATCATTAAACAAATGGTTTGAGAATCTAATAAAAAATACCAAATTTAGCTTTATTTAATGATTTTATGTCATAAACCTTAAAATGAAATGAAATTTATTATTCATAACACACAGTTATAGGTCAATACATTATTAGATTATTTCACATTTCACATTTGGTATATTTAAGTACTTATTTTTAAGTATTAATTAATTAATTTATTAAAATACATTATATATATTTAATTACAAAAAAATATATTATTTATACTGCAAGAGGCAGATTGAAAAAATCTTGATAATTATAAAAATTATTCTCCTCGAGCCACGACTTCAGTCTACTTTTAAAGCTTTGGGCGGATGCTGCATTTCGTACTGGGCTTGGCAACCGATTATACACGGAAGGTCCTAGGTAGTATACTTAAAGTTCCTTAAAGTTCCATAAGAAACGTTTGTTTTTTAATAATGATGTTAAATATAATTCTGAACGCACAAGTTGAGTCGATGCAATTTCAAAACGCATCATTGACATTTCATACGTCAGAAATGTCAACATTGTCAACAAGATTTTTACTTAAAAACTTCTCACGTAAAAATACAGAATTATCAGAGTTTTTTGTTATAATATCGCAAAAAAATGAGTGATTTCAGTGATGAAGATGATCTAACGCCTGTGGATGTTGCACTTTCCTCGCTAGTAGTTTCCTCATATAGTGAGGTGAAAAGTTTTGTGTTACACAAGGGTGCAAATGTATTTTACTTCTCGTGTGTTGAAACACTTGCTACCGTCAGGATTCTATTTTAGAACCACTCGCTTCGCTCGGGGTTCAACTATAGAATCCTTTCGCTTGCTCGTGTTTCAATTCCACACTCGCGGGTAAAATACAACTTTGCACCCTTGTATAACAAATAACTATTTTGGCACTTTGTCCGTATCGATCTTTGCTTAAAATAATAATGTTTTGAAACCTAATATATGTATGTAATTTCCTCATAGGTGACGTGAAAAGCAGTATGTGTCACATGATAGCAAAATTATTTTCAACTTGGGCGTTAACACTTGAATCCCTCACTACGCTCAGGATTCTATGTTAGAATCCTTCGCTTCGTTTAGGATTCAATTGTACGCCCTCGCCATAAATATGTCATTTTGCTCCCTTGTGACACAATCTACTATTTCACATCACCTATTCGAAAAAGGGCTTCTACTTCCCTGCTAGGAGGAATCAAAGTGCCTCTTTTCTATTGTAGGACACAATTTTTTTTTTGCATACAATTTTTTTAAGCTTAAATAATATTTTGAAACATAATAATTCCCTCATAGGTGATGTGAAAAGCAGTATGTGTCACATGGTAGTAACATTATTTCCACCTTGGGCGTTAATACTTGGATCCCTCACTATGCTCAGGATTCAATGTATGCCCATGCCGTAAAAATATCATTTTGCTCACTTGTGAGCTTGTGACACAATTTACTTTTTCACACTGCACCCACATTCGAGAATTTCTGTTTTGCCCTATGGTTGACTGGTAGAGAATACCTTGTTGAGGCATTAAGTCCGCCATTTGTACGTGTTTTAATTGTGCATTAAAGCTTAAAATAAATAAAGTTTTGTAACAACATTTTTTTAAACCTATCATAAATTGGTAAGTATTAAGTTATCGTGAAAAGCCTTCTACGTATCGGCAAAGAGAATTAAGTAGACATAGAGCGCTCACTCCATACATCAGTTTTGTTATCAATACAATACAATACAATACAATCATTTATTAATAAAATTAAAATTTTACACGTCATAGTAATGATATCAAAACGACTATTATTTTCGTATCGTATCTAGCGTCAAGTAGCTGAACTCTTAGTACTGCTACTCGAAAATAGATGTCGCGGCAAACGGAAAGTCTAATGCTAAACGATTTTCAGCTAATATTATAACTGGATTAACCGGAACTCTATTTTCAACTCCTTCTGCTTATAATATTAGTTATAAATTGTTGAGCAATACACTTTTCGTCAGTCGCGACACATGTGACATCTAGTGTCGAGTAGCAGTACTGATAGTTACGCTACTTGACGCTAGATGTAGACTACGAAAATACTTAATAGTTTTTTTGGTAACAAAATCGATGTGTGGAGTGAGCACTCTATGTCTTCTTAATTCTCTTTGGTATCAGAAAGTGATTTCTCTTTGGTATCAGAAAGTGATGAAATATTATAATGGGCAATTCGAGCTTTTAATGATTTTGTGAACCTTGGGTGATCGATAAAAAGTATTTTACTTATACGGACTTTATTATCACTGTTGTTTATTTAATGAAATTGCGCATCTACTATAAATAATGACCGCATTACATAAATATGACTCTGGTTTCTCAGGTTTTTATAACATGTTGTAGGATTAACTGACTATAAACTTTCTTCAAACATTGACTTTATTGTATACATTAATAATAGGTACAGTAGGTACTTATCCAGACCCCCACTTCTTCTAGACTTGCTTATAACGATTTTTATATAGATTTTTAACACGTTGCTTAAAATTTACACGGAAACAAACCTATATTTAAAATGGCAGACTCCAATCAAAACTTTAAAAGGTTAAATTTTTTTGTATCCAGCCAAAACAAAAAAATTACGAAAACATGTGTCTAAAGGGGCCCACTGACTAATCCGCCGGACGATATCGGCCTGTCAGTTCGGAACTGTTAAATTTTTTGTTCTATCTTCGTGTTAGTCGTCAGGTCGAAACCTGATCGAGAACTGTTAGTGTGTGGCCTTTTGCGATTAATTGACAGGCTGATATCGTCCGGCGGACTGGTAATCAGTGGGCCCCTTTATTTTCATATATTTTCAGTTATATATCGTTACCCCGCATACCATAGCCGTATGTTAGTGTAAAATAGCCTTGGGATCTGACCAGGAAAATTGTAAACAGAATTATAACTATACTTATTGAGATTTGATATATATAACCAATAGTAAACATGAAACGCGTTGGACCGTGTAAACTGGATATCCGGAAGCCCTTTGTCCCTGATGAGGGATAACAGAATACCATCATCATCAGCATCAAACATTGCCTAGTGGGTAGTGACCCTGCCTGTGAAGCCGATGGTCCTGGGTTCAATCCTGGTAAGGGCATTTATTCAGTGATGAGCACGGATATTTGTTCCTGAGTCATGGGTGTTTTCTATGTATTTAAGTATTTATATATTATACAGTGTGGAAAACCGAGGAAAAGGTGGATGGACTGTGTGAAAGATGATATGAAACTAACGCAAGTGAATGATGAGATGACGGGTGACAGAGAGGTATGGAAGAAAAAGACATGCTGCGCCGACCCCAAGTGAATGGGACAAGGGCAAGCGAATGATGATATTATACAGTGTGGAAAAAAATAATGGGCCCTGGAGGGAAAGTGCCTTAAAACCTTAAGTTAGCTCATTTTACTTAAAGGAAACATTTTTTTTTTAAACTGCATTTCCACCTGTACTCCTGTATATATTGTTGTCTAAGTACCCACAACACAAGCTTTATTGAGCTCAACGTGGGACTAAGTCAATTTGTGTAATAATGTCCTATAATATGTATGTATTTATGTATGTTTAAACATGAAAATACGTAACATTTCTAAATACAACGGCCAGTTTCTACACAAAACAACGGAGCTCTGAAAAATTTATGTTTGTAAAATAAAAGAGACATATATCTCTACTCTCTACGTAATTTACTTTCTATACATCTCGCTCGCACTAATATGTTAGTACGAGCGGGATGCATAGAATGTAAGTTATGTTAACTCTAGCGTTTATGTCAGTGCCAAACTGATGGTAGCCGTACTGATTAGTTTTATAGAAAGCTAAGGTGTCGGACGACTCGGCCTAGTCCCGGTCCCGGACCGTTCTAGTGTGAGTGATCCTTAAGACTAATATAGCACTAAAAGCTAAACGTGACCGTATTAGCATATGTTTACGATATTATAATGTCAGGGTTCCAGGCAGCCTGGCATTAACATCACTTACCGTTTGCATCGTCAAATAGACTTACCGGTAAGGTCGATGACGTCAGCGGATGTGGCGTCAGGTGACCGGATATTTCAGGTTTAGAATTATTGTTTTTTTAGGGTTCCGTACCCAAAAGGTAAAACGGGACCTTATTACTAAGACTTCGCTGACCGCTGTCCGTCCTTCTGTCTGTTCGTCTTTCACCAGGCTGTATCTCATAAACTGTGATAGCTACAGTTGAAATTTTCACAGATGATGATTAAAAACAGAATAAAATCAATATTTAAGTGGGGCTCCCATACAATAACAGGAGGCAAACGAGTAGAAGACTCGCCTGATGGTAAGCAATTAACGTCGCACATGGACACAAGCAAGATCAGAAGTGTTGCAAGTGCGTAGCCGGCCTTTAAGATGGGTTTACGCTCTTTCCTAAGGTTTTCTTTATGGAACAAATGTCCTACTAATTATACTTACTTCATAAGACTAGCGTCCACTTGGTAATCTAACCCCAAAAATTGGCACAGGCAGTAGTTTTTTTACAAAAGCGCCTGCCATCTGTCATTACCATCCTGAGGGGAAACTAGGCCTTATTGGGACTTGGGCCTAGTCCATTTTCTTCACGGTGATATTTTCTCAACTTAAAACCATAGTAACTTGTGATACAAGCGGAAGTTTCCTTCTAATAATAGGAGTTAAAAATAAACTTCCGTTTGTGTTAAATTTACAATCTTTCATGAAACATGCTCCAGTACAGCTACCACCAGTTTGGCACTGACATAAACGCTAGCGTGAACGTTACCGTTACATTTTTTTTTTTTTAAATACTACGTCGGTGGCAAACAAGCATACGGCCCGCCTGATGTTAAGCAGTCTCCATAGCCTATGTACGCCTGCAACTCCAGAGGAGTTACATGCGCGTTGCCGACCCTAACACTCCTCTCCCTCGAACTCTGGCAACCTTACTCACCGGCAGGAACACAACACTATTAGTAGGGTCTAGTGTTATTTGGCTGCGGTTTTCTGTAAGGTGGAGGTACTTCCCCAGTTGGGCTCTGCTCTAGATCTGGAATGACATCCGCTGTCCTGTGCCCTACCACACAAAGCGAGATGTCATTCACAGTGCCCATACCTCTTTTTTGGATGTAGTTTAAGGACATACCCGGGTCCTTTTGGACGTAGTTTAAGGACATACCCGGGTCCTTACATTCAATGCATCCCGCTCGTACCCAGAGGCACATTAGATAGTACCCAGTTTTCCTTCACCGAAAAACGACTGGTAAATATCAAATGATAATTTCGTACATCCTGGATCCCCGCTCCGGGTCATTCTTGGTGCAGAGGTTCATCGCGGTTCAGTGCGGTAATCAGGGGTCGGAAACCGCTATTTGCTCCATACAAAAATACCGGTATTATTACGTTCTTTTGTTTATAATTTCATTTTTAATGGGACGTTTTAATAATGCAAAATTGTTTTCTAAATACATGATTCATTCCTACGTAATGAGCATAAAAAAATTCAAAATATTGGGCTATTTCGGGGTTTTTAAAAAATACCGGTTCCGAGCCCTGCCGGTAATGCTGCGACCGTTTTGGGCACCTTTGCGCCGGGGATGACGCGGGGTGGGATTTTTGACTGACTGTTGCTTACAGCTTTGTTTTTGTTCTGTGTTTGTGTGTGTGTGTTTTTTTATATATATTTTTATGTTAAGTAATGTAGTAATATAATAATGTATAATTTTGTATAATTTTTGACATTACATTTCTGTATCATTGACTTTTCATTTCGTACATAGGTTCCGAAAAACTCATTGGCACGAGCCGGGGTTTAACCCGCGACCTCCGGATTGAAAGTCGCACGCTCTTACCGTTAGGCCACCAGCGCTTTGTTTTCACACGACGGAACAGATAAAAAATTGTTAATCCTACATGGCAGTGTTGGCCGAACGTTAATTGCAATTACGGTTTAATTTGTACTGGTTAATGGTTAATTGCATTAACGTTTCGGCCAACACTTCTACATGCTCACTTTCTACGAAACTTTCTGCAACAGCGACCATTTCTTTGAGAACCAATTGCAACTGGAAAACTGCAGGGTCAAGCAAATAATATTTTCTTGTTGATAATTTCAGGTTTTTCTTTTTTCAGTAGTCTTATTTTTAAAATCTTCAAACTTTTGTAAATAAATTTGTCTGTTGTAGGTATAAACTACGTATTTAAAATTTGTAGGAATTTTCGTACAGTCGTTTTGTGTAGACTTACTTATAAATAGGAATGGTACAAAATTTTGAATAGTATCGAAACGCACGTATGACTTATGACTAAATCCAAAGACCATTTATTCATGGTGCATATCCCATCACAGCCATTTTGTTGAGGCGCGAAATATAATCCTAATGAAGATGAAAGCGCAAAGCATAACGCAAATGGTGTCGCATGTCGTTTAAAATGTTATATCCAGAGAAACTAACCATAGATTATCACTTTTTCGGCATTCTGGCCGGAAAGCGTCAATTTTCGACCCGCTGCTCTAAACGAAGTTGCCGCTTTCCGGCTCCGTTTTGCAGAAAAATGGTAAACACACCTCGGCCAGTAAGTTAGAAAGCCTGAGCTGAGGGATCACATGTTTGTCGACCTCGAGACGTTTCTTACTTTACTACCCTAGATATGTAATATACTATTGTTTGGTTCCAATGCAAATGAAACCATAATAATTTGTCTTATTTTCATTTTATTGGTAATAATAATTCATGGGCAAATTACATTTAAAATAAAAGAACTAATAATCTTAAAATTAACATAAAACAAAGCTTATAAAATAGATTACAACTAAATTAAAACTAACTAAAAAAATCCCCCAGATCTGAACCCTGCGGAAGGGTGCCCATAATGCTGGCTACATTCCCCCGCTGAATGGCAATTCCGATCCTTTGGCCAAGGAATGAGCCAGCCCTATGATCTCTGGTGGTGTCTAGGAGCATCTTCTTCAAATCTTTAAATAAACTCAGTGCCTCCTGACCCCAAGGTCCCAGAGTGTAAAATAATGAGTGTAATTTGTGGATTTTTAAACTTATTGCATCGTGAAGGAATTATTTGATGTTTGAATTGCGATCTCTTTCTGCGAGTGATTTTTGAGCTGTTGAAAGTGGCAGTTACATTATATTTCAGTGAAAGCAGCTAACGACCCACTTTGAATAAAATCACGAGAAGAAAAAGATGCAAAACGAATGTGATGTCATTCAACGTCTTATAGTCTAGCTAGATGTCACATCTAGCTCGAATAAAAGATCCATGAGTAAGGCCATATTTTAGGTCCCTAGATTTTGATTAATTTTTGTTAGATTTATGTTGTGTTCGATGACTTCGATGTTTAGGAACGTGAGACAAGAGAAGTGGATGCAGTATATTATAATTTATTGAATTTTGTCATACCGTCTTAGCGAAATATTGTAAACCCGAGCGGAACTACGTTCGTACGGAGAACCGAGCTTGCCGGAGACCCTTCAGTTACGCGTGTCAATTACCACAAGGGTAAGTGCATAATTCTGTGTTATTGAGACAGAAAATAGAATTTTCCTAAACACGGGATCTACAAGGTGTAACAAAAATAGTGGGGATCCGTTTAAGGGGTTTTTCGGTATCGTAGTTCTGATTACGAAAAAGTAGATGAAAAAGTTTATATGTCGACGTCGTCCAAGTCCATACAAAGGCCAAACATTCTAAGCGTCAAATAGTTATTTGTTATACAAGGGTGCAAATTTGTATTTTACCCGCGAGTGTAGAATTGAAACACGAGCAAGCGAAAGGATTCTATAGGTGAACCACGAGCGAAGCGAGTGGTTCTAAAATAGAATCCTGAGCGTAGCGAGTGTTTCAACACACGAGAAGTAAAATACATTTGCAACCGTGTGTAACACAAAACTTTTCACCTCACTATAGCGAGGAAAGTGCAACATCCACAGGCGTTAGATCACCGTCATCACTGGAATCACTCATTTCTTTACGATATTATAACAGAAAACTCTGGAAGTTGTGTATGTTTACGCGAGTCGGTGAGAAAAGGTTTTAAGTAAAAAATTTGTTGACAATGTTGACATTTCTGATGTATGAAATGTCAACGATGCGTTTTGAAATTGCATCGACTCAACTTGTGCGTTCAGAATTATATTTAACATCATTATAAAAAAACAAACGTTTCTTATGGAATTTTAAGGTTCATGACTTAAAATCATTAAATAAAGCTAAATTTGGTATTTTTTATTAGATTCTCAAACCATTTATTTAAAGATAATTAATATCGAACGAACCATTATCATGAGCGTTTTACGTTATGTTATCTGTCAAGCTACTTAAACACGCTCCATCCAAGGTCAAATTACTTTCCCCACTAGTGGATAGAACGCGTTTTTCCCCGCTTGTATTGAAGGATAAACGACAACTTTCCGAGCTAGTGAGGGGAAAACAATTTTTCTTCTACTTTTCCTAATTAGAACACGATACCGAATGTGGCCTCAAAGGGATCCCCACTATGTTTCTTACACCTTGTATATTAGTTTTTCGCTGTCGTGAGGATTTCATTCTGAAATTTATCGAAATCGTTAAACTAGATTTGATAAACTGATAACGAATATAATTCTAAACGACTTTAAATATCTATTGTGTAATTTTAAAACCACATTGTTTTTATGTAAGTCTCAGTGTTCAGTGCTTATCACTAATCTAATATTGGTGTAACAAGAATGTCCTAAACAATATCAAAGTAATACTCGTATCGATAATCCATACTATCCATATCCATACTAATATTTTAAATGCGACAGTGTGTTTGTCTGTCTGTTACCTATTTACGCTTAAACCGCTGAACCGATTTAGTTGAAATTTGATATACAGATAGTTTGAGTCCCGGGGAAGAACATAGGATACTTTTTATCCCAGAACTCACCCCTCAAGAGGGTGAAAAGGGGGTGGAAATTTAATAACAGATTTAGATGCAACTTGGTATGGGGATAGTTTGAGCTGTGGGGAAGGATATATAATAATTTTAATCCCCGAAATCATCCTTTGAGGTTGTAAAAAATGGGGTGGAAATTTATAGAGTGGACCAATAAATTTAGGGGTAAAAAAGGATGGATTTAAAAGCAGATTTGTTTAAAAATTAAGGTAACCCAAATTATTAATTCCAGGCAGACGAAGTCGCGGGCAAAAGCTAGTATTATATTTTTAAAATCTGAATGCGCCCGAGAGCAAAGAGCGTGCAACCGCCCGACCAAGAGAGGGTGCCACTGGTCTCATCCACGACTAGAAATTGCTACGTTTGTCACGTATTTAAAGAGGTTATTAGACTTATTCGTTTTATTATAGTCGTGTGTAGACAAGTTTCTTTTACATTTACGATTAAATATGTAAAATAAATTAATCGTAAGATTAGTGCCTATACCAGAACAACGGAATGGCATGGCCAAAACAATGTACGTATTTACTGTAAAACATGAAAAAGGTACCGTATTATTAAAATTCTGTTAATTGTACAACAAATGCTTTAGGTTCTGCGAGACGATAAATGAACGGCCTTCTATGATATGTTAATTTTGACTTGTGTACTATGTGTATGAAATGTCTATTAGTGCTTTTGATTACTGTTATGCTGTTAAATGTTATGAATAAAAAAAAACCCGGCCAAGTGCGAGTCGGACTCGCGCACGAAGGGTTCCGTACCATTACGAAAAAAAAAACAGCAAAAAAATCACGTTTATTGTATGGGAGCCCCACTTAAATATTTATATTATTCTGTTTTTAGTATTTGTTGTTATAGCGGCAAAAGAAATACATCATCTGTGAAAATTTCAACTGTCTAGCTATCACGGTTCATGAGATACAGCCTAGTGACAGACGGACAGACGGACAGCGGAGTCTTAGTAATAGGATCCCGTTTTTACCCTTTGGGTACGGAACCCTAAAAACATTTATAACAAATACTTACTAGAAAATGTTTGTAAAAACCACCAAAGACGTGATTTATGGTTGTTTACCATTCCACGAAACCAGCATAATAAGCATTAATTAAAAAAATAGAAGCTTATTGTGTACCTACATTCTTTAGGGTTAAGGTAGGCAGGTTTGCTATAGACTTTTTCCATTCCATTCACCTACGTAAGTACACTGACTATGTAGGTAATATTTACTAGCTCGTAGGTATTACAAAGTTACTATATCATTAGGTACGATATGGTATCGTATAATATGATAAAATAAAAAGTATAAATAAAATTGTTATTTATACTGTAGGTATGCATTTGTTTTTATATTTTGTGAAAACCTAGTAAGACAAGGATATTCTTACATTTAAGTTATTTAAGTATGTCATCGTCATCACGTGGGTAATACTAAAAATTATCATTTTACACTTCGAATTCTATCGTCATCCTATTTAGCATGAATAGAATATGTAATATAATTAATTTCAATCGTAGAGTGGCTGCAAGTCCCCCTGAATGAAGTTTAAACAAAATTTCCTTTAGAATAATCCTTTAACAAAACGCCATTTTAAAACTACCATATTAAATGTCATTGCGATCATTTTATTTATCTTTTGGCGACGCCACCGAACAAAGGCGCGTGCGCGGGTAGCGCGACGTTGCCGGCGCGAGGAATGCGCCTGCGGCGCGCCGCTGCCAGCTCGCCGATGTGCCCGGCGATAAACGAGTGCATTGGGCGGCCGACGCCATTTTGCCTCTATGTAAGCGTACATAGATTTTCGAAAGCGATGCTGTAAATTGTAAACCGCGATGAGAAATTGATGCTTTAATATTTTCTCTAAGGAAATGGTTAAGGTTTTATAAACGGATTGTTACGGTTTCAATAATGAGGTTTGAATGAATGATTAGAAATATTATAATGCTGTGTGTTGAATGACTGTTTTGCGGATGTGAAAGTTACGAAGAGAGGTATAGCAGAATTGTCTACCCTAACGCGTTGCGAGTTTCTTACTAGAGGCCTTATAATTAGACGATGTTTAGATTGTTTAGCGCTCCTTTGTTTTGAATAAGTACAGTTATTGATCATTAGAGCGGATAATTTTATATTGGTAACGTCATTAAGCGTTATTTTTCGACAGAACATATTGAGACATAGATTGTATGCTACATTTTGTAGCTACCGGCTTTATAATGTCGATAGGATGATTCCTTGTTTTAGCACTACGTAGATACCTACAGCTTTGTTCTATAAATTATGCAAGTTTGCATTGAGTCACGATAAGTCATTACGTTTCTCGTAACATATCAGTCACTGTTGTAATTTTGACTCTTTATACTGAAGTGGGACTAGGCTGAAGTGGGACTGGGCAGGTCACGTCTGCCGCAAGCATCCGGATAGGTGGGCTAGTATAGCCACCAAGTGGATGCCGCAAAAGAAGCGCGGACGTGGCAGGCCCAGGCGGAGATGGCGGGACGACTTAGACACCTTCACTAATAACTGGCCGGAAACAGCTCAACAACGGGAGTCATGGAAATCTAAGGGAGAGGCCTTTGCCCAGCAGTGGGATACTACAGGTTATTAAAAAAAAAAAAACTGAAATGATGTAGGTAGTCAGCATCAAAAGTATCTACCATTCTCTAATAGAATAAGAGATGTCTCTATATGCAAACAATTAAATTGTAGCAGATATATACTTTTGAACGCGACGAACTAGAGAACATTTGAAAAAGTACTTACATAAAAATTAGTGATGTGCCGTACCGACTATTGATTTGGCCGATTTCGATTTCGATTCATTATTTCTGTTCTAAGTTAGCATTCGGATTCGGAATACCAAGGTTTGCCCTGTATACATAAACATATTTTTTTGTGGACATTGTTCATTTATTTATGAATATTTTTCTTTTAATATTTTCCTTCATTCATTGTTGTTTTTGCTTTTTTCATTTTAAGTTGACGATCTTTTAATGAAACATCTCCTGTATCCTTTTGTGTAATATGCCTTTTTCTTTGAAATAAATGAAAGTATTTTTTTTTGTTTTTCTTTGTCGTGGCTAATTGATACTACATCGAGAAATCATAACAAATCCAGGGGTAAGATTTTTTAGTTTTGGGGTTATCTGGGTTAACTCATTTTGTATGGAATTTTTAGCAGCGCGCCAAGCGGGACGTTTTGAAAACTCCAAATCCCATACATGAACTTGTCCTAATGGCCTTGCTGCGTGCGTGGGCAAGGGAGGCATATCGTGTACACAATTACCTTTATCAATAAAATTATGATTATGATTATCCGCTCGGTGGAACCACTTTCATGGAGCGAGTGTCAGCAAAGGTCTCCGTTATTTGACGTTCATAAGCGCATTGTAATATGCCTACTTCAATAATAAACTATCTTTATCTTATCTTTAAGCTTGGGCAAAACTGCTTTTATACGTCCGGATGTTCTTCTCTGCAAGTCGCATTTCTCAACCGAATCTCGTGAAGTTTTGTGAGCAGGTTCGATTATTGAATATGATTTTTTTGTCGTATTAGTTTTCGTTTTTTTTTTTTACAAATGGCGGAGTCATCATTTTATTCAGTTTTAAGTTATGCTCGCGAGGTCTACAGCTCGCAGCCCGTAAAGTTCGTGTACGGGAAAGTTGGTGTTTAGATAATGATTCTTCTTCTTTGTCGTAACCTCATGGCTGAGGGACGTGACGAGTGTGGACACTCTTCACCAGTGCTCTCCAGGCCGCTCTGTCTTGGGCCCAGTGCATGCTAGCCTGCAGTGTGGCGTTTGTCACTGATGTTATTCTGTCCGCCCAACGCGTGGCAGATAATGATGAATACCACTTACTACTTTTGCTAATAGACCACTATTAAATTTGATGTAAAATCCGTTTTCATCGCGTGCGTAGCCGGTATCCGGACTCCACTTATGTGCATACGCCCACTTTTCAACGCGCCGGCGGCTCGCCACCTGTTGCCGTCAATTTGCCACGCTACAAACACCTATGCATTAACACTACTCTGAGACATGGAGCTGAATAGACGATGGATGTAATCAAATGCCTATTCATGAAACTTTAGACGATTATTCCCGATGCCACATGATTCGATCCGTTTCGAGGTTCATCTAATTAATGAAACTTAAGGGAGTTTTATAATTAAAATTATAACGCATGTATTTACTCCCATTTATGAAAACCATCGATTGCGAAACTGGGATTTAATCCGTGATCCGTGAGTATATAATAAGTAAGGAAATAAATAATATTCTTTATTGCACCACAGGTTCAAAAATAGATTTACCATGTAAATAAAAGTACTAACAAGCGGTCTTGTATAAGTATATGTATCATGGGTAACCCTTAATAAGAACCCATTCTCATGTTTGAAACACACTGTGAAATACATTAAAAGCTATTCAATAAATAAGCTTTTCAATAAGCTTAAGGAAATAAGCTAAATAAAGAGACTAAGGCTCAGTTTCTAAGTAAGTCTGTAAGCTCGCTACATCGCCTCTGCCTTTATTATGGTTACATTACATTATATATCTTCCATGACAAACATAAGGTAGCAGGAGATAAACAAATTTTGATAGTTATAACGTTATCAGGATAGAAATACGAAAAGCTGAATTTAAGGGGCAGTAGGTTCAGAAAACGAAGTATTTAAAAAGTATTATGGATCACAATACAGCTGCCATAAATTTAATTAGCAATATTGAGGCCTTATTTGAGGGACTGTATATCGATACAAATACTGAGATTTTTGACTTTCGCTCGATGGAAAAAAAATCACGAACATAGGTCTAAGTAAAATGCACATGATTTTTTTTAAATTAATTGCAATGCACAGAAGCTAAAAATATGAAAATAGCTTCTAAAAATCGGCAATATAGGTGGCCCGTGTTCATGGAACTACTGAAGTTGTTTATTTACTAATGATTAATGAACCTCCAGGTCTTCAGGAATTCTTTATCTTTGTCTCTGTACATTATGTACAATGTTATGTAATATGCTTATTACGACTGTTTGTGTTATAAATAAAATAAAACAAAAACATGTTTGAGGGAACGTATTGATTACTTTTTTATTTATTTACACGTACAAAAAATAAAAATAAAATGATATCCTCGCTCCCGGGCACGTACTTCCACCTCGCTCACGCTTACGCTCAGTGAGTGAGAGAAAAACGCGAACTTACCTGGCCTTAAGATAATAACTTCCGATTTGAATACTTCCAATAACATTTAACATTGCGTTTTTTAGGGTTCCGAACCCAAAGGGTAAAAACGGGACCCTATTACTAAGACTCCGCTGTCCGTCTGTCCGTCTGTCTGTCTGTCACCAGGCTGTATCTCATGAACCGTGATAGCTAGACAGTTGAAATTTTCACAGATGATGTATTTCTGTTGCCGCTGTAACAACAAATACTAAAAACAGAATAATATAAATATTTAAATGGTGCTCCCATGCCTCCAATACAACAAACGTGATTTTTTTGCTGTTTTTTTCCGTAATGGTACGGAACCCTTCGTGCGCGAGTCCGACTCGCACTTGGCCGGTTTTTCTTTCTTTTAATAATCTTTGATCTGTCGTATTTTCTAATTGCCTCTTTTAGCCATTTGTCTTCACGGCAGTTTCGGGTACTCTGTTCGCTCACACGCCCATGAGCCCGGTTCTGTTTTAAAACTTTGTTAAGTTATATGGTAACTGCTATAGTTATTGGATTGGCAACTTAACAAAGACTACTATTGCCTTGTTTCTTTCTGCCTTACTATGGACTGGCCAATTATATCAGTCACCCTATGTGATCTTGTTGGTAATATCTCTGGTGTTGCAGGCGTCCATAGGCTACGGTAACTGCTTACCATCAGGCGGGCCGTATGCTTGATTGCCACCGACGTGGTATAAAAAAAGGGTTAAAATTAAAATACGACCTTGACAATCGCTCGCGCTGATTGGTCACCGCGTGCGCATAATAGATAGGGGCACTGTATGTGAATGTCATGTTATATCGCGTTGTGTGGTAGGGCACAGCACAGCGGATATCATTCCAGATCTAGAGCAGAGCCCAACTGGGGATGTACCTCCACCTCACAGAAAACCACAGCCAAATAACACTAGACCCTACTCATATAGTGTTGCGTTCCTGCCGGTGAGTAAGGTTGCCAGAGCTCAACGAGGGAGAGGAGTGTTAGGGTCGGCAACGCGTATGTAGCTCCTCGGAGTTGCAGGCGTACATAGGCTACGGTGACCGCTTACCATCAGACGGGCCGTATACTTGTTTGCCACAGACGTAGTATAAAAAATAAATAGAGTCGTGTCATTAGAAACTTCGCTCGATACGTTAGATGCACTGAGAATCAATGTCGTATCATAACAAGATCTACTAATTAATGGCGCAGCGATCCAAAATGAGTCTTGGCCTCCGACACGAGTAAACGCCAGTTGTCCCGATCCTGCGCAATCTCTCGCCAGTTATCGGCTTGAAGATCGCGCAAGTCCTCTTCAACCCTATCGCCCCATCGATACCTCTAGGACACCCGATCGGCCTTCGCCCTACCGAGCGTCCCAGATAAAATAAAAAATAAAATAAAATAAGCCTATATTGCTGTTTAACACAATAATAATATGTTTTAAGTGGGTACCTTTACACTATATTTCTTTAATACTACACTATATATATATATATATATATATATATTTCTTAACTAAGTGAATCGCCAACCGGTTTTCGTTTCCTCCTTTTTACAGCTTGTCCTTCGACATATTAGGCCTCCTCTAAATCTTTCCATTTTGTTCTGTCCTTTGCAGTTCGTCTCCATGTTGGGCCAGCTATTTTTCTTCCCAACGTTTGAATTGTCCTCCTTCGTTTCTTTTCCCGTCCCGCGGGTACCATTCTGTTATACCTGTCCCAGATATACCCTTTTAGCGCCGCGATCCTCATCCATTCTTAATACGTGGCCGAGCCACAACAAGATCTAACTATAACAAATTTTTAAATCAGGATCGTCCTCCGTGTCCGTGTTGGAATGCGTGCGAATGTTAGCGGATGCATCGCTCACATGTCTCGGAGCTCTCATACGTGATGATAACTTATATGTAGAGGTAGTATAGTCTTTACGAGGAGCGTTGGGTTTCAACGGTGAGGGAAATAAATTACAATGGATGATGTGTTGAATTTATTTTACGATTGTACTTTTCTCTTCGTTCTCGTTAGTTATTGTTTTATCCTTGTGTTAAGCAGTACAGAACAATAACTATATTTCATAGCTTATTGTTATCTCTAATATCAACCAAATATGCACTCAGCGTAGCGATTTTTAGGGTTCCGTACCCAAAGGGTAAAAACGGGACCCTATTACTAAGACTCCGCTGTCTGTCTGTCTGTCCGTCTGTCACCAGGCTGTATCTTGTGATCTGTGATAGCTAGACAGCTGAAATTTTCACAGATGATGTATTTCGGTTGCCGCTATAACAACAAATACTCAAAACAGAATAAAAAAGAGATTTAAGTGGGGCTCCCATACAACAAACGTGATTTTTGACCGAAGTTAAGTAACGTCGGGCGGGGTCAGTACTTGGATGGATGACCGTTTTTATAGTTAATGGTACGGAACCCTTTGTGTTTGAGTCCGACTCGCACTTGGCCGGTTTTTTTTAAGTTCGCTCGGTTTCGTGTGGGTCCCTTCAATATAAGTCTCCAACTCTCCACTACTAGATTCTCAATTTCTATTGCTCGTATTTCAAAAATAGCTTTCACCGTTTTCCACAGATATTCGAGTGACAAAATCGAGCGCTCGAAATTCAAAAATCGGTTCCCCAGATCGAGGTCGAATTTGGAAAAAAACCGGCCAAGTTCGAGTCGGACTCGCGCACCGAGGGGAACCCTTTTTAGTATTTGTTATTATAGCGGCAATAGAATACATCATCTGTGAAAATTTCAACTGTCTAGCTATCACGGTTCATGAGATACAGCCTGGTGACAGACAGACGGACAGCGGAGTATTAATAATAGGGTCCCGTTTTTACCCTTTGTGTACGGAACCCTAAAAATGTAGGCGCGAAGGGTTATCTTCCGATAGAAAATTTGAATTTCGCGCCTTTTGCTACTGACAAAGTTACAGACTATACTTTCAGTTACCCAATGCACCTTGCATTGGAGTAACCTCATAAGCCCTAATTTGTCGTCGTTGCGCTTGTAAATTCGACTATATGATCTGTCAAATTTTCAAGAAAGGAAACCACAAGTAAATAGTGTTTTAAGGGTTTCATTTCGGTTTTCAAAAGTCGAGCATATGTCTGAAATTACAAGCGCAGCGACGTAATCCCCTCCCGCGGACGCTTCGGCTGTGGAATGAGCTCCCTTCCGAGGTTATCCCGAGGGTCTACAGTATGAGGTTCTTCAAAAAAGGAGTGTACAGGTTTTTAAAACGTCGGCAACGCGCATGTAACACCTCTGTAGTTGCAGGCGTCCATAGGCTACCGGGTCACCATAGCCTATGGATTGTAAGCAGTCATGCTTACAATCAGGCGGGCCGTATGCTTGTTTGCCACCGATGTAGTATAAGAAAAATATCTATAAAACCAGAAGCACTTGGTACTTTAGCAACACTTATGCTACTGCAACGCTTCCCAAGACATCTTGCTTACTGTTGCTATAATTACTATAGCAAGCTAATAGTAGAATGTGCTTCTAATTTATTAAATATGTGCCGTTTTCATAATTACTCCGCTTTCGAAGTTACCCTGATGCACCTTAATTAAGTCACTCATTTTGGGAAATATTGGAGATAGGCCCTCAGCGTAGTTCGAGATATGAGTATTATGAGATATTCGTACAGCTTGTCTTTGCATCGTATGTCTTATTAGCTCCGGCTTGCCTACGGCTAGGTACATTTATCGCCGCACTAATAGGTACCTATACCGTATGGGTTGCTCTGCAAGTAAAAGCAACCCAATTTTCAACTTCCATATAGAAACAGGCGTTAGGCCAACAAAAGGTTAGACGAAATATTAGACATGGGGAATAGCGTTACATTTTGATATCAGTGACTGACGATTCCGTTCCAAAAAAGTCACAATGAAAAGTCACCGTGACTTTGTCACGCCTGGTACCCGTGTCACTGCATGATATTTGTGGTAGCGTCTCAGGCGTCATCCGATGTTCGACACTTCCGAACACTCCCGACTGAGCCCGACTAGAGCCAAGTTACAGTGACAGTGTCAGTAGCGTCACGCTCCGCGTTTGTTGTGATTTCGAAGGAACGTATGTGATTTTGTAACGTTGTTCTTTTGTGAAAAGTCACAGTGACACCTTTTGACGGCGAGTCACGGTGACTTTGTAACCGTGACGTTATTTATCCCCCATGTCTACGAGATATTCGTAAAAGTGAAATATTATACTAATTTGATTTTAGTATTAAAACGTAGTCCTTACCCGTGATATTGCTAGAGTTTTACTTATGCCTTTTTAGCGATTTTTACTAGGTACCTAAACTTACTTTAATTACTTTGCTAATCTGCGGAATGAACTATTGGCTGTGGTATTTCAGGACTGATGACCATTCAACCTTCAAGAAAAGTGCGTACTCCCATCTTAAAGGCCGGCAACGCAATTGCAAACCTGTTGTTGCAGGTGTCTGAACGATGGTAATAGGGATAATTCCTCTACTTAAAATAAATTATTTCACACCGTGCACGAAATAAAGCACCAGATAATTATTAGAAAAACATAGATAGCAGTTATTTTTAAACACCATTTAATAACGGATAGAAATATAAAAAGTAGGTGAGTTGACCGTGACGTCACTATACTCGTTTTCATATAAATTCCATATTAGCAAAGCGTTTTGAAAGTTCTTAAAAATAAGCTGATTTGACTAGTAGGAAAGTAGCCTATTGTGTGCCATAAGGCGATTCGTCTGTTCATTTATTTATTTAAAATTTAAATCAGGCAACAAGGCCCATATTACAAATACCTTACATACTAACATACATATATGTATTATATAAATTTAAAACTAAACACTATTTATGCGACAAAACGGCATCTGCCTCCTATATCATAACAAAAATGTGTTTCCTGACATCCGTAACATAAAGCTTTAGCAAAGATAGATATAACTCCGTAATAGATGGATACAGTCTAAGGAAAAAACGTGCCTCGAAAATCACGAAAATTTGATTCTCGATCAGATGGCGTTACTAGTTTTGGCCTACTCTCGTATAGAGGGCGTTGATTGGTTCGTTTGTTATTTATAATTTTAACGCATACCAGTGAAAGAACATGGGTCAAAATCATATAAAAATAATTAATGCAAATAAAAAAATCATTTATCCATTTTTAAATACATTTTAACGTATTTTTATAAATCTTCATTTTTAGTTTTAAAGTATGTCGATAGATGGCAGTGAATTTACAGTGGTTACAAAATTTACTATGACAGTACCGCTCTATCTTATATCCTCATTGGCTTTAGTCAATCTACCCAACATATTAGATTATTTTAAACCGGGTCACTCACGTATTATTAAGCCGAATAGCTCGACATGTTTATAGTTAAAATATACCCAACATCTCATACATACACTATTACATGTGCGCGAGCTCATACCACTATTAAATATTAAAACTCAAATTAGTATACTGTATTCCTTTTCTGAATACGCCCGAAGTTCTATTTGTAGTATTTGTACCATGGTATTTTTGCATATGTTACGCAGTCGGCATTGTTAGTTTTAACTCGGTTGTGCAGATATCCTTAATTGGGGAAGTAGAAAAGGAGGTTGCGTTATCGCCAACAAATAAAGACTGCATTCAGGTTCGACAAAGTCAATGCCAATTTAATTCAATTTTAATCAAAAGTTTATATAGCATTAAAACAAAGCCTTTGTATGGGGTCGTCAGATGGTAATATTGGGTCCGGGTCAATTTCATTACAATTCTTTTTTTTTTTTTTTAATAGCCTACTTTAGTATCCCACTGCTGGGCAAAGGCCTCCCCTCGTTTCCTCCACTCGACCCTGTCGTTTGTAGTGTCCCGCCAATCCGGATAAAATGCGTCCAAGTCGTCCCGCCATCTCCTTTTCGGCCTGCCTGCACCCCGGCCAGCACCATCTATGGTGTTCCGTGGGTCCTTTATCTTTATAACAAAAAATCTACTATGTATAATGCGGCAATGGTTGCTTAAGCATGTGCCAGACGGCAGACAACCACAGTTTCTGCAAGATGACCTTGGTAGAAAAACAGTGGTTTTAAGCCATGTGGCAAGTGGTTGAAACCAAATTCTGCATGACCTTTAAACGCCCTTGGTAGACAGGCGTGCTCTGCCAACCAATGGCAGAAGCAGTGGTTTAAAATCGTCTAACCGCTTGTTGTAAACCATGTAGACAGCCGCGCTTCTACCTCGCTTCTACCAAAGTCATCTTGCAGAAACTGGTTGTCTGCCGTCTGGCACATGCTTTACAAGATTTGTGTTTAAATGTCAAAATAAATTGTTCCACTCGGTTCAGTATGCTGTTTAAGCTACCAAATTACCGGTTCGTTACTTCGTTTTTGTTTAAACGTTGTTGCAGGTGTCCATGGACGCGATTCGTCTGCCCGTTTGCCTCCTATATCATAAAAAAACCGGCTAAGTGCGAGTCGGACTCGCACACAAAGGGTTCCGTACCATTACGCAAAAAACGGCAAAAAAATCACGTTTGTTGTATTCCTATACAACCTCCTGTGTTGTTGTGATTTTTTGGGGCTCCTGCCCCACTTAAATATTAATTTTGTACTGTTTTTTTAGTATTTGTTGTTATAGCGGCAACAGAAATACATCGTCTGTGAAAATTTCAAGTGTCTAGCTGTCACGATTCACGAGATACAGCCTGGTGACAGACAGACGGACAGAGGAGTCTTAGTAATAGGGTCCCGTTTTTACCCTTTGGGTACGGAATCCTAAAAAGAAAATACAGCTACCATCTCTATTTAGGAAACTCGTGTCTTATCGCTCACTAATGCAACGACCATAGTAAACAATGTGTTTGTCAACGTGCATGCAACTAATCGGTACACGTGCCTAATAAATGTAACAATGATTGTTTACACTGCTGTATCCGTGTTGCGGCTTGCCACATGGTTACAACTTAAGAGTCCCCGGCAAGCTCTGCCGAATTTCACCTTCCCATACAAACGGAGTTTCATTCTCATTTTAAAATTACGTGTTGGATTGTAATGGAACTTTGCACCTACAATGACATGAGGTATATCTATGTCTGTCTGTAATTAGTTTACATAGCTCCACTTTATAAAACAAACGAAATAGAGCAAAAACAAGTTTTGTATGAAATACTTAAATTCGCTGTATTTTTTTTACTATATGGTATCTGAAGCTACATAAACTTATTACAGACATAGATGTACCTTATCCTATTGTAAGTACAAAGTTTCAGAGCAAACTAGTTACGCGTTTTAAAATGGAATGGATTTGTATGGAAAACCGAGCTTGCCGGGGACCCTTAAATTGGCAATAGTCCACATTACTCGATGCGGCCCAAAGACAACTGTTTTGATTTTTGCTACGACTCTAATTTACCTAACAATTACAATGATTTTGATATGACCTTGATGATCGTCGTGGTGATTGGCGCGCCTTTCACGCACGACGTAAGCGATCTTAAAAATATTATATTATAGGACATTATTACACAAATTGACTGTCACACAGTAAGCTCAATAAGGCTTGTGTTGGTGGGTACTTAGACAACGATAATATGTATATAATAAATACTTAAATACATAGAAAACACCTATGACTCCGAAACAAATATCCTTGCTCATCACACAAATAAATGCCGTTAACAGACCGTGTCCGTGACAGACGGACAGACAGACAGACAGACAGACACCCTTTGGGTACGGAACCCTAACATAAGACGAAGGGGAACGTGTCCGCTTCTCCAAACAAACGTAGTAGCCATTTTCCACTTTAGCATTTTAACACTTTTTTATTATCATTGTAGAAAACGTTTTTACGCAATTTGATGTTTAACAACCTTCGTTTGTTTTTTTTTTAATTTTTATAAAAGTTGAAACCTTTTAAAAATTTGTATGGAATTTATTTTTCGCTCCTAACTCTTATAATAATCAAAAAGTTACAAAAAATCGTAATCTATAAATTGTAAATACAGATGTCAATCACAATATTCACAATGAATGAATGAATCAACTATGATCAATTCTGGCCAACGTGGGACTCGAACCCACATCCTTGGATTGCCGGTCCAATGCGTTTCCAATTATTTAAAAACAAGCTGAAAAATGTTATTACTCTGTAAAGGATTTTATGGACGATGATAATTTATTATAAACCTAATTGAATTACATATATTATTGTATTTAGAATAATTTGACTTTAAAAATTATTAGATTTAATTTATTTTGATTGTATGAAATTATATTTGTTATAACCACAGAAATAATATTAAATCTGTGGTTATAACATAATTGAACTTGATTTAATTCTCATGCAATTGATTTTATTATTTTTTATTTGCATTACTTCTAATTTAATTCAATTTAGGCTCTCCGAAACATGTCGCGCAAGTGACTAAGACCAGTGAGTCTAAACCGTGAAATTATTTATAGTTAATTCAATTTATTTAGTTTTATATTAATAAATTTTATTTTAAGTGAATTGAATTAACCTAATTTAATTAGTTTTAGATTAATTTTAGTATGTTGTGTGCCCTAGCAGGGCATTATTTAATTATTTATTAATTATGGTTAATACAACTTTGAGGGCAATAATCAGGTAAGTTGTATTAACCATTTTGACTTACAGCTTTAACTTCTTTACCTTAACCATAAAATGCCACTATATTATCGTAAAAATAATGCTTTCACCTAGACAGGGCCTAACTACGTGAGCAACGATTTGAGCGTAAAAACATAAAATAATTATATTTTCAATAGAAACGTATCTAATGTACTAATAAAAAAATGTCATTATTTTCACCAAAAGGTCAAATGTATTGATGGATACGTAGGTAGCTATAATAAATTGTTATTTCTGTAAATTGTGTAATAGTCAAGAACTTTTAACTTACTTTTACTTTAATTGATTCCACAATTTACCTAAAATCGTACTTACGACGTTTTCAATCAAAAGGTACCACATTGTCGCTTACCATAAGGACGAAATTTGCTTGTATCTTTATACGGAAAACCTGTCAGAGCGTCCTTATGGCAAGCGACAATGTGGTACCTTTTGCTTAAAACTGACACATATTGTTTTGGGAAGGTATAATTTGGTAAGACACAATGGAGTCAATTAGAATGTGGACGAATTAAGGCTCAATTAAAGCCTTGTGACATTATTCATAAACACGCTACAAGCCTCAATTAGCTATTAATCGTTTGTGTTAGTCTGTCGTTTGATTTAGGTATTTGTAAGAAAGGGATAAAACATAAATTAACTAATTGATTTATTCGACTTAATAATACGTGAGTGACCCGTTTAACACTCATTGAGGCTTCTAAAATTTAATGAGTGGGTTAATGATGTACAAAAGTAATTTTCAATTCACTAACGGCGTTATCGTATACTCTAATAATGTCTGTCTATCATTATGCCGGTAATAATAGTTTGCATGTGTTCGTCATATAAGCATTTGCGTTTGTTAGAAAACAGACAAAGAATAACAGATATTTGTATGAATAATGGGTTAAACAATTGTTCGTAAATGTCATTCGAAAGTAAAATCGCATTTCTGTAAGTTTTCACCGTAACTGCGGCCGCGCTCTTGACTTGAAAATGTGCACGACTATTTATTCAACACCACAAACTGCAAGCTTTTACGAGAGCTTTCAAAAGCTCCAGTCCGTCTTTGAGTTTAAAACATGGAAATAACTTTGCATCCGTCGGGTATTTTGAATTTATGCTTAAATCAAAATCTTTTTTAAGATGCGATAAACTGTTTACACGGATAAAAAAGGTCTAGAACCAAGGAATATTGTTTGTTGCAAGATCTTAACGAATTTCGATATAATACTAATTTGCATACCCCAGAATTTTGGGTGCGGGAATGGTGGTGGTGGACCTGTCGCTGCACAGCATCATAGCGGCGATGCTAAGCAGCGATAGGAATTGGGAAGCGGTGGCCTCCTTCTGCGAACAAGTCATGTTGCAGAAGTAGGAGGCGGAGAGGGGGCGCGAAGCTGATCCTGACGCGCTGCCTCTCGGACGCAGGCGGCGGGGTCGAGGGCGAAGAGCGTATGTTCGCCTCGACCCCTAGTGGGACCAGCGGGTGCGAGACCCGCATTGCACGGCTCCACATACGTCTTCGGGGGGATCCAGCGTTTCTAATCCCCCTCCATTGTGCGGGTGTCCTGGCGCCAAGCTGGGGCTGCCGGGGGGCGCCATGGTAGAGTGTACTCGATCCCATGGCGCCCTCACAAAAGGCAAAGAGGATGAAACGCCGGAGTGGGTTTAGTGGGTAGGGCCAGGTTCTCCCTCCCCTCTTGCCAGTTGAGAGGGGACAGGAGCGGCGAGTCTCACACACCCCCCCATCAAAGGCCTTCTCGCGGCCGGGGGGATGGTGCGTAAAAGCATTCGCCCACTCCGTGAACAAAAATTACCCTTCTGTCACAATAGGCTAAACTGGAGCTATTAGTATAGAATATTGTTAACAAAGGTATGAAAGGATGCTTGGTACCTTTCACCCGAGTTAAACAATTTACTTTTCATATCGAATACGAGGAAAGAAAAAGACAAGGCAAATTTGCATAATCAGTACTTAATTGTAGTAATAGACGTATGGCCATGATTTTTTCCTTAGAACTTACTTTCAATCGGAGACTTTGCATGTCTGGTCATAATAATCATTAATCAGTGATCGGAATAGGCAGAGGCAGAGAAGAATAAAGCCATAAAGTGGAGACTGCCTTGAAATTTATTTGATCGCAAGGCAGTCTCCACTTTATGACTTTGTTCTACCAAGTTAAAGTATTTATTCTCTGCCTATTCAGATCACTGATAATTTTTATTTTATTTATTTATTTATATATTCAAATTTACAACTTATTTACCAAACATCTATATTCTCGCCAAACTGATACGTTTGATGGCGAGATGCGCACAGTTTTTATACACTTAACCTATTCAACTAATTTTATAACTTAAACGCTTAAACTAACACTTTCATAGGCCACACAATTATTTATACAAACAAAATAGAATAGAAATGGCAAATAATGTAAACAAATATGTCAGTATGTGTTAGCATTGGACATATCATCATCATCATTAATTTAAGAGCCCAGCTCTTGTCGGTGGAGCAATTAAGTTACTAACTACTGGTCCTACTGGACATATAACCGGAACAATTTTACGCAGGTGATTTTCACTGAAATATTAATAATTAACATATATATATTAAATAGAAAATTAATAAAATAAAATATTTAAGTGTATTAACTATTGACATATGTTCAATTTTGTCCTGTAATAATCCATAGGTAGCGAAAAACATTAAATTGCAATATTTGTGAAAAACGCGTTTTAGGAAACTGCAGCTATTTTAAAATGATTTGTTAATTAAAGTACGAAAATCAGCGGGTTAGCCTCTTGCTATTAAATTTTTTACCTTTTCGTTCTAAAACTGTCAATACTCGTATTACGCGTTCGGCCAATGAAAATGTTTTTGAGAAATGAAATTCAAATAACAATTGAATGAATAAAATAAGCAATTTTTTTTCTTAAATTTTACTTTATTTACATAAATAATGCCAATAACTTGAAAAAACTTGGTATTTAATGTCGTAATAACGTTTAACTTTGACTATACGTCTTTTTACTTCGTGGGAAGACTTTTTGCGATAACTCAAAAACGGCAAAAATGTTTGCTATGGTTTTCATTTGATGTTTTTTTTAAGCTCCGTCAAGGTTTTTGTTTTCATATTTTTTGGGCCCATGGTTCATGGGGCACAATTTGTTTTTCTTGCGGACCGATTATTGCAAATATATTCACTATTAATTTTTTTGTCTTGAAGAGCCCTATTCGCTGTCGACGACGTATCCAACGATACCCCACACTGTAGGGCTGAAGTGAAATAAAATCCACCCCCACTTTACGTGTAGGGGAGGTACCCTAAAATAGATTCTGTTGTACGACTGTTGGATTTATTAATTTATACATCCATGCCAATTTTCAGCTTTCTAGCACTTACGACAGACAGACGGACATGGTGAAACTATACGGGTTCCTAGTTGACTACGGAACCCTAAAAATAGGTCGTAAGCTCCAAACGGGCTTAGAATTGTTCAAATAGTTTATTTTTAGAGTTCCGTACCCAAACGGAACCCTATTACTAAGACTCGACTGTCCGTCTGTCTGTAACCAGGCTGTGTCTCATGAACCGTGATAGACAGTTGAAATTTTCACAGATGATGTATTTCTGTTGCCGCTATAGCAACAAAATACTAAAAACAGAATAAAATAAATATTTAAGTGGGCTCCCATACAACAAACGTGATTTTTTTGCTGTTTTTTGCGCATTACGGAACCCTTCGCGCGCGAGTCCGACTCGCACTTGGCCGGTTTTTTTACAATTTTTAATCAATTTTTTAGCTAGTGTAAAACATTCCCGCACACAAAATTTGTGTGCATTTATCTAGCTTTAAAATAATAATGTCATGGCAAATGGTTAATATTATAAGTTGTGAAAAAGCCTTGAGACTCTCGAAATCAAAAAAAGCTTCGGTTCCAGGTACAGACGTCACTTAGCTTAATGAAAGATCAATAGACTAGTTTAAATGTTAGATCACATTAAATTGCAGACTCAAATTAGCTCTAAAAACAAACGGCATTGGCATTTGAAAAGGTTAATTTAGGTACTATCCTTTCTACATTTACTAATCTGTCAAGTCACGTTATAATATTAATATATCTGCCATTTTAAATCACATTGGTGCTTATTGTCGGTTGTTAATAATGTTTAACATAACATAAAGATTATAATGTATTAGAAATCGACCATTAACAAGCTTTTTCACCGACGTTAAAAAAGGAGGAGGTTCTGAATTCGTCAAAATATTTTATTTTGATTTAATCTTTCACGATTTTTACTCATTATTATTTACAACGACGGGACTTAATCGCGTAAAATAGTTTTAAATCTACCTCCGACGTTTCGAGGACGGCGTTGTCCCCGTGGTCTCGGAGAAGACTGAGTCTGAAGTCTTCTCCGAGACCACGGGGACAACGCCGTCCTCGAAACGTCGGAGGTAAATTTAAAACTATTTTACGCGATTAAGTCCCGTCGTTGTAAATAATAATATTTTATTTTGTCTAAAAATGTTACATGTACATATTACATGTAGATATAGGTACGTCAAATCATTCGTAAGTCAAAAAAGTCATTATTTATGAACAAGCAATTCCTTTGTGTTTTCGATATTTTCATATTGTAAACGGTAATATCAATGTTCCTAATTTAACGAAAGACTTTATTATTTCATTATTTTTGTGACTGGATGAATAGAAAATCCAGACGACGACTAAGATGGATTATTACCTATATACCCACGGGATTACGTTATACATTTATAAAGGCCACTTGCACGCTTGCAATCCCACTAACCCGGGTTTAAGCGGTTAAACCGTTAACCCGGTGTCAAATTGTACTGGTAACCATGGTAACTCCAGATTTAACCGATTTACCCCAGGTTAGTGAAATGGTGCAAGTGGCTCTAAGTGTTTGTATTTTTCTTCGACAATTTCCACATTATAATTAAAAAATAATGAAAATATTTTTTAGTTTTTTTTAATAATTTAAAACGTAATTTTTCTTATTCTGTACTTCAACAAAGCACCTTTATCTTCATGTTTAGTTGCTATCGTCAACCGGGGTGAATAGGGATGGCTGGGGTGAATAGGGACAAAACATAAAATATGATTTACCTGACCACTTTTTAACAAATACCCACACAAAATTGTATCATTCGATTGAAAGTAATAGTAGATTTTGTATGATACAATTTTCCTGGGTATTTGTTGAGAAATAGTCAGGTAAGCCGCAGTTTAAGTTTTGTCCCTATTCACCCCGGTTGACGGTAATTAGAATTTTCGATATACGTTCAAATAGCGACGTATACGGTACACCTTTAGGCCATGCGCTACGGCACTTGAGCCATGTGCCAAGGAAAACGCATTTAATCATGGTAGTGCACTGCATAGCTATAAAAAATGTACAATATTTATTCACCCAACATAAATATTGAACTTTTTCAAGTAAAAACTGTAATAGATGTCATATATTAAAGAAAAAGTGACGAAGCCCTCCAGTGGTGAAGGCCGGATTCGAACCGGCGTCTTTAGCTATCGCGGCTAACGCCATGAACCCCTAGGCCACCCCGCCACGGCGGTGCCCGTCCGAATTTCTCGACTATATGCCATCTTAGTAAGACTAGGCGTCTTTGACCAGCTCCAAGGCCAAGTAGCTAAAAGGCCGGGAAAGCCCGAATACGGTCGTCCTTTTTTTTTTTTTGTCGGAGTGGGAATGCACTTACGCACGGTGTGTGGGACTCGCCGCTCCTTTTCCCTCTCTTGGCGAGAGGGGGGGAGAACTGGCCCTACCCACTAAACCCACTCCGGCGTTTCAACCTCTTGGCCGTTCGTGAGGGCGCACTGGGATCGATAACATTCCACCACGGCGCCCTCCGGCATCCCCGGCTTGTCGCCAGAGTACCCTCATTCACTGTACCTAGTTGTGACACTGCGCTAAAATAAATTCGTAATTATAATTTATAATACCAACCTAAACCGAACAGTGCATGTGGTCGTGCAACTTGCAATGGTAGTGGAATACAGACGGTGGACAGAGAGTCTAAATTACAATGTTTGCCGAATTTATATAGCCATTAAAGCTTTTGCAAAATTGTCGTATTAATATTGAATACATTCCTTGTGGCGACTTCGCTAGAATACCTAATCATGAATCACACTCGAGGAAGCAAACTTTTGTTACTCAGATTGCCATGTCGGTACATTAGGTTATACAACTGTATTGTGTCGGGGATCCGGTACAATACTTACTCAATGAACCGGTCTGGCCTAGTGGGTAGTGACCCTGGCTGTGAAGCCGATGGTCCTGGGTTCGAATCCCGGTAAGGACATTTATTTGTGTGATGAGCACAGATATTTGTTCCTGAATCATGGGTGTTTTCTATATATATTTATATATTGTATATAATATCGTTGTCTGAGTACCCATAACACAAGCCTCCTAGGGCTTACCGTGGGACTTAATCAATCTGTGTAAGAATGTCCTATAATCTATAATATTTATTATATACCTATTATTTATTATTATTTTATATATTAATGCAAATGTTGAACTTTCAACGATTAAGTTCTGTTTAAGTTTAGGTTCTAAGTCACGTTTGGTATAATTTTCAACTAAATCAAAGATGTAGACTATACCAAATCTCATCTAAATCGGTTCAGCAGTTATTTATTCCCCATACTTTTAAAACTTCCACTCCCCTTTTCACACCCTTAAGGGTTGGTTTTTAGGATTAAAACTATCCTATGTCCTTTCCCGGAACTCGAACTATCTCTATACCAAATTTCAACTAAATCGGTGCAGCGGTTTAAGCGTGAAGAGGATTTTATCCGGAATGGTGTCAATATGATACCATAAATGAATTCGGCATCCCCTATTTATACGAAAACGATAAATGACGTAGATATCGAGATAAAAATGACAGACGCTTCCCCCAATTTACATAAAAAATCTTGGTAACTCCACTTCTTAAATACATCCTTGGGTCCTAAGGACCAATCCTGCGAAATTAAATCTAAGGTCCACAAAACGGCGTTTTTCATCTGGTACAACGGCCACTATGTCCATGAGAAAACTCAAAATTGTATAGCGAGACCGCAAAACATAACTCCTGAGAAATAAAACTATGAAAACGTCATCGGGTGACCACGAACGCTGTAAAGGGTTCGAAACGTCGGGATGTATTATTGTGTACGGTTTCAACTGAGTCTCAGGGCTTTTCTATTTCTAGCGTAGCAAATACTATTATCTATTGCATGTACTATAGTTATAGATCCGGAGCGATAGTGACGCAACGCGGACCTTGGACTTTCATTATCAGCACACGAGCCGGATTGTTAAATACTAATGAGAATATTGTGTACAGTCGAAGGCAAAAATATCGATCCAGACAAATGGCTCATACATATATAAACACGACTTTATTGTCTAAGGTGTAAGAGCGTACATTTTTATTTTATCTTCTGGGTTTTTCCAAGTTTTCCGACATGTCTTAAAACAACTCGAAAGTAAACTATCGTGACTCGTGAGACATATTTCAAAATATTTAGATCACTACGGTTTCACTCACTATTGTTATTAGTCGCTTTATAATACTGCGTAAATTTAAGTGAAAAATCGAAAAATGTGACGTTTTCAACCAAAAGTTACCACATTGTCGCTTGTCGATAAAATTTATTTCAAATTGAAGCTATATGGAAGTAGCGCCTTATTGACAACCAACAATAAGTACCCTTTTGAATGAAAATGGCACAAATGGATTAGTGTTGAAAGTTGACAGTCTTAAGGGTCTCCGGCAAGCTCGGTTCTCCATACAAACGTAGTTCCGCTCTCATTTTAAAACGACTAGCTACATAGCGGAAACTTTGTACTTACAATAGGATAAGGTATGTCTATGTCTGTAATTAGTTCATGTAGCTTCATATACCATAGTTAAAAAAATACAGCGAATTTTAGTTATTCATACAAAGCTTGTTTTTGCTCTAGTTCGTTTGTTTTATAATAATAATAATTTAATTTCTTTATTCAGATAACTAGGATCCATGAACTGGAGCTATATAAACTAATTTTAGACCTAGAACCTTATGTCGTGGTATGTGCAAAGTTTCATTACAATCCAACACGTAATTTTAAAATGAGAGCGGAACTACGTTTGTATGGGAAGGTGCAATTCGGCCGAGCTTGCCGGGGACTCTTAAAAATAAATATATCAATCACATCTAAAAGTACATTCATAGGACAATGTTATGCTAACCCTTCTTTGCATGGTGATGGAAATTTGGATGGATCGTTTACAATCATTTAAGGCCACTTGCATCATACCACTAACCCGGAGTTATCAGGTTAAACCTGGAGTTACCATGGGTACCAGTCCAATTTGAAACTGGGTTAGCGGTTTAACCGCTTAACCCCCAGGGTTAGTGCATGGGAAGGTGCAAGTGGCACTGGCATTTAGAGAACAAAAACAGCCAATGTTAGTGAGTTCAAGCATCCTTGACGCTCAATTGTTTAAAAACTGACATTTCGAGTGTTTATCTTCTAGAGATAATCTTGCAGCTATTTTTAAGGGGTTTAATTAAGCCGCATTGCCGGTGATTGTAATTATTTTGCTTAATTGAAACCTCAAGAACTGCTGGTAGAGGGTTAACGTTAATTAATAATCCAATAGTAACCCTACCCGAACCAAATTAAACTAATTAATCGATGATCCGATAACGAGCTGTATTTTAGACACATTTGAAAAAAGAACCGGCAAAGTGCGAGTCGGACTCGCGCACGATGGGTTCCGTAACATTACGCAAAGAACGGGAATAAAAACACGTTTGTTGTATGGCCCCCACTTAAATATGACATAGGTATATCACAAATAGTGTACCTTTCTGATGGCAGTAAGATTTTTCATTTCATTTTCATTTTTTAGATATTTTCATCAGAAGCCACCTTTTAATAAAAAAAAACGAATTTGTCTTGAACTGTCGGTTTTTAGGGTTCCGTACCCAAAGGGTAAAAATGGGACCCTATTACTAAGACTCCACTGTCCGTCTGTTCGCCTGTATGTCTGTCACCAGGCTGTATCTCATGAACTGTGATAGCTAGGCAGCTGAAATTTTCACAGATGATGTATTTCTGGTGCCGCTATAACAACAAATACTAAAAATTAAGCTAATTTCACGTCCAGAGTACATAAAATAAAATAACATTTCACTAAATGTAAACATCATCTTTTCAATCGTTTAAAGTAACTTTAAACTTAAAAACAAATGTGGCGTTTTCAACCAAAAGGTCGCTTGTCAATAAGGTTGATTTCAAATTGAAGCTATATGGAAATAGCGCCTTATTGAAAACCGACAATAAGTACCCTTTTGGTTAAGAATGGCACAAATCAACATATGCCTTAAAGCAAAAAACGGAAATAAAATCATATGTCATGTCAATCGTAATTATAAATTAAAATAATTCTAAATTTGGTTACATGGTAGTATTAAAAAGTAAGTTACGCAGACGTTAGCGAATATGTCAGTTTGACACTGATAAGGCAGTCGCGGTAAGGCTACGTGCTATCTTCGTAAACGCTCGCGGAGTCTGCGAGACCTTGCATATGATTTATGCTTAGGTTTTCGAATTTATATATATTCCAAAATCCTCGTATGATATAACGCACCGATACCGATAAAGGGGCGAATGTGATGCGTCACCGAAAAGTTTATACCGAGCGTGAGTCAGCGGAGCGGAAGCTGCCTTCCCGCCGCGAAAATTCGACAACCGACTTTTACTGACATCATGGCCCAATATAAGTATGATTTACCGACGTAGGTCACGTAATCGCCATCAGATATATCGGAGCGGCCAAGGTGCTCACAAATATCTCAACATTCCTTTATTGTCAGTTAAGGCGTTAGTGTGCATGTTCAGACACTTTTGAGCACCTTGGCCACTCCGATATATCTGATGGCGAATGTACAATTTTGCTGATCATGGTGACTGGTGTTTAATCCTAATTATTTATTTTATCGTATGGCATCAATAAACACACTTCTTAAATTAAACTTAGCATCAAAATTTACAATTCCGCAGATACAAACTCGCGCTTTCTGTTAGATTTTTAAAATCCTTAACTGGGCCATTATATCTGGTAACAGGGCACTGAAATACCATATGATGTATGGTCTGTTTCGGATCTCCACACTCGTACACCGCCGACTCGCTCCACCCCCACTTGTGCCAGAGGTACGCACAGTTGCCGATACCAGTCCTTAGACGGTTTAATGCACACCATGTTTGTCGGCTTTCGTTGAATCCTTTGGGCCGTTCCTGTGTGGTAAACTCAAAGATGGTGTTGTCTACATGCTGCTGCTGGGATTCCCATTCTTTTTCCCACGCTTGTTTATCATTCCATGCCAGGTTATGTGTATGGAACGCTTTGTCTGCCTAATCCTAATTGAAGACGTTATATTGTACGCTGAGGTAGCTTACTGACCTTTGCTGCGTAGCGAGGGCTTAAAAAGGCACGAGGGTTAAACAAACTTTGCTACCGAGTGTAACACGTTTTTCACCACACCAACGCGAGGAAAATACTAACTGCAAAACATTAAAAATCTAATCCGAATGAACGCTATATTAAACGTTCATTCGAATTCATCGCTTAAAAGTCAATTCCACCAGCCAATGTTAGAAAACAACTCAAAATTTGCATAAAATTACTTTGCCGCTCTTGTAGATAAAATGCAAGTTTCTCATCAGTTTTTGAAGAATAAAGAACCCCTTTACGAGCTGGCGTGGAATTTTTTTTACTGAATCAGTGCTGGTCATTTTCACCAAGTCACATAGCAGCTTTCACTACGAATGAAAGGTCAGATGCCAATCGCATCCGGGGAAAATGGTGCCCAAGTCAACAACTGGGGATTTCCAGCCGGCTTAATTAAAAAAGCTAGATAACGTTAAGCAGATTGAAGAGTTGATAAGTTCTGATTACATTATTGTAGAAAGTAGTCTTATTAGTTAGTATATTCCTCTAATAGCTTGAAAATGACACGTAATGACTCTTAAATGTAGGGTACACGGAAAGAACATGTCTAGTCACTTTTTTCGGCAAACGAGATTTTCATTTCAAAATGTAGATAGAGCTCTTAATGAACTATTGGTTATATCTTTTGCTACCACTGTATAATATGTAACACAACTTTTTTTTTAGTTAAAAAAGACCTGGTCACGGAATTACCATACATTTTGACATTCCTAATTTTAAAACCGCGATTACTCAAAATGTTACTTAAGTGACTAGACAAAGACATGTTCTTTCCGTGTACCAAATAATGTACGGAAATAGTCACGTGACTTTTCGTAGCATCTGTCATTATGTACGGCTGTCATCTTGGTTAGGACTCGTATACAATTAAGTAAAGAGGGATGTTGCCAATTGCCGACCGCGCGAAACCGCATCTCCATATAAACGTAGTCCTCATTTTCATCCCTAGATTTAACATTATAGAAAATATTTTAAGACAATTTGTTGTACGAGTACGGGCCTCTTGTACCATTCACTAACCTGGGGTTAATCGGTTAAACCTGAAGTTACCATGGTTATCAGTATAATTTGAAACTGGGTCAACGGTTTAACCGGTTAACCCCGGGTTAGTAGGATGGTGCAAGTGGCGCTAAAGGGGCCCACTGACTATCAGTCCGCCGGACGATATCGGCCTGTCAGTTGGTCGGAACTGTCAAATTTTTGTTCTAACTGACAGGCCGATATCGTCCGGCGGACTGGTAGTCAGTGGGCCCCTGTATATTAACAACAGCTATGCTCCTTCGTTTGATTCTTTTTCGATTTTTAAAATATTATGTGTTAGGAGCTTTTAAAAATTTGTGTTATATTAGCGCGAGAGAGACGCACGGTTGAATGAGAACAGAATGACATAATTTAGATATCATTTTGATGTCGAATATTAGTTAGAATTGTTCTCTATGACGCGTTCACAGCGAGCAACGGTGTTTAGGTGCTTAAGATTAGGCTAATGGTCCATTAAGGGTAATGACGTCATCTCATTACTAAACGCCTTGAACGTGGATGCTACGGCGGCGCTGATGACGGAGATGAAATAGTAGATTGTAACACAAGGGAGAAAAATGACATATTTATGGTATGGGAGTTCAATCCTGAACGAAGCAAAGGATTCTAAAATAGAATCATTGAGCGGCTCTCTATTTTCCCATATAGTTTTAAGTCATAATTATATTGTTTGTCCACATTTTCGTTAGTCATAATTTGGTTTTTCTCAGAAACGCGTAACTTTTCAGGATTGCCATAAAACAAACCTAACCTAACCTAAAGGATAACTTAAGGAAAATCCTGAAAAGTTAACGGTTTCAGAGTTATGGCTAATGATAATATGACAATCATTACATTATGACTTTCAATAATTATGTCAAACAAAGGGACCCCTCATTGAGCTTAGTGAGGGATACAAGTGTTATCAAACTAGGGAAGAAATCAAATTATTTTATGAAATATTTTGATTTGTATTTTACAAGTTATATATACTTATATAAATTATAAACTAGAATAGATATCATAGATACACTAAAGAACCTACACACTAGAAGAAGAATGTATCGCAGCCATAATTGTGTGTGTTAGAATAGTTGTCAGGAATCAGGATGTTAGCCGCGTAAGCTTAAGACGCGGGTTCGATTCCCGCCTCGGTCACCGGTGGACTTGGCACTTTTTCTTTCGTATATGATATCTATTTCAGTTTAAAAGTGTTATCAAGGTGGAAATAATTTTGCTACCATGTGACATTGCTTTTCACATCTATGAGGACATTATTAGAAGTATGCATAAAGAAAAACAGTGTCCTTGAACAGAAAAGTGCCACTTTGATCCCTCCTACCAGGGAAGAAAAAGCCCTTTTCCGAATAGGTGATGTGAAAACCTGTATTCACTTTAATTAAACACTATTTATTTTTAAGATCAAGATAAAGAGAAGACACTTTTTAGACATTTCAGTTTGAAATTATGCTCGTGAGGGCTACAGCTCACAGATACACTAATTTTAAATATTTTTTGAGGAATTTTGGTTATTATTTATGCCTCCCCCCTCTTTTTCCACTCGTCTCTGTTTAATGCTATATCTGGCCAGCCTGTCAAGAAGGAGTCCAAGTTATCCCGCCATCGCCGACGAGGTCTGCCGGATCCCCGGTTAGACTCGTGGGGCTCCCACTCCGTGGTTAACTTGGCCCACAAGTCATCCGGCATTCGGCAGACATGACCAGCCCAGTCCCATTTCAACTTGGCCGCTTTCCGAACTACGTCTATTATTTGAGTCTTAGAGCGCAGCGTGGTGTTTCGGACTCGATCCCTTAATTTTACACAAAAATTAAGAGGCCGGTGTCGATTTTAGTCGCAAAAATGTAAAATTGATAGAGATAGAAATTGTACACCTTTTGTTACCTAATTGAAATAACAAGTACTGGTTTCTATTAGCACGTCTTCTTATCTTACCTTTTATCAGATAATTTTTTTGAAAACAGACTCACTAAATTAGTAATGTTTGCTTTTCTGATGGACGTTTAGGTAAACGCGCGTAAAGCACTGATTTTGTCGCTCTTATTTGTAAATTTCGTAAAGTTTGGACGGCTAAACATGGTAACTTTGTATTACACATATCCTGTACTTGACGTTTATCAGACTACATTTTTATAATTATGACTTTGAAGTAGTGTAAATGAAAGTTAGACGAAATCAATTTTCTACAGAAATTACTTCAAAACAAGTGACAATTTCTCTGAAAATCGACTTAATTTCAACGTAATTTTGATACTTAAACAATCCACAACATTTGCTGAAACTATTCTTATACATCAATTTGTATAATTTACCACCATAAATTTTTGATGAATTTTTTAAAAACTGCCCCTTCTTTTCATATATTTCCGGTGACGCACGCTCTCGACCTCATTATTAAAAGGCAAGATGAGAAGACGTGCTAATAGAAACCAATACTTGTTATTTAGATATTACGTAACAAAACGTGTATAATTTCAACGACTAAATCTATCAATTTAAAATTTTTGCTCCAAAATCGACTACGGCCTCTTAAGCACTACCCACCTTAAAAAAAAAAATGTGTGAGCGTGTACCTCTCGAGCTCGACTTTAATGCTACCGTAAATAGGATAACTTTTACTTATAACTCTGTTCTCGTGTAAGTGACTTGTATGTCTTTTATGAGAATAAATATCTTTAAACCAAAGCACTATTTAGGCGACAAAACGGCGTGGCTCCGTTGAATCGTCTGGTCTCGTGTCGGATTCTGCAGTTTGCCCCGGAACCTCCGAAACACGACACCCTTCGGCCAGAAGTCAGCCAGAACGATCACCTTGCAACCATCACCTTGGTAAATGTTTGTTTTACTAAATGTGAAAGTTTAACGTACCTACAGCCAACTTTCTCGAACTAACTGGTTGACGTGTTGTAGCACACGTACAATTTATGGAAAGTATGTATGGCTATGCTTTATTATAGTACATGCATAGAAAAAGAAACACGGAAAACACAGTTACACAGTTAATTAACAACAAGGCGAACTTATGCCTGTGTGGGTTTTCTTCCAGTTAATCTTTGAGGAAATGAGTTGAAAAGAAGTAACGATGAATGACAAACAGAAAGAAAAATGGACAACAAGTAAAAGTAAAGTACAGGGTGGCCAACTTGGAGGTATACAACTTTTTGTCGCCATTTTGTTTTGGCGGTAAATATAACAGTTGTTGCATATGAAAATTACTTTACAGTACATATGGTATATATACTTTTCCCCTCACTAGCTCGGAAAGCCGTCTTTTATCCTTTAAAACAAGCGGGGAAAAACGCATTTTATCCACTAGTGGGGAAAGTAATTTGACCTTGGATGGAGCTTGTTTAAGTAGCTTGACAGATAACAAAACGTAAAACGCTCATAATAATGGTTCGTTCGATATTAATTATCATTAAATAAATGGTTTGAGAATCTAATAACAAATACCAGATTTAGCTTTATTTAATGATTTTAAATCATAAACCTTAAAATTCCATAATAAACGTTTGTTTTTTAATAATTATGTTAAATATAATTCTGAACGCACAAGTTAAGTCGATGCAATTTCAAAACGCATCATTGACATTTCATACGTCAGAAATGTCAACATTGTCAACAAAAATTTTACTTAAAAACTTCTCACGTAAAAGTACAGAATATCCAGTTTTTTGTTATAATATCGTAAAAAAATGAGTGATTCCAGTTGATGAAAATGATCTAACGCCTGTGGATGTTGCACTTTCCTCGCTATAGTGAGGGGAAAAGTTTTGTGTTACACACGGGTGCAAATGTATTTTACTTCTCGTGTGTTAAAACACTCGCTACGCTAAGGATTCTAGTTTAGAACCACTCGCTTCGCTTGTGGTTCAACTATAGGATCCTTTCGCTTGCTCGTGTTTCAATTCCACACTCGCGGGTAAAATACAACTTTGCACCCTTGTATAACAAATAACTATTCTCGCACTAGTGCGTAAAAAGCACTTTTCGTGCATATGTCGAAAGTTTAAAGGGCCATATGTAAGTACGCGTTTGCGTTAAGTTTCATTGTGTATGGGATTTTGAACAGCGCGCCAAGCGGAACGTTTTGGAAACTCAAAATCTCATACAAAATTAGACACCATGGAGAATTTACACTAGGGGTACTGGAGTCGGTATCGTAAAATGTACGTATTTTAGTTGCAAAAAGGACAGAAATGTAAATCGCAAGGCAACGTATTACATGAGTCAGTCGACAACTACTTATGTAATACAAAGTTAGTATGGCTACGAGGTCGATATGGAATACACGTGGCAGAAACTGAAAGAAAAGTTTTCCTCTCTGGATATTGACATTATTGAACACATTTTGATTTGTTAGGGTTCCTTATCCAATGGGTAAAAAATGGGACCCTAATGGCAACAAATACTAAAAAGTACGGAACCCTCGGTGGGTTAGTCCGACTCGCACTTGTCCGGTTTTTTTCCAATTTTTGATTATTATAAGAACTAGGAGCATTTAAAGAATTGTATGGAATTTGTTTTTCATTCTTATAATATAATCATATACTAAGAAAAACCATTCGGCCACCTGGGTCACGGCGGCATCGGTCAAATTTTTCCAAATGCATTTGCAAGCCTTATGGCACCCCCTGGCGCAGTCAATGAAATCTGATATAGAAGAAAAATTTTATATTCGGTGCCTGACTCTCCGAATTTCGTTCGCGAAGATCGAAGGCAAAGAATTGCAGATGAATGACAGCTAACTGATATGATTCCAATATCATTCAAATATCGGTTTGATGTCAAGTGCACGTTCGAATTGGCCTGATAGTCAGGCGAATATTTTGCTTAAAGCTCGGCTTGCATTTTTCGAAATAAAATGTAGTGTATGTATACGTACAGGTTGGCCAAATAACAGGTATCCACTTCAGTTTTTTAATTTTATTCTATGAAATATAAAAATGACATTCTATGAAATATAAAAATGACAATAATGACATTGTCAAGTACTGCCATTGACAGTAGACAAGATGGCGCTGGTCGCTGCTGCAAAGGCTGCGTTCAGCTTATGGTTGGGCCGTGTCGTACGGCTGCGATCGTGATCCAAAATGGTCCCGCCGGAAGATCAGCGCTGACCTTCGGGCCAGCATTATGCTGAGGCGAGACCATTTCGTGGTAAACTTCAACTCCTACCTATTTTATAAATTCCTATAGCTTTAGTTATACTTTTGTATGTAATTTTAGTTTTAAGTTTATCACGAATAAAACATTTGATTGAAAAAATTGAAAAAAATATTAAGAATTCCTTGTTAAATATAGTATTAAGGGCCGGCAGTTAAACATGGAAAATAATAGAATAGAATAGTTGTTATTCGTAAACACACAGACAATAGACATACATTACAAGAACATAGTGAAAATAAAGTGTCACAAAATGGCCCCATCTCAGCATGCTGCTGGTCAGACAAATGTCCACCTCTAGCAGCATGGCAGATGTGAACCCTTTTCATCGCGTTTTTCATCACATTTTCACACATTTCCTGCGTTATCTCAGTGACTGTCTCGAATATTTTGTTTTAATAGCTGAAGGTTCATTGGCCTGTTAGCATAACCACGTCCCTTTAGATAACCCCACAGAAAAAAGTCAGGCTGTTAAATCAGGCGATCTTGGGGGCCAATCAATGTCACCTTTTTTCGAATTTTCCGCAATTTTCTTAGAGTTTCCGCAATACACGCATTGGGTTGAGTAAAACGTTTTAATAATTAAAACACGTTGTTCCGCCGTAAAACGTTCCATAACAAATTTGCCGTATCTACACAATAGTAATTTACGATACAAGTGCGGAAAAAAGAAATTCGAAACGAGTGGCGATAAATTAAAACACGACCACAGGAGAGTGTTTTAAATCGACACGAGTTGCGAATTACCTATTCGCACGTGTATCGTACAACGTTCTACAGTACTTACGTCCGTCACGCTATCGAATGTTTTTTTTTATTCAGAAACAAACAGTCATACAGTATTATTCTAGGGGTTCTGGTATATCGGGTTCGAAACTTCGAATTTCGAATACACGGAAACTAAAGCCCGCTCCACACTCTCGTCAAAACTACACGAGACTTGCCGAATACGAGAGTGTAGAGTGAGTATTCGTCTATGTTCGTATTGTCTCGCGTATATTCGTGTTGTCTCCGTTTCGTGTCGGTAAAATGGCCAACATCAAAGAGGTCTCGTGAACTTTTGTGTTAGCGCGAAACTATTCCTCTACACTCTCGGCGGGCTCCCGTCAGTCGCATACTAAATGCATACGAACATAGACGAATACTCACTCTACACTCGTATTCGGCAAGTCTCGTGTAGTTTTGTCGAGAGTGTGAAGCGAGTTTCAGTTTGGCACAGTCTCGGCAAAATCGTCTCGTGTAGTTTTGTCGAGTGTGGAGCGGGATTAACGATTGTGCGACATCCACAAATCCATATCCATTTTGGCACAGGCTTCCCTTTCTCTGGGCTATAGTCCCCACACTGACTCGGTGCGGCTGCGGATTGAGCACTTTACAGTATTTATTTATTTATGTTGTTTTGAGTGTTGAATTTGGAATCATACTCGTATTTTTCCTATTAAATGGCTATTTCAAATTTTCTGTAACATTTGAACGAGTATAATAATAAATAAATATTAGGGGACATCTTACACAGATCAATCTAGCCCCAAACTAAGCAAAGCTTGTACTATGGGTGCTAGGAGGCGACGATATACATACTTATATAGATAAATACATACTTATATACATAGAAAACACCCATGACTCGGGAACAAATATTTGTGTTCACCACACAAATAAACGCCCTTACCGGGATTCGAACCCAGAACCATCCGCTTCACAGGCAGGGTCACTACCCACTAGGCCAGACCGGTCGTCAGGCCAGACCGGTCGTCTATAACTATACTCAAGTTTCTTGGTAAAATAACATAATTATAACCAGTAGAAACCAAGGCAATTTAATGTCTAATATTCTTCAGCTATCTCTTCTCTTGTAAGACACATATCGATGTCTTAATGTAAAAAATATTTTTCCCTCACATACGGTAACTCTGTCAATATAAACAACGAATTATTTACACCAACTTATGCGTAATCAGCACAATACATTTGCGTAGCGTCTATTGTTAACATGCCAGTCATCCCTTACAACTTGAAGCAACTCGCGGCTCCGTTTCATGCCGAGAGATGGCGTTACGGGTAACAAGCCAGCTCCTTGGTAAATAGCTCGACCCAAGACCAAAGTGCACTTTGTGTTAATGCTACCACTGAAATTTCAACTTTAACTCTCAGTTTATTGAGTTTAAAATTGTTTCGTTGTGATATAGACTCGTTTCTTTCTTGTTGTGAATGTTTTATTATAGCGTATTGTCTTATATAATTTGTTATGTACAGGCAATGTGCAAACAGATGACGTGTACGTTAATTATGTAGCTGAACGTGTTTGTGTAAAAGTTCTCATTGTTTTCAGTTCTTTGGAACATGCTTACGCGGTTCTAACTTTGTATAGCGCATTGCAGTTTCGCCTTCGTCAGAATTGGGAGCTAAAAACCACATAATAAGTAATAGTATTATCATACAGAACGGCCACGCACCGCCCCGCCCCGATTCGAATTACCTCGCCCCGCGACAGCAGATTGACGACCTTTTGCCGACCGCTCAGTACTGTTTTTAAGCAACAATGACGCATGCCTCGTGTACACACGTGCCCTGTGCTAAAGCGTCAAGATACTTTAGCAAATACAAATTGCCGCTCATGTTTACCCATTCGGGGAATGGTAATCAAGTAATGTAATAATATATTGCTTATTCATTGAGAAACTTTGCTATAGATAAGATATAGGGATAACCTTCTATTATCTACTAGCTACTAGATTAGACATCCGATGAGGTATATAGTTAGGCAGATATGGTGATAGTTACCTATCTACTATCTATTATACATATTTTTAAATGAATACAAAGAGCCTCTCTTATCAAGTCGAGATCTGCCCTTCTATTTATGAATCGGACTGCACCGCGATAGTACTTCTAGATCGGGTGGACTAATTAAGTAAGTGTAAACTGAAATAGATAACATACACTAAAGAAAAACTGACCAAGTCCACCGGTAGTAATTAGATTTGTTAGATTAGTTAAGTAGGTATAATTTTTTTTTTCACTTCAGCAGCTCGAACAAGCCTACTTTCGTCACTCCCTGGAGTGAGGAAAGTGCGACCCCTCACTCCAGGGAGTGAAACAATGTAGCTTTTTAATTTAGTGAAGGCCATGAACTTCATACTTTTATTACATTTTTTTTTATGGTACGGTACGGTACGGTACGGTACTGTACGGTACGGTACGGTCCGGTCCGGTCCGGTCCGGTCCGGTCTCGTCTCTCTCGTCTTATCGTATCGTACATATTATAATACTTTTTTTTTCTGTTTATTCTGTGTAATTCGAAATACATTTTAACCTTTAATATGTTCTCACTACTGAGGTGAAAAATTATGTGTGCAACACGAGAGCAACGTTATTTTACATCTCGTGTTTTGAGTCCCTCGCTACGCTCAAGATTCTACCTTAGAATCTTTCGCTTTCTCGGGACTCAAAATAAACACTCGCAAGAAAAACCAACTTTCCTCTCTTGTTGCACAAATAACTATTTCGTAACAGCTGCTGCTGCAATAAAGTTTCACACTTAGAAATTGTGGTGGAAAGATTTTACTGTCAGCCGTTTTAAGATATTTCAATATCTGAAATGACTGTTTGGAGTTTAACATTTTTTAACTTGATTTATAGTAAACGTATATTTTCAAAAGTCGAGTTAATGATCCCGTTTTTGTGAAATAAAACTATGAAAACGGATTATATCGCGTATATTGAATTTATAATACATCCCGACGTTTCGAACTCTTTACAGCGTTCGTGGTCAACGGGTGACTGAGGAAAAATTACAAAATGCAAAAATACCCACATACTAAAATAATGAACAATCATAGACTACAAACTTTAAGGCTGGTTGTACATGCAAAATCGGTTCATAAGGCTAGTTATACACTATAATTATTTTTCAAGTAAAGATATATATATATATATACGCGATAAAAAACTATGCCGGCTCCAACCCTACACCACGGACCCGAGAAGATTTAATTCCCTCCTAAATTGTAGGAGGGTATCCCAATATGGGACCGGCAACAAACTCGTTCCCGTTTTTGTTTTTACTATAAAATATTGAGCTTTATTATTGTTATTCCAAAATTTTAGTAATTGATACAAGTAAAATGGCAAATTCTAAAGTTTCTCACGATATTTCTACAAATATATTATTTAAGTACATAGTAATTAAACCACAATAAACAGAGCCCTTGGAACAGTGGGCCCTATTCTGTCCGTGGAATCCCTTTGTCGTCCATAATTACATGTACCGTAATAATTACGTCGTTTGTCATAGCGCGTCTTATTGTGCGATTGTGGTAAACTAATACTATAATAAATGCGAAAGTAACTCTGTCTATCAAGAGTAAACGCCATGAAAAAATTCACTCAAAAACAAGACTATATTTGTGAGGGCAAACTCTAAGCAAAACCTGGGACTCTTAATCTTAATTTAATAATAAAAAAAAAAAAAAAAAACTGTAATACCTAGGTTAAGATGTACTAACTCTAATATTATAAGTCTGTATATAACTAACAATCTATGGGCAATCTGGCCTGAAATAAAGAATTTTATTATTATTATTATATAATCCCCGGCAAGCTCGGCTGAATTTCACCTTCCCATACAAACGGAGTTTCGTTCTCATTTTAAAACTACGTGTTGAATTGTAATCAAACTTTGCACATACAATGACATGAGATATACCTAGGGCTGTAATTATTTATTTTATATAGCTCCAGTTTATACCACCGCGTTTAGTTAACAACCGAAATAGAGCAAAAACAAGTTTTGTATGAAAACTTAAAAACGCTGTATTTTTTTAACTATGGTATTTAAACTAATTATAATTAGTATAATTACAGACATAGATATACCTTATCTTATTATACAAAGTTTTAAAGCAAACTAGCTACTCGTTTTTAAATGAGAGCGTAACTACGTTTGTATGGAGAACCGAGCTTGCCGTTACGAAGGACCCTTAAGAAGTTAAAGTGGCTTCATAGAAAAAAAAAGCATTAAACATGTCTAATTTTCATTTATTTTCAATAGTGTATCGTTACCCTACATACCATAGCAGTATAATTTTAATACCTATAAAATAGCTAGGTAAATAAGCTAGGTAGATAAATAGCCGAGGGATTTGACCAAATTTTAAATAGGTACTTTTACTCTCTAATTGATATTCATATTCGTGTATTCATAATAATTCATATTACATGTCGTTTTTATAATTACATAAATAAAACAATTAAATTAAAATTAGCATTATAAATACAATAATTACAATAAAAAAAATTTGTTCAAAACATAGACAGTGTACTGTTTTTTTTTTGTCTGGTTATAGTTTAGATTCACCTTCTCCCACATGTTAATAGCTTAGTTTATTTTATTTTATATTTTATTGTGTTTTTCCATCTGGTTGCCCTGAAAACATGACTAAGTATCTTATTTATCGCCATATGCTGAGTGGCATCCATTTTATTTGGTGTTAGAATGTATTAGAATAAGATGTAAAAGCCTGACCCGTAATATATGATCATTGTCAAGAGGGCGCTGTTATATACATGAACATGTATATGAGACCTGTTGTAATGTATGGATCAGAATGCTGAGTAATGCTGGGCGACGAAAGTGACGGATGAAAGAAGAGTGCACGCAGCGGAAATGAGAATGTTGAGATGGATGTGTGGAGTGACGAGGAAGGATCGGATTAAGAATGAGTATATTAGGGGAAGTTTGAAAGTAGCACCAGTAACGGAGAAGATAAGAAGTAGTTAGCGTGGTATGGGCATGTGATGAGGAGGGATGAATGCCATATAGGCAAAATAATGTTAGGGATGAATGTTGATGGACGGAGAGCGTATGGTAGACCCAAAAAGCGATGGATGGATTGTGTGAAAGAGGATATGAGAAAGAAAGGAGTGAGTGCTGAGGTGACGAAAGATAGAGGAGAATGGAAGAGAAAAACATGTTGTGCCGACCCCACATAACGTGGGATAAGGGTAGGAAGAAGAAGAAGATAGGGTGACAGTTCAGTATAGTATGAAAATATTAGTTCCAGTGAAATTCCGCAACATGGCGCGTGCTCATATATTCCTGGTCAGACTTTATATAGGTTAAGTTTTATTTTTACACCAAATAAACTGTTTTTATTTCTATAAGCTCGTAGATCCTATAAAATTAGGTTTTTATAGGATCTTGTGCTAATTCCTATATAAAGTTTTATATTATAGCTATTGTTGTATTGAATAGGCACAGCTAATTTGTCAAATTTTAAATACCTAGTCATAAATATAAACACGATGTTTTATTAGTTTTATTACTACAACAAAGTAAATGTTTGAGGTCCCGACGAGGTAACTTTATCCGTGGGTCGAACTGACCCTAAAGCTAAACAAATTGTGCTTAATTGGTTTAACTATTAACTGAGTACATAATCTACATTCAAGGACAATCAAAATGGGTCTCTTGTGTGTGTTAATTAAGCATGGTTCTAATCGAAGGGTTGTTGCGTTTGTGTATCAAAAGTTGAAGGTTATCTTGTATTACCGAACTGTGTATTATCGGACTTAAATTATCTACATTAATATTAGACTTTTTCTATATGTATACCTACTTATAAACGTGTTATAAACAAACCTGTGATAACTTCGGGGCACATTCTAGGGATTTGATATCGATAAAAAAAATGTCGATGTATATTTTGCATCTATCAGCCGCTCATTAGTCATTATATTGTCAAAATAGTTTTGATAAAGAACTCCTTTCAGGCGTATTTTACAAAATAAATAAGGTTTTCCTCGAAATGATATTTTGTAGAACATTTACGTGTTGACAGTAACATCATATTTAATTATCGATAAAATATTTTGCTACGTCACTTTAGTATAAGTGCCCCGAGTTATCCCAGGTTTTTTTTTATGTGATAGTCAGCAAACGAGCAGACGAGCCGCCTGATGGGAAGCAGTCATCGTCGCCCATGGACGTAAGCAACATCACAGGAGCCACTTAAGCATTGCCGACCCTTGAGAACCCTAAATACCCGCTTCTTGAAGAATCCCATGTCGTAGCACAAAGGAAATACCTCAGGAGGCAACTCATTCCACATTCTGCACGTTCTGGGAAGAAACGAGCGAGATGCCCGCTTATTCATGGTGTGCCATGTGTCTAAGAAGTGAGGATGAGCTTTGCTTATAAAGTAAAGGAAATGTACATGAAAAATACCTATTTGTTTTACAAGGGTTGCCCCCTTGTTGTTTAGCCTCTCGTGCTAATATTGATACCCGAGCAAGCGAAAGATTCGAAAAATGGAATCTTGAACGTTGCGAGGGTTTCATGGTTACAAAATTTTTCATCACACCAATGTAAGGAAAATACTAACTGTAAAATATCAAACAAAATCAAAGCAAATCGATTCAAAATGAATGTTATTATATATTTATCATTCAAAATCATCATTTAAAATGGTCTTCGTGTTACCGCGATAGTTACTCATGAAATAAAACTATGAAAACGGATTATATCGCGTATATTGAATTTATAATACATCCCGACGTTTCAACGACGTTTCATAGACGTTTGGATTATAAATTCAATATACGCGATGTAATCCGTTTTCATAGTTTTATTTCATGAGTAACTATCGCGGTAACCGAAGACAATATTAGTCTAGTTTTTGTTAAAATTTTCACTTAAAACTAGCTAGCTTAGTTTAGTATTAATTTATTTGTATTTTTCAATTTTAATAATGTGTAATTCTATGGATGTAATATGTAATCCGAAATAAAAGGTTTTTTATTTTTTTAATTTTTTTTCAAAAACATGTAAAAACTACAATTAACGTTATTCCGTAAGATTGTCCTAAGTAAATTCTTTCTATATAAACTATTTCTAGCATTCCTTCTACTTAGCAGAAGCGGTTGAGAAAAATATACGTTGTGTCACTATGTTGCTGGTTAAAGACATGGTAGTGTACAACTGATTTGTATTATGTAGATATGTACTAAGTACCTAAGTAAAACCCGGACCAGTGCAAGTCGGACTCGCCCACCGAGGGTTCAGTACTTTTTAGTATTTGTTGTTATAGCGGCAACAAATACATCATCTGAAAATTTCAACTGTCTAGCTATCACGCTTCATGAGATACAGACTGGTGACAGACAGACGGACAGCGGAGTCTTAGTAATAGGGTCCCGGTTTTACCCTTTGGGTACGGAACCCTAAAAATGGTGACAATTCTGGCCTTTGTTACGAAAACATAAATAGGGTTTGCAATCCGAATATTCGGATATGAATAATATTCGAATATCCGCCAATAATAATATCCGAAAATATTCGAATAATACAACTCAAAATATTCGAATAAACGGATATTTTAGATAACACAGAAATAACTTTTTTTAAATATGTTTTCGTACAAAGACGTTACCCCAACCAATTTTAAATGATTACTATAACAGCGAAACATGCATGTACATATACTTTACGCAAATAAATAATCTGAATCTGAATCTAACATATTACTGTTATCCTTAAAACCGTACTTAATAAGGAGGGTTTATAATTATCTGGATTCACTGGTGCCTAGTTGGAAATATATCTAGTGCCTCACCTCGTGTTCGTTCGTCTACTCGTACATTCAGTCTTTATCAATCCAGTAGCAATGAAATGCTAACAATGAAAGCAATACTTACTCCACTGGATCAGTGACCCAAAAAGGATATTCGCCTCTGAAACAAGAGAACGCTATTCTGTCCTATAGCCATGGCCTTCAGATCGCTTCTGGTGGTTGATTCTGAGACCAATCTTCTCTCCTTCCTACTCTATGATCCTAGCCATGGCCTCCAGGTCGCTTTTGTTTTGAGCCTATAGCCCTAAGTCATCAGCATAATCCAATGATCTTATGTTTGTTGTTCAACTCTACACTCCCATCACACATAAACAATTTTCGGACGATGTATTCGAGTGCCAAGTTGATCAGCATTGGCGAAAGAGCGGCTCCTTGTTACAGACCAGTGATTAGTTCAAATTCAGCTGTTGTTCTCCACGAGCTTTTTATACTCATCCTGCTCTTTGGAGGCAACAATTATCATTTTTAACAAGTTGTCTGGCACTTTAAAGCACTGCAAAATTAGACAGTGTCTCTCTGACATAATATTGGCAAAATCAGCAAATCACCAACAACGAAATGAAACATTGCATTCGGGATATTTTTACTCTGTATGAGTCTCCGCCTGATAATGCGATCTAGGTCTCTAGATCATAAGGTGTCTCTGAAACTAGCATGTCACCGTTTTATGAAAGTTCTAGTAGCACCCTTAATAGTTCTATAGCCCTAGGTGGTATTTTTTCCATAGTTCTACTGATTTACGCAAAAAAAAATTAAACTTCGCATTATGGCACTCTAGCATCTCCGCCGTTATCAACTCCACGCTTATTTTAGCGCTAGATTAACGAACTATATTACTTGGAATAAATATTTTGGTTTCATTTACAATTATCCGAAATATTCGAATATTCGGATAATACAAATTGTATTATTCGAATTATCCGAATAAGAAAATCGGACGGATATTGCAAACCCTAAACATAAATTAATGTAATTTTAATTCATTCTGAAACTAACCTAACATAAGTACAAATGTACCCCCCTTATCCAGAGATTACCATAACTTGATCATCCGCATGGCGTTGCAGGCACCACAACATCTACATATGAATCGGAATAAATTATAATCCCTGGACATTGTCATCTCTTAATGAGTATTCATGTAAACATATGCATCCGGTACCTCCACAAAACATATACATACAACACTAACAAGGAAGCCAATTCGAACTTATATTTTGATGTCATTTTGTTATCATCCGCGCGTGCATTTAGCTTGTAATTCTTATTACATGTCATACATTGTCACGGCGTCAAAATTATTTTCGTTCTCTTTTTCTGACCACTCTGTAGTTTTATAAGTTAAAAAAAAACTTTAAATTTTGAAACTTTTAGATAATGTATTTTTTTATCATTTTCATATATTATTTTAATATCCATATTATTGTGATAAATTGCTCATTTGCTATCTATTTTACTAGATTGTGTTATAAAATTCAAGATGTATTGTGTGATGTGTCATCATCCTTATTAGGCCAGACCGGTCGTCAAAATGATCACTGCTTGGTCGGCGTGACACTCAAAGGCCCACAACACCCCCAATAATAAAAAAACCGGCCAAGTGCGAGTCGGACTCGCGTTCCAAGGGTTCCGTACATTACACAATTTAAACAATGTATTTTTTATGTGAAACGTGAGTGAAATGTCTTTAAAAAAAACCCGTAGGGGTCGGATCAAAAAAATAAGTAATTAATTCCGACTCACGCTTGACTGCACATTTCTAATAGGTTTTCCTGTAATCAATAGGTTAAGGCCTATTTTTTGTAATTTTGTCAACATTTTAGACCCAGTAGTTTCGGAGATAAAGGGGGGGAATGGTCATTTTTTGCCTATTTTCTTGAATAACTTCTAAACTGTTTATTTCAAAATTATAAAAAAATATATCCGAGGTATATGCTTATTAGGGTTCCGTACCTCAAAAGGAAAGAACGGAACCCTTATAGGATCACTCGTGCGTCTGTCTGTCCGTCTGTCACAGCCAATTTTCTCCGAAACTACTGGACCAATTAAGTTGAAATTGTGTACGCGTATGTAAGTTTGTGACCCAAAGACGGGCATGTAACGTAAACAAATGAATTTTAAACGTGGGGATCAGTTTTGGGGGGTGAATAAGAAAATTAAAAAATAAAGTTTTTCAAACTATATCGTGTTACATTTCATATCAAATAAAAGAGCTCATTGTGAGAAAATCAAATATATTTTTTTATAATTTTAGGATAAACAGTTTAGAAGTTATTCAAGAAAATCGGCAAAAAATTGCACTTTCCCCTCCCTCCCCTTTATCTCCGAAACTAGTGGGTCAAAAAATTTGAAAAAAATACACAAAATAGTTCTTTACCTAATATAGATGACAAGAAAACCTATAAGAAATTTGCAGTCAAGCGTGAGTCTATGACTTAGTTTTTGATCCGACCCCTACGGGTTTTACTCAAAGACAAATAAAGACATTTACGTCGACGTTTTAATTAAAGACATTTTACTCAAGTTTCACATAAAAAATACATTGTTTAAATTGTAAAATAAAAAATACATTGTTTAAAGTGTGCGTGAGGCACTGATTGGAAGCGGTCACGTTACAACTGTTCTCGTAAACAAAAATGGAAAAAGTGCATAAATAGTTATCAGTGTGGTTGTTTGACTATATTAGTGACTTATCAACTTATAGACCTGTGAAATGTGCATAAAAGTTATCTAAAAAGTGCGCAAATTATAGTAAAATAGGCAAAAAACAAACAGTGAAATCGTTAAGTTACTTTAAAAATCACGCACACATCCGTACAAAACCAGTAAGTGTGTAAGCTAATGAGCCAATTACAACGCATGTCAATCAAAGTACGCCCCGCCCACATCACTATGCAAGTATTATGCACTATGTAAATTTCGAAGTGAAGCTTATTAGCCAGTTTGGCCCGGAGCGCAGTACAGCAGCTTAATGTATGCAGAGTGCGGCGAAGGCGCATGGTTCGATCCCCTTGAGAGTTAAACTTTTTTCGTTTTTTCTATTTGTGAAATCAAACTTCTACTGTGACAAATAACAATTACCATGGCAGCAAATACCAAAAGAACTCCTAAAGAAACCGAAAAATATACCTGCAAGAAATGCGGAATAAAAATTGGTACTAAAGAATATTTGAAATGTTCTCAATGTAAACAAATATTTGACTTAAAATGTACGATCGTTAGTAGTAAGTTATTTAAACTAATGGATACCGAACGGAAGAATAGTTGGAAATGCAGTACTTGCAACGTTAAAACCACGTCAAAAGACGTAAAAAGTCAGCCACCAAGCATGTCAAAAGAGGTATTAAAACCGACTGATATTAGTGAAATCCTCGATCAAGACGATCAAAATCATCTTAATTACGTTACTCACCGAAAACATAAAAAAATTCAATCGCCAGAACGAAACATTTCTAATATTTCTGTTAATGAAGTCTTAAATAGCACGCTCTGGAATGCTGATACTTTAGCGTCGCCTAGCAGCCTCCCAAACATTTCTGTCCTGGACAACTCGGAGTTAAAGTATCTCAGAGAGGAAGTCTTACAATTAAAAATAGAGTTATCTAGTGCGCATGAAGAAATTATAAGATTAAACTGCGAAGTAAATGATTTAAAGAAAACTGTTGGAAAATGTCAGAAAGGCATCGACTCGTACAAAAAAATATTATGTGACGCTACTCCAAATAAAAATTCAAGGATCAAAACGAGTCTGAAACAAAAATCAATTAAGAAAGCACAAAAGCGAATAAACTTATCAAGCGACCAAGTTAAATCTAGCAGTCTTCTATCATCATCTTTGCGGCAAGAATCGGAACCAGATGCGGTACCAACACCTGCTCGCTCAACAGACCCAGAGGAGCGAACTGAAATAAATACTGGCACTAACAATAGTACATCTGACGAGCGACGGAACTTGAACGACTTGCCACCAAATAGCCAGGTAATTATTATTAGCAGCAATAACAAAAGCAAAATTTTGCGCACCGCAAATAACATGTTCAGCAATAATAAACAAATATGTCACTATATCAAGCCAAACTGTGATACCGAGCAGTTGCTCAATGACATTGATATAAAAACAGAGTCCTTGACAAAAGATGATTATTGCATCATACTTATTGGTGAGGAGGATTTTAAATCATCTAAAAATTATCATAATTTAGTCATTTCTATCAGGGAAAAAATTATGGGCCTACAAAATACTAATTTCATTGTTTGCTTACCGACTTATAAGTGTCACGCTGCAAGTCAATTATATAACTGGCGAATTGAACTTTTCAATCATCTTCTCTACCTTGACATCTGCACACACGGCCATGCTTTTCTTGTTGATTCCAACGAACGTCTCACGTACGATTATGATATGTTTATAAAGTCTACGGGGGAAATTAACAATCATGGCATGAAAACTATTCTCGAGCGTATTAACGAAGTAATGTGTGATATTGAAAGCGAGAATCCGTATAATGACGAAAGTCTAGTTGAAGATGACAGCAGAGACCCGAATGAATCCATAACAACAGACAGTCAGCAGAAGTTTTTTCGTGAATAACTATACAAATATTTTACATCAGAATATCGCTGGCCTTATTAATAAATCAGACATGCTTTCAATTCGATTGAGCGAACTGGAAGCAGCTCATGTGAATATCGACATTATATGCATAACGGAGCACTTCATAATGACCGGCCACGAGGAGTTTTTGTCGATACCAAACTATCAATTAGCAGCATGTTTCTCGCGAAAAAACAAACGTGGTGGGGCTTGCATTCTGGTGAAACTAGGACAGAATTTCAAGGAACTACCTGATATCGCAAAACATTCTATCCCAGGAATTTTTGAATGCTGTGCCATTGAACTGACTGCTCAAAAAACTATTATTGTGTGTGTGTATAGAACACCTAGTTTTAGCAATCTAAGTATATTTTACGAAAAACTTGAAATTATTCTTAGAAAAGTATGTAGTAATAGTGATAAAAAAATAATTATTTGTGGAGACTTTAATATTGACATTATGAAAAAAAATTACATATCATTACAATTTGAATATTTTCTTTTAGGATTTAATTTAGAGTTAGAAATAAGACAACCAACAAGACTGTCCAGCAATACATGTATAGATAATTTCGCTCATAATTTGAAACGAGGCCAAAGTAGTGTCGTTTATGACTTTGGTTTGTCCGATCACACAGCGCAAGTTCTTAAATGTCCAGGAAATATGAAAAGCAATATAAAGACTTGGCGTGTTGAAAAGCGAATTTACTCGCGCGAAAATTTAAAAATGTTTGAAAAACATCTGAAGTGTCTGTCTTTTGTGAGCGTATACAGTACCGAAGACCCTAATTCTGCATACAATAGTTTCCTTGGTGATTTTCAGTTTCTCTATGATTTATGCTTTCCCATAAAGATAATGACTATAAAGGTCAATAAAAAAATAAAGTGGATGTCGAGAGGCATACGAGCATGTAGCAAAAGGCAAAGGCAAATTCTTTGGCAATATAGACGCTCGCCTACAGCAGTAAACAAAAGCCTCCTATTAAGTTACTCCATTAGATATAAAAAAATTGTAAAGTTAACACAGAAAGCTCAGAATAACCATAAAATTGTCTCTGCAGAAAATAAATCAAAAGCCACTTGGCAGATAATAAATTCTACCAAAGCTTACTCCAAGAATGATGATATTCTTAGATTAAAAACCGATCAAAATATTGTAACGAATCCCACAGATATAGCAAATACCTTAAATACGTATTTCATAGAATGTATTAAAGATTTACCAAAGAATGATGCTTTACAATATAAAATTACCAATAGTACCCAGTCCATGTTTATGCCACCATCCACAGCATATGACATAAAATTGATAATTCAGTCTTTAAGAAACACTAGAAGTGTAGGCTTTGACAAAATTTGTACAATTGTAATTAAATATGTAAGTGATATAATAGCCCCTCCTCTAAGTCACATAATTAACCTGTGTATTAACAAAGGTATCTACCCAGATAAGTTGAAAGTCTCCATTATTAAGCCTTTACACAAAAAAGGTGATAAAGATGACCCTCAGAATTACAGGCCCATAGCTCTCATTCCAGTATTTTCCAAAATCTTCGAGAAGTTTATATACCAGTCGCTATATAACTATATGGATACTTTTAACTTATTCTGTACGGAACAGAAAGGATTTAGAAAAAATATCAGTATAAACATGGCTTTATATAATTTTTTAGATATAGTAATGGAAAATGTTGACAATAAAATACCAATATGTGCTCTTTTTACTGATATGACCAAAGCCTTCGATCATGTAGATCATGAAATACTACTAGGTAAACTTAATAGATATGGTGTTCGAGGGAATGTATTAGAACTCATAAAATCATACCTCACAAAAAGACTGCAATATACTGAAATTACTAGAAAGTGTATTAAAAGGAAAACGGACGTAGTGTACATATCGGATGCAAGATGTATGGGACATGGCGTGCCTCAGGGAAGTGTTCTTGGCCCCTTGCTTTTTTTAATTTATATAAATGACATGCCCAAGGCCATTCCCTATCCTATGATCTTGTTTGCCGATGATAGTACCTCTATTATAAAATGCAGTAACCAGACTAACTATGAAAATGACATTAATAATGTAATAACTGACATAATAAGTTGGCTTAGTAATAATAATTTAGTAATTAATTTGACAAAAACGAATATTATGCATTTTTACCAGCGAATTAAACCAGAGGATATTAATATTAATTATAATGGAAATATAATAGATACCATAGGAGTGACCAAATTTCTAGGATTATTCATTGACAGCCAACTTACTTGGAAATACCATATAAATGATGTGTGTAAAAAATTAAGTAAGTCAGCATTCGCTCTTCATAAGCTTTCCAAGGTGGTAAATAATGAAGCTTTACTTGTTGCTTATCATGGACTTGTTGCATCGGTACTACGATATGGAGTCATCTTTTGGGGCAATGCAGCTGATAAAGACGCAGTACTTAAAGCCCAAAAAAGGTGTATACGATCTATGTGTGGTTTAAGAATGATGGATAGTGTTATTCCGTACTTTAAATCACTAAATATCCTAACTCTGCCCTGCCTATATATCCTGGAAATTTCTGTCTTTGTAAAATGTAATCCAAACCTTTTTGATAAAATTTCTGACACACGAAAGCTCCCTGTACGATCTCAATATAAAAATGATTTATGCCACAAAGTATGTAAAACAGCCATGATGCGCAAAAGTGTGCTAGGAATGGCACCTCAAATATATAATAAAATTCCGAACACTATAAAAGAATTAAATATTGTACATTTTAAGAAGACTTTAAAATCACTGCTAATCAAGAAATGTTACTATAGCGTACAGCAGTTCTTGAATGATAATAATTTATAGCTCGTTTTTCTATTTTTGTAATTCTTTTGTAGTTTTCTTTGAAATTTTCATTGTTGACATTCTTTAATATTTATTGTTTTAAATTTTATTATTATTGTGAATTATCTTTCTGTTCTTATTTATTATTTTTGTAATTGATTTGATTATTGAAGCATGAATACCTTAGACTAGCGCATGTTTAACTTAGTTTATATAGGTAAACAAATTCGTACGCCTAGCGGCAAAACATAGCGTTCGCAATATGCTCTAACTATAAGACCAATACAATGTACCTATGTTATAACGAATAAATGCATTCTGATTCTGATTCTGTGTAATGTACGGAACCCTTGGAACGCGAACCCGACTCGCACTTGGCCGGTTTTTGTGATCTGTTGTTGGAATTGTCTTTAATTTCATTTCCTTCCACGGACATTGTGGTATTACACCTGTCCAAGGTGCATTGCGTCTCACTCTCTCATTAAGCAAAATGTGAGACGCAAATACACATCGGACCAAGATATTGAACAGATGGAATACCATCCTTAGACGTTATAGGCCAATGTCGATCTTTTGTAATAGTTAGTTATTATTATTATATTTATTATTCACAACGACGGGACTTAATCGCGTAAAATAAGTTTTAAATTTACCTCCGACGTTTCGAGGACGGCGTTGTCCCCGTGGTCTCGGAGAAGACTGGCTAAAGTTGACATCAACATCTTCTAGGCGCGCGAGTTTTTCGAACTTTCGAACATAGTAGCCGTAGAACCGATCACCGTTGGGGTAGACGCAACCGTCTTGTGTGATGCGGAAGGGTCCTGGATTTTCCCCAGGCTACCATAGACCCCGATATCGATATTACCCGAGTGTAATAGAGCCCAAGTCAGGTTCAAAAAAAAAGGGGGTAGACGAGTTCTCGAGTAGAGACCGCGTATCGGCAAACGTAGCGTAGGACGCCCTCAAACTAGATGGAGCGATGACCTTCGCAAGGTGGCTGACAAGAGCTGGATCAGAGTTGCAGCAAATCGTGCTCAATGGCGTGCAATAGGAGAGGCCTATGTCCAGCAGTGGACGAGAGTAGGCTTATGATGATGATGATGAGTTACTCCATATAAAAATTAACTGTCATGGGACCATCATTCAACAAGAGAGGTACCTATAACAAAAGGTTTATTTGGTTTCTAGTTACAGTTTATTTTATTATTATTTTTATTTGTTTTTAGGGTTCCGTACCCAAAGGGTAAAAACGGGATCCTATTACTAAGACTGCTCTGTCTGTCTGTCTGTCTGTCCGTCTGTCACCAGGCTGTATCTCATGAAATGATAGCTAGACAGTTCAAATTTTCACAGATAATGTTAAGTGTTGCCGCTATAACAACAAATACTAAAAACGTAATAAAATAAATATTTAAGTGGGACTCCCATACAACAAACGTGATTTTTTTGCCGTTTTTTGCGTAATGGTACGGAGCCGTTAAGGCCGTTCCATCGGTTTGCCGCTGTCTCTGTCACATTTCGCAAGAAAGAACGGGAAAGAGCATGCGCGCCAAGTGTCCATTTTGATCTAATTTTGTCGATTTTTATTTATTTTAAAAACGTTACCCTACAATATCGAAATTCGAAAGCTATGAAATTACTATTTAAGTTAAGATTGTTTTTTCTTCTTTTTTTGTTTATAGTGTCACATAATAAATAACCGAGTAAAGTTGGATTAAAAGTCCGAGTTAGAGGTTACTTTGGGAATTAATTGTATCGAGCGAAGTGTCATAATTCGTGTATCGGAAGCTATGATATTAAAGATAATATAATATAGACAAGAACTACATATATTTTTTCCACGTCTATGAATATCAACGCCTCTTAGAAAAACATGATCATATAAGGAGATTTTTCGCCTTCTGGCTCAGGGAACCCGACTCGCACTTGGCCGGTTTTTTTTAGTTTTGGTAGTCGTGTAGTTGCTCAAGTAAATGTTTAAAATTATGACCAAAATCTACTCGTAATGTACATAATATACCTATAGTACGTAATGAGAATGTTGAAATGAGCATACGCCGTCATTATATAATTCGGAATTGTGTCAAAAAGCCAACAATGTTTGCAGGGGGAATAAATATCTAATACAGTGAAACCTGGATAATTGCAATTTCAAGGGACCGGCCAATTTGTGTCAATTAACCTGGTTTTTCATTCATGCAGGTCGCACCAATTATCCAGGTTTAAAAATAGTAGCGTCAATACAGAGGTCCTCGTTTACGGAACAAATTTGTGCGGATTTGAGAGGAGAAATATTAGGTGAATTTCATAAATCGTATTTTTTTATAAAGTAGTAGAAATAAAAAAATGCTACTTTGCAGTACAAAATTCAAATGGTTCACTGTAATTTACATTTAATTTTGTATTTTTAACCCTAACCGGCTCTTTTTTTATTTCAGGTACGTACGTAGTCATAGTAAGTACTAAGAGTTGCAGTTGGCGGTGGACAACCGTCTGTAAGTATTTTGACGAGTATACAGGTTCTATTCTTTGGTGAAGTAACATCCTCCGTTTCTTCAGTATGCACGTAATATTTCGAATCGTCATTAAGTATCATATATTTATACTTCACGACTTCACGCATTATATCGCCGCTATACTTACTCAACCTCGTATCTGCAACACTCATTTGATGACAAAAACACCCGTATTCCGAATGAAACAAAAGCGACATTTCCATCAAATTATTGTTGCAGATATGAGGTTGAGTAAGTACGACGATATGCAAGCTCTTTTTTAGCCCAAGAAAGATACGCTTGCGTAGAACATTAAACTGTAATAGCCTGATTTTTTTAATATAATTAATATAAGATATTTACAGATAATATATGCAGGAATTCCTACATACTTCTTACCCGGAAGAAGGTACTTAAGAAATAAAGAAACCGTTTTTTTTATATTTCAAACATTGTTATTTTTAGTTGCAAGCATAACGACTTTTTTTGCCTGAAATCAGTAAAAACTAAAAATCGTAATCAAAGGGAATTTATACATTAATTTGCTAAAAACAAATAGTAATAAGTACCTACTACTTTATTTAGATGCTTATTAAACAACCTCAAAAAGATATTTTCATAAAAATCCTACAGGAAAAGAATTTGTAAAAAGTGCATACATACAAAAATATGTAGTTGGATTCTAGTTCGTACTTATATAACACTAAAATCATGATATAATTATACGTTCTACTGAAAACTGTAGCTATTATTAATTATTTTCGGTCGGTAAAATGACTGAAATATTTGGTTGAATAATCTCCATGATTCACGCCAAGCCTGCCAAGTGCCAACGTCGGCCATCTTGTGCGAGTTGTGCGCTGCCCGTGCGCGTGCGTCGATCGCGAGGGCGCTATTTACCCAGACTACGTTGCGTTACTGATTATGTAGTTGCGTAAAGCTATGGTTATGACACTTATGTAAACTGTATATACTTTCACAGGCTTCTGCATTTCGCTACTTATACGAGTAGGTGGCTATTTAATGCATATGCAAAGACAGATCTGCTTATAATATTAAACTGGCACGGCCATTTACTGACGAGTACGTATGCACTGCATACTTTGCACGAAAGCACGCTTGATGTTACAGATCAATCACTCCATACACAAAACATATAAGTTTACAAGAAATTTACCGTTAAATCTCTTAAAACTTTCAAGTGACTTTTCCATTGATTTTTTTTTTATATAAAATTGTTAAGTACTTGTCAGTAAATAGCCGTGCCAGTTTAATATAATTATAAGCAGATCTGTCTTTGCATATGCATTAAACAGCCACCTACTTATATGCAGTTGAATTAACTATTTAGCTTAAGTTAAAAGTAATACGGTAATGATGATGATTATTGTTAAAAACTATCCTACATATGTCCTTCTTCGGGCCTCAAACTATCTTCATACTAAATTTTATCTAAATTAATTTAGCGGTTTAAGCGTGAAGAAATAATAGACAGACAAATAAGTTAACTAAACCTAACATAATAACATGTGATACTATCTATACAGGGTTTCCTTAGCCATTGGACAAAGCCGAAATGTACATATGCATTAGGGTATTTAGAATCAGTACACCAACTATCATAACAACCGGTGTAGCGGTTACGAAGAAATTACCAAATTACGATTTTTTACTTTGGAGCAGCCTGCATGTTTTAATAGTTCCTGAGGTAATAAATAGTATGAAACCTTCTTCGACCTTATTAATTATCTTTTTTTTTATGACATTAATACTGACTTATGACAAATGTCATCATTGTCGCACATTTTCGAACAAGTTGTCAAAAACACTGCCAGTGATTAATACAGCATGTTTCTTTTTGTTGTTGATCATTGGAATAAATTTTTGTTTGAAAATTTATTTTTTCACTAGACTTATAACTCTAATTTTATATCAGCTACCCCGATCTTTCTGAAGAGCAACTAAATAAACTCGAACGTCTTCAAAACCTATGCATCCGGTTCATTTATGGCTTGCGAAAATATGATCACGTCTCCTACTATCGTTCGCAGCTCAAGTGGCTTCCTATACGTTTGCGACGCAATTCCCACATTCTAGCTCACCTATACGGTATTCTCTTCAACCCCTCTACCCCGCTTTACCTGAAGGAGCGCTTCAAATACCTCTCTTCTTTAAGATGCTCCCAGAATTATCTGCTTACCCAAGTTTCTTCTTCTTCTAAATTCTATAACGATTCTTTTACCTTCCAAGCGATTCGGTTGTGGAATGCTCTGCCGTCGGAGCTAAGACGAGCTAAATCACTCCCCATTTTTAAGGCTCAGCTCAAAATCCACTATCTGTCCCTTCCTCAAACTCGTTAATTATTAGATTCTGTCTGTCTATCTGTATTGTGTGATATGTTTATATATATATATATTTATTTATTGTATATATTACATTTATGCATGTATTGATATTGTTATATATTTAGTTGTGCTGATATATTTTTTTTTCCTGTACTCGTTCTCCATTTATTTTTGCTACCCTTATACATATTTCTTCCTTGCGCTAATTTCTACTACCTGAAGGTTGTCTGGAAGAGATCGCTTTTAAGCGATAAGACCGCCTGTTGCTGCTTAGTTTTTTATGTTAATTTGCTGTATTTAATCATGTTTCATTGTGCACAATAAAGAATATTATTATTATTATTATCTTGTTTTTCGTATTTTCTCGGCTTTCACCGGAATACTGCTATGCACGGGCCTAGGCCAAGTGCATCTCAGGTAAGTGTAAATATGTATTATCTCCTTAATTTACGGTACATCAGGATGAGCGGTTCCTGTCCGTCGTGTGAGTCTCCGAGTTTGCGGTAAGTGGTTCAGTAGTTGACGCTATGGAAAAGTTTAAGGTTGCATGGGTAGCTGATAGTGAGGTTGGTCTGGTTGAAGCAGCAAGAGTTTCTTGGTCAGTTTGTAAGAATTTTCTTACAATGCGGCATGTATTGAGGATAACGGCCTTCTGAAGGAGATGGAATGTTTTGGGCGGTAATTTTAAGGTCCTTAGAGATTGATGTAGCTGTTTAGGTATTACACCTGTAGTGGATAAAACAATCGGTACTATTGTCACTTTCTGCAGATGCCATATCCGGATTATTTCATCTTTCAGTTCAATGTATTTGCTAAGTTTTTCGGCTATGGTACTTTGTAAGTTATGTGTATTAGGAACGGCTATATCTATGAGGTATCCAGTTTTGCAAGTTTTGTCTATTAGTGTGATGTCAGGTCTGTTATGATGGGTAGTTCGGTCAGTAAGGATGGTTCGGTCATAATACAGTTTGGCTGTTGAGTTGTCTAATACACTTTCAGGTTTATATTTGTAATATGGCTCTATTTCAGTAATGAAATGTTGTTGATAGGCAAGTCTTTGGTGGATAATATTTGCAACTTGGTCATGTCTATGTTTGTAGTCGGTCTGGGCTATTGTTTTACATGCACTTGTTATATGTTGTATGGTTTCCGGGCAGCTATTGCATTTTCTACATCTGTCGTTGTTTAGAGTTTTTGTTATGTGTCGCGTGGGATTTTAGGGTTTGTCCAATGGCTAAGGTCACCCTGTATACTTAACCTTACCAATTTATTATGCAAGAGTATGACTACATATGTACATATGTACCTACATGAAATAATAAATTACGTACCTAGTCATAAAAGTTTAAAAGTTCCTTGACTGTCAGTTGCTAGTAACCAGCAACCTAATGACGCCATTAAAATATTTCCGCGTAACTTTAATTAACCAGTAACCTTTCATTAGACTCAGTTTCTATTTAAAACTGCTGACCTTTGAGCGGCCTGTGTTATCCGTAAATGTTTGTACATACATTATCGGCCCACAGCCCAACCTAGTGTCAGTGTCAACAACAACAGATAACGTTAAACCCATCAAAATGCGCGGGCCGCCCATAAAAATCATCGAATATCGTTAAAACCCGAAGGCTCGCCTTGATATTCTGCCAAGGAGCATTTATTTTTGTAGCGAAAGTCTGCGCTCGCGTCGACGGGGAAAAGAGCCGTTAGCCGAACGGCCACGGAAACGACCGAGCGCGCCCGAACGCGACCCGACTGCGCGCTCAAAAACACTCATGCGCTCACGTATCAGGCGTAATATCCGTGAATTATACTTGAAAATTGAATTTGCGAGCGGTTTCTTTATCATTTTCCGCTAGCGTCGACGCTATTGTGTCTCAATATGGCGAGAAGTACTGAATTGAAGCGGTTTTAGTACTTTTAGTCGGTGTTTTAGCTGCTCGCACCTGCATCGCACATCGGCGTTCTTGCGTTAGCCGGTCTATTTACAATTACGGACGGAAGACGCTAACCCCTCGGCTGTGGAGCGTTTTTTCTCTCTTTATTATTATTAACTTGGCTCGCCGCGTCTGCTACACTACATACGTACAGCTATGTATGCAGCCACTTATACTTGGCTTCGCTTCGCCCGCTGTATCTGTATCGTTATGATATGAATGATATTGTGGCACGTTTACTTTGATGGACTATTTATTATCATGGAATTGTGGATAAGGGCTTGATTATAACATTTATGTCCTTTGCTCGTGATGTTATGGCAGCTATATCGGCTAATTCGAATAATTTCTTAAACTTAAAAGGAAATAAACGAAAGTTTATTAGTTTCGTTGAGATTGAATAATGCTTTCAGTATTTGGGTAGGACGGCAAGAAAACCAACCATGTACATTTCTAGAACGAATTATTATGTTATTGCAGTATATTTCCATATAGTATTAAAATAAATTAGTATTCGTTTTAAAATAATGTTGATTTTTTGTCTAAAACTTTTTTGTACAATTTGTACTACAAATGGGAGAAACACAGAAAATAATAGACGAGAACATAATTCATCGGGGCTCGTATTAGGTGAATTCTGTTGTAGGTAAGTAAATATCTTAATACTTATAAATAAGCATATTTTATTAAAGTAAGTAACATTAGGCATAAAATAAAATAGCACATCTTATGAGAGTTACGAGTCTCTGCTTATAAATCCTTTTTCCAATGAATGACGTTATTTTTTCAGGCTCATGCCTGACTGATACATATCAGTCAGTACCTAATCTGTCTTCTGTAACATATTTACCTAAAGCAAAACACAAACTCATTTGTCCGAGTTAATACAATAGAGTCAGGGTTGAGTGCGTCTTGACTGTCCACTTCTGTCGACTGCCTTCTTTACTCAATGGCAAAACACTTGAAATCACTTAGGAAATATTACATAGACTGATTTGATGCTTTATATTTATCCTTAGGGCAAACCGGTTATGCCATGTGCAATAGGCTGAACTAATTTAGCCTAGGCCAGTCTAGTTCGGTGACTTCGGTGTAAATAACGAAATAGGGAAGAAGTTTGCAAAACTTCATCCGGCAAGGGTTGTGTTCGTATGTTCGTAATCGTCTCCTCTTCTTTCAATTACTATATTTGTTATTAAAAAAATTGTATTGTATTTACTTTTTGTAATTTTGGATTCAATAGTGTTTTCCTCTTTCAAAGTCCATTGAAACAACACACAATACAGACACACGGTTACACAATACAAAACACAGTGACATTTATTATTATTACGAGCCTATTGTGTCCCACTGCTGGGCAAAGGCCTCCCCCCTCTTCTTCCACTCCTCCCGGTTTTGAGCTACATCTGGCCAGTCGCTTAAAAAGGAGTCCAAGTTATCCCGCCATCGCCGACGAGGTCTGCCGGATCCCCGGTTTGACTCATGGGGCACCCACTCTGTGGTTATTTTGGCCCAAATGTCATTCGGCATGCGGCAGACATGACCAGCCCAGTCCCACTTTAACTTGTCCGCTTTCCGAGCTACATCTATTATTTGGGTTTTAGAGCGCAGCGTGGTGTTCCGGATGCGATCCCCGAGTTTCACACCTAATATGCTGCGCTCCATACCTCTCTGACAAACCCCGAGTTTGGACTTCTGAGCTTCCGTCAAAGACCAAGTCTGAGCACCGTAGGTGAGGACTGGAAGAATGCACATGTCCATGAGCCTACGTTTGAGGGATAGAGGTAGGTCTCCCTTCATGGGGTGTTTCATGGACCAATAGCTATTATTTATACAATAAAAAATTATTCTATTCTATTCTAATCCATTGAAAATGTGACCTAAGCCTAAGTCATAAAAATGAATCGATACTTAGTTCATGCTCAAGCTACTTATAGGCGTACCTCTTTGATTCATCATATTGGTTCCTGAATAAGTTTAAGTATCAACCTGGGCTTCAGTTACAGTAGAAATCAAAAGTGCCAGGTTTATGATACTTCTGAATTATTAAGTACTAGCGACCCGTTCCGGCTTCGCACGGGTAACACAAAACCTTAAAAAATTCACCTAAACCTTCCTCAAGAACCACTCTATTGATTGGTGAAAACCGCATGAAATCCGTTCAGTAGTTTGTGGGGTTCCGTACCCAAAGGGTAAAAACGGGACCCTATTACTAAGACTTCGTTGTCGGTCTGTCTATCTGTCCATCTGTCACCAGGCTGTATCTCATGAACTGTAATAGCTAGACAGTTGAAATTTTCACAGATGATGTATTTCTGTTGCCGCTATAACAACAAATACTAAAAGCAGAATAAAATAAATATTTAAGGGGTGCTCCCATACAACAAACGTGATTTTTTTGCCGTTTTTATAGATTTTTACGGAACCCTTCGTGCACGAGTCCCGACTCGTACTTGGCCGGTTTTTATTAAGTTTATCGCGAACATACATACACACAAACAGACAGACGCGGCAGGCGACTTTGTTTTATAAGCTGTAGTGATATTGATCGGTTGGACATTTATATCGAACTAGCGAGCCGCCCCGGCTTCGCACGGGTAGTTTAACTAATTTACACAAAACCTTTACAAAATATACATATAATAAACCTTCCTCTTAATCACTCTATTTATTTAAAAAAACCGCATCAAAATCCGTTGCGTAGGTTTCAAGATCTAAGCATACATAGGGACAGACGGACAGACAGCGTAAAGCGACTTTGTTTTATACTATGTAGTGATAATTTAAAACCGCCAAGCTACATATTTTGAATAAGGTGTAGGTAGAGTTTGGGAAATTAGGGCTCGTAGAGTTAGGGCGTGTAGAGTTAGAAGCTTGGCTCTACATGAGATCTGATAACTTCTTGATAGTGCGAACCATAATTATGGTCTCGTCTTAGCAATATTTTACATGAAAATGTTTTTGGTGCGATTTCACTTCTTTTTGTTAGTTGCTTATGACAATTTTATTTTTATTTTATTGGTTTTTGAGCGATGATTTTATTTTCAAATCGAAAACACGTGTTTTTAATTTGTTATATATAGGTATAATAATAAGAAGTCTGTGTACCTGTATAATTATCAGATCTCTAACATGGAATTAAGTTTGTATAGGAAAACCCATATAAATTTCCATCCCCTAATTCAAAGGGTCGGGGACGATTTACTGACAATCCTGAAATATCTATTTTAATATTTATAACAAGGAGTATCTATATCAGTTATCAGACCTCTAGCATCAAAATTTGCGGAAGTCTTATACAAACTTCCATCCCCTAGTTTAAGGGGTTGGGGGTAAAGTTCCGAGTTTTTTTTTTGTTATTGGTGTGGTAATACACATTACACATACACAGTTTAACATTTTGTTGGAGATTTGCTGTCTTGACAGTAGTTTTCCTACTTGTTTATAAATTATAAGTCCGATTATTACGTCCCACCCGTATTCCTTATAACAGTTATAAGTGTTATAACTAAGTTACTTTTGGCTTTGCAAGCCATATACGCGCTCGTCACAGGAAGTTGGTTCGCCGCTGCGCGTAGGTTTAATAAGATAAGGTTATATTTTATTTACTTCTCTTAGTATAGATTTAAAAAAAAATAATTCTATAAGAGCGAGGTCTCCTGATACAGGTACTTCATACCTAATAGGAGGACTAGACCACTATGTATTTACCAACTAAGATTGAAATGAAATAAATGATTATCTTATCTTATCTATATTTTGCTTGTAGTATTTTGCTATTAGGCCCATTTGCACCATCCTACTAAGCCGGGGATAAACCGTTAACCCAGTGTCAAATTGTACTGGTATTACTGGTAACCATGGTAACTTTAGGTTTAACCAGTTAACCTCGGGTAAGTGGGATGGTGCAAGTAGCCCTAATAGTGTGGAGTGCTGAGAATGTTTATGTTTATAAAAATATTCAAAGCTCTTTTTTGACATGAGTCATCTGAATCAAAGGCAGGTGGGTACTACTGAAAAATGTATATAAGAAAATTGGTTATCAAATGTCAGTACGTCATCCTAGTTTTTGCAGTACTTATATCTTTTCTGACATAGTTTTCTAGTCTGTTTAAAAATTGTACAGAATTACAACATAAACCATCTCATTTGAAAATGTTAAAACTAAACGCCAGCAATCGAAATACTTTATTAAGGCTGAGCGAGGGGAGTCGGAGTGGAACGCAGTCGTTAACATTCCGCGCGCGCGCAGCCCGCTCGCGGCTCGACGCAAGCGCGGCCGGGCGGCCATTTTGTTGGGAAATTACGAATATGATGTTTGGAGCGCTGCGCTGTCTCGTGTTGCATTTAGATGAATGTACATTTTTAGTCAATGCAGAACACTTTCAGAGTTTCACGACGAAGTGGCAAGCGAATCATATGTAACATTAAGTTGACGTCTCTCCTGTAGATACCTAAAGTTAACGGCTGTAAGCCTAATAAAGTTTCTAATTGAACGCTTATCCACATAAGCTAGGAAAGGAGACAAGGAAAAACCGTAGAAGGATGGAAAAAGAGCATTCTATGTGTCTTCCTCTTTGAAAAAGGGACACAGAAGTGTGTAACAAACATTCGCAAAGTCATGATAACTTTAGGCTTCATCGGGACCAAATACCCTAGGAGGTAACTGGGTAACCTAGTTCTACAGTTCTGAGAGGTGTAATGTAAGGTTATATGTATAATAGGACCGAGAATCCATCGGCATTCGCCTAATTAGGGGTTAATTTTCAAAAATACTACCATTCCGGAGCTATGCAATATTTCGAATTGAAAGGTACCTCACGGCCCGATTCAAAAATGCTTATAAGAAGTCACAGCGGTACGATACCGTTCTGTCGTACCGCTGTGATTACTTATAAGCATTGTCCGAATCGGGCCGACAATCTTGAATAGTTTAGACTGCACCTTGTATGTCAGTATCTATTACTTAAATAGGAGTAACGGGACGATTTTATACATAATGGATTTTTCGTTTGTTTCGAGTCAGTTATTGGACTGATATATTTATATAAACAAACTGGTTTTAACCAATGTAGGATTCCTCAGATGGATATGAATTAATTTAAGCGTCATGTTTGTTGTACGAACTGCCTTAATTATAAACCGTTTGCTGCTTTTGCACTTAAAATATAGATTATTATTTTAATAAAAATATCATTTCTTATTTTTACATAATATTTTAAAAATTGAAAGGTCGTTTTTATTTATTTTCACGCATTTTACCCATTGTTTTATGTGCGGTTTTGTTATAGCAAATTTCCTTTCTGCAAAGGTTTCACAATATGGGTCACTTCTTTCGACTTCATCCCTGAAATACCCTTCTTTTGATCCACTCAACAATGCCAGAATAATTTGGGACGACCTTTCCTCCGTTTCCGATGTTACAGGATAATAGTCAATCTAAAAATCGATTTACATTCGGCCCATTATGAAAACCACAATAAGAGAATGATATTGCACAGAACTAATAATTTTGTACTTACCTATTTTAAATGTTTGAAAATGTATTGACTATTGAAAATTATTTAATATTTTGTTTTGCTTTATAATACGGGTCACTGTCAAATTTACCTTATCGCTAAAGGACAATATAGCTGAAATGTCTGGATTGTGTTATGTCTTTGTAACTACATAGACATGAATGCTAAATGCCTCTTTGGCAAAACGTCTGGATCTTAGAACGTAACAATTTAAAATGATCTAGCAGCAAAACATCTTTATCTTCGAATGTCTTTATTTCTTAATAGACACAAATGCTAAATGGTCCGGTAGCAACACGTTTGTATCTTAGAACGTTTTAATTACTAAACGGACATGAACGCTAAACAGTCAAGAAGCAAAAAGTCTGGATTGTGTAATGTTTTTATTGCTAATATTCCTTACAATCTTTCCGTGTTTTACAACTTTTACACTGTCTAAACCTTCTGTGGTCTAATACAAACATTTCAATGCCAAAATTAGCTAAATCGGTCCAGCGGTTCTCGAGTTTATGCGCGACAAACAAACGCATTTTATTTGTTTTTATTTTATGACGTTTTGCTATTAACTCGTTCTGTGTTTATGTCAATTAACAAATTTCACTTTCGGCTCATTAGATATTCTAATCATATGGACTATTTATATTTTCAGACGTTTGGCTACTTATTCATTCTAATTGTTAGCCATCCAGCTAAACAGTCTTTTTGCTGACTGAGTATTCTACTTTCATGTCGTCGCAGCTGAATTGACTATATGCTGACTGAGTATTTAAATTTTATGTCATCTAGCTGAAATGGTCGTTTAACGATAAGGTCAATTTGATAGTGACCCATTATATTGAATAGGTAGGTAGTAGGTACGTTGTGTAATCTAGTAAATATTAAGTTCACTACGGATATCTTGTCAAAAAAAAAAGCTTAATATATTTTTTTTAATCGATAAGTCTACAAACACCACCTATTTAAACATTTTTTTTTTGCTAATATTTCCCAACCGTAATCATAAGTATGTAGATTTGTAACGATTTAAACAAGAACAGTATCTGACATTGGCTCAAAACATTTAATCTCATTCCTAAAAGGGTAAGTGTAACAAAAACAGGTTGAAGCGACCTAAGTTATATTGGCGTGGGAAAGCCTTGCCCGGGAATCGTGCACGTACTCGCTAAACTTATTCTCAACGATGATCCCCCTTGCTTACTGGATGTTTTTACACATCTTATGTTTACTGAAGCTAACGTGAAACCTTACTTTTAAAGGATTGATAAAGCTGTAGGTAATTTCACATGGATAATAATCAAAACTTTTAAACTTAAATGAAATTTTAAAATTTGTGGTAGTTTAGAGATACCTAACAGTGGACATATCGTAGCAAAATTATAGAAACGAACTGTCTGACTAAATCATGACCTACATACCCTAATCATACCCAGCCTAAAATCAATTAATGTATTCTATGGTAGCAGCATATCCCATTATGCTTATATTTATAACAATACGGTTAATAGCGTTTTCTGTAGACTAAATTGATCAGATAGTTAAATACTACATTCACAATGGAATCCAATTTTTTTACTTGACAGAAAACAAGCAAGCGTGGCACTAAGTCAAACTAGCTCTTGGGCCTCGGTCTTAGGGGCTTTAAAAAAGCGATGATCCGCATGTCAAGAACGTTAACAAGATTAGAATAATCGTACCAATATTCCCCAGGTACCGTTTAGCATAGCAGCACAGATCCTGACCTTCCTCGCAATTAGCCGAAACTGGGGCACCGGGGCAGGCTCGTTCCGAGCGCTCCGTCCTTCATGCTAGCTGGGAAAACTGATGACGCATTTTCCATAAGGAATATGCACAATACCTCGTCTGTTCATAAGTTTTAAGACGAATGTAAACTCAAATAGTTCGATTATTGAAATATTATACGATTACATTCATATTTTTATTTAACAACTACACTTTAATTTTTTTTTTTCTTTTTTTCACTTTAATTAATTAGAATAAATTGAGCAACATATTAAATGACTATAATTAAAAACACAGAAGGCCATTTCAAATAAACTCAATTTATTCTAATTAATTAAAGTGTAGTTGTTAAATAAAAATATGAATGAATCGTATAACATTTCAGTAATGAACTATTTGAGTTAACATTCGTCTCAAAACTTATGAACAGACGAGGTAAAAACAATAGTTATTTGCTTATTTGTTTTACAAGGTGGAAAAGTTGTTGTTTAACCTCTCGTGCAAATATTGATACCCGAGCAAGCGATAGATTCCATAATGGAACCACGAGCGTAGCAAGTGGTTCGTAAAGTGGAATATTGAGCGTTAAAAGGGTTTCAAGGCACGAGGGTTAAACAAATTTTGCCCCCGAGTGAAACACAAAATTTTTCACCACACCAACACAAAGAAAATACTAACTGTAAACTATCAAACAAAATCAAACCAAATCCATTCGAAATGAATGTTATTAAATATTTATTATTCAAAATCATCATTTGAAAGTCAATTCTACCAGCCCACATAAGGAAACTACACAAAATTTGCATTTGATTACTTTGCCTCACATGATGTGGATAAAATGCAACATTCTTATCAGTTTTTGAACAATCAAGAGAGCCAGCTGGTGTGGTGAAAACTATTTAGCTACATTCATGTTATGTCCGGCAAAACTGATCACGCATTTTTAATATAAATATAAAATTTTACATCTTTCACACGTCTGTCTTTTTTTATATCTGTGTCTGAAAATAAGTTTTTTTTTTGGTCAAAAATGTCATATTTGATACAAGCTTATTTTTATTATTTATCTCCACGGGACTTAATCGCGTAAAATAGTTTCAAATTTACCTCCGACGGTAGTTCGAAAAACTCGCGCGCCTAGAAGATGTTGATGTCAACTTTAGCCAGTCTTCTCCGAGACCACGGGGACAACGCCGTCCTCGAAACGTCGGAGGTAAATTTGAAACTATTTTACGCGATTAAGTCCCGTGGAGATAAATAATAATGAGTAAAAATCGTGAAAGTTTAAATCAGTGGTTTGACAAGCTTATTTTATCGCTGCAGCTTTTCTTTCAACAAGCAACTAATAGTAATCGAGACAGTTCTAATAAACCCAAACACAGTTAGGTTGCGTTTTTTTGTCAGTCCCTATAGCCACCCGTGTTCATCATCAGATCAGCTTGTGGTACCTACTGCAGTGTCACCCAACTTACATATGTATGTCAAGTTTCAGCTCAATAGCTAGCCATACACGCACGGATTTGCCCGTCGGATCTGCCTGAAAGATGTGTCTGGCGGGCACATCCGTCAAGGTGTGGCGAGAAATAGACACAGATTTGTCCGCCGGATGCCCGTCCGCTGCCCATCTGTGTCTATTTCTCGCCACAAATTTCAACTATCCAGCTATCACAGTTCATGAGATACAGCCTGATGACAGACGGACGGACAGCGGAGTCTTAGTAATCAAATTTCTCGCAGTAAGGATTGCCCCGCTGCACCTTTTTCATTTTATGAACTTTAATTTATCTTTTGTAAGCCTCTTTTTAGTATCTATACGAGTACCTATGATATGTTGAAACCGTTACGCGACAGCCAACTACCGTTACATTAGTCGAATAAAATCCTCAGATCTTCACATTTTCTCGATAAACTGGTTTGCCGTGTCATGTCTGCAAAACATTTATCATCAATCATCATATACTACAACGAATATATTTATAAGTAGTACACGGAACAGGGCTACAGTGCAAATAGTGAAACGCGCGAGTAACTAGGAGTTATACAGGGTGATCAATCCAAATGGTTCAGTAGGGAGAAGTCAGTTCATATTAATGACAACATTTTGCAAATTAATGAAATTGTGGGCATTTCAGTCTAATGTTTACACAAGATTTCATAGCAAAATTTGGTCCTCATACTTTCAGGATCAATTATACAAACAAATACTACACGCGATTACATAAAGAAAATTGCCCAGGTTCGATTCCCGGTTATGCATGAGTTTAAAAAAAAAATTTTATTAAATTACGCCATGGTTTCTTAGAACGATAGAGTAACTTATACTAGAGCGGTACTGTCATAGTAAATTTTGTAACCACAGTAAATTCACTGCCATCTGTCGACACACTTTAAAACTAAAAATGAAGATTTATAAAAATACGATAAAATGTATTTAAATATGGATAAATGTTTTTATTTTTTATTTGCATTAATAATTTTTAAGATTTTGACCCATGTTCTTTCACTGATATGCGTTAAAATTGTTAAATAACAAACGAAACCGTCAACGCCATCTATACGACAGTAGGCCAAAGCTAGTAGCGCCCTCTGAGCGAGAATCAAATTTTCTTGATTTTCGAGGCACGTTTTTTCCTTAGACTGTATCCATCTATTACGGAGTTGTATCTATCTTTGCTTAGAACAGATTTCGCTATCTCTCAGTTATAGTTTCTGACATCTCTATACTGAGCCATTTCGATGGATCGCCCTGTATAGGTACTCGTTTTATTTATGGGCCGAATTTTATTTTGGTATCGAATTATTATTATTATTTTGTTTTATTTCGATACATTTTGGTCAGTAAATTCACTAATTGCTATTCCATACTTAAATTATACTGCTATGCTATGCAGGGTAACGGAATACAAATGAAAATAAATGATAGAAAATAATAGATTGTATTCGTGATTTATTTTCCATCGAGACCACTTTAACCTTTTAAGGTTTTGTGTGGAAATATAATCAGTTTCCGTGTGAATTTTTTCATAGCATTTGCCCTTGATTAAAACGTGAAAAATGTCAATATATTTGTTTTTGATGTTCCCTCACTACCCCATTGGGGTAAACAGTTAACACCCGACAGAGCATCAATACATAATATAAACGTTTATCTGTACATAAGTTATGTTCGTGTTACAACGCTCCACTGGACGACTGAACCAGATTACATAGTATTTGTATAGCTTTAGTATGTGCTCCATTTTCAGGAAATGGATCACGGTTTATTAGTCTACTACGTTATTTAGGTAACGAAGCTATTTTTTTATATTGAAGATAGATTGGTATATGGTGACATCATTTTGATTAAATAGTAAATATTTTTTCCCCTCACTAGCTCGGAAAGCTGACTTTTATCCTTTAAAACAAGCGAGGAAAAACGCTTTTTATCTACTAGTGGGGAAAGTAATTTGACCTTGGATGGAGCGTGTTTAAGTAGCTTGACAGATAACAAAACGTAAAACGCTCGTAATAATGGTTCGTTCGATATTAATTATCATTAAATAAATGATTTGAGAATCTAATAAAAAATACCAGATTTAGCCTTATTTAATGATTTTAAGTCATAAACCTTAAAATTCCATAATAAAAGTTTGTTTTTTAATAATTATGTTAAATATAATTCTGAACGCACAAGTTAAGTCGATGCAATTTCAAAACGCATCATTGACATTTCATACGTCAAAAATGTCAACATTGTCAACAAAAATTTTACTTAATAACTTCTCACGTAAAAGTACAGAATTTCCAGTTTTTTGTTATAACATCGTAAAAAATGAGTGATTCCAGTTGATGAAGATGATCTAACGCCTGTGGATGTTGCACTTTCCTCGCTATAGTGAGGGGAAAAGTTTTGTGTTACACACGGGTGCAAATGTATTTTACTTCTCGTGTGTTAAAACACTCGCGGGTAAAATACAACTTTGCACCCTTGTATAACAAATAACTATTACAATTTTTTTTCAAAAAGCCTAACCTAACTCGAGCTAATTAAGCGTTGTTGTTGAGTTGATTTCGGAATGTGAACAACGAAGGCATGCGAGATCGAGCATGTCTATTTATGACTGCCCCACTTTCAACATGACTTAGCGAATTGTATCTCTAATTGCTTTCTGTAGAAATATGCTGTTTCTTTGTGGCTGTTTGTAGCTGGAAATCATATTTTGAATTAACATAAGCAAAGGAAATGACAAGTCACCTGAAGCTGGCTGCACTGCACTGCAGGTTGCTCCTGCACATTGCTCCAGTTGATGAACTTCGAAACGGATCGTAAGTTGTAATTTAGTGGTAATCGACTAAAATTTGTTGAGTTTCCCAATATGTTAAAACCTGACAACTGTTTTTGGCCCTGAGATAGTGTCGCTACATCTACAAGCAGCTTTCATATATCGAAAATGTGCGTCATGTATATAGCCGGTCAAACAACTTTGTCAGTAGAAAAAGGCGCGAAATTCAAATTTTCTATGGGACGATAACCCTTCGCGCTTACATTTTTTAAATTTGCCGCTCTTTTCTACTGACGAAAATGGCTTGACAGAGTATACTTGTATAGTCAAATAATATGTTAGCACCTGGACGTCACGCCTAATTTCTAAACATTGTTGGAATGCTACGCAATCCTTCGTCCTCTTATCTTATTGATGTAAATATTTTATTGTATTCAAATTATTTTTTCTTGCATCTTTGACAACCTTTTTTCGCATTTTGAGGCCAGTAAAATAAATTAGTACCACGGAAAATCCGCAATATGGCGAATGGCAAATACAATATTGTCAAAGCATATACAAATTAAATCAATCATATAGTCACCGGACATCATTACGGATGTCGTTCGCGTTTACGGATCGTTTATGGATGTGGATTTACATTTGTCACTCTCGATATTATATCTACAGTCATAGCTTTCAGAACGTGACTAATGTTTTATTGTCAGAGATAAAAAGAGTTAGACCAAGCTAAGTTGGCAGGGATTTTGATAGCAATAAGACTGCGCAAGTGTGCACCGTCTGGGCTATCAAAATCGCTGCCAACTTAGCTTGGTCTACCTCTAAAACATTATACACCGTGTTTTTTGAATTCCGTTAACTTCGTGCACCGTCTGGGCTATCAAAATCGCTGCCAACTTAGCTTGGTCTACCTCTAGCCCATTATACACCGTGTTTTTTTGAATTCCGTTAACTTCGGCATACGGTTTTAAAGGAAACTAAATAGCATAGTTAATTTTCAAAAAAAACTTTTTTTTTCTAAAATGTACTTATGCATATAGCGTTGTTGTAACACGGGCATTATATATTTATTCGAACAATAATTAAACACTATGCATATCAATGACATTTCGAATATCGATCGTCCGAGATAGTACTTGCGTTTAGTAGCAAATGTATAAACTCTAACTAACACTAATCAACATGTAAACAGGTTCTAAGGCAAGTGTACACGCTCGTAGGGGCCTTATCAGATAAAAATAAATCACTGATTATCTCCTAAATGGACTTAATTAGAATACTGGTGTCTTTGAAAAAGTTACTTAATTTAAGCTTAGGAATTGCACCCTTGAAATTAATGAAAGATAAAAAACGGTGTATATTGTCGAACATGCTTTATTGAAAAGAAATTTACAGAGAAACTATTTAGGACGGCCTTACTTTACTCTCTCCTTTCCCCTGAAATGCATGATATATTTTTGCCCTGAAATTAATATTATGTGTTACATAATTGTTTTCTGGGAAAAAATAAACATCGATTTTCACAGCTAAATCAGTGTTAGAAGTTATCAAGTTACATAGGGTAAATCGTAATTTATTAAATATACAATTATTGGTAAAAGATACATGAAAAATACCTAACATAAAGATTTTAAATATAAAATCATTGCAAACCCCGAAAAACACCGCCTAAATTACATACTAAAAATCATCAATTTTTCCAAATTTTCCAATTTTTCCGCCATTTCGTCTTAAAACAAATGTAATTTTTTTAAACTTAAATATTGCGCAAATTTTAATAAAACATCGGAATTAATTTACGATCAATATACAAATACACGTGACCAAATCGATTTTATCTAATTATGCATAAAATTAATATTGTCTTCGGTTACCGCGATAGTTACTCATGAAATAAAACTAACTAGAGTTCGAAACGTCGGGATGTATTATAAATTCAATATACGCGATATAATCCGTTTTCATAGTTTTATTTCATATGCATAAAATTACTAATATGTTTTTTGTTGTGTAGGCTGCATCCATCACTATGCATTGAAGGGTTAAAGAAACTTGAAATTTTAATGCAAACCTGCCATAATGATAACGAATATTACTTATAATTTACGAAATGTTCATATATAAATGTGTGGAGCAAAACATATATGGAAGCGTTTTGAGCGAAAACAAGCGAAACAAACAAAATGTTGAATGAAAAGAAGAAAAGAGTTCAACGCCATCTTTGGTAAAACTTATTGAACCACTTGAGAAATGGTATACAAGGTGTAACAAAAATAGTGAGGTTCCTTTTAAGGGCATATTTATTCGGTATATATCGTGTTCTGATTAGGAAAGTAGAATAAAAAAAATTTAGACAAAACATTTTTGGTTTTTGTATAGATGGTTGGCCTACTTGGACAACCTGCCCCATTAAAAAAAAATTCTTCATAAATTTTTTTTTTTTACTTTTTCCTCATCAAAATAGGATACCGAATATGTCCTTAATCGGATACCCACTATTTTTTGTTACACCTTGTATACTTGTAGCTCTCGTGGCCGTACTTTTGAAATTTTTTTTTCTTTTTTTTTTTTATTAGCCTATTTTGGTGTCCCACTGCTGGGCAAAGGCCTCCCCTCGTTTTCTCCACTCGACCCTGTCATCGCCATTTTCCCACCATTTGGGGTAGAATGCGTCCAAGTCGTCCCGCCATCTCCTTTTTGGTCTGCCTGAACCCCGGCCTGCACCGTCTATGGTGCTCCGTGGGTCCCACTCAGTAACCATTTTGGCCCATCTTTCCGGGTGCATGCGACAGACATGTCCCGCCCAGTCCCACTTAAGCTTAGCGGTCTTGACGCCTACATCTGCAACTCTAGTTCTGGAGCGTAGTTCCGTGTTTCTGATTCGATCAGTTCTACGAACACCTAATATACTACGCTCCATAGCTCGCTGGCAAACCTTGAGTTTCGATTTTAGGGCCTCAGTTAATGACCAAGTTTGTGCACCGTAAGTTAGGATGGGCAGGATGCACATGTCAAGGAGTTTGCGCTTAAGACACAAGGGAAGGTCACCCTTCATTAGCGCTTTCATGGACCAGAAGCTCTTCCAGGCGTTCTCGATACGTCTATCGATTTCGATAGACCGCCTGTTCTCGAAGGATGCTATCTGGCCCAAGTAAACGTACTCGTCGACATATTGTATATCCTGCCCATCTACTACTATGCTATGTTTAGCTTGATTGGTCATCAACTGAGTTTTCGCTCTATTCATTGTAAGTCCAACCTCAAGGCTCGCCGTGCTGAGGTCTTGCAGCATTTGTTGCAGATGTGATGACGTGTGGGAGAAGAGGACTATGTCGTCAGCAAAGCGCAGGTTTGTTAACCTCTTGCCGCCAACTTCAATGCCCGTCGTCTCCCATGAGACCGCCAGCTTTTGAAATATCTCTTGGAGACAACTGGTGAACAATTTTGGAGATAGCGGGTCGCCCTGTTTGACGCCTTTCGCTATGCTGAATACGGGACCGGGTGCGTGCAATTTAATGCTAGCTGTGCTATTATTGTAAATAGTTCCAACGAGCTCAACATATGCCGGATCTATACCTTGATTCTGCATGGCGGAAAATATAGCGGAATGTTTGACGCTGTCGAATGCTTTGCTATAATCAACAAAAGCAAGGTACAGAGGGACACTGAACTCGTTGGATTTTTCTATTATTTGATTAAGAGTGTGGAGATGGTCAGTGGTGGAGAAGCTAAGTCGAAATCCGGCTTGTTCGGGTGGCTGGTGTTTGTCCAGCAGTGGGGCAATTCTATTTTCTATTATTTTAATAAATAATTTATATAAATGGGATATCAGACTAAATTGAAATTATCATTTTAAAATAAAATGTTTAACTAAATTCTTTAGCAATAACTGCAAAACTGAATTCGGTTGATTATTTTGTGTTATATTCTTTTTTTATTGTTTGTAATCTGAAAACTCCGTCATTTCTGAATGAATGATTTATTGCGCAGGTAAGGGGTGTACCGAAAAAAAACTGTAAATTTCAAACAGCTGTAATTTTATTTCCAAGCAAGATGACGACAGCTTTCTAACCGCAATTATAAGTCCTATTATTAAATTATATATTCCAATATTAATAATTCTGGTTTTACGCCATGTGACGTTACACCGGTGAACAGAAGAGATCGCTGAAATTTCATCTTTTCCAAATGGCAAGAAAAATTTCAACATCCTCCATGCTTGCTTTCGATACACTTAAAATTACCTCGAAGTTTCGTGCATTTCATAATATAATTAAATAATTTTATACGTTGTCTCTTGAACAGAGGTCTCGAAGCGGCGGACCTCTAGGAACAAGTGACCCTAGGACCATCAGCAAGATTGTTAGGTAATATAATTTGCGCCCGCCCTTGCATGCCGTCATATTTATCGTGAAAAATTGGCGTACATATGTGGCTTTAGTGAAACGAACTATAAAGAAACATAGTATATAGATTCGTACAAAAGTTAGGATAGCTAACCTAAAGCTAAGCCAAGTCGAAAATCATACAATTTCCTTCATACAAAAAGTCGCATTTTGTAATAGACGATGAGCAAAGTAAGACCACCATACGTCCTGCAGTGCCGTTCTCCCGACTATTCATGGGTTCAAATCAAGATTGTATTAAAAGAGAAGGATAAAACAGCCAAAAATATTCTAGTAATCCTAAATTCCAAAAATCCTTATCAATTGCATCAGTTTTTTTCATTTGAAGTTTAGTTTTTTTCGGTACACCCCTTATATGGTAATTTAGGTAACATTAGCAGATACAATTATTACATATTACAAAATAGTTCCACTGAACACTACCTTTACAAGTGTACAAGACTATGTATAACTTTCTCTAACAATACAAATTGAACTACAAATGTCAATGTAAATTAATAAATGAGATAATATTAAATAATCAAAATTAATGATAATACGGTTGTTGACACATGTTGAATTTTATAACTAAATCAAGTTAATGTGTAGGTAGAAAATGAGCAATTTATAACAATAAATTGGAAACCTAAAAAATATATGGAAATAATAGTAAAATAAATTTTTAGTTTTACCTTCCAAATAGGAAAAAAATAATGGTACCATTCCTTACATTTTATACAAAACAAATACCTCTTATAGCAACAAATATACATCAACGCAGTATTTCACCGACAAAATTGCAATTCCTTGTTTTCCATACATCGAAACGGCTTCTAAGCAATAGCGACATGGTGACGTCACGATGTGTTGCCATTTTGTTAGAAGCGTTTCGTCAGTAAAGTGCGGGTGCCAGACTTTGACCATCATTTGTGACTTTTGTATCGCTTTAAGACAATAAAAAATTGTCAAATATCCTATTACGTGGATTCGATGTCCATGTATTCTCTTAAGTCATAAAAACGTGTTTTTATAAACCATTCTTTAACTGACCTTTGCGTCATATGTATATCTTAAATCTTTGGGACAATTTATTAGAAATGTCAGTTTGTTTACCCCCGTGCCTTGAAACCTTCGCAATGTTAATGATTCCACTTTTCGAACCACTAATGAGTGAAGTAAAGACTTCGTGGTTTTTTCGTAATCTTTCGCTTCTTTAGGTACAACTAGAGGTTAACACATTGAGTGCCGGGTACGCGCCCGGCGGGTCTCTGTTCGTTGTCGCGTTCCTCTACAAAGCGGGAAAACGCTGGGATTGGCTACAAGCGTAACGCTACGAAAACGTTGGCAGTGAATGCTTACAACAACTTTGCCTCCTTGCAAAACAAATAAATATTGTTTCTTAATAAGAATTGAAAACAAATTGGTACAGTCGCCATCAAATATATCGGAGCGGCCGAGGCGCTCACAAGTAACTGAACACACCGCTATTATCATGGCGTTAGATTGCGTTTTAGATATTTTTGAGCACCTTGGCCACTGTGATATATCTGATGGCGACTACATGTGTAAAATTTCAATAACGTCTAAGAAAATAATTATAGAAGCGTGACTTTTAATCAGAAAAAAAAACAAGGATAGTATTAGTAAACAACAAATACGTACGTAAGGATATCTGAGCTAGGTAATTAGATAATCGGCTCGGTTCGATAGATTTTGACAACGCCCGCCCTGACTTAGGTCCCAGCGCAAGTCGTCGCTATACTTACTCAACCTCATATCTGCAACAATAATTGGATGGAAATATCGCTTTTCTTTCATTCGGAATACGGGTGTTATTGTCATGAAATGAGTGTTGCAGATACGAGGTTGAGTAAGTATAGCGGCGAAATGTATATTGGAGGCCTAGCCTAAATTAGTTATGAAAGAGAATGGAGGATATATGTATATATTTGTAGCGCCTTTCAAAATACACCTTTGTACCAAATTTCATTCAGATACACCTTAAGGTGCGTTGGGGTAAGATTGAAAGGGTTTTTCATGCTGGGCTTCGGCATTATAGCTTATACCTTATAGCTTTTGAGATAAATGGCTGTGACATACGGAGAAACGAACATGACAAAACGGTAAGGATTCAATTTTTTTGGCATTTTAGCTACGGAACCCTACAAATAGAAAATTTTAATGATTGAACAGGTTAATAGTAAAAAAAAAAAATTATGAAACTGCGACCTGACCTAGCTAGGTATAATTACTGTGGCAGCGTTTAAACGGCCAACATAAAACATTTGGCGTGGATCATATAGTGTTTCATAGCTCCATATATCACGCTCCAATGGCGGCACTTAATTCGATATAGCAGTTTTATATTCCACCACCTAATTTTGGCACAATAAAAAGTGACCGGTCTACGGATGATTTCTATAAAATCTTTTTTGGAAATTATTTTGTTCTTTCCATTGTCACTCAGGCTACAAAAACGAATAAATTGACACAAAAATTAAACGTCTCTTTGACACTATACGGTAAACACTCGTTGGATGTAAAAAATATAAACATAAATACACACCCACACCCACAAAATTACATACTTACATATATCTACGAGTAAATAGGCTGGTATACGCAGACCAATATGCTGTTTTCTGTTTTATTAAATGTTTTGTGTTTAAATAACGCCGTAAGTCGCTAAGACGAATAAAAAAAAATCTAAAAAACCGGCCAAGTGCGAGTCGGACTCCCGAACGAAGGGTTCCGTACCATTACGCAAAAAACGGCAAAAATAAACACGTTTGTTGTATGGGAGCCCCACTTAAATATTTATGTTATTCTGTTTTTAGTATTTGTTGTTATAGCGTATGTATAGCGGCAGCAGAAATACATCATCTGTAGGGGTCAAAAAGTTTGTTTCACCGAATTCGAAAAAACCGGAAAAACCGGGTTTACAGCCAATTGCAAACCGGGTTTTAACTATGAATCATCTGAAAATTTCAACGGTCTAGCTACCACGGTTCATGAGATACGGCCTGGATAGACAGACGGACAGAGGAGTCTTAGTAATAAGGTCCCGTTTTTACCCTTAGGGTACGGAACGCTAAAAACGGTCCCGAGTTCATAGTCATACAAAAACTATGAAAAATTGTTAAGTTATGTATGAAAAAGACACTTTTCCTCGCTTAAAAGTATACATAGAGCTCGTGATTTACAATTTACAATAAAAAAAGAGATACTTTAATTCATCATCATCATTCGCTTGCCCTTGTCCCATTCACTTGGGGTCGGCGCAGCATGTCTCCATACCTCTCTGTCACCCATCATCTCATCATTCACTTGCGTTAGTTTCATATCATCTTTCACACTGTTCATCCACCTTTTCCTCGGTTTTCCTCTCCTCGTACCTCCCTCCACATTCATTCTTAAGAAAAGAAAGAAAAGAAAAAGATACTTCAATTATTTTAGCAATTTCATGGCAATGCAACACTTGATTTTTTCTCTTTTATCTAGATGTGGCAGTGGTATGTATCCTCCCGCCTTATTGTCTATGTTGATTCGATGATGTTGAGAATGTCATGTGTCAGAAAATATATTCTTTTGTCCTGACTGAGAATCTAGAGTTTTATTCATGTTTATTTACGGATAATTTCCATGCATTTCACAGAGACATGGTCGATGCCTCTCGACTGCGATATCGCAACGGCAATAATTTGTCGGCTACTACGATATACCTCCAATCTCATTCCATTGCAATGTTGAACAACCCCTAGCCAAAATTGCACGCTGAAACGTTGTGCGGTAGGTAAATGGGGCTGGAAATGAATAGGAGGGTTAGTATTTAGTTTATTAGGGTTCCTTACCCAAAGGGTAAAACGGGACCCTATTACTAAGACTCCGCTGTCCGTCCGTCTGTCACCAGGCTGTATCTCATGAACCGTGATAGTTAGACAGTTGAAATTTTCTCAGATGATGTATTTCTATTGCCGCTATAACAACAAATACTAAAAAACAGAATAAAATAAATATTTAAGGGGGCTTCCATACAACAAACGTGATTTTTTTGGCGTGTTTATAGATAATGGTACGGAACCCCTTCGTGCGCGAGTCGCACTTGGCCGGTTTTTTTAGATCGTGAGCTGTGGGACTAGTAAAAAACCTAAATAATATAATGAAAACAGCGCGAAGGGCAATGTTTTATTTACTGAAAATATATGCTTTCCGTTCAATCATGTAATAGTACATTATTGCCAAGGAACTGAAAGAAGGGCACATTCTGACGAGGTTCTTAAGTATTAGTTGACAACATATGCCACGCAATGTAATATTATATCTTATATACTGCCCTGTTAAACAATGTGGGGAAAAAATTGATGCTACTATTTAGAAACCTAAATGCAGTTATCCAACATATTGAAACCGAAGCTCTTTAAGTTTTTTTAATGTTCTTTGGCCTTATTCATTCTTCATTTACCTATTTTTTTAATACCGAACATTAACTTTTTACATACGATGTCAATATTTTTCCACTTTTGGTGTCGGCAATTTCGATATGCTGACGTAACACTTTGCTTGCGTTTTTCGATACACAAAATAACGATATCTGCGATGTATATACTGACAACGCGAATTTCTATGATATAAATGTATTTTAAAGAATTTGATGTGTAGAAGAGAAGGTCACAACAATATATTAGTCCAGCTCATTTTCCTAACAACTTTTAAAAGTACCTATAGTCCCAGAAAGCATGGATCTTGGCACGCATCGAGCTTATGTACCCACTTACTTAAGAAAAAAATAGAAGGGGAAGCAACTTGTCATGTGGATTCTTCCCCCTCTTATAAATTTTCCTGTTCCACATTGTTTTTATAAAAATGGTTAGTTACAACAAAACATACAATGACAGCCAGAGCCTATAAATATTTGCCGTACGATGCAACTTACAAAAATAAACATTTTGTGTTTTGTGTAAGGCTTACGAATACATTCAAATGTAGCCATTTAAAAAAGTGTCAAAATATTGGTTATGATTCGGCAAAATAATTTTCGGCAATGATTTAGATAACCTTAATTGACATCTTAAACGACAGGCATCTGCGACCATGACCCGTGACGTGACCGTACAGCAAACGCTTTCGAAATGAGGTAAATAAAAATCGCGTTACACCCGTTAAAACATTTACATACACATACCACATACACATTACATTTACTTATTTCGGCTTAAGAAAATACTTGCCATAACTAAATCAATCATTCAAAACAAATAAAAAAAGAAAGTGTGGGCGTGTAATCTTTACGCGCGATTGAAGTAAAACTTCTTTGACGTTTATCGCTATGTTGGCACTTTAACCCTCTGGTGGTAAAGAAGTTTTACTTCAAAATGCTACGTAGGTACGTATTTTTCATGGATTTTTTTTCTAGAGAGTAGCGACTAAAGAAATGGCAACGCACTTGCAATCTTGAAGTGCGATCTAAAAACAATATAAGTTTTCGTCGTTATTTACCATCTGAGAGCCTGTTTCATAAAACCAGGAAACTTGTAATAAATATGACCTCCTTTATGAAACAAAGAAGCGTTTGCGTTTATATCCTGTAGCCGCCGAGAGACCTTAGCATGAAATATTACTTAAAAAGTAATGTGGTCAGTTTAAAACAGCGAATAGATTAGGTATATCTATATTTACACTCGCCCTTTTGCGTTATTGAGCCCATTCAAACAATTGTTACGATAGAACAACATGGTAGTAAAATGTCCTCTGCAAATTTATAGCTGTACGCAAGGTACATAATGCACATCGTACATTATATACCGGCTGTGTGCGCGCTGTGCGTCACGGAGCGGGCATGCGCGGTGAGCCGATCGATCCTCACCACAGACTTTACTGTGTTACGCGGATTTGCTTGACTTTTTGTGGTACTATTTAAAATTAATAAAAGAGAAACAAATAATAAAATAGAAAAATGTTAAAATACTATGATTTTTTTTGTTTTTGATAAGTACCTATATTTGTCAAAACACAGGTCTTGAAATAGTGTGTTACTCATTTTTTTTTGTAAAAATAAATATATTAAATAACGTTATGATTAAAACAAATAATAAAAACTGAACTAAAACTAAAATATGACCAAATAAATCTAAAAGATAAGGTTTTATTTCGAAACCTATGAACTTAGATAAATATACATAAATAATTTGACTTTGAATTTGATCGTTTTTCCTGAAGGCTGGCATTCATTGTATTTCCTCTTTCCTTTTTACAAGGTGGTTAAGAAAGGTAAAATATATGGTATAAGAAAAAACCATAAATCTATGTTCTTAATTATAAAAACACATTTATGTAACTCTGCCTGAAAATAAGAAAAACTATTATTATGGAATTTGTTTTAGTAATTATGTGCAGGATTTTATAACAATAACATCTAATGTTTCATTTGTCTTTGGTTTTTATTTGTAGTTTTTTTCCTTGTATTCTTAATCCAGTAATTAAACATTATTTTTTTGCGTTCCTCTAAATTTATCCAAGAGTATGCATGTGTGAAGTCAGGGTCAAATCGAGTTATTTTGTATATGTTGTAGGCGTATTTTAGTCTATCTGTATGTAAAATAGTTAATGCGCTGTTGACGTTCCTCACACACATTTTTAAACAAATTACGGCCTATAAATGTGTTTGTACAGAAATAGCTGAAGTTTTGAATAGGAAATAAATTATTTACGGTGGCGGTCCGTGCAGACTTCGCTTTTAATCTAGACCTTCGGTTAAAATAAATTCTACGCCAATACATTTTACTTTATTTATAAAACGCGACTGATTTTAGTCAGTTCACTGCACACACGAGTATGAAAGTTTCTATGTTTGGGTTTTTTAGGCTTAGATGTTTGTTCCTCCGTCATAAACTAGACCCTTACAGAATCGAATTGCTACTAGAAAAAGATCACGCAGTGGATTAATTAATTTAATAGGATAACGAGATGTTAAATATTTGCATGACATTTTTAATTAAAATGTGGTTAACATTTTGGTGGTCTGCATTGACTATATTTGGGTTAACAATGACTAGTTTTGAGTTATTTGAAGCTTGACCGAGTAATTATTTAACTTGCCAAGGAAATGATAATTTGGGTAAAATAGTTTGGGAAAAGTTTTTAGCCCATTCATTAGTAAACCCCGTGGCAAACCCTGAGTGAACTTTTCAGTTTGGAACCATGTTTGAGCGCCGTAGGTGAGGATAGGCAGTTTAAAAAAAAAAAAATTTTCGTACAAACGGGAGAACCTCAAAAATGGTCTGACTAGACGAAAACATATGCATCGCGGCTCGTTTGACGTGACGGTCTCAGCATATTGTCGGAAAAAAGGTAACAGAATAAATTCGCGATAGACCCGGTGTTAAATATGTTTTAATATTAGCCTCGGATGCCTGAATATAAGCGAGTTTTAACTTAACTTGATAGCAGCTTCAAATTATTATTACATATTTACAGTACCTGATTGGTGTGGGTGTTGGACAACGTGACATGCGTGCAATTTAAATTGTGTATAGATGTAGTGCATAATTATTTTGCATCGTATTTTTACAGAAACGTACGAACGTGTCTTACTATTTCAGTCAGTACAAAAAGTACTGAGGTTGACTGAAGTACCATGACAAATACGAACGTTTCCGAGAAAATACGATGGAAAATAATTATACACTACATCAGTCTTAGAACACATGCGGTTATTTTTTGTTTGAATGTTGTAAGTTATATAGAATGACAACCGTGTCATAATTGCTTAAGCGATTATATGTGGTTTTACCAATTCTATGTGAGCCCAATAAAGAACCGACCCCGCTACGCCGTAGCTAGTGCGTGCTAAATACGATATTTACTTAACACAAATCCAGAAATAGATTAATTCCATTCTTCCCTATATACCTATGTAAAAGCGCCTAGCTTTTCAGACAGCATACACCAGAGAATTTAGGACGTTACCGCCGTGGCCGGGTGGTCTATCTAGTGGTCAGAACGTTAGCTGCATAAGCTGAAGACGCGGGTTCGATACCCGCCTCTATGTAAAGTTCTTGGGTCGGCTAGTAGGTACGCCAACAAAGGATACTTATTATTGTGGCGCAACATTTATAGCGTACCTACCGTAAGAGTTATACGAGTTTTTAATATTTTGGATGGAATTTGTTTCTCCCACATACTTAACTCTTATAATATTACCGGAAAAAGTCAAACCTAACCTATGCCCCTTGCATAGCTAAATTGTGTAAAAATGTTTTCCATAACGTCAATATCCAGGAAGGAAAATGAGGACTAAGTTGGTATGGAAAAGCGGTCGTACATTATCCCCTTAAAATGCTCGAATATTCCTGAAGCCATTTACCTAATAATATAAGTTTTAGATCGATATATATATATATATATATATACATTTTGGAATACATTTTATTGTCACATCTCAGTAAAAGATACACGGCGCGATTAGAGAAATGAATTAGAGATTATAGATAATGGTACGGAACCCCTTCGTGCGCGAGTCGCACTTGGCCGGTTTTTTTAGATCGTGAGCTGTGGGACCAGTAAAAAACCTAAATAATATAATGAAAACAGCGCGAAGGGCAATGTTTTATTTACTGAAAATATATGCTTTCCGTTCAATCATGTAATAGTACATTATTGCCAAGGAATAAAATATAAAATAGCAAAGATATGTGACATTTCACGGCAAAAGGTACCTTATGGCGCTTACGCCATCCAATATTAATTGGAGCGGCGTTAATAATAGCGTAAGCTCCAACCGCCATAAGGTACCTTTACCCGTGGGACGTCACAAATTTACTATTTCATATCTAGTGAATCTCTAATTCATTTCCCGATTCGCGCCGACAGTTTAAAGAAAAACAATTCATTAAAGATAAGAAGCCACAAAAATAAATATACCATCTATATATTAAATCTGTGATGTCTGTGATGTCTGTGTGAGGCAGACAACAGGCGGTGTTTTGGGCAATACGCCTGTGTTTCACCTGTGTCTGACGTATCAGAATGATATCCAAGCATTCAGCCCGGCTACAGATTTACGAACGGCCCTTCAGACCCCCATAACTTGCTCTCAGGTTATCCACCCGCTCCGAATACGGATTCATATTTCGGATGAATCATTTGAGCGCTTGTTTATTTTTGTAGCCTTTTATAAGATATTTTTTTAGTAGACTCACCTAGGTGTTTTAAAAGGTAGGTATTTTGTGAAATGTAGTAGATTTGAGTTTTTTTTCTGCTTTTTATGGTTCCGTACCCAAAGGGTAAAAACGGGACCCTATTACTAAGACTCCGCTGTCCGTCTGTCCGTCTGGCCGTCTGTCTGTCACCAGGCTGTATCTCATGAACCGTGATAGCTAGGCAGTTGAAATTTCCACAGATTATGTATTTCTGTTGCCGCTATAACAACAAGTACTAAAAAGTACCGAACCCTCGGTGCGCGAGTACGACTCGCACTTGGCCGGTTTTTTAACATATATATCTTATTTACTAGCGACCCGCCCGGCTTCGCACGGGTAGTTCAAGTAATTTCCACAAAACCTTTACAAATAATACATATAAACCTTCCTCTTGAATCACTCTATCTATTAAAAAAACCGCATCAAAATCCGAATTCTTTGCGTAGTTTTAAAGATCTAAGCATACATAGGGACAGACATACAGACAGTGGAAAGCGACTTTGTTTTATACTACGTAATGATGTACGTACGTATCAGAATAGTTTGTCAGAATACATACTGGGCAAAATTAGATGTGTTCATTGAGTTTTACTTTAAAAATTAAGCATATAAAATAAACGCCCGGTAACAACAGTAGGTAATAATTTTGCATTACTTTTTTTTTAAACAAAAAAATATTTATAAATAAAAGAGGAGATCCATTCTGTCGATATCATAGTGATGATAATATTTGTAAATGTTTAAAGCTGCTGATAAATTTCTGTAAGCACGAGAAATATCGACGACATTTTCGGAATAAACTTTTAAGTTTCACGCGTTCAAAGCGTTCCACATTTTTAAAACATGTAATTTTTGTGATACTGCATGCTTAGTGCTTAGAAATAGAATAATATTATTGCTTTCATTTATCGTATTATGATACTGCATGTTTGTTGAAGCAAATATTAAATTTTGTAAAATGTTAAAGGTCCCTTTTTATACTTTTTCGTAAATAACTCTTAAACGGTAGCCCGTAGCAGTAATCCAGTAATTAAACCTTTTTTTGCGTTCTTCTAATTTTGTCCATATATAATCCTTTTTACTACAATTGTATTTACTTTGTTTTAAATGGTTTATTATACGATAATACTTATAAACCTATAGAAATGGGTTATTTATTTTTGGGGCACGACGTTAGAGGCCGATGACCGCGTAGTTTCGTAGCACGCTCGTAGCTCCCCCGGTGCTACGAACACTGCAGGTATGTACATGTACAATGTACAGAAATGTACATGTTTTGATCTTTAGTATATTCTGTTGATATTTATACATATATTATTGTTATTGTACTTAGACATAATTTTGCGGTCATTCAAGTTGTCAGTTTTTTTATATAAATTTAAAACAAAATTTTATCCTGTTTTTTCCTGTTTTAATTTAAATTTATGTTGACCAGTTTTTACTTCCTTAGTCATTCCGCGGGACAAAACCCGAAAGTTTAACTTTGTACTTAGTCGGTCCATAAGTTCCGTCTCAAAGGTTACTGAAAAAAAAAGTCCCTCAGATCCCTTATTATTCGTACATGTGGTTTAAAAGTTTATTGAATGGTAAATTATTTACAATAAAATTTAACGTTATTTGCTGTCGTTGTTTTGCATAAGGGTACCGTTCGGATTCCGAGTACACCAGCATTACTGTAGTGGTATTGCAGCGCGACATTACTACTGACTGCATTGCTGCCGATTTTCAAAAATCCGGGCAGCAACATCGATTTTGCCATTTCCGGTAGTAATGTTGGGCTGCAATACTGCTACAATAATGCTGCCAACTGCATTACCGCCGCAAATGTCAAATTTAATGGAAATTTCTAGCTAAAATGACCTGTTAGACGTTTTTGATTGATTGATTGATCATTTATTTGTCAATATGGGTTACAGAGGTTATGAGAGGGTATGGGTTTTTGCAGCAATTTATTAAACAAACAATTGATTTTTACTCCCTTCTGTGAAGTATAATTTCTTACAATCCAGCCGCGTGCTCGCGTCTTACGACAACCTCAAAGTAAACAAGTAAGTATGTAATCGAATTTAAACTATAGTGAGACATATTAACTTAACTAACTTAGCGGTTTCACTCACGTATTTTTAGTCATAATAATCATAATCATCATTTATTAATAATATAAAATTACAAGTCAATAGGTACTACAATATGTAGGTATTATACAATATTATTCTTATTCTATGACATGGGTTTACTTATAAAATCACTCGCGCGACATGTTGAAAATGGAGACCTAGGCTCTCCGGAACATGTCGCGCGAGTGACTAAAAATACGCGAGTGAAACCGCTAAGTTAGTTAAGTAAGTATGTAGTAAATAAAGTGGCAATCTAAATTTTAAACTTATTATATTACATTGTGATTTGTATAAAACAAGTTTTCAAATCGTGGCTACATTTTGTTTTAAAAGATTTGTATTACAATTTATCAGTAAAAACCTTTGTGACAGTGTAAACTTGTTCGTTAAAATTTGTCGTCAAGACTAACTTTGAAGTTTCGACGTTTTTAAACTTTTGGTGAAAAAAACGCAAACATGTTGTAATGTAAATGTATCTTATTCATATTATGGAATGACGTATATATTTACGTACAACGTAACGTAACGGCCTCCTAGCCTTGATGATTTACCCTGCACGAAGCAGGAGGTCCCAGGTACGAATCCTGGTAAGGACATTTTTATTTGTGTTTATAACATATATTTGTTCCTGAGATATGATCAACATAAATATGAATTTGTCAAACAAAGTTACAAATGTCATTTCTAAACTAAACCATAAAGTACAATTACAAGATATTACAATTAAAACATTACATTAAATTAAATCATTAAACCACATTAATCATTATAATATGACTACATTACTTAACATAAAAAAGTATATTAAAAAATAAAAAAGAACACACACACAAACACAAAACAAAAACAAAGCAGTCAGCAGCAGTCAGTCAAAAATCCCACCTCGCGTCATCCCCGACGCAAAGGTGCCGAAAACGCTAGCCGCATTACCGCGCTGAATCGCGATGGATTACCTCTGCACCAAGAATGACCCGGAGCGGGGATCCAGGCCTTTATTTCACAAACAGTTCCCAACCTCCTTAAAAAACTCTCTAGCCTAGTTAAGGTTGTTTACTATGTATTAAATATGTCGTTGTTTAGTACCCACAGCACAAGCCTTAGTGAACGTACAGTGGACTAGGTCTATTTGTGTAAGATGGCTCCATAATAGTCAATAATACTTCTTGTAGTTTGTAACCTCTTTTGCGCAGACAAAATATGTTAAAGTTTTTCTATTTCTATTTTTTGATATATTTTAAATTTGCCTAGTTACCTACTTCGAATAAAACACTCATGTCATAAACATCTCTGTTAACTCTATTTTTACAACAGTATTAAAAGGCAACAACATCCTACAGTCAGCTTTGTGTGCATATATATATATATTCATATGTTTACGTTATTAATGTAGAAAAATGTAAGTTTGGCAACGTCGCGCGTCGCGCCAGATAAGTGCTGCGCTATTGACTAACGGCAACGTCAACTCGATGTTTACATTCCGCTAACATAATCGCGAATAGCTTCTTATAGTATTTTACTCATCTTAGATTCAAAACTTCATCCTTGTTGAGGGCATTCTAATGCATTTTTGATTTTTTTACTTTCTAGCTCAACATTATTCAATTGAAATTAAACATAGGTTTAAAGACGTCACCAAATAACTAGGATTCAATTCAATCTTCGACCGATAATTCTAAGCGTATAAATAACAGTGGAGTACCGCAGGGCAACATAATAGGGCCACTCCTATTGTTGCTCTGTATAAATGATCTTCCTACCTGTATTAAACATCGCTGCCTTTTGTTTGCAGTTTGCAGATGATACAACGATAGTTATTAGAGGTAAAAACGACAATGAGCTAAAAGAGAGTATAAATGCTACTTTGACTGATGTAGGAGATTGGTTGCATCAGAATGGTCTCTGCATGAATGCTTCTAAAACTAAATAGTTCGATTTGCTTACAAGGAATAGTATAGTAAATAATAATACCATTAAACATAAAAATGGGTAATGAGCAAATTGAAGAAGTATCACATACAGTTTTTCTAGGCATTGATATAGACGAATATTTAAGTTGGAAACAACAAATAGACGTAGTTTCCACTAAAATCGATAAATTTATTCATGCCATAAAAAGCTGAAACGTATCACTTCCAACAAAACCGCGCTACTTGTTTATCATAGCTATGTTGCTTCTGCACTGCGCTATGGAATAGTATTATCAAACCCCGAAATCGTGAATGTATTCTTTGCAAATAAATACTTACTTACTTACTTATAGGATCCTTATAAAATTACAAACGTGTAGTGTCACATACATACATACATACATACATATAATCACGCCTATTTCCCGGAGGGGTAGGCAGAGACCACGGATTTCCACTTGCTACGATCCTGACATACCTCTTTCGCTTCCTTCAATTGAAATTGAACATTCCTCATACACGCTCGCCGGTTTAGGGTGCTCTTGACCTCTTGCTCTTGCTCTTGTAGTGTCACACGTGTGTTTAATGCGTCTTACCGCTACATTTCAAAGGCCAAAGAAACTAAAGCGGAGAATCTGTTCCGTAAATAATTGATTGTTCTTTAATAGATAAGCGACACGTGAGCCTTGATACGATATCGTTTCGTTATCGCCGCCGATAAGCCTCCGAGCAAGACAACGCTTGTCTGTCAAGCTTTTCTTTTGACGACCGATCTGTCCTAGTGGGTTATAGTGAGACTAACTACTATAATATAGTGACCCTGCCTGTGAAGCCGATGGTCCTGGGTTCGAATCCCGGTAAGGGCATTTATTTGTGTGATGAGCGCAGATATTTGTTTCCGAGTCATGGGTGTTTTCTATGTATTTAAGTATTTATATATTATATATATCGTTGTCTGAGTTCCCATAACACAAGCCTCCTTGGGCTTGCCTTGGGACTTAGACAATCTGTGTAAGAATGTCCTATAATATTTATTTATTTATTTCTGCGCATTTTATCTAGATAAACAGCGTTTTCATCACACTCGCTCAGTAAATATGGAATTGAGGGACCTAGGGAGTTATGAAGTTTCTAGTATTATAATTAACAGTTTTTTGTATTTATACTTCATTTTTGTATCGCATGTGTGATGAAAAACATTGTGCGTTACTCGGGGCGTAATAATATTGCAAACTCGAGTCTATAAATCGCTCCGGCAGGCCGTCGCGATTTAACTATACTCTTAACTATAACTTACGCCCCATGTTGCATAATGTACTATTTTATATCAGAGATTCACACAAATAGAAAATAATAATCAAATAATAATTCAGCCTATATACGTCCCACTGCTGGTCACAGGCCTCCTCTGCTGGGCACAGACAAAAACATTAAAAATATATTTTGTGCCCAAAAGTTAAGGATACTGCAGCCTAATTGTTGAGTTGTTCAACTTTTGGGAACGGGAAGGATAAATGATAACACTATCTGTGTATGAACTATTGATTATTTCCAAGAGGAATTAATAAATTGTACCTGCAAATAACGTCTGGTATAGTAGGTCTAATTTACTAAAGATTTCGACAAATTGGGAACCTCCTCCTTTTTTGGAAGTTGGTTAAAACATCTAACTACCAAACTCAAAATTTAGTCATTTTATTTTATAGTATCTGTGATTTACAAAGAGAGATAAGCCCGACTGCACTGCAGAACTCACAAGCGGACCTTTGAACCTTTAAGTTTAAGGAGAGACTTTGCCTCCTTGTGTGTGTCACGCTTCGTGATTGTTGAGCCATTTAGTTAGTGGTTCTAGCGTTAGTATTGAACAACCAGTTTAGCTAGGACCCTAGAGATTACTCGGTTTTTAACCGATTTTCGGTTTCGAGTTTAACCGAGGCAAAACCGATACTCAGTTATCGGTTATTTTGCATTCCCTATTTCAGACTGTGCGGGACCAGAAGGTAGCGACATTTATCGCCCTGTGTGTTATATACCTAGTTATTATTTTTTCCGAATCGGACGTATTATTATAAGTATTATTTTTATATGCCTGGAAATATTAATCGTAAAAGATGTTTCATAATTAATATTGTTCACTAGATATTCAGTGATTTTTAGACACTGAAATTAATTATCTGTAAGGTATAGTGATTAAAGTTCATTTAGCCTTATTTTATTTGACTACATATTCATATTAAATCTCTTCCGGTCCGGTAGTATTAAAAAACAAAAAAAGTCGCAAATATATTCGCTCAAATAGATGTACCTACATATACGCACCATAAAAATATGAATTTCAATAATAACATGTCTGGTTATAAAAGTTCGTCCCCTAACCTAACCTACGACGAATTATTCTTAAGTGCCAGGCAGGATAAACACTAAACAGGCGTTTTGGTAGCTACCAACTTTATTTTTAATACAATTATAATAACCTAGAGTACCAAAAATTTGGAATACCAAAGACTTTGCAAATGTCAGTACCATTCCATTTCCACAGATTCCTATGTGATATTGATATCACCACGTCATCGGTATCGATACCCGCTGAGTCATCTGCATCTTTCACAATGGTTGCCCAATCCCGTTGACTCACTGTACTTACATTCCTGTGATTCATTTTGATTTGTTTTAAATTATTTAATGATAAACTCGTTACCTCATTCTGAGTCCTTTCCTCAAATTCTGCAAGAGAAATTGATTCGATTCGATTAAGTGGTGTTCGCTCGTAATTTGGCCTGTGTTTTGATATGTGATAGTTTTGTGTGTAAGTAGGTTTTTCTTTGAATTCAGAGACCGGCTTAGAAACTCTAGGAATCGAGTCTGCTATTTATACAATATAATCGTTGAATGCAATACAATTTTATTGAATTTATTACACCATTACCATTACACCATTTATGTTCATGTTTTATAGTTGTATATAGATGTATAAAATCGTTAATTTTGCTGTGTAAAGATGCCAGTCTTCTAAAAGTAATTAAATGAACCAATGCTTATGAATAAGTATTTATTACTTCAGTATATGTATGCGAGTAGGTACAGTCAGCTTCAAAAGTAACTGATCAGTCAGACTACGCGTCTTAAGTATTTCTCCGTTATCTAATAACTTAACAAAATAAGATATGTTTATATATGTGACAGATACTTTTAAATGCCAATTGTTGAGATATATGTGCAGTTTTCAACCAAAAAGGTACTTGTTGTCGGTTGTTAATAAGGCGCTATTTTCATGAAGCTTCAATTTGAAGTCAACGCTATCGACAACCGACAATGTGGTAACTTTTACTTGAAAACGTCACATATTTCTGTTTAGAAGTGTATACCAGGGTAGCAGACATTTTGGCGCGTTTTTTCTTCCGCCACTATTGGTGCTGACTGTAAAAAGCGATAATAATGGTATGAAATTGGTTTAAATTTCCTTTCTTCTCTTGTCTTCTCCATAAAGGGGCTCACTGATTATCAGTCCGCCGGACGATATGAGCCTGCCAGTTAGAACAAAAATTTGACAGTTCCGAACAACTGACAGGCCGATATCGTCCGGCGGACTGGTAATCAGTGGGCCCCTTTAACGTTCCAAAATGATGATGTATGAAAAATCAAATAAGACCGCATTCTTAACCAAAATAGGGTATTCCACAAATTTTTATTAAGGTATAAGTCGATCAGGTTTGTTTTGAGGATCAAATGTCTGTATGGGACCCATTGTTTTAAACCAATACAAAAGTCACAAATGATGGTCTAAGTCTGGCACCCGCACTTTACTGACGAAAGGCTTCTAACAAATTGGCATTACATCGTTACGTCAGCATGTAACGTCCCTATTGCTTAGAAGCCGTGGAAAACAAGGAAATTGTGATTTTATCGGTGAAATATTGCGTTTATGTATATTGTTGCTATACAATATATATTTTTTATAAAATAAGGAATCGAATAGTACCATTATGTTTTTTTCTACTAGGAAGTTATTTTTTTTATTCTTTGAAGTCTTGTATTTATTTATTATTCCCATATATTTTTTAAGTTTCCAATTTATTGTGATAAATTGCTCATTTTCTATATATTTAACTAGATTTAGTTATAAAATTCAACATGTGGAAACAACCCTATTGCTAGCATTCCCTTCCATGCGCTCTATTTTATTTAAAAAGGATCAATTCTCATAAATACTTAATGAAGGAACTCGAAGATACCTACTGTCCTACATTCAGAATCAGAAGCAATATATAAAAAAACCGGCCAAGTGCGAAACGGACTCGCGTTCCTAGGGTTCCGTACATTACACAATTTTTAACAACGTACTTTTTTATGTGAACGTGAGTGTAAAGTCTTCAAAAAACCCGTAGGGGTCGGATCAAAAACTAAGTAATTAAGTCCGACTCACGCTTGACTGCATATTTCCAATAGGTTTTCCTGTTATCTATAGGTAAAGAACTATTTTGTGTATTTTTTTCAAAATTTTAGACCCAGTAGTTTCGGAGATAAAGGGAGGGGGAATGGTCAGTTTTTGGCTATTTTCTTGAATAACTTCTAAACTGTTTATCCTAAAATTATAAAAAAATATTCAAATATGTTTAAAACAGCTCTACGCGCGCGACTCCATTATTAAATTGTAAAACGGGACTTAATCGTGTATTTAAATTAAAGATTTACGCTGAAAATAGCTCTACGCCCACGATTTACAGACTGCGCGCGCGGCGACAAAAGCGAGTGTCACATGAAATATTTTTTAAGCTAATTTAAAAGTTTAAAAAATTATGGCGTGTTTTAAACACTTCAAACCTCAATGATTGGGAAGGGGCTACTAAGAACTATTGAGAATGTCTTCTGGCATTTATGAAAAACTTCGTTATCAACACGATAAACGTAGGTATTTCTCAATAACAAGAGGGTCTACCGCGAACCATGTTCGACGTGTTGCCTCTCTGTCACACTTGTAAATCCGTACGTAAGTGTGACAGGGAAGCAACTCGTCGAACGTGGTTTGTGGTAGGCCCTCTGTATCCATTTCCGAGCTATACGCTATAGCCGACGTATTGAAGTCGAGCGAGCCGTCGACGTATTTCCCGTAACCAATTAGCAAATGGCCGCCTTCCACTACGCAACGCAACGCACGCAACGCCTACCATACTTATTTCTTAGCCATGATTTTATTAAATAGTAATAGTAATAAGCCTTTATTTCATGCAATTTTCAGAATTTCATTGGATTATAATTTTATATATTTATTTGCATGTCGCGTGTGCGGAAAAGGCCTCCCCCAGTTTTTCCCATTCTTTCCTATTCTGTGCTGTTCTCCACCAGTATCTGTCCAAGATTCCTAGCTCATCTCTCCTCCGGTCTTTTTTGTTTTATCAAATAGACATTATTTTTTTTTCATTTAGCACCAACTGTTTTAAGGCAGCATCCGCTCAGTATTTTAAAAAGTAGATATGAGCGAGCGTTACTTTAAAGTGTTCCTTGTTTAAAAAACCGGCCAAGTGCGAGTCGGACTCGCGCACGAAGGGTACCGTACCATTACGGTAAAAAAAAGCAAAAAAATCACGTTTGTTGTATGGGAGCCCCATTTAAATATTTATATTATTCTGTTTTTAGTATTTGTTGTTATAGCGGCAACAGAAATACATCATCTGTGAAAATTTCAACTGTCTAGCTATCACGGTTCATGAGATACAGCATGGTGACAGACGGACAGCGGAGTCTTAGTAATAGGGTCCTGTTTTTACCCTTTGGGTACGGAACCCTAAAAACACATTTAACAGATTTCAAGATTGAAGTGATCATAAGTGAACAAAGTATTGTACGGAGCACTAAAGATGAGCTCAAGAGGAGATCGGATTGTCAAATCAAATTAGTTACTTTTAGCGAAATGTTAAAACTATTCGTCAGTAGGTTTGTTATTTGTATGACCAGCATGACGTTGTAGGTATATGAAAGTTTGTTTGTTATTATTTTAAATATTTTTTTATTTAAATAATTTCTTATTTAAAATAATAACAATCAATTATTATTATGTTAAATAATTTCTTTTTGTCAATGATATTCCGGTCCCCTATTGGTTAAACATAGAATTTAAAATAAGATGATACTAATAAAAATGAAATAAAGGTAGTATAGTTTTATTTATCGCAGCCATTCAATTAAATCGTAAAAGGAAGAAGTAATTTCAGTTTTTGTAGATGTTATAAAATGAGGCTGATAAGTAGGTAATTAGTACCTACTAATGTAATAATGACGTGTACCTTACCTAGAATTGTAATAAAAATAACTTCCTTTTGTGAAGGATCTGGCGGCCGCGGTATCCTGCTCGGGGCTCTGGCGCCTCTGGCGGTCATGCATATTAGAATACATATACATAAATGTTTGCTAAGTGGGCAGTGTCGAGTAATGTTGCCTACAAATAAACATAGTCAACATACAGGACCTTATCCAGAGTTTGGGATTGGGACCCAATTGGGTAGTGGTAGTGGTACTATTCTCTTCTCGGGAAGGACCCTCGCTGAAGAATCCCGCTGGCTAATAGTAATTGTACCAATAAATTGTCTTATTATCATACTTTTTTATTTAGGTTTTACTTATAACCTAGCATTTATAACCCTCTATTTAAAGTGAAATCCTAATTCAAAGCCTCGTTGTCGTCAATTAAACTTTTAAATCATTGATCACCATGTGGCTTTTATTTTGAAATAAAGAATTGTAATCGTGTTTCACATTCTTCAAATATAAAGTCACAACAATCATAACTACTCACTGTGATTCATATTTGGCGTAATATAAATAATCAACCTAGGACGTAGGAGCTTAAGAGTTTGACACCCGAGCCTGTAGATGGCGAGGCGCGCGCGAAGGCCGCTCGTTTCCCGGAAGCAGCCGAGCGGCGGCCATCTTGAGGACCGGCGCGCGCGCACGGGCGTTATTGTGAATATTGTGATCGCTTACCGAACACGAGTCTGAGAAACTGGCTCGAAATCGACAAAAAATATACGCGTTTTAGTATAATGTTTATCACAAGTTGATTTTTTATGATGTCAATATATTTTAATCAAAATTAAGAATTTATAAATTTACGCAGGCTTGGTCAGGAAGGTACAAACATAAATCCACCAACAGGCGTCGTCATTGCGCACAAACAATAAAGCTATCCGCAACAGGCTTCGTCATTTTCAATACACAGCCGAGTCGCATCCGTTTCAACGTTGTATAGCCAATGAAATCCCCTGCACCAAATAAGACCCGGAGCGTGGATCACAGCCTTTTACACAGGATTTTACAAAAGCTTTAGCCTCTGTTCCCCAGGGTCCCGCAGTCTCCACTGCAATTGGCACAAAATCGTACATTGGTTCCAGGGCGTGCGTTCTTAAGTAAATCTAAATGCCGCTCCTTAGTCAAATGGAAAATCTGCAAACTATTTTTTTTATTTACACAAAGGGTACATGCTTACAATCAAAACTATAACTAGTTTGTTGGCGATTGAAGCGCTCAATTACAAAATGGAATCATGCACCTGAACAAAACAATTAGCAGCTTAAACAGTAATCCTTATATATTTTATTTTTATTTTATTTATTAAATACAGCAACTATCCTTACAGGTAACCCTAATACAATAGTGCCTTAACCTTAAATTAAAAATAATCCTTATTACTACTTAATTAAAAAATTTAAATTAAAAATTCAATTTATTACAATTACTTACAAACACAATAGTCAATTAGATTTCAATATGTCATTACTCATTACACAATAATTCAAATTAAATTTAAATCCATTACATAACACAATACATATAAACATGTTTTTGACAATTCCCACATAGGGCAATAAAAAAGATCTGTTTTGTCGGCAACGAGATTCAGAACGTGTATAGTACGGCTGAGAGGTGCCTTACGGAGCAGATTCGTCCTGCCAGTTGGCTCGGCCAGCAGCTGTGGTTGCCGCCGCCGCTCGGTGTACCTGTCAGGCACGCGGGTTGCAGATACTACCGCGGAGAACTCGAAGCAAGTAGCACGCAAGCGCCAGATTCCTGCGAGTTTCTAATTTGTCGTAACCGACCATGCCAATCACAAAAAGTGTGGGATAAGTACATCAGCGGATAGAAAGGATACACTCCTTACCGTTTCCAGTATAAGTATCTAGTAAACTTATTTTGTATCCTTTCTATCATGATGCTGTATTTGGCCTCATGCGGAGCCCATATTGCCGCGTTATGTTCTAATTGGCTTCTTACCAGAGCATTGTACAGCGCCGAGACGGCTTTCATGTTTGAGAAGCTTACTGCTCGGCGGAGTACAAAGCCCAGAATTTTTACCCCTTTTTACATGCACTGACAACATGGTCCCTGAAACACAAGCTGCTTTGCATGTGCACTTCCAAGTCTCTCACGGAGTCCACTCTCTTCAACTGAGCTCCGGCTACCTCATAGCTGTGGTTAATGGGTGTTTTGGACCGAGTGAATGTCATGGAAACGCATTTATCCACATTAAAATGCAGTTTGTTTCTCTGCCTCCACTCCACCACTCTGTCTATGTCTCTATGGAGACGCTCACAGTCTTCCTTATTTTTAATTGCCAAGAGCAACTTGCAACTTATAATATAAAAACTAACATGCATAAATACCTAATAAGTAAATAGATTTTCCCAATGTTTAATCTTCTAAACGGTATATTTTGTTTAGAGCAAAAGAAAATGAAATACAAAAACAAGACTTAATTTTTTTTTACAACCCTAAACTCGCGTTTTGTACAGGTTCGAAACGGGTCGGAAAAAAGGTAAAATTTAATCGCGTTAGACCCGTTAATGACATTGTATTTTTTTGCCTACAAAGACTAATTAAAATCTTACATTAATAATGCCACCAGACATAAAGTTTAACATTACGGACCTTAAAGACACAAGTTACATTGGTCTTGCGCTCGCGCAGCCTGTTTTACCCAGCCAATGGGAATGCGCGGCCAACAGCGGGGCATGCTGTAATCAATTACGTTGATAAATCTCTTGAAACGGCCGCGCCCAAGGTTTAGAGTTGCATGTTTGAATGTTCACTTTGAGAGGATACGAACACATTTATTTGAAGTTATTGCATGTGTTTTTGCATATAGTTAGGGTCTCCCCAGATATATCGACGCGGAATCGGCAAGAGCCGATAGGAAAAACCTTATTGCGCAAATATAAAGCTTTTTCCTATTAGCTTTTGCCGATTCCGCGTCGATATATCTGGGGAGGCCCTTACACGATATGTAGTTCGTTATTTTCTCGTAACTACTATCTACTTTTAAGTACCAATTCTCAATTGAAAACTGTACATTAAGAAATACCTCCTCTAATTATGTAATGTTAAGTAAGACATAGTTGGAAATGGTTTCATTTCTAACTGGTAAGTTGGTAACTGATAAACCTGCTTAGAAATATTGATTAATTTTATGTACTTAAAGTCAATGTGGAGAGGACCGGCATAATTTATTGCTGGGAAGACCGTCATAGGGGGCAAACTCCGTATTTGTATATGAACGTCGCTCAGACATAGTCAGAAACAGCAGCAGCGTGCCATTTTCAATTAAAAGGGTACTTATTATTTCCATGTAGCTTCAATTAAAAATCAACCTTATCGAAAACCGACAATGTGGTACCTTTTGGTTGAAAATGTCACATATTATTCAAATAAAATAGTAGTAGTAGTAAAACACATCATTGTACAAAAAACAAAACAAAATATTTAACAATCTCATAAAACTTTTTTTAATGTTATCTGATGACATGACATCACATAAGTTCGTCAACAAAAATGTTGAATAATTTAACACTTTCGTTATAAATACTGTAATAATAACTCACCCAATATTATTTAAGTTTATTTTCGTCTTTTCAAACAAACAACATAAGGCCGTTTCATCGGTTTGCAGCTATCACTGTCACATTTCGCAAGAAAGAAAGGGAAAGACCATGCGCGCCAAGTGTCAATTTTGATCGAATTTTGTCGATTTTTATTTATTTTAAAAACGTTGCCTTACAATATCGAAATTCGAAAGCGGTAAAATTACTATTCAAGTTAAGATTATTTTTTCTTCTTTTTTTTGTTTATAGTGTGAGTGTCACATAATAAATAACCGAGTAAAGTTGGATTAAAAGTCCGAGTTAGAGGTTACTTTGGGAATTAATTGTATCGAGCGAAGTGTCATAATTCACGAATTATGACACTTCGCTCGATACAATTATTCACATAGACACGTATCGGAAGCTTATAAATTAAAGATAATATAGTCAAGAACTACATATATTTTTAACGTCTCTTAGAAAAATAAAATAATATAAGGAGATTTTTCGCCTTCTAGCTCAGGGAACCGCCTTAATCTGTTATTGTCATAAATATAAGTAGAACTCATATTATTATTTAGGTACTATTATCATGTAAGAAGTGCAAGTAAGTACCGCACCGAAAATACATTGTCTACATTCTACCTGCCCCGTCCCCTCGGGACACCGGGCTTTTTTACTTGCGGGGTTGTTTCCGTCGCGTAAGCTGGCGCAAATGATACACATAAAATAGAGATGAGTATGATCTTTAAAATAAGTAGATACTTATCGGTTTCTTTCCATGTTGAGAACTATGGATGGTATAGAAAGGATGCCAATCTCTTATGGCAGAATTGTTGCAAAAGTGACCGCTTTCAGCTTTAAATAATAGTTCCTAATCTCTCCGGTGGCGCTTGTTAGGCTCTGGGACATGAGTATAACATGAACCAACAAATAACCCGACCAAATTACGTAGGTTGTTTTTGGTAGTAATTCGGTGTATGGTGGCGCCGCCTAATTACTGTTTTTTGATGGACACTTTTCATACATAGAGATTTGGCTCCTTTATATAGTCTCCATGTTGAGAACGATACGATGAGAACGATAGCTATCATACAGTAAAACGGGTTGGCTTCCAAATGCAGGGGCGACTTTGAAATTTCAGTTTTTAAGCCAAAATATATTTTTATGCGATATTTTTTACAGTAGGTAAACAATAATATATAATAATCTAACTAGTTACACGAACTATTTCAGTATATAATGAATAATGGTAATTTTACGGCCGTTTTACAACTATTAAAGTAACCTCCAATTTTCCTAAAGCCACCCCGTTTTACCGGACTCGTTCAATATGGATCAAACGAAGGTCAGTGACAGATTTACCTTCTTAGACCATCAGCCTGCGTAGCCAACATGCCAATCGTTAACGCTCCGTAGCGATCGTAACGCAACTGTCACTGTCGCACTCATATGGAAGAGCGATAGAGGGAGATGACTACGATACGCCACGGAGCGTTAACTATTAATTTTCTCTGAACATGCATGGAAAATTGGAGATGTCAAATCGGTAGCCGTTGGTCCTCAATCATTGACCTTCGTTTCTTTCATGCTAGAAGCGACAACCGGTAACCTGTGTAACTCTTATCCTTTTCGACGCCGTGTCAAACACAAAAGCAGTCATCCGGACGCCACGTGACCGAAGTGTCAAAACTGAAATTGAACTTTATGCATTTGCATGTAGGTCTATGTTGCTCTGTGGTCTATGACCGATTAATCGGCCTTTGGCGTTGAACCTACGGTGCGTATATATCGGTCATTGGCATCCAAAAGGTTAAATAAGAAACCTACGACTAAACTAAAACAGCACCACCCTGCTGAACCATCGCCGCTGTATAGATTCTTTACAGGAATTTACATCTGCCGATACATTTTAGACATAATAGTTAGATTAATTCGTGTGGACAAACAAACATACAAACGGACAATCTCCCACCCTAAAAGATAATATACCGTCGCCGTTCCGGCGGGTGTAAAAATAACACATGCAGCCTATACGTTTTCAATATCATTTTCGCAGACCAAACGCTCTTTCGAAAATATTTTTTTAAGCAGCAATCCCGAATTATTTCGTACGGAAACGTGTGATCTTGATATAAATTATAAACTAAGAGTTAAAGCCGCCTTAGGGCGGTTTCATGCTACGTTTTATACGCGCGTATAAGCTCATTTTTTCGTACAAGCAAAATGTAGCGAGCGTGTAAGCGGGAAATGCCGAAACGACCGTATACGCGCAGAAAAAAAACGCTATAAAAAGGGGGTGGAAGGTCTGAAGGAAGGTAGTAGTAGGCCCATATGGGATTTTTTTTGTATTAACTGCGCATATGAATATGAACTTTAGATTGCAAACACAAACGAGGCAAAAACTCATTCAAAATATATCGTGGTTAAGAAATTCTATAGAAAAAAACAGCGGTTGCGTCAGCAGAGCTGTCAGATGTCTTTTTTTTTTGATAATGGGAAACAAACAGCGAAAGATGACACATATAGATAATTACACTTAAATACATACATAAGCCAACACAGTTTCCACTACTGAAATTGGTTGCTCAGACAAGACTTGTTTGTACAATTCAATTAAACTATCTCTAGATCTAGTGCTAAAGAACTAAACAATGCGAATTTGAAACCACAAACGTTACATGCATTAATTTAACTTAATTTTACAATAGTAAACTATCAAAATCAATTATATTATTTGCCCTAATAGTAGCAGAGTTATATTATATTATTTGTTCATTTGCTCTTAATTGCAGAAACAAATGTTTGTACTGACGGAATGAAAAACAAGTCAACATGAGAATATTTGTCATTGTAATTTTTACACGCTCTTACGATAAATCTGTTCTTTGCGTAAGTGGTTCGATGGAAAGGGACAGCGTATAATTTAGAGGAGCGCGTGCGGGGGTCCGCGCAGCGCAGAGAGGCGCTGGCGAGTAGCGCGGGGGAGTCGACCAGCCCATTTAGGATTTTATATAGTAAGGTTTGATCCCTAATTTCGCGTCTGATTTGAAGGGGTATAATATTATTTGAATCCAATTCTTTGAATTTATACTTCATCCGCTTGATCATTTTTTTTTAATTCCTTCTATTGCATTTATATGGATAGAGAAATGAGGACTCCATACTGTGGAGGCATACTCTAGGTGAGATCTTACGTAAGCATTATATAAAAGAATAATTGTCTTAGGATCTTTAAAATCTTTACTCTGCCTAAACATAAACCCGAGCATACTGTAGGCCTTCCGAACAATTTTATCAACATGGACGGTCAGCCGCAACTCATGGTCAATATTTACGCCAAGATCTTTTATTTCCGTCACCTTTTTAAGGCGGTTGTAACTTTTGCCTGCTTACAAACGTAACTTACTTATATTAAGAGTCCCGGGCAAGCTCGGCCGAATTGCATCTTCAAAACCACCAGCAAAATCAAGTTTTGTATGAAACACTTAAATTCGCTGTATTTTTTAACTACAGTATCTAAAGCTAATACAGACATACACTAATTACAGACATAGATATACCTTATCCTATTGTAAGTACATACAAAGTTTCAGAGCAATCTAGCTAGTCGTTTTAAAATGAGAGCGGAACTACGTTTGTATGAAGAACCGAGCTTACAGAGGACCCTTATGTCATTTTAATGAATCTTTATCTTAGTTTGAATTCAATGTTACTGGAAGAGATCCCTGAAAGGGATAAGTTTGCCTTTGTACAAATTATGTGTTTTTTCCTGTTTTATATTATCTATTATTTCTTCCCAGAACGTGCAGAATGTGGAATGAGTTGCCTCCTGAGGTATTTCCTTTGTGCTACGACATGGGATTCTTCAAGAAGCGGGTATTTAGGGTTCTCAAGGGTCGGCAATGCTTAAGTGGCTCCTGTGATGTTGCTTACGTCCATGGGCGACGATGACTGCTTCCCATCAGGCGGCTCGTCTGCTCGTTTGCTGAATATCACATAAAAAAAAAAAAATCTTTTTGTACAATAAAGTGTTTTATTACTACTGCTATTTTAGTTTGCTGGAATTAAATTTATTGGAATTTGAGTAAAACAAGTGGTTTTTCCCATTAATAGAAATATATTTTATAAGCTCACATTGAAACTTAATCCGCCACCATAGATTCACACAACAGAGAGAGAGCGCAACAGTGCTGCCACCATACTTCATAACAGTAATGAGTAAACAAGTAAACGAGATTACATTGCATTCTACCAACACCCCCCCTCAATGTAATCCCTACATCACCTATATTCTAACAAGACATAAAAAAGGATATTAACTTATTGTTCATACAGACCACAGCTTTTTATGAACTTTGATAACAAGTTTTTATTTAATGCCTTAGTAAACATATCAGCTGTCTGATCTTCTGTTTTTATGTATTTTAACAATAATTTATCCCTTTTAATTAACTCTTTTATATAGTGAAACCTTATATCTATATGTTTTAACCGCTTAACACAGTCAGTATTTGCAGCCATTATAGCACTTTGGCTATCGCTAAGCATTACAACGGGACACACATTCTCAATATTAAAATCTCTTAACAAATTTATAAGCCAGCAAGCTTCACTTGCTGCCATACTGATTGCTACATACTCTGACTGTGTAGAAGACAGACTGACACTAGCCTGTTTCTTTGAGCACCAATTAATTAAACAGTTGGCAAACTTAAAACAATAACCAGTTGTTGACTTCCTATCTTTTAAATCACCTCCCCAATTAGCGTCACAATATCCTATTAACATATCATCGTTACATTTATATATCAAACAATAGTTTAGTGTGTATTTTATATACCTAAGTACTCTCTTTAGAGCCGTTAGCAACATACTGTTCGCATTATTCTGATATCTGCTTAAAATTGAAATTGCAATACAAATATCTGGCCTAGTACCGTTAGCTGCATAGGCCAAGCTGCCTATAATTTTTCTACATTTATTTTCTATGTCTTTATTAATCACAGACTCATTGTCATCAAAAATTGTGGCGTTAAAATTTGGATCCATAGGAGTTGACATTTCTTTACAATTTTGCATTTCAAATTTTTTCAAGACATTTTCAAGATATTCTTTCTGGTTTAATTCTGTGACACCATTTTCCAGATCTTGTTTTACTTGTATACCTAAAAATTTAGACACCAAACCTAGGTCTTTCATCTTAAATTCCCTATTTAGGAGTGACTTAAGGTCACATATTTCATTTTTGTCATTTCCGAAAATGAGTAAGTCATCTACATATAATAAAACATAAGTTTTGGCATTACCACAACATTTTGTGTATAAACAAGTGTCACTTTGTGACCTAGCAAAACCTTGCTTCACTATTACGGAATTGAATTTCTCATTCCAATACTTTGGTGATTTCTTTAAACCATACAAGGATTTCTTTAATTTAACAACATTTTTATTACCACTATATGCACCTTCTGGTAATTCTAAATATACAGTTTCCTCAATGTTCCCATATAAAAATGCCCCCGTTACATCCATCTGGTAAATAGGTAAGTTTAATTTTGTAGCTACAGATACAAACAACCTAAAGGTAGACAGGTTAGCTACTGGTGCATATATTTCACATAAGTCAATCATATCACTTTGTTCAAAGCCCCTGGCTACTAACCTAGCTTTATATTGATCACCATTTTTAATTTTAAAAACCCACTTGCTACTTACAGTTTTTTCGGTGACGGGCTTTTCACAAAACTCCCAAGTATTGTTGTCTTTCAGGGTCTGCATTTCCTTTTCTATAGCCTCCTGCCACTTACTGGCGTCCTTTCTGCGCATAGCTTCTTTGTATGTTTTTGGTTCACTTTCTTCTGAAGAGACATGATAGCAATTATAGAATGAGGTTTGTTTTCTTACACGAGTAGCTTTCTGGCGTCGTGATATGTGATCTTCGCCTTCATCACTGGATCCCTCATCGCTGGTGTATGGTACATATGTACTTCCATCGCTTTCCAAAGTCTCTACAGTTTCATTTGGACTAGTCACAACCTGCCCGGATGGGTGCTCACCCTCTCCGGACTCCAGTCGCTCCACATTCTCACTTGGTGGGACCACTCCCTCCACAGGTCTCGCCTGATCGTCATTAGCACTTGCAGGTAGATCTGTGTCATAGTCTAGGTAAACTATCTGTTCCTCCTCTTCCTGACCTTGTTCTAGAAACACAACATCTCTCTTGGTTTCAACACTGTTGTACTTTTCGAAGAACACCCTGTAGCCCTTAACATCTTCTCCATAGCCGACCATGATTCCCTTTTCTCCTTTTGAATCCCACTTTGTTCTCTTTTCCTTTGGGATATGAACATAGACAGGAGTACCAAACACTTTTAAATTATTTATGTCATAGTGTTTATTGGTCCATGTTTCATATGGGGTTTTTCCAACTTCATTGCTGTTACTGGTCCTATTTAACACATAAGCTGCCGTTTGAACAGCTTCTGCCCACAGCTTCTTTGGCAAACCTTCCGCACACAACATTGTTCTGGCTGCTTCAGATAAAGTTCTAATTTCGCGTTCCGCTTTCCCATTTTGTTCTGCTGTGTATGGTACTGTTGTTTGATGTATTATGCCACGGTTAGAAAATAAGTCTTGCACAGCCTTATTCACATATTCTAATCCGTTGTCCGATCTGAAGTAAAGCACTTTATTGTTGGTGGTATTCTCAGCTCTGTTTATGAAGTTCTCAATGCATTTCTTCACTTCATCCTTCCCTTTTACAAAGTATACAGATCTGAAGTTTGAGTAGTCATCTTTTAGGATAACGAAGTATCTGGATCCTCCCACAGACGGCACCTCCATTGGCCCGCATGTGTCTGCATGTATAAGTTCGCAAGTCCTTGTCGTCTTAGTTTCACTAGCACTGAAAGGCAAACGGTGTATTTTGCCCTCCAAACAGCTTTCGCACCTTACGTCCGTATCGTCTTTCACTATGATATTATTGTTTTTAAGCACGGTCTTGACATGTTGCATGTTTTGGTGAACAAGTTTATTATGCCAGTCCTTTAAACTTGACTGTGACTGAGCCACGTTCGCTGCTCCGTGTTTGTAATGCACTTCCAATAAATACATAGGTCCATTACGATACGCTACTGCACACACTTTATGTAATTTATTTTCTTTAACAATTTTGCAAGTCTTTTTGTCGGTGATCGTAACATAACCTCGATCTGTAAGACATTTGACAGATAGTAAGTTTGATTTTAATTCCGGCACAAACATCACGTTGTCTATGGTCGTGTCAATCCACTCATCGCCGTTATAGACTTGCACCGCCATCTGTCCGTAACCATGCACACTGCACAAATTACCGTTACCGACAGTAATTGTTTTGTTCGATAACGCTGGAGTGTATGTTGTAAACAAATCCCGATCAGGGCACATATGATCACTACAACCAGTGTCCACTAGCCACTGTGCTTTTTGTAACTGTACAGATGTACTCTCAAAAGTCACAAACGCGTTACTTTCTTTGTCTTTATTTTTTCTAAACCAGCATTCACTTTTTAAATGTCCCTGCTTGTTGCAGTAATAGCACTTTTTACCGTATTTATTTTCACTTTCCGAATTATTATTGTTCCGCTTACTACGACACTCACTTTGAAAATGTCCCCGTAGGTTACATTTATGACACTTCGCGTCTTTCCTTTCTATTTTCTTCGCAACAAAAGCCGATGACGATGACGAAGAAGGCTCGTTCTGTTTATCTTTTATCCGCTCCTCTTCTATTAACAATCTAGCGACGAGATTATCATAGGTTTGTTTATCATCTGGCGCCGACTCCCACGCGGATACAAAATGCTTATAGCAATCTGGAAGTGACATCAGTACTTTTGTTATGACGAAATTTTCAGTAATAGTTTCTCCCATCTGCTTTAGTTGATTTTTCATTTCTTCAATTTTGGATAAAAATGTAGACATGTCTGTTCCCTCTTCGTACTTATATTGAAAAAATCGCTGTTGCACGATGTGGATGCTTGTTTCGGATTTTTGTTCGTAGACGCTAGCTAATTTCTTCCACATTTGCGCGGACGTAGTACAAGTTATGATATGCATCATTGCATTTTCTGACATTCTTGTAACAAGCCATGTCTGTGCCTTCGCG